>NC_135611.1:61212500-62462500 GCF_053574225.1 Canis aureus | reverse complement strand
GGGGGGGGGTCCTAGCGCCGGGGTCGCCCGGCCTCCCCGCCGCCGAGCGCTGCGGCGCGGGCTCCTCCGGCCCCGGGGACGCGGCCGCGTGTGAGCGGAGGAGCCGGGGCGCAGCCGGGAGCGGCCGCCGGGACCCGCCCCCCGCGCCGAGCGCTCCCTCCCCGCCCCGCCTCCGCCCCGGGCCGGGCTCCGCGGTGTGCGCCCGCGGGGGCTCCGGGGGGCCTCCATCCCCGCGCCCCGGCCGAGGGCTGGTCGCGGGGTCCGCCGCGGGGTCTCCGGGGCCCGGGGTGCCGGCCGGAGCCTCGCTGCCCCCGCGCTTCGCAGGCGCCAGGACCGGGCGGCGGCGCGGTGGGCGCGCCCCGAGGGCTCAGGCTTCCCGGGCCACGCGGCCGCCCCTAGATCTAACCGCGGCTGAGCGCGGAAGGTACAGGGCGCCGAGGGTCCTTATCTGCGCCCCGAGTTTGGGTCTTCGTGTTTATTAGCAGATCGTTTTTCACAGATTGGGAAGCAGCGTGCGGTGCTGCCAACTTTTGGACCCAGAGAAATAGACAACAGTGCATATCCGGTTTCATCTAAAGATTCTCACTAAGGAAAATGAGGTCCCTATTACTAGGGTTTTGTTGTGTCCCTTAAAAGTCCTATTAAGCGGATGACAATACTGCTGAAAAAACTAACGTACAATTCTCTGCTTCCTGAGAAGGTGGTTTGTCCCCCCCGAAGTCCTGAGATCACCTCTGTTTTCCTAAAAGTCATTTTTAGTGCTTGAAATCTTAATACCAATGTGGTCATTGGTTCTGTGCTCTAGCTTCCTACCCCGGGCCTATGGCACCTGCCACTTCACATAGCCTTTTTAGGCAAAGACTAGGTGAGATATGAAAATATAATCAGGCAAATATTTAAAGTATCTACTAATGGTGCTATGATCAGGCCCTTTAAATTATTTACTATTCCTAACTCACAATGTAGTAATCATCACCGTTTTCACTTAATAAACTGAGGCCCAGCAAGGTGAGATGAACTTTGAATGAAGTGAAATAGATAACAAGGCTGCAAATCAGTTTTTGAACATAGAACTTTCTGCCTTTAAGGTTGATCAACTTTTGAGGCACCTGGGTGGCTCAGTGGATTAACTGTCCAACTCTTGATTTCAGCTCAGGTCATGATCTCAGGATTGTGAGATCCAGACATGCGTGGAGCCTGCTTAAGATTCTCTGCCTCTCCCCACCATCCCTCTTTCTCCCCCTTAAAAAAAAAAGATTGACTTTTTTTTTTTTAAGCCTACACTCTATTCATAAAACTTGTGATTTTTCTAGAAGCCAACCTGTACATTTTATTTTCTAAAACCACAGTTACTTGTGTGGTCATACAAATATTAATTAAAGAGATTGAGAGTTATTTTTAGTGTAACTTCAAAACTTACTATTTGACATTATCAAATATATTTGTATGTCAAATATATTCTAAATACTATTACTAAGGGAATTTTTCTAAGCCCTATTTATTTTAGATAGCCTATCATAGAGAATGATACTTAAATGTTTATATATATGAGTTATACTATCATGATTGGATTTTTATGATTCTGCAACTGTGTTCCTTATACTCACAAACTTTGTTTCGTAAAATCTGTACTTTTGGTTAAATTTGATGAAATCTTTAGTCCTCCCTGATATACTTTTAAATTATATATTAGAAATCATCAGAACCACTTGAATGTATGTTCTATGAACACTGTATCTTTAGTAGTTAGAGTATAGGACACTGTATCTTTAGTAGCTTGTTTTTAAGCACAGAAAATGTGCTTAAAAGCAGTTTTTAAATGACAAACTGTAATCTCATTTCCTTCAATTAAGACAAAATAATGACTTAAGAAAATACTATTTATAGAATGCTTTTGTCTACCTAGAGTGGATTGAGGATTTTTGGTAGTCTCTCTCTTCTATCGGGAAAGTAGGGGATATGGTGCGATCAGGCAAACAGCCTAAAGGTTTGCAGTAACTGTTGTTAGGATTGGTAGAGAGAAGCTGACCATAAGCCCAAAGAAATACTTTTGATTCTAGGAATTTGGAAGTAGTAGTTGCACACCATTGTGTGAATTTGTATTAAAAAAATATGATTCTCAATGCAGAAAGTTTAATCAATTTTGGTCTTTGGCCAAGTGATCTGATGGGAAGACAAGGAGAAATGTTGGCTGCCTTTACTAAGAGAGTAGTTGAAGGACGGAGCTATGAGATTAACTTAATATGACATAGGAGAATAGGTGAAGACATTAATAAGGAGTGAAAAAGAAGTCAAGGAACTACAGCTATAAATCAAATGAGGGAGAGAGGAAAATAAGTTGTAGTCAAAGTGAGACTTTTCTTGAAAGCTCTGGTGGTAGTGATGACATGATTTACAGAAGAAAAGTGGGTGAGGTTGGCTGACATAGAATGAAGATAAAGAAACTGGAGACTAAGGTTCTGAAAAGGCTGTCCACATGGACACTGAAGCTACCAACAGTGATGAGAAGCCACGAGATACAGGAGGAGTGGCTCAGATACCAAAGATTCCCATGAATGTGGTGGAATGATCTGGAACTGAGGGGCAGAAGGTACACATACAGGGAGTCAGAGGCTAAACAGATCAAGGGCTGGTCTAAGAATTGGTATGCCGTTCAAAAGCAATACTGGGGAGCCACAAGGACGCCAGTGCCGCCTCCTATGCTCCTAGGGAGTCAAAATAATGAACATTTTACACTGAGGGAAGATCTATGGGAAACTATTCTTAGAAGTAAGCTGATTTTCACAAAAAGCAAGAAAATGGCTAAAGCATGGTGTGAATAAGTTATGAAGGTAGTGGGATTTGTCAGTATTCATCGAAGACTCCACCAGGTCAGAGTGGATGACTTTAGGAGGCAGAGCTGGCCGCAGGGTTATGCACCCTGTGTGGGAGCGTGGGGCTCTACTTCGGTGCTTGGCTTAGAGCTCCTCTCTTCTTGTCTTGAAATTCTGCATTTGCAAATGATCCCGTATTTCCATTGTCAGTAGTTCCCTCAAATTATGCAGCCAGTCCCATTTGGAGAAAGTGGAAAAATGGAAGCTTGGTGAAGCAAGAAGCAGTGCAGTCCCACTGAGGATTAATGTATGGCAGAGACTGAGCCAGGAGACTGTATTGTGAGGGGACACAAGAATGGTGGAGGAAGGGGTGTGGCTGCGAGGTTTCAGATGACATCCAGTTTTGCTGTCTTCAGGGCCAGGCTAGCTGCCCGCCAGGCAGGAGAGCCACACCGGAGTCCCCAGCAGCCTGCTTCAGGTTGCCATGGGCTAGTGGGCTCACTTCCTAGGACTAGCATAACTTATTTCCACAGATCTGGTGACTTGAACCAGCAAAATTTTATTTTCTCACATTTCGGGAAGCCAGAGTTCAAAATCAGGATGTTGGCAGGACAGTGCTCCCTCTGAAGGCTGTAGGGGAGAATCCTTGCCTTCTCAGCTTTTGGTGGCTAAAGGTAATCATCAGTGCTCCTTGGCCTGCAGCTGCGTAACTCCAACCTCTGCCTTCACATATTCTCTGTGTTTCTCCTCTGCAGTCTGTATCTTTCTCTTGTAAGATAGTCATCTGGGGAATCCTGGGTGGTTCAGCCATTGAGCGCCTGCCTTGGGCCGGCCCAGGGCGTGATCCTGGAGTCCCAGGATCCCTGCATGGAGCCCGCTTCTCCCTCTGCCTGTGTCTCTGCCTCTCTCTCTCTCACTCTCTCTATCTGTGTGTGTGTGTGTGTTTGTGTGTGTGTGTGTGTCTCATGAATAAATAAATAAAATCTTTAAAAAAAAATACGATAGTCATCTGATTTAGAATCCACCTGCTTAATCCTGGATCATGGCATCTGGAGCTCCTGATTTTAATTACATCTTCAAAGACTCTTTTCCCAAATCACAAGTACTGGGGTTAGGACTTGGACATATCTCTTTGGAGACGAACATTCAGTCCACTACAGTCAGGTTGCCTGAGGCCACAAGAACAGCAGCCAGTCTAAATGACATTGGCAGCTGATAGCCTTTCAGGTCTATTTGAAAAGTCAACATATCTATAATAATGTGAAGCTTATCAATGTTTTTGAAGCTTTCCAATCATGAAATTTAATACATATGAAACCAGAAGATTAAAACTGCCTAGAGAGATTTTACATTCCTATGAGTGGCTATCTGTCCTTGCGGACAAAATGCACTGAGAAGAGAAGTCATGTACTTGGGACAGTGTCCCAATTGGTCATAGAGAATTGAGCAAATGGTATCTTCCACTCCTCCTCTTCAGCCATCCTCCATTCTGGAGGACATATGCGGTCCCCTGGTACTAAAGGAGGCTCTACAGGATGACCACATTTCATCCCTTCCTGAAAATATGATATTTAGAAGGACTAGAAGAGTGACCTTGTGAATCAAGCAGAGGCTGAGCTAGCTTCCCAAACCATGATTTATAAAGAACAATCTTAAAAACTCTTAGAAAAGGAAGAAACAAATGTTGAAACTGATTCTGAAACTGAATCCCTGACAGGGATTCTGAGAAATGGTTGAGTAGCTACCAAAGTCAAAAGGATGCCTCTTAAAAGGAGTTGCGTTCTTCAGCTTAAAATAGAACAGGAGCCATAAATTCCATCAAAGGTTCCATCCATGAATTTCTGGGTGATAACAGTGAGAAGATCCCAAGTTGTGGCAGTAGAGGGCTGAGATTTCCAGCAGGTTAGAGGAGCATCCATCTTTGGGTGAAGGAAGGAAGGAAGTTGCCCTGAGACAGAGCTTGGATGACATAGTGGCATTTGGCAGAAGGGAGTGGAGCCTGAGGTGCACAGTAGTGACTCTGTTCCTATTGTATGCAAGAAATAATATCACAGACCCATATACATCAAGGGCTGGTAATCCATCCATCTGAGGCTATACAGTTGAAGCAGAGGGAAGAGGGAGAGAGTGCTTTCATTTTAGTAAAGTAGAAATCTCCTAAGAAAGTATTCTGAATTGTCATTACAGTCATATGTTTCCCTTGCTCCTAGTCAATGGAACATCATTTCACAAAGTAGCAGAGTATATGACAACAAACAAACATACACTGAAAAAGGGAAATCTTGAATTCTGATCCCAACTGGCAATGCCATTAATAGTGTTTATTCTTGGGCAGCCCAGGTGGCTCAGTTGTTTAGCGCCACTTTCGGCCCAAGGTGTGATCCTGGAGTCCCAGGATTGAATCCCACTTCAGGCTCCTTGCATGGAGCCTGCCTCTCCCTCTGCTTGCGTCTTTGCCTCTCTGTCTCTGTGTGTGTGTCTCTCATGAATAAATAAAATCTTCAAAAATAAAAATAGTGTTTATTTTCACTAAAATCAGTTTTCTCCGAAGGGAAACAGAAGGCATAAATTCAAAAGATTGTCCTGCTCTATAATTCCCTAAGAGTCTGAATTGGCTTTCTCATTCATTCCAAACTCAACATTTAGAACAACCGTTTGGACTCCTCTCCATCTCACTTCAATTCTTACCATTACCCAACACAAATCCTTTTCGCAGATAAGCTAGTCAACTTGCCAGTCCTTGTGACTGACTTTTGCGCTCTGGCATCCATAATTGGTGTAGGGGATAAGCTTCTTTTCACCACCTCCTACTCAGGCAATGCCATTTAATTTCTTCAAACTCCTGCTCACAAATAATCTATTTTTGGAGACCTATTGATGAATTTTTTCCACCTCTGATCATTTGCTCAAATAAATGCCATGTGTTTGGAAGAGTATAGCAATTTTAAATGAAAAGAAAAATAGTATTTTTCTTAAGTTTTTGGCATGTCCTTAAAACACTTTCGTGTGTATTAAATCTTTTTAATTATACTACAAGTTTCTTAGCAGGAAGCTTTTATATTCCATAATAGTGTTTTCCAACTTCATCCAGTAAATGAGAATGTTTTAGGACCAATAAAAATAAAATTGTTAACCATGGAGCCATCCACTGATACAGCATCAACAGTTCTTGACCCAGAGTAGGAATTCCATAAATACTTTTATATAAATGTAAATCAAGCCACACCTTTCAACTCAACCATGATTTTATACACACACACGCACGCACACACATTATAAACACCAATCATTCTTCTTCCTCTTTTCAGTATGATGACCTTTCCTCAGTATGTGGTGAATTACTTGCCCAAATTAGCATTATTTTTAACAACATATTTTAGAAAGAGTTAAAAGATTTTAATACACTTTTATATGAATTGTTTCTTTGTACATTCATAAAATCAGAGATCAAAGTTTAAGAATTTAAAAAATTAATTCAGAACTTCTAACACAAGGGATCTCAGCATCTCTAGAATTTTCTGTGTCTCTCATTTTTTTTTAAGTAGCTCTATACTCAGCGTGGGACTTGAACTCATGACCCTGAAACCAAGAGTCACATGCTCTACCAACTGAGTCAGCCAAGTCCTCTAGAATTTTCTATTATACATTTTATCAGAAGTTCATTAATATTTGCACGTTACCTATTGTATTATTAATAGTAAATGTTATTTATTACGGCCCTGAATGACTCAATAACTGCAGATAACTATATTGAATCTAAGTTACCTTATAAAATGAATTGGGTCTTTTTTGATTTCGGGCAAACTAATTTAACATAACTTAAGTATCACTGATAGAAGTTAGGATGGGCAGAGCCTTCTAAAGAGGGTGTTCTGAGATGTTCCTGGGGCATTGGACTTGAATGCTACCCTCTTAAAAATTTCCTGGGAAACAGAATTTAGATTTAACTCAATTGCAACCCTCTTTTTTTTTTTAATTTTCCTTAGAGTGTACAGGAGTTAAAAAAAGCTGTAAAAATTAACATTAGCCCATAAACCTAAAGCAAATGTGATATTGGGACTTATAAGAAATAATATATTTTGGTCATTCAGACGAATGGTGACCAAAATATATTTCTCATTTTCATTTGGTCTTCTTCCAGTTTCAGGCTCACAGTTCCTAAAACCTTTGGAACTTCCTGTGATAAGGGTGATAAAGGTATCTTTTGTTATGTTAATGAGATCACTTTTGGAAAGCTCTTAGGTAACCTAAGGACAGGGAGCTGATTGCCAGGAGAACCAAACACATGATCAGAGATTTGGAACTTTCACCTCAACCCCAGACTGGAGGTGAGGCAAGCTGGAGGTTGAGCCAGCCAATGCCAGTGACTTAGTCAAACAGGACAGTGCAGGAAAGCCTCCAAAAAAACCTAAAAGGACAGAGTGGGGGGAACTTCCAGGTGGGTGACACAAGGAGGAACCTTGGAGAGGTCACAGACACTCCTTACCTTTCTCCACACTTTATCCTATATATCTCTTCATCTGGCTGTTGACTCACATGCTTTTTCATATCCTTAATAAACTGGTAATTGTGTTTCCCAGAATTCTGTGAGTCACTCTGGCAAATTAAAAGAACCCAAGGAGAAAGTCATTGGAGCCTCCAATCCATAACTGGTCAGTCAGAAGTACAGGTAACAGCCTGGGATTTGTAACCGGCATCTGAACTGGGGGGTGGAGAATAATTTCATAGGACTTAGCCCTTAACCTATAGAATCTGATGCTATCTTCACGTAGTTGGTGTCAGAATTGTGTTGATTTCTCAGACACCCATGGGGTGTTGTGGTGGGAGACCTCCTCACCACATTGGAATTGGGTCCAGGAGCCCTAAAAGAGTTACTGTCAGTAGAGCACATAACAGAAAATTGTATGCCTTCAATTTAAAGTATCTTAGCAATCAAAATATAATCTTTAGCATTAATATTCATCTAGGTTTCTTGGATTAGATGCATCTTATCAATGATTCTCCTTATTAGTTGTAGCCCTAGACAAAATTTTAACATAAGTAAAATCTGTCATCTTTCTGCATCCTTTTCATCTTCTCCTTCCCAACCAAGTTCTCCTGGAAGACATGAGTGGGTTTATAAACACACTGAGCCCCTCGGTAGCTTTTTGTGCAACACTCTTTGAGGTCAGCAGTGAAGAAGCAGAGTAATTGACATTGCAGAGGAGAACTTTAGAGAAATAGTAATATTTGAGAAGTAATCATTGATTTCCAAAAGTTAGAGTTTAGGCACCACTTTGATACCAATGAGGGGACATCTTCCTTTACAAATGAGACCTTAGCATTACCAAGTAATAGATATGCATAAGAGAAATCTTTTCCCCAACCTTGTATTGATTTAAAAAGGTGGGGGGGGGGGGAATGGTGTGGAAGGAACAAGGAGTGACTGCAGCCTATCACCTTGAGGACTTACCAGACACGGCTCATACTTTCCTAACTGATTCCAAGCTATATTTTCTTTTAGATTTTTTTAATTTATTCACTCATGATAGACACACACACACAGAGGGAAAGAGACAGAGACAGAGAGAAAGAGAGAGAGAGAGGCAGAGACACAGGCAGAGGGAGAATCAGGTTCCACGCAGGGAGCCTGACGTGGGACTTGATCCCGGAACCCCAGGATCACACCCTGGGCAAAAGGCAGGTGCTAAACCGCTGAGCCACCCAGGGATCCCCTGATTCCAAGCTATTTAATGAAGATTCCTTTTCTTAAGTAATAAGGAAAATTTTGATATAAAATTCTATATTGGTTGACAGAATTTTTTTCCCAATACTTTTAAAAAATTGTTATACTTTGTCCTGTACACAAATATGTTTTTTATTCTGTTTTTAAGATTTTCTCTTTGCCAGTAATTTAAACAATTTTATTATGAGGTCTGTAGTGTAGGTTTCTCTGTGTTTCATACACCTGAGGTCCATTGCATGTCTTGGGTTAGAAACATTTCAATCATTTCTTCAAATAATTTTTCTGCCCCCACCTCTTGAGGATTTCAATTAACACATATGCTTAAGCTACTTAAAGTTTTCCCACAGATCACAGAGGCTCCGTTTATTTGTTTTTGGTCTTTTTCCTCTCCATGTTTTATTTTGAATAGTCCTTTTGCTGTCTTGAATCTCACTGATTTGTTTTACTCTGTAGTGTTAAATGTGTTGTGAGTTCTATACAAGTGTCTATATCACCTCAAATAACGTATTTTATATCTCTAGAAGTTTTAGATTTTTTTACATATCTTTCATGTCTTTACTTACTGTGCTCCATCTCTCCTTTATATGGGATATAGCTACAATAGCTTCTATCATGTCATCACCTACTAATTCCATTAGTTTTGGAATACCAATCCAAATTCTGGAATACTAATACCAATCCAGTTTTGGATTGGTAAATGTGGGAGCCGGACCCCGGGAACCTGCTTCTATATTCAATTGATGGCTTTTTCTCTTCACTTTAAGTCATATTTCCCTGCTTCTTTACATGTGTGGTAATTTCCTATTAGATGCCAGACATTGTGATTTTGCCTTGTGGGGTGGGTGATGGATAGTTTTGCGTTCCTATTAAAATTCTTGAATTTTGTTCTTGGCCATAGTTAAGTTACTTGGGAAGAGTTTATCCTTTTGAGTCTCTTCATTAAGTTTTATAAAGCAGGATTAGACACATTTCTTTAGGGCTTATTTTGCTGTTTGAGCTTTGTGTTTCTTTGAATGGCTCTTGTGTCTTTACGTGCATAAACTGATTTGTACCCAACTGAAGACTTGAGGGTATCTTCTGGAGATTTCAGGAGTTCTTGGTCTGTGAAGTTCTCTCTGTGCAGGGACTCTGCCTTGCAATCTCTAAAGATGCTCTGGCTCCCCAGGTGACCAGTTTCATCTCTTCAACTCTGAGAGACCAGACTTAGCCTGGGTTCCCTCTCCCTGAACTATTATCAAGAAATTCTCTTCAGGCAGTGAGCTGAGGCAATCATAGTGCTTTACCTCGTTTGTTTCCTCTTTCTCAGGGATCACTGTCCTATGCTGCCTGTTGTTCAATATCTGAAAACATTGCCCCATATGTTTTGTCTGTTTTTATAGTTGTTTCAGACAGGAGGGTAAATCTGGCCCCTATTATTACCCCATCTTCTCTAGAAGCAGAAGTCCATTTAGTAATTTTTTTTTTTTTTTAAGATTTTACTTATTTATTCATGAGAGACACAGAGAAAGGCAGAGATACAGGCCAGAGGGAGAAGCAGGCTCCATGCAGGGAGCCTGACATGGGACTCGATCTTGGGACTCCAGGATCAGGCCCCAGACTGAAGGCAGTGCTAAACTGCTGAGCCACCAGGGCTGCCCAGTAATTTGGTTTTACTTTTTAGTTTTATTTTTTGCTTTGTTTTTTTTCATATAAATCCTTTCCATAAAACACTTAGTAATAGTTCACTGCACAAAATGGACTTTTTATAAATGTTTTAGATTGAATGCAATAAATATTAAAGAGAAAGGAGACATTCTGTTCACTTACATGTTACTCAGAGAAAAATTTACCTGGAGAATTTAGTGAAGGACATGATTCAAAGATGACAGTTCTCTTCTCAGCTCTATTTGTGACAACTTCTCTGGCCTTAATTTTTTATGCCTATGTTTTCATATAAAGTGGTAATGGGCATTGACATTCCTCTCTAAAATTAAGAACTTTTTTTCTGCATTATATTAAAACAAAGACAGTCTTGGGGCACCTGGGTGGCTTAGTGCTTGAGCATCTGCCTTTGGCTCAGGTCGTGATCCCAGAGTTCTGGGATCGAGTCCTGCATCGGGCTCCCCGCAGGGAGTTTGCTTCTCCCTCCGCCTGTGTCTGCCTCTCTCTGTGTGTCTCTCATGAATAAATAAAATCTTTAAAAAAAGAAGAGTCTTGGGGGATCCCTCGGTGGCTCAGCGGTTTAGCGCCTGCCTTTCGCCACGGGCGCGATCCTGGAGTCCCGGGATCCAGTCCCGCGTTGGCCTTCCCGGCATGGAGCCTGCTTCTCCCTCCTCCTGTGTCTCTGCCTCTCTCTCTCTCTCTCTCTCTCTCATAAATAAATAAATAAATCTTAAAAAAAAAAAAAAGAAGAGTCTTAACTAGGATTATTATTGAAATTCTATCCATATTGCCTGTGAAGTACTTTAATAATTGTGAATGTTACCTATTTATAAATTATTATCAAAAAGGGAGCTGATTCCAAGTCATGCTCTGGAAATCATCTGATAAAGTCACTTGCAATAGCAACATTGATCATGTATCTCAAGGAAGGGAGAAAATAAAAATTATTTCTCAATATAACAGCGATAATATTCTCAGCTTTCACATTAACTAAATGACCTACTGGGTTTTTATTAATAAATTTCCCCATTTTTCCCCAAAACATCTCTATGATGGTTATATAAAAGCAGCTTCTACAAATTTCTGCTGTATTTGAAAAGTAAAAACAAATAAACTTGCTAAATCCAAATCTTCTCCCATCATTCCTCCTGGTTCATATCAAACCATATCACGCATTCAAAATAAAGAAAATTAAATAGCACAGATACTTGAAAGAATTCTGTATTTACCCCAAAACCCATGTGTGTAGATCCATAGACACATTTGGCCTAATGTGTTAGCAAATTGTTAATTCCAGGGGCAACTGGGTAGCTCAGTTGGCTACGTATCTGCCTTCAGCTCAGGTCATGATCCCAGGGTCCTGGGATCCAGTACCACGCCCGGCTCCCTGCTCAATGGAGAGCCTGCTTTGCCCTCTCCCTCTGCCTCCTGTCTCATGTTCTGTCTCTCTCACTCTATCGCAAATAAATAAATAAAATCTTTTTTAAAAAAGATTTAATTCCATTCCAGCAAACAAAGCCCCTCAATAAAGGGACAATTTTTGGCTGAAAATGTTAGTTTGGCAGGACGTACCTTTACCATCAATGATGATTTTAGTCTGTGAAGGTTGATGACAGAAGATGACCTCCAAACATTCTTAGATTTCTTTTTTTTTTAAGATTTTCTTTATTTATTCATGAGAGACACACGGAGAGAGGCAGAGACACAGGCAA
Organism: Canis aureus; assembly: GCF_053574225.1. Taxonomy (NCBI): domain Eukaryota; kingdom Metazoa; phylum Chordata; class Mammalia; order Carnivora; family Canidae; genus Canis; species Canis aureus. The sequence continues at coordinate 62,450,609 of NC_135611.1, read as the reverse complement.
AGGGAGAAGCAGGCTCCCTGTGGGTAGCCTGATACGGGCTTAATCCCAGGACCCCAGGATCACGTCCTGAGCCAAAGGCAGACACTCAACCACTGAGCCACCCAGGGGTCCCACATTCTTAGATTTGAAATAAAAAATACCAATCTTACTTGATCCTAACTATCAGAGTTATGTACACCACTATTATGCAAGATTCCCAGACCAGTAGAATTCACACTAGCAGGAAGCTTGTTAGAAATGCAGGATCTCAGACATCACCCTAGACCTGACAAGTCACAGTATGCACTTAACAAGACCCCAACTGATCTGTACACACATTAAAGCTTGAGAAGCACTGCTGCACATCACCTTGCATCCCTAACTCAGTGCCTAAACTCAAGGTTTTACTCTAGATAAACTATATTTTGGGCAGCCTGGGTGGCTCAGCAGTTTAGTGCTGCCTTCAGCCCAGGGCGTGATCCTGGAGACCTGGGATTGGGTCCCACGTTGGGCTCCCTGCATGGAGCCTGCTTCTCCCTCGGCCTGTGTCTCTGCCTCTCTCTCTCTCTCTGTGTCTCTCATGAATAAATAAATAAAATCTTAAAAAAAAAAAGATAAACTATATTTTTCTTTTCTCTCACCATTGTACAGTAATCCTTGTGTTGAATTCAGTTTCTGTGGTGACAAATGAAACTTATAGGCAAAGGTTCAGGTGCATGAGTGAGGTATTATGGAAAATCATTCAAGAAAGCAAGGATCTTTCTTTCCTGAAAACATGTCCCAGATCTCTTGATTCTGAACTGCAGGACACTGCATATGACTATACATTATTTAAAATGTGATTACTTCATGATTCTTTTAATGATTAGAATTTTCCAGAACTTATGCAAGCCCCTAATTTAAAATAAAATCAAGGGGGCAGCCCAGGTGGCTCAGCGGTTTAGCGCCTGCCTTTGGCCCAGGGCGTGATCCTGGAGACCCAGGATCGAATCCCACGTCGGGCTCCCGGTGCATGGAGCCTGCTTCTCCCTCTGCCTGTGTCTCTGCCTCTCTCTCTCTCTGTGACTATCATAAATAAATAAAAACAAAAAAAATTAAAAAAAAAATAAAATAAAATCAATTTCATTGTTCTGATAGAAAGGTTGGATAAGTTGTTCAAAAACCCAATCATAATAATAGGAATTTAGATCAAGAAGATATTCTAGAGGATATTTAGTCCTCCTATTCTAGATCATCTCCTGTTATTTAAAGGGAAGTAGGGGGCAGCCTGGATGGCTCAGCGGTTTAGTGCCACCTTCAGTCAGGGCCTGATCCTGGAGACCCAGGATCAAGTCCCATGTCAGGCTCCCTTCATGGAGCCTGCTTCTCTCTCTGCCTGTGTCTGTGCCTCTCTCTCTCTCTCTCTCTCTCTGTCTCATTAATAAATCAATAAAATATTTTAAAAACTAAAAAATAAAGGGAAGTAATTTGCAATAAGAAATTGCAGACCTTATATTTTATCCTCTATATAGCTGAACCTACCAACTTCCAAAAAGAACTTATTACTATAAAATACCTCTGTGGGGTGCCTGCGTAGTAGCTCAGTTGGTTAAGCCTCCCACTCTTGGTTTCCACTAAGGTGGTGATCTTGGTGGTATCAAGCCCTGCAGCAGGCTCTGCGCTCAGCAGGAAGTCTGCTTGAAGATTCTCTCCCTCTGTCCCTCTTCCTGCGTGCATGTGTTCGCATCCTCTCTCACTCTCAAATAAATAAATCTTTTAAAAAAATAAAGTAAAATATCACTATATAAAATAAAACTGTTAAACTAGATTTATTTTTAAAAATGGATAAAAGGAATGAAATAAATATATCAACCACCTGGCCTGTGTTTATTAAGATTAGACATTAAATCTGGCTCTTCACTTCCTGGAAATTAAGTAAAAAAAAGGGAAGCAAAACAGAATATATCACCAATTAGCATTTGCAATCCCATGTATAGAATCTCAGTTGAAGATATTAATAACCACATAGTTCATTTTGCTTTTTAAAACCTTCTATACAGATGATCAATTTTTTTGAACCAGAGTTTTACCTGAAGAGTTATATTTCTACAGTAAATGAAAGATGCTATATTTGGTTTCATGTCATTCTAACTGTTGAATAAAGTCTAACATACACCAAAAAAATCTAAATCCTGTTGGCTAAATCCTGAATAAAGGTAAGTTGATAAGAACAAAGATCTGGTTTAGTTTTTTAAAAAATGAAAAACTTTGAATTCCTGATATTTGAAGTCATACTTACCTCGTCAAAACCCTCTGGTTAGGTATCCATGAAACAACTGGTATTTTGGAAATAAAGTGCTTTTTACTCAATACAAATAGTCTTTCCTTAGATGAAGACACTTTGAGAACCAATAGTTTTCATGTACATTTGTTTTGGCTTATTCCATGACAATGTTGATATTAAGACCAGAAACAGAATGTTGCTGCGTTCTTGACTTGCGTCTCAAATACTACCTTGAAAGTCGAATTTGAGTAAGTTCAGATCTATGAGAAGTTATTCTACAAAGGACAGTAAATGGGTATTTTTCATTTCTAGTAAAGGAAGAAGGAGAAATCAGTCTGTTGAAGGAGAAGAAGAGCAAAGCAAAGCAGCAATTTCCAGTAGCATTCAGTTATTCAGAGGAAAAGCATATAGTCATAAAAAAAGTTTTTCTAACCCAGCAATGTGTGTGTATGCATCAGGGTGGTGGGTGGTGGGTATGTGTGTACATGGCAGGGTGGTGTGTGTGTGTGGGGGGGGGGAGAAATAGAAATTAGATGAAAGACCTCCCTAACTATATAATTACTTAACAAGGAAAACTGGAGTATGTGGAATTTCCCACCCACTTTAGTTACCCCTAAAGTTAGGGATCAATTGGATAAACCATAACCTGCTCATACGGTTGAGATCCATGTGTTTTGTTTTTTGTTTTTCTGTTGTTGTTGTTGTTGTTGTTTTTCTTGAAGTAAAGCTTGTGATAGATATGCCCATGAAGGGAAGGGTCGATTCTAAAGGAACCACCATGCAGCTGTGAACTACTTTAGCACTGGCGTATACTCTCCATGCTTTAATCTACCCCAATCTACTCCCCTAATCCTTGTCAACTGAAGTCAGTTATCATCTGTGTGCAGAGGACAGCCCTGTGGGCAGAAACTGCGCAGCTCCATCTCCCCACCATCACTTTGATCTCCAGCCTCTCCCTTCCCCTTTGGCCACATGACACCAAGAAAAATGGCTAATTGTTCTGTCCTTGTGAAAATCCTGAAAAGCTTGCCACTGGGTTTAAGCTATCATATCTACATGATATGTGTCTATATTCATCAAATGCACTAACGTGCTAAATAATCTACTTTCTTGGTAGAACACTGATAAAAAGGTATCATTTTATGGTCTGCCTACATTTATAGACTTCTATAGGAGGGAAAAAAACGGAATTCTTCTCCAGCTTACTGAGTACTACTAAGTGAAGTGCATTTTTTTTTTCATTACATCACTTATTACCTCCTTAAAACAGCAGGCGAAGTATGCAGTATCATTGCCTTTAACAAAAGAATAAACTGAGGCACAGATAGATTAAATAGCTTACACAGATCTTACAATCTGTAAGTGGCACAATCACGTTTCAAAACTTAGATATGCCTACACATTAGGCCAGTGATCTTCACCTCCTTACTACATAATTTCCCATAAACAAACCTCACAAGGCTTTGTTGTGAATCATCTTTGATGTAAAATAGTGATTCATGAAGCTCTTTCTCCCTGAATAACGCTTTAAGATGACACCATAATTCCTAGCAGGCAGCTCAGATCTCAGAAAGATAAACATTTTAATTGGATACCATTCTTCCTTACCATTAATTTATCATTTTTATACATTTCACTGTTTCTTCTCTAAATATATGTTTAAATATCCTCCCCTTTTTTCTCCTGATCCTGATTTTTACTCATTTCTTCTGATTTCCATTGATGTCAAAACATAGGTAATAATTAAGTGCCGAAGTAACAAAAGATAAAATATTTCAGAATAGCCAAACTCTGAAAATTATGATCATTTTCAGAGAGTAGGATGTAGTGAATACTTGAGTATCACTTATCCAGACTTGAAAAAATTGGTTTCTTATTATTAATGAAATTAAATCTGTTGACAAAAATATTATCAGTTTCACTATTTTTTCACTACTGCTCCTTGTTCTTCATAATTTTCTTCATTTCCTATAACAATTAGATATCAGTAACTCATTTATCTCTTTCATAGAACATTGGTGGCCCAGAATGACAACCTCTTCTTGTGTATCTGCATATTCTCTCTCAGTAGTGTAAGCTGATGTCAAAATAGAGGCGTATTGAAACTTTTCTTATACTACACAAATAACTCGTGAATACATTCTGTTTTTTTACAAATTAAACATGGAGATGAAATCAAGCCACCTTTGAAAGCCACCTTCAACTTTTAGCCCTACCTTCCCCATAGGTAACTATTTCTATCAGAAATTTAACATATTTTTTCCAACTTTTCTTAGTACTTCCATATACATATCATATAGATCTAGAATTGCTTTATATATTGTTTTTTACATGTCTATGTGTTTTACATACTGTAGATACTCTGCAACTTTTATGTTTTTATTGTACAATGTCTTAGAATTCTGTTGCTATTACCAAACACAGGTATGACTCATTCTTTTTAACTGTTGCTCAGTAACAATCTTATTTCATAGAATAAAAGTATTAAGATTCATTGAACCACTACCCACACAGAAACACTGAGGTTCTTTCCAGGATTTTATCATTATAAACACTGCTGGAATAAACACACATTTTTATGAATCCTTGTATACACATATTCTATGGTAGATAAAAAATAGGATTTCTAGCTATGTCTTTAAGATACTTCTGTGGTCAGAAATTATATTAGGATCATAAAGGCTCAGGCATGAAAGGAAGAACCTCCTCAATCCTGGAGTCAACAGTTATAAAAAGTCTAGTAATTTAGCAGTTGTATTTTTGCAATGGAAAACATAATGTAGTGGGAATCAAAGGAAATGGACGGTAACCACTCCTTCTGCTAATTACAAGTTGTGCAGCCTCTGCAGACTTCCATATTCTCACTTATAGTACTGGGCGATGGGATTAGATGATTTATTTCTCAGAAATGTTCCAGATCTACTTGGCATATTTCTGTTCTTCTTTATTCATTCACTCAACAAATACAAACAAGGCATATGTAAGAATCTACAGTGTTTCCATAAGGACAGAAAAATAAATAAAACCAGGAAACAAAACAATGTATAAACAGATAGGCATTCCTTAAACAAATTTATGTGGGCCACAAAATGTGTGCTTTCCAAAAGAAAAAGTATACAAGTTTAAAAGATAAACACTTCTCATTTACTTAGTTCGCTTTATTTGTCCGAATGAAGCAACTGCTTGGTACACTCTATCTGCAAACAATAAAGTTTGGGGTAAAGTTATTGCTCTCTCTAACCACCCCACTCAGGTGGGGGCATAAGATTGGTTCTAACAGGTGCTTACATGTTTCCAGTAGCCCCAAAGAGGTAATTTCCAATACTGGGCTGTGGCCAATACTGGGACGTGGAGTTCTGGGGGCTGTTTCTTGTGTTCGCTAGATTTGTAGCTGCCCAAATTCATCTTAAGGCCCATCTGCTGGATCGTTCTCCTAGATACAAGTCCTCCCATCTGCTATATCGTAAATTGCACATAGCATGCACACACACACTGAATTAAAAGGGGGGGAGTCAAGAAGGGGAAATATGGGGGAAGGGCTTCCTCAAGAGGAGACTTAGCATTTGAATACTTACGAAAAATGAAAAAGAAAAATACAACCACTTTTTATCCAGGTTTTTAGGATTCCTCTCCTTTAGCACTGAGCCTATATACATCGCTTCATTTATTTAAGCTTTCTTTGAAGTCACGGTAGCTTCAAAGGCAAAAGGACTATGTGAGGACATGAAAAAGATGAATCACAATAGACGGTGTAAAGTAAATACTGACACTGAATTATCAGTCTGCTGAGAAGACAGCCAAAAGTAAATTATGATAAGGTAGAGCTATATTAAAATGAGGAAAACATATGACATATCAAGATCACATCTAACAATTACAACACAAATAATGAAAAAGCTAAGTAGAAAAAAAAGGTAAGTTCCTGTTTGCCAATACCATCCTTGGTTAAATAGATCAGTTTATTTTCAACATAGTGTCTACCCACACAAACTGGGAAATTGAAACATTCTCCGAGTAAGGGACTTCACAGCATGATTTCACTAACCATTTGTCGATTACATCAACTTGGTTAAGCTTAATTCAGTTCAGAGAACATTTATCATGGACCAGACATGCTACTAATTGCTGGAATTTACCTGCCATTGGAAGTATTTCACAGTTCTCAAATCTCAAAACTAAATTAATTTCGAAGTGTGTCTTCTTTAAACAAAGAAAAGGGAAACAAAGAGGAAGAGAAACAGGTTACAAATGTATTTTTCAAGGACTCTGCATGATTAACATCATAAGGAAGTAACAACTCCAAAAAACATTAGGAATCACTATTCTGGATAATTCAAGAAAATATATTTTTGCCCAACCTTAACATTTTGTAAGAAATTGTTTGAGGGAGGGACACCTGGGTAACTCAGTGGCTGAGCAGCTGCCTTTGGCTCAGGGCGTGATCCCGGAATGCCTGGATCGAGACCCACGTGGGGCTCCCTGCATGGAGCCTGCTTCTCCCTCTGTGTCTCTGCCTCTCTCTTTCTCTCTCTGTGTGTCTCTCATGAATAAATAAAAAATATTAAAAAAATAAATTGTTTGAGGGAAGTAGGATAATAGCAGGGAAAGTACACTGGACTAGAAGTTAAGAAATTAAGTTTTAGCTATGCTCTTCCATTAACTTGCAGCGTGGTACTTACATAATTTAATTCCACTTGTATAGACTTAACTTTCTTTAGCTATGAGAGAGGGAGGAAATTAAATAATGTATGGACACTTTCAGCTTTAACCAGCTATTTGGCTTCCAGTTGCTTATATAGAAAAATAGCAAAGATAGGTCGGATAGGTGAGTTCGATGAAAGGCAGGTAAAGTTGAAAGGTATTCAATTATTCAGTAGACCATCTGCTGCTCTTTGTATATCTTACCTCATTGTATTGTATGAATATTCTTTCATTGATCAAAATACTTGGCAACTAAGGTATTTATTGAATTTAATATTTTGGAACAACGGTAAGTCCATCAGACAGCTCATTACTTAGTCTCAACCTTCCATTTTAAAATCCTTTCTTAATAAACTAAGGCCACTTTTCTGACCATGAATAAATAATATGGTAAATATAACAGTTCCCTGGTTCTGTTCACTTCTTAAAACTACACTTAAATATCTGTGATGTATAGTTATTAATATCTAAGACAGAGATATTTTTACCTAATATTTTTTAATCTTTCCTCTAAATGTGGAATGTTAGGGGAAAAAATCCACTAGATTGTTAATCAGTGTATCACAAGGCTCCAACTTGTTGCTATGTGATTTACTTATTAAATTCATTTATGCAAAAATAAAACACCTGGTTAGAATTCTATCCATGGTCGAGTTAATCTAGGATTTATTATAATTTCCAAATGCTATTTTACTTTTGTACAGACATATTTAACCCCTGGTTTGCAGACGTAAGCTTTAATTTAACTTATGCATTTATTGTTCCCCTGAGATAAGAAAAAAACGTTACTAATTTGGAAAAAAGGTAGGGATATTGCCCTAAAATCTTATTTTTTTTTTTTTTAAGGATTTGATTTATTCATGAGAGAAACAGAGAGAGAGAGGCAGAGATACAGGCAGAGGGAGAAGCAGGTTCCATGCAAGGAACCTGACATAGGACTCGATCCCCGGTCCCTGGGCTGAAGGCGGCGCTAAACTGCTGCGCCACCCAGGCTGCCCACATATAACCATTCTTACATTCTTCCCATTCCTAATATATTTTCTTAATGATGAATGGCAAGCACTTTAATTAGGTCGTATTTATGCTTATTGTCAACCTATATTTTAAAGTCATTTATCTCATTTATAATTTTTAATGATGTATAATCTCCTATAGGTAAAATTAGATCCTTCAATTCTATATACACTTTGTATGCTAAGAGGTTCCTTATATACTAGACTTTATAAAGAATTCTACTCAAATCCTCTTTCATCTCTTCAAGTCCAGTACTGGGCTCAGCATTGTACATGCGAGTGAGTGTTGTATATTCATCATCCAAAAGCTCATCTCAGGTAGACAAGTAAAGGTAGCACATATAATTCAAAGCATAAATTTAATGTCTGACGGGGCAAGACTGGTGATCGCAGTGCCTCTTAGATCTATTCCAGCAGGACTGCCATCTCTTCTCTCGTTTCTCAAACTTTCCAAGAATCCTCTAACAAAAGACATTCCGTGAGCTGTGGAAAAGCTAAGAATGGTTTAAACTTAGCTGACACTCCCCCTAGTGTCAGATATAATATATTCATACATTCCAAAAGAGTAGGACAGAGTATCAGGCCACCAGAATAATAATAGGTAAGACCCTCCTTTCCATTCCTCTATGGCTTCCCAAGTTAGACTCTCCTGTAGTACAAAGACACTTAAATACTAACTCTCTAGCTCTTCATTCCAGGGAAACATCCATTTTACATCCAAATGAAACTCTGATAATCCTAACAGTTGGCCTTTCTGCTCTATTCTCACTACTTTCAGAGGATCTTAAGGAACTGTTTACCTCTCAAGTTGAAAAAATAAATTTAAGTTTGTGAAAATAAGCTAATACAGAATGGATTATTCCTCTTGTTATTAATATCATCAGCATCATGATTAATGATGTTCATTAGGTTTGGTATTTGTGCCTAGAACAAAACTAAAAAGACACCTTAGGATTATAACTGCAGAATGCACATGCATGTGTGACTGTGTGTTTTAGTTAAGTAAATGGTGGGAAGGGGTGTAGTGCTAAAGCAACATCCTAAAGTAATAACAGCAAAGATTTAATGAAATAATCTGGTAAGCAAAGGAAAATGTTAAAGAGGTATTTCAGGGAAGCCTCTGTGAATAATTGTATTTTGCAAGATAAATTATGAGTCAAATCCTTAATATATTTCATGCTGGTTTATCACTCATGTCATTATTAGAATAAAAATTCTCAATTCTAAGAATAATTGAATATTACAAGAATATGTAAGTCCTTCTGTAGAAGTGCATTAGCACTCTTGTCTCACAGTTTGTTGTCTGCATAATATAGAAGATACTATTAATATTTCTGTTCTAAGGCTAGTAATACAATTTTCTGAAATATATTCTCAAAATTGTTACTCTATTATTTTATTCAAAGTAATCCTCACCAAAGCTTATTTTGTTTGATTTCTACAGTGCACTATTTAATGAAATCAAATGGCAACCCATGTAATCAACCTATTCTAGAAAAATAGCCAAAAAGAAAAGAAAATATTGATGATGCAAGTATTTTTCTGTCATAATTGCTAAGACTATTCTATATCTTATATCTGTTCAGATTGCTTAGTATAAATACTCGTAGATGATTATGAAGAGTCAGGAAAACAAAACATAACCTGCATAACCAAAGGTGACTAAATGCAAGAATAAGGTGTCAAGATTTCTAATATTTTATTCAATAACAATTTCTTTCATAACTACTGTGTGTTAAGTACCGCTTGAAGTCTTAGGATATGTAAAAACAAAACAGATGAAAATCTCTGACCTTGTGGAGCCTATGTTCCAGTTCTTCTTAGAGATATTTATATGTAATGATATATTAAAATGGCCATCATTGTCTTTATCACAGACTGTACAAAGATATTGCATCTTCTACAAATACCATCCATCACCACCAAGAAGTCAGCTATCATCCCAGGCATACAGGTTAGAAAACATGGCTGGTCATAGATTTCTCTGTCTAGCCCCTTCAGCCAGGTAACACTTCAACTTCTTTGAAAGACATATTTACAAACATTAGTAGGAATGACATTTGAGGGCAAAAAAACACCAGACTTTATATTCAGAATCTGTTTAATAATATATTATAATATAAAACTGCTTTTTGGCCTTTGGAATCATTCCCACTCATTTGCACCTGAATGAAAGCCAAAGCCAACAACTGGGTGAATTGTTGTGACAGTAACCACATCTCCTTATTCCTCTCTTAGGTTCTCTTATTCACCTCTCTTTTTTCATGGCAAATAGAAGAAAGTAAAGAGAAACTCAGGGGCATAACTAATAAGTTCTGCTTGCTGAAGAATTTTTACTGGGGAGACACATTAAGGCTCAAGGATGACCTGGAAAACAGACTTTCACTTTTTTTGTATAGAATGTTAACTATTATAGTATTAGTTCTATGGAGGGGACTGAAGATAAACAATTGCAGAGTTCTCTCATCCAGCATCAAGAGGCACAAACATTTTTTTTAGCGTCTACTGTGTATTAACCATGAAACATATATTGTACGGTTCATAGTGTAAAAGACAATCTCTGCACTCAAAGAAAGGAAACTCACACACACACTCTCTCTCTCTTTCTCTCTCTATATATATGTATACACACACCCACACATACATATATATGCATAGTTTATATGTATATATTCATATATGTAAATGTGTGCATATATACACATACATATGTGTTCCTGTATCTGTATGGTTCACATGTAAAAGAAGGGTGTAAGCATTTTTTAAATACAGAATGACATCATATTTTACATTTAACACCCACTGCCCACTCTATATGGAGACCATTCTTGCATAAAGGCAGAAAGCTAGAACAAAAACTTTGTAATTGTGGCGTACAGAAAGATGCAATCATGCAAACATATCCTTATGGCTCAATCAACTAATATTTATTCAGAAGTCAGAGACATCTGGCACAATTAAAGATTCACAAAAGAGATTAAGATATAATAAGGAAGAAAAACAGAAGTATGATAAAATGCAAACACACATGGATAAATCACAGAATTGTAAGAACAAATGCATTAAAAGGAGGATTAAGTTTGCATAAGAAAGAAAATGAATTTCTTTTAAACCTTTAATCTTAACCCTTGAAATCTTAAAGATTTGGTCATTGTTTTTCAGCATTTATTTGGCAAGTTATTTACACTTAACACAATCTTGCATCTCCATCCCTAATCTATTTAAGTGTTTGAGAGGCTTTCTGACCAAGCAATTTGCATTACTTCATTTCTGTTCAGTTTTTTCTGGTCATTGCCTGGTTTTGATAATAACTAGCAATCATACATCGAGATGGAAAGGGATATCTTCCACTGTTAAAGAAATGCTTAAATAAAAACAACTCTGACATGACTGATGGGGGCGGGGAGGAAATTCTTTAAGCAGAAATCTGCATTTCCCAGGAGATCTTAAATTTCAATGCCAAGAAACTGCTTCAGACCTGAAAAGTCTATTCTATCTTTTGTATGAAAACATTGTGATAGGATTATATAATGGCTCCATTCTTCTAAATCAATGTGCTATGGTAGTTAAATTTGTATTTCCACAATATTACTAGGTCTATTTGAGGAGTGAGTTGATATCCTGGCTGTGTGATCTCCAATGGTCTTAGGCTCTAGTGTGACCCTAGGTGTATCTCAAGCCTGTGATTAATGGACAATCCTGGACATTTGGCAGCCTGGAGTCTGTAATATAGATCAGCTGCCCCCACCCAGTGGTAGCCAAGACAACAAGAATTGATAATAATTGTTTCTCCATCAGCTATGATTCATGTGTCTTCTAAGGGGAGTAAAGCAGATTTACCACAGGTAGTGTCAGAGAAGATATTGAGCCAAATTCAGTAAAAATAGATAAATCTTACTATTCCATTTAGCTTTTAATTTTTTTCACTTAGACAGAATCAGTTGAAAAAAAATGAAGAAGGGGATCCCTGGGTGGCTCAGCGGTTTGGCACCTGCCTTTGGCCTACGACATGATCCTGGAGTCCCGGGATCAAATCCTACATCAGGCTCCCTACGTGGAGCCTGCTTCTCCCTCTGCTTCTCTCTCTCTCTCTCTCTCTGTCTCTCATGAATAAATAAATAAAATCTTTAAATAAAAAAAAAAGAAGAAGAAAACGCTGATGTGCCAGGAACTAAGAAGATATGAAACCAAATAATATTCTTTGCTGCTTGCAGGGTACATGCAGATAATGATGCAGGAAAGTTCCTGTGCCAATGTCACAGCAGCATGAAAACCCTTATATTCAGGGAGACCTAACTAACAGTGTGAAGCTGGGCAAACCCTGCCCAGGCAGACAATTTACTTCAATTAACAGGCTAACAAAGAAAATTAATTCTTAAGAAAGAAAAAGGGAATGAGGAAAAATGTGATATAGGAGAAATATATTTCTAATTCACTTAATAAATAACATACTAAAGGCAATAGACTTAATAATTATCTTCATTTAATCCAAGAGATGAAAACAAATAACATCATTACCTGCCAAAGACATTTTCCAGAGATCCCAGTTTCCCATAAAAATCAACCAAATTCCAATTTATAAAGCTTTGATTTCTGTAATTCATGATTTAAGATAACTACAAATATGCTTTTCCATGCTTAGATTCCACTTGAAACATTTCAGATTATAGAAGAATCTTCAAGTAAATGATTTTAGTGTTTGAATTTAAATGTATTCACATAAAATCCTCTATTTTCAAAGAGGGAAAACAAATTTTAAAACTTTTAATATATTGGACTATAAAAATTTATGCTGAAATTTTATAAAAACTATTTTATATTTAACCCATTACTAGCCCAAATATTTTTGTATTATAAAAACTAAAAACTATTAATTTTACTGAATAGAAAGCATTTTAAAACTGATTTTTAATAATACCAGGACAAAGTTGACAGCATTATCAGTCTATACACGATGTCTTTCCTTTGCATTTGAATCTCTCTAAATGAGAAACATCTGGTTGTGTTCAACATGTATCATTTATTTGATGTGGGTAATAACTTGTGGAAGAACAATTCTGATTTCCTCCAGCTGAACTATGGAAAGGTTGCCACTTTATTATCAGCAATAGCATTCATTATTTACAACCTGATCTTGATATATGGGCCCCAGAGAAAATACCAGAAGGTAAATCTTATTTTGTGGTATACTACTTTTAATTAAGAAATGATGGGATCCCTGGGTGGCTCAGCCGTTGAGCGCCTGCCTTCAGCCCAGGGTGTGATCCTGGAGACCTGGGATCGAGTTCCGCATCAGGCTCCCTGCATGGAGCCTGCTTCTCCCTCTGCCTGTGTCTCTGCTTCTTTCTCTCTCTGTGTCTCTCATGAATAAATAAAATTTTTAAAAAAAGAAATGATATGGCTCAAATTTTAAAATTTGAATAATTGATGAAATACATCATATTTTTATAAATAGTACTTTGTTACTAATTATTAATATTCACTTCAAGAAATATTTACTGAGTGCCTAATCTGATGTAAAGAGTCCAAAAAGATGAGTAATACACAAATCCCTGCTCTGAAAAGGCTATAATCTAGTACAGGAAATAAAAAATAATTTATGCATTCTTAGAAGATAGAGTAAAGGAAGTGGCACAAAAAATAATAGGAAGAGAATTTAAACAAGAAAACAACTCCAAGGAATTTGATGTACCAGGAAAATCTTCATAGAGGATTTAAAGATGGCTCTTGAAGAATAGTTTAGGGCATGTGGATTAGAAGGAGAAAAGGAGGATATTCCACACAGAGAAAGCACAAATGCAAAGATATGGAGATGGAAAAGCAGGGGTTGTGTTAGTGCATCAGTGAAAAGTCCAATTTCATTAAAATATAAGAAGTCTATAAGGAAATAATTGGGAGTAAACCTGAGAAAGTAGCTTGTAGGTACATTATGACTGTATTCTGAAGTAATAAATTGTGGAAGGGGTTTGAGCAGGTGGAGTGATGTGATCAGATCAGGCCAGCAGAGGATTATACCATCAACCATGTGCATTGTGGGAAAGAGATGGGAGGCTCTGTGAGCCCGGGCAGGAAGTAACAGAGACCAAGATTAGGGTAGTTACCTCGGAGATGGAAGAAAGTAAAGATTCATCGGACAGAGGGACCCTGGACAACAGGGCATATAACTGAATATAGGAAACAGAAAAGACAAAATAACAGTTTGGCTTCTCGGGACTACAAAATCAGTGTTGTGATCGATAGTAACAGGTAAGGCCAGACAAAAATGGATTTTGCATGAGAAATTGGTGAGTTCCATTTTGAACAAGCAGAATTCAAGATTTTAGAAAGATGTCACGGGAGAGAGGTCAAAAAACTATATTAACCTTCTTCCCCCACATAAATAGCAACCTTGCTAGCATGAAGAATCATGCATGGTGCTAATTCAGTTGCCAAATCCCCTGAAAATGGCTTGCTTGAAGCCTGGTTTTATTTTTGTCCACCTCCCTGGTCTCCTTTCACTCGCATTTAAAGTAGAATTGATCTTTCTGGCTCTTGTTATTACTACTCACATATCCTTCTAACTCAAGCATATTTGTTAATTTCTCATCAAGCACATTTCTCCTCTCTTTTAACACCATCCTAAAAGAATTCGTGCCCACAAAGTTTTACACCTTTATACTAAATTCAATAGAGATTATATTCCCCCCCAACAATGCTCTTTTTTGTTTCACTTCAGTTAATGCATTTTAAATAAATTTATTAAAAAAAAAAGAACAATTCCATTTTCCCTCAGTGCTGGTTTCCATATTTCTTTTTTTCATTGATATTTGACAGCAAATGGGTGCTGTTTTTCTGGAAAGATTTGATGAGTTCACAAACCTGCAAATTTTTATCACCTTTGTTCAACAAATGTTTCAAAAGTAGTGTAACTATAAACTCCTAAGACAACAACATATAGACAAAATAAGCCCAAATTCAAGGTCCATTGTTAGGATCTTATCACTTTATTGCTTTAACGTCTCTCCAACCCTGTCTCCTTCCCTGGCAAATGCCCTAATCAAATCATGAGTGGCTCCTGCTTTTATGCACCCACAGCACTTTCTAGTGTAAACCATTATACAATGGTTATGGTGTAATGTTATAGTGTAATCATTGTCTTTCTATCAAGGTGTGAGATCCTTGAAGACAGGGATCATCCTATTTTAATTTTTTTTAAAGATTTTATATATTTATTTGATAGAAAGAGAGAGAAAGCACACAGTAAGGGGAAGAGGGAGAGAGAGAAGCAGACTCCTGTTGAGCAAGGAACTTGACGCAGGGCTCAATCCCTGGACCCTGGGATTATGATCTGAGCTGAAGGGCTGAAGAAGGTAAACCCTTAATGGACTGAACCACCCAGGTGCCCCATTTTAATTTTTATGTGCCTCCTGCCTGGTGCAGTTGCTGACACATAACATGTGGCCTAATGTTTGATGAATAAATACACGAAGAAGTGAACGTGCTGAAGTTAGAACTAACGACCATTCAGAAGAAAGGGCTTTAGAAGAACTGTGCTTAAAATGTCATATTTATTTCCTTGATTCTCTCTCCTTATGGTAGTTTTCAATTTGCTTAATTACACATAAAGCCAACCAAATTAAAATTAATTTTAAAAGGCATGAGGTAACGTATCATATGATTAACAAAATCAATATATGTTATATATATCCTTTTAAATCAATATTGTCAGCATTGTTTATAAAATATCTTTAATGGCACATACTGTTCTCTTTGAAAACAGTATCATAATATTTTTGCCTATCCTTCTATATATTAGTCCTTTGGATAATGTCTAAATTTTTAAGATTATATGTATCACTGTAAGAAACAATGCTATCATTAAATAGCTATCAGGCAAATAACTCTAAATGTTCAGCCCTACACCACATTACTAATTATATTATTTAATCTTCATGATTTTCTATAAGATAGATATAATTATCCATATTTACAGTTGAGGAAATAGATTCAGTGGGAAGAAAAAAATAACTTACTTTAAGTCACACAACCAGTAAGAAGTAGAGGAGCTATTTGAATCAAGATTTTTCTGATGCCACATCTTCTCTATGACCAGGAAAACCACAGCTTTGATTGGACCTTTAAAATTAAATTCAAGAAGACAAATTATTGAGGCAAAGAGACCAACATTTTAAAATGCCGTGAGCACATCTGAAAATGTATCTATCTCCTAATCGGCATTAAAAGTAATAAAGTTTTAAACATTTGCCATTTTTAGAGATGAATATTTTAACTCTTATTTATTATCCTTTCTTTGATTATTAAGTTAACTAAAAACTGATTAACTAGTTTCTTATGACTTACAGTCATTTTTGTCTCATCTTGGAGAAATACATGTTCATATACTTTTGCCATTTTTCTCTTAAGCCTTTTGTGTTTTATAGATTGATTCATGTAACCTCTATATACTACAGATATCATATCTTTCATATTTGTGATAGTTTCCTAGTTCAGACAATTTTGTTTCAATTTTTTGGCATAGAAAAATTTTCTCATTTTTTGGTTCATTTTAGCAGACAAATTTTTAGAGTAGTTTCAGGTTCAAAGCAAAATACAGTAGAAAGTACAGAGATTTCCCATATTCCTCCTTTCCCTACACATACTCAGCCTCCTCTGTTATCAACATTCCCCATCAGACTGGTACATTTGTTATAAATGATGAGCCTATACTGACATATCATTATCACTCAAATACCATAGTTGATATTAGGCCTCTCTTGGTGATATACATCCTAAGGGTTCGGCAATTGCTTAATGACATGTATCTACCATTATAGTATCTTAACATGTACATTTTTTAAAAGTTAATTCTATCAGACCTCAATTTAGTTGTCTTTTGTATGTTGTAAAGATTTATTTATTAGATGAACATTTTCAAGTATTAGGTGAATTTTCTTTACAAATATTTTGTTTTAATATAAGTTACATAATCATTTTTATACTGACTTATTTTAGACATACCAAAAAACACATGGAATGATGTAAATACACAAAGCTAAATACAGCTTAAAAAAAATAACATTACTGAGCCTATGTAAACATCCCAGTAACATATCCTTCCCTTCTCTCTAGAGGTTTTTGCAATTCTGGTTGTGGCTTTATCATTCCCAAGAATCTTTTATCATATATTTTGTTACATATTTTATATCATTTTGCATTTATGCAATTTTGTATATACGGCTTTGCTTTGCATACATAAAATTATTTTGTATATGCTATTGTTTCACAAGTACTACCCTACTTATGAATTCTCTAAAGGTTACTTCTTTCATTTAATAATATGTTTTGAGATTTATCTATGTTGATACAAATAATAAATAACTTATTTCCTACTAAGTTAGCCATTTTAAAAATTAAGTCCTGATGTTTTATCTTGGATCCTTCTAAGAAATAGACTCTGAGATGAAGCTTCAAGTGTAAGTAATTTATCTGATCATACAAATAACCTTGGCAGAGTGGGGAAACAAGACAGGGAAGAAAAGAGAGCAGATTAGGAGTGCATTATATGAACTGGTGCAGCCACTATGGAAAACAGTGGGGAGATTCCTCAATAAATTAAAAAGAGAACTACCATATGATCTAGCAGTCCCACTGCTGGATATATATCTGAATGAAATGAAATCACTGTCTCAAAGAGATATCTTCACTCCCGTGTTCATTGTGGCATTATTTACAATAGTCAGAGCATGGAAACAACCTAAGTGTCCAACAGTGAATGGATTAAAAAATACTATTCAGCCATAAAAAAGAAGGAAATCCTGCCATTTGTGACAACATAGAGGAACCTGAAGAGCATTATGCTAATTGAAGTAAGACAGACAGGGCAAGGCAAATAATGTGTGACCTCATTTATTTGTGCAATCTAAAGAAACTGAACTCATAAAAACAGAGTAAATTGGTGGTTGCCAGGGGTGAGTGGGTGGGGGAAATGGGCAAAGGGGTCAAAGGGTACACATTTCCAGTTATAAGATGAGTAAGTTCTGGAAATCTAATGTACAGCATGTTGACTATAGTTAATACTGTCTTGTATACTTGAAAATTGCTAAGAGAATAGATCTTAAAGGTTTTCACCATACACACCATAAAAGGTAACTATGTGAGGTGACAGATGTGTTAACTAATCTTTTGTGGCAATCATTTTGCAATATATTCCTATATCAAATCATCTTATACTTCTCAAAATTATATAATATATCAATTATATCTCAATAAAAATGTGGAAATAGAAGACTGTGTATGAATCCAGCTACCACCAGTGGGTGGGTGACTGGAGCATCATCCTGCAGATAATGGTATAAAACACATGCCTCAAAGAATACTTACTCATTAACTCCCATCAGTTATTATTTAAAAGCTGTTCCTGGGGTATGTTAATTCCCTAGCATTTCTGACCTGCAGACTTGACACTTGGACAAAATCAAGCAGAGAAATACAGATGTCACCCTTTGGAAGTCACCTGAGTACACCAAAATGGTACAATCCAAGGCAAAGAGGGAAGATGACTGTAGCATCTACTATAGCCACAGAGGGCATGGTGAAACATATCTCTGTTCCTTGCTAGGAATGATGTAATTTGCCACAATTCCTTTAGAAAGACAGCTGACTATATATCAAGAGCCTTAGAAATGCTGATACTAAGGGCTACTCCATAGAAATAATTATATATATAATTATTTATATATGTATATATAATATAATTATATATAATATAGAATTATTATATATAATATATTTATAATAATTATATATATTATATATATGTTCATCACAGTGTTATCATAATGTTAAGAAATATAAATAATTTAAATGTCCAACAACAAATGAATCATTAGGAAAATTATGTGTCTGATGATGAAATTTTTCCATTAATGCTGAGAATATGAAGATTATATAGCTATATGAGAAAATATTTTTGAGGGAGAAAGAAAGCAAGAAAAAGAAGAAAGATGAGATGTAATATTTAAGAATGATAACACAATTGTTCTGGGGATTGGGCTTATGTAGTTATTTTTATGGTAAATGTTTTTAAAGCAATGTAAGTATTGCTACAAGGATCATCCAAAAAATATTTTCATATGTGCTTTCTATCTATAACTTCTGAGGTTCTATATACAATCTCATCTTGCCGTTGCAAAAATTTTATGAAATAATTGAGTTTAAGTATTAATGTCCTTATTTTACAGATGAGGAAATTAAGTTCCAGAAATGTCCAAATGGCTAGAAAGTGATGGAACTGTGATTAGACTAGATTTCTTTTGACTCCTGGCCCAGTGCTCTTTATGACAGTGGTACATATCTGTTATGTTTGCTTGCCCAGCACACTTTTATAGTAACTAGATTTCTTCTTTTATTTTCAAGAACCTCCTCATCTTCTCATCTTCAAGGGTGGGTAGTAGATCTTCAAGGGTGGGTAGTAGACTTAAGCCTAACAAGTGAGAGCCACAGTGATTGGTGAAGAACTGGGCATGTGACCCATGTTAGGCCAGCCAAGGACTTCTGATGGCTTCTTCCACTGACTGCTAAACTACTAGAAAATGGAAAGCTTGGAGTCACCCATGCTCATTTTTGTCAGCTCAGAAGAGAGTCTGCCTAAGAGTGGAGGAAAACAGAGCTAGAAATAGAGAGAGAGAGACAGATTTCTTATGACAGTGTTAAGGTACTCAGATATTCAGATCTGGCCACCCCTCAAGCTAAGGTTTACCTTGGCCTTTTCAGGTTTGTGAACCAATACATGCTTTTTTTTTTTTTTTTCTCGTTTTAATTAAGATAATTAGATTGAGGTTGCTGTCATTTTCATATAAAAGTATCCTGGCCAATATGGAGATCACTTGTTGTTACTTACAAATCTTAAAAATGTTGAGTTGGCCAAGCCGAGATAGGCTGCAGGATAATGAATGTTCCCCTCATACTAGCTAGAATGTGGTCCATCTGCTTATGCAGTAGCAAAGCAGATGGTTAAACCATTACCTGTCATACCTTTGGACTCAGGTTATGCATCTACTGAGGTTAGAACTTAAAGGAACTTGGTAAAAATATGTCAGGATCCTGGAGTATTATAGTCAATTCTCAATACTTTAATATTGACAGAAGAAGAAGAAGAAAGAAGAAGAAGAAGAAAGAAGAAGAAGAAGAAGAAGAAGAAGAAGAAGAAGAAGAAGAAGAAGAAGAAGAGGAGGAGGAGGAGGAGGAGGAGGAGGAGGAAGAGGAAGAAGAAGAGGAAGAGGGGAAAGAGGGGGAAGAAGAAGAGGAAGAAAACACAGTCTTGCTCTATGGCTACATCTAACAATCCAAGAGAGCTGAAATTCAAATAAGCCCTGTGCTTTAAAAATTGAAAAAGCCAAATTCTTCACTCCAAGAAAAAGTTAATGCATGGAAAGCCAAGGAGTCTGACAACAACATTGTGGATAAGAGGAGGATCTAGTAAAAGCTACAATTTGATTCTCTAGGCCCTTCCGAAGAACCTCAACTGCTACCCCCTGCCTGAAGAAGGTGTTAGGTATGAGGTTTTCAGGTGGAAATGACAGAAACTCCAATCCAATTATCTTAATTAAAAGACCATGGAAAGCAATTCCCCTGTCATACCTAATCTAGAGATACAGAGAGGATTAGTGATGACTTCTAATCCCAACCAATTGTTCTTTACCATTATAAACCTTTAATTTAAGAGTTGGAAGGTGGGTAGAGCATTGAGGCCTACTGCTAAGAAACAGAATCTACAGTCTCAGATTTCTCTTGAAACTATGATTCAACAGGATCTCAGTTTCCACTTACTAGTCACTAGTCTATAGCATTAACCAAATGCAAATGAACTAGATGCCTAGCAAGGTTTTATTTTTTTTATTATTTTTTATTTTTTTAAAGATTTTATTTATTTAGTCATGAGACACACACACACAGAGAGAGGCAGAGACACAGGCAGAGGGAGAAGCAGGCTCCATGCAGGGAGCCCGATGTGGGACTCGATCCCGGGTCTCCAGGATCACACCCTGGGCCGAAGGCAGATGCTCAACCGCTGAGCCACCCAGGCGTCCCCCTAGCAAGGTTTTAATGATGTTTTCCTTCCAAAAAAACTCCAAACCTGGCAAGCTAATGCTCATAAGTACTTAACCCCTAAGTATTCCCTCCACCATTAAAACCTCAATAGGAAGTGTGTTGCTAACATACAACAGCCACCAAAGATAGATATCAAATGTACCCACAAGAAGATAACTCCCAAGTAAAATCCACCATGATGCAGATTCCTGACCAAGGGATTCACTGTCCTTCCAGGTCAGTAAGAACCCCTAATGAGTAGAACAACTATTTATTTACTTTTTCCCTCTTCCCATTTCCAAATGAGAATTGTATTGAATTTAGGCTTTACTTACTCCACCATTGTCTATTATATTTGCTGTAGGTGGTTAAACAAATATATCGTTAGTCATAGACTGCCAGACAATACGAACTCATATCTGAGACTGACAGGCACAAAATAAAGATCCTGATCTCTAGAGGTAATAGGATAACTGTACAACACCGATTTTAACTCTTTAGACAGAAGATGAATGTAGTATTTGTTGTGCATAAAATAGTTGTTTTGTGTTACATAGGAGTAACGTAGGTATAAAAATAAATGTTGAGGTGAATCAATTAGAAGAAAGTGTATGTGTTTTGCTGGAAAACTAAATGCTCTATAATAGAGCTGTATTGATTTTACCTCTCAGGCATCCTTGGCAACAGAACCCCTCTTACAGACCTCTTTATGTTCAAAACATGATATTGGGATGGGCTACCCCAGGTCTAGGAGTGTATTCTGACACTATCGTTAACAATCAGAATCAATAATTACTGGGGCACCTGGGTGGCTCAGTGGTTGAGCATCTGCCTTTGGCTCAGGTCATGATCCTGAGCTCCTGGGATCAAGTGTCGCATCGGGCTACCCACAGGGACCCTGCTTCTCCCTCTGCCTACATCTCTGACTCTCTCTGTGTGTCTTTCATAAATAAATAAATAAAATCTTTTAAAAAATTTAAAAGAATCAATAACTTAAGAGATGGCACATGACCCAAGGCAGGTCAACCACATCAGCTTGAAGATTTTTGCTAGGGGTGACTGGGTGGCTCAGTCAGTTAAACATTTGGAGTCCTGAGATAGAGCCCCATGTCAGGCTCCCTGGTCAGTGGGGAGTCTGCTTCTCCTCCCTCTGCCCCTCCCCTGCCTCTCAGATAAATAAAATCTTTTTTAAAAAAAGATTTTTTGCTAAAATGTATTGGGAAGAAAGCACTCCTATTCCATTGGCATTGGCAAGTTGGTAAAATATCAGCCTGGAACAACCAATGCTCATCTTTGCTACCACTTAGAAAGCTTTTGCGGGTGGGGAAGGGGCAGAGAGAAAGAGAGACAGAGACAGAGCGAATATCAAGCAGGCTCCATGCCCAGCACAGAGCCTGATGCAGAGCTCGATCTCACAACCCTGAGATCATGACCTGAGCTGAAATAAAAACTTAGACACTTAACTGCCTGAACCACCCAGTTATCCCATGACTTAGAAAGCTTTTGAGGATGAAACCACCAAGAAAGAAGATTTGAAAGGTGCAGAGAGAGGGAGACTTTTGATAACATTGTGTGAGCACCTAAATTTATTCATGCCCAAAGCTCATATATACAACCTGCATTTCTCAGTTATTTGAGCCATTAAATTCCATTTTCTGCTGCAGTAGGTTCAAGATGTATTTCTGAAATTTTGAAGTCCTAATAAACATATTTCTAGTCTTACCCTCTACTTCAAAACTCAAACTTTTATTTTCTAAATCTTTCTGACATATAGTATTTATTGAATTTCTCAAGAAAGAAAGCTTGCACAGAAAAACTTCCTAATTCCTTAAAATTCACTTAGTTGTCTTAAGATTATGAAGATTTGAAGAAAATCAAGAGCTTGGAGGTCATGTGTGGTTCAGTCACAGAAGCAGAGTCACTATGAGTGCTTCAGGATAAGAGACAAAACTTACATAGTTGTAGAAAGAGCTAGGGAATTGTCAGTGCAGAAGGGAAAAATAGGAGGATCAAAGAAGGAGTCTCTAATGAGTCCTTCTGAAGCACTGCTCTGACTAAAAATGTCCATAATTTCAGGGGATTCTGAGAAGACCAGCACATCTAGCCACCAAAGTGGGACTATGGCAGGGAGGTCTATGAAAGGCTTTTGTCAAAGTACAGCCATACATTTGGTGATATGCCAGGAAATGCTTTTTTTTTTTTAGAATTTTTTATTTATTTTAGAGAGAAAGAGAAAATCGTTGAAGCAGAGTCCCTGTTGAAGCAGAGTCCCTGCACTCCCAATCGTTGAGTGCAGAGCCCAACACAGGGCTTGATCCTAGGGAGATCGTGATCTGAGTAAAAATTGAGCGTTGGCTGCTCAACCAAGTGAGCCACCAAAGTGCCCCCTGGAACTGCTCTTACTCATGAGGGCCAAGAGCTGTGAAGAGGCACCTCTCTGTCACTGTATCTGACCACAAAGCCCTCTAGAGAATAAACGCTGCTGTTTCACACAAATCTGAGGCAAGTTCTCCTTTGGTCAACTTTTATTTGTAATCTTACAGAGAACAGGATTCTAGGAAATGCTCTCAGCTTACCCAAGTTGACACAGTACAATCCAAAACAGTTCTCTCCTAGTCTATTTGTCATCAGTGCATACGTTTCCCCACATAAAACAAAAGAAAAACCATACTTCTGCCTAACATCATGCAACTCTCTCTTGCTTAACTGAAAATACACTATTCCTCTCCCCAAAGAATATACAAAATGCCATCTTAGAGTGATTTCTTCTCTACACTCCTTTTTTGATATCCTATAACCTAATAAGCCATCAGCTTAACCATTATCTTATTTATACAGTAGGGAAATAGGAAGGGGAAAGAAGAAAGGAATATGATCATTTAGTGTAGGTAAAAAATAAGTTCAGGTCAAAATAAGGAGGAAATACTCATAACTACAACACTGCTTATTTCACCAGCTGGTCATATAATTATAGCTGATATTTATGACCTTCTTCACCAGCCAGTCCATAGTCCCTTTGCTCTCAGCAAATGTTTCAGTTGGTGGTAGTTTTCTTCCTAGTAAGATCATCAGAGCTTTCATTTCAAAATAGTCTATACCTTTACCAGCCCTGCCTCTGTTGGTTAGTTATAATTTTTCATTAACTTTTATCATAGGATATGAAAGTACTATGGTGTACCTCAAAGAATGCCCCCATTCCAAATATACTCCTTGTTCTCCATTGTAAGGAGTAACCCAATTTCCCCTTCATAGGATCAATCACTCCCAATAGTACAATAACCCCTCTTCTTGCCAATGGCTTAGGTGGCATGAGGAGCCCACAGTGGCCAGTTGGTCTCAACAATCAGCTTAGTGAATCCCTTTTTATGGCCTCTTAGGGAAGTATCCCTCCCTTGGAAACTAAGACCTCCAAACCAGCAGAGCCAAAAGTTGCAGGAATAAGAAGAAAAATGTTCACAGATAGACACTCCCATTTCTGCCCCCCTGAATCTTAGCCATGCAGAAAACACTACCATATTTTGGTCTCAGATTCAGATAATATAGCTAATCCTGTAAGACATTACTTCAGCTCCCAAAGGTGTTACTGTCCAGCTGGCACCACAGCTGAGTTTCCACACCGTTCTATCAGGCCAGCTGCTGCAGGGTGATGGGTAGCATGCTAAGTTCAGTGAATTCTATGAACACAAGCCCATTGCCATGCTTCATTTGTTGTAAAATGAGTTCATTAGTCAGGGGTAATGCAGTGTGGAATTCTATGGTGTTAAATAAGGCATTCCATAAGTCCAAGGGTGATGGTCTTGGCAGAACCTACAGATAGGGAAGGCAATTCCAAATCCAGAGGAGGATCTATTCCAGTGAAAATAAAGCAGAATGATGGAAGTAATTCAATGTAATCATCCTACCAGCAGGTGGCTGGCAAGACTACCAGGGGAATGGTGCCATATTAGTGTCTCAGATTTTGCCTGTTGGCAGGTTGGACATTCAGCACTTGCTGTGGCCAGATCAGCCTTGTGTTGCTGCGTCCATATAAAACCTCCACCCTTGTCTCCACAGCCATTTTCTATGTTTATTTGGCGAAGACAGCAGTAGCTAGGGATAGAATTTCACTGACATCCACTCAATAGCAACTTTTCAAGCGATTATTAGAATCCTCCTTTGCTGATGTCACTCTTTGTTGACTTTTAACATAAATTGCAAAAATCTTTCATCAGAAGTCTATCTACAGATCTCTTCCCTAGATTATCTTGTAACCAATTTTCTGATTGTGTTCCTTCCAAGTCTCTGACTATTATTCTAAACATTAAACACTGCATATGGATCAGGGTAGATCCATGTCTCTGGCCATCGCTTCTTCTAGGAAGAAATGAACAACCATATGCCGTGCTTTGAGTGCTGCCCAATGTAAGGATTTCCCTCGCCACTGTCCCTTAGGGCTATCACTGAGTGGAGCTATAATCCGGCAGATATCCTCGTTAGGTCATGCCAGCATATTGTACATATTTACCACATGTAAACCAAACTACAGATTTTGTTCTTCCTTAGTAGGCTGGTCATAGGGGTCTCCCTCTCAGGTCATTGGTACAGGGTGAGATGGAGGAAGCAATGTAGGCAGAAATAGGGGCCATGAGCATCTGCGATACTTGCTCTGTTTGATCCTACTACTTTTGACTTGCCTAATAACAAATCAGAAGCCACTTTTCCAAAGGGGGAAAGTTTTCTGCAGAGAATGCAAAGCTTTGCTCCAAAATTATTAAAGCTCTATAGTATGACTCACTTGTAGGGATTGCCAAAGGTTCTAGTCAGCATTCCAGTCCACTTCTGACCCCTCAAGAGCCATCAGATCTGCTCAGTATGGCAGCCCGGACCTGAGATAGAGACTTCTCTTTCTCTGGTTCTACTCAAAACTACCAGCCTTTGGAGATATTTGGTAAAGAAGTTGGGATAGCATATACACTGTCTCCAAGAATCCAAAGAGGCCTACAAGGGGTTTGTCTCTTTCTTAGTGTTAATAAGGCAGGTACGGTGGTAGCTTCCCTTCATCCTCAAAAGAACATATCAACATATTCCAGGCCAGCAGACCTCCAGATATTACACGAAGGAGACAAACCCCTGAACATTCATGTGGTATTTCTATGTTATACAAGGGCTTACATTTCCAGTGTGGTGAGTTTTTCTCTTGTATGTTATGAGAAGATTAGTTTTCTGAAAAGTATCATTACTAATAAGGAAGAGCTAAGTGATAGTGAACAGAATCTTCAAAGCAACTGTAAGTAATGTTCTGAAAGAAAGCAGAACACTAAGATAAGAAATGAAACCAAATGCTAAAAACCTAATGGCAATTTGGAGAAAAAAAAAAAAAGAGAGCCTACAGGGTATGAAATCACAGACTTAGAATATGAAATTACTCCTCTTCTGCCACTAAAAAGAGAATGCCACATTCAGGAGGAATTCTGCAGGTCCTTATCTTCTTCTTTATATTTTTTCCTTGTTTTAACCATTTGGTATCTCTTTTACTCTCATCCTCATGCTGAGTTCTATCAATTATCCCTACCATAAACTATTAATTTCTAGTTCCTCCTTGCTGCCCATAAGATAAAAAGCAAAAACCTCATAGCCAAAGTCTTTTTCAGATATGACCCCACCATATATCTTTCCAGCCTCAGCCATCCATGTAATCTATTCTCAAACCATGCTGAATTCCCCACCTTTCCTCAAATACGTTGTATGTTTTCACAATTACCAGTCTTTGCATGTCCTGGTCCCTCTCCTAGAAATGACCTCCCTCCTCTTCGGGATTGCTCAATTCAACCTCAAGATTCAACTCAAATATCATTTCTTCTCTGATTTCCCTTATTTCCCTAATCCCCCCAAATAAGTGGATCAGTCTCATCTCTCATCTCTGGGTCCCCCACAGCATTTGGATCATAATTGTTAGAGTGCTCACCACAAGAGATTGTTGTGTTTTTTTTTTTAATTTACATATGCCTATTTCAGTGAATAGAATAAAGAAAGAGCATAACAAACATTTGTTCAACAAATGAATGGTTGGATTTATTAACTTGTGGTTTGCCAAGATCCTCCACTGTAGAGCCCCATCTATTCACCTGCAATTTGCCATTGATTTTATTTTAAATCTTTAAGAGGAAAGTTATTTTTCCAAAACAGCTACATAAGCAATTATCTAAAGTCATTAACAGAATGTTCCTTTGAAATAAATTGTTTAGAGGTCATTTAGAAGTCTGGTATTTAATGTCTAATTTGTTGGTATTTTTGGTCAACCTTTGCATGAATCTGTACATAAGAAAGAGAACTGACCAGTTAATTAAAAAGTTGATCCTTTTATAGTTTACTCTAAATCATATACTTATCTCAGCCAGAATAGTGGGCAGAAACCTTTATTAAGGGTTGTTTTCCAATATACCTGTGTGACATTTGATGCATCATCCCTCTATTGCTCAGTTATCTCTCCACTGTAAAATGAAAGTAATTTTTGCCCATCTTACAGATTTCTTAAAAATTATAGTTTATTAAGTGAGTACAAACACTAGTCAAATGCAAGAATTATGAGTATTTTTTGTATCTGATAAACATACTGATATATTTAGTGAGTACCAATGATTTGGGTACTCTAGGATTTATTTAATATTATATCTCTACCAACCTGCACAATGTCTGAGCAAAATAGAAACCTAATTAACATTTATTTTTCAAAGAAAAGCACTGAGACAGTAAGTGGAAATTTCAGAAGTCTTTTCTTCATAGTTGTAATTAATTTTTTCTGTCATTATTTTGGCTAATACCTCACTTTCACCAGAAAGAAACAAATAATTTGTAATCATACTAGTCTCATGTAGTAGTCCTGGTGTCTAATTCAAATTTCAGCCCAGGTAAATCCCAACACAGTGGTATAGAGTTTTAAATTGGTAAATTTAAGGAATCTATGAAATGCTAACTGAATTTATTTGAGAACTACAGATTCTTTTTTTTTTTTTAGAACTACAGATTCTTAGTCATCTCTGCTGACCTATAAATGTAAATGTCCACCAGAATACTGAAATACATTGATAATTTGTTTTACCTAAATTAGAAGTGTTACTTTGCTCCAACTAAATTAGAAGCACCTGTGTCACTTTGCTCCAGTCTTGTGAGTTGCAAAGAGCACCAAGCTCAAGGGGATGTGACAACTGTTTTGAAAATAGCAGGTTAGTGGAGTGCCTGGGTGGCTCAGTCAGCTAAGCATCTGACTCTTGATTTTGGCTCAGGTCGTGGTCTTAGGGTCAAGAGATTGAGCTCCACATTGGCCTCCATGCTGGACACGGAACCTGCTTAGGATTCTCTCTCTCCCCCACTCTCTGCCCCTCTCCCACTCCCTCTCTAAAAAAACCAACCAACCAACAACAACAACAAAAACGAGAGAGCAGCTGTAAGTGTGGCAACAACAGTGGAAATAGGGCTGTGCACCAAGGACGAATCATCCTACCATTTGCTATCTTTCCCTCTCCCGAATTTCACCTTGATTTTGCATCTTACATGTGTAATTCAATTCTCTTTGGAAGAAATTGTAAATTGGATTCCTTACAAATTCAACACATCAATTCATTCTACATAGGTTTATTGAGTTTTTACTATGTGACAAAATGGCAATGTACTAAGTCTGGTAACAGAAAGAAAGATAAAGGGTTCACTGTAAACTCAGGGGACATAACTGTGAACAGCTTGTGCCCTAAGGGAAAAGGTAAAAACACCAAATGTCAAGAGAGGGAAAAGATCAGCAAAGGGTTTTAGAAAAGGTGGCATTTTTTTTTTTTTGAAAAGGTGGCATTGAACAATCTTGCAAGATGACTATGCTGCTGAGTTAAGGTATATCTTAAGAAAGGAACTGCACACACTTAAGGGCCAGGAATATTAATCTGCTTTGTGAATTGTGAAAACTCAAATAATTTAGAATTCATGGGAAAAAAAAGTGTTTGTCTATGGGGAGTGAAGTACAGGGCAGTCAGGACAGCCAGAGGATTTATGCATAGATGGTAGGGGCAGATGGAAAAGAACACCATACACGATATTATTACCCTGTAAATGATAGACAGCCTCTTAGGGGCTTAAAGTCTTGAAGGCTCACAGTGACTGTAGCAGTCAGGACAGAATCAGAGTAGTTTGAACAGGGATGATTTAATATAAAGAATTACTAACTATACCAGTGGGTTACTAACTGCAATATCAGGGATTAGTTGGTAAGACGTGAAGAGAACTCTAGAGAAGATAGGAATATCAGCTATAAGAAGGTCACCACTTCTTAGGATGGGATAGAGCCCAAGGACAAGCCTACCTCGGCTCCCAAAGGCTCTGATCCAGACCTTGTTGGAGAGGGCACAGAAGTGGCTCACTGAATGCAGAGAGGATGCTGTGATGCTTGAACTGCTGGAACAGGCTGGAAATACACCCACTAGGGTGCCAGTGAAAACTGTTCGCAGGGAGATGACTCACTGGAGGCCTCTGTTCTAAAACTGCCCGAGGGTGGAGATACTGAAGAAGCTGTCAGCTGCTGGGTTCTGCTGCCCAACATGCACCACTAAGCTGGGCACTGGAGAGGCTGCCTGGACTGGAAAAGTCTGGTGCTGCAGAACCCACCCATGCTGCAGGAGCCAAACAAAAGGAACACACTGGAACTAGGAAGGAAAGCCCCTTCCTCCTTAAATGTCTTTCCAGCACCCTCTAGTGACAAAGTTGAACATTGTGCTACCTGCAAAGAAAATATTTAATTGGCCTATCTCCATTTTCACAGAGAAGGTGAAAAGGGTGAATTTCGAGTTAGAGAAAGCAGTGGAGACAGCACAGAACCAGTATTATTTTGTATCAAGAATGAACAAAAGGCTTAGCAGCTGATGCCTTCTCTAGAACCGGCAGAGAAGGCAGAGGCTAAAAATGGAGGATTGGTGGAACACTGTTTAAAACTCAGATTCCCAGAAGGCTTCCATCATCCTCTGCAGCAGGGGGGCTGCCTTCCTTCAACCTAGCGGAAAGACCAGAGTTTTATTCTTTGAAGACGAACAGAAGGTCTTTGGGCTGGGACAGGCCAGGCTCAGTGTGAAAATTAGGTGAATAAGTGAATACAGACATACTGAATGGTGAATATTGAGACCACTGTGTTTTCCTTCCTGGCTTCCAGAGGAGGCTGGCTCAGTGTTGACAACTGTTAGTTCTCCACACTTAAAATGAGAAGATAAGACTAACAGGACATCTGAGGAAGCCTCTATCATGAAAGATAGAGACAAAAATAATAATCGGAACAAAGACCTTAAAAGGAGAAGAAAGCTCAAATATTCTCAAAGGAGTCAGAAAACATTGCACGATTTTCTTGCAATAAAAAGGAACACTTAGGAAACAAAGAACATGATAAAGAAGTATGATGGCAGAAATAAAACACCCAATAGTAGTGCTGAAAGATTATGTTAAGGAAGTGATCCAGAAATTAGAGTACAAAGACAAAGAGAGGGGAAATGACACAGAGATGAGAAAATAAGATAGTTCAGGAGGCAAAATATTTGAATCATGAATATTTCAAAAAGGAAATAAGATAAACATTAGCCAGGGAATCACCAATAAGATAATTTAAGAAAGCTTCTCAGCACTGAAAAACATAAGTTCCAGAGTAAAAGGGCCCACTAAGTGACAGAAAAAAAAAAAAAAGATGAAAAATAGATCCAAATAAGGCCCGTCAGTGGAATTTCAGGATAACAAGAAAGTTTCAAGAGAGAAAAAAAAGAATAGTAGCATGCCATGCAAAAGTGGAGAATAATATTGCTCTCTCAAGGAGAGAGGGGCAGCACTTTCGAATTAAGAATAATTATTTTGGTATGGAAATTGATCCCCAGCCTACTAGTGTTATTGGTAAAATAAAGACATTTTTACATTGTATTTCCCATGTCATGCAGCCTTTCTCAGGAAATAACTGGAAGACATGCTCCAAGAAACAAGAAAGTAAAAAATAAAGATGAAAGAAGAGATTAAGAAAACAGGACACTTAAATCCGAAGAAAATCTAGGGAAGTCTCAGCAAAGCAATGAAGAGAAATTCCTGGACAAGTGCTTTGCAGTATCCCTGAAAAGAATGGAGGTCTTCAGATGGATGACTCCATAAAAAAAATAATTGGAACTGATAGATTACCAAAGAAGGATCTCGGGAAATGGTACTAAAAGGTTATTGTAAAGAGTTAGCAAAAGGTTTAAATGAAATCAATCTGATGAAAAATCAAGAAAAAATGAAAGCATAGAAGGAAATGTGACTTCAGTAACTTCCTAAAATGCTCGACTATAAATATTGACACAGTCATAAAAATGTCAATTAATTAAATCTAAACAAAACTTTTAATGTAATTTTATTGTGAGAGGTGGGGAGGGAAAACAGAGGAGATGAAAATGTTGAGGAGGATTTACTGTTTTCTTCCTGTCAGTGTCCTTCCAGCTGGACTAAGACTCAAACTGACATGAGACAGATTAAAGGAGGAAGTAAAATTCAGTTTTATATGTACAGGAAATCCACACAGATGAGAAATCCCAAACGTAGTCAAGCAAAATGAGATATGTAGGCGATCCTGAAATAAACAGAATGGGATAGGGGTTTGGGACTTCAAAGGGAAGGAATGGAGTTCACAGGACAATAAGAAGGAGAGCAGACAGTTGACAATAAGATTTTTGTCCTACTGTACAGATAGGTCCCTCAGATATAATCCATCTATGGAATAACCCATATTCTGGAAAAGACTCCCAATTTAGATTCCCCTATATAGTTAGAGGAAGAACGAAAGTTTCTCTTGAGCCCTCAGGGTCTTGATTGCTTTCAGCTCAAAATTGTCCACAGGCTAAAGTGGTAAATTCTGGGGTGGTCAGGCCCAGGCCCCTGCAGAAGTTCCAGGGAGCTAAATCCTCAACGAATATATTAGAAAGTCAACAGATAACATCTAAAATTGAATCATCAAAATATAAGAGCATACGCATATTATTTAGAAATACAGAGATGTATGAAGAAGGAATCTCTAAAGGAGTAAAAATTGCCTCCAGAGAAAGGAATTGGAGAAGAATTTAGCAGAAAATTATAATATTTTGTTTCATATATTTGACTTATAAACTGTGTACATATTACTTTTTCAAAATGACATTAGCTTAAAAAGGAAAAAAGACTATTAGTTAAAAATTTTTTCATTTCACACTCACTGAACAAATATGTGCTAAGAATTTATTGTGTGCCCAGCTCAATGTTCTGCACTGGGGATAAAAGTAGTATAAGAACAGAGTCCTTAACCTCAAGGAGCTCACAAGTTTAGACAGGCTAGAGGGGTGGTGAGAGAAATGTGAAACAAAGGTATTAGAGGACATTGCCATCAGTGCTCATTGTAGGGTATGAACCGTAACATGATAATTCAATTATCTAAGAGAAATATGAAAAAAAAAATCTTGAAAATAAGTGCTTTTCAATTAAAACAGATTACTGTATCATCTCATTAATAATAATAATAGCTGCTATTTTTTTTCTTTTTTACTGCCTCACACGTATGAGATACTCTTACTAGGTCTTTTACCTATATCTTTTGACTTCATCCTAATTCTAATGGGACAAATCTTATTAGCCTCATTTTACAGATGAGCTGAATCCTAGTAGCTTTAAGAATAGAAGAGATTCACATCCTTGCTGATGGCTGACACATGATTCAGAATCAAAGGGAGAGAATGAGCTAGATTATCTTCTTGGCTTCAAAAACTGTCTGTGATTTTACAGTGTATTTCTTTTTGTGGGGTGAAGTCAGGAAAGTGGAAAAGTCACTGCTGTAGGTTATCAGAAGCTCACAATACTATTGAAATGAACCTGTGTGCTAGAACATGGATATGTCTTTGTCATGCAAAACATTGGTTTAAAATTCAGTGTTAACTATTTAATTATACACATAGTTACCTAAAAAAAGTATTTTTTCTTCTTTAAGTAAATTTCATAAAATTTCCATGTGAATGAATTCAAAGTACAATCAAAATATGCTTAAGTGTTCTCTTCTTTTGTAACTCCAAAATGCTAATATTGTTAATTGTACTCTCATATATTCTGAATAATTTAAACTTTAGCTCCTTAACTCTATTTTTCTGCCAATTTATTCATTGTGCACTTGCCATATTTGTCTCTCTTTATGACCAAAAATAAAAGATGAAAACTGAATAAAATACTTAATTCTACTTTGTATTCGTCCTGCCATCCTATTATTGAAACACGTTTAATAATATAACTATGCATATGACCCCTGTAACTATCACAATACTGTATTCTAAATTGAAAAGAAATAATAATATTTGATGTCTTTTCCTCCTATTATTCTCTATGTATGCTTTCTATCTTGATGTCAGATCACCATTCTAAAAAGAATGGGATGAAATTTCATATTTGCTAAGGGATTTCTTTATGTTTCAGAAATGCTCGGGAACTGAAGAGTTTAGGTGTTGAAAGTCTATATGTCATTGACCACATTATAGAAGCTCTTAAAAGCCTTCTCATAAAAGTCTCATAAAAGGTTATTTTCATATTTAAAATGCAGTGTGAATTTCTTTTTTGACCAGAAAATGAGTTGAGAGTTGTCTGTAAGCTACTGTAATTCCCAGGTGTGTTTTCAATTAATTAGAGTCATGTCAAAACAGGCCTGTTGAAATTAAATTACCTTTGTTCTTCCTTTACAACACATTTTCAAATCCGGGAGGAAAGAGATTCAATAAAGTACCAGCAACCAGGCTCCTATTCTCTGAAATATGAATGGTAAATAAAATGTTCTAACGTTACACAGAGATTTATTTTATGGATTTAGCTTCATTATTCACTGATCTAAAGCTGACCTGTATGAATTAAATGGTAAATAAAAAATGGCACAAGGCAGTAGTCATAATCCCTTCTGTCCCTTCCCCGGTGTGGCGCTTATTCTGAGGCTTGTGTAACATATGCTCCTTTCTATCTCACATTGTGTTATGTGTACCTCATCTCCTTACTATAATATAGCTCGTTAAGAAAGCCACTCTTTCTTATTTGACTTCTTTTTTTTACATTTGTTTTTATTTAAGTTCGATTTGCCAACATGTAACACCCAGTGCTCATGCTACCAAGTGCCCTCCTCAGTTCTTATTTAACTTCTTATCCCCACTGTATTTAGCTCTGATTTTGTACATATTTAGCACTCAATACATTATTTTTATTAGTGCTCTTTAAAAAATACAGTTAAGAGTATTTGAAGAATACAGTAAAGCAAAAAATGAAAAAGAAAAAAGAAATCAAATGAACACAGTTTTTTCATCTAAATATACAGAGATAATGTTTTAAAATATTCCTCCCTTTACTTTTCTCCTGTTTGTAGCCATCTTTATATAGTTATAAGCATGATATCCGCTTAATTTGTATATGAAAGTAGACAGTGAAGATGAAGTCTCCATGTTATTTTAAAATCATAAAACAGTTAAATAGCTACATAATATTTCAACTAGAGAGCATTAAAATATGAAATTATTCAACATTCCTTTGTTGTGAGGCATAAAGGTTGTTGCAAACTAAGCTGAGTCTCTAAACCCCCAGTGTTTCTGAAATGTTATGCATCATTTTGAAGATAAAATCATGGCCTGTGATCTGGTGATAAGATCTCATCTCAAGGTGTAGGTTTTAGGATGTATTGTATTCAATTTAGGGATCTTTGTGTTAACCACAGCTCTGAAGTTTGACATACTGGGGTCATCAGACATTATTGGTAGTTTTGTCCTCCTACTTTTCTCCCTTGGCCACTCAAAATACTGACCTTCTCAAGAAAAGAAAACCCGTTTGCAGCTTCCCGCAGCTGAGGACCTTCTTTCCAGTGGACACTAAACTATCCCATATTTATACTGTTAATTAGAATGCTTCCATTAATGAGCTTTAATCTGAGAAGACTCCTGTTCCTGGGACTCTACCACACATTAACAAGACCTCTTGACTCTATTCATGGACCCCCCAGGGCAACCTCAATCTCTTTTATCCACACACTTAATCCCAATAACTACTCTGTTGTCCTAGATGCCAGTCTCTGCTCTATATTTATATTCACCTATCTATTTGGT
Source organism: Canis aureus (assembly GCF_053574225.1). Lineage (NCBI taxonomy): Eukaryota > Metazoa > Chordata > Mammalia > Carnivora > Canidae > Canis > Canis aureus. Next base: position 62,415,477 of record NC_135611.1, on the reverse strand, counting down.
CCTTTTAAAGCTGATGGTCCATTCAGATTTTTTTTTTTTAATTTAGGAAGGAGTGAGATACGTCCACCGAATTCTGCTATGGACCCTCCCTTTTCTGGCATACTCCATTCCTATAGCCAAGCCCAGATCTCAAAAGCCCCTTCCAGATTAGAGCCCTAGACCACTTCTTGTTCAAAAGGAAAAAAAAAATCAGTATCTGATTTTTTAAAAGATTATTTTCACATTTCAAATGTGTAGGTTTTATTTAGCATGCTATGTTCAGATCTGAATATTTGGCCAGAATATTTTTAAGGTTTGCAAAAAAATTATTGATAATTTCTTTAGAGACTAGTTAAGAAATTTTCTCAAAGTGATACCAGTAATGAGGGGTGATACCAGTAATGAACCTACATGTGCTCTAATCCCCAGGCCTATATGCTTAACCTCTTACTAGTTTGCCTCTCCTGTGACCATACAGTCCAACTATCTTGAAAAGAACAACAGGTAGCAAGCAGTTAAAAACAACTAAAAAGAGACTAAAACAAAGAAGAAGGCATCATCTTGAAAGGTTTGTGGACTTCTTAACCACACAAAGTATGGTCAGCATACAGGTCATTCTGGATAAGTGAACAAGAATAAGCAGTATAAAAACCATGGAGTCAAAATTTGATAGTTGTCATTTTAATAATTAACTACATAATGGACCAAACACGTCACACTTTACTAACAAAGAACTAAGATAGAACAAAAGCAAATATTGTTTGAGTGAATAATGATTATATAAAAGGAATCCATATTTGAATACTTTTCAGAGAAGAAAGAAAATAGAAGTAAACGATGATTTACAAGGAATATTTAAAAACCTCATTTTTAAAAAAGATTTATTTATTTATTCATGATAGACACAGAGAGAGAGAGGCAGGCAGAGACACAGGAGGAGGGAGAGAGGCAGGCAGAGACACAGGAGGAGGGAGAAGCAGGCTCCATGCCAGGAGCCCGATGTGGGACTCGATCCCGGGACTCCAGGATCGCACCCTGGGCCAAAGGCAGGCGCTAAACCGCTGAGCACCCAGGGATCCCCTAAAAAACTAAATTTTAAATTGGGTACTTGTAATCAAACTGCTTAGAGAGTGTCTTATGAGTGAAACTCTCACCTAAATTATAAAGTCCCTGAAAATAAAAATTAATCAATTAATTAAAATATTATCTTACAAAGACCAAATAGGTTTTGCAGACATAGGTTAACTAAAAACAGATCTCCATGACAAGACTAAAAAATACCCAAAAATTCCAAGCCATGTATTGAGAAAAAAAGAAACAAAGGAAAACAAAAACAAATTGAGGTCTGACTGAGCCCTTCAAATTTAGAGGGGAAAAGGAACTTGTTTAGAGTATTCTATTAATTATCCCTGAAGTCAAAGATGCAGCCATTTTCACTAAGAGAAAACTTGAATTATAAATGCATCACAGCAATTATGAAAGCCCTGAAGGAGGTAACATGTGTAAAGGGAGAGAATATCACTAATCTGGAGAAAATATGAATGAATGTACTCTGGATCTCTCTTTCTTTCTTTCTTTCTTTCTTTCTTTCTTTCTTTCTTTCTTTGTTTTGTTTTGTTTTGTTTTGTTTTGTTTTGTTTTGTTTTTGGCCTTCCTTTCTATTAATCCCACATACACAGAAATAATTTCGGTATTTCTAGTAGCCAGTTACCCTTTCTGAATCTTTTCTTTAATTTAAAAATGGCTATGATACAGGGCACCTGGGTGGCTCAAGTGTCTGCCTTTGGCTCAGATCATGATCCTAGAGTCCTTAGATTGAGCCCTGCATTCAGCTCTGCATTCAGCCCCACACAGGGCTCCCTACTCAGCTGGGAGCCTGCTTCTCCCTCTCCCTCTGCCTGCTGCTCCCCCTGCTTGTGCTCTCTGTCAAATAAATTTTAAAAAGTCTTTTTTTAAAATTAAAATATATAAATAAAATAAAATATAAATAAAATTTTAAAAATATAAATAAAATAGAAAAGAATTAGATTAGCTCATAGGTGAAATTCATATATATTGGGAGTTGGAAGAGTGAGAAAGTGAATGGTGGAAGATTGCAAAACACAAGATATGACAAGAATAAGAGGAGGCTAAAGAAAATGGTAGATAGAGGAGACAAGAATTGAGAAGTTTAAGAGGCAAACTTACACAAATAAAGATATAGAGAAGGTTTACACAAATAAAGATATAGAGAAGGTTAAGAGGCAAGCATTAGAAGGTTTGAGGGTCATACAATATGACTGAGATGAGACTTCAAGTTATATCAATTGAGAAACAATAAGAGAAAAGGTGGTAGAAGTATGAGAAAAGAAGCAGGAGTCAGACATTATCATAATATGATCAGGTAATGTTTTCCTGAGTTAGTTTTTGGCTGTAAATTGTTCTTGTTACTTGAGTAATCAAATTCAAAATAAACTCACCTTAAAATATAGTTGTTGTTCTTCTGAGGATTTTAAAACACAAGCATGAAAATTCTACAAATAAAACAGTACATGGAGTCTCTTGTGCTCTGAAAATTAGTGTTTTCAGTGCTGAGTAATGAGAAAGAATAGAGAAAATTATTTTTGTTCCTTTAGTTATTTTATATTCACTATTTAGATCAGAAATCGGTATTGATGGTGGAAGTTTAAAAATTAAATAAGAATTTCTACTTCTAACTACCATAGAGGAATTGATACTGGATTTGCCCTCCCACAATAAACAAATAGAAAACAGAATAAAATATATGAAACAATGATCTCCAGACATTGGCCAACAAGCAGCACAAGACTGTGATCCCTTTAAGGGAGGTAACTGAGGTTAGCTTTACAATATCCTTGCTCTCTCCCTAGAGACTTTTTCTAGACCACAGTTTGTGAAAAAGGACTTACATAAAGCATGATAGTTTCTCTGGCTATGAAGACAGAGACTGGAATCTGGATTGACTGAGGCAGCTATGCTGAATAATAGAAATTTGACCAAAATTTTCTCTCTAAAGTTCAATTTGGCCAGAATCATGTAGTCTCCATATAACTAATCTTCCTTTAGAACCATAAGTATTAATTGTATCCATTTTGCTGATATGAAAGGGAAAGAGAACAAAACAGCAGATTCAATGCAACCACTATCAAAATCCCAATGGTATTTTTGAAGAAATAGATTTATTTCAAACTTCAAATAGAATCTCAAGGAACCCTGATGAGCCAAATAATTTTGAAAAAAAATGTAGGGTTCACACTTATTTCAAAACTTACCACAGGGGCACCTGGGTGGCTCAGTTAGTTAAGCGTCTGCCTTCAGCCCAGGTCATGACTTCAGGGTCCTGGCATTAAGCACCGCACCAAGCGCCACATTGGGATACCTGCTCAGCAGGGAACCTACTTCTCCCTCTCCCTCTACCCCACCTTCTTCTCATGTTCTCTCTCTCAAGTATAAAATAAAATAAAATAAAATAAAATAAAATAAAATAAAATAAAATAAAATAAAATAAAACAAAATAACTTATTACAAAGATTCAATAACAAAACAGTGTGGTACTGGTGGAAAGATATACAGATAGGTCAATGAAATAGAATAGAGAACTAAGAAGTAAACTCTAGCACATATGGTCAAATTATCTTTGACAATGATGTCAAGACTGGGTTAAAAGTAGTCTTTTCAACAAATGGTGCTGCAAAAGCTGGATATCCACATGCCAAAAAATGAAGTTGCACCCTTCCCTTATTCCATATACAAAAATTAGGTCAAAATGGATCAAAGCCCTAAAAGTAAGGGGCACCTAGCTGGCTCAGTCAGTAGAGCATGCAACACTTGATCTCAGGGTAGTGAGTTCAAGCCTCATGTTGGGTGTAGGGATTACTTAAAAATGAAATCTTTAGGGATCCCTGGATGGCGCAGCGGTTTGGCGCCTGCCTTTGGCCCAGGGCGCAATCCTGGAGACCCGGGATCGAATCCCACGTCGGGCTCCCGGTGCATGGAGCCTGCTTCTCCCTCTGCCTGTGTCTCTGCCTCTCTCTCTCTCTGTGACTATCACAAATAAATAAATAAATACCTTAAAAAAAAATTTAAAAAAAAATGAAATCTTTAGTTATATATAAGTGATGAATCACTAAAGTCTACTCCTGAAACCAATATTACACTGTATGTTAACTAACTAGAATTTAAATAAAAACTTTTAAAAATGAAATAAAATCTTAAAAAAAAAGGACAAAAGTAAATGCTAGAACCATAAAACTCTTAGAAGAAAACTTCATGACATTGGATTTGGTGATGATTTATTTGATGTGACACCAAAAGCATAGGCAACAAAAGCAAAAATAGACAAATGGGACTACATCAAATTTTAAAACTTCTGTGCAAAAAATGCTATCAAGAGAGTAAAACGGTAACCCATAGAATGGGAGAAAATATCCGCAAATCATTTTTCTGATAAAGAGTTTATATACAGAAAATATAAAGAACTCCCCAAACTCAACAATAAAAAACAAACATTTAACAAAGGGTGCCTGGATGGCACAGTTAAGCCTTGGACTCTTGGTTTCCATTCAGGTCATGATCTCAGGGTTGTGAGATAGAGCACTGAACTTGGCTCTATGCTCAGTGTAGAGCATGCTTAGGATTCTCTCTCTCCCTCTCCCACTGCCTTTCCCCACGCTTGCATATACGTACATGCTGTGTCTGTGTATGTATATATATACATATATATTACATATTATATATATTTTTAATGGGCATAGGGCATGAATAGTTCTGCAAAGAAGAGATACAAATGGTCAATAAACACATGAAATGATGCTCAACATCACTAATCATTAGGGAAATTCAAATCAAAACTACAATGAGAGATACCTCATATCCATTAAGATGGTTACCTATTAAAACAAAACAGAGAATAACAAGTGTTGGTAAGGATGTAGAGAATTTGGGATCCTTGTACACTGTTGGTAGAATTGGAAAATTGTGCGACCACTATGGAAACCAGCATAGAGATTCCTCAAAAATTTAAAAAAAAACACCATATGCTCCAGCAATCCCACTTCCCAAAGAACTAAAAATAGGATCTCAAAGAGATATTTGCACACTCAGTGCTCAAAGCAGCACTACTCATAATCGCAATCCAAATGCCCATCAATGGATAAGTGGGTTTGTGGGGGTGGAATATGGTATGTACATACAGTGGAATGTTATTCAACCCAAAAAGGGAAGGAAATTGTGTCACTTGGTACAACATAGATGAACCTTGAAGGTTTTATGCTAAGTGAAATAAGCCAGTCACAAAAAGACAAATCCTGCATGATTCCATTTATATGAGGTACCTACATTACACAAATTCATAGAAACAGAAAGTAGAATGATCATTACTAGAGCTAGAAGGAAGAGGAAAGGGGAGTTGCTTTTTAATGGGTATAAACTTTCAGGACACCTGGGTGCCTCAGTGGTTGAGTGTCTGCCTTTGGCTCAGGGTGTGACCCTGGAGTTTTGGGATCAAGTCTCGCATCAGGCTCCCCATGGGGAACCTGCTTCTTCCTCTGCCTATGTCTCTGCTTCTCTCTCTGTGTGTCTCTGATGAATAAATGAATAAACTCTTTTTTTAAAAAAATGGGTAAAAAATTTCAAATTTGCAAGATGAAAAAGTTCTGGAGATCTGATCTACAACATAAATGTACTTACCGCTACTGTATTATATTTATTATATTTTTACCACAATAAAAATGAATTCCTATTTTGTACAATAATGTGTATACCTCCAATAATGCTTCCTTGAAGGCAAAAGATGATGGTAAGAAAAACTGAGTCCTGTGTCTGGGGTGAGAGATAAATTTATTTCAGATTCAAACAAGGAAGGGAGGAGAAACTTGTGCTTACAGTGCATCAGCTTTCTAACAAAGAATTAACTGTGAGAGATGTTTTGAAACTTAATATGGAATTCATGGGAAAGAACTCTGATGGGAGAGCTTATGTTATTATTATTCACTTGTAAAACCGTACACAGCAACATTGCATAGACCCTTAATGAAGAAATCCTTAAAGATAAATGCATGACAGTAGATAGTAGCCATGGCAGTGAAGGGGTCCTGTCTGCTTCCTCCTGTGGAAATGACCATGTTCAGTATTTCGGTAGGAAGATTTTGACAGAGGCTTTCCTCATGAACTCAGAACAGTTTGAATATAAAGGACAGATTATGCTGAGAAAGCAACAGAGGAAGTAGTAGATCTACATACAAAGAGAGTCTGAGAAGAAACAATCAGTTCTATTAGAGAAGGAAACCAGCATCAACGCAGGAGGAAAAAAACAGAAGAGAAAACCACGTTTGCACTTAGATACATGCTAAGGATCTGAATTTCAAACTGTCTGCAGAATAGGCCTGTGGGTGAATGGAGTCCGTTGATATTCAGGAGGACTCTTCTATAAGGAGAGGCATTAATGATTTTTTTTGTAGTAAATTCCTATATCAAGTCAGATCATCAGAAAACCACAAAGCCATCTTTGTAATCCAGTTTCTTCTTCAGTCAGTTTATCAAACATGTAAAGAATCATAAAGACTTAGTGGGCACCAACTATTCTAAGTGTCAGAGACATGATGACTACCAAAAAGATATCACTCATTTATTTCCTTTAGGAGCTTGAAGAAACTGACCCATACAGAGACCATTTCAATGTACTGTAACAAGTGCCATGATAAAGAATGAGTAGAGTGCCAGGGAAGCAAACTAAGAGGCACCTGGACCCGCCTCGCGTTTAGAAAAGGTGTCTGGGAATTGATGCCTGACCTCGGTCACCATGGAGGAATATGACCTCACTGGGAATATTAATTTGCTTTGGTAGTGATGGCATTGCAGGGAGAATCTCTGAAAGGTAGGAAACTGCATGATAAATGTGGAAAATGCAAACAGTTCAGCACAAGGGTGGGGAGCAGAGATTAGCGTGTCATATCCTGGCTATGGTTGACCTTAAAAGCCATGCTGGTGAGCTATCTCCTGCTTCCGTCTAGGGTTGGTATAAGAAATGTTGCTTCCGGGATCCCTGGGTGGCGCAGTGGTTTGGCGCCTGCCTTTGGCCCAGGGCGCGATCCCGGAGACCGGGGATCGAATCCCACATCGGGCTCCTGGTGCATGAAGCCTGCTTCTCCCTCTGCCTATGTCTCTGCCTCTCTCTCTGTGTGTGACTATCATAAATAAATAAAAATAATAAAAAAAAAAAAAAAGAAATGTTGCTTCCTTCTCCTTGGAAGACACGGCCTGCAGTTCTCCAACTGCTGCTCTGTGTCAACCGTTAGTTCTCAGCTTCAAATGGTTCCTCCCCAGAGATGTCCTCACAACCTCTAATTAAAGCAGAACCTTACTCCCTCAATTTCTCCTGTGAAATCTCCCTGAACATACGTGAGCAGTTAGTTCCTCTCCCTGGGGGGGGGGGGGGGGGGGGGCTAGAAGAACTGCATATGTTACTCTAAAAAGACTTGAAGTACTGTATTTTAAAAAAAGAGAGTATTTGTTTATTTTCTTCTATCTCCTTCAAGATTGTGAACTCTTAAAGCAGATTTGGTAACCTAGGCTCACTTGTCAAATCCTGGTTTCTGCCTGCCTGTTTTCATACAGCCAACAAGCTAAGAATGGTTTTCGTATTTTTTAATGGTTGGGGAAAAACATTCAAAAGAAGATTTTATGATGTGAAGATTATGTATTTCCATATATATACATTTCCAGATCCATGAAGTTTTATTGGAATACAATCATGCTCATTCATTTCTTATGGTTATTTTTGCACAACAGAAGAGCTGAGTAGTTGTGACAGACATGTTTTCCAGCAAAATCAAAAATATTTACTGTTTGGCCCTTTATATAAAAAGTTGGCCAACTCCTTTTTTAGGGGGCAAAGTTGATACTTTATTCTTTTTAAAATCCTTGTTGGGATCCCTGGGTGGCGCAGCGGTTTGGCGCCTGCCTTTGGCCCAGGGCACGATCCTGGAGACCAGGGATCGAGTCCCACATCAGGCTCCCTGCATGGAGCCTGCTTGTGTCTCTGGCTCTCTCTCTCTCTCTCTGTCTATCATAAGTAAATAAATAAAATCTTTAAAAAAAAATCCTTGTTGCTCAGTGTATAGTATATGTTTAGTGAATGTTTGTTTAATATTTGGGCATTTCCTAGAACTGTCAAAAAAGAAAAATATTTTAAAACTTTTTCTCTAATGAAAGTCAAAGCAGTGGTTACTTTTGGCGTTGACCAATGCCCGAGACTGAGCTTTAGGGAAGTTTCTGGGGTCCTAGAAATATTCTAACTTAATTTCGATGATCATTAGGATGTGCTCATTCTGTAAAAATTCTAAGAAGTGTGTACTTGTGTGCTTTTCTGTATATATATTTTTCAATGGAAAGTCAACCAAAACAACAAAAAGCAAAACTTCTGAGTGATTGGAATTATTTCTAAAGACTTTTTTACTTCTAAAAATTCTGAGATTCTAAGACAAAACCTACCAAATAAATATTCAGATTGATCCATGTAGCCAGGGTACCTGTATCATTCTGGACCCTGGGTGGGAACAGGATATAAGCATAGAGTAAGCTAGGATGGAAATTAGAATCAGGTATCTATTCATCCCCATTCCTTAACAGGCACATCTTTCAGATGTCCCTGGAAGAACCTAAAGGACAGACTGGGAAGGAGTCTTCCCCTGTTCCAATAATCAGTGGGAATCTCTCAGTCTTCCACTAATCCCTGTCTCCTCTTCCTAATTTCATTCCCTGGCTACTCCCATTCTCAATACATGTTTCAATACTGCCTTATGGGCTGGAACTTCTTCACCTGCTTTCTGATACTTTTATGTCCTACCAGATTCTAAATGTTCTATATCTTTCAACTTCAGTCAACCTGACTCTTGCTACAAGCTAGATGTATGTGAACGAGGATACAACTGCATACCATTATTCTTGCAAAGACCTCAGTCACAGAAGCATAGAATAAATGTGATACAAAGCCTGAATAAAACTACTCTCTAAAGAAGGATTTCTTATTTTGATATCCACAGAAGAAGATAGGTAAGACCCCTGAAAATGTCTTCTTTAAGTCAATTAAATATATTAAGCACTTTTATTGTAGCTTTAAACATCCATGTGTATGCCAGCTTTGTGAACCTGACTCTTCATTGTATTGTTTTGCTGCATTTCACTAATGGTAGCTTGTTCTTCCAAGCGTGTTTTAAATATTTATTATCTCCTTAAGGTTTTATGGAACTTTATCAGTGGGACTTCTTTGAGACCGGAGTTTAAAGAATATACATCCATAGAGGATTTGAGTTTGCTAAAATGCCAGGAACCTGTGTGTACTATTAGTCCAGGGCCATTTTCATATAAATTAGTGGCCTAGGTTTTTCCAAGCTTATGGGGTATGATTCTGGCCCCAAAGTACATAAAATGCTTGTTGAGAATTCCTAAGGGAATTTTTTCCCTTTTTTTTTTTTCCTTTTTACCTTTTTTTTTTTTTTTCTTTTACCTACAGCTAAGACCAAGGAAGGCAAGTGTCTATATTACCTCTATGTCCTGGATAAGATATCTCATCCCCTTAACATGCTCCCTTTGGGATACCTGGATTTGTCTCTGTGTCTCACTTGAATCTCTCAAATTATAAGACCAACTGTACCTGACTTTAATAAACTACTCATTAAAATAAAATAGAAATGCTAGGGAGCAACATAAGACCTCAGTACAAATGCTGACTTTAACACTGACCTAGAAAGAGACTCATAATGTTCTATTATTTCTGGTCTTGGAGGATTCCATCACTTTCCCTACTTATAAATTTCATTTTTGAAATATTTTATCCAGCAGTTTAATTGTTTTTTACTTTCACTCCAGCATCCAGGTGGAAGGAGAATACCACCTGATTTGTTTTTCTCAATGTATAGAGTTAAGAGTTGGTGAAACCACATATTGCAAACGCTTCTGCTCTTACAGGTTACTATCACTTTGGCTCACATATCACTGGCCGGAAAGTCATATGGCTGAGCCTAGTCTCAATGATGTGGGAAAGTACATTCTTTCCAAGGAAAGCATTATAAGCACGTGGCAGCTGAGGGAGGTATATTATTCTCTGAGAGAGAGGAGGAGAATGAATAATTGGAAACAATAATACAATCTGCCACAACAGATCATAGGTGGAAGAGTGAATTTGAGGAGCTAGATGATGTGTTCATGTAAGACATGTTATGCTTAAAATATCTGTAAGACATTCAAGCACAGATGCTGAACAAGCAGTGGAAAATATGGGTCAAAAGTTGAGGTAAAAACTCCGAATAGGAGATATATAGTTTAGAGTCATTTATATTAAAAATGGTAGCTGCAAGCTTATGGAAGTAAATGAAATTTTTCAGAGATAAGAGAGTGGACTTGCTGTTTGGACATTAATATTTGCATTCCTCCAACTTTCCTTAAAGCACAAAGCTCTCTTGGTCTTTCATTTTCCAATTTTTTATGGAAATACAGAAATCAAGAAATGTTTCTCTATTATTATAAGAAAAATAACAGTCCACATGTGAAAAGTAACAAGCAAAGCTTAGAGTCAGAGCGCTAGCAATATCAAAAGCAGTGGTCAGTGGAAGAGAGAGTGCCTGTTTTGTCCAAATGGGCAGCCGGCACACAGCTCCAGCTAACTATCACCAGGTGGAAATACTAGTTAAGGTTGTCCAGACAGTCCAGTTTTCCAGGAAAAGCTGAAAACAGATTTTATGTGTAATCCCCCAATTTTTAAATTGGGTATATTTATTTCAAAATATTTCAAAGGTCAAATTATTATTGTTATTATTACTATTTTTATTAATTTTTTTAATTTTATCTTATTATTTTTTTAAGATTTTATTTTTTTATTTTAATTCCAATATAGTTAACATAGTGTCATATTAATTTCAGGTGTATAATATAGTAATGCAACAACTCTATACATCACTCAGTGCTCATCAATGATAAGTGTACTCGTTAATCCCTGTCACCTATTTCACCCATTTTGGTAATCATTAGTTTGTTCTCTGGAGTTAAGAGTATGTTTCTTGGGGCAGCCCTAGTGGTGCAGTGGTTTAGCGCCACCTGCAGCCCAGGGTGTGATCCTGGAGACCCGGGATCCAGTCTTCCGTCGGGCTTCCTGCATGGAGCCTGCTTTTCCCTCTGCCTGTGTCTCTGCCTCTCTCTCTCTCTCTCTGAATAAATAAATAAATAAATAAATCTTAAAAAAAAGAGTATGTTTCTTGGTTTGTCTCTCTTTTTATTCATTCATTTGTTTCTTTCCATACATAAGTGAAATCATATGGTATTTGTTTTTCTCTGATAGGCTTATTTTGCTTAGCATTACATTATATTCTCTAGCTCCATCCATGTTGTTACAAATGGCAATATTTCATTTTTTATGGCTGTATAATATTCCATTTTGTACATACCATATGCTGTTTATCCTTCATCTATCCATGGATGCTTGGGCTTCTTCCATTATTTGGCTATTACAAGTAATGCTGCAAAAAAAGAGAGGTACATGTATCCCTTTTAATTAGTGTTTTTGTATTTTGGGGATACCGTGATTACTTGGTCATAGGGTAGTTCTATTTTTAACTTTTTAACTCCATACTATTTTCCACAGAGGCTGCACCAGTTTGCATTCCCACCAACAGTGCAAGAGGATTGCTTTTTCTCCACATCCTTGCCAACACATTGTTTCTTGTGTTGTTGATTTAGCCATTCTGACCCGTGTGAAGTGAAGTAATACCTCATTGTGGTTTTGATTTGAATTTCCCTAATGATGAATGATGTTGTACATCTTTCCAAGTATCTGCTGGTCAGCTGTGTCTTCTTGGACAAATGTCTGTTCATATCTTCTGTCCACTTTTTCATTGGATTATTTGGGGGGGGGTTGTTGAGTTGTATAAGTTCTTTCTATATTTGGATGGTAAATATGTCATCAGATATGTCATTTGCAAATACCTTCATTATCAGATACGTCATTTGCAAATATCTTCTTCCATTTAGTAGGTTGTCTTCCAATTTTGTTGATTGTTTCCTTTGCTGTGCAGAAGCTTTCTGCTATAATTAACTGTGTTTAGGTAGATTTGGCCTAAGGAGTCACTAGTTTCCAATCTCTGATGGAAAAATGACAAGAGGACAAGGAAAGAAACATGAGAACACTTAAGGAATGAAAAGAAAAAGAAAATTCCACTAAGAAGAGTGGTTGGAGAATGTAAGAGGACTAGGGACTAACATATCCCAAAGGAAAAGAGTATTTCAGGAAGACTCTAATCTGATTATTTTAAGGCATTGATGCTTTCCTATATCTCAAAAATACACAAATAAAATGTATCTCATATTGTTTGAAGTAAAGATATAATTTTAAAGAGGTTAAGATATGCCCTAAAAAGTGTCTGCAATGCAAATCTTTACATTATTTCTAAACCAACACATTTTATTTACTATCTTTTTGTAAAATGTCCTTCAGTGGATAAAATATATAATTATGTCTATACCAAATTACAAGAGATGTAAAAAATATTATATGACATAGCAAATATTTAGTTTTTAAAATTTTTTAATTTAAATTCAATTTAATTAACATATACTCTATTATTAGTTTCAGAGGTACAAGTTAGTGATTTATCAGTTGAATATCATTACTTCAAATGCCCTCCTTATTGCCCATCACCCAATTACCCCATCATCCCACTTACTTTCCTTCTAATAACCCTCAGTTTGTTTCCTATAGTTAAGAGTCTCCTATGATTTGCCTCCCTCTCTATTTCATCTTATTTTATTTTTCCTTCCCTTCCCCTATGTTCATCCATAGTACAATTTGTTGGAATTGTGCTAAAATCATTTTTCAAGCTATCGGAAATAACTCTCTCTGTGCATCCATGTGTCTCAAACAAACTAAAATTAGAAAATGCATTCAAAGAGACTAACATCAACTTTCAAGGAATCTTAAATGAAGGGCACTATTATTTGAGCAACTGTATTCAACTACTGGACACTGATCACTTAATGGCTTGAACACCTTTTGAGCCATAGTAAATAAAACAATGCTTCATTAGATTCATATGTATTCCAAGTTGTCAAGGCTCATACCACAAGACTAGGTGAACTTTATAATTAAATGAATTATTTTATCAAAAGAAAATTCATTTAATAGATGGTAAAGATTTTAAATAAGGAATTATCCAAATTATTAAAGATTCCTAAAGCCAGGATACCCAAGACCAAAAGATATGACCCCCATTGACCTCAGAAAAGAAACTAATTACTCATTGCTGCAAGATCTACCACAAAAGACAATAAATGTAGGTCTAGCCCACTGAATTAGGAATGAAAAAATGCTTTTAAATATATCCCTCACTGGCATCTTTCCAAAGAAAATGAACAGTTGAAATAGATATTTCAACCCCTAGAAAATATTTAAATATTAACTGTCATAAAAGGCATTGGAATCAACTCATTATTGTTATTAAAAACTATAATGCAGTTGGCTGTTTGGCTAAATAGAAAACTTTTTGCATTTGCTTTGGTCTTTCCATATTCTTTTTTTTTAAATATTTATTTAATTATTTGAGAGGGAGAGAGCAAGCATGTACGAGCAGTGGGTGGTGGGGACAGGTGGGTGTAGAGGGAAAGGGAGAAGCAGACTCTCCGTTGAGCAGGGAGCTCAGAACAATCCTATGAGATAATGGCCTGAGAGGAAACCAAGAGTCCAATGCTCAACTGACTGAGCCACTTGGGAATCCCAGTCTTTCCGTATTGTTTTCCTCTCTTCTATATTTGTTTTGTATTGCAGGCCCTATTTTCTTTGGAAAACTGTCCTTCCTCGACCCTAGTCTGGAAAATGGACTGCTAAAAAGAGTCACAGTGCATCATCTTCATGACCTAAGATGTGGGTACGTGACCAAGGCCTAGCCAACCATGGTTATCTACTGCTCTACTATAGGAAATATGAGAGGAATGAGCAAGACTATAGGCAGGTATTCAATCTGCCTTGTAACATAAATAAACTAGTCCTCTCTTTCTTTTGGGGTACTGACATGTACCCTTTTGAAGAAAGCTTATGGTAGTAGAAGAGAATGAAGCTACAAACATAGAAGTGACGGGAAAAGAGAAAATCCCGAAGGCTTTATTTAAATCCCTGGATCCAGTCGTCTTGAAGTACTAAGATAAATTCCCTTATTTCCTTAAGCCAATTTGAATTGGGTTTTAAGAAACAGAAACATTTATATAAATTATTAACATCAAACACCAACTATCCATAATAATAGTAGCATTTGGCTAAACTTACAAAGAATACATAAGCCTCTTATGAGGCATAATTTTTACTTTCTCTGTGATTTTTAAATCTCACAAGAGTTGCTATGTGAAAATTTCAGAGACTCACTACCCCTGCTTGATTCTTTCAAAGAAAACATGTAATTAGCTATGAAAAATTACTGAAAAGTGATCTTTGACAGAAAAGGAACCAATATCTACATAATTTATGAGCTGAAGGATTCATCTCCAAACAGTCTGGAATTTTCTTTACTTAGTACATAAAGAAAATCTTTTTGGTACCTATCTCATAGCAAATAAATTTCCCCATATCTAAGAAAATATAATATCTACTTATTTTATAGAAATTGGCCGTATCTAAGAATCCATGCATGTGATATGGGTTAAATTCTTAATTCTCTGTAGCAACCAGAATAATTCTAGAGACAATCTCATATATAGCATTCTTGTGTGTGAACTCCCAGCTACCGAGTGTAAAGGTTTACACCTAGCAATGTGGGAAAAGACTCAAAGTTATTTCTTGTGTTAACTATGTAAATTACTGCAAACAAAAATTTACAGAAAAAATTTACAGAAAAGAGCTAAAATAGAGAGACAAAAAAATTATAATCCCTTCCTTATTATTATAATTTTCATTAATATTTATTGAGCATCTAGTAGGTCTTGGGTAGTGAATATTAAAAATGAACATGACATAGCCTCTGCTGCCTAGAAATTCAAAGATGGTTGAGGAATTTTCTTCAATTATTCCTAATCTCATTGAGTGGGTTATTAAAGTAAGAGCTTTCTCTATCATCGGTCAATCTGGGCACTGTCTCAAAAAATACATCGTAAAGCTGATTTATGTATAGAAGCATAGTTGAAAGGATTAGTTTTGTGTAGTCTTATTTCTGTGGTGCAGGGCTGAGTCTCATTCTCTTAGGGGTACTGTTTCATCCCACTTACCCAGTCTCACCAAAACCACCCTGACTAAAAGTTTTCAAAAAAACTTTAAAAACTGGGTGCAGGGTATATATATAAACTTCCTGCATTATCTTTGCAACTCTTTGATGAATCTAAAACTATTCTAAAAACTTTTAAGTTTATTTTTTAAAAAACTGAATGTGCAGGTAATGCAGATATTTTCAATACATTTTGCCAGCAATTATCAACTAATAGTCCAAGAATCATAGGACATTGAAGAACAATATGAAATGCTAACAGTATTATTTTCTGTATTAAGTATTTTCTTGAAATGAAAACAGAAGTAAGATTTATATACAGGTAATTTTATGACCATTCCCTTTCAATACATGTTTTCAAACTGAAAGAATCAAAACACATTAAAAAAGCTTAGTGAAGTTTAGCAATCATCTGCCGATGTTTCCCAAAGGAAGCATCATTGACATTTTGGTTGGGACAATTCTCTATAGTACAACAATATTCCATGAATTAAAGAATAACTAATATTCTGGCCCCTACCCTGTAGCACTCTTTAGTTATTGTGACAATTAAAATAAACCCAAATATTTCCAAGTACCTGCAGGAAGGAAGAACCTTCTGGCACCACTAGTCTAGTCACTGTTTTTAGAAAATCCGGAGAAGTCATATAGGCTTGATTAAGGATGACAAAGCTAGTGACAAAGGTGTCACAAGGGTGACAAAATGGCAGAAAGGCTTTTCTTAATCAATATTCCTAAGCTACATGAATGTTTTTTTAATGCTATAGCATTCTTTTCCAGTTCTCTGAATTTTGAGTGTTTGGACTCAGGGTGAACTAACAAACCAATTTTTCAAACAAGAAAACCCAATGCCTGTGTGCAGTTAGATTTAGTAACTGATATTGAATTACTAACAGATTTTTCTTATTTCCTTCTCTATTAACATGAACATATGCTTCATGACTCTAAAGGACAACTTAAGAAAATAACTAAAGATTAAAAGCAAGCAATAAAGCAAACAGTAGGGATGGGAAAGATCTTTCTTTCCAGCAGAGCCATAGTAGATCAATGACTGTGAGAACAGGATTAGTGGGAATAACCTGCCACCTGGCTATGGATCCAAGAAAAGAATTTTATATCCCTGGAGTAAAGGGTACAGGCAGGAAGGTCAAAGTCAAGTCAGCAAATATTAGACTGGCTACAGCACTTAAATGCTAGAGTGTTTAAGGCCCACGAAAAGATTCTGAAGGACAAAAGAAAGGAAACATAAACTGAATCTCAGAAAAAGGATGAGCCCGTAACTTTTGTATCCTGATGGAGAAAAGCATTTTAGAAAACTCCTTGGATTTCTTGGTCTCATACAAAAAGACAAAGCAGGGATCCCTGGGTGGCGCAGCGGTTTGGCGCCTGCCTTTGGCCCAGGGCATGATCCTGGGGACCTGGGATAGAATCCCACGTCGGGCTCCCGGTGCGTGGAGCCTGCTTCTCCCTCTGCCTGTGTCTCTGCCTCTCTCTCTCTCTCTCTCTCTCTCTCTCATTGTGACTATCATAAATAAATTTTTAAAAATTTAAAAAAAACAAAAAAACCAAAAAGACAAAGCAGAACTTCAGGCTAAAGATACTCTTTATGAGACACCACCAATATCAAAGTTACAGAATAATGAACATTTAGGTGCTAAAAAGCACAGCAACAAAGCATACATAAAGTCTACTGGAAATGTGAAGAAATTGAGAAAAATACCCCCATGATTTTCCATAGAAGATTTTAATACTTCTCATACTTTGATAGCTTAAAAGGATTTTTTTTTAATTCAGAAAATTTTGGAGAATCTAATTAATGAGGTTGGGATTAGATAAACAAATAGATAACTTGTCATAGGAAATATGTCCTTTTCAAGAATGCATGAAACAAAAAGTAAATCAACTCCTGGGACACAAAACTTCAATTTTGCTAGCGTAGAAATGATAAAAACCATATTCTCTGACTACAGTGTAATAAAAAGGTAACCTAATGACAATAACTAAAACCAAAAGGCTTACCCCATGCAGAAAATGGAAAATATATCCTAAAAAAATTGCTAGGCTTAAAAGAGAACCAAAGCTACCAGTAAAAATTTTGAGAGAATTTTTAAAAAATAAGAAGTCCGTTAAAATGTATAAGATATGGCAAAGCTGTATGTATGTAGGCAAACATAACTTTTTAATACATTAATTATTATTAATACAAAAAAAAACAACGAGCACTTCAACAAAATAAAACAAAGTGTTAGAGCAACAAAAATAATAATGAAAGTCAAACTAGAAAGTGAAAGAAAATGGGAGTCTGATCTTTAAAAGCAAAACCTTTCACCAGGGGAAAAAATTACTTGAAAGAATGTCTCCAAAATCCCTTATTCTAGTCCAGGAATGAGTGGAAAAGTAATACAAGCACATTTCTGGAAAAGTTACCGAGGCCATCTTTGGTCTCATGTTATGTCTTGGGTGCTCAATGGTAATGCTGATTTACAGTCCAGAGGTGGCTCTAGGTCAGAAATCTTAAAGAAGCACAGACTTCCCAGAAAGCTCACGGCTTCCCTATAACCTGGATTCTGTTTGCTTTTCGTCTTTGAGAGTTTTTGTCCCATGAGCACTACACATGAACAACTGGTGATTCTCCCAGTATGCTTATAAACTTATAATTCTTCTTAAACCCAAGTACTACTTTCTGTATTTGGCATTGGTAGGACACTCTAGCTAGATCCTCAAGACCAAGCTACAATAAGTAGCCTTCTCAGTGCTTAAGTTCCTGCACCAGGAGCTCACTGCGCTGATGGCCCTCTGCTGCCCCCTCTTGGTTCTAGGCAATACTCTCACAGGCACTGGGTACAGATGGCTTAAAGCCTCAGAATAAAACCTCCAAGCTTCAGAAATAAATATGTAAACCAATACATAGTTAGTGGGTCTTTGCTTTTAGTAATGTAATAAGATGACAGATATCACATATAACTAAAGGAAATTTGCCAACTGGAAAACCGCAAAATTTATTTTTACCAAATGGTTTCAGAAATTCAGCTCAAAGCTTTCTAGATTAACTTTAGTTTTCTAGATTAAAACAATCAAGGTAGAGATATCATGAATTTGCCCAATAATTCAGTGATTCTTTACATTTCTGGATCATGAACAGAATTGAAATCAGATGAAAACTACAGTCCAGAAGGTCATGACGTAGTTGCATGATTCGTTTTCAAGAAAGGACTTGTTCCACCAGCTTGGGAAAGTGCTCTCTTGCCCAAGGCCACCATACCCCTTCTCACGGCCTACATCAACAATGGATTGATGTCAGGGCATGAAGGCCCACCTCAACTCTAAAGTGTCATTCTGGCTCCAGAGCTTCCCTATGAATCAGTTGAGGCTACAAGCAGGCCTGCATCACAGTACAACCTCTCCCTCTGCCCATTCCTGTTTCTTTCTCACCCCTGCTGCAGCTATGAATCTCAAGAACACTACTTAATATGCATCTTCATGCTAAACTTCATCTCAGAGTCTTCTTCCTGGGGAAATCCATACATCACAACTCTACACAGGCCTGCATAAAGCCACGTTTTCCCCTTCTCATGGTAATTATTCAAGAGCTACAGGAAGAAGCTTTTATAAGTTCACAACCATTTTTGGAGAACTCGGAAGCACATATAACCCAGAATCCACTTTATATCAAACACTGACAAAAGCAGATGATAGTCATTGGGAACAAAAAGCAGCAGTGGAAACAAGAGTTCCTCTAATCTCAAAAGCAGGGAACCAATGAAAACAGATCTCCAAAAGCATCAGCAAAAATATACTTCCTGGAGCACCTGGGTGGCTTAGTCGGTTAAGCGTCTGCCTTCAGCTCAGTTCATGATTCCAGGGCCCTGTGCTTAGCAGGGAGCCTGCTTCTCCCTCTCCCTCTGTCTGCTACTCCCCCTGCTTGTGCTCTGCCTCTCTGTCAAATAAATAAATAAAATCTTTAAAACTATACTTCCTGAAAATTAGGATACTTCTTGAAGTCAAAAAGTAATATTTCAAGGTTATGATCCTTGGTGCAAAAACTATATAGAGCTGGCACATCTTTCTTCCTTAGAAGAGGTGAGGCTATAAAAAGAATTATACAGAAAAGTCATATTTGCAGGAAGCAACATGACTCTGTAACAGAAAAAGAGAAAGACTTTGCTCTATGAAAACTAGCTAGCCTAAAACCCTACCTTGTCGTCTTCTCCCCAAAGAAACCTCTTACAAATGATGAGTCCAAGAAAACTTAACTCATTCAATGATGAATAATATTTTTAAAGGACAGAATTGGTTTTTTAAAGTCCGCTTCCCCTTCCACTCCTTAAAAAATATTTATCAATTCCTTTCACTTCCTTTCCTCTGAGGGAGCCAGTGAAACCTATAGGGCCAAGGAAACTGCTGGCAGGCCAAAGACCCTCTTGACTGTTGGTTTCACTCAGGACAGAATTAAATGTGAGCTGAGAAGTAAGAGCAGAGTTTATTGAAGACAGAGAGAGAGAGAGTACAGATACAGACAAAGCATCTGGGAGACTCAGAAAGGAAAGAACAGGGAGTCTCATCTTTGCTTAGGGTCTGGGGTTTTTATTGAGGATGGTGGTCTGGTGTATGTGTCCTCTCAGGCAGCGAGGACCTGGTAAAACGAGGATGAATGCTTAGATGTCCTTCATGAGTCACTCATGCCGTAGAGCCAGGGGTCTTGGCATCAAGGTGTCTGGAGTCAGTGGTCTTGGAAAATGAGATGATAATCCCTCCTGGTCTCTCCTTAGATGTTACTATTGTGCTGGAAGTCTCCAAAAAAAATCAGTAACTCTTTGACCTTTACAAGGGGAACACAGATTAAGGCATGTGTAAGGCAGGGGTATCCAAGCAAGAATAAAAGCAGGAAAAGGAGCAAAAATAGCAATTTTTCCCATCGGGTCCCTTCTACTTTCCATGGGGTCATCTGTACTATTCTTATAACTTTTCTGTAAATTTGAAATTATTACAACTAAGGAGTTTTAAAATGTTGCACTTTTAAAAAGCAAAATATACAAGAAAAACGTCATGGTACAGACTAAAACTGTGGTCAAACATTCTGCCAAGAAATTTAAAACTTATTGAAACAAGTCTCTCTAACTAGAAGACCACAGAGCAGAAATAGAACTCTGGGATGAAATGATAAGACAAATAAAAGGGAATAAAACATGAAAGGAAGACCAAGAAGTAGAAAAACAAAAATAATCATGCAAATAATGAATACAATTGAAAGGAATCTAGTGGAATTTAGATACTGCTGAAACTTAGAAGATAAAACTAAAAAATGAACCAGTGAAAGAGAAATAAATTTTAAATCGATAAAGACAAAAGTATAGATATAGAAGATAAAGAAGGTGGGATCAAGGAACAAAGATGGGAATCTTCAAAGAAAAAGCTAAAAGAATGAAATAGAACAAATAAACACATAATTCATAAAAACGTTATAGTTGTTACTCTGGAATGAATAGAGTCACTACTCAACTGAGACTGAGTTCAGAGGGACTAAGATGACCGTTGGACTTTTCAGTATCTGAAACATGACCCAAAATGAAGAGACCAGATTCAAGATTTCTTTCATTGCCACAGGAAGAAGTAGCACCACAAGTTAGAAGAGATAGTAGTAGACAAAAGTAAAGTGCTTCATTTCTAAGTTTATACGTTCAATCTATCAGTTACATTTTTAAGTGTGTCTATGAATATATTCTGTCTAGAAGAGAACCATAAGCTCGTAGAGGTTGTTTCTGGGGAAAGACATGTGTTAGGGATTTGGAGGACAAAGTGGAAGAGTGGATTAATTTTGGGGACCAACATTTGCTGCCACACAAAAAAGAGAAAAGGCAAGACGTAGGGCAATATCCAAACCTTATACTGAATCAGTTCCTACTGTCCATTGTTGATTCATGATAAGGAAGACAACAGATTCAGTTAGGGATTCAATCCCTAGGCACCCTTCAGTTGGCTGAGGATTTCTTTCACCACTCTTCAAGGTCAGAAACCTGAACTTAATCTTCTGTTTCAACACTGCCTTTGATGTTGCTGCTGTTAACTGGCCATCCTCTGCCTTCTTCTGGCTTTGACTTGGAAGTGTGTTAACCACTCCTTTATTACTTGACTTGTTTCTTGTTTGCTGCATGTGCTTCCCTTGGATCCTAGTTTCTGTATTCCAGTCACACTACTAATTTGATTCTGAATCTTAAACATTCTAGAAAATGTAATGTTTTTATTGCTCATACTTCTGCCTTTTACCTGAAGGATGATGCTACTTTGACAAATTAGTTTGTGCTAATATTTTAACCCATAACCCCAACCCCATAAAAATACTTTATAGATGACTATCTGTTCTATTTGTAAAGTAAGATTCTACTTTTCCTTTGGGAAATAAATTCAGTGTATAGATTCTTACTTAGAACTCTTATTTATATCCCATGTAATAGATTAATCCAGTTTTCCCATTTTGTCCCATGTGATTCTCAGTGGAAATATAAACCACCCAGTTACCACGTTCTGAAAAAGAATACATTTGAACAGTTGTTTCCCCAAGCATAATCCTTGAGATGTGATATATGTTAATTGTTTTGTTTTGTTTTGTTTCAGGAGACAGAAAGTCCTGAGGTTGTGTAAATTACACACTGGCTTAATAGGTTTATCACAGGATTTCTCAAAGCCTTTGAAAAGTAATGTGTGCTATGAATCTCTAACACAGAAAGCACTTATTTGAAAAAAGATCTCTTCACTTCGGCCTCCCTTTTACTTCATAATTCTCCTTTCTTACCAGAGCTACATGAAATCCTCCCATAACAATTCCTCACAGAATAGACTTTCCAAAAATTAAATCATATTTATTCTTTGAAGTTGTCCATATTCCAAGAGTTGATTGGAATGATTTTCAGTTAAGATATTGAGTTTGGAATTTGATTTCTGTGGCACAGTCCTACATCTTTTAACAAATACAGGAACTGAACAAATGAAATTATTTCATATGATTTAGTTTGTGTTTATATCAACTTCTTAGGTTGTAGGTATTTGATAAAGGCATTGTTTTTTTACCTCAGATAATTATTTAAAAGTGTATGTATATGGGGGCATCTGGGTGGCTCAATTAGTTAAGCATCTGTATTTGGCTCAGGTCATGGTCCCAGGGTCCTGGAATCAAGCCCCACATCAGGCTCCTCACTCAGCAGGGAGTCTGCTTCTCCCTCTCCCTCTGCTCATTTGTGCTCTCTGTTTTCTCTGTTTCTCTCTATATATCTCTCTAAAATAAATAAATAAAATATATGTTTTTTAAGTATATGGGTATATTTGCTGCAGAAATGTCATGTGGAAAACATTCAAGGCACCAGGAAGTGCATTGATTCACTCAATAATTGTTCACTAAGCCACTGCCCTATTGTATAGGGCAATAGGTTGATGATGGTAGTAAAACTACAAGGAGGATGAGGTGTGTTTTAGAGAGAAGAACAGCATGAGGTAAGGCCCTAGAAAGGAGAGTTCAATGTCTCAAAATAAATAAAAAATATTAATGAAAGGGAGAATGTTGTGGTTCTGGGTGGCAGAGGCACAGGGGCTGTTAAAGAGAAGTTGTGGAGTCATGCCGATCTTAATTATTTGTTTAAATCCTAAATATTTAGATATTTAGAATTTACCTCAGCCAGGCAATATTCAGTAGATCTTTTTATTTATTTTTTTAAGATGTATTTATTTATTTTAGATGGAGGGGGTGGGGCAGAAGGAGAGGGAGAGAAGCAGACTCCCGGCTAAGCACAGAGTCCTTTATAGGGCTTGATCCTATAACCCTGAGATTACAACCTGAAGTGAAATCAAGAGTTAGATGCTTAACACAATGAACCACTCAGGCCCCAAATCTTTTTATCTTTAGATCATAAACACTTGTTCAAGACTGGAAACTTCTTGAAAGTAAAGACAATCTCTTAATCATTTTGAATTCCTCTAAGTACAGGCACATTTAAATCCCAGCCAGTGAACATTCACAACATTGTCTCAACCATATCCTCAGCAGTCTGGGCACCCACCGCTCTTAATATTAATATATATCTGTGATTAGAGGTCATTTAAAATTATGAATTTCAATGGTAATAATAATAAATATAAACCTAACACAAATATAGCCATTGAACACTACTAAATGACAGTAGAGTAAAATATGTAATGCTAAATTCTCAAAATAATAACACAGGATTTATTAACGGGTAATAGTGGCTACCTGAAGTTCTGCCCCTTACTAGCTGGGCACCTACCTTTAGGCAAGTCACTTGATTTCTCCAGCCTTCAGATTTCTCATCTGTAAAATAGAATATTATTTTCCTTAGAGAGTTGTGATGAGTATTAATGAGTTAATACATGCAAATACTAGTAACAGCTTGCATATAGTACAGGTTTTGGATTATTACTATTATTATTATTGTTATCTATGATGGTGATGGTGATGATCATAAGAGTCATATAGCAATTAGGCGATTTACTTTTCCTATCCTGAAATAAATGTCTGTGCCTCCAAATTGAATATGAAACTGATGAACTAATTGGAAAATGGATAAATAGTCCATTCAAAAGTAAATAAAAAGACTTTTACTTCAAAAATGGAATATCATTCAAGAGTGTCAGCTCTCTTAAATTGATATCCATGTTTTAAAAGTAAATATATACATTAAGGAGGGTACATGATGAGATGAGCGCTGGGTGTTATACTGTATGTTGGCAAATTGAATTTAAATAAAATATTTTTTAAAAGTAAATATATATTACAAAAATATCAGGGTCCTCAATGAACAAAAAAAATTGCTTCTGAAAATTCAAACACTCCCTAAATAGAATATTAAAAAGACAACAAATCTGATAATAATTTAAAACCACAATTCATGTCAAAACTGTAAGATTTGGAATGTGCATCTATTCTAGAGGACTCCATTAGCTTGCCTTGGGCAGGACTAAACCCTACTACTGCAGAGGGACAATATACACAATCTCTTTTAAATTGCAGGCTCTTTTGTACTCCATATATTTCTCCTCTACCCCAGGACATAATCAATAATCTTACAATTAAGTCAGGATTCTTAATCCTAAATATTCTGAACCAAGTCTCAACTATTCTGGTATGTAGTTTCAAGATAAAATTTAAACACCAATATAGAATAAAACTCTTATTTGGAACTAACATACTAACTTAAACAAATATATACAGAATCAACCTATTTTTAGAGGATATGGTCAGCTGTTCTACTTTCTCAGCCAAAATATTGGTTATATTTATATAAAAGCAACCATAGTTATTGGCTGGCATAAATAATGCCTACGCAAATCTCTCAAGCATTACAATGCCTGCTGTTTATGAAGCTTACATTCTGGCTTTAAATACAAAAGGAAGGTCAAGCTGTGAAGGTCGAAAGAATTTATGACATTGTTCCACTACTAGAGCGTACAGAAGAGGGTATTATTGAAGCCCGGAAGAGCTCTTAAAGAATCAAAAATCAATCCTTTTGTAGCTAGCTGTGGGCTGCAGGCATTTGTGGAAGAGGGAATAAATGCACTAGAAAAATCTTACTTTCACTTGTAAGTAAATACCAAATTAAAAATCCTCTGGCAGTTTGGAGAATAACAAGTGACAAATTTTAAAAAGTAACAAGATGTGCCTGTAACAATGGAATTATTTGCAATCACACTACAGGTGAGGTGTTTTGGGTTTTTTTTCACTTACATAATATTCACAATCAAGCTTTATCCTTTCAGCTCAATTTGTTTTTCTCCTTCTCACCGAAGTGACTGAAAACACCTCATGGGTTTTTTGTTTTGTTTTGTTTTTGTTTTTAAAAACAATCATACTTTCTGTAAGACTTGCTTCCTTCTCCATATCTCTTTAATTCCAATTCTCTATGTCAGGACTGATACCATCTGGAAAAGAGGATAAATTAAAGTTATGAACCTTTAAATTAGCTTGATATTTCCAAAAACTAAGAGGAAAAGTTTTTAAATTCTTCAAGGTTGCAAAGTATTTTTTCTTTCTTTCTTTTTTTTTTTTTTTTTGCAAGGTATTCCTAGTTAAAATTCATAGCATATTATATTTCTGGCTTTCTAAATGTTACAATTTGTGGCAACTTTTATTTCTGGCTTTCTAAATTAAATTCAAACACAAGCCATAGACTCAAGTTTTGTTTCCAGGATAGTCACTTACTCTACTCACTCATGTATAAAAGAGGTCAAATGTTTTCAGGTCGCATTCATTAGACAAGGGCAGTTTTGTTGAGATATTTCATCATAATATACCACCTTTATCTCTATAACTGAGGAATAACAAAATCAAAAACAAAATTTTGCTTTGTTAGCTAGAGTCCAACTTAACATTGTTTTACATTAAAGCCCTTCTATTTACTAGAATTTGGGGGAAGGGGATAGGAAATCGGAAGATAACCCCAAGAGATTTTCTCAATAGATAGTATCATAAATTTGTTTTCTCTAGATTTGTTAATGTTATAAGATTTAGTAATTGCTATTCATTTAGGACCGTCAATATACTTTTTATCTTTTTTCATAGAAAACAATAACCATGACTTCCAGATTTGATATCTTAGATTATGTCCAAGAAAATAATTGTGAAAGGTATCAGAAAGTTTAAGTCTCCTAAAGAAATACTTTCATAGCAGGATCAAAAAAAGGTGAAAAAAGGGACCTAAAGTAGCTCCTCAGTGTCATCCAAAATTCCTTCACTTATTTCCCCCTGCTATGAAATCCACTCTTAAATTCATTCATTTATATGAATGTATACTATGTGCAAAGGCGTGCCCAGTACCATCAAAGCACATAAAACAATCTACAACCTTATTGAATTTAAACTATAGAGGGGCATTCAAGCAAAGATGATTCGTAGAAATAAAACTAAAGTCAAATTCATTTCACACCAGTTCTATAATTTATTAATTAAAATAACAATTATTTATTTGAAAACACATCTTATATAAAAGGCATATTTTCATTTTGAAAAAACAGTAAATTGCATAGGTATCATGTGATTAAATTTTGAGTATACTGTTTGAGGCATGATGAAGACCACACATTATTTAAAAGTGGTAGCAGTATGCTTTTTCAGAGGTGACCTAAAGAAAACAAACTAGATTATTCATTAAAAGTTTCATGTAAATACTTCACAAATGTGTTATTTATTTTTGAATAATATTAAAACATGTTCTTAAATGATTAGGTTATTTTCCACAGACAACAATTATAAAAAGATTAAGGAGAATAAACATTCATTAACCAACAATAGGGAGGGAGGGGCAAGACGGCGGAAGAGTAGCGTCCCCAAATCACCTGTCCCCACCAAATTACCTAGAAAACCTTCAAATCATCCTGAAAATCTACGAATTCGGCCTGAGATTTAAAGAGAGACCAGCTAGAATGCTACAGTGAGAAGAGTTCGTGCTTCTATCAAGGTAGGAAGATGGGGGGTGGGGGGGGATAAAGAAACAAAAGGCCTCCAAGGGGGAGGGACCCCGCAAGGAGCCGGGCTGAGGCCCGGGGCGAGTGTCCCCAGGACGGGAGAGCCCCGTCCCGGAGAAGCAGGAGCTGCACCAACCTTCCCGGGCGGAAAGGGGCTCGCAGGGAGTTGGAGCAGGACCCCAGGAGGGCAGGGATGCCCTCGGGTTCCCCGGGACAGTAACAGGCACCTGCGCCCTGGGAGAGTGCGCCGAGCTCCCTAAGGGCTGCAGCGCGCACGGCGGGACCCAGAGCAGTTCAGAGGGGCTCGGGCGGAGGAAGAGGCTCCGTGCAGAGGGGGCTGCTCGGCTCCATGAGCAGCTCAGAGGGGCTCGGGCAGCGGCTCCACAGAGGTGGCTGTGCCGGGAGCGCGAATCCAACAGTGCAGGCCCCGGAGAACAGGGCGCCAGGACACAGCCCAGGATCCAGCCTCCCCCCGGGACAGGCAGAGGCCGGGAGGGCCCAGGACAGCAAGGACGCTCCTGCCCCGAGCTGAGCAGATCAGCGGCCCCGCCCCGGAGCCTCCAGGCCCTGCAGACGGAGAGCTCTGTAGCTACAGCGGGAGCTGACTCCAGGGCTCCAGAGCTGCCCCGGCCTCTGGGGTTGTTCGTCCTGGGGCCTCACGGGGTAAACAACCTCCACTGAGCCCTGCACCAGGCAGGGGGCAGAGCAGCTCCCCCAAGGGCTAACACCTGAAAATCAGCACAACTGGCCCCTCCCCCAGAAGACCAGCTAGACGGACAAGTTCCAGGGGAAGTCAAGGGACTTAAAGTATACAGAAGCAGAAGATACTCCCCCCGTGGTTTTTTCTTTTCTTTTCTTTTTTTCTTTTTGATTTCTGTTTGCTTCCCCCACCTTTTTTTTTCCTTTCTTTTTCTCTTTTTCTTCTCTTTTTTCTTTTTCTTCCTTTTTTCTTTTTCTCTTTTATTTCCTTCTTTCTCTCTCTTTTTCTCCTTTTCCCAATACAACTTGTTTTTTGCCACTCTGCACTGAGCAAAATGACTAGAAGGAAAACCTCACCTCAAAAGAAAGAAACAGTCCTCTCTCCCACAGAGTTACAAAATCTGGATTACAATTCAATGTCAGAAAGCCAATTCAGAAGCACTATTATAAAGCTACTGGTGGCTCTAGAAAAAAGCATAAAGGACTCAAGAGACTTCATGACTGCAGAATTTAGATCCAATCAGGCAGAAATTAAAAATCAATTGAATGAGATGCAATCCAAACTAGAAGTCCTAACGACGAGGGTTAACGAGGTGGAAGAACGAGTGAGTGACAAAGAAGACAGGTTGATGGCAAAGAGGGAAACTGAGGAAAACAGAGACAGACAAACAATTAAAAGACCATGAGGATAGATTAAGGGAAATAAACGACAGCCTGAGGAAGAAAAACCTACGTTTAATTGGGGTTCCCGAGGGCGCCGAAAGGGCCAGAGGGCCAGAATATGTATTTGAACAAATCATAGCTGAAAACTTTCCTAATCTGGGAAGGGAAACAGGCATTCAGATCCAGGAAATAGAGAGATCCCCCCCTAAAATCAATAAAAACCTTCAACACCTCGACATCTAATAGTTAAGCTTGCAAATTCCAAAGATAAAGAGAAGATCCTTAAAGCAGCAAGAGACAAGAAATCCTTGACTTTTATCAGGAGGAGTATTAGGGTAACAGCAGACCTCTCCACAGAGACCTGGCAGGCCAGAAAGGGCTGGCAGGATATATTCAGGGTCCTAAATGAGAAGAACATGCAACCAAGAATACTTTATCCAGCAAGGCTCTCATTCAAAATGGAAGGAGAGATAAAGAACTTCCAAGACAGGCAGCAACTGAAAGAATATGTGACCTCCAAACCAGCTCTGCAAGAAATTTTAAGGGGGACTCTTAAAATTCCCCTTTAAGAAGAAGTTCAGTGGAACAATCCACAAAAACAAGGACTGAATAGATATCATGATGACACTAAACTCATATCTCTCAATAGTAACTCTGAACGTGAACGAGCTTAATGACCCCATCAAAAGGCACAGGGTTTCAGACTGGATAAAAAAGTAGGACCCATCTATTTGCTGTCTACAAGAGACTCATTTTAGACAGAAGGACACCTACAGCCTGAAAATAAAAGGTTGGAGAACCATTTACCATTCAAATGGTCCTCAAAAGAAAGCAGGGGTAGCCATCCTCATATCAGATAAACTAAAATTTACCCCGAAGACTGTAGTGAGAGATGAAGAGGGACACTATATCATACTTAAAGGATCTATCCAACAAGAGGACTTAACAATCCTCATTATATATGCCCCGAATGTGGGAGATCCCAAATATTTAAATCAATTAATAACCAAAGTGAAGAAATACTTAGATAATAATACACTTATACTTGGTGACTTCAATGTAGCTCTTTCTATACTCAATAGGTCTTCTAAGCACAATATCTCCAAAGAAACGAGAGCTTTAAATGATACACTGGACCAGATGGATTTCACAGATATCTACAGAACTTTACATCCAAACTCAACTGAATACACATTCTTCTCAAGTGCACATGGAACTTTCTCCAGAATAGACCACATACTGGGTCACAAATCGGGTCTGAACCTATACCAAAACATTGGGATCGTCCCCTGCATATTCTGAGACCATAATGCCTTGAAATTAGAACTAAATCACAACAAGAAGTTTGGAAGGACCTCAAACACGTGGAGGTTAAGGACCATCCTGCTAAAAGATGAAAGGGTCAACCAGGAAATTAAGGAAGAATTAAAAAGATTCATGGAAACTAATGAGAATGAAGATACAACCATTCAAAATCTTTGGGATGCAGCAAAAGCAGTCCTAAGGGGGAGATACATTGCAATACAAGCATCCATCCAAAAACTGGAAAGAACTCAAATATAAAAGCTAACCTTACACATAAAGGAGCTAGAGAAAAAACAGCAAATGGATCCTACACCCAGGATAAGAAGAGAGCTAATAAAGATTCGAGCAGAACTCAACGAAATCAAGACCAGAAGAACTGTGGAACAGATCAACAGAACCAGGAGTTGGTTCTTTGAAAGAATTAATAAGATAGATAAACCATTAGCCAGCATTATTAAAAAGAAGAGAGAGAAGACTCAAATTAATAAAATCATGAATGAGAAAGGAGAGATCACTACCAACACCAAGGAAATACAAACGATTTTAAAAACATATTATGAACAGCTATACGCCAATAAATTAGGCAATCTAGAAGAAATGGACGCATTCGTGGAAAGCCACAAACTACCAAAACTGGAACAGGAAGAAATAGAAAACCTGAACAGGCCAATAACCAGGGAGGAAATTGAAGCAGTCATCAAAAACCTCCCAAGACACAAGAGTCCAGGGCCAGATGGCTTCCCAGGGGAATTCTATCAAACGTTTAAAGAAGAAACCATACCTATTCTACTAAAGCTGTTTGGAAAGATAGAAAGAGATGGAGTACTTCCAAATTCATTCTATGAGGCCAGCATCGCCTCAATTCCAAAACCAGACAAAGACCCCACCAAAAAGGAGAATTACAGACCAATATCCCTGATGAACATGGATGCAAAAATTCTCAACAAGATACTAGCCAATAGGATCCAACAGTACATTAAGAAAATTATTCACAATGACCAAGTAGGATTTATCCCCAGGACACAAGGCTGGTTCAACACTCGTAAAACAATCAATGTGATTCATCATATCAGCAAGAGAAAAACCAAGAACCATATGATCCTCTCATTAGATGCAGAGAAAGCATTTGACAAAAGACAGCATCCATTCCTGATCAAAACTCTTCAGAGCGTAGGGATAGAGGGAACATTCCTTGACATCTTAAAAGCCATCTATGAAAAGCCCACAGCAAATATCATACTCAATGGGGAAGCCTTTCCCCTAAGATCAGGAACAGACAGGGATGTCCACTCTCACCACTGCTATTCAACATAGTACTGGAAGTCCTAGCCTCAGCAATCAGGCAACAAAAAGACATTAAAGGCATTCAAATTGGCAAAGAAGAAGTCAAACTCTCCCTCTTCGCCGATGACATGATACTCTACATAGAAAACCCAAAAGTCTCCACCCCAAGATTGCTAGAACTCATACAGCAATTTGGTAGCGTGGCAGGATACAAAATCAATGCCCAGAAATCAATGGCATTTCTATACACTAACAATGAGACTGAAGAAAGAGAAATTAAGGAGTCAATCCCATTTACAATTGCACCCAAAAGCATAAGATACCTAGGAATAAACCTAACCAAAGAGGTGAAGGATCTATACCCTAAAAACTATAGAACACTTCTGAAAGAAATTGAGGAAGACACAAAGAGATGGAAAAATATTCCATGCTCATGGATTGGCAGAATTAATATTGTGAAAATGTCAATGTTACCCAGGGCAATTTACACATTTAATGCAATCCCTATCAAAATACCATGGACTTTCTTCAAAGAGTTAGAACAAATTATTTTAAGATTTGTTTGGAATCAGAAAAGACCCCGAATAGCCAGGGGAATTTTAAAAAAGAAAACCATATCTGGGGGCATCACAGTGCCAGATTTCAGGTTGTACTACAAAGCTGTGGTCATCAATGGACAGTGTAGTACTGGCACAAAAACAGACAAATAGATCAATGGAACAGAATAGAGAACCCAGAAGTGGACCCTGAATTTTATGGTCAACTAATATTTGATAAAGGAGGAAAGACTATCCATTGGAAGAAAGACAGTCTCTTCAATAGATGGTGCTGGGAAAATTGGACATCCACATGCAGAAGAATGAAACTAGACCACTCTCTTTCACCATACACAAAGATAAACTCAAAATGGATGAAAGATCTAAATGTGAGACAAGATTCCATCAAAATCCTAGAGGAGAACACAGGCAACACCCTTTTTGAACTCAGCCACAGTAACTTCTTGCAAGATTCATCCACAAATGCAAAAGAAACAAAAGCAAAAATGAACTATTGGGACTTCATCAAGATAAGAAGTTTTTGCACAGCAAAGGATACAGTCAATGAAACTAAAAGACAACCTACAGAATGGGAGAAGATATTTGCAAATGACGTATCAGATAAAGGGCTAGTTTCCAAGATCTATAAAGAACTTATTAAACTCAACACCAAAGAAACAAACAATCCAATCATGAAATGGGCAAAAGACATGAACAGAAATCTCACAGACGAAGACATAGACATGGCCAACATGCACATGAGAAAATGCTCTGCATCACTTGCCATCAGGGAAAATACAAATCAAAACCACAATGAGATTCCACCTCACACCCGTGAGAATGGGGAAAATTAACAAGGCAGGAAACCACAAATGTTGGAGAGGATATGGAAAAAAGGGAACCCTCTTACACTGTTGGTGGGAATGTGAACTGGTGCAGCCACTCTGGAAAACTGTGTGGAGGTTCCTCAAAGAGTTAAAAAATAGACCTGCCCTACGACCCAGCAATTGCACTGTTGGGGATTTACCCCAAAGATTCAGATGCAATGAAACGCCGGGACACCTGCACCCCGATGTTTCTAGCAGCAATGTCCACAACAGCCAAACTGTGGAAGGAGCCTCGGTGTCCAACGAAAGATGAATGGATAAAGAAGATGTGGTTTATGTATACAATGGAATATTACTCAGCCATTAGAAACGACAAATACCCACCATTTGCTTCAACGTGGATGGAACTGGAGGGTATTATGTTGAGTGAAGTAAGTCAATCGGAGAAGGACAAACATTATATGTTCTCATTCATGTGGGGAATATAAATAATAGTGAAAGGGAATATAAGGGAAGGGAGAAGAAATGTGTGGGAAATATCAGAAAGGGAGACAGAACATAAAGACTCCTAACTCTGGGAAACGAACTAGTAGTGATAGAAGGGGAGGAGGGCGGGGGGTGGGGGTGAATGGGTGATGGGCACTGAGGGGGGCACTTGACGGGATGAGCCTTGGGTGTTATTCTCTATGTTGGTAAATTGAACACCAATAAAAAATAAATTTATTATTTAAAAAAAATAATAAAATAATAAAGGGTTAAAAAAATGAAAAAAACAACAACAACAATAAACTCTACATCTATTGCCAAATTCAGAGCACCTGGGAAGAGCCTGAATAATGGCCCCTCCAAAGAAGGACACACCCTAATTTCTAAAATCTGCAAATATGTCACCTTATAAGGCAAAGGGGACTTTGTAGATATAATTAAGATAAAGATATGGAGATGGGAAATTAGCTTGGATCATCCAGGTGGGTTCAATGTAGTCACAAGGGTCCTTATAAAATAAAGAGGGAGGCAGAAAAATAAAAAAGATATATGACAACACAAACAGAGGTCAAAATGATAAGTATCTATAAGCCAAGGAATGTGAGTAGCCTCTAAAGCTAGAAAAGGGAAGGAAATGAATTCTCCCCAAAACTTCCAGAAAGAATCCAGTCCTGCCAACACCTGGATTTTGGCCCAAAGAGACCTATTTTTGATTTCTGACCAAGAAAACTAGAAGGTAATAAATTTGTGTTGGTTTAGGCCATTGGGTTTGTGCTAATTTGCTACAGAAGCAACAGAAAAATAATTACAGCACCTTTTGAGTATTTACTATGTGCAGCTTCACATTTTAAATGTATTATATATCATTTAATCATTCTCAGAGCCCTATAAATACTAGACTAACCTCACCAAGGTGGTGCCATAGGTCAATTTCCTCACAAGAATATAACAATTCAAAAACAAGATACCACTGAAAGAATGCTAGAACAGGAAAGTGAGGCTCCAGCACCCCCATAACCACAGAACAAGACAGACTGCATCACAAGGGTAAGAGAAGCAACTACCTGTTGCCCACACTGCCCCTACGCCAGGCCAGTACAGTAGCACATGAAAACGTCCCTTCTGAGTCTCTAGTTCTTCCAGTGGGAAAAAGAGAACCCACAGGAGTCAACCAGCTTCCCCCCAGCATTGTGGATTGCTTTATGGGAGCCTCTACTCTGATCTCGCCCCAGGGGGATTGCAGGGGACTCAGCAGCCCTCAATCACTGAGAATTTGATTATGACAGAGAAGGGAGGAGGGCCTATAAGCACCAGCACAGAGATCTTAGCAGACTGAGTTCATAACTACAGTGCACAAGTACTAATCCAAACTAGTAGTTTTGCTCATCTGCAGAACCAAGTCAGAGGTACACTCCGATCAGAGAACTCAATGGGGTGCATATATGCCTGGTTTGGATCCTCAAACAAGAAGTTTTGCTGGCCCTAGAGCCTAGTTTGCCCCCACCTAGCAGAAAGCTGAGTGACATATCACCCACTATGGAGAGGGTCTCCTGGCCATATCTGGCCAAAAGGGCTAGGGGAACACCTGAAAGAAGTGTGGAAGAGCATTGAGCAGAGAGGTGAGCCGACTGCCCCCAGAGCAAAGCCAATTCTGAGCATAAAGGATTTTCCTGAAGTGGCCCTTCTCCTTCCTGCCCAGACAAGGGAGCTGAAACACGGCCCCACCCACCGTGGCTCTTGGCCATATGTGACCAGAAGGGCTAGTGAGAATACCTAGAAGTTGTGGGGCCCACTGATGCTTGATCTGACAGAAATGCACGCAGAGCCAATTGTTTTCAGAGCAAAGACAGTGGTTCTATTTGGCCAAGGAACTTGGGGCATGGGTGAGCTTGAGATTAGACAACAAAAATCTTTACCAGTTTTAAAGCTCCTTCTCCCATTGCACCTAAGCAGAAAAACTATTCCCCATTCATTACTGACTTCAGCCTTCAGCCTTCCTGACCAAAGAACCCAACCAGAACACTCAGGAAGCTGTGTAGTCCATTCACCAGCTCTGCTTATAGTATTACTTGAACAGGGAACATAGCATATGAATTTCTCCATCTATAGAGCAAAACCAGTGGCCTCATCTCACCAGAGAATTCAGTGAACAATCTTGCTTCATTTGGGTTCCCAAACAAAGAGCTATACAGGCCCTGGGACCTATCCTGCTGCCCTCCAAGGGCAGAGAAGCAAATTCATAGCCCCATTAGAACCAAACCAGCAGTCCTATCCAACTGTTCTCAGCCAGTGGCACACTAGCTCCATCCCTGACCTCAGATCTCAAACAGTTACCTCACCCCAGAATAGACCACAGTAGCAGGTCTCACCTCCCAGGGATATTACTAGCCAACACTCTCAGAAACCCAAATGAGCTGACTTGTGAGCAACTCTTTCTGCTAAAGCAAACCTGTAAAATCTAGAAAAGGAACTCAATTACTCAAATGCACTGATAGCAATATAAAGAATCAAAAATCATAAAAACAAATAAACAAACAGGTAAACCACCAAAGGAAACTAACATAGCTCTAATAACTGATGTTAAAGAAATAGCTATGAACTGTCAGACAAAAAATTCCAAATAATCCTCTTAAAGTTTAGTGAACTACAAGAACACACAGACAACTAAATGAAATTAGGAAAACATGCATGAACAAAACAAGAAGTTCAACAAAGCAACAGAAGCCATCAGAAAAAACAAAAACCAGAAATTCTAGCATTGAAAAATAAATTATTGAACTGAAGAATTCAGTAAAGAGTTTCAAAAGTAGACTCAACCATGCAGAAGAATAAATCAGTGACCTAGAAATAGAATCATTTCAGGCTAGCACAGTCTAGGATGACATATTCAAAATATTGAAAGAAAAAAAAATCAAGTGAGAATAGTGCACCAAGAAAAGCTTTCTTTCAGAAATGAAGGAGGTGTTGAGTTTAATAAGTTCTTTATAGATCTTGGAAACTAGCCCTTTATCTGATACGTCATTTGCAAATATCTTCTCCCATTCTGTAGGTTGTCTTTTAGTTTTGTTGACTGTATCCTTTGCTGTGCAAAAGCTTCTTATTGTGATGAAGTCCCAATAGTTCATTTTTGCTTTTGTTTCTTTTGCATTCATGATGTATCTTGCAAGAAGTTACTGTGGCCGAGTTCAAAAGGGTGTTGCCTGTGTTCTCCTCTAGGATTTTGATGGACTCTTGTCTCACATTTAGATCTTTCATCCATTTTGAGTTTATCTTTGTGTATGGTGAAAGAGAATGGTCTAGTTTCATTCTTCTGCATGTGGATGTCCAATTTTCCCAGCACCATTTATTGAAGAGACTGTCTTTCTTCCAATGGATAGTCTTTCCTCCTTTATCGAATATTAGTTGACCATAAAGTTCAGGGTCTACTTCTGGGTTCAATCCAATCATGAAATGGGCAAAAGACATGAACAGAAATCTCACAGAGGAAGACATAGACTTGGCCAACACGCACATGAGAAAATGCTCTGCATCACTTGCCATTAGGGAAATACAAATCAAAACCACAATGAGATTCCACCTCACACCAGTGAGAATGGGGAAAATTAACAAGGCAGGAAACCACAAATGTTGGAGAGGATGCAGAGAAAAGGGAACCCTCTTACACTGTTGGTGGGAATGTGAACTGGTGCAGCCACTCTGGAAAACTGTGTGGAGGTTCCTCAAAGAGTTAAAAATAGACCTGCCCTACGACCCAGCAATTGCACTGTTGGGGATTTTCCCCAAAGATACAGATGCAATGAAATGCCAGGACACCTGCACCCCGATGTTTCTAGCAGCAATGTCCACAATAGCCAAACTGTGGAAGACCATCGAAAGATGAATGGATAAAGAAGATGTAGTTTATGTATACAATGGAATATTACTCAGCCATTAGAAACGACAAATACCCACCATTTGCTTCAACGTGGATGGAACTGGAGGGTATTATGCTGAGTGAAGTAAGTCAATCGGAGAAGGACAAACATTATATGTTCTCATTCATGTGGGGAATATAAATAATAGTGAAAGGGAATATAAGGGAAGGGAGAAGAAATGTGTGGGAAATATCAGAAAGGGAGACAGAACATAAAGACTCCTAACTCTGGGAAACGAATTAGGGGTGGTGGAAGGGGAGGAGGGTGGGCGATGGGGGTGAATGGGTGACGGGCACTGAGGGGGGCACTTGACAGGATGAGCACTGGGTGTTATTCTGTATGTTGGTAAATTGAACACCAATAAAAAAATAAATTTATTAAAAAAAATGAAGGAGGGATAAAAACTTTCCAGAGCAAACAAAAGCTGGGTGGCTCAGTCGGTTAAGCATCCGACTTTTGATTTCAGCTCAGATCATGATCTGAGGGTTGTGATATTAAGTCCCACATCAGGCTCTACACTGATCATGGAGCTGGCTTAAGATTTTCTCTCTTCTTCTCCCTCTGCTCCTCCCCCAACTCACACTTGCACTCTCTCTCTTTCTCTCTCTCTCTCTCCAAATAAATAAATAAGTAAATAAACAGAATAAAGATAACCATAACTACAATAATCTTATTATTTATACGATATAAAAAATATGTAAATTGTAACAGCAATAGCCTAAAATGTGAGGGGAAGAAGAAGCAAAAGTGTAAAGTTTAGGGATTGTTTTCAAGTTATTATCACGTTAAAGTAGGGTGTCAGAATTTTAAGATGTTTTATGTAAGCCAAGCCCCATGGTAACCACAAGGGAAAAACCTGTACCAATTGCACAAAAGAACATGACAAAGAAGTTAAAACTACTGATACCAAAAGACATCAAAACATGAAAAAAGACAGCAAGATAAAAACAAGAAACAACGAATCTACAAAACAACCAGAAGACAACAAAAAGACAGCAGAAAGTCCTTATCTACCAATAATTACTTAAATGTATAGATTAAATTCTCAATCAAAAGAAATAGAATGGCTGAGTGGATTAAAAAAATGATCCAGCAATATGTTTTCTATAGGAGATTCACTTTAGCTTTAAAAGCACACAGAATGAAAGTTAAGGGACAGAAAATCATTTCAAGCAAATGGTGAAAACAACACAACAGGGTTAGCTGTACTTATATTAGACATAATAGACTTTAACTAAATATGGCAAATAGAGACAAAGTCATTTATGTAATGATGAAGGGGTCAATAATAAAACATAACAATTGTAGAAATGTATGTTCCCAATATTGGAGCACCTAAATATATATAAAATAAAATTAACAGACATAAAAGGAAAAATGAATGGTAGTACAATAATAGTTGGGGATTTTAATACCCAAACTCTCAACAATGGGTAGGGCATCTAGACAGAGAATTAATAAGGAAACAGAAGATAGGAGCAATACTATAGACCAAACGGATCTAACAGACATGTACAGAACATTCTATCCAACAACAACAGAATACATATTTTTTCAGGAGCACATGATGAGATGAGCACTGGGTATTACACTATATGTTGGCAAATTGAATTTTATTAATTTTTTTAAAAAGAGCACATGGAACATTTTCTAGGATAACACCATATGTTAGGCCACAAAACAGGCAAATTCAAGAAGACTGAAATCATACCAAGTATCTTTCTGACCACAATGGCATGAAACTAGAACTTAACAGAAAGAGGAAAACTGGAAAATTCATGAACATATAGAAATTATGAATAACTAACAGATCAAAGAAAAAATTAAAGGGGTAACAAAAATGTTTCTTGAGAAAAACAAAATGGAAAACCAATATTTCAGAACTTATGGGATCCAGTGAAAGTATTTCTAAGAGGGAAGTTCATAGAAATAAGTGCCTATAATAAGAAGTAAAAAAGATCTCAAATAAGCCACCAACCTCTACGTCTTAAGGAACTAGAAAAAGAAGAACAACCTGAGTCCAAAGTTAGCAAAAGAAAGGAAATAATAAAGATTAGAATAGAAAAAGAGAACAAAGACAATAGAAAAGATTAACCAAACTAAGAGTTAGTTCTTTAAGAAGATAAACAAAATTGACAAACCCTTAGCTAGGCTAACCAAGGAGAAAAAAAAAAAAAGACCTAAATCAATAAACCTATAAATGAAAAAAGGAGACATTACAACTGATACCACAGAAATACAAAGGATCATTAGAGGCTACTATGAACAACTATATACCAACAAACTAGACAATCGAAAAGAAATGGAGGGATGTCTGGGTGGCTCAGTCAGTTAAGTGTCTAACTCTTGATTTCTGCTCAGGTCATGATCTCAAGGTCATGAGATCAAGCCCTGCCCTGGTCTCCATGCTGAGCAAGGAACCTGCTTAAGATTTACACACACTCTCTCTCTCTCCCCTCTTCTAGTCCCCCCCCCCAATTTCTCTCCACTATCTGAAAAAGAAAGAAACGAAAAATTTCTCAGAAATGTGTACTGCTTACCAAGACTAAATCAAGAAGAAATAGAATCTGAATAGACCAATTACTAGTAAGGAGTTTGAATCCATAATCAAAAATCTCTTAATGAAAAAAAGTTCAGGACCAGATGGGTTCACTGGTGAATTTTACCATTTAACAAGGAATTAACACCAATCTTTCTCTAAACTCTCCAAAAAAAACTGAAGGGGAGGAAATACTCCCAACTCATTTTATGAGGCCAGCATTATAATGATTCTAAAACCAGAAAAGGATACTACTAGAAAATTAAAGGCCAAGATACCTGAGAGACATAAATACAAAATTTTCCAAAAAAAAAAAAAAAAAAAATGCTAACAAACTGAATGCAGCAACACATTAAAAAGATCATTTTCCATGATCAGATGGGATTTATCGCTGGGGCACAAGGATGGTTCACCATATGCAAATCAATCAATGTGACATATCACATTGATGGAATGAAAGAAAAGAATCATATAATTATCACAATAGATACCAAAAAAGCATTTGACAAAATTTAACATCCATTCATGATAAAAAAATAGTCTCTCCACAAATTAAGCACAGAGGGAAGATATCACAATATAACAATGGTTCATATATGACAAGCTGACAGTTAAAAATCATACTCAACAGTGAAAGGTTAAAAACTTTTCTTCTAAGATAAGGAATAAGACAAGGGTGATCACTCTCACCATTCCTACTCAATATAGTACTAGAAGTCCTAGCTAGAGCAATCAGGCATGAAAAAGAAATAAAATTTATCAGAATTGGAAAGGAAGAAGTAAAATTGTCTCTATTTGTAAATTTTATATATGGAAAATCCAGAAGGCACAACCAAAAACCTGTTAGATCTAATCAACGAATACAGTAATATTGAAAGATATATAACTAGCATACAAAATTCAGTAGAAGTTCTAAACACTAACAACAAATTTTAAGAAAAAGAAGAAACTAATCCCACTTGCAATAACATCAAAAACAATACTTAGAAATAAATTTAATCAAGGAGGTGAAGGATCTCTACTCTGAAAACTACAAGAGAGATTGGTGAAAGAAATAGAAGACAAATAAATGGAAAGCTATGCTATGTTCATGAATCAGAAGCATTAATATTGTTAAAAGGTCAGTTCTACCAAGAGCCATCTATAGATTCAATGTAATAACTATCAAGACTCCAATGGCATTTTTTTACAGAATTAGAAAAAAAAAAACACTTTTAAAATTATGTGAAATCTCAAAAGATCCTGAATAGCCAAAGAAGTCCAGAGAAAGATGAACAAAGCAGGAGGCATCATACTTCCTGATTTCAAGCTATACTAAAGCTATTGTAATTAAACCAGTAGAGTTATGTCATAAAAATAGACATATCAAATGGAACAGAACTGAGAACACAGAAATAAAACCCAAGCATATGTGGCCAACTAATATTTGACAAGGAAGCCAAGAATATTCAATAGAGAAAACATAGTCTTTTCAATAAATTTTTCTGGAATAACTGGATATTCCATGTAAAAAAACTGAAACTAGATTCTATCTTATACTATTCACAAAAATGAACTTGATATGAATTAAAGACTTAAATGCAAAACCTAACAGCATGAAATTACTAGAAGAAAACATAGGAATAAATCTTCTTGAGATGTGTCTTTGTAATGATATTTTGGATATGACATCCAAAACATAAGCAACAAAGCTTGGATCTTGAAGGCATTATGCTAATAGACATAAAACAGAGAAAGACGAATACTGTACGTTCTTACTTACATGGAACCTAAAAAAAACCCAAAATAACCCCACCACACCAAACTCATAGGAGTTTCTATGAGATCTGACTTGCAGTTACCAGAGGCAAAGGGTTGGGGGAGGAGGAATTGGAAGAAACCGGTCAAAAGGTACAGACTTCTAGTTATAAATAAGTACTAGAGGTGTGATGTACAACATGATGACTGTGGCTAACACTGCTGTATGATATGTAGGAATGTTGTTAAGAGAGTAAATTCTAAGAGTTCTCAACAAAAAGAGAATTTTTTTCTTTTTTCTTCTTTCCTTTATACTGTACCTAAATGAGATGATGGATGTCAGCTGAACCTATTATGGTAATCGTTTCACAATATATGTAAATAAAATCATCATGCTGTAGTTCTTAAACTTGTATAGGGATGTATGTCAATTATTTCTCAGTAAAACTAGAAGAAAAAAAGTAGATACTATAATTACCCCAATTTCACAGATGAGAGAACTAAGGCAAAACTGTTTAAGAAATTTGCCAAATATAGGGATCCCTGGGTGGCGCAGCGGTTTGGCGCCTGCCTTTGGCCCAGGGCGCGATCCTGGAGACCCGGGATCGAATCCCACGTCGGGCTCCCGGTGCATGGAGCCTGTGTCTCTGCCTCTCTCTCTCTCTCTCTCTCTCTCTGACTATCATAAATAAATAAAAAATTTAAAAAAAAAAAAAGAAATTTGCCAAATATACTGAACTGTCAACCATCACTAGATTTCCTCATGACTAAGCAAGATAATATATACACATGAAGGATACCAAAGTAGTAGCAATTTTACTGCTGAAGACTTCTACCAAAGTGCTCACAGTTTCCTTAAATTTTATTTTGAACCTTGATGACAATTTTCTAAGTCTACAATATTACAGATTTGAATGATTACTTGAATTTCATGATAATTGTAGTGGCCTTTGTTTATTCTTGATGACTGTATCCCATCTCTAACGTTTTCCATTTGTTTCACTTCTGGGAATTTAGTGACATATTTGTCACTGTCTCCTTCTCCCTCTCAGAATTGTACCAAAACTACCAACTCACACCATACACAAATTGTATATTTGAACAAACATGATAAAGATATTTGAACAACATGAGGTTAAGCAGTTTATTTAACCAAGGCTCCTTGAGGGATAGTAGAGCTGGCATTGTTTAAAAATAACAATAAATTGTTGGGGCAGTTTAATAAAGGTATCGACTTTATGTCACAGTAGAAGCTTTAACTCATTTCTTTGTTGAAACTTTTTCTAGAAATGAAAGCTAGAAATATATTCTCTAGCATATATACTGATACTCCTATTTGGACACCAGGTATACTTAATCAAACATAATATAAAACACTCACAGATTTACCTTCTATTCATAACCACACAAATAGAGAAAGTACCTGTGAATAGATTAGAAATTGTCACTTATAACTAATTATCATACAACATAATTTTGATTATTCCTAACAATAAATATGAATTTAACTTATTTTATTATATGGGGGGGGTTGGTTGAACAATAAAATGTGCTCTTTTATAGTTACTGTTTATAGTATATAGTCTATTTAGTTACTACCTTCTCTTCAAAACAGAAAAGAAAAAAATATTATATGATGTTCTTTCATGTGTCTGTCTTCATTTATAGGGGCACCTGGGTGGTTCAGTTTGTTAAGCGTCTGCCTTTGGTGCAGGTCGTGATCCTGGAGTCCTGGGATCCAGCCCTTTGGGCTCCTTGCTCCTTGGGGAGCCTGCTTCTCCCTCTCCCTCTGCTTGCTGCTCCCCCTGTTTGTGCTCGCTCTCTCTCTCTCTCTCTCTCTCTTTCTGTCAAGTAAATAAATAAAATCTTTTCTTTAAAAAGTCTTATAGAATAGTTTAAAAACCAAGTTCAGGGGCTCCCTGGGTTGCTCAGTGGTTTAGCGCCTGCCTTTGGTCCAGGGTGTGATCCTGGAGTCCCGGGATGAAGTCCCACGTCAGGCTCCCTGCATGGAGCCTGCTTCTCCCTCTGCCTGTGCGTCTGCCTCTCTCTCTCTCTGTGTCTCTCATGAATAAATAAATAAAATCTTAAAAAAAAAAAAAACAAGTTCAGTGCGGTTTTGTTCATGCATAACCGAGAAAGACATATGTTAGGTTTATATTGCTAAATGTCAGGCATATATTTCCTAAGGAGTTAAAGGTGAAGTAATATACCCTTAAACTTGACATTAAGATATCTGATGTTAGATTACATGAAAGTAATCCTTTTTTATATTACTAAAAGGCTAACTTTTCCAGTTATATATTGCAGAAAGAATAATAGAATGTTTCTCTTACACTGCAGAATAAGAATCATCAGCTAAGATGCAATTGCAATAATTATTACTGATGGGGATGCTAAAAACAGAAATAGCATTACTGCTGACAGATCGCAGGTGGATTGTGGGTTACTAGAAGCAACAAAAATTACATTTCCACTTGAATAGCAAACTTGCTATGGAAATCTCTGAGAAATGAATAGATTGACTCACTGTAATCTCATTCACACAAAACGATATTGCCTGAGCTGAATTGCTAATTTTTATAGTTATATCTATAAATATAATTATTTATAAGTGTTTTAAAAACTAAATTCTAGGGATGCCTGGGTGGCTCAGTGTTTGAGTGTCTACCTTTGGCTCAAGGTGTGATCCCAGGATATGGGGGATCGGGATTGAGTCCCACATTGGGCTCCCCAAGGGGAGCTTGCTTCTCCCTCTCTGTCTCCCTCTGTATGCCTCTCATGAATAAATAAATAAAATCTTTAAAAAAAAAACTAAATTCTAAATGAATGCACTCTTTCATGCTCAAGAATGTTACTGATCACATATTTTGAGAGTTTTCTCTCCAAATACCCTGTGTATTTACTCATTCAACTAGGTTTATTAATTGCTTATTGCAGGCCTAATATTTCTTTTTTAGCCTGAGGATACAAAAATGCCTAAAACAGCCACTGTTCTCAGGAAGCCTAGTATGGTTGGGATATAAAAACACAACAGAATAGCAAGTAATGCAGGTAACAGTAAGATAAATGTAGGCATGCAAAACTGCTCAGGCCACATAGAGAGT
Organism: Canis aureus; assembly: GCF_053574225.1. NCBI lineage: Eukaryota > Metazoa > Chordata > Mammalia > Carnivora > Canidae > Canis > Canis aureus. The sequence goes on along the minus strand of NC_135611.1, from coordinate 62,371,705 downwards.
AGATAAATCATCATACTTAATGTTAGAAATTAGCCAAGGAAAGGAGAGGCTGTTAGGGAGATTTGTAGGAGTTGCACCTGAGGATTAGCTGATAAATTGGTATCAGCTAGATAAAAGCATTTATGAGAAATGGGGCTGGGAATATTTCAGGTCGAAATACATACCAAAGCAAAGACAGAAGGATAAAAAAGTTCACTGCATGTTGGGTAAACTCCAAGCAGTGTGGAGTGACATAAGCATAAAATAAAATGCAAGTCACAACAGTGGAACTTCCAGTTCCAAGATGGAAGTGGAAGTTGGCATTTTACTTATTCTATTCCTGGAAGTCATCCAAATAGAATGAGGAGGAAGAAAAACAAAATACAATCTCATTTTCAAAGCAAAATCTGGGGACAGCTAAGTCCTAGGTGAAACTGAAGAAAAGGCTGACAAAATTACTGTAGAAGATATGGGGATATATTCAAGAGGAAGCAGGGAGGATGCCTTGGCTGTAGTTCTCCAAAAGAACCAGCAAAATCCAATTCTCATTGGAAGAGGGCACACTTTTATGTGAAAAACTAACTTCCTTATTTGCAATGTTGAAAGCCAATAGTAGACAATGGTTATATTGTTTCTCTGGGCCGGGTTTGGGTATGAAAACCAGAGGGTCTGATCTGGAGATCATGAAAATAAATTCGTATATGAAGACAGAAAGCTGTAGTAGCTAAAGAAAAAAGAAAACAGAAGAAAATTTAAAAAGAAACGTTAGGGGGCAATAGGGGATAGGAACAATTTCCACTAAGGAGAAATAAAATATAAATAACATCCTTCCTGCTCTCCTCCCAGAAAAATATTAGGTCAAAAGGAAATTTTAGATAGGGTGGAACATGGTGCTGGCCATTTCTCCACATGAATCTCCTTTATTTACCAAGTCCAGAACAAAACTCATTTAAAGATGAGAAATTAAAATATTATAAGCATAGGATCTATATAAGAATATTATCATGCATGAAGAGAAAAGGAGAAGAAAAAGAAGTAGCCAATGATGATCATAAACCAGAAAAACAATACCAGAAAGACTAAAATAGTCAACCACAACCTTAAAGAAGCAAACTGACTTCTATGAAGCAATAGATCAAAGCAAAGATAGATAAAAGAACTCGGAGAAGGAATGAGGAAATAATAGGAAAAAGAAATGTTAATAGCAGAGGTGAGGAAGTAAGTGAGAGAAGCTGCACAACATAAAAGAGTTTAAGTCAATCGGAGAAGGACAAACAGTGTATGTTCTCATTCATTTGGGGAATATAAATAATAGTGAAAGGGAATATAGGGGAAGGGAGAAGAAATGTGTGGGAAATATCAGAAAGGGAGACAGAACATAAAGACTCCTAACTCTGGGAAACGAACTAGGGGTGGTGGAAGGGGAGGAGGGCGGAGGGTGGGGGTGAGTGGGTGATGGGCACTGAGGGGGACACTTGACGGGATGAGCACTGGGTGTTATTCTGTATGTTGGTAAATTGAACACCAATAAAAACTATTTTATTAAAATAAATAAATAAAAGAGTTTAAAAAGGTTAGGAAGAAGATAGTATGTATGGAAGACAGTCAAGAGAGCCAATCTATAAATCATTGATGTTCCTATAGAAGAAAAATAAAATAATGGAAATAAGCAAATAATTTGAGATTCTAATTCAAGACAACTTTTTTTGAAAAAATTAAATCTGAATTTACCTATGAAAGGGTTCCCCATGCTCCAGAGAAACTTGACTCAGAATGTTCAATACCAAGGTATTCTAATGAAGTTATGGATATGAAGGTTGAAAAGATTAGGTTACTCATAAGAGGAAAAATATCAGACTGAGTTCAGACTTCTGTAGAGACAGAAACACTTAACTAAAAAAAAAAAAAAAAAAAAAAAGACAATTGATGATACACACCCAAAAAAATAAATCCCTTACAAAGAGAGATGATCTAAAAAAAATTCCTTACAAAGAGAGGTGATCTAGTAATTTTATTTCTAGGCAATCTAGTATACACATACAAAGGCAAAAAAAATTTTTAAAACAAGCAAGAACTCAAGGAATCTTGTTTTCTTGAGTCCTTTTTTGGGGAATCCACAAAACAGAACCTCATTAACTAAAAGATAACTTAAGAAACCACAGCAAAATATTGGAAGTGAACACTGACTATATTTTACGATAGAACTAATATCAAAATAAACACACAGCTGAGGGGGTCAGAAGAGAACATAAATGCCCTCATGCCTTAGAAATAGCAAAATAACAAAAACTGAGACAAGAGGATGAGAGAAGTGTAACAATGCTGATTGCTTCAGTTATAACAGCAAATGCTTCAGTTATAAAGCAAATCATGAGAAAGTAGGAATAGTTATATAAATACCAGGGAAGGTGAATATTAAGGTACCACACAGTAGAATGAAGAAGGATTCAGTGTTAATAAAAGTTATAATTGAGAAAGCTAATATAATCGTAACTTGAACACATCAAAGAAATAACTAAAAACATAGTAAATACCATGAGAAATGCAAGACAAAGTGAGTTAAAAACTTAATTATGGTGGGAGATTCAATAGACCCTGCTTACAACTGGATTTATCTAGCAAATAAAAAATAAGGACAAAGCAATTAAATAATAGAAGTAATAACCCTAATTTAATAGATTTATGGGTCTTTAAGTTTCTCTAAAAGATAATATGGTTTTTCCTTTTTATGTCAGCATAACATTTAGAAAAACCAATCAGATGCTTGGTCACAAACTGATAATAAAATAAACCAATAACATAAGCCAATGACATTAGAAAAGTCATAAGCCAATGATTTTAGAAAAGTCTCTTCTATTTGGAAATTAAGAAATACCATCACTGCTGAAAACATTCATATCAAAAAGGGAATTTTAAAGGAAATCATAACCTTTATATAATACAATGAAATGGAGAACTTTTCATACTGTATCTACAAGAAATGGAAAATGTTATTCAGGGAAAATCTATTGCTTTAAATGTTTTCATTATTAAAATAGAATTTTTCTATATATATTTATATTTATGCAAATATATATTCACACAATATTATTTGCCAATAAAGAGCTTCTCAAAATTAAAAATTATTAACAACTAGTCAATGTGCACAATGTCATATAAAAGACTTGCAGATCTAGCAGCAATTTCTATAAAAAATGAGATTGGAGCAAGTAAGCTTTGGCTTTCAAAAGAATTCTATTTCCTAGAAAAGAAGATGGGTAGGTATTTATAGAAAATTAGTATCCTGCTTGGCTCAGTTGGTTAAGCATCTTGATTTCACCCCAGATCATGATCTCAGGGTCCTGGGATCAAGCCCTGCATTGGGCTTGAGCTCAGGGCAGAGTCAGCTTGAGATTCTCTTTCTCCCTCTCCCTTTGTCCCTCCCCTCTGCTTTCTCTAAATAAGTAAATAAATAATATCTTAAAAGAAAAAAAAAGAAATTTACTGTCTTACTGACTTAAGTTCCTAATTATTGTGAGTAAAAATTCACATTTTCTATTTATTTATAGAAAATGACATTTTTTTATTATTGAAAAGTAATACACTGAATTTTAGAAGTTTGCTTGAGGGCAGCCTGGGTGGCTCAGCGGTTTAGCGCCACCTTCAGCCCAGGGTGTGATCCCGGGAACTCGCGATAGAGTCCCACGTCGGGCTCCCTGCATGGAGCCTGCTTCTCCCTCTGCCTGTGTCTCTGCCTCTGTGTGTGTGTGTGTGTCTCAAATAAATAAATAAATAAATAAATAAATAAATAAATAAATAAATAAACCATAAAAAGAAATAATAAAGAAATAATAAAAATGAAATAAAAATAAATAATAATAAATAAATAACCTTTAAGAGAAAAGAATTTTAAAATTTTGCTTGAGAATGAAGCAGCTAGCTTCTAGACTTGAGGTGGCTTGGTAACAGAACTTCAGTTTGTTTGGGTCTCAACCAAGGCTATGTTCTTTGGGCCCTATGTAGGGTTTACTGATGAGTAAACCTATCATGGTGTATCTACACTCGCTTTTTCAAGAATCATTTAAAGCAAAGACATATAAGACAATTCTGATCTTGAGGTTGCAGTGGAATCTGATGGCAGGTGGCAGGTGGGGGTGGGGGAGACTCTGGAAAATGCTTTCCTCCTTGTGAAAAAGAGATGTTTGGAAGGGTGTTAGGAGGATGCAGAGAATTCCTCTTTCTTTCAAAATTATCATGCTTAAGTGCTTAAATCAACCAATCCTATAACTGCTCTGCATCCAGGATAGGTTCTAAATACTACAAATTCTCATCTCCTCCTGACATGGGGTTTTTGGTAAGATTTTAAAAAGAAACCAACAAACATTTTCTTAACAAAACAATGCATGGGAGTCGTACTTTAGTAAAGTCACAGCAAAAATTTAACAACAAAAAACAAACCTCATTTAGGATGAGGTTGGGAGGCCAACAGGGGGAGCTCTTACACCTAGCACCAGTTACCAACTGCAACACCCAACAGGAACAGATGGACCCTGCAAGTTCTTACTACTTTACCATCCCAGCCAGAGGAAGGAAGATTTCTTCTTGCCCTGGAAACAGCCTAGCCAATGAAAAGCCGCTGTAATCAAATTCCCAGTTCACGTCAGTGGACTTTTTAGTTTATAACAGTCCCTCCCAACTCCCTACTTTCCCCTACTGATAACGCACTCCTCCCCTTTGTTCTCCGTAACTGCCCATGGTTTTGCTGCAGCTTGCTTGTCCTGGATTGCCATTCTCTGCTCTTCCTAAACGAACCCACCTTCTGCTGACAAAATGACTGGCAGTTGTATTTTTAAGGTTAACAGGTAATAAGAATTATACAAAGGGCCTGTTTTGTCTACTGGTTATTTACTTAGCAAGGCCTGAAGCCCCTACCCTATTCTGCCTTCAATTTTATTGAGGAGAAAATTAGACGGAAACATTTGACTGAGAGCCAGACACAGGGTTTCAAAGATTAAGAAACTATGGGGGTTGGGGGATGGTATTAAAGGAAAAAATAATCTAGATATCTAGAAGTAGCAGCTAATATTTATTGAGCACTTACCAAGAGCCTGACACCATTCTATGCACTTCACTTGTTTTCATTTAATCCACACAGCAACTTTATGAAGAAGGTACTGGTACTCTCCCATCTTAAAGTTGAGGAATCTGAAGCACAAAAAATGAAATTGGCCCAAGGTCACACAGTTAATTTGGGGCGGGGGGGGGGGTAGCATTTATGCATAGGCATCCTTACCTCAGATGTAAGCATGTCTCTAAACACTTTCCTCTATTGACATTTAATTAAACGGTGTTTCTATATGGAGATTCAATGGGAAAAGTCCATCTTCTGGGATCCATTTGATGTGAGACCGCCTTTTAAAGCATAATTCCTGAGGATCCCTGGGTGGCTCAGTGGTTTAGCACCTGCCTTCGGCCCAGGACGGGATCCTGGAGTCCCGGGATCAAGTCCATGTCAGGCTCCCGACATGGAACCTGCTTCTCCCTCTGTCTGTGTCTCTGCCTCTCTATGTCGATCATTAAATTAATTAATTAATTAATTAATTAATCTATCTTTAAAAATAAATAAATAAAGCATAATTCCTGTGTATTAGCCAACTCCTTATGTTTTTCTCTCTTACTAAAGACGAACATTTGGCATTGCTGAACAGTGTGGTGCAGTGTCTGTCTAACTATGCCCGAATCAAAGCATTAGCCTAAAAAATTTTAAGAATTTAACATTCATCCTTCTTACAGTCTATCAGATTTGATTTTTATACAAAAATAGGTGAACTCAATTCAATGTCTGATGTAAATATGCAAGCTCAAAATCACTTTATCCTGAAATATCTAAATAATTTATACAAAGAAAAGTATGTTTCTTTTCTACTGGGTCTTCTGGATAATCGCTTCATTTTTTTCCCTCAATACTTAGATATGCATTGTCCAATTTGGGGGCTAGTCAGCTCTTTTAACGTGGCTGGTCCGAATTGAGATTCACTGTAATTGTATAATACAAACCAGATTTAGAAAACTTAACATGAAAAATAATGTAAAACATTTCATTAATAATTTTTATAATAATGTCATGTCAAAACGATATTGGGTTAAATTAAATGTATCAAAGTATTGTTAAAATTATTTTTTCTGTATCTTTTTATTTTTATTTTATGTTTTTTTAAAGATTTTATTTATTTATTCGTGAGAAACAGAGAGAGAGAGAAGGAGAGGCAGAGACACAGGCAGAGGGAGAAGCAGGCTCCATGCAGGGAACCTGACGTGGGACTTGATCCCAGGACCCCAGGATCAGTCCCTGGGCTGAAAGCAGGCGCTAAACCACTGAGCCACCCAGGGATCCCCTCTTTTTCTTTTTAATGTGGTTACTAGAAAATTTTAAATTATAAACATCGCTTACAATATCTTTTGCTGGAAAGTGATGATTTAAACATTGCCCTAATAACATGTTTGATAAAAATTCAGAAATCTGATAAATGCCTAAATAGAAATAGTTGGCTTCTTTCTACAGCATAATAACATTTTTTTGGTGAATGAATCCTTGATTTTAATAGTTCTTCAATATATGATAACATTATATTTTATCAACTCCTATGTGAGGTCAATAAATTCTTAACATATTTTTTAGCTGATTGCCCTTGAGAAGCAAAATGTTTCAGAAATTTCATTAGCATTTCTTTAGGTAGTCACTCTAAATGATTATAAAATAGTATCTTAAACACTAGAAACATTTGAATTCTCTACTCACTTCATTATTTACATGAATATTTGCTTTTTTTCCCCTAAATTTATATATGCTCTGCCTGAAGTAAATATACTTTTGTATTCATCTATTTCACTGGTATAGACATATCTGGTTGTTACAGGAATTACTGGCTTACTTTTGGTGGGAAAAAAAAAAAAGAACCTGTGTGGAAAGAAAATTGTTCACAGGCTAGTTTATACTAAGGTAATAAATCAGGAGAGTGTCTGTACCTTTATCATATTTTGATTTTTATAGATTAATTGACAAAAGCAGGTCTTTAATCAGGATAGGGTCTCTTCCAATTCTAAGTTTATACTGACCCCTACAGGTTATTTTGTGTGTTCCTGGCTTACTACATTTAGAATTTAATTATTTTAGGATTAAAGTCATAAAGTACTTTTCATAGATGCTTTCTGTCCTTGTATGGTACAATATAAACTATGCATAAATTTTATTCGTCCTTTAAGACAATTGATTTTGGGGGATATAAGTTTGTTTTGATAGTCTACCCTGAGCTCACATGGTGCTACAACGGATAAGACCACGGATATTATTTGATCCTCTCAACTCTTAAAAGTTGATATATTACTAATAAGGATTCTGAGATTCTGCGAAGTCAAGTACCTTTACTAAAGGTATTTTCACAACTTATGTTGAAAGCAGAATTTGAAACGCAGACCCTGAAAGGAGGGGTGGGCCTAAATGACATCAACAATCAAAGAGAAGTTAAAGACTAAGCCTGATAGCTTATCTCCACTTGGTAATTTTTCCAGTGTTAAATTTTTTTGATCTGTATTAAGGACTCTTCTAACTCTACAACATTTTTCTTTGGATATCCACTTCAATCCTGTATCTTTGTTAAAAAGACTTCGGTAGCACCATTTTAAAACGGAGCCAGAGCAGCCATTTGAGGGGAAGGTGCCTTCACATCCTGTTTCTCTAACCTTTGAACTGGGCCAAACCGTCTTTATTTGCAAGAAATCAGCAAATAGGAGAACATCCTGTTTGAAAAGACTAATTAAAGTGAATTTTTGCCTACTGACCACTCCGCCTGACCCATCCATGAAGTGCAAATCTAGCCCTACTTGTCAGCACCAATGAACTCTCTTATTTTTTTATTATTATTATTTTTAGAAAGGGTCTGAGGAGCTGCCCATCTTTTTGTTTTTGTTGTTTTGTTTTTCTTAAAGAGGTTATTTATTTATTCATGAGAGACACAGGCAGAGGGAGAAGCAGGCTCCATGCAGGGACCCCGATCCCGGGACCCCGGGGTCATGACCTGGGCCCAAGGCAGGTGCTCAGCCCCTGAGCCCCCCAGCGCTGCCCTGAACTCTCCTTTTAAACGATTTACCCCCATCTTCCTCTTTTTTCCCCCCATGAAAATCCTGTCAACCTCCTGAAATCCGAACACTGCTTGGGATTCTACTTCAGTCTGCGCACCCTGGGAAATGCAATTATTTGATCCCCGCTGAGCGCAACTTCGCGTGCATCCCCCGGAGGTGATGCAAAGGAAGGTCCTCACTTAATCTGCAAGGATTTCCGAACGTCTCCTGAGCAGCTCCCGACCTTCAGTACACATCAATGCGAGGTCTGCGTTCCTAGGATCCGTGTTAGGTGTCTTTTCACCTGTGGTCACATTTGTTGACCATGCCGACTTCCCGGAACATCTTCATGGGACAAGACACTAAAAGGCGTCGTCCACAACCAAGAAGTGACAGGAGGCACTAGGCGGACCCGAACGGAAACCTGCCCCCAGCAGCAGCCTGCAGGAAGCACCTGAGCAGGTAAGCGGGGCACAGAAGACGAAAAAGTGTTAAAAAAACGAGAAGTAAGTGGATGAACGGATGGTCCTGGGAGAGAAGGCATTCCTCCAAAAGTAGCGAGAAACTCTCCTGACGGCCGGCGGACAAAATCACCCGCCAGCCTCCGCTCAGAAACATCAAGCGAAGGTGAGAGGCTTCTCACCTGGATCCCGCTCCGAGGACCGCGGCCTCGAGCTGCAAGAACACGCATGCGCAATCTCTACGCGACACCCTCCCCGCGCGCCCGCCCGCCACACCCGAACGCAGGCCTCAACGGAAGTGACGCAAAGCTGAGGGGCGGGGTGGGCTCTGCGCCGGAAGTGGCTCGCAGATAGTAAATAAGGCCCGACAGGGTGGAGAGAGGTGGTGTCTCCATCTTGTTGCCGTCGGCTCCGTGTCCGTCGGCGCCGCGGAGATGGGGAACGTCCTGGGGCTGTGCTCCGTGGCGAGCTGGGTAAGGAGGGTTTTCGTGGCCTTCGGGGGAGGGGGGGCGGCGGTGTTTAAGCGTTAAGAGGTGAAGGAGAAGGGAACGCGGGCCGGGCTGTGTGCGGAGCGTCGGTAACGTGGTGCTCCACCCATCTCGTCAGGGAGTGCCTTCCGTCCCTGTTTTCTCCCTGTCTCCCGCGGTCGCGCCGACGCCGCTTTCGGGGCCCCGCGGCTGGTTGCGAAGAGCGGAGTGCGGGGGCCGCGAGGAGCGGCGGACACGGGAGCGTTGCCCCGAGGGGAGAAGCCGACCGAGCTGCGGCCTCCCTCCCCCACCCCGCCGCCGTCTCTGGTGAAAGCTGCTCCCCTGTTCCTCCAGGTGCCTTTTTGTTGGTGGTTTTTCCCTTGTGTCTGCGTGGGCCGCGTGTCCAGGCGTCTTAGGCCCTTTCCGCGGAGCACCGTGTCTCTCGTCACGTTGCCGGCGACCTCCGGCTGCGGCGCTGCGGTCCCCGGAGGCCTGCCGGCCTCTTTGTTCTGCGGGGCCGAGGACACTTAGACGCCCGGCAGGTGGGCCAGCCCGGCCGTAGTGCGCGGGCGCTGCTCAGCCCCAGCGCCCTGCTGGGTCCCCCTGCCTTCGTGCTACCGCCGAAGGACTGTAGTGCTCAAGTAATCCTACATCTGAGGGTACTCAGTATCTTTTGACCTGAAGCACGCAAATTTCCTTTAATCGGGTGTAGGTCGCATTTTACTTGGATAGCGTCGTCAGAGTGAAACCATTTTTCATTATAACGGTACGGTTTCTTGATTCAGGGGGTGCAAATTTAAGTTAAGATAATCCACACACTCCCCTCCGCATGTAGACAACATACTAACATGACAGTTTTAGTAGTTATTTGTAATTCGGGGCTAGGTATTTGGGTTTACATCATATCTCATTAATCTGTGATTTCTAAATTCCACGTCTAACGCTTGGCTGATTTCCCGAATGACTCCATTATATACAGGGCGCAGAATTTTTATTATTTTACAGATCTCTCCTTTTTTTTTTTTTTTTTTTTGTTTTTTTTCAGAAAGTTCTGCTATTGCTTGAACTATAAATGTTAGATTTTAATAAAGTGATGCCTGGAGGTGGTTACTTCCACCGAGATCATTCTCTTGATTACGTTTATATTTCTTCCTGTAGTTGGCCATGAAAACCAGGTATTTTTAATCTCAGTAAAAAAAAAAAAAAAACTCGAGAGTCTACTTGAGTCTATTGTTTAATACAAAAGAGGCATGGTGTAATAAATGTATTACAAAATTATAAATGTTAGAACATTGTTTTCTTTTGGGGGGGAAATGTGTGACTTATAAAGTCAGATTTTGGTCCATTATCAAGTAGGCGTGTTCTTTGTATATAGTAAAGACATAAAAGGAAGAATTCATGTGTTCAGTTTTGTTCTCCAGGACCATGATGAACACCCCCCCCCTCAAACGATTATTGGGGGGGAAGGGGTTAAGATTTTTTTTTATATTTATGTATCATAAATCAGAAAGAAAATCGCTTTAGTGGGCAATATGGAAAAATAACATTCCTATTAAAGTTTTTACAACTTAATTCTTCATCTTTATTGACTAGAAAATTGGTAAAATTGACACTGCATTTTAGTCATTGTTAATGACAAGGTATATTGGAAAGGTAGTAACAAGCAGACCGTTTTCTTACCTTCCACTAATTAGATCTCTGGCGAATAAGGCTAGGTGGCCAAGGTTGATCTTAAGTGTGCTAGATTATTGTGGCCAGTCTACAAAAGCAATTAACTCTATAGTATGCAATTCTGTCTATATTCCCCCCCCTTTCCTTCCTGGTGCTTATGTGTCTATTCCTGAATTGTTCAATTTTGGTGTAATTTTATAGCAACTAAAGGGGACTTTGCCTATAATATACAAATCCATTTTTTTCAGCAGTCTTAATGATCAATACACTAATTTAAAGGTTTTTACAAATTTGCTCCCTGAATGGAGCCTGCTTCTCTCTCTGCCTCTCTCTGTCTGTGTCATGAATAAATAAAAGCTTTATAAAAAATTTAAAAAAATAAAGGTTTTGACAAATTTACAATTAAATTTTGAAAAGTATTCAGGTCATTAAATTAGAACAGTTAAACCACAATTAAATCTTAGTTTTTACTCAGATTTCTTGAGGCCTAATCAACTTTTGTAAATTTTCCTGAGTTAAAACAGCTGTAGGAAAATTTCTGAACTATGAAAACACGAAAAAAATACATGTAGTACTGTTGTATAGAGATTGGAGTTAATTTTTTATTTTAAGATTTTTTGCTAAGGGGCCTAGAATTAGATTGGTCATAATCCTTGGTTCATGTGTGCTCTTTGATCGGTTATTACATTGACCACTTAAACATCTGTGGATCTCCCACCTAATCCTGAAACTACATTACCATCGATTTATGCCTACCTCAGTGCTTTTCTCCACCACAATCTCAACAATGATGTTAATAACTAGAGTTGATTTTTTTTTTTTTGAGGTACTGGACCTTATGTACAATAACAATCATTTTTGTTATTGTTGCCCAAGATAATCTAGTTAAAAAGAAAGAGCTAGTGATTACTGCCTACCTATTTTGTGTCAGCCTCTGCTAGATTTTTGTTTTTTAGTACAATAACTTGGTTTTGCAGAAATGATTCATAGTCACTGAACAATCAAGCAGAGTACAAACTTTAAATGTCACAAAAAATATGCTACCACCAATAATACTCTTCTGTCAATACATGACACATGGATGAAAGGACAAAAATATTTTTTAGGAATGGTAGTAGCATGCTAAACATGTATTTTTAAACAAAGCATTAAATCTTATTTTTCTTGGTTTTAACAAAAATAAAAGTAAATGAGTTGCTGGACGTTAGACATTTCTTCATCAGGAGAGTTTGCTAAAAAGATTCATCTAAGGACATGTTTCTACAGCAGTGGTTCTCAACTGGGCACAGTTTTGCCCCCAAGGGACATTTGGCAATGTCTGCAGGCATTTTTTTTTTTTCATTGTCCAATTTGGGGTAAGAGGTGCTAATAGCATCTAGTAAATAAAAGCCAGAGATACCGCTAAACTTTTACAACTGCACAGGCTGGCCCCTAGCAACAAAGAATTTTTTGGCCCAAGATATCAGTGCCTAACTTGAGAAATTCTGCTTTATCCTCTTCAGTTGGCCAGAACAAAAAAATGGAATGAAATTCGAGAGTCTTAACTGCTCTTTAAAGAAGCATTTAATAATCCTATTTTTACCCCTACCTTCTGCTTCAGTTATGGATGCTACCTGGTGCCACCAATTCCTGATGTTTGAGAATTCTACTCTACATTCCTTTGATGGCTTATATTTTCAATTTTCTAGGCCTTAAAGGGTCAAAAAGAACAGGAGAAAAAATCTGCAAGTCTTTGACCTTTTCTAAGTTCATTCCTAAGTTTGTTCATTTTAAGTCTACTCCTTTTAAAAAGCCCTTTTTAAAAAAAAAAATTCATTGATATTTCTAAAGGGAGCGTGGGTAAATTCACATATTCAGTCTGCTACCTTTATCAGAATCTCTTTGTATTATTTTTTTATATGTGACCATTGTGTTTTATAACCATAATTATCCTAGTTGTTTAGTTTTAGAACTAAACAAGTCATTCTTAAAACATGTTCCCTGGATTCTAGCATCAGCATACCAAGAGAGTTAGGGAAACACTAAGGGCCAGCATTCTGTTTTAATGAACCCTCCAGGTGATTGTGATAACTGCTGCTCTACACTTAAGTAGTTTGAAAGCGCATTGTATTCCTTTTTAACCATGGCTTCTCCCAGTTTTTTTCATCTTCATGTCCTCTCCTAATTGACTAAATTTTATAATCTGGTGGATTTTTTGAAGAATTCATGGATTTCAGCATGAATTCTTTCATATATAAAAATATCTCTTAAGTTTTTGAGACATTATTTACCAGTATAATAGTATACCATTTCCTTCAGAACTTAATAGTGTTTTCTATGAATAGTGTTTTGTCTTGAAACACTGTGGTGTCCACCCCCTCCCAGAACATCTCACATGTTCTGTTGACTTGTTTCCAACTCTACCTGGATATCTGAAGAGTTTTTACTTATCTTTGAAATTAACCATATATGTCTGACTTTAAATCTATCATTTTTTCTCATCTAGAAAATAGTATTCTATTGAAAATATAGATTCACTTCTTCATCTAGGGAAGTTTTTCTTGTATTTTATCTTTGAATATCTTTTTGTTTATTTAGAAGATTCTCTATTTTAAGGACACCAGTTACCTTCATGATGATATATTGTCTTTATTTTCTTTCCATATTGTTTTTCTATATCTTTATCTTTCTTTTCTTAGTTGATTTAATTTATGTGAAATTCACACTCTGTAATATACAGGTCCGTGAATTTTTGAGAAATCTTGTAGTTATATATAACTACAAAACCGCACCTTAAAAAATTCTGTGATTCCCACCTTGGCAACCACTGTTTTTTCAGTCTCCAGAGTTCTTTCTTCCCAGAGTGGCATATGAATAGGATCATACAGCATATGGCCTTTTTGAGTCTGGCTTTTTTTACTGAGTATAATTCATTTGAGATTTATTCATGTTACGTGTATTAGTGGTTTGTTCCTTTTTATTTTTGCATAGTATTCCATTGCTTGGATGTACCACAAGTTACTTTCTATGTATAGGTGAAGGGCATCTCCACATCCTGGTGATAAAAGAGCTACACGCATTTCTGTAAAGGTGCCATAAAGATTTTTTTGTGTGACTCTTAAATTCTCTTTTGCTTGGGTAAACTATCTAGCAGTGGAATTGCTGAGCAATATGACAAGCACACATTTGATTTCTAAGAAACTACCAAGCTGGTTTTCAAAATAGCTGTACTAATTTTCATTCCTACCAACAAAGAGAGTTCTCAGTACTTGGTATTATTTGATTATTAGGCATTCCAATGTGTGTGTGGTGGTATCTTATTATGGTTTTAGTGTGCATATCTTTAGTAACTGATGATGTTGAGCACTTTTTCATGTGCTTGTTTGCCATCCATGTATTTTTTTTTTTAAATACTAAAAGAATTTTTGCTCAGTTTTTTGGTTGGTTTCTTACTAAGCTTTAAAAGTTCATTATATATTCTTAAGTACAAATCATTTATCAGCTACCTGGTTCCCCTATATTAAAGTCTGTGGCTTGTCTTAATTCTCTTCAGGATGTCTTTCAAAGAGCAGAAGTTCTTAATTTTGATGAGGCTTAGTTTATCAGTTTTCTTTCTTCTGTGGGTCATGCTTTTCATATCATACCTAAGAAATCCTCAGTTAATTTTGGTATATGGTTTGGTTGTGGCTTAAGCTTTTGTTTTGGTGTTTTTGTTTTTTGTTTTAGATTTTAATTTATTTATGAGAGAGAAGCAGAGACATAGGCAGAAGGAAAAGCAGGCTCTCTGCAGGGAGCCTGCTGCAGGACTGGATCCCAGGATCATGACCGAAGCCAAAGGCAGACAGATGCTCAACCACTGAGTCACTCACGTGCTCCTTAAGTTCTTTTAGATAGTTATTTCAGCACTGCTTATTAAAAAGATTATCTTTTCTATATTGATTGTTTTGGTATTTTTATCAAAAATCCTTTTACCATATTTACATAAGTCTATTATGAACTGTATTCTATTTCATTTATTTGTGCCCATACTTTTGCCTAAACTCCACCCTATTTTGATTACTGTGGCTTTAAAGTTAATCTTGAAGTTAGGTAGTGTGAGTCTTCCAGTCTTACATTCCAAAATTCTTTGGGCTCGTCTAGTTCCCTTACCTTTCCATATACATTTTTAAAGCAACTGGTTTATTTCTACCAAACTCCTGCTAAGATTGTGGTTGGAATATGGTTCATTCTATAGATAAGTTTAGAAAGAATTGTCATTTTATAATATTGAGTTTTTCAGTTCATGAGCCCATTTTATTTATCTTCCTGTTTATTTAAGTCATTTAAGTCTTTGATTTATTTCATCAGTGTTTTTTAATTCTCATTTGGTATCTAGTATATATTTTGTTAGATTTATACTTTAGTATTTCTTTTTGTTTAATTTCAGTTTTCAGTTGTTATTTATTGGTGTGCAGGAGTGTGATTAATATATGTGTACTGACTTTGTGTCCTGAGATCTTGTTAAATTCCCTTGTAATTCTAGTAGCATTCTATATGTTTTTTGGGGTTTTCCAAGTAAGCAATTATTTGTGAATGGAAACGATTTTTTCCCCTCCCTTCTTGTGTGTATTCTTTTTCTTTCTTGTCTTGTACATAAATATATGTGATGAGAACAGATATCCTTGGATATGTTTGGAGCCATAGGGGATATCAGACTTTCACCATGAAGTATGGATGACAGTATAGATTTTTTTGTAAATGCACTTCATCAAGTTGAGGATATTGTCTTCTTTCTTTGTAGAAAGTTTTGTTCAATTTATCAAAAATGACCGTTGAATTTTGTCAAGTGATTTTCCTGCATTCATTGAGATGACTGTAAATGGTTTTTCTTTAGTTTGTGAATATGATGAATTGCATTGATTGATTTTCAAAAGCTAAATCAGCCTATTTTCCCTGACTAAACCCTACCTGGTCACAATATCTTATTTATTTTTAAAGTCTTCTTTAGGGGCACCTGAGTAGCTCAGTCAGTTGAGCATCTGACTCTTGATTTTGGCTTAGGTCATGATCTTAGATCGTGAGCATAGAGCCTGCTTAAGATTCTTTCTGTCCCTCATTCTCTGCCCCTCAGTCCCTTCCCCCACTTGTATGCTTGTGCTCTCTCTCAAAAAACGGGGGGTGGGGGGGCTTTCTTTGCAGTAGTTTTAGATTCATAGAAAACTTGAAAGATACAAAGATTTCCTGTATATCTCCTGAGCCAACCCATGGGTAGCCTCCTTCATTATCATATCCCCCACCGGAGTGTGTGGGAGGATATATTTGTTAAAATTAATTAATCTTTGTTGGCATATCATAATCACCCAAAGTTTATAGTTTACATTATGGTTCACCCCTGTTGTTGGACATTCTGTGAGTTTGGGCAAATGTTTAATAACCTGTATCCACCATTATAGTAGCATACAGAATATTTCCAGTGCTCTTAAAATCCTGTGTGCCTTGCCTATTCACCCCTGTACCCACTCCAGTCACTGATACTGTCTCCATGCTTTAGCCTTTTCCAGAATTTCATACAGTCGTAATCCTACAAGATGTAGTTTTTTTTCACATTGTTTTAAGTTGATAGTACTCATTTAAGATTTTTTCAGGTCTTTTCATGGTTTGAGAACTCCTTTGTTTTCAGCACTAATACACCATTATTTAGATGTACCACAGTTTATTTGTTCATTAATCTACTGAAGGACATCTTGGTTGCTTCCAAGTTTGGGTAGTTAGGAATAAAGCTGCTGTAAACATCCGAGTGCAGGTTTTAGTGTGTACGTGAGGTTTTCTTGGTACTTAACTGGATTGTATTGGTAAACATCTGTTTAGTTTTATAAGAAACTGTCAAGCTGTCTTTCAAAGTGGTTGTACCGTTTTCCTACCAGCAGTGTATGAGAATCACTGTTGATCCATATGCTCATCAGCATTTGGTATTATCAGTGTTTTGTATTTTAGCCTTCCTAATAGGCATATAGTGATATCTTATATTAACACACATTTCTCATACACATATGAAATATGTGGAACATCTTTTCATATATTTGCCATCTATGTATGGAGTTTGGTGAGGTGTCCATGGACCCATTTGTTAATCTGATTGTTTTCTTATTGTTGTGTTTTAAGAGTTATTTCTGGGTTTGGGATAATAGTCCTTTAAGATCCGATATGTCTTTTGCAAATATTTTCACACAGTCGGCCTCTCTTCATTCTTTTGACATAGACCTTTGCAAAGCAGAATTTTTAAAATTTTAATGAAGACCAGCTTATCAATTATTTTTTCTTTGTGGATCATGCCTTTCATGTTGTATCTGAGGAGTCATTGCCACAACCAAGATCATTTAGTTTTTTTGTATATAATCTTATACTAGTTTTATAGTTTTAGGATTTATATTTAGATTTAAGATCTATTTCGAGTTAATTTGGGGGAAGGGTGTGAGATCTGTGTATGTTGAGATTCGTTTTTTTGCATGCTGATGCTCAGTTGTTACAACACCTTTTGTTGAAAAAACCATATTTGCTTCGTTGAATTGCCTTTGCACCTTTGTCAAAGATTAGCTGATTGTATTTATCTGAGGCTATTTATCGCTGTTTTGTTCCATTGATTTGTTATTTTCTTTTTGACAGTGCCACACTGACTTGATTACTGTTGTTGCTTCATAATAAATTTTAAGTCTGGTAGTATCAGTCCTTCAACTTTGTTCTTCAATATCATGTTGGTTATTCTGGGTCTTTTGTCTCTCTATATGAATTTTAGAATCAGCTTATCAATATCTACACAAGAACTTGTTGAGATTTTAATTGGGAATGCACTGAATCTATAGATCAAGTTTGAGGAATTGATATCTTGATTGTATTGAGTCATCCTAATGCATGAACGTGGAATATCTGTTCATTTATTTTGCTTATCAGAATTTTGTGTTTTTTCTCATATTGATCTTCTACTTATTTTGTTAGATTGATACCTAAGTACTTGGGGGTTTTTGGTTTTGGATACTAATGTAAATGGTAATGTATTTCTAATTTCAAGTTCTTTTTTATTGCTGATATAGGAAAGTGATTGACTTCTGTATTTAAACTTTGTATTCTGCAGCCCTACTATAATGGTTTTTTGGGGCTTTCTTTTGATCCATTCTTTTGAATTTTCTATGTAGATGATAATGTCATCTGTGAAGAAAAATAATTTTATATTTTTTCCAAGTGCATATACCTTTTATTTCCTTTTCTTGTCTTATTATTAGCTGAAACTTATAGTCAATGTTGAAAAGGAAGAGTGAGGAAACATCCTTGGTTTGTACCTGATATTAATGGGGAGGCTTCAAGTTATTATTTTTTTTTGTAATGTTTTAAATTCCTAGTTTGATAATTCCAGCATCCCTACCATATCTGATTTTGATGTTTGCTCTCACTCCTTAAGTTTTGTTTTGTTTTTTACCTTTTGTTGTGCTTTGTAACTTTTTCTTGATAGTTGGACATGCTGTACTGGGTAAAAGTGATTGATATAAATAGATTTTGGTCACATTGTGGTGAGGTGTTAGGGAAGAAGTTTCCACAGCCCTATGTTTAGGTCTTAGTCATTTAGTGAGCCTATGTCTTTGGACTGTGAACTATACAAGTGTTTCTCAGAGTTTTTTTCCCTAATAGAAGAGGATGGCTAGTTTGGGCTGGAAGTGAGTATTTCCATTTCCCTGCACTATTGTGGCTTTGATAATACCCCCCAGGTTAGGTTCTCATTAACTAGTTTCTCCTTAGCGTAGGCATTGTAAAGAACAGTGTTTTGGGTATGTTTTAAAACAGTTCCATTTCCCCTCTGCTGCAGGAAGCATGAGGGAATTTCTACAGTTCTTTGGTTAACAGTTTGTCCTACCTGGGCATTGGTTCCTAAATTCATTTCCATTTGTGAATCTCTGCTCTGGTAAGCCATAACTCCTTATATTTGCCTATCTGTCTCCAATCTTGAGGGCAGTGGTTTATCCTATATCCTAATCGCTCTTATGGATCCTAAAAGTTCTTGATTTTTCACTCTGTTCAGCTTTTTACTAGTTAGGACGGAGTGGTGACTTCCATGCTTCCTGCACGGGGAAACAGGTATTAGAAGTCTTCATATCCTTTTTATATTGTTGATTTTGAATTGGCAAGATATTAAGGATTTATGTTCATGAAGGATACTGGTCTGTTCTTTAATAAGTCTTTGGCTTTAGCGTCAAAGTAATTCTGGCTAGAAAAGAGTTGTGAAGTGTTTTGCCTCTTTAGTTTTCTAGAATAGTTTGTGTAGAATTCATAATTCATCCCTTAAATGCTTAATATAACTCACTGGTGAAACCGTCTATGCCTCGAAGGTTTTTAACTACAAATTTAATTTTTAAGTGTGTGTGTGTGTGTGTACTTTGTTTTGGTTTGGTTAGGGTTTGGTTTTTGTTTTGTTTTGTTTTGTTTTAGATTTTATTGTTACATGTGTACACCCAACATGGGGCTTGAACTCACAAGCCCAAGATTGAGTCAGATGCTGTACTGGCTGCATCAGCCAGGCTCCTATGTCAGATTTTTTTAATTGAATAATTTCTGGCAGTGTAGGTTTTTCATAGACTTTCTAAGCTAATAAATAAAATTGTTCATATGTTCCCCTTAGTTTTTTAATGCTTTTAGTGTCTGTATTTGTGTCTCTTCACATTTCCATGATTCATGATTTGTGCGTGTTTACTCTTGTTCTTTTATTTTTTAATATCCTGATGAGTCTAAGTTTATTAGTTGTAATGGTCTTTTAAAACTGGTTTCACTGATTTTCTCGTTCTGCTTTTAACTGCCTTGATTTGTTTTCGTTACTATTTTCTTAATTCTACTTTGGTTTTAATTTGCTAATTTGATTTTTTTTTAATGTAGAAGCTCAGATTGTTTTGAATTTTTTTGTCTAATGTAGTCATTAAGTACTGTAAATTAATTTTCAGTGTGTTCACAAATGTAGTGTGTTAATTTCATTCCATTTCCTTTTGATATCTTTTCTCTCTGGATTAATTAGAAGTGTGTTACTTAGTTTCCAGATATCTTTTCTGTTATATGTTTATTGCAATTTGAGATTTAGTTTATGGCCACGAATATGTTCTATTTTGGTCAAGTGCATGGTTCTGTGCGCTCTGGAAAACAACTTGTGCACTCCTCTAGTTAGATTGAATATTCCCTAAATATGTTAGGCACAACTACTTGATAATATTGTACAAGGTTGCTATATGCCGATTTTTGTTTTGCCATATGAGAGAATATAAATGTGAACTTGTCATTCTTTTCAGTTTTATTTTTTTCGGTGTATTTTGAAATTCATTTATTAAATGTAGAAACATTTAGGACTGTAGGTTTTCCATTAATATCCCATATCTCTGTTTATGTCCCCTTTTCATTCTGAAGTGTCCCTTCTTATCAACCCTGGTAGGATTGTTTGCTCTAAAATCTATTTTATCTGGTGCTGCTGTAGCATGGTGTTTATTTTTATTTCTTTCGTTTTTAACCTTTTGGCGTTTTTATATTTAATTAGGTTTCTCATAGAAGAGGGTTGGACCTCAGTATTTTATCTGTGATGGTCTTTGCCTTTTCATTGGGAATTTTATGCCATTTACACTTAGTGTGATAATTGGTTATGTTTGGGCTTATTAAGTCAACCATCTGTTTTTTATTTGTCCTGTTTTCCCCTTTCTGTAGCTTTTTTTGCCTTGTTTTTCATTAATTGGCCATTTCTTAGTGTTCTGTTTTATTTCCATGGCTTACTAGCTATACTTCTTTGTCTTGAGTTTTTCAGAGGTTACTTTAGGGTTTATAGTATTCATTTTTAATTGTTTATAATCTGACCTCATGTCCAGTCGTACCACTTATTTACAGTTTAAGAACCTTACAGTAAAATATACTTGAATGTTTCTTGCATACTATTTGCAATCATCATATATTTTTTCTGCCTTTGTTACAACCTCCTACAATGTGTTGCTATCATTTTTGCTTTAAAAGGATAATTATCAGAATCCCTGGGTGGCTCCGTGGTTTAGCGCCTGCCTTTGGCCCAGGGTGTGATCCTGGAGTCCTGGGATCAAGTCCCACCGTCGGGCTCCCTGCATGGAGCCTGCTTCTCCCTCTGCCTGTGTCTCTGCCTCTCTTTCTCTGTGTGTCTCATAAATAAATAAATAAAATCTTTATAAAAAAATAAAAACAAAAAATAAAAGGATAATTATCCTTTAAAGAATTTTCTTTCTATAAGAAAATAACGTTTTTTCTTTTGTGTAGATCGAGTTTTCTTGTATGTGTATTGATGAACTACCTGGTATCATCTTTTAGCTTGAAGGATTTCCTTCAACATTTCTGGTAGTGTAGGTCTGCTAGTTTTAGATTCTTGTCCTTTCTATATCTGAGAATGTTTATATTTTACATTAATTTTTTTAAGATTTTATTTGTTAGATAACAACTTGGGGGAGAGGGAGAAGGAGACTCCCCACTGAGCAGGGAATCTGTTGTGGGGCTTGATCCCAGGACCCTGATATCATGACTTGATATCACCAACTGAGCCACTGGGGTGTCCCTTTACATTAATTTTTGAAAGAGACAGAATAAAACTTTTTCATTTATGGTTTTTTTTCAGTAATTATTTTTGGCTTGCAGTTTTTAAATTGTTAATGGATATTTATCTTTTTATATTAAATGCCTTAATTTTTCTGCCTGCTTTTTAAATATTTTTCTGTTCATGGTTGTTTTTAAGTAGTTTGATTATAAGTTGGTGTGGTTTCCATCATGTGTATTTTGCTAGAATTTCATTGAGCTGCTTGGATCTGTGAATTTATAATCTTGATTAAATTGGGGGATATTTAGACAATTATTTCCTGAGATGAACTCTTCTGTCTCATCTCCTCTCTGAGAACTCCAATTTCACTTCCATTAGGCTGTTTGAAGTGGTCTACGCTGATGTTCTGTTCATTTCTGTCCTAGCATTTTTGTCTCATTTGCTTTATCTTTGGGTTTATTAACCCTTTTTGTAGTCTTAGTATTTTTGGTTCAGTGACTGTATTTGGTTTTTTTTTTAGATTTGATAGAGATCTTTTAAGTTATCTTCTACATCTCCTTCTTAATGTGCTGATTTTTTTTGTCTCCTTGAGCTTATGAAATATAGTTAAAATAAAACTTTATGTTATTACAATTTAGTCATTTGTGTTATTATCAGGTTGATTTTTTTATTGGTTTTTCCCATTAAAGGTTGTATTTTCCTGCCTTTTTGTATACCTATCAATTCTTTATTAGATGTCAGACATTGTAAATTTTACCTAGAGGGATGCTGGATGTACTTGTATTTAAAAAGAAAATATTCTTGGGCATAGGTGAGTTACTTGAAGAAAATTTGATCTTTTCAGTGTTTCCTTTGGCTTTGTTGAGTGAGACTGGAGCAGCCTTTAGTTTTATGACTCATTTTTTTTCTAAGTAATTGCCTATAGCTCAATGTCTCCTGGATTCCAAGGTGTTTCCACTATGGCTGGTGGGAATACCAACTCTTACCTCTTGTTGGGTAATTTATTCAAATGCATGCACTGATCACTGCTTTGCTGAAGACTCAAGCTGACACCTCTGCAGATTTCCAGAGCTTACTCTGTCACTTTCTCCTCTCCAGGATTCTGTCTTTAAACTCTAGCTACCTTTATTTCTCTCAGCATCCAACTCTGTTCCAGCTCCTACTTCTTATCTCCTTAATTCAGGTACTGCTGGCCTCTGCCTGCACTCGGAAGCTCTCCCAGGCAGAAAGAGGAGTCAGTCATGTTGCTCACATTGTTTCCTCTATCAGAAATTACTGTCCTGCAATCACCTCTTGTTAATTGTCTGAAAAACTATTGCTTTAATTTTTTCCATTGGTTAGGGCAGTAGGATATGTGTCCTCAGTATTAACTGCATCTCTCTTGACCTACGTTCATAGAAATTATCTCAAGCTTTTTTTCTGTAATTTTTTTTTCAGTTGTCAATTTTGTTTCTCGATAATTATTCTTTAAGTTTGACTTTCTAAAAAAAATTTTTTTTAAAGTTTGACTTTCTCTGCTCATCTTATTTTCCCATTTCATCTTGAACTCTTTGATTTGCACTTGTACAGAATTTCCTTTTCTTACTGAGTTATATTTTGTTTCAGACTGGATTCTTCAATTGTCTCTCTGTCACCCTAGTTTTTTCCTTCCCCTGAGGGATGTGCTTATATATTTTTTGCTAGAGTATGTTTGCATAGTTGCTGTGACTTATTTCTGTCTTGTTTAAGCTTGATATAAACAGCTTTGTTTCTGCATTATGCTGCTTGCTGTAGTGTGTTTGACTTCTGCAATATTCCCTTCCCTTGGTTTCTGAGACTTTCTCCCCAGAGCTATAGCTAAAAGGCTGGAATATCCTAGTCTGTTCAATTTTTCTGAAGTCTGACGGTGTGGTGGCGTTCAGCCTAGGTGATGGTCCGTACTTGTGAGAACACTTAACGCTTTGCCTTTCTGAAATAGTGGCAAATGTGCTTATCAATGTTCAACTCTCCTGTTGAGGGAAGTATCCTGTTCCCCAGGTACATACTAGTAGTTTAGTGTGGAGTTCCACTGGAGAAAGTTATCTAGCTGGAGTTTTCACTACCACCAATTCAAAAAAGGAAGAAGATAGGGATGCCCATTTCCTTCCTTTTCTCTTCTAGGGTATTTGAGAATTCTCAGAATTTTGTGAATTTACCACTATGATAACTGGGAGTTAAAGGACAGGAGGTGGGTGATGGGCTTGTAATCATGAATATTCTGTTTTGTTTTAGGTGAACTCTTTGCTGCTGGTGATTTTTTTTCTTTGTTGTTTTAACTGATTTGATTTATTTTAATGTAGAGATCAAGCACTTTTATGTTGGACTTTGGTCCTTTATATGGAAATTAATAAGTTTTATAGTTTGTGAATAATTATATGTAAACCGAATACATTTTGTTCCTTGGTAATTTAACTTCAGTCCTTTCTCTTTTTTTGAGTGGATGAAACAAATTTTCACTGTATCATTTTAAACTCTACAGATTTTTAATATTCTTTCTCCTCAGATACCATGTTTATGTGGCAGTGCCCCATGTTTGCTATGTCGATGCTGTCCAAGTGGAAACAACTCTACTGTGACTAGATTGATCTATGCACTTTTCCTGCTTGTTGGAGTATGTGTAGCTTGTGTAATGTTAATACCAGGAATGGAAGAACAGCTGAATAAGGTTAGTTTTTTTTTTTTTAATCGATTAACTGAACCTGTATAATTAGTATGCATAAAACTGTTGAGTTTTAGAAACTGTAATCCACAAAGTAAGATAATATGTAATTCTAAGTTTAGTAATCTTTATAGTTTTTTAGGAAAGAATATAAAATATGTATAAGCTGAAGTTCTGTGAATGTGGTACAGAAAATGGTCTGTGGTAATGAGAAATAAGTCTAATCAGTTAAATGTCAGAACTCAGTGGGACTTAGGGAAAAAGGGACATTCTAAGAATGAGTAGAACTTTTATATGCAGAGGTTGAAAGTAGGAAGCAAGATGAGGATAAAGAACTTGTTGAGTGTATGCTTTAGGAAGACTGATCTGATAATTAGAAGTCAAGCAGTTAATTTTGGAGTCTCTTTTAATCATGTGATCAAGAACTGTATAGAAGGCTAGCAATAGCTTTTCTGGATGTAGAATTAACTAAAACTGGATTTAAATATTGTCAGTGATAGAATCCTACATAATACCCAGGTTCTGATTCTAGACAACTAGGAGGAAACTTACTGTTAACCTAGAAAAAGAAAAATAGTGGTTTTTTTATTTTATTTTAGGAAATCAGGTTATAAAAGATGAGGAAAATATAATTTAGTTTGTAAAACATTGACTTAGAGATACTGCATTACGTACATGTGAGAGTGAGTGTGTTTTTGTGTGTATCCAACAAGAAGTAGAAAACACAGAATGTCACAAAAAAGAGATCCTAGCTAGAGGTGTTTTGGATCTGGAGGTGAAAGTTTGAAATCATGGCAGCATATGCTGAAGAAGACCATTCAAAGCAAGCCGGACTCTAACTTTGACAAAAGCTCTTACTAAAAGGGGTTGGTAGAGAAAAGGGAAACTTTTATAGGAAACAAGGAAAAAACAATGAAACAAGGGAATGCCCTGTTATGCAGACCTTAGGAAGAAAGTATTTGACTGCCAGTACATCTTCAGAGTGCTGGGACCAGAAATAGGAGAAGAATCATATAGCCATGAGGAATTTTTTTTTAAGATTGTATTATTTGTTCATGAGAGACACAGGTAGAGACACAGGCAGAGGGAGAAGCAGGCTCCCATAGGGAGCCTGATGTGGGACTCGATCCCAGGACCCCAGGATCATGACCTCAGCCAAAGGCAGATTCTCAGTCACTGAGCCACCCAGGTGCCCTGAGAAAATTTATCCATTTTAGTTATTAACTGCTAATTTGAGGAGTTTTATAGCAAAAATGGAGGTCTGAGAGGACAGCTGAGGTCTGCAATATTGCAAATCCTAAAAGGGTTTTTTAGGATGAGATTTAATGATTTGTATTTTGTAAAAATTTGTATTTTGAGAGGAGTTGAAGATATGAGCTTCAGTCTGTATGAGGGAGAGAGGAAGAAAGTGATCAAGAGAAGGTATAGAAGTTGGCTTTCCACCAAACAAGATGAGTGACTATAGAAAATTTGAGGCTGAGAGAGTATGGCAGTTTTAAAGCATAGTGAGTGTCTGCTTAGGTTTGCATAGCAGTAAGGAAAGATGATGAAAATTTGGGAAATGAGATTATTATGATTGTGAAAGTAACTAGCATTGTACATAGTAGATGTGGATGGCCTGGGTACTTGAGTCCTGGGCGTAAGCAAAAGACATTTATATGGTTTCGTCATGGATCCAGTTGACTTTGGTTATAAATAGTTTAGTTGGTGGATGTTAATTCTCATCACCAAATATTTCTGCTGCTTTGCTTTCTGAAGGTCATCAAAGATTTGCATTTCCTAGAGTGCTTGTGATATGTAGGGCCATGTCTCTAGTACTGACCAGTGAGTTGTGAATTTAAGAAAACATATCAGCCTGTACTTATTGATTTCCTTTTTTATCTGTCACAACATGTACATCATTTGAACCAGTGGCTTCTCCAACAGTCTGAACTCCTGCTGAAGTGACTACCAAGACCAGTTACATACATGGGCAAGAGCAAGAACTATACCTGTGTTGTTTAAGCCACTGACATTTGGGGGTTGTTACTGAACTAGCTTAACCTGACTACTGTAGGTGGTTGAATTAATTTAATAATGGGAATTTGCCAGGTGGTATCCTGCTCTCATATAAGGGAGCGGGATAATTAAGGGTGCCTACTTGAGTACATGTTGCAAGTGATTATAGGTAAGTATATATTCCAAAGGGCTTAAACTGGGTTGGAAAGATGAGGTTTAAGTGAGACCAGGAAAGAGCTTACAGACTGTAGGAACTAGCAAAAGGAAATTTCGTGGCTTCCCATTAGCTTAAATATAATTTTAAGTTCTTATTTTTAAAGGCGCAGATTAACAGTTATATTTTGGCATATTGGTTTGCTTTAACATTTTCTAGAGGAAATAATTCATTCTCATACATAAGAGTAGTGTATGTAGTTCTGAGGACTACCCCATTTATGTCACGATTTTTTTAATTATTTTATTTGTGTTTGTGTTCTGATTCTTTTGTAATGGCTATCACTCTCAGAATTCTAAGTTAAAAAATAAAATCAGTGTCAGCTATTTGTTAATCCAAATCTATTCATTATCAGAAATAATACTTGTAGGGACACCTGGGTGCTCAGTAGTTGAGCATGTCTTTGGCTCAGGGCATGGCTACTCCCTCTCCTTGTGTCTCTCATAAATAAATAAAATCTTAGAGAAAAGAAAAAAAGAAATAACACTTGTAGACTAAGAGACCAAACTCAAAATGTATTTAGGTCACCTTGGCTTTGAGAAGCCTTCATTGTTTTTTTCATTATTTAGAAACTGACTTTATAATTCCTTAAGCTTTTATTGATTGTATTTCTCTAGTACAGGTAAGTCAGCATATCACAGGAGAATGCAAATTTTAGAAAATTTAGAATAAATCTACAAGTCAGGATAAACATCCAGTTTTGGATCAGCATTTACAGTTTATCTTGGGCTTACATAAAATGCAAAGAGAGTTAAGCATCTATCTGATGAAAATGTTCCAGGGTTGCCTGGGTGGCTTGGTCAGTTAAACCAGGTAAGCGTTTGCCTTTGGCTCAGGTCACGATAGGTCCTGGGATTGAGCCCCACGTCAGGCTTCCTGCTCAGAAGGGAGTCTCTTCTCCCTCTCCGTCTGCCCCTCCCTCTGCTTGTGTTCTCTTGATCTCTTTCTTTCTCTCACAAAATCTTTAAAATAAAAAAAAAAGTTCTGGACATACCTCGATTACATATTCAGCATTAACTGTAAAGGAAATTTGTTTTCTGAACCTTAAAACTATTGATTACATAGAACTTTCATTTTTATTGAAAAAATTCTACATCATAAACTCTTTGTTTTCTAGATTCCTGGATTTTGTGAAAATGAAAAAGGCATCGTTCCGTGTAATATTCTGGTTGGCTATAAAGCTGTATACCGTCTGTGCTTTGGCTTGGCTATGTTCTATCTTCTCCTTTCTCTGCTAATGATCAAAGTGAAGAGCAGCAGTGATCCAAGAGCTGCAGTGCATAATGGGTACGTCTTTGAGTAATACAGAAGTCTGGGGAGGCTTTTCTAAGTAATTTTGAGTCTGTCGAAAGAGACTTAATTTAAACAGTTTGCACAATTCTTTTGTTATTCATGAATGAACAGATAAAAATATCTTTACTGAGAATATCAGATTTTAGAAATACTAAGTAGTAGCCTTGGGTTATTTATTGGTATAATCTCTGGTGCATGATGTTTTATAGTTTCATCTGAAAAAGAGGATCTACCAGGGCACCTGGGGGCCACAGCCAGTTGAATATCAAACTCTTGGTTTCAGCTCATGTCGTGATCTCAGGGTCATGAGATTTAGCCTCGAGTCAGGCTCTGAACTCCATGTGGAGTCGGCTTGAGATTTTCTCTCCCTCTGTTCCCTCCTGCTTGTGCTCTCTCTCTCAAAAAAAAAATTTTTTTTAAGAGGATATGTTAATAATGAGGAACTCATTCCTCCTCCTCCTTAGCTCTTGGTAGACCAGTCTTACTACATGAAACTGAACTTGGTTATGGCTGGTTGTAACTAGACAATCTAGAAAGAAACTTCAGGGTCCCTTTAATTAATCTCCTTTAATGGAGAGCCTCTATTCTGGTACTTAATTTGAATATTTTGAATTTTATCTGTTCTTTTCTCCTCATAAATTTTTTAAAAATTGTTTTTGAGCATCTGCTGTCACTTATTTATTAACATTATGCTACCAAATACAGGAAGAATGAATAAGTGAAATACAAATATTAGTGAAAAAATGTACTGTGACAGGTTGATGTATTTTGTCCTTGTAGTCATTGGTTTGTGCTTCTACAACTATATTAAATGTTTTTAAACCCTTCTCAGAGTGCATCACAGAAGACTATGACAACAATTCCCTGAGATAATATTCTAATCAAAGTAGCATGCACATGGCACTCTTACAACCATCTTCTTACATGTTTTCTTTTTGAGATAAAATTGACATAACATTGTAGATTTAGCATATACAAAGTGTTGATTTCATTTGTTTATTGCAGTATGATTACCGTTGTAGAGTTTGCCAACACCTCAGTCATGTCACACAGTTATTTCTTTCTGGTGAGAAAACAGTTAGCAACATGGAAGTCTAATTCAGTTTTGCTGCCCGTAACCACGGTGCTGTGCATTAGATCTCCAGGACTTACTTATTGGTTGCAAGTTTGTTCTCTTTAATGACATCTCCCAATTCCCCCCACATACCCTATATTCTGGTAACCATTCTATTCTCAATTTTTACAGGTTCAGTTTTTTTCAGATTTCACATATGAGTGAAAGATCCTGTGGTATTTGTCTTTCTCTCTGGCTTAGCTCAGCACAGTGCCTTCGTAGTTGTGTGTCCTTGCCAGTGGCCGGATTTCTTTCTCGTGGCTAATAATCAGTTGTGTATCAATACTATGGTTTCTTCATTCATTGACAGACATTTGGGTTGTTTTCATATCTTGCCTATTGTGAATAATGCTGCAGTAAACATGGGAGAGAGATATCTTTCTGGTGTCTGGTTTTCATTTCCTTTAGATATATAAGTAGAAGTGGAATTGCTGGATCAGATGGCAGTTTCTCTTAATCTTTTAAGGAAACTATACTGTTTTTCATAGTGGCTGAACTAGTTTACATTCCCACCAACAGTGCACAAGTGTTCCCTTTCCTCACCATGTCCTTGTCAACACTTATTTCTTCTTAATGATAGCCATTTTATTCTAACAAGCGTGAGATGATATTTCATAATAGCTTTGATTTATATTTCCCAGATGATTAGTGATATTGAGCACCTTTTCATATACTTTGGCCATTTGGATGTCTTTGGAAAAATATATGAGTTTCTCTGCCCATTTTTTAATTGGATTTTCTGTTTCTTCTTGATTTAGTCTTGATAGGTTGTATGTTTTTTAAGAATTTATATCTTTTGGGTATCCAATTTGTTGGTATATAATTCTTTATAGGAGTTTCTTATGAACGTATGCATTTCCATAGTTATCAGTTTTAATGTTTCCTCTCGTTTCTGATTTGGAGTATTCTTTTTTCTTAGTCTAGCTGAAGATTTGTTGGTTTCATCTTTTTGAAATACTCTCTTAGTTTCATTGATCTTTTCTATTTTTTACTGTTCTGTATCACGTTTATTTCCACTCTGATTTTTGTTATTTCCCTGCTTCTGCTTTGACCTTCTTTTTTCAAGTCCTTAAGTTATTTATATTGGTAAGGTTGTTAAAGGTCTTACTGTTTTCTTAATACATGCATTTGTCACTATATACTTCCTCGAGGAACTGCTTTTGCAGTTTCTAGTTTCATTCTGTTGTAGCTGGAAAAAATACTTGGTATGATTTCAGTCTTAAATTTGAAGACTTTTTTGGGTCTTATCATAGGATCTGTTCATACTGGAGAATGTTCCATGTACACTCAAGAAGAATGTGTATTCTGTTGATGTTGGTTGAAATGGTCTATAAATGTGTTAGGTCCATTTGGCCTAACACATGGTTCAAATTCAGCATTTCTGTGTTGATTTTCGGTCTGGAGGGTTTATCCATTGCTGAAAGTGTGGGGTACTGAAGTCTACTACTAGTATTGTCCATTTCTCCCTTAAAATCTGTTAGTATTTGGGCAGCCCCGGTGGCCTAGTGGTTTAGCGCCACCTCCAGTCCAGGGCCTGATCCTAGAGAACTAGGATCAAGTCCCACGTCAGGCCCCCAGCGTGGAGCCTGCTTCTCCTTCTGCCTGTGTCTCTGCCTCTCTCTCTCTCTCATGAATAATAAAATCTTAAAAAAAAAAAAAAAAAAAAAACTGTTAGAATTTGCTTGATGTATGTAAGTGTTCCGGTGTTGGGCATATATATACTTAGGGTGGTTGTATCTTTGTGGAGAATTGAGTTGGCCCCATTATCATTATATAACGGCCACGTTTGTCTCTTGTGTTACCTTTTTTGTCTTAAAGTTTATTTTGTTTGGTATAGGTATGCTTCCCCTACTTTCTTTTGCTTTCCAATTGCATGGGATATCCTTTACTATCCCTGCACTTTGAGCCTGAAGTGAGTCTTCTGTGCGGCATATAGTTGGGTCTTGGTTTTTAATCCATCTAGCCACACCATGCCTTTTGATTGGTAACTTTAGTACAGACACACTTAGGGTAATTATTGATATGTAAGGCCTTCATAATGTTACCGTATTCATTGCTTTCTGGTTGTTTTGTATTTCCATTGTTTCTTTTCCCTTCATTTCTGCCTGCTTTTGTAATTACATTGGTGTTCTCTGGTGGTATGCTTTGTTTCCCTTTATCTTTTGTGAATCTAGGTTTTTGCTTTGTGGTTACTGTGAGGCTTCCATAAACATCTTTTAGATAAAAAGGTCTATTTTATGCTGAGAGCTACTTCAGTTGTATACAAAAGCCCTACCTATTTACTCCTCCCCTTTTGTATGTTTTATGTCATAGTTTACCTTTTTTATATTGTATATTAACATAGTACTGAATAGTTGAACACTTCTCATTAACCTTTATAGGTAAATGTTAACATGTCATATTATAGAATTAGTTTCTGTAATCTTACTGTGTATTTATCTTCATCAGTTTGTTACATACTCTGTATGTTTTCATGTCACTAATCAGCATCTTTCATTTGAGCTTGAACTTTCACCATTTTGTGCAAGGTAGGTCTGGGGTGGTGAACTCAGCTTTTATTTATCTGGGAAAGTCTTTATTTCTCTTTCGTATCTGAAGGATGACTCTGGATGGATAGAGTATTCTTGGCTGGCAGTTTTTTTCTTTCAAAACTTGGAAGGTTTCATTCCCCTCTCTCCTAGCCTATAGCATTTCTGCTGAGAAATCCACTTATATTTTAGTGGGAGATCCTTAGTAGATTACAATCCTTTTTCTCTCTGGCTGCTTTTAGGATCT
Source organism: Canis aureus (assembly GCF_053574225.1). NCBI lineage: Eukaryota > Metazoa > Chordata > Mammalia > Carnivora > Canidae > Canis > Canis aureus. Next base: position 62,340,431 of record NC_135611.1, on the reverse strand, counting down.
TCTCTTTATCTTCCACCCATCTTGCGTCTTAGAGTTGTGAACTTGGATGTGTATTTCCCATGCTTGGGAAATTCTCTTACTTCTTTAAATTAACTTTGCCCCAGTATTTGTCTCCTCCCCTCTCTGGAATGCTAATTATTCCAATGTTTAGATACCATGGATCAAATGGGCTTTCTTTGTTGTTTTTCATTCTTTTTTCCTCTGCTCACTTTTATCTGGTTATTTCAAAATTTAAGTTCTCTAGGTCACCTACTCTGTCCTACATTTGATCTACCCTCCTGCAAGTGTTCTCTTGCATTTTTTATTTCTTTCATCAGATTCTTTGGCTCCAAAATTTGGTTCTTTTTTTATGATTTCTGGCTCTGCTAAATTTCTCATTTTGTTCACGTATTTATTTTCCTGATTTTTTCTTTTTTGTGTTTTCTGCTAGCTCATTGAGTCTCCTTAAAGCAGCTATTTTGGTTCTTTAGCCAATAGGTTGCAAGATTCCATGCCTTTGAGCTCAGTTGTTGGATTATTATCTTTTGGTGATGGAATGCTTTTTTTTTTTTTTTAATGTTCCATGTAGTTTTGTGTTGCTGCTTGAGATAGCAGATATCTCAAGTCTTTACTGGTTGCCTTCAGATGGGGTATACTCTTCTTAATTCTGTTTATGTATCTGGGGTTCTCTCTGACCTTGTATTTACACACTTCACATTTCTTGCTCCCCTTTGTGGAAGAAATCTTAAGTTTTTATGACTTGTCTGGTTCTTACAACTCACCTTGCTGGCCACTAGAAAGTCTTTTTTGTTTCCCAGAAGGTACCACTACAGCTCAAGTCTACAGTTTTTCCCTTGCCACACACCATGTTTTCCTCAGAGCACTCTCGTGCCTGCATTGGCTCTTGTTGCGACACTCTGGAGCACACACAAGTAGCTGGCAGCAGAGTGGGAGCTGTGGCTTTAATATACTCCCAGTGTTTGGCGTCCCACACAGCCAGCAACAGATCCTTAGCTGAGAATGTCCCAGAGATATGTGAGTGTATTTCCTGCTGAAGTCCTGAATGTAGTTGGCAGAAACTGTTCCTGTAGTGCTTTTTGATATTCCTATCTGCTTTCTTCATGTCCTCTCTCTCTTTAGTCACGGAGGTCCTGCTTCAGTAATCTGGGTGCTTCTGGACAAAAATGGGTTTCTCCAGAATTGTCCCACAGAGTTGGGGTAGCTGTCACTCAAAGCTCTCATTTTTCTCCATGGGAGAGGCTGCCGCCAGATAACGTTCATACTGTATTGCCATGGTGCAGGGGCAGTGCTGGCAAAGTTTCTCTTCCCCTCTCTGCACCAAACTCATCTCTCCACCCCAACCCCACGCTCCTTGCTCCCAACACATGCACATGCCATTCTGGAATCTTCCCCCAGAAGGCTAGACTTTTATAAAGTGTTTCTCAGTCATGGGTATTTGCCAGCATCAGCACTCAAGCTTTTCCCCAACTGGGAAAAGCTGGGAGGGGTTCGGGAAGTTCATTGGTTCTGCAGGCCAAAGTCCACCTGCCTATTATGAAATACACAGGTGCTGAAAATTCCTTTTGGGTTTCTTGGCAAATGTTTCTGGATCTCACAACTCCACAGAGGCACTTCTATTGATGGATGGATGCCTAAGTAGTTGTTAAAAACAGGGAACAAAAATAGGGACTTTTACAACATCAAGATGCTGATGTCCTAAAAGCCAGTTTTTTTGTTACTATCAGAGTTTAATGATTCAACAATTCTATGTATTTTTCAGCATTCATCAAGATATGTGTCCTCTTAATCTCTTACCGATTTCACCCACCTCCCTTCTGGCATCTACTAGTTCTCTGTATTTAAAGTCTGGGAGGTTTTTTTGTTTATCTTTTCCTCTTCATTTGTTTTCTTTGTTAAACTCCACATATGAGTGAAATCCTAAGGTATTTGTGTTTCTGACTTATTTCATTTAGCATCATACCTGATTAATTTTTTAAAATCATGAATATAGGGGATCCCCTGGGTGGCTCAGCAGTTTAGCACCTGCCTTTGGCCCAGGGCGCGATCCTGGAGACCCATGGAGCCTGCTTCTTCCTCTGCCTATGTCTCTGCCTCTCTCTCTCTCTATCATGAATAAATAAATAAATCTTTAAAAATAAAATAAAATAAAATCATGAATATAGAATATTCTCATTTTCTCATGAGTTATCTTTCTTAACATTGTCCTAAACAGTCATGTAAACTCTAGCTATTTTTTCAGATGCTCTTAAAAGATTTCATACATGAAACTATTTACTGAGTGAATATTTATTAGTAAAATGTATCTCTATTTCTTTTAGATTTTGGTTCTTTAAATTTGCCACAGCAATTGCGATTATTATTGGGGCTTTCTTCATTCCAGAAGGAACTTTTACAACTGGTAATAAATCTTTTTTCTTGTGTGATGTTGATGTTTTATAAAGAAACTGACATAACTGTTGCCTGGAACTGTAACACCACTTGTTTTGTTTTTTTGGTGTTTTGTTTTTTTTTTTCCAGTTGGCAAAATCAAGGCAATTGTGTAAAATATTATTTTCCCCCCTTTGTGTATTGTCATTATGAAGACGAAATAACAAAAAGTGAACCAGCCACTCATTTGTATGTGTGTTTTTTTCTTTCAGTGTGGTTTTATGTAGGCATGGCAGGTGCCTTTTGCTTCATCCTCATACAGCTAGTCTTACTTATTGATTTTGCCCATTCATGGAATGAATCGTGGGTTGAAAAAATGGAAGAAGGGAACTCAAGATGCTGGTATGCAGGTAAGCCTTTTGTCTTACAGAGAATCCTCAAGATAGATGAACTTTGAAGGTGAGAGCATGTATGTAGCCTTTAGGGAAATCAGGATTTTTAGGACAAATTTTTGTGAAGAAGTGTTTACAAGTTTGTGAGTGGCATTGTATCACATTCTGTCAGCAACTTGCTGAGAGAGCTTCTGGGGAATCAAGGACATCATACTCAAGAGCTAGGATATAATCCAAAATACCTTGAACTGCTAAACTAGATGTAGCACAAAGGCTACTGCCGACAGGAGGTACTTTTAACAGCCTAATTGTTCTATTCTACAGCAGCTTAAAAATATTAAAGGGACTAGGACTGCTAGAAATAAACAATGGCATAATTCATAAACATCAGCATGCAGAAAAATATAAAAAGCAAGTCGAACATTTTATTTTATGTAAGTAGGAAGATGCCTTTTTGTGTATCAGTAACACCCAAGGGGAATTCTTGTGTAAGTGTGACAAATATTTTACTTGTAATTATGAGCTTGAATCTTCTGGTTATAGCAAAATAAGGATCGAATTCATTTGCTTACCGCAGGTGATGAAAAGGAGGGAAGAGAACCAGGTTAAGTGCATAGTAGTCTGTACTTGTGCGAACAGAACTATGATGAAGACCCTAGTTAAGGTGCATAGCTGCTGCTCAGTTTCACATAGTAGTTGCCTTGTAGATACATGGACTCAGTATTGATTAGATTTTTTCTGATTTCTTTCAAAAGCCGTCAGTCTGAATTCTTACGTGAAATGTTCTGAGTTTCAGCTAAGAGAGTTTATTATTCAGAGAAATAAGCTTCAGTAATTTGGAAAATTCACTTTTATACAACACCTCACTCTTTAATGCAAATCTAATGCATTTGTTCCCTGCTGTACCACCAGTGCTTAGAACTTTGTAGGTGTTCAATTAATTTGTTGGGTGAATCCCTTCAGGCATATCTACATAAACCACCTGTATACAGATCACACATTAGCACAAAAATACATTGTATATGTTTTAATTTACATAGAAGAAACTTGGTTTGTCTCATTAAATAATAATGACTTACTGTTACATAATGAAAACTTCTTAAAGGTAGTTAAGGGGCACCTGGGTGGTTTGGTTAAGCAATGGACTCTTGATCTCAGGGTCATGAGTTCAAGCTCTGAGTTGGGTTCCACACTAGGCATGGAGCCCTACATTTAAAAAAGTAAAAAATAATTAGTTAATAGGGAAAAGCATCATTTTGTGGGCTTAGCATTCAATTTTCCTCTTCTTTTTCTGTATTTTGAAAATTATGGTTAATGTATGTGAATGTCTGTAAGAGATATTATTTAATATATTACTTATTGTCCTTGAAAGTCTAGTGAGTGAGCTCTGTGTGAAGACTATAAAATCTATGATAAACTTCAGAAATAATATTCTTCCTGGTTTTATAGCCTGCATAATGCTGACAATGTTAGTTGCTTAAAATACATTTTGAATAAAATGATTGTTTTGAAAATGAGCCTAAATTCTAATTGTCCAATTATTTCTTTCACAGCATTGTTATCAGCTACAGCTCTGAATTACCTGCTGTCTTTAGTTGCTATTGTCCTATTCTTCATTTACTATACTCATCCAGCCAGTTGTTCAGAAAATAAAGCATTCATCAGTGTCAACATGCTCCTATGCCTTGGTGCTTCTGTAATGTCTATACTGCCAAAAATCCAAGTATGATCTTTATGTCATTAGTTTTTATGAAGTTTCCATTTTTCTAAGTTTTCCTAAATTTTTAATGATGTCAGAATATTTATTTGTCTTGCTTAAATTTTCTTTGTAGGAATCACAACCCAGGTCTGGTTTGTTACAGTCCTCAGTAATCACAGTCTACACAATGTACTTGACATGGTCTGCTATGACCAATGAACCAGGTATGTTTTGTTTGCTTGGGTTTATTTATTTTTATTTATTTTTTTTTTTTTTAAGATTTTTATTCATTCATGAGAGACACAGGCAGAGGGAGAAGCAGACTCCATGCAGGGAGCCAATGTGGGACTCGATGCCTGGACTCTGGGGTCACGCCCTGGGCCAAAGGCCACTAAGCCTCAGAGCCATCCAGGGATCCCCGGGTTTGTTTATTTTTAGTGAATTCTGCAACTTTTTTTTTTTTTTTTTTCAAAGATGGTCATTTTGTGAAATTAAGATATTTTAAAAAGCCTCTAGGGGCACCTGGGTGGCTCAGTGGATTAAGTGTCTGACTCTTGATTTCAGTTCATGTCATGATTTCATGGATCCTGAGATTAATTCCCCTGATCACTCAGCAGGGAGTTGCTTGAAATTCTCTCCCCCCTCTCTGGGGAGGTGGGGCTGGGGAGGCACACTCTCTTGTTCTCACTTTTCCTCCCTTTTTCTAAAATAAATCCGTCTTTCAAAAAAGAAAAGCCTCTAGAGGAATAAACAGTATGGAAATAATACCGTTTTTATGTTTGATTTATCACTGTGTATGTTTTCATTTTGTTTATTTCACTAACAAAATTATAAGACTGAAGGTGGCGTTTTCATTTTGTTTATTTCACTAACAAAATTATAAGACTGAAGGTGGCGCTAAATCACTGAGCCACCCGGGCTGCCCTGAATTTTATTATACTTAGGAGAGCTCATCTAAATTTCACCTATGTTTAATACCCTCGTTTTCACTTGAGGTTTAAAATGAAATTACTTGGGGGATCCCTGGGTGGCTCAGCGGTTTAGCGCCTGCCTTTGGTCCAGGGCTTGATACTGGAGACCCGGGATCGAGTCCCACATCAGGCTCCCTGCGTGGAGTCTGCTTCTCCCTCTGCCTGTGTCTCTGCCTCTCTCTCTCTCTCTCTGTCTCTCATGAATAAATAAAATCTTTAAAAAAAAATGAAATTACTTGGTTTTTCTGGGCATTTCTGTAAAATCAGCACTATAGTATTTCAAAGGTCTCATCATTAACAAATACTTATCTCCAAGTATTTTTTTCTTGCACTTGTACCATTTTCCAGGAAAATTTTTTGAATATGCAAGGACATAAAGCGTTTTAAAGAAATGTAACTAGGCCCTGAAAAATAAATTACTTTTTATACTATTCTGACATTTTAATTTGACCTTAATTTACATTACAGAAACTAATTGCAACCCAAGTCTACTAAGCATAATTGGGTACAATACAACAAGCACTATCCCAAAGGAGGGGCAGTCCGTCCAGTGGTGGCATGCTCAAGGAATTATAGGACTGATCCTCTTTTTATTGTGTGTGTTTTATTCAAGGTAAGAAAAATTGTGGATTAACAAGAAATCTTAGCCATTCGTATAAAAATCATTTTTTTAAAAATACCCTTTTTCCTTCTCTCTTCCTTAACTTTCATGCAGCATCCGCACTTCAAACAACAGTCAGGTTAATAAATTGACTCTAACCAGTGATGAATCAACATTAATAGAAGATGGTGGAGCCAGAAGTGATGGGTCACTGGAGGATGGAGATGATGTTCACCGAGCTGTAGATAATGAAAGGGATGGTGTTACTTATAGTTACTCCTTCTTTCACTTCATGCTTTTCTTGGCTTCACTTTATATCATGATGACCCTTACCAACTGGTACAGGTAATTATATTTCATGAAAACTCCACATGTGGAAATTTTGATGTTTTTCATGATTCCATTGCAAAACATGTGGTAGGAAGTACTTTTTCTCCTCCAGGGTATTTCAAAATTTACATCTACATGAATAATGAGATCAGTATGAGAAACGTACTTTTACTTCCTTGCTTTGGCGTTAATAGTGAAATACTTCCCAATCTTGAAGAAATTAAAATAGAAAGCTTCATGAAATTAACATATAGAAATAGAATTATCATGTTGATAGTTGATCCAACACAATGTTTTTATTTTTTTTGACACTGTAATCTTTCCTTTTGTTCAAACTGTTGTTAAAAGCACTTAAGTTTTCAGAATTGAGGTGGAAATACATTAATGTAGATAAAGATAAATGGCTACTCTAAGATTGGATCCTTAGAACTCTTCATAGCTGTAATTTATGCTTTTTTTTATCACTTCACAATCTATAAATCTATAGTAATAGGAAGGTAGTTTATATATTTTGTTTTCAAAAATTTCTAATTTTGTCAAAATGATTATGGATAAATTCAATTTAAGATTCAAATAGAACTATATGGTTTGGACAGTTCTGTTTTTAATCATTTTTAATGCAGAATATCCTTAATTTGTAAGAAGACTTTGAATACCAGAAAAAAATGTAGATAAAAGATTTAGTTAAAAATGTAGAAAAAAGATGTAGGTAAAAGAGTATTCTTCATTTTGAGAGACTTTACTGGCATGTATTTTTTAAAATCCCTACACTGCAGCCTATTAAGTGATAAAGAATCCGTGTAGTCCTCAGTAATTCACAGCTTTGACTGTCAGATAATAGTAAACGTTAAGACTTTAGATTGGGGGCCCCTGGCTGGCTCAGTCAGAGAAGCATGCGACTGATCCTCAGGGTTGTGAGTTTGAGCCCCATGCTTCAGAGATTACTGAAAAACAAAATCTTTTTTAAATGAAAAATATTTTTGGTATTTTTCATTTGCACAAAAACCAGATAAATTGGGCATGTATTTCCATCCCAATCTCTTAAATCTGAAAAGGCTGAAGGTGGGAGAGTGGTTCCCATATACACTTTGAACAGATTATACTTTTTCACGAGGCAGGATTGATAAGTCTTTTATAACAATACTCTTATCCACACTCCATTTCTCTGCTCAGAACTACTAAGCCAGAAATACAGGTTCCCCCCTACTTTCTTAATCCTTGTATTATACGAATTCATTTTTATGAAAGATCTACAGTTTAGTACCTTTTTTTGCTACATGAAAGAAACACGAGAAATTTTACTTTTAAGAGAAAAGCTGTTTACACTTTATGTAGGTTTTTTTGTAAAAGTAAAATGGCCTAATACAAACTTTCGGAAAGTGGGGACCTGTACGTAAAGACCTTGTATTAGTAAAAGAACTAATTCGGAAGCTGATTTCCTTTATTCCTTTAATTGATATTTACCTTCACATTAGCTATTAAAGTAGTATAGCAGGCAGGGCAACAGATTAGCCCAGCAGCTGTCTCTTATCAAAAATTGTATACGAAGAACACATTTGAAGTAAAGCTATGTGTGATGGCTGATAACCGCTTCCCCTTTTTTCTTAAATTTTAGGTATGAGCCTTCTCGTGAGATGAAAAGTCAGTGGACAGCAGTCTGGGTGAAAATCTCTTCTAGTTGGATCGGCATTGTGTTATATGTTTGGACACTAGTGGCACCACTTGTCCTTACAAATCGTGATTTTGATTGAGAACAGGACTTCTGGCATGAAAGTCCCACTTTGATCATTGCTTGTTTGAGATTAACAGTATTCCCAACTTTTGTAAAGTTGTGTATGTGTGCTTCCCATGTAACTTCTCCAGTGTTCTGGCATGAACTAGATTTTATCGCTTGCCATTTTATTCATTGTATTCTTGCCAAGCACATTGATACGTGTGTTAGAATGAATTACAAAAGGAGAGATTTAGTAAGAGTCTGGTGGTGACTTAGGAAAAATGGACATTGTTAGGTTTATCCTTAGCTCTGTGCCTATGAAACTGAGTAAAAACAAAACTGCTTGACAGTTTGACTTTTAAATTGTGCTAGTACCTAAGCTGTTTTAGAAAGTATAAAAGGAAATGTATAGCTGCCTTTTGAAATATTTGATGCCTTGCCCTACAAGAGATGGCAAAGTACATGGCTGTTGTAGAATGTATAAACAAGTTGCTCATATGCCAGTCTGAAAAATCTTTTCAGGTTTTTCCCTTGATGTGAAGATAAGGAAGTTGTATAGGTAGGGAGTGTTTGATGGACAGTGTAAATTATGGGAATTGAGACACAGGCTTCACAGAAAGATCATGATAGTGGGTTAAAGTTAGATCATAAATCATAATCTTCCCTGGGTAGGCATGGCCTTTCACAGCAACATACCAACTTTGTTTTTGGTCACTTAAACACATGCAAAAATATAGGTTCAGTGGAGATGTTAGGAACTTTGAAGGATTTAGACCAAGCTTTTGAAAAAGATAATCATGGGTTAGAAGTCAGTTGTTGAAAATCGCTTTGAAAGTTCATTTTGAAAATCAAAGGTGGTAAACTTTTGACAGGACAGGACAGAACTGCAATATACCAAGCCTCAGGAGATACTTAGATAAAATCTTATCCAGTCCTTCATTTTAAAAATGAAGGTACTGAAGCTCAAGAAGCTCAGATAGTTAATCAGTGGCCAAGCTGGGAAATCCCAAATTTTCCCAAAGTAGCTGGCATTTTTTTTGGCATTCAATAGATTTTACACCTTATTAGTGGTGGATAATTTGTTAGGTGATTTGCTGGTGTCCAGCTTGGCATCTACCCATAAACTGAGGCCAGGAGAATGATGGATGGAATGCTACAGAATATAAACTGCTTATAGTACATTATACAGTTGAGATGATGTTTAAAATGCTTTTGTCTTTGCTGCCATCTAATTGAAATATATAGTTTAATTATAGTCTTACAATCTGAAAAATCAATCAGTATGACAGTTAACTTAGAAACTTAGTTACTTGTACATGTTATTAGTGTCTTAATGGATCTTAAAATCTACATTTGCTTCTTTTAAGGGTATTTATTAATGTAAATGAAATATATAACAACTCACCATAATTCCCCAACTTTATTCTCTGTGTGTTGATATTGTATTCCATCATTTTGAATGGCTGTGTTCTATCTCTAAATAAATGAATTCAGAGAAAGTGTGTGGTATATTAATTCTTTAGCAACTCAAATTTAGGTAGCTATAATACTCAGACCTACTTTTTTTCCTGTATACAAAAGAACCTGAAACAAGAAGGTTAAGCTGTCCATTTTGTGTCCTGAAAAACTGAATCGTTTTAAAGGTCCTTTTGGGCCTCTGTAAATAACCCTTGAAGTTGGAATCTCACGTAATTAAAAGTGATGTTCTTTGAAGAACCTTTAGTAAATGGGCCAGTTTAGTTTGGAGACTACTTTTAATTCATTTGATAAATATTCTACATCTGCTGTGTCCTGTAGGCTTTTTTTTTTCCTAAGTTGCAAATGGATGCTGACATGTGACAGTATAAAAAGTCCCTTACCGCCTCCCCCCCGCCCCGCCCCAAAAAAGTAACAAAGTGCCATTTCAGCTGAGTTACCATTTAGTGTACTTTAATAATTCATTTAAAATGGTATATCTCCAATACTATAGGCAAGACAATGTAAAACTTATTTACTCAGTAAAATCTTAGGTTCACACAAAAGCGTATATATGAATGATGGTTCCTTGCTTTTTTTGCAATAGTCCAAACTGTAAACCCCAAAGTCCTTCAACTGGTGAATGTTTAAACACATAGTAGTACATCTCTATCATGGACTACTACTAAACAATAAAACCGGAATGAACTGTTTCGTACACAAACCAACCTGACTGGCTCTCCAGGGAAGTATGAAATTGGATTTTAAAAAGCCAATCCCAAAAGGTTACACAGAAGTATAATTTCATTGATTATATGCTTTCAAGGAATGGAGATCAGTGGTTCTTTGGAACCAGGGATGAAGAGAAGAATCCTTGTGGATGGGCTGAGCAGTTTTACAGAAACTGCCATCTTCCAATGTTCACACCATCGTTGCACAAACAACTCAGTTTCTTTGCATCCTTGCCAGCATTTGGTGTCACTACTTACTTTAGCCATTCTGATAGGAATATCATCTCTCTGGTTTTAATTTGCCTTTCCCAAATGGCTGATGATGTTTACTATCTTTTCATGTGCTTATTTGCCATCTGTATGTCCTCAGTAAAATGTCTGTTCATGCCTTCTGGCTATTTTCTAGTTGGATGGTTTTTTTATTATAATTTGTTGAGTTTTGAGAGTTACTCATCCTTTATCAGATAGGTGGTTTGCAAACTTTGTCCTAGTCTGTATCCTGGTCTTACCATCTGAACAGTCTTTTGAAGATCAAAAATGGTTAATTTTGATTAGTTTCAATTTTTCAAAGACTTTACATGCTTCAGTTTTCACAGTGTTATAGTTCCTTTATGTTAAACTTGGACTGCCCCCGTAACACCTCTGAAAGCATCCCCGTTTACTGGGCAGATGCTCCATTCTTGTACATACTTGATTTTTCTGTGTTCTAAGATGTAAGATAAAGAGGACACTTTTGTTCCTTTTTTTAGTGAAGTGTATTAGGTTTCTCCAGAAAAATAACCAATAGGATACTTTGATAAATGTTGAAAATGGCACTTCACCCCTGTGGTCTTTCTTACCCCAAACCCATTAACTCCTGTTAATAATGGGAAAAGCAGTAAACCCAAATGAAGATCACTCTATCAAAATACCATGGCAGCACTACAAACTAAAGCCTAGCTTATTTGTACTTTAGTCTGACACCAATTGCATGAAATGTGATTTGCTTTATGGCCTAATAAGCAACCAATTCTCAAAAGATATTTCATGTGTCCTTGAACATTTAGGCTCTAATTCTTAAACATCCTACGTATGTCCACAATGAAATATCATTTTGTCATTTTCCCAGTCTACAGACTGTTTTCACACTTAAGCCTCTGGTCAGCTGAGTATATCATCCCTATGAAAACATAGTGACGCACCTTAAGAACATTCAGCTTTTGTCCTACACCATTTCTGATGGTGATACTTATACCCCCTTAAGCGAAAGTAAGTTATAAAGGGGATGAAGATGGGGTGGGGAGGAGGGCTGGCTACTCAGTCTTCATACTGTGGTACTTGTTTTCCAGACACTACAGAGACTTCCTTTGGTAAACAAGAGTTTTTAGAGAAATCAGTTTCCAATCTTCAATTTCCTTGTTAACTCCTTCCTGAGGTTGGATCTGCCTGAAAAGATGCCTTAAGGACATCAAGGCATCATCCCTCTTAACAGTTACTTTTCACATTTAACAAAGCTGCATTCTGAATCTTACCAATCTGGATAAAATCTCGAACACTCAATATATAAAATTTTGTGTATTGGTGAGAAAGAATGAAAGGGGGGAAAAATCTTTTTGCAATTCAGGTATTTTTTTGTTTTGAATGATGATCTAATTATAAATCCCCAGCTACTAAATCATAAAATAATAGTTCTGGTATATAATTCTGAAGGAGTTCAAAGGACTGAGGGATACTGCTGTGACAAAATTCCTTCCATCATGTTTTCAAGAGTTCTACGCCTATGGAAACAAAAAGGAATGAAATTGATGCTTTTACACTGATAATCTTCACCCTCAGATACAAAAAAAATGGGGGGAAAACTCCCATCAAGACCTTCTCACTAAAAAATGTATTTCTGATAACATCTTACTTATGTTTACCAAAATTTGAATCTTTTATTAGTGAACACTGACCAACCAAAAAAAAAAAAAAATCCAAAGACAGAACATAATAGTTTTTGTGCCCTACTCACCTGAAGTCTACAATGGTGTCCAAGATTGATGGGTGGCTCTCTTCTAAGCTGTGATTCAGGAAGCCAAATTTCTTCTTGAATGAATACTCAGAAGCCACATACTCCTCTGCATCAAGCTAGTGAAGGGGTGAAAGAGCAAGGAGGATTGCAGAGGGGAGGTTTTCACAGACCAGATCTGGAAGTTCTGTACATCACTTCTGATTTATCTGTCAGAATTCAATTACACAGCCACCTTGTTTACAAAGGTGGAAATAAATCTAACTGCATGACAGAGAAAATGCCTTGGATAATTAGACTGCTTTAGTGAATTGTATATAATTGGAGACAAACTTCCGTAATGCTTAGAATCTTACTGTTATAGGAAATAATTTCAAATTTAGTTGTTGAGAAGTGTGACACTATCTTCAATGTAGGACTTTGACACGTAATAAAATCAAGATAAAATTCTTTGGGAGAAGTGGAATGGATGATGAATGGATATCAAATCACTATGGTATTTACAGATTCCTCTAGATACATTTAAACAGCACATAATTGTATTTTTAAACAGTAACAAATTTAGGATGGTGTTAATATTAGCATTTAAAAATATAACTTCCAACTAAAGATGAAAATTTTTAATTTTTTAAACTTAAAAAGTACTACAAAGTATGAAGTTTTGCAAGATTTTTAGAATACTTTTAAAGCTCCAAAATATCCCCAAGGAGAAGAAATTTTATCATTCCACACTGAAGAAGAGAAGGGAATAAGAACATCTCTAAAGTTATTTCTCCTCTCAGCTCTAAATTCTTGTACAGACCTTAACAACCTCCAGGAAAGTGATCTCTATAGCTTATGCAGAAACCTCTGGGGACTTGAATTAGTTCACCAAGATGCCACGGTCAGAGTCCAATGTTTTAAAGATCTGCTAAGGAAGGGTTTCCTATTTCTCTGTGCTAGGCTTTACTTTGAATTTCTACATCATAGTAAGAGAAATTCCAAGATATTAAGAGACGGAATATGGCCAAGAGGAAGGCCCTATTTTAATTTGTATTCAAATATAAATTGCACTGCTTCCACCCTTGTGCCTGAAGGTGGAATTCAACTTGATAAAAGAGGTGCCCGCCTTGCATTAAGCCTCTGTAAGCCTCTTGAACAACTGGTCCAAAAGGAGAAAGTGACTTAACTGTTTCTCTCTCTAGGGGCAAAAATCACAGGCCTTTGGGTGGCATCCAGTGATAATGTTCTTACCTCATTTGGGACAATGAGAGGCATACTTCTCTTGGTTCTTTATTAGAAATATAGAAAGCAAGCGAGTATAACTTTTAACACAGAACTTTAAAACACATTAAGTTTAGAGACCTTATATTCCTTCCTTGTTGTAATACACACAGTCTATCTCTTGAGATGGGGCACAAATTTCTTGGTATGACTCAATGGACAACAGACAGTTTACAATTTAAGCCTACCTACTTCCTATAAAAAGGAAAAAAAAATTATGTGGGTGTCACCTCTAAAGAAGACACATAACAGACACTAGTACGCAACATTCATTATATTTATTTTACTAAATAGTATGGTTCAAAAAAACACAAACAAATCAGAAAACTTTTACTTAAAACTAGTCCAACGAGATGGATGGTGTTGATGCCATCCCATCCCCTTCTTTCTACGTATGTGGAGCTGGAGCCATATCTGACAGCAAGCACTCATGTATACTTTGCCTTTCCTGTTGAACATGAATGAACTTCTCTGAACAAGAGAGACAAATGAAGTTTTACAAGATACAGGCACTTTATGTTCCCAGTTTTAAAAATAAGCCAAGTGAAAAATATTTAATAAAAGTAACTGGAACAGATAAAGCTTTAAGAGTTCTACCATTAGTTCTAGTGACTTAACACTCAATGCAAACAGACAGCATCAAACAAGTAAAACAAACAAAAGTTTAACTGGGGTTAATGGGCATATATGTAAAAAAGAAATCCAAGTTACTACAACTGGAGAAAAATGGCCATTTGAATCCAACTTAAAGATATGCCAACAATGTGCATTAAGTCTTATGTACCTACGTAGCTGAGTAACATCTGAAAGCTTTGCAAGAGTGTGTAAGAAAAGCAAAAGGTGCTTTTGATTCCACAGTATCTGATTAAACAAAACAAAGCAATTTACAAAAAAAAGTACCAAATGATACTTTAAAATAAATAGTTCATCATTTTGATGAATATATACATGTAGAGTCCACTTCTTGGGGATTTAACTATCTAAAAGTGGCATATCACTATCCAGAGGTGCAGGAGCAAGTTCACATAAATAAAACAGTGTGGCTTCACTAGCTTCGGCTTCAGTCAATGGCTCCAGGCGAACAAGCTTACTTTGGGTTGGCTCTGGATCTAGGCTGCTATCCAGAAGCTCATCAACTTCTATGGGTTTATCTACAGAGGACATAACTTCTGATGATGCTGTACTTCCCTGTTCAACAGTAGAAGCAGGGTTCCCATCGAGGAATGCAAGAAGTGGAAAGGCAGTGTACTGGATAAGCTGCTTATCTATAATAAAGATTAGAAAAATGCTCTTTTATCACCAGCTTATACAGAGTTCAAGCTGAAGGTGGAAAAAATGGAAACAGCTGTGCATATATGCAATCAGTACCCTTATACACCCAAACAAGAAATATGATACTTTGGTGTCAGTAAATTTTAAAATGTACTAGTCAGAAAAGTTAAGTCTTGTTATTCCAACTATTAAGATAGAGTTAAGTTCTCCTAAAGTTAATTTTTTTAAAAAGGACTTAAACTAGTACCTCACCAATTTAATTTTCTCTATAAGCTGAAACCTTGATACTTTATGCACAGAACTGAGAACAGTACATTCTGTGTTCAATCGTTAAGTATGGCAAGACTTTCCTTGGCTCACATTACTTTCTATGTAGGACTCTTTAATTTTAAAAATCTGTAAAAACTAATACTACATTTATACCTACCTGTTTTGGGTTTAGATTTTCTTCCCTCTTCTGAAACTGGCTGAACTACATTGTTCTTGGTAGTTTCTAATCCTTTATTCTCAGACTAAAAGAGAAAAAATAATATAAAAAATTCTTGTTTCATATTTTATATATTCCTAATAATGGCAAAAAATAAAAAACTGATACAGTATGTGAGCACTGATGTGTTATTTGAAATACAGGTGAAGGGGGAAAGCACCAGGAAGGATGAACTAGAAAGAGAAACAGATTTGAATAGGTAAGACTGGTTAAGAAAACTCCTGCTGTCATCAAGCGGATGAAATAAAGAACCTGAACTAGGATGACAGTTAAGTATGAAAAGAGGGGGCATTTCAAAAGAACAGACCGCACCGTCACAGGTAAAAGATGGAAATGAATCAAAGATGGCTGGTTTCAAACTAACAGATGATTCTTTAAACAATTAAACTCATCTTAAACAGCTTTGATTAAAAATGTATATTACTTATTTCTCTTCATTCACAAACAGAATATTTAGCATAGTGAACATTTTTAGAGTGGGTCAGGATTACATGGTGATATCCTTAAAACTATTATCTCTATATTTGGAAGCCTCAAAGTTGAGGTGAAGTTTCTTCATTTCCTTTGAGACTCTTTCAGTTCTTTTCTGTCATTTAAATTGCTTCTTTGAACCATTGTCTTCTCTCCTCACATCTGATTGCAAAGGGGATTAAACCTTTAATTTTGTTTAGTTCTTCAATGCTCTTTTCAATAATGTTCAAAACTGAGGTGCAGAGGTTCATAATTTTCCCTAAATAGCCGTAAGTTCCAGACAGTTGCTTGCTGGTTAAGTTTAAATGGTGTAAAAAACATACTATATCCTGTGATTACCTCATATTCATCATAAAATCATTTTAAAATGAAGCAGTACAAGTTTCCAGATTCAGAAATAACAATGGCCCCAAGATATAATAAACTAAACCTTTCCAAAAATATACATAAAAACATTTTTCATTTAGCAATCACAAAAAAAAAACATTAATGCAATAATAAAATCTTTATTTTTTACTTTTTAAAATAGGCAGTTTCCAAGGACGCTACTTTTATTCCAAAACATGAGAACCAGGAATGAAAAGGGGTTTTCCATGCAAATTCTTACTCATTAGTAGTGGCCACTTAGATTGCTCTACTGAAGAATACAAGTAACCTGATTTATTAGGAAAGAGTGTTGTAATTTATGTTAATATAATACCTGTCATGAGCAAGGGAATGGCAGTTGATGTGCCAATTATTTGAAAACCTTAATCTAGATTTTAGAACTATAATGAAAAGTCATTCTCAAAATTTTTTATAGTACTATAATATGCAATTTGCTGTTTAACTGCTATTCCTAAGAAATGCATTTAAGCTATTGGTTTTGGAATAAAGAGGATATAATCCAAGAATAAAGAATGACTCAATGTGTAGCAATAAACAGTGCAGTAAATTCACTAACTGAATGCAAGAATGCACGATATGCATTCATTCACCTTATGACCTAACATTTAATAATACCATATTTAGTGAAACCCAGTGTGTTGAGGTGATCCACAGAACCTTACAGTATAAATCCAAGCAAACTGTGGTCCACATGCCAAATTCAGCATGCTGCCTGTCTTTGTAAATAAAGTTTTACTGAAACACAGCCATACTCATTCTTTTATGTATTGTCTATGGCTGCTGTTACGCTATAATTAGAGCACTATGCAGTTGTGACAGAGAACATATGGCCTGCAAAACTGAAAGTATTTACCAGCTGGCCTTTATAAAAGTATGCTAACCCTTGATAAAAATTATCCAAATACTGAATGTATAATCAACCTCAAATTCACAAATTCTTTCAACTCGAAGTTACCCAGGCTATAACTTCGAATATGCAGAAAAAATCTGGTCAGGCTATCCTCACACATGACATTAGTCAGATAAATTCTACCCCTCACTCTAAACACTTATATTTAAGTGTTCATTTTTTGACAACAAAGAACAAGAACCAAGATAAAATTTTAAGTCCACTAATCTAGATTTTGTACAGAAGACTTGATTTACACCTTGGTATTCAATAAACTGAGTATACACCTATTTAAGACAATAAACCATATACAAAGCAACAGAATGATTCTAATCAATCTGCTCGTAACAACTTCACATTGTCCTTACTATTCATTAAAAACCAGTTCTAAAGAATTTCCTGTCAACATTTGCTAATTCTAACTGGAAATCCTGTAAGTCCAAGAAAATTAAAAAAAAAAAAAATTACTTAAAAAAAAATGTTGAAAGCCCACACTTCATTGTTTCAACCTGCCTTACCTACAATTAGTACAAATTAGTTCAAATCCCTGAGCTTTAGTTGCATGCTAATAAAATGAAGGAACTTAAAAAATATGGGTACCCGTGAATTTTCAATAAAAAAAATGCCAAGAAGCTGTTTACGGAGGAATAAGAATGTAAACTGAAGTACATAAAACATGAAGAAATATTTTAATAATTTGTTTCAGTGATACACCTGAACATGCCAAGTTTAAGTCAGTTGATCTCCCAGCACCTTGATGGCTGATTTCACACTGACAGTTAATCACACAAATGCCTACAGAATTGGGCAATGACTCACCTCATAACCAAAAGCTCATTTTTCATCTAAAATTTTACTATCTTGACCACATATATAAGGTAAGAATATAAAATGCTTTTTGTAACTGGGAGTCATACTGCTGTCTACTTACTAGGACTTTTTCTCAGATTCTTACAGCTATGGGTCCTGAGCAACATGAATTAAAACTTACTTTTGTATTATTGATGTAATCTGTGGAATTCATCTGCACAGAACTAGTGAAAAGCTGAAAGACCAAACAAGAAAGATGATAAGTTTAAAAAATATTAAAAAAGAATTAACTGTGTGTTCAAAATTTTTATACAGCCATGTTGGGTGAAGAGATGTAGCTCCTGCACTAGGAAGTTTTCATACAGTAAAACAAGTTTGAAAGAGAAAAGCAGGAAAGAAAGAAAAACATATAAAAGCAGAGCAAGCTAGCCCATGCGTCAGAAGTTGTAAGAATGTCTCTATAAAACAGTGGGGGGACCTTACGGAAAAAAAAATAAATAAATAAAGTAAATAAAATAAAACATTGGGGTAAATCACTTAAGAAAATGATGGTTTGGCCAACTTCGCCTCTCCTTCATTTCCTTACGATTACTTTCTCTCTAAATGCCTTTGGCTTTAAGTGGCATCCAGGGCTGAGTCCCTTGCCTTGACAGTAAACCTTCTCTACCTGCTAATTATGTGAGAAATTTATAGAATCTGCTCTACAATGGTGGCTTCTAAATTACACCTCAGAGTCCTCTGACCAAATAGCATACTTACTTCCTTGTTGGTTCTTTTTACCTTGCCTAGCAACAGAAGACGTAAATACTAAGACCACTGCTCACTAAAGCCCTTGGTCCAGCCAATTTACAGACATAACTTTTAAGTCATAAGCTTCAAAGTCATTTATTCCACAAGGATTTATTGAACATCTAAGAAATAATTGACATCATGAAGAATACAAGATGAAGACACTATTCCTGCTCTCCGGGAGCTCACAATCTAAAAGACAAGAACAACGTCAAATAGTAACATATGATCAGATACAATCCAGTATTAAAATACTAATTGATGATGGGGATCAAAAGTACTAAGAAGAGAAAGGAGAAAACCACACACACACACACATGAAACAAAAAGTGTTGATGAAGCTATCCAACGTGTATCAGTCCCTGGAGAATGGTTAGGACTTGGAAAGGAGAGAATGGAGGGAGAAAAAATTATAGCACGAGCAACCATAGAGAAGAAGGTTGAGGGGGAAGTTCTAGCAACAGACAAGATGACCAATCCAAATAATATGAAAGTTCTGAGTTGAATAATAAGCTGTATACATAAAGTTCAAGAAGTAGAGCAAAATTGGTAAGAGGATAAGACCACATTCTGTCAGCAGTAAGAGGCCTGAAAAAGCCCTGAGCAATGATTAAAGCATTTTATGAGAATGAACACAAAATGGTTCACAGGATATAATGAAATGCAGATAGATCCCTCCTCCACTGTCTCTAGACACTGATTCCTCTCCTTAAAGTTCCATTTTCATGATTGTCCTAAAAATATTCCCAGCTCTTCCTTTTCTTAACTTTTCCCCCTTTCATATTATCTACTGATAAATGAAAAGGAAGAGACTCAGATCCTTAAGAGCAGTTAACCATACATGACTGCCAATCTCTGCCAGGTTCGTCTCGTCACTGCCTCTGAGCCTGACCATATTTGATCCCTACTGAAAGTAACATCTGTAGAGTATAAGCTCCTCACTCCTTCTTTGCCCCACTCATGCCACCCACTAAATCAGGGATACCTTCATGTATTCCCAGCAGATGTATAATGTGAAGCAAAAAAAAAAGTAGATCATACATGAGTGACACTAGTTGAATCCTAAGGCCAGGCCTCTCCTGCTGACTCCACACTGGGTCACTCAGAACTGAACTCTGTAGAGAACCCATAAACTCCTCAGCATACCTTATTCATGTCCTTACCATCTTTGCCATCTCAGAGAAAAAGGCAACCTATGGATGCATAGGCATATGCAATTTTACATTTTTACAATACAGTATAATTCAAGGATGAAATAATGAAGGTCTTGGATGAAGGAGGCAACAGAAAGTAGGGATGATTTACGAGTGCTATTTTTGAAAATACACAGGACTTGATGAACAATGAGATAAAGATAAGGAAACCAAAATGACTCAGTGATTATTATCCTAGTGAGTAGAGAGAAGTCTGATACCACTACAAAAAAATAAGAAAGCTGAGAAAGCTGAGAAGTATAGCTAGTTTAGAGAATAAAGAAAAGTTTGTGTTAAACACAATCTAAGACAAGATCTTAACAAGATCTTCTTAACTGCTGATCCCAAAGGCATGGAATTAGAATCCAAGTAAAGTTTACTTTAAAAAGATATTAAGAGGTAGAGATAAAAATTTGAGAGCAATCATAGAACCAAAATCCCTTCAAAGAGGAAGGATAGAAAAAGAAGAGACTCAGAACAAATAAAAAGCTAAAAGAATGGTTACCTTGGGAAATACAAGTAGAAAACTACAGGAAAAAGAAAAGCTCTTAGAGTAAACAGAGATTAGCTAGGAAGACCGGGGGAAAAAACCAAAGTCCAGTGCCTCTAGAATTAACAGAAGTAGTTCCATTGTCAAAAGTAACCAGTATTAATAATAATAGCACTAATTATTTATAATCCCCACAAGAGCGCTTTGTGTTAAGCATTAGCCGCATTTAACAGATGGGGAAACTGAACAAGAGAAGTAAAATTTCCCAACGTTAGTATCAGAACTAGTAAGTGACATGAGCCAAATGAAGCCCAAATCTGATTCAGAATAAACCTACTAGCCCAATGGCCTGACATAAAAAACAAAAACAAACGTAGCCCACTATGGATAAACCAAGGCAGCACAGGCTTAGAGTAAATAAGCAAGACAATGCAGGGTTTCAAAAAGAAATATAGGGTAAAAAAGAAGTAACAAATATAGCTACTCATTTCTAAAGTTTTGTAGTGAAATGATGAGAGAAGCAAAATGGTAAATGAGCAGAGCAACACATCAAAATGTTTAAGATGGAAATCTGTGTCCACTGAAGCGAGATGGGAAAGATCAAGGACAGAGATAGAAAAAGAGAGAGGCAGAGGGCAGGTTTACAAATAAACTTTAAAGAGAAAGTAAGCACTTCCTCTAAGAAAGAAGATTCCACAAAAAAAAAAAAAAAAAAAAAAAAAGAAAGAAGATTCCACAGCTTACCAGAGACCCAGAGTATGGTGATTATCTTCTATGAATAGGGAGGAGCTGGCTAGATGAGGTTTTGGGGACAGAAGAGTATGATAAATGTTCCAAGGTTAAATTAAAATCATCTAATTGAAGACTGCAAGGATTTGCAGAGGGTCAGGATTATGGAATTTTATTTCCTTTTTTATGATCCAGGGGACAGCTATCCTAAAAGGTCCATGGATTCAGACTGGGAACAAAGAATGATAGAATCAAGAAGGGCTGCCAAATTACTATTAACAAATTAAAGCAGGTCATTAGCGTGGATATTGAATTCACTTAAGATGGTAACATAAGCCAGTATGAAAAAGAAATCTTCAAAGAAAGGGAAATCCATCCTGTCACATACTGATGGTTTGTAAAAGATAATCAAATCGTGCATATTGACAAAGACTGAGAAGCAGAATGATAAGGTGGTATATTAATAAGATTAAAGAGCAATAAAGGACTAATTCCTTTTAGTCTCACTGAGAAGCTCTTAAAAGGATAAGAGAATATTTTGACATGAGAAAAGCTGCATTTTAAGGCAGAAAAATGCAACAACAACAACAAAAGGAGCGACAAAGCTTTTCAGGGCAGAAAAACATATCACAACAGAAAATGGAAATCAGGGAGAGAACAATACACAAATTTCATCTGGATAGGACCAAGCCACAGTAAGGGAGAGAGGAGTGGTAGGAGCAAGAGGTAAGAGAGCAAGAAAATTAATGCCAGAAATGGTAGATAGGATTCACAGTCCAGACAACATTGGGAGTCATGTTCATATAGGTGGTGGTACGGACTGGAACAGGATAACCTTAGGACTCAGGACATAAAAATTTTAAAAATATAGCAAATATAATAAAATATAGTTCATTTGATTAGAAAACATTAATTCCCAAAGTCTTAGAAAGTGTCTTCATGCTATTTCCTGGCTAAGTAATTCTATTACTAAATTTCCACCAATTTCTATTGAGCGACAATTTATTCTAGAGCAAAACAAAACACAGCCACAAGTCCAGAAAAGGCCTGGATTTAGCAGCACTGTTGAACAGAATTGATATGTTGTTACAGGAGGATTAACTGAACTACTATTCAGAAATGGGTAGTGATCAACCTCCTTCACTGTCTTGAACCATCTGCTCATTGTTTCTAGTACACAAAATCATTCATTTTAAAAAAAGAAAATGCAAAAATAGTGAGAATACAAGAAAATGATGTGATCTATAAACAGTATACATAAATACACAAACTGCCAGTATAGCAAGAAGTATTCAAAGTACCTACATCAACCAGGAGATCTGGGTCTATGCTAAACTGTCTTCCCGACAGCATGGCTTGAAAGTCCTCTAAGCTGCAATCAATACTGTCAAGATAATCCAACAGCTCAACCCTAAGGAAAAAATATTAAAAAAAATATCAAATACTGGGTTTCCTTGTTTTTACATTTAAACTCACATTACAAAATTCTTAATCGTAAGAGATCCTATTCAGTATTTGAGATTCCCAAAAATGTGGTCTACTAAGAACTCACAGCTTTTACACAAAACTTTAATATTTACAGAAAAAAAGATTGTGACAACCATCTGATTTATCTTTTTTCCTCTACCCTATAAATTATAAAATATTTAACTTATTATTGGTAATTGCTACTAATTTCTGGTTTTCTTATAAGTCCCTTAACAGAGATTATCTTATTCTATAGCCCTGATAAAACACAAATACACACACACACTTTATGAATATTCAAAACAAGTATCTCATTAAAGAAATCTAAGGAATTGCCAGGAAAATCTCAAGACTATTCTTGAGATGATTAAATCCCTCTCAAAAAGAAATTTGCAGAACTTAGCCCTGACTAAAACAAAGAAAGTTACGTGGGTTCATAATCTGAAAAGAAGATCATTCAAAGAAAATAGAACATGTGAAATAAACAAAGCAAGCAAATAAACTCAGATAACATCTGGATGAGCACTCACTTTCCCAAAAGATTGATGTTATCATTTAAAATGGAATCCATCATGGTCACAGGATCTTCTGTGGTCAGACTGGATGAGCCATTTAGCTGGACAGCACTAGACATGAGAGGACTGGTGCCATCACTGCCTGAACTTAGGGATTCTCTGGCTGGTTCATTCTGATCTCCACTCTGAATGACAGGTGCATACTCATCTTCATTGTCATCTTCAACAATGACAATATCAGGGTACTGGCTACAGCTAGATCAGCAATATGAGAAAGAACCAATTATATTTTCAAACAAATTCAATAAATTAATTTGTCCATTCATTCTTCATGGAAACCTTCTCCCCAAAACACGTATCAAAAGGCACAAATTTCTTGGGTGAGTCACCTTAATCACAAATATTGATTCACCATATGATGAGACCACAAAGAATCAATTAAAGATGTTTAACT
Source organism: Canis aureus (assembly GCF_053574225.1). Lineage (NCBI taxonomy): Eukaryota > Metazoa > Chordata > Mammalia > Carnivora > Canidae > Canis > Canis aureus. The sequence continues at coordinate 62,316,968 of NC_135611.1, read as the reverse complement.
CCAAAATTAAAAAATCAGAATTCTCATTACTTTTTGTTGGAAGTCTTTTTACTGAGGGGAGAACATCTCATTAAATATTTTGGCTTTTTCAGTTTAATAAACCAAATTTGAATTAGACAGTAAATTATGACAGAATAAAGTTGTTTCGAATTTAACTCTTTGATAAGAAAAGTAACCAATATTTTCACAAATTTTACTTCATAATTTCCTTACTTGGATGGATCAGATATAACATCCTCATTAGTTTCTGGAATAACTGGGATATTTTCTTCATCTGCATTATCATCAGTTACATCATAAATAATGATGTCATCTGAAATCCGCTCCCTTGGCTTTAAACCTTCAGTCCTACTGTGTGGAACCTAAAAAAATCAGGCAGAAAATGTATCAAAAACTGAAATTATATTGACTACTGAACAACATACCACTTAAAAAGTGTTAATTGGGCACCCATTATTTACTAAATTTTGAGGATACAATTTAGCTATGTTCTCTGCCCCAATGGGACTTACTAATTTTATTTATACCAATTCACAAAGGTATGAGGTGTGTTACTTCATTCTACTTATTTCTTTGACTGTAAGGAATCTTGAAGGTGGCATGCCTCAGAATGATTCTATGGAAAGATTTTCAAATTTTAAAGTATTTTTTATATCCAAAGGGTTAAAAAAAGAAAAAATCTTAAGACTTCATTAGGAATTTCAAGCATAACCAGATGGCCACTGTTGCTGATGAGGATTATTTTATCCAAGCTACTCTGACATATGGTTTATTCTTTCTCATTAAATGCTTTCATTAATAGGAAAAAAAAAAACCATTCCAATAGCTCCAGTTAAATGTCAGCCTGAGTTTTTAGCAATAATTTTTTTTTATTCATTTGCAGATATATTTAGGTTGTAGGTACACAATAAATAAGAAAGCATTCGATTCTCTAAAGCAAATTAAACTCATTATTAAAATGCAAAATCTATAAATTTCAACAGTAGATAAATCTGAGGCAAAAGATCCAAAGTACTTAAAAATTTATAAATCCGGTTAAATTAAGAAATCTTCATCCATTTACATTGAATCTTCAATCCTAAAAACACAATAGTTAGGTATGCTTTATTATTAGAAACAGTAGTGGGAAGAAGAACCTGATGTTAACTGATTTGCTCAAGAAAAAAAATCTTGGTACTCTAATAACAAATCTGAAGCAGTATTTAGAATTCTAAGATTTGAAAGTTACAATAACAATCAGCTATTAAAGGAAGTCTAGACACTGGACTGGAATGATTTGCCAATGGGTGTAAGTTTGACAAATGATCCAGAGAGCCCAACACAAAAATAAAGGTAAACAAAAATAGTTTTGAAATTGCTAGAGTAAAAAGTCTAGTCTACACAACTTATAATAAAAGTTGGAAACTTAAAATAATTTATGGATGAATGCTTAATTACATAACCATAATACTGAATTAATATCAAGTAGTAGAGATGAACTTAATTTAATAAATCTCAAAACAAAACCAAGTGAAAAAAGTCACAATGTAAAATGATATGTGCAAAACAGTATCATTTATTTATTTATTTATTTATTTTTTAAACAGTATCATTTATATGAAGCTTGGATACATGCAAAATAATAGCAAATACTGTTCATGAGTTCACACATATAAAATGACCAATTCAAAAATGACTGATATAAATACCATTTCAAGATAGTGATTATCTATGAGAGACCGAAGAGGAGTCAAAAAACAAACTTGAGAGGCAAAAAAACAAACTTGGGAACAGGAAACTAAAATAATTCTATTTATAGCAGTTTCTTTCTTAAAATAATTTAAAGCAAATAATTTAAAAAGGCATGATTTAATAAAACTGGAGGATGAACACTTAGATTATTATTCACTAAACTTTGAATGTGAATTCTGAATACATGAAATACTGCTGTAATAAAATTTGGTTTGATATAACAAATATAAAATAGAATTTAACCAAAAAATTACTTTATGATGGTGATTATCAGCTGGTTCTTTGACTATATGCTGAAACAAATTCTTCTTTTGGGCTCCATTAGTATTTAGAAGTAGAGGCCTGAAAATCAGAAGATATTCATGAAATTCAGTGAAGCGAGCACACAAGAAATTTAAACTATTCTAATATTTTACCCTCACATGAACATATACACTTTAATAAGAAAAGATTTTAGTTAGGGATACACAAAGAACATAGTGATACACAATGGTCACATCTTAGGAACAGAAACTAGGGGGTGACTCTGCCTAGGTCTTTGATTTTGCCATTCTTCTATACTATTTTTGCTAAAATTAATATAATAACTATAATAAATAATATGTAGTATATAACAATGATATATAGTAATATAATAAATACAATATACTATTTCATTGCTGACTGAACTATATCATTATGAACTGTACTAACATACATAACTAGTTCATGGAAGTAGAGTTAAGGCCACAGCATAAAGTGTGCACATAACCAAGCTTTAAGATAAGTTTTTTCTTCTTCCAACTACTCCTTTGTCCACTATCCTTAAGCTTTAGTTGTAACAATGGCAAATACTACTAACACTTTTATGTATCATAACCCACAGTCAATATTTGGGTTATTAAATTCCTTATTAGTGGATTAAATATAAGTGATCAAGTATTTTTGTTTTCAATGTATGACCTTTTTTTAAAAATTTCCCCTCACTCAGGCCTTCTAACTTTACAGTAAATGGCTAATGCAAATAAAAATGGATTCCTGATTAACTCCCTATATGTCTGTAAAGTGACCATTTAGCTATACTTGTCTCTGAAAAACATTAGCAGGATGACTGGAGGAAGAAGTAACACTACTCTTGAAATGCTGAGAGTATAATTTAACAAGGAAGGACTATTCCTCTGGAACAACAGACATACACTAAGCGAATGTAGGCCATTCACTGTTAAACACTAACATGTTTAGCTGTCCAGAAATAGGTCAAAGTATTTTACACAGAAACTTACCTTTTACGTTTTAAGCTCACAAGCTGGTTATTCTGAACCAATGTAACAATAAACTGGACAATCTAAAAGGAAAATATACACAAAAAATTTCCCATCATAGACTCCTAATTCTTAGTCCACATTACAAGTGTTAAGAAATTAATTCAAATACTACATATTTTCTAAGTCACATAATGTCTCTCGTGTTAACATATTTGAAATTTGGGTGCACCTTGTAATTAATATCTAAAGAAATGTAACAGTTTCCAGGCAGAAGAATAACCTGTAATAAAAGTAGCAGCCACCCAGGATATCAAGATGCCTAAGACATTCATCTACTTATCCATCCATCCATTCATCTATCTATCCCCCCATGCATCCATCTACCCAATACTCTACTCAGTTATTTGTTTTGGTGCTAAGATCCAAGCATGCCTGAATACAGATCCCAAGTTTTTAACTGAAATTCTTTCAAGACTATGCTGAGGGGCGGGGGGGAGTGACAGGCAACATTTTTCTTAAACTAGGTAATGCAATTAGAGGCCAAAGAAATTTCCATCTCTTTCAGAAGAGAGCATAAAATTTTCAAGGGAGAAAAAGCTTATTGGGTTATTCTAGAAAAATTATTGCTTAATAAAATCATGAAATATCTAATTATACAGTAACAGAAATAAACCCCAAAATACAGTTAATTAGAAATTATCCAAAAATAAATATACAATTTCAAAGTTGGGAGTACATTTTTTTTTTTTAATAAACAATGAATAGATTTTGTTTCAGATGGTTTTCCTCTTAACTATCCAAGACACACATACTGCCAATCAAGAAAAGCTGGTTTAATCTTCAGAGCTTAATTAAATTTAAAAGGAAAAGGCTACTAAACAGATCAAGACATGCAAACAATCTTTCATATTTTATGACAGCATTTCTTACAGTGTGGTCCATGGACCAGCAGTATTAGCCCAGGAATCTGTTAGACACACATTCTCAACCCCACTCCATAATTAACGGAATCCGAAATTCTGAGGACAGGGTCCAGCAATGTCCTCCAGGTGATACTGATGTGAATGTGAGAATCACTGGCTTAGGATGTCTTGAAATTTATTGTCACCTTCCTAAAGGAGCTAAAGAAGTGAGGATCATATGGTGAACTATGAAAAGCAGTATATCACTGAGAGGCTATAAATAAAGGCCAAAAGCAACTGGAGGACTATTTAGACTCTTTGCAGAAAAGTTAAACAGTTTTAGAGTCATGAAAAGGAAGCTAGCCACTAAATTGTTTATTCAAAAGAAAATGCTGACTGATGCTGATGAGAAGACAAATTTAAACTTAAAGGTATCTATGAAATAATTTGGTTTCAATTACTTTTGTTAATTTATAAGTGTTATAAAAAATTCTAAAAACATTAGTGGTTGAATTATAAGAACATGAAGCACTGGCTAAATTTCTCCTGAAATTTTTTCTGTATTTTAGTTCTCTTATTAAGACAATTCTGCATCATGCTGTACACAAACCTTGTTTCCTGAAGAAGATAAGGCACCTAACATTTACAACATCTAATTTCTGGACCTGGTAAGTTCTATAACAGGTACTATTTATCCTATCCTGTAACAAGTACCTATACCAGGTAACTCACATATACTATTCCAATTAATATAAAGCCAAGGAGTGAATGGCAGACATATGAGGCAAATACAGCAATACAGAAGAGATTATCAGCTATCACTACGCATCATGAAAATTCCCTAGCTCCACCAAACCACATTTATTCAAAACTCAAATTTGAGCAGACAGTATGCTAGGTTTCATGAAAACCTGAAATCCTCTATAAGTATTCCATCAACTTTCCTTGCTTTTAGGTGAAAAAAAAAATCATATAGTATTATAAGCTAATATTTAACTAAAACGTTTTCTGGAAAAGATTAAAAGAATTTTTTTTCTTAATGAAGTGCAGGCTAAGGTACATCTATACTTTTTTTTAAAGATTTTATTTATTTATTCATGAGAGAACAGAGAGAACAGAGAGAGAGGCAGAGACACAGGCAGAGGGAGATCAGGCCCTGAGCCAAAGGCAGGTGCTCAACCACTGAGCCATCCAGGTGCCCCCAAACACCTATCATTTTAAATCAGCTATTCTTAACAGGCTTGCATGTTGGAATCAGCTATGGAAGTTTTGAAAGTATATGTACTTGGACTAAACACTTAGAACTAAATTGTACATTCAACCTTCACTTACATACTGATTTGGAAAAACTATACACACACACACACACACACACACACACACACACACACACAGTGTATCTATCTGACTACAGGCCAAAGGCTGCAACCATTCATCTCTGTTCTAAGCTTGCTCCACTAGACCCAGATCCTGTCAAGTCATAACCCTATTTTTAGCTAAAGGCATCTCAGCACAAACCAGCTGAAGTTCTCCCACCCTTCCTCCCCCTCAAAAACCTGTTGCTTAAACTTAAGAGTCTAGTTTACTCATGAGCAAAAAATAGCTGCCTTAATTACTTTTATGTTTCAAGTCTTATTAACATATGAAAGCTGATATGAAAAGACTAAATCACAAGGACACAATGCAACAGAGAGATTTTCAGTTTCCCCAGTAATTTTCAGCTCAGATACTAAAATCTAGAATTTATTTTACTGCTTTTCTGGAAATACTAATAATGGCATACATTGGTAACTAATTTTTTGAATTCATAATTTGGTGAACTGATTTGAAAATTTTAGTCATTTGTCTTCAAAGACCATATCTATGCCATTTCAAGTAAAAAAAAATAGTAAAAACAAAAGAACACAGTAAGACTGTTATTCATAGTAAAAAAAAAAGTGTAGTATATTAATTATGTTCCTAAAAATAAAGTATCTTTAAAGTTGTTATATCAGGCTAAAAGTCACTTACTTAAAGCTAATGAGACTTAGGCTGAGAATATGGAATAACCATATTTAGGTAATGAGAAATGTTCCTTATTAAAAAGAAAATATAACAGTTGACCTAATTTGTTTGATTTCATAGTTTCACTATTATATACGAACCCAATATATAAGAAACTAAGATCAATCACTGACTATTCCATAGAGACTTTTTTTGGGTCACAAATGGTACACAAATTAAACAAAGGCAGATTACAGTCATGGGATGAAAAAGCTTACCTTTCGAATAACTTGTTGCTGTTGTGCATGTTTTGCTCGTAATTCTGACACCTCCTTCCAAAGGGACTCATTCTCACTATGTTATCATTTATTAAAAAGCAAAACAAAATTTAGTGAGAAACCCAGACCTCATTATCTTTAATTAGGAATACCAGTGAACTTTCCTATATATTTTCATGAAAATGAAAAAACTTTGGTTCAATTATATAAAATGGCAACTATCTTGACACAACTCCAGAATCATCCCTTCCTAACTATAGTACTTTATATTCATGGCAATATAAACACAAAAATTAAAGACACATGCCTATAGCCAATATAGTAGTAGGCAATTTACTTCTCTGACAATGTGGTTCATTACTTCTTGTTTAAAAAATAAACTAATCTTTGGCTACCAAGTGAATTCAGGAGTTGTGCTTAGAAAAGAATTATTAAAGGAAGTGACATTTATCCAGCACTACCTATGTTCCAGGCATTATACTAAGCATTTTAGTGTATTTCTTATCTAAACTTCTCTATCAGTTGAGAAAGGAATTATTAGCTCTATTTTATAGAGGAGGACACTGAGCCTCAAGAATTGAGAGGACTTGCCTAAGTTCACACAGGTAATGTGTAGTAAGTGTTAAAGTTGATCTGAAAGTTTATCAGGTCCTAAAACTATCTTAAGATGTTTCAAACACAGACATAGAAAAATACTAAAAAAAAAAAAATTTAAAGCATGTCTAAATATGTGACAAACCAATAATTTGCCTAGTAGTAATAGTTTCTTTTCCTTCATTAACTACTATTGAAATTGCAGTTATTAAGTATTAGCAGCAACAATACTTAGAAGGCATGAAGGATAATCCACCTATTAAATGCTTTAAGTTTTGTTCTTGTTAATTTCCATAATATCCATCCTCTTCAAGCTAAACTATTACAAAAGGGACTTCTATATCTTACATACAGAAGATCTTGAAAATAAAACTTTCTTTAATACTTACTGAATAGGGTACTCTTTTTGACTCAGATATTTGAAGATATTATCATCTGCCTACTAAATTTAAGTAGAAGAACAGTTACCTCTAAAACTTACAGGTCCAATCTGGGGATCTATTTCTTAAGGGCTAAACTGGAGATTCAAGGAATTGGGTCAAAGGGCACCTCAGTAGACACAAGATACATACCATAAACTAGCATAACTGATTAAATGAAATACACAAAATGGGACAGCTTAAAATTAAACCTTATTAAAAAATGGAATCAAAATTCAAGGTTATTCTTTTAACGAAGACACCTGAGTTAAGACAGCTACACTAATATCCCACATTTGAAATGGAAGAGAGAGAATACATAAAATCAATCAAGACCTTGGCCCCTATTAGGAAAAGAAAAAATCTCAACTACTTACTAAGAAGAGAAGTATACATTGAGAGAAGTATACATCTACTCTATATACAAGTTGTTAGTGTGGCAAGTAATGGTGCCAAGAATTGCCATAAGGCAAAAGTATGTTTCTGTAGATAAATGATTTGAATAACACCATTACCATGTCTATGTATGATAAATACCAAGTAAAGCAAGTCTCTTGCATCCTTTTCCCTATTTTTTTGTGTTCTATTTTATCTTAAGCCACATAGAAAAAGCATATTAAACTGCCATAAAAGAAGAGATGAGTAACATATGTAGTATCTTTTTATGGCTTGTGTTCCCTCATGTGTGTGAACATCATATGAATGCTAAGTGGAATCATATTTCCTACACTGATTTATTTTTTTAAAAGATTTTATTTATTTATTTGAGAGAGAGCATGCACACATACATAAGCCAGAAGAGAGGCAGAGGGAAAGGGAGAAGCACATTTCCCCCTGGGGCAGGGAGTCTGATGTGGAACTCAATCTCAGAACCCTGAGACCATGACCTGAGCAGGAAGCAGACACTTAATGGACTAAGCAAGCCACTCAGGGGCAATTCCTACATGAATTTAAATATCTATTGTTTCATCAGCGAGACTCCTGCATCAAACTGTTTTAATTGCCCATAGTCATAAAATCTTTTGACCACGGTCAAGAAAATATAATATTGAGGTAAAGTCAAGGGCTAAAAATCAAACTAAGGGAACTAGTACTTACAGAAAAAAGACCTTTTATCTTGGCTTCAACAATGAGATCTAAGTACTTAAAGCACTAACCTCCAATCCCAACACACACACACCAATCCCTATATGAAGATTATATTTGGCAATAATACTTTACCTTTTTAATTCAGAAAGTCTGGACTCAATAGTTTCTTGTTTTATTTGAACTTTCTGAGCACTACTTATAATTTTTGTTAAATCTTCCTGACGAATCTTATTTTCTTCTGGTTTTGAAGATGAAACCTTTTGAAAACAAATGTAGGAAATCAAATACTATATACCATATTTGTAATTCAAAGTTTCCCTATTAAAAAAAAAAAGTTTCCCTATTATAAGTGGGTTTGTAGCTGATTCAGGAAGTTAGATTTAGTTCCAAAAAGCCCAGGATAGGATTCTATAAAAAGAATAGCTCAAAGACAAGGATAAGAAATAATCTTTTTTTTTTTTTTTTTTTTTAATGTGGAGAAGTTTCTACAAGCAGGAACAACTTAGGGGCTTTTTTTTTTCATTCCCTTTAGCCAAACTCACTGTAATTTCCCCAAGCCTCTTCATTATCACATTCCACGTTTAATTAAATTTATGCAGTAACAGCTGCACACTAGGCCATTTTCTTTCATGGTCCATTACTCTTTTATCCCTCTTCTTTTGTGGATTTAGTAAAAATATTTTATTTCAGTAAAAGATACCATTCATTAAAAAATATGTTATTAGATGCTTACTATATGCAAGGGACTTATTCTGGGCATTGGATATTCAGCAGTGAACTACAGAACAAGCCCTCCAGGGAGTGGACATTCTAACAAAAGTTTACATATTTTAAGCTAAATTAGAAAGAGTGAGCCATATTAGTGAGTGAGTCTAACGTATTTGAAGACTGAGCCTTTAGGACAGTTGACTGCAGAAAAAAATATAAAATAGAGGGAAATAATTAAAGCTTTATTAGTCTAAGTTATCCCAACAAAAACACCTGTGTATTTCTATACATTCTTAATTTCAATAGGTGAAATATTGTGTTGGCCAAGTATGCTACATGGTAATGCCTTAAATAAATCATATTAACAATAGCTCACCTTCCTTTTAATGTTCTCCAACAAGTCATCCTGGCCTTGTTTGAAGTAAGGATGCTGAAATTCAACAGGCCCATCTCGTTCCTGCTTTACAATTCCAGAGTCAATATGCACAACCTTACGAAAACCATCTGAAAAAAAGATTCAAAATTTAGATGACTAAAATAGATAAAAGTAAAAAAATTTCCCTTTCCTTTATCAACCTAATGGGGGAAAAAATGGATTAATCGGGGCTGACCACAGTATTCCAAATAATCACTGCCTATACTCACACATATTCAACTGCCTCACAAAGCTTGCCATGTTATTGTGCTTGAAATATTTAGGAAGAATTTCTTTTGCAAATCTTTGTTCATCCAAAACCAGAAAACTCTGGCCATTCTGAAAAAGAGAAAAAGTCAATTAGTTGATGTATATGAATCAAAACCAAGCAGTCCTTCTATGATACTTTCGGATTCATCTTTTATTCCTATTAATACCAACAAGAAACAAACCATCTTTAAGTGCCAAACTGTAATTAAGCCTTTGATGTCAGCCTCAGAAGTTTAGGAGCATGTCTAAACCAAAAACTGCATCATACACTCTGGTGAAATATTAGAAGAATTTCCACTAAATCAGAAGCAAGAAAGAAATACCGTAAATGGGCAACATAATTATTTAACATGGAAAGCCAATGCAATTAGACAAAAATAGACAAAATTCAAGAAGAAATATTTTATCATTATTTGCAACAGCCATATCTTTACACAATCAACTGAAAAACTAAAACAATTCAGTAAAATATCTGGTTAATAATATTTAAAGTCACTAGTGTTCTTCCATAGAAAAAAAAAAACAATTTGAAACTTACTATAATATAATATCAAAACAGTATGATACTGGCATAAACACAGAGAGACAAACCAATGGAACAGAACAACTGCCAAATACACTATTATATATAAGGTCCAAAGAGGTTTTTGTGTTTTTTTTTTTTTCTTAAAGATTTTATTTATTTATTCATGAGAGACACACAGAAAGAGAGAGAGACACAGGCAAAGGGAGAAGCAGGCTCCATGCAAGGAGCCCGATGTGGAACTCGATCCCGGGATTCCAGGATCACGTCCTGGGCTGAAGGCGGCGCTAAACTGCCGAGCCACCCAGGGATCCCCAGTCCAAAGAGTTTTGACAAGAGTCCCAAGACCATTCAATGGGAAAAGGAGAGTTTTCAACAAACAATGCTAGGAAACCTGGATACTCTTGTGCAAAAAAACAAAGTTTACCTTACACTATATACAAAAATTAACTCAAAATGGATTAAAGACTTAAATGTAAGAGCTAAAACTCTGAAAATCATTAAAAAAAAAAAAACATAAGGGGGAAAAGCTTCATGACACTGGATTTGGCAATGATTTCTTGATTAACACCAAAAGCACAAGCAACAAAAGCAAAAACAGACCAATGAGGCTACCTCAAACTTAATTTTTGTGCAAACACTATCAATAGAGTGAAAAGGCCATCCACAGAATCCAAAAAAATATTTGCAAATTGTGTATCTAATAAGGAATTAATATCCATAACAAAGAACTTCTAGAACTCAACAAAAAAATATACAACCCCATAAGAAATGGGCAAAGGACTTGAGCAGATATTTTTCCAAAGAACATATACAAATGGCCAATAAATACATGCAAAGATGCCTAACATCACTAATCATTAGGGAAATGAAAACCAAATACCACAATCACTACTTCATACCCATTAGAATGGCAATTATTTTTAAAAACACCAAATAAACTGAAAATAAGTGTTGGAGGATGTGAATAAATTAGAACCCTTTACATTGAGGGTGGAAATGTAAAATAGTGCAGCTGCTATGGAAAACAGTATGGTGGTTCCCCAAAAAACTAAACAGAGACTTACATACGATCCTGCAATTCTACTTCTATGTATATTCCCAGAAGAACTGGGCAAGTACTCACAAAGATATTTGTATACCCACATTCATAGCAGCATTATATGCAACAGTCAAGAAGTGGAAGTAACCCAAAAGTTCACTGACAGATGAATGGATAAACAAAATGTGGTAAATACACAGAATGAGTACTCAGCCTTAAAAAAGAAGGAAATTCTGATGGGTGCTACAACATGGATGAACTTTAAAGACATTATGCTAAGTGAAATAAACTAGCCACGAAAGGACAAATATTGTACTATTCTACTTAAATGAGATATCTACAATAGTCTAATTCAGCGAGACAAAAGTAGTATGGTTATTAGGGGCCAGGAGGAAGGAGGACTTGGAAATTATTGTCTAATTAGTATGAAGTTTCATTACGGAAATCTGAAAAACATTCTGGAGTGATGACTGTATAGCAGCGTAAAAGTAATTAATGCCACTGAACCATATACTTAAAAACGGGTAAAATGGTTAGTTGTATGTTAGGTATATTTTACCATAACAATTTTAAACTAAAATAGAACAAAAGATTCCAATAACAGAAAAATATCACATATCTAAAGATAAATCTTAAGAATATATTAAACTATAGAGGAACAAATACAGTACTGTACAGCTGTCAGTTCTAATTAACCAATACATTCTCAATAAATTATCAATTAAAATTTTGGAGAGTAGAAGAGACGCTAACACAATCAAATATTAGGTACTAGAGTTCACCTGTGAAATAATTTAACAAGAGGCAAGAAAATACTAAAAACAATGAGAAGTGTTAACTCTATCCCATAAAGGTAATAGAATTACAGTTTATAAGAGTTTGGTACCAAAGAAGAGATAGTAAATATAAATAAATAAACGAACTAGAGAGAATGGAAGCAGTAACAAATCTATTTGAGAATTTAATACGTAATAAGTACAAATAACATTAAAATCAGGGGGAAAATGAGAAAAAAATGAGTTCATGAACTCTTCATCTAGAAAGAAAAAAAAAAACAAAAGCTCAATGCTAACTTACTGCTCAATCATTCTTTACAAGCAAGCTTCTGGAAGTATGCTGTAAACCTAAGTCATACTGGCAAGAATTTATATTTTATTCGTGGAAACTGCTAGCTGCCTACCTTATTTCCAAATTCCTCTACTTACTTTTTAATTTTTGTTATTTTAAAACTACAATTTTTATTGTATACAACATAATTTAATATATCTACACACACACAGAAAGAACTACTACATTCAAACTAATTAACATACCATCTCCATCAGCTAAAAAGCTTGTGCAGAAAAGACAACAACAAAATAAAAAGAAAACCTAACAGAATACTTGCAATCAATATATCTGATTACCTGGTAAGGGATTAACAATCCAAATATGTGAGGAACACATACAACTCAACAGAGAAAAAAAAAAAAAAGACATAAACCGATTAAAAACTCAAATAGAGGGATCCCTGGGTGGCGCAGCGGCTTAGCGCCTGCCTTTGGCCCAGTGCACCATCCTGGAAACCCGGGATCGAGTCCCACGTTGGGCTCCCAGTGCATGGAGCCTGCTTCTCCCTCTGCCTATGTCTCTGCCCCTCTCTCTCTCTCTCTCTCTCTCTTTCTCTGTGACTATCATAAATAAATTTTAAAAAAATTAAAAAAAAAAACTCAAATAGACATTTTCCCAAAGATACAGAAAGGTGTATGAAAAGGTGCTCAACATTACTAATCCTCAGGGAAATGCAAGTCAAAACCACAATGAGGTACACTTCATAACTGTTAGGATGGCAATTATTAAATAAAAGACAACAAGTGTTGGCAAGGGTTTAGGGAAAAGGGAACTTTCTGCGGTAATGCAAATCAGTGTAGCCATATGGAAAACAGCATTAAGGTTCCACAAAAATATATAGACCTACCACATGATCCAGCTACCCCTTTCCTGGGTATACACCCAAAGGAAATGAAATCAGTACCTCAAGAGAATTTGTGCTCCAATGTTCGTTGCAGCATTATTCACAATAGCCAAGAACAAACCTAAGTGTCCCTCAATAGAAGAATGGATAAAGAAACTGTGATACACATACCACACACACACACACACACACACAATGGAACATCATTTAGCCTTAAAAACAAAGAGATCCATTTGCAAAAACTACTTCCTTACTAACAGAACCACAGTTCTGTTTGATGCAGCAACTATGTTTCTCAGCCCCCCAACAGAGGCAGCCAAATACACACCTGGCAATTTCGATATAAATAGAACTGACTGGGTAGAGCTTCCAGAAAAGCTTCTAAAAGGGGAAAGATTCAAAGTGTCAAACCCCTATCTCCCATATCCCTGCTTGGAACTTGGGAGCTAATTGACTGCAAATTCAACAACCACTGAGGTACAGAAACTAAGTACGGCTGAAAAGTCCAGAAGGTATCTTCAGACTTAAAAGGAAAAGACAACTCTAATTCTGTTTAAACTATCATTTGGATTTCTATTTGTGTCTGAAACTAAACCTGATAGAATTATTTTAAAAATTCAATGAAGTTGAATAATTGTTAACACAAAAACATTTTAAATATTTATGACAGTTAACTGCATTAATCAAAAATTTCTAACAAATCAGTAAGAAAAACCCAACGTAAAATTTAGAAGAGGCCCAATTTCATTATAATTGAATGTACAGCAAAACAAATAATGATTTTCACTTATTAGATTGGCAAAATTTTAAAAGTCTGATGGTAATCAGAGTTGGTTATCAGGTAATAACTATTAAAATTAAAAACGCATGTTTTCTCCTATCTTAAAAAAACTTTCCTTCTTACTTTTCAATCTACCCACTCCATTTGTCTTTTCCTTCACTGCAAAATTTAACAAACATATTTCAAAGCCCCCTTCTCCAAATGAGTACTATCTAAAATATTCTTGCAAAAAAAAAAAAATATTCTTGCTAAAAATTGGTTTTGGTCTCCCTCTCTCGACTCAACCGTTTTTTGTTTTTCCTAAAATGTCAAATGCCAAATTCAATGCCTTCTTTTCAATCCTGATCTTCCCACACCTCTCTGTGGCATTTCATTTGGCACTACTGACAATCCCCTCCTCAAATACTCTACTCTTTTGGCTCTGAAGCTATATACTATTAGGCCTCCTATCTCATATTTCCTTTCAATTGTCTTCACCTATCAAGAAGTTGTGTTTTTAGGTTTCTATCCTTGATCATGACACCTTATACTCTCTTTTCTTAGGCAATCTCATCCACGCCAGTGTATCTAACTACTGACTTTATTAAGTATGATGATTTATTATATATGATCACATCTACATCTCTGCCCCAACCATTTCACTTAAAACTTTTCAATTGTTAACATTTTTAGATAATGTTCTTTACTTCACTACGTTCTCAACCTACTATTTCAAATCCATCTTCCTACTCACCAAAGTCCACTTTTTTCCTGTATCTTCCCTCTTGGCATGCCCATCCCCCCCCCCAAGTATGACATTAACAACAAAAAGATAAATAAAAAACTCTCAATTTTAACAGTCAGTAACTTGAGGGGAAAATATGAGAAACATTCCCTTTAAAACTAAGAAAAAGGGGCCCGCCCCATGATCACTACTTCTATTTGACACCCTGAGGTCTTAGCCACTGCAAAACGAAGAAGAAGAAGAAGATGAAGACGAAGAAGAAAGGAGAAGGAAAGAAGAAGATGAAGATGATGAATTATTATTATTATTATTATTATTATTATTATTATTATTATTGAAGGTATAAAGTTCTGAAAGGAAAAACAAAAGTACCATTCACAAATACATGGATGTATACTTAGAGACCCCAAATCACTAAAATGATTAGCTTTCTAGTTTATTATCAACATACAAGTGTTGTTATCTGTATTTCTAACTATCAGCAACAGCCAGAAATGTACTTTTTAACAGACACCACTTACAACAACGTAAGATACCTAAGAAGAAAACCTAACAAACATGCAAGACCTAATTATAAAAAATACAAAACTTTATTAAACAAAATGAATTTAAGAACATGCCTTGTTTATGGGAATAGTTAACATCATAAAGACATCCATTTTTGCTAATCTGATTTATAGTTTCAATGTAATTCCAATTAAAATCCCAGTAAGTTTTTTTCTTTTTTAAGATTGTATTTATGTATTCATGAGAGACAGAGAGAGAGAGACAGAGAGAGAGAGAAGCAGAGACACAGGCAGAGGGAGAAGCAGGCTCCATGCAGGAAGCCTGACGTGGGACTCGATCCCAGGTCTCCAGGATCACACCCCGGGCTGAAGGCGGCACTAAACCGCTGAGCCACCGGGGCTGCCCAAAACACCGTTAAATTTAATGGAATTTGATTTTAAAATATATACAGATGAGCAAAGGCCAACAATAGTCAAGATACTCCTGAAGGATAAGCTGCCTTCCCAAAAGCAAGACAGTATAAAGCTATAGTTAAGAAAACATGGGATAAGGGCAGAAAAAAAATTGTTCAAAGCAATGGAATAGACAACCAAGAAACAAAATCACAGTATCTACCTAAAATTTTGCTCTAAAAAAGAGGAAGGTACACAGCACCACAGAAAGAAAGAACCATTCAATGAAGGAGCTAGGCCAATTGAATATTTATATGGTAAACAATGAAACTGAAGTCCTCATGCCACACACAAAAATCAATTCCAGGTGAATTAAAGACTTACACATAAAATGCAGTTTTAAAACCTCCAGAAAAAAAGAAAAGAAATGGAAAAGTAGCTTTCTGTCTCTGGGGAAGAGGTAAGAAAAAGGATTTCATCCTGAAGAAATAAAAAGCATGACCAAAAAAGATGATTACACTAAAATTAAAAACTTGTATTCATCAAAAGAAAAAGATAAGCCTCAAACTGGGAGAAGATGTAAGCAATACATAGATGCAAAAAAAAAAAAAAAAATGGATATACAGAATATACAAGGAATTCCTACAAACAGTAAAAACCAAGCCACACAATAGTAAAATGGCCAAATACCTCACAGAATAGGAAACACATAAGCCAAAAAATATGAAAAGGTAACTGAACACATTAGTAATCAGGAAAATATCAACTCATTGACATACTTTACATCCTCTACTGGTAAAAAAATTAAGGATGATAATATCAAGTTTTAAAGATGTGGATTAATGGGAAATCTCACACTTGGCTAACAGGAATATATAAAATCGTTTAATCTCTTTTGAAACCAATTTGAACTACCTTCTGAGAGTTCGGTTCATACCCTATTTTTCAGCAATTCCAATCTCCAATGAATGTATATATACCTTAAAGAAATTATTGCTTTTATACACAAGAAGTGTATAATATTCATAACAGCATTTGGCATAGTTGATCATCTTTTTTTGAACCATTTTTTTCATTAACTTCTTTGATCTCGTTCCTTTTTCTTCCTGGTGTACTGTTTCTTCTCAATCTCCTTTCCTAGTTGTTTCTTATTTTCACACCCTCTAAAAATCAGAATGACTTGTCTTTCATCTCCTTCTATCTCCATTTGTTTCCCTGTATGATTTCATCTAGTCCCATGGCTTTACCACTCATATGCTCCACAAAATCCACCCTGAATGCCAGTGTCTTATATCCAAAAATCCTGTTCAACATTTCCACTTGGATGTCTTGGAGTGTAGAAGTCATTCAGGCTGTTCAAAAATATTCCTGTTCTTCCTAGCACTGAACTTCCCCATCTCCTCTGAAATTATTAGGCATGATCATATGACCAAGTGGTCAATGAAATGTAAGCTAAACAAAAACAATTTTCAAGAAACACTAGTGTCCATTGTAATCTCAAAGTTAATATGGCCACTCTCTACCTGCATTTCTCTGAATATTCCCCCATCTGACCAAATGGTCTCATCATTTATCTTATTGTTCAGGCCCAATCTGAGTTCTTATTCTTCGTCTTTTCTGCAACTTCAGACAATTAATAAGTTCTACTGCGTTACCTTTAAAGTAGATACCAAATCCCACAACTTCTCACCATCTCCACTGCAAATACCCCAGGCTCAACCACACTATTTTCAATACCATAGTGGAAAGTTGTGATAATATGCAAACTAGTTCCCTAGATTTCCAGTCTCCTTACAACAGACCTAAGGCCCTACACCATCTGCTCCTTCCTGCTCTGACCTCAATCTCACATTCTCCAAAGATACTCTAACCACATGGGCCTTCTCCAAACACATGAACATGTCATGTTCAAGGCCTGTATGTTTGCCATTCCCCTTTCAAATTGTTCAAATCTCTGCTCAAACATCATCTCCTCAGAGTGGCTTTCCTCATCACTCTACCCAAAATACCCACAAATCCTGGTCATTTTATGTGCTAGTTACTGATTTATTGTTCCAAGTTCATTCTTCATTGTCTGCTTTGCAAATATAGAGCTGGGTCCCTTAAATATCTTTTTCTAGATGGCATGGTGAGAAGCTTTGTCAATAGAAGACACTAGAGAGATACTCTAAAAGAAGGGAGGTCTCCTTCCTATTTCCTGGTTCTTTAAAAACACCAGACTCCGACAGTGCAGGCCAGTTCTCCAAGCATCTAGCTCTTGAAGTACAGAAGGTCAGCAGCACAAAGCCAACAGCTTTCCCCAGCATTCTCTCTCCCTTTGGAGGCTTCAAATCATAGTATATCTGGCAAGACATGTCCCCATGAACAGCTGTCAAGGGTGCTCTAGAACAAGGGTTGATAAACCTTTTCTTAAAGGGTTAGATAAATATTTTGGGCTTGCAGCTCATAAGGTCATAATACTGCCCTTGTAGCAAGAAAGCAGGTACAAACAATATGTAAACAGATTGAGCATGGTTATGTCCCAATGGAACTTTACAAAACAGATGACTGGCCATGGGCCATGGTTTGCCAATCACTGCCTTAGAAGGTGTATTTCTCCACAAGTTCTGAAGGATGAACTTCCAGTAAATTCCAGTATGCCACCAGTGCCTTCTTTCCCATGAAGGGAGATGTGGTCATATTGTTTTTATAACTGCCAATCCTATATTCTTTAGGGTTTTTAACTCCATTTCCCCTGATACAGTAATTCTCTAAGCTTCCCCTGTTTAAAATATTTAAAAACAGTTATTTCCTTCTTTTGTACTTTTATACTATGTGACATCTGTCTCCTAATTGGACCCTGATTATCTCTCTTTACCCTGCTTTATTTCCTTCATGGTACACACCACTAACTGAAATTATATTACCTGTGTTTGCTTACTTTTTAATTATCAGCGTCCTCCACTAGAATATAAGCTCTATGAAGCCACTTTGTTCACTACTAAATAAATGTATTCCTAGTACCTAGGACACTGCCTGGTCACAACATATTCATGATAAATACTTGTGAGTGACCAAATAAGTGAATTGTTGGCTAGAGTGGACCAAAATATCTTTTTAGAAGTTCAACTCATGGATTATATCAAATGAAACGATGAATGCCACCTTGCTTGCATCTGCATGTGCTCTCCCCCTTTATTTCATACAACCCTCATTCACTCATACTGTGTTTCTGCTTATGGTATTCCTTCAGTCTCTACTCTAAAATTAGTAGATAACCTCTGAGTGCAAAAATTCTACCATACTGCCATTTAAACCTGTGAAGCTCAAACAATACAATCCAAAACTTTCCCAACACATTCCATAAGGGGCACAAAAGTCACACTGACTGAGGTGGGAGAGACAGGTAGCTTCTTTTTAGGCTTTATTCATAAAGGTTGGTAATCTTCCAAATAATAAGTTGCTACTGCTCCAACTGGGTAGTCAGTTAAAAACATCCAAAATATTCTTACTAATAATCTAATACTTCAATCCCATTACTTTAAAACATTTTTCAGAATAGAAATTTGTAATTTTAGCCAGTCCATAACTTAATGTTCACCAACTGTTCCTTCTGAGTTTCTAGCTCATCCTCTCTTACATATACAAACAAAAAATATTCATCAGGATGCCCAGGTGGCTCAGCGGTTAAGTGCCTGCCTTTCAGCCCAGGGGATGATCCTGGAGTCCTGGGATCAAGTCCCGCGTTGGGCTCCGAGCCTGCTTCTCCCTTTGCCTAAGTATCTACCTCTCTCTCTCTCTCTGTCTCTCATGAATGAATGAATGAATGAATGAATGAATGAATGAATAAATAAATAAATAAATAAATAAATAAAATTCATCAATCAATCTTCCATCACTTTTCTGTAGGCTCACCTAAGGTAGATTTTTACTCCTATTGTGCCACACCTACGGCTTTCTTGTTTTCACTTGAGGATAGTGTAATAGTGCAATGGTTACTCCGAAGTTCAAAACAATACCAAGACATCAAATTCTGGACGCTCAAATTATTCAAAATAGCTAGAAGACCCTGGATCAATACTCATTTTGCTCCATTTCCTTCCTATTTCCTGATTTGTCTCTGTTGATTTGAGAGGGATGGAGAAGTAGAGAATGCCACAGGGCACAAAAGGCGGAAAAGATGGCTAAGAGGTCTTTTTTTTTTTTTTTTAAAGATTTTAATTTATTTATTCATGAGAGAGAGAGAGAGAGGCAGAGACACAGGCAGAGGGAGAGAAGCAGGCTCCATGCAGAGAGCCCGATGTGGGACTTGATCCCGGGTCCCCAGGATCACGCCCCGGGCGAAAGGCAGGTACTTAAAACCACTGAGCCACCCAGGCTGCCCCCCCCCCACCTTTGTTTTAAACTAGGTTCTACACTCAGCATGGAGCCCAATGTGGGGCTTGAATTCATGAACCTAAGATGAAGACCTGAACTGAGATCAATAATTGGACACTTAACTGAGCCATCCAGGCACCCAGAGTATGAGGTCTTTAATGGAAATCCTTTCTTGGTCTTCTCAAACCATCTGAAGAACAGAGACACTAACAAAACAATTACTTCCAGTTCTTTCTTGCTCTTGTAACTACTTCACTTCAACATACACTATCAAATTTCAGTAACAGTAAAGGCTGTTCCTCTCTATCAATGGCAAGAACTTCCAACCAACTTCCACAACCTCTTGTCCCTGAATATCAAGTTTCTGCAGTTGCTTCCAAGTTAAACCTGTGCCTTCTGTTTAGGACTCAGTTACATTTAAAAAAGCTTTAGGTTGTCCAACAATATTATCTTTGTCCCTCATTCTGGCAATAGACTGCCTACCAGAGCCAAAATAGCTATATAAAATTTTGAAGTTATGGGAAATGTAAAAACAAACAAAAAAATTAGAAAAAACAAACTTTTAAAGGGAGAATATGAGAAAAAAATAAAATATATATAAATGTTTTAAAGACACCCTGGATCTAAAGACATTTCTGTTATTTGAATCAATAACATATTCAGTATAATTTTGCTTGGAATATTCTATTTCGATAATTAATCATGAGAATGGGCATTACTTTATTTTTCATTTTAGTCATACTACAAGTTTTAAGAAAAACTGTTATAAGAGTAAGTCTTCAGGAATATTAAGCCAGGCTTTTCAAACTGCAGTTGGTTTTTTTCTCCTTACCTTACACTCAAGCTAGAAGAGTAAATTATTTTCCAAAAGAAAAAAAAAATTGCATAGAAGATTGCCTGGTTTCCAAAACATCTGCTGCTTCTAAAAGGTCTTAATATGATTTTCACTCAGATAGTATAAATGCTAAATTACCGCGACAGAAATTCAGCAAAACATGTTTGAAGGAAACCAGAAACAACCATAAATAGCATCTTCCAAAAGATGAGAGTAACTTATTTTGTTTTTTTCCATTTAACATCATTGTTTACTTAAGAGTTTTACCTTTCCCTTCATTGTTAACACTGTTCTTGGAAAAATCTGTGGGAAAGTAATAGAGACAGACTTCCTAAGCAACCAAGCTAAGCCCTACACAACATTAATCCACAACTGTTCACTGACTTGAGAAAGGGTAACATTTTGATATAACACTAAATATTGTGCCAACCTATGTTAAGTGAAGTGCTGTTGATAGAAGACTGATCTCTGATCTGGGAGGTCAGAAATCTATGTTAGAGTCTCTTCTCCATTAATAGCTAGCTTTATAATTATGGATAAGAAATCTACTCTAAGCCTCAAATCCTCATCTATATAATAATGAGACTAAAGTAGATTACTGCTAAGATTCTCTTCAGGCATAATGTCATTCCCACCATTTTTATTATATATTCTAAGGATTTCATTGATTCATCAAACATTTATTAAATACCTACTGTGTCCTTGGCACAGACACAGTCTTTGCCCTCACTGAATTTATATTTCCGTTGTCCCATTATCTATTAGAAAATTAGTAAAACATAAGCTTAGACTTAACAATGGGATAAATAATTATTTTTAAATGGCCATCCAAGCCAAAAGGTATAAAATCAGCTTGGTTGGGGAGAGATTCTCAGACCAATCTCTAATACGAATACAAGGCTGAGTAACAGCAGTCTGTGCTGACCCATCCCTGTCAACTTTTAATCCTTCTGACTGATGAAAAGCATGAGACATCTGTTTATTTTTAAGTGTACGCTGGCGGCTGTCTTCCTTATTTTCACCTTTCTTTGTACAACTGCATAGAATTCATCAAATGCTCAATACACACCATCCAACTGGTGATACTGACCTTCAAGAAAATTAAGTCCTAGAAAGGGTATATATATATATAAAAAAAAAATAAGAACAAATGACAGTGATAGGCGGAAGAATACGGTGTTACAGCAGTCAAAAACTTCATGTACTCCGTCCATACAGTGCTCCTGCCTCTTAAGATAAAAGTAAGTAAAACTGAGCTCCTGTAACAGGAAAGGAGAAAGAGAGGAGGTAACATGTACTCAGCACTTAACAGGTGCCAGGCATGGGGAAGGCAGTTTTCACTTACTCTTCCCCAGCCCTCTGAACAAGGTGATATCCCAAACAGATGATCAATCGCAGCCAGAAAAAAAAAAAAAAAAAAAAAATCCACTCCACTTCACAAAACGCCCCCCAAAACAGCCCGAGCGCATTCGAAAGCAAATGCACTGTTGACGTCATCATCATTCTGCTTAGAATCTTGGTATTTGAAACTGGAAGAGTCCCGGGTCACCCGGGCAACCCCCTTCATCTTGAGGACGACGCAACTCAGGCCAGACGAGATAGGGAGCCTGCCTAAGGTCACCATCGCTGCGCAGGGGCGGAGGGCCGGGCTCAAGCCCACGGCCGGGGCAGGCATCGCATCCCACTCTCCCAGCAACTGTTCGGTGAAACTGATTCATTTTGCTTCTCGCTGAGTTAGTGGACACCCAGCAGAGCACTTTTATTAAAAATGATCACCAAAAAAAAAAAAATCTGTTTCTACAAATGGCTCAGAATTCCCCCCCCCCACACACACACACACAAGAACCATGTCCCGTTTTCTACCTAAAATTTCGAGACCTACTGAGTGAGCACCAGTGGAAGCAGCTGCGTTTGCTGGTACCTGCGCCCCCGACTGCTCTCCTGGGGGGGGAGGGGGGGCTCCAGGTGCAAACCGGGGTGTGTTTTCCAGTGAGGAGAATCAGGTCGCGGAGGGAGAAGATCCCTCAGACGAACGCCCCCCCCCCCGCCCCCCCCCCCCGGCGAGGGAGGGCGGAGGATGAGTGTGCAGGAACGTGGCTCCCGCGCCCGCCTCTCGTCGGCCGCCCCCCTGGCCCCGCCGGGCCGGTTCCGAACGCCGCCGGGGGCTGGACCGTTACGGGGCCGCCCGGGCCGCGGCGCCCGCGCGGGCCGCCCCTCCCCCACCGCGGCCTGAGCCCGCGGCGCCGGCCGGGACCCCCGCGGCTCCCCCGCGCGAACAATACAAGGGGTCCCTCGCGAGCCTGAACGCCGGGGCCGCGCCGCCCGCCGCCCCGCGGGCCTCGCCGGGCCTCGAGCCGCAGGCCGCGACAGACAAGCCCGCGGGAGCCGGGGAGCCGCGGCGGTTAGTCAGGGGGTTCGGAGGCCGCCGTGCCCTCGCCCGTACCTGGCTCCAGGTGATGAACTCGTTCGTGTGGGCTTCCTCCACAAGCGTCCACAGCTTGCTGAGGAAAGCCGGCACGTTTGAACTCTGCTTCATTGTTAACGAGACGCTGGGATTCCGAATTCTACACCCGAACACGGCGGCGGCGGCGGCGGTGGAGGCGGCGGCGGTGGTAGCGGCGGCGGCGGCAGCGGCGGCGGCGGCGGCAGCTGCTGCTCCGGGAGAACGCCCACCGCGCAGGCGCAGCAGCTCTCGGGCCCCGCCCCCCCAGCCTCGCCGAGCGCGCAGCGGGGCGGGGCGGACCGGCCGCCGCACATGACGGACAAGCCCCGGCGTTCGGCCCGTGCGCGCTGGGCCCGCGCCGGCCCCGCTCTCGACCAATCGGAGGCGCGGGCCGCAGGAAAAAGGAAAGCGATTGGACGCTGCGGACGGCGGGGGGGCGGGAGCAAAGGGGGCGCTGCCTTCTCATTCGCCTTTTATACCCGAGCCGTCACTGTAGCGGACCTCGGGCGCCGTGGGCTGTGTTTGGCTGTTTCACGTGGAGACGGCTTAGGGTTTCCGAGCTGCGGCCGGGAGGCTACCGAAAGCCCTCCGGGGTGTTTCAGCCGTAGGATTGGCCGGCGACGCGTGGTGTGCGCCGGCCCGGAGGAAGTATAGTGATTCACGTGGGGGGGGGAGGGGAGAGAGCAGGGGAGGGCAGAGCTTGCAAACGTGAGGTGCTAGGCCCCAACTTGAAACTGTCTCACAAATAAGTAAACCTCGCCCTTAAAGTTTCATTAGGAGGAAAAAGAAAAAAAAAAAAAGTTCCATGAACATACGTTTATCAAAAAGAGGAATTTAAATATCCTAAGTACTGCAGGGAAGCGGGAAGGGTAATAGACACCCTACACCGCTGGTTGTTAATTGAACAGACATTTCACGCCAACAGTGTGCTCGGCACAAAAAAGAAATGGTCTCGCTTGTAGCCTTTCAGTAAATTAATTATTCCTGCATACACGTAACAAGTATGCTCCTGTTTCCTAGAGATCGTCTGATACAGTGCGGGGAGGGGGGGGGGGGAAGCTGGACCTGGAGTCAGCACAGCTGAATCTAAACCCAGCTTCAAGGACACTTCAGTGGATATTAGATTACACCAGTTCTGTGTAATTTAGAGTAGTAGTCCCTTACTCTGTCAGAGCCAGACTACTCCATCTCCTCATTGGAACTAAGATTATCTCTCCTTTTTACCATGTGAGATAATATTAATAGGTGTAGCAATAAAAAAAAAAACCATACAAAATTAAACTTTTCCTTTTTGCAAAAATCACGTGAATATTAATTCACAAACAAGTCAGAGATAATATTTTATACAGAATTCCTGGGTGCATGTAAAATAATACCTTAAAAAGTAATGCAATTTCCAGTGAGCAAATATTTATTGAATAGTGACTCTCTGTTCAGCCCTCATCTGTTTGCTGAAGCAAAACCAAATACATGGCGGGATGTATCCAATACAGCCAATGTATCTGCATGTAAAAACTAATACTTGAGAGCACTTATATATGCCTAGGGTTTTCTATATTTTATCTGTCCTATTCCCACAACAACCCAATAAAGTTTATCTTATCATCCCATTTTTACAATGAAGTTCTAAGGCCCAAAACTGAATTAATTAATTTATCTGTATTGTAGCTAGTAAATGAGAGATGGAATTTACACCCAGGGTTTATTAAGCTCAAATGTCTGTGCTCTTTCCATTTCATGATGATGGCACCACCTCCTTAAGAGGCTTATATTCTAACTCAAGAAACAAGATAAACACAATGATGAGCAATTATTATTTTTTTAGAAAAAGCTAAATTTGGGGATTCCTGGGTGGCTCCACGGTTTGGCCCCTGCCTTCGGCCCAGGGTGTGATCCTGGAACCCAAGGATCGAGTCCCACATCGGGCTCCCTGCATGGAGCCTGCTTCTCCCTCTGCCTGTCTCTGCCTCTCTCTCTGTCATGAATAAATAAATAAAATCTTAAAAAGGAAAAGAAAAAGATAAATTTATGGTATTAAAAATACTAGGAAAGTTGAGAAAGAGATAAGTAAATTAAGTTAATAAGAGAAGATATCATGGAGGATGGTAACCTTAAGTTGGATCTTGAAGTATGGTTACATTGGAATAGCTGAAAGGAAGACAACAGTGACCAAAATGAGAGGCTATTGAGCATGATCTGTCTATGGAGAGTGACGGCTCCAGAGGTAAGACTGGTAATGTCTGAGGGGGAAGATATGGCCTCCTTTCATGGCATTGAGTTATTTCCATCTAAAAAAAAAAAAAAGTGTAGTTAGATACAAGCAGAAACTACTCTGGGCATCCTGTACAGTTATAGGCTTGGGGGTTAGTGCGGCTCTGGACTTCAAATGCTTGGTTTAATGCTCTGCTGTAGCTGTCTTGAAATTCTTCCTTTTTTTTAACAGAGCATCTTGCATTTTCATTCTGAATTGGGCACTGCAAATTCTGTAGCAGGTCTACTTTTAATATATTGCATCTCGTAGACCAGTTGTTCTCAAACATGCATCCAAACCACTTGGAGAGGAGATGCTGTTAGTATAGCAAATAAATAAATATCATGTAGATAGTATTTATTCACTATGAGGCCAGCAAAGGGGATAAGTTATTAACCAGGAGACCTGGTGATGAGACCTGGAAATATTGAGCTTGTCTAAAATCTCGAGGCTTTGGAATTGAAACTATGTTTTTCATACTCTGACACATATAGGTACATATTTTTCCTTTAAATCAGAGTGACTCCAACTTCAGCCTATGTCAGCATAGCCTGGAGGGCTTCTGAAAAAACAGATTGCTGCTTTTCCTCCCACTCTACAGAGTAGGTGGGGGGGTTCAGGCTAACAAGTATTTCCAACAAATCCCCAGGTGATGCAGATACTGCTGACCCTAAGAACCACTGTTCTGGAGGAAAAAAAAAAAAGTAAAAACTGACTTTCCTTTGCTAACATGTGCAGACTTATTACTCACTTTTCATCTCAACAAAATCCAAATATTCCAGAAATAAAATAAACTGTGTTTTCTTTTTCTATGGACTTAATCCTCAATATTTATTGTAATAAACTTTTTTTGAAAACTTTCAGAACTGACTAGAGACATTTTGGGGAGAAGAGAAAATCACTATTGACTCATTTGCACTTGTATTGCACTCAATTATAAAACTTGAGAAGGGAGGAAAACCAAATCATGCTAATTCACAGATATTTGCCATCTACAAATCCCATAAATATAAGAAGAAACAGGTGGCCTGGGTGGCTCAGTTAAGCGTCTGCCTTCAGCTCAGGCCATGATCCCAGGGTCCTGGAAATTGTGCCCTGAATTCGGCTCCCTGCTTAGCAGAGACCCTGCTTCTCCCTCTTCTGCTGCTGCTCCCCCTGCTTCAATGCAGTCTCTCTGTCCAATAGATAAATAAAATCTTTAAAAAAAATATATATATATATATATAAAAGAAGAAACAAATTTGAGCCAGTGTCCACAATTTTGTAACGTCTACAATATTAGAAAATAAAAATGTCACTTTCTGAAAGTGAGTTTCCTCCTGTTGACTCCAAATTTTAAAAGTTAAAATATCTCCATGGCTCATTTCCAGACTGAGTGTACGATTTACAAGATTTAGAATAACATTAGAAAATATGAGTGACTTAGGCTTTACTTAGGAAACAGAAAAGCATGTTGTAATATGCCTTACTGCTTCAAAGCCTCTGATTCAGATTGTACAAATTCAATCTGATCAATTATGCAAAACTAATTGGAATCAGCAGTACAAGCACAACACTAGCTTCTAAAGATTGTTTTATAAGTAGAGCATGATTGGAACCAAAGGTGAACTGCACAGAGGTTTTCATCTACATTCCTATCTGGACACAGTGTTGAGTTTTTTCAATTTTGGAATGACTCAGCAGGCCTTTGACAAATCACTAGACACCTCCAAGTCCTAGATCCTTATACTAAAAAATGTGATTGAAAATACCTGTTATATATACTTCACAGAGTGGTTTTGAGGATCAGATAAATTACTTCTTCAGCCCACCTCACAATCTTGAGATATCTTTCTGAAGCACAAATCTGAAAAGGTCACTTCCTGACTTAAAACCATTCAGTAGCTTCCCATAAATTTCAAAATACATTCAAACGCCTTAAGATGGCATAAATAAATTCAAACCCGTAAGATGTGCTCTGATGCCACCCGTCATTCCAATCATTGGCTACCACTCTTCACCTTACTCCTACACTTAGCACACCCAACTGCTTGATACCCTACTGGTCAGGTTCGTTCACACTTCTACATATTTCCACAAGCTGTTGCTCCTGTGTAGAGAGCCCTTCTTCTACCCCATTAGACCTCACATTTCTCCTTAACCTTCAAAGTCATGTCCAATTCCATACAGAAGTCACCTCTTTTATGAAACTTCCTGGAGACCTTTATTTTTAGCACTTATTACATCATATTGTAATTATTTACAGGTATTTTTTTCATACTAGTCTATACAACTTCAACATAAAGACTATGGCTATCACAGTGTCTTGCACATGTTCCACTCTCAATAAATATTTGTTGAATTAATCAATGAATACATGAACAGATGAGTACTAAAGTCACTTAGTCTTCCATGGTTCCCAAATTTGGGATTAGTGGCTTCTCTCATATGCTTCCATAGCATATGGAACTTGGTATTTACCACACTGCTGTTGCTCATTTATTTCTGAGCAACCCTTACGGACCTGAAAGATTGTCCATACAATGTTCACTGTTGTATCCCTAGCAGCAAACATGGTGTTAATAATATAGGAACTGCCAATAAATATTTGTTGAGTGAATAATTTTAGCTTTTGAAACCCTTTGGATAGAATGTACTCTATTGAATAGTAAGGGAACTCCTTATAAGTTATTAGATTTCAATCCATATAAACTTTTTAGCTAAGAGAAGAAAATGAAGAGAAGGAAAATTTAGGGATAGCTCAACTGAGAGGCATGTGATTGAGGAGCTATTAGTAGAGCAAATATCAGAATTCTGAAAATGCCAGACATTAATGGAATGTTATAGTCCCAGGCTTGAAGTCATTTGTGTTTGAAACAAACAGCACTTTGGTAACAGTGAGAAAACGCTTAAATACTATATACTAGGCTTTTGAATAAGTAGAGAGCTAAGAAAAAAACTGTGAAAGTTAATTCCTTAAAATTTTTAAGAAGATCAATGAAGAAACTTTTTTCTAAGGCTACAACTTGGGTGCAGAGACTCTGGCTGAGTAAGCCTTTTATGTGGACATGTGTTACTACCACTTGTACCAGATTGGGGATAGGACTGCTCTACATGAAACTTCCACTCTAAGCCAAATTGGGTAAAATCTGACCCATCACCCAACAAAGGTGTTAAGTCCAGGTTTGCACAACTCTTTCCATTTTAGTACTGAAAGTCCCTATGCCACAGGTACTCCCTTAGCCCCAGGCAAACCAGGATGGTTGGTCACACTAACTCTAGCCTCTTTCAGTTATTGACGTTGGACAAGGAGCAGGGAACTCATCCATCTAAGCCAAATAACTCATATAACAGCCAGTGCAGATAAGTGATCTAACATTTAAATGCAGTTCTTACTTACTCTTTTCTGGAAGCAGGGTGTAGGTACTCTTTCATGGTATCCCAACAGCTCGATGATAAATAGAAGACCTCCATGTATCCTGCAAATCCGTATCCCAATGGAGGCCCAGACTCATGCAGACAGACATTGATTAAGACAGAAAACGTAAGGCCTTAAAAAGACTAGAATCAATAGAAAAATGTGGTAGATTAGTGACATGATCTTGATATAAGCCTTCCATTACTTCTAAGAATAGCATCATGCTAGGGCTCCAGTTTCTATCCCTCTGGGACTGGTCTTGCTCCAAGTAGAAGTAGCTAAGATAGGTGTTTGGACTTCATCTTTCTAGACAGCAGGGTTTAGATGATCATTGCATTCAGATAATTTGATGGTGGAGATCTGAGCCCCTTCCACAATTAAATGAACTGGGTTATATGGCTCGAGGACAGAAATCTACTTACACCTTGAAAGCAAGATTAAACTGAAGAAATTGGCTTCAGTTAGGAGGTAACCACTGTCATGTATGCCATGATCTGGGAGATGTGTAGGGAGAAGTGCAATGATTGGAACACTTCTAACCTCTTTAAAGTTTAGCCAAGTCCTGTGAGCAGCATCCAGGGACCAGTGGAAAAGGGAGAAGTCTTTTCTAGTGTATATGTTCACAGTGTGGTTTAGAATAGATTGAACAGAATTACTTCTGACCTTCCAGAGAAAAGTCTGGCATTGTTTGAATCAAGTACTTGCAAGAACACATTAAAGAACTATTAATTAATGGCAGGACCCTTCATTATAAAGATCTTAAATATGAGAATTATTACATTTCCTATAATTTACTTTAAAATGATGCTATCGAAACAGTGGTCTATATTGTGATAATTCATTGTAATCTAACCCTAGGGGCAGTTAGTTAACATTTGAAATACCCTAATTAAAAATGCATACTCGAGAGGTGGTTAGTTAGCACTTGAAAGACCAATCAAAAGCCTCCTCCCTGAAGGCTTTGTCTTAAGTTTATTTTTTTTTTTTCATCAATACCACACATTTTGTTAATTAGGCAAATAGATGTGGAAATTATTTTTCCTTGGTAAAATGAATGAGGTTCAGGATATGTGTTTGGGCTAGATACAGTGTATTGGCTTTCTCCAATCTTAACTAACCTAGGCTTCAGTATATCTTGAGCCAGTAGCCTATGCCCTTCTGTGTCTAAGATTAGGTACCCTAATTTTAGGATTCTCATAGGTCCTGTATTTAGAGGACTTTCCTGGTCAGTCCTGGAGATTTGGGTACTCTGGGTCAAAGTAAAAATGGGGTCCCACATACATATTTTAGAATGCTTAAAGATGACCTATCAAGTTAACCAACTGTTAAGTAAAATATATGCTCTTTTCCTACCTTGATAAATGTCTTCATAATAACAAATTTGAAAGATATATATAAAGCTATGGTTTTATAAGAATTGAAGTTAGCAAAATATCCAAAAAGACCAAATTTAATTATTATTGTCTGGCATTCTGTCAGTTGGGATGTCTTAGAGGATCAATAAAATAAATACATATGTAACTCATAAATTATCGTATGTTTATTCTATAAAATTGTTTTATTTCAGCAAAATCATTAGTTGGGTTGCTATTTTCACATGATCTGTGTTCCATTTGATGATAATGATCAAAGCATTAAAAATGTAATCACGTTCAAAGAAAGTGATTTAAAATCTAAATTTGACTATAGTTCATAAAATATTATATAAAGTAAGTACAAAAAATGAGAAATTAAAATTATATTAGTATGTTTAAGTTATAAAACATTAAGAATTATGTAACAAAATTTAATAATAAATATAAATTGTAATTAATACATTTTAAATTTTAAATGGTTCCACTTTTGGCTATTGTGAGTAACACTGCTGTGAACATTGCTGCACATACATAATTTTATGCATTTAGCTTTTCTTGCTTGACAATGCACGCTGGAAATTCTTTCAAGTCAACTGACGTAGCTATAATTTACTTCTTTTAATGACTCCATGGTATTCCATGGTGTGTGTGGAGCACAATATATTCATCCATTCTGCTACTTACTGGTGGGCATCTGCTTTGTTTCAAGGCCTTCATTTATTTATTTATTTCACTCTGAAAGATGCTGCAAAAAAAAAAAATCCTTAAACATGTCTTTAAATGTTCATGCTTTTATTTTCCAGATTAGTGAATTCAGATTTTCCTGTATAATTTGCACGGTAAATCTACACCTCCTATTATTGTGCTGGTATATAAAAAGAAAGTCCTGCTGATTAAAAAGCCCCGCTTTTGAGCTAACAGAATGCTATTGTACATGTATCCAACACTATGACGCTTCCTAGCAACCAGAAATGTCAACATCATGCTTCTGTGGTAATAGCAAAGGTTTAAGCTTGATAGAGAAGGATCTAATATTTGGTGCTAATGGGAGTTTCGACTATTACATAGAAATTTCAAAAGTAATAGCTTTATTCTTGTATTTTCATAAAAAAAATAATGCAAAGCCAGAAAACTATAAATTTTGTTACACGTGACTTTGCAGGCGTTATTGGCTGCTTCTGGGCCTGTTTAGTTCTAGTTTACTTTTCACTGGATTAAACTCATAATTGTCAGTAATGATCTCTAGTCCTTGTCAGCTGTGTGAAAAGAGTAAAGGAAAGGAACTAGGGTTATGAAGATACTTACTGAAATTGAGACCCAGAGATGTTTGATCACATTTTCATACATTCACAGTTGGTATGATACATATTTAATTTTTTGATTTGGAAGTTTTTTTGTTTTAAAGCATATGTCTTTTCACCACATTGTTTATAATTTACCCTCTGAGAACCCTAAAGGAATTCAGACCACATGTGGTATCCCAAGTCTCCTATCTGGTGTGCCTGGAGTGAGTGCTTGGCTTTCCAAATCAGCAGTCTTCCCTTTTGACTCTCTTTACTCCTTTGGACACTATAACTGGGAGTCAGTCATAGTTTTCTGATTTGGATCGCAATTCCGATGCTAGGCCCAGGGCCCTGCCTTGAATGCCCACCTGCTTGGCTGGGCTCCTCCCTTTATCCTCAAAATAAGCCTCTATTATACTAAGAAAAGAAATTGGAATTGAGTTCTGTATTTTTCATGATGACTGCTTTGATACTTTTTGAAAATGTAAAAATCTGCAATAAACAAAACAAGCACAAACAAAAACATGTTTTGGTTCTCCTGCCTTGCCTAGTGCTTAGTCGCGTAATTGGGTGCTCTGGTCCTAACTCTTGCTTCAACCAGCTAGATCATTTAGGTCTTTATGCTAGGTGTTATAGTCTGGATTGTGTCCTCCCTCCTTCCCCCACCTCAGCCCACCCAATTTAGATGTTGAAATCTTAACTCCTAGTACCTCAAAATGTGACTGTTTGGGCCCTTAAAGAGGTAATTAATGAAGTCATGTGGATGGTCCCTAATCCAGTATGGCTGGTGACCTTATAATAAGGGATTAGGACAGACAACACACAGACAGAGGAGCAAGCATTTGAGGACTTAGAAGGTGGCCATCTGCAACTCAAGGAGAGATGTTTCCAAAGAATCTAAACCCGACAACATTGCTCTTGCACTTCTAACCTCAAGAACTGAAAAAATAAATGTCTGTTGCTTAAGATACTTAGTCTGTGACATTTTCTTATGGCAGCCTTAGCAAGCTAATACCTAGATGAGCACTGCAGCTACCCAACTATTCCTTGGCTTCCCAATTTGGGGCATCGGTGCTGGCCCATGTAGGGAAGACGTTCACCATACTCATTGAATACTGTGACAGGATCTGCTGACCATCCACTCCCATTTGGCCTATAGCCAGGCTCCCTCTCCTACCCTGATTTTACCTGTTCCCTCCTCCTTCCTTGCACACTGGCATTGTTGGAAGTCTTGTAACTGAGATTGTTAATGTGCTCTCTGCCTGAGATTTGTGACCTTCAGCTGCACCAAAAACTCAGGTCATCCAAAGAATCCAACCATTTTGCATATTAATGCAACCTTAATCAAAATATTTACTTACCTGGTTCATTTATGACTGGATAAACTGATATATACAATTTAAAGGCTATTAATATCTTTAATAATCACAACTTCATGATGATATAATAAGGCATTATTCTAAGCCTAGGTGAGTAGGTTAATTCTCTCTATTAGAATTATAGTTTAGTCTGTGATTAATTTATCATCAACTAGAAAAGATTTAAGGGATATGCATTTTTTAATATCTAAGAAGAAAAAAATTATCAGTATCTTAGCAGTAGTCAAATCATTTTTCCCCTTTGCTAGCCTACTACTTTTAAATTATTTTAAAATACATTTTTATGCTATTTATTATTAACTGCAAATATACATCAAAACATGTCGCTTCTCTGCTCAAAATTCTGCAAAGGCAAAAAAAAAAAAATTCTGCAAAGGCTTCCTATCCCTCTTTAAGTAAAAGCCAACAAGTTCAGGGCACCTGGGTGACTTAGGCAGTAGTGTCTGACTCTTGATTTTGGCTTAGGTCATGATCTCAGGGGCTGGGATTGAGCAGGAAGCCTGCTTGTCTCTCTCTCCCTCTGCCCTTCCCCCTACTCACTCTCTCTCAAATAAACAAAGAAACAAATAAATAAATAAATCTTTTTACCAAAAAAAAATTTTTTTTTAAGCCACCAAGATCATCTCTTTCTACTCTCATTTCTTTCCAGATGTGCTGGACTCCTTTCTGTTCTTCAAAGATATCAGGATCACTTTGCCTTAGGGCCTTTGCACAAACAGCATCTTTGCCTGGAATGCATTTTCCTCAGTATCTCAGAGCCAACTCTCTCCTCTCTAGTGTTTGCTCTTGCCATCTTTTTCTATGAGGACCATCCTGACTAGCCTATTTAAAATTGCAATGATTTCTTACCACCACGCTTTCATGCATCCCTAATCCCTTTTTATTAGGGCAAGGATCTTTTTTTATTCTTATTTTTTCCTTATTTGCAAAGGCAGGGATCTTTGTTTTCTCACTGATGTATACCAAGATCCTAGAGGAATGGTTGGCACATTACTGGCATTCAATAAATATTTTTTGAAAAATGAATAAATGAATGCATGAGAGGAGAAGATTTTAATGTAACATTCTATCAACTAAGTTAATTACTAAAACTGGCTAAACTAGAGCTGGCTGACTTGACATAAAGGCAGGTTCTATTTAATGATGCATTAATCCTACTCTAAGTTATCAAAGAAATGGCTCACTTATGGGATCAAGAAAAAATATAGGCTGATCCTTAAAAACATGAAATAAAAATCAAAGCACTTTATTGTTATTATGAACTTTGTTCACTCAATAAATAAATGTCCAACATTTGCCATACCATCTGTAAAAAATAAGTATTTGTTTCACCATTGAAAAAATTCAATATTAATATTTTTTGAAATTTTACAATAAACTTGCAGGATTCAAACCTTTTAAAATCGATTAAATTTTGGCATTTGATAGTTCTTGCTAGCTATTCTTGGATAACTCTAGAAATATGCATTTTGAGTGTTTATTCTTTTTGTTTCCGTAATTGTTTGCCTATGTAATATACTTGTTTAATCAAAAAATAACTTTTTTTTTCTCCAATTATCTTACTTCTATAAATGAAGATGTTGTAGAAGAAAGAGCACATATCGTTGACTCTTGAACAACTTGGGGGTTGGGGCACTGACCCTCGTGCAGTTGAAAATCCTTGTATAACTTTTGACTCCACAAAACGTTACTACTAGCCTACTGTTGACTGGAAGCTTTACCAATAATGGAAACAGTCGATTAATACATATTTTGTATGTTATATGTATTACATACTGTATTCTTACAATAAAGAAAGCTAGGGAAAAGAAAATGTTATGAAGAAAATGAAAAGGAGGGGCACTTGGGTGGCTCAGATGGTTAAGCATCTGCCTTCAGCTCAAGTCATGATCCCAGAGTCCTGGGATAGAGCCCCTGCTTAGCAGGGAGCCTATTTCTCCACTCCCCTTGCATGTGCACTCTCTCTCTCTCTGTCAAATAAATAAATACAAATCTTTAAAACAAAAAAGAAAATCAAAGAGGGAGAAAAAATATATATAGTACAGTACTGTATTGAAAAAAATTTGCTTGTAAATGGGTCCGTGTAGTTCAAATCCATGTTAAGGGTCACATGTACTTGGAGTTTTGTAGACACGGATTTGGACCCTAGCCCTGTCATTATTACTGACAGCATGACTGTGAATCTTTTTGAGCCTCAATCATTTACAAGATCTTACAAGGTTGTTGTGAAAATTTAGTTAAATAATGACTTCATTATGGATAAATTGTTCTGTAATAGTAAATATCCAAGAAATGTCCCCTGATACTGTCAACTTCCAAATAGTAAAATACTGTGTTTTTTATAAGCAGTTCTTAGATATCTCTGAAGCTTATTTATAATTTTCAACTTCCACTAATGAATGAGCAGGCTTATATTTCATACTAGTTACTTATTCACTTGTAAGATATGGAATGCATTGATTAGTTTCGCTAATGTTTCTTTGAGTCTTATTAGGTGTCCTCAATCATATTAGTTCCACAAATCAAGCAAGGATACAATGCTTTGTGGTACCTGCCAAAGGAACTTATGATCACACAAAATGAAAATACACAAAGTAATTACAGAGTAATTAAATATTAACTAGGTAACATGAAATAAAGAGAGGGTTGGAGAGATTAGAAAAGACTTCATGGAAGGTGTGTAGGGCATTTGAGTTGACCTCAATTAACCCTTAATATAACAAAAACACCAACAAGAAGAAACACTTTTACAGCACTTCATATGTTCCAGGAGCAGTTATATGTACTTTACATTTATTAACTCATTTAATTTTGACCAAACTCTGATGAATTAGGTACTCTTTTTATCCATTTTACAACAGAAGAAAAGCTAAAGCAAGATGAGAATTAGTAATTGTGGCAAATTGTAATTTGCCATCAAGATTACAGAAAAGAGAGAGAGGTTTATCAAAGGCAAAATCTATTATGAATATTGTGGAGGGACCACTTTTATCCAATAAATAACATACAAAATTCCCAGCTATTCTCCCAAACACACCCCATGCTTTATACCATTAAACTGTTCCCTCTTTCACCTCATTGTTCACTTTGTTCTCCCCAGTTATACTAATTGGCACTCTTCCATTCCTCAAGATTCCTCATAGAGGTTGTCTCCTCATAAAAAGTTTTCATGTTAATCCTGATTCCCCAGAGAAAAATATTACACTACATGATGGTACTGATATGATACTGTTTTTACATTTATTTGTATCTATTATTGTATTACAACAGAGGAAAGGAATCATTTTTTTTTTTTCATTTCATTCATTCCTTCTTGCTAGTCCCCACCCTGGTGTTTAGTAAGTGTCTTATATAGTATAAGCATCCACAAAGCATTTCTAAAACAAATAAATTAGTGAATAAAGCCACAGATATTGTTCTTCCCATGACACAGAAGTGTAAAAGAAGTAGATTTATAATAACTGTGAAAAAAGAAAAAAATTTTCTTGAGACAATGGCTAAGATTATAGAAGGGAGTTTTACAGATGGAAAAGAACAGATCAATGAGAAAAAAATAATTAAAAAGAAATGAAAGAGCAATAAAAACAGAAGTTGAAATAAAATGTGATTAGAACAAGAGATAAAGTAAAAAATAGACAATAATTGGGAGATATTTGGAGAGAAGGAGTTGTAGAAATGAAAGATAAATAGAAATAAGTAAAATTCAAAGGAAAGGAAACATGAAAAAACTGAGAAAAACATGAGACAATGGAAGAGAGATAGTGGAAAGGAATTTAAACATGCTTCATCTGTGGGAGTAAGTCTGTAGCTGGGCCACCCTAAAAAGCTCTTCTTTGTAGAAGTTAAGATATTTGTTTTGGCTTACCTCACTACCCCAGGGTGGAAAATCTTCAGGTAAGGAGCCCTGCATCTTTGCACTAATTGATGGTACTCATACCAGAGTTGTAGAGCTGCTGAAATCTTTGAAAATGGTGTTTCCAGAGTATTTAAAAAATAAATTGACAATAAGATCCTTCTCTCATTGTATGTGCCCTAGAAATAGTATTTGGCAACAATAGGCATCATTAAGGACAGTTCACCTTTTTGTACTACTTTTAAGAATAAAGAAATCTCCCAATTATTTCGATTGATATGCTTTGCACACCTTCCTGTTGAGTGTTGCTTATGCATGCCTCTGACATGTTCAAGCCAGATTAGGCTGTGAAATCCTAGACTCTCAGGGCTCCTGGGTGGCTAAGGGGCTGAGCGTCTGCCTTTGGTTCAGGTCCTGATCCCGGGGTTCTGGGGTCCAGTCCCGTGTTGGGCTCCCCGCAGGGAGCCTGCTTCTCCCTCTGCTTGTGTCTCTGCTTCTCTCTCTGTGTATCTCACGAATAAATAAATAAAATCTTGAAAAAAGAGAAAAAAATTCTAGGCTCTCTGGCATTAACCTCCTGGCCTGCCCCTTCGGCTCCCTCTGCTGTTCACGCCGCGTTATTGCTGCGATCTGTGGATCCGTGCACTATTTTTGGACGCTGAGCTAAAAGCAAATACCACAGAAAAAGATTGCAGTTATTAAAAAAAAAAAAAAATCTATGAAAGAAACTTGAATCTCATCCTAAGAAGCCGCCAAATGGCGTTTAATATGATTAATTTCCTAAGTTCCGCTCTCCCAGCAGTAGAATTATTTGCAGCAAAACTACGTAACCAAATAGACTTCAGAGTTGTATTCCCTAGCATCAGATTTTTTCCCCCTTGGTTAATATAAATTTTCTTTTGTGTTCTTTTCTACTTTTATAAAAATGAAGTAGAGTTAACATCTGATGTCAGTTTTCTTTAAATTAATGATAAGACGTGAATGCACAGTAAATTATTCTTTTGGCAGGTATGATTTTTTTTTAAAGTGTCTAGGCTTATGATTTCTCCGAGTTATTTCAATGATTCCCTAAGACAGTAGAATTTTGGGATACTCTTATAGGATGCCTCATATTTATTTAAATATTTTTTAAAAGTTATTTTCCTAAATTTAAAAATTTCAGTCATTTCCAAGATCTTAGGAAACCATTTCAGCATTATATTTATAATATTGAATCAATTGCATTTATGACATGTATTACAAGAATGACTATGTGATAGAGATCCACAAATTTTAATTTCTGAAATATCTATTTTCATGGTTTCCAAGCTGCTGAATAATAAATACTTCCAACAGGGATAAACAAGTGCTGTAAGGCCACTAGCATACTTAAAGTTCAGGCTGAGCAGCTCCTACAAACGGAGAGAAGACAATAAAAGAGGAAAAGGAGTGGGAGAGGTGTGGAAATGAAAAGAAGTGAAGGAGAAAAAGAAAGGAACAATTGTGTACCCATGTACTGTAACAAAGAGGAGTAGAGCACCCAAATACTCTTGCCCAGAAAAAAAAAAGCAGATGAGAATTTGGCATAGAAGCACATGCGTTAATCCTCTAATTCAATTTGACTTTACATAGTAGTTTTTACCAGTTTATAGTGAAGCTTAAAAGTTCATTGTGTAAGTGTAAATTTGGCATCCCTGAGCTTTGGAATTGACCTTATTTAGTGGTGAAACATGACTTTTAAGTTATTTGAACAAGTAATTTTTTTGTTATCAAAGCAGTGACTATCCTTGTAAAAATAAATAAAATGAAGGATAAATAGTGAGAATTAAAAACCCTGTGGTTCCCTTCCCCATCTCCACCAGTATTAGTCATCAAAGGTATCAAATATATATTTATTCATTTGTATGTGGCACTCACAAGGTATTATAGGGATTTACATATATTAGCTCACATAATTCTCACAACGAACACCATGAAATACTATTATTATTCTCATTTTACAGATGAGGAAATAGGCGCTGTAGGGTTAAGTTGCTTAGCTCTCACATAGCTAGTGAATCTCTAAGACATTCCCAAAGTGTGCTTTATGTATTCCTATATTTATCAGTTTTGGATATCCTTTATTGACTTCTTGCTGTGATAGCTGAGGATTTAGCTTATTTTGCCCAAACTTTCCAACATCCTCGTCTTCAGATATATTTTCACAAAAATTTAATCTTCTGTGCTACAGCTTTAGTGAAGTTTCGTTAGTATATTTTTTTTTACTACCCTTGTTTCTTGTTTCTCCAACAAGAGAGAGCATCAATATCTCCATTCTGCAAAATACATGCAGTAGCCCTCTTCATTCCTTCAATTCTCCTACTTTCCCTTCCACCTGTCACCTTTTAAAAAATATATTTTTTAAAGATTTAATGTATTTATTCATGAGACACACAGAGAGAGAGACAGAGAGAGAGGCACAGACACAGGCAGAGGGAGAAGCAGGTTCCATGCAGGCAGCCTGACGTGGGACTCGATCCCCGGTCTCCAGGATCACACACTGGGGTGAAATTAGCGCTAAACCACTGAGCCACCAGAGCTGCCTCCTTTCACCTTTTATCACTGTACTTTTGCCTTTATTGAATTTCACATGTCTTACATCCTACTCCATAACCACAACACTTTCCTATTTTGTTCATATGCTGATTCTACAATACAAAATTCAATAAACACTGAAAATGTTATTATAATTGTGTAAATATTGGTCCCTGGAAAGTCAAATTGAGCATTATGTTTATATTTCTTTTGCTACTTTCTTGTGGAATTGGTAATTGGTATCTTTTTTCCTTGCATCATTTGTCATGATTGCATATTAAATTTTATTCAAACTTCCTGTCATACAGTCTCTGATATGGTGGACCTTTTTACCACCAAGTTCTGTTTGGAGCTCTCCTTCTTCCTGTACGACTTGCGGTTCTGGTTATCCTGGAACTCGCCTTCACTGCTCTTCTGAATAGGATTCACTGTTTCCTAGCATTTTCTTCTTTCTTGGATTATTCTTCCTTTTTGTTGGAGTATATCCTAAGGAATTGCATCAGAGAGCTCCACAGTAGCTAAACTTTCTGATGGCTTATGTGTCTGAAAATGGTTTTTTTCCACTTTCACATTTGATAAATGGTTTTATTCTATGCAGATTTTTAGGTGGAAAATCATTTTCCTTCTGATATTTGAAAGCATTCTTCTTTTGTTTTCTATCATCTAGTGCTGTGATAATTCTGATATAGTGTGATTTGTTCCCTTTTAAGGAATTTGTTTTTATTTCCACACTGGAAAATTTAAATATATTGTTTTTATTTATTGTTTTAAAGTTTTACAGTGATATGGTTCAGTGTATATATTTCCTTTATTTATTGAGCCAGACACATCATAGGCTCTTTTAGTTTGACTTTCATTGAAGTACTCGGTTGTAGGAGATTTCTTCCAAGATGATGATTATTATTTATTACTATTACCACTTCCCTTCTATAATCTCCACTCCCTCTAATGCCAGACATCTTAGAGTAATCATCTATGTCTTGTTTTTTTCTGATAGTTTCTATTTCTTATAGAAATAAATATATCTGTATTTTGTAAAGTATTTTGTTATTTTGTAAAGTATTTAGTATTTTGTACTAATATTTTGTTATTTTGTAAAGTATTTAGTATTCATATTTTAATTTGGCACATATTTTAATTTAACACGTTTGATTTCTGGTTTTTAATGCCATCCTTTTCTTGTTCTTGTTTGTTTGTTTAAAGATTTATTTATTTATTTTAGAGAAACAGTGTGCCAGCAGGGGGAGAGGCAGAGGGAAAGAATCTCAAACAGACTCCCTGAATGAGGAGCATGACAATGCAGGTTCTATCCTAGGATTTTGAGATCATGACCTTGAGCCAAAATCAAGTCAGACGCTCAACCCACTGAGCCACCCAGGAACCCCTTATACAGTATCTTCTTGAATATCTCTTAAGATACAATAAGAAGTATAAGAAGAATTTTTTAAGGATTTCTCTCTTGATAAGTTACCTATGTTTTTCCTGGCATCAATTTTGCTTATTTTGATCTTTCTCATTCATATTGCAAGTTTTTTCCCTCAGATTTTTGGTGGTCCTTGTCTGTCCATTTTATTTTTCGGGGTAATAGAAAAGCTGAGTGACTGACTGCCAAAGGCAGTTACTGCACTGGCAAGCTTTGTTTTAAGGTGTGTGGGTGGGGAAGTGCACATTATAATTTAGGACTCTTAAATGTCAGAGTTCCAACTCCCACACAAGCTGCCCTACTTCTTCCCAAGCAGTGTTTTCAATTATTATAGAGAAGAATGGCTGTTTTTACTCCTCCCTCCCTCCCTCCCTTCCTCCCTTCCTTCCTTCCTTCCTTCCTTCCTTCCTTCCTTTATCCCTTCTTTCCTCTCTCCTTCCCTTCTTTCTTCCCTTTCTACTCTCCCTCCTCCATGCTTTTTCTCTCTTTCTTTTCTTTCTTTTACCCAGAGCTGTGATGAGGGAAGATATAAGTGATGGACCTTCTGAGAAAGATGTTGGGTGACAGAGGTGGACGTGGATGGAGAGAACTTGTTTTGTCTGAACTTTTCAATAAATCTCTCCATTTTTTAGCCTGTGCTTCGCTTCTACTCTCCACTGTAGTTGGCGCTTCAAAGTTCTCAGTCCTCTGGATTCCACTGGGCAGATTAACTTCCTGTGCAGTCCTTTCTGCATCTATACCTTACAGCATCTCTCTTTACTTTGCTTTATCACTCACTGGTTCATTATCTGTGTTCAGTCTTCCCCAGATTTGTTGAAATCATTTATTGATTGTCCTGCTTTTCATTCTCTTTTTCATTGTTGGTTTATATCTTTTTTTTTTGTATATACCTCTATTATTATTTTCACTGAGTCTTAACAAAGAGAGGAGATAAGCAGTTACGTTGTCTTTCATCTGATTTTTTTCTTGTAATGAAGATAGAAAAGGCCACTGTCATTCATGACTTCATTTGCTCATTCAAAAAATATTTATTAAGTGATTATTAATTCTATGTCTTGCACTGAAAATAGAATTATAAACAATACCAGAGAGCACTTCTATGCTCATAGGGATGCCAAGTGGGGCAGATAAGTGAGGGGGGCCCTGGCTTAATCCCAGAGAGCGGTTTCCTTGAGAAAGTGAGTTTGAATTGAGATATAAAGGATAACTGAGAATGAGGTAGATTACAATGGGATGGGAGGAAGAATGTTTTTGGAAAAGGCAACTGTATTTACAAAGTTCCAGGCTCGGCTAAGAGAATGGTGCTTAGGGCAGCCTGGGTGGCTCAGCGGTTTTGTGCCACCTTCAGCCCAGGGTGTCATCCTGGAGACTCGGGATCGAGTCCCACGTCGGGCATGGAGCCTGCCTCTCCCTCTCTCTGTTTCTCATGAATAAATAAATAACATCTTTAAAAGAGAGAGAGAGAGAGAGAATAGTGCTTAGAAGAACTGAGAGAATTCAGGTGGCTACAGCATGGAGGACAAGGGAAGAGCCAGGTGACAGGAGATGGGTAAGCAGGTACTGGCCAGAGGAGATTGGTGAAATGGGGCCTTCTTAGGTAGCTTCAGAGCTGGAGTCTCTATCCCTAGGAGCACTGGGAAGCCACTGAAGGTTGTAAGAGGGTTTGGGGCAGGGGTGGGAACAATGTGGAAAAAAAAAAAAAAAACAGTCTGGCTGTTGTGCGTTGAACCGAGTACAGACATTAGCGATGAAGGGAGATGAGTTTGGAAATTATGATAATTGCCCAGGCTATAAGCATTGGCTGTCTGAAGTAGAATTGCCAGAGTGGAAATGGACAGGAGTGAACAGATTTGATAGTCATTTAGAAGCTAAATCAGTGGTCTGGACAATGGGCTAGATTTGGAAAGAGATGGAGAAGCAGTTTTCAAGGATAACTTTCAAGTTTCATGGTGCCTTAGCCTAAACGAAGGAGAACTGCAGGAGAAGCAAGTTTGAGGGAATATGATGGCTTTGAACACGCTGAGTTGAAGTGTCCTTGAGATGTACAAACAGAGATTCTGAGTTGGCTTTTGAATACATAGACATGAGAGCTGTATTACAGATATTAACTTGGAGTCAATGACATTTAAGTATTAACTAAGACTTTATTATGGAATGAGACTAATTAGGAAAAAAGATCATATAGTGAGAAGAAATGAAGGCATAGAGTTTTAGTTCTGATTGAGTGCTTTCAATATAGGTTAGTAAGAGTAAGGAGCCTCTTCCCATTTAAAAAAATGAGTAAGTAACAATTATTATTAGAAAACAAGTGGAATATCTGCTATAAAGACAGAGTTGCATATTAAAAATATTTACTCATAGAAGGTAGAGTAACAATTAATTTAGCTCACTTAGCTACAATGATGTTATGAGAGTCAGAAAGATATTTGGTTAATATTTTTGGTGATGAGGTTCAGTTCTTTTCCCTTCTTTTTGGTTTGAAAGTTTTTATAATCTTTCAGTTTTCTTGTCAGTAATACAGATTTTTTCCTGTGTATATGGAAAACTAAAGAGAAAGGTTTTTTCCTTGTTGCTTAAACTATCTGTTGGTAATATAGTGTTTCATTTAATTTTAAATAAATAGACTTGGTTTATTTATTTATTTTTAAGATTTTATTTATTAATTCATGAGAGACACAGAGACACAGGCAGTGGGAGAAGCAGGCTCCATGCAAGGAGCCCGAAGTGGGACTCAATCCTGGATCCCTGGATCACGCCCTGAGCCAAAGGCAGACGTTCAACCGCTGAGCCACCCAGGCATCCCCAGACTTGATTTAATGTTGAAGAAGATCCTGCTTCAGGTTCTCCAATTTACTATGAGAAACTGCAGTTGAAATTATATTCAAGAAAAAATTTTAAGTAATTGGATCTATAAATATCCATATTAGATTCCAACTGCCATCTGACTTCATCATTAGAAGTCTGGACTACATGAAAATCATCTCAGGCAGGTGAAAATCATTTCCATTTTATTTTATTTTTTTAAAAGATTTTATTTATTCATGAGAGAGAGAGAGAGAAAGAGAGAGGCAGAGACACAGGCAGAGGGAGAAGCAGGCTCCATGCAGAGAGCCCGATGTGGGACTCGATCCCGGGTCTCCAGGATCACGCCCTGGGCCGAAGGTAGGCGCCCCACCACTGAGCCACCCAGGAATCCCCTCATTTCTATTTTATAATTCAGGATGAGGTTGTTCAATCTGTACAAGGGTTTATATTCAGTATAAATTTTACATATTTCCTCTAGGTGGTGCACAACGCACAGTTATGTTGAAAAAATCAATAGGCAATACATAAAGCCTTTCTATATTTTATTCTGCATCTGAATAAAACCAAATCTCTTTTATCTACTGATTATAATTTAATAATTGAGATGATATTATTTCATATTTTTGAGATATTGGCCTATATGCAATAATTTCTTGAAGTATAATAAAATGCAGGTGTAATTTTTTCCTTGGTATTGTAATGGAATTATTTTTTTAGCCTGTAATGAAGAAGATTTTGATATATCTATTTCTTTCAGTTACTTCAAGTGAATGATAAATATCCAAATAAAACTATCATCAACTACACAACTAGTAATGTAAAATGAAAAATAGGTCTACATCCATGTACTTCAGATTAGGTCTTGAAGTATGTACTGCTACTCTGCCTTCATATACATTAAACAAGTCTCATTTCTTCCCTAACATCAGTG
This sequence comes from Canis aureus, assembly GCF_053574225.1. Classification (NCBI taxonomy): domain Eukaryota; kingdom Metazoa; phylum Chordata; class Mammalia; order Carnivora; family Canidae; genus Canis; species Canis aureus. Next base: position 62,272,548 of record NC_135611.1, on the reverse strand, counting down.
AAAGGAATAGGAAGTCTGAATGCTGTGGTATGTACATTTTGGATGATCTTTTCCTTATGTTTGTTGCATAGGACAGAAATCACCACAAGAGTGCAGGGCAGGCTCTTTGTACGAAATGGTATGGGAGTAGATAGACTAGCACTGGACTGGTATGGCTGGAGAGTATCATTTTTTAGGCGTTCATATGAGTTTTAATGGTCTTTAAAACTTAGATTGCTTTTCTAAAATATGTAGGTTATGTTCAAATAACCCTAAGTCTTCCTTTATTAAATCTGAGTAATTATTAAGGTTGTATTTTTTTTCTTCTGAATCACTAATTGACTCAGAAGTTTAAGACTATGATACTTAATTAAAGTCCATGTTTCTCAAATTATCAGCTTTATTCTCCTTTTCGTAAAGATAGATAATGTGGTGCATTTTTAGCAAATACAGGGTATTAGTATTAGCGTGATAAACATTTCTTGAGAATCCTGTGATTTCAGGATCTAGTAGCTCAAGGAAGACTTTTCTAAATCCCAAATATGTAGTGTAAACAATAAGAAAAATACCCCCAGAATTCAGAGTTCTGTTGAGACCTCATGTAAGAAGGAAGGTCTTAAATGGGCCTTGAAAAAATGGGATGGACAAAGGCTCAGAGGAAGAAATTACTCTTTCCCTTTCTTTTCCCCTTCAGTTTCTTCCTCATTATCTTCTGAATCAATTTTAAATGATAAAAACATACATATCAATAGAAAAGAAAGTTAAACATTCAAAAATGTATAATGTAAAAAATAAAATTCTTCCTCCTGTCCCTAGCTCTAACACATTCCCTAAAGGGGGTCATTATTAGTAGTTAGGTATGGACATACAGATATTTTAATCCATAAATATTTATTTATTTTACATCAATGAAATATAACCACGTCTATTCTGAAAATTATCCTTTTTTAATTTTTTTGCTATTCACAAAAAGATTTATTAAGAGCTCTAGGGGCTCTAGGGGAGAATCCTTTCTTGCCTTTTCCAGAGTCTGGTGTCTCCTGGAGTTCCTTAGGGCTGCTTCATGCCAATCTCTGCCTCTGTGTTTCTGCGGCCTTCTCCCCTCCTCCCTGTGTCTTCTGTGCTTCTGTTTCCTTATAAGAACACCTGCCACTGGTTTTAAGGCCTACCTGGACAGTCCAGGAGGATCTCTTGAGGCCCTTAATTATATCTGCAATAATCCATCTCCTAAGTCGGAAAAAAAGGTGAGACTATAGAATGTTAGCATGTTGTAACAATACTATTCCTCTTTATACAACATCTGTACTCCTCTTAAAGTACTAACATCATTCAGCTTTCTGTTCTAGTAAGAGTTACATAATCTTAATATTCGATATTGCTTTTTCTGTGAATGCAGAGAGACTACCTATGTTTTAAAAAATCTTTTTATTTTGAAATAATGATATACTCATGAGACGTTGTAAAGATACGTACAGGGATGTTCCCTGTACTCTTCACCCACCCTTCCCCAAAGTTAACATCAATAGTACAGTATCAAACTAGGAAATTGAAATTGATACAATCCACAGAACTAATTCAGATTTTAACAGTTATATATGTACTATAGGTATGACTATGTGTGTGTACTCCCCTGCAATTTGACTACAAGGAGCTGCCTGTAGTTCCTACCACAAGGCTCCCTTGTGCTACCCTCTTTACAGCTACAACTTCAATCCTGAATTTCTGGCAATCACTAATCTGTTCTTCAACTGTGTAATTTTGTTATTTTATAATGTTATGTAAATGGAATTAAATAGCATGTAACTTTTTAACTTTGCCTTTTTAAAAACTCAGCCTAATTCCCTTGAGATTCGCTGAAGTTAGTACCACAACTTATTTTTGCACTCAGTATTATATCAGAAACATCTGTTAGTATATGTAGATCAATCAGATATATTTACACACACATATACATAATACATATATTTACAAAAGCATAGTGTGCCATTGTATAGATGCATCATAATTTATTTAGCTTATTTCTTGTTTGACATTTGGGTTGTTTCCTAGATATTTTTAATAGCATAACAACGTTTAGTAAATAAATTTACACACACACACATATATATATGTATATACACTTCTGCCTACTTGTGTTAAAGTATAGCACAAGTTCTTAGAGTTATAAGGGATACCTTTTACATTTTTTAAAAAAGATTTATTTATTTATTTTAGTGGTGGAGAGGCAGGGAGAGAAGAGAGTCTTAAGCAGACTCTGCTGAGTGTGGAGCCTGACCTGGGGCTCAGTGGGCTCAATCTCAGGACCCTGAGACCACAACCTGAGCTGAAACCAGGAGTGGGTTGCTCAAACAACTGCGCCACCCAGGCACTCCACCTTTTACATTTTTGGTAGAAATAGTCCTCCAAACACTGAAGTACTTTATGCTGTTAAGGGCCTACCTAGAATGTTATGGAATTAGTGTTGCTAAGGTATTAGAATTTCCCACATTTTTATTAATAACTTTAAGTTTTGTGTTTGTATATCTGCTGGATTAAACATTATATTTCACTGTTTCAATTAATATACCTTTCACTGTGAGTAAAGATGAGCCCTGTTTAAAAATATTATTGGTTGTTTATATTTTGCTTATAAGAAAGAAATGTGAACATATATTCAGGGAATAATGAGCAAGCAGTTTGTCTGGAGCTGAGTCTTTGGGGATTAGAGATGTACAGGGTCAGACTGTGACAAAGGAATGTGGAATCTAGCCTAAAAACTGATGAATCATTGAGGAATTTGTTAAAAGTCAGTATGTAGTGTGTCAAAATTGGGAAACTAGAAATGGGAATTCACTTAAGGTATTACTGTGGTACTTCAAAGTCTAAAATGATGAGGGGCCTATGCCAGGCATGACAGTAGTCCTGAAAAGACTGATGAGAGGGACATCATCAGAGAAGAATCAAGAGGAGATACTCACTGGGGGCAGCCCGGTTGGCTCAGCAGTTTAGCGCTGCCTTGGGCCCAGGTCCTGACCCTGGGGACCCAGGATAGAGTCCCACCTCGGGCTCCTGCATGGAGCCTGCTTCTCCCTCTGCCTGTGTCTCTGCATCTCCTCTCTCTCTGTCTCTCATGAATAAATGAATAAAATCTTAAAAAAAAAAAAAAAAGAAAGAGGAGATACTCACTGAACAGATTCTGTGACAGAGTGACCTCCAAGTGATGTGATCTACCGTGTGCATGTGTGTCAAATGACAGACTTTACAGAAGAAAGTTTGGAGACAGTGATTCGGATGCTAAGAACTGGGTGGAGGTATTTTATTCTAGACACTGTAAGTGAAATAAATATTACTTGTAGGGCAGCCCGGGTGGCTCAGCGGTTCAGCGCCTGCCTCGGCCCAGGTCGTGACCCCGGAATCCCGGGGTCAAGTCCCACGTCGGGCTCCCTGCATGGAGCCTGATTCTCCCTCTGCCTGTGTCTCTGCCTCTCTCTCTCTCTTTTTCTCTAATGAATAAGTAAATAAAATCTTTAAAAAAAAAAAAAATATATATAACTTGTAGTGCCATGTGCTGGTACCATGGATGTGCTTTCAGATATCGTGACGCTCTAAGTACTTTACGATTCCTGGCATTTTGTACTAAAAAGCTGTCTAAAATAAGTGGAAGTTGGACAAGGTGATGGGCAGACGAGGGCAGACACGGTCGTCAGGAATTACCTCGGGCGGGACGAAGTTCAGGGCTCCCAAGGCAGGCGGGCCCAGGCTTCCGCCCTGAGTTGACCACCTCTCAGTTTCGTGATCTCCCGCCATGTTTCAGTCCTGCGTCTTAGTCCTCTTCTCTCTCACACAGAAATGCAGTGGAGCCTCGAGCAACAGGGGCCTGGACTGCGCAGGTGCACCTACACGCGGATCTTAAAATACATTTTGGGGGTGGTTGTGGTTTTGCCGCGCAAAGTTTCATTTCCGGTTGGCCCAGGGCTCTGGCGTGGTGGCAACGGCTGCCCGGGGCTGCAGGGAGAGGCGCAGGCCGGAGCCGTGAGCTCGGAGGGGTGGCAGGCTCTGGACTCCGCAGGCTCCCGACCGCGGCGGGACAGCGGCCCTCGGACAGACAGGCACAGGAACGCAGAGCAGCGGCAGGCGAGCTGCTGCCATGTCCGCCCGGGGCTCTTCCGCTGCCGACCCGGAAGTGGTTCTCGGGGGAGCCGAGGGGTCGGCCCCGCCCCCGCAGACCCCTGGCGAGCGCCCCCGGGCGCCCCGCTCAGCTTCGGGGCTTTTCCTCGTCGAGCTGGGGCCCAGGAGGGGCGCGCGCGGCTTCGAGCTGGTGCTGCGGGTTCGACCTGGGAGGCCTCCCGCGCGTCCTCAGGTGCCTGGGGGGGAGGGGCAGACAGGGAGGGGCAGACGGGCAGGGGAGGGGCAGGGGGCAGGGGGGTGGGAGGGGCAGACGGGCAGGGGTGGGGGAGAGGGACGGGGGGAGGGGCATTGGGGCGGGGGTGGGAGGCCCGCAGGGGGGAGGCCCGCAGGGGGGTGGTCCACAGTGGGGGGAAGTCTGCAGGGGCGGGAGGCCCGCAGGTGCTTGTCGCCGCGGGAATAGTTGCCCCGAAGCTGGGCTCGCGGCTGGTCGGGGCGGGAAGGAGCGGAGCAGCGCTGGCCACTCCGGGAGGCTCCGACGGCCCCGCTGGAGAACAGCCCGGGGGTGGCCCGAGGCTGCAGGAGGGGGCCTGCTCCGCTCTGTTTTAGCCAAACGCTGTCCGAGCAACAGACAGCTGAGGGCCCACGGGTTGCTCCTCCTCTCTGTGGATTTTTTTTTCACAGTACCGTTCATGAGTTTTCCTTATGCTTCTCTTAGTGACATTTTCTTTTTTTCTAGCTTAATTTAAGAATAACAGCATATGGGCAGCCCGGGTGGCTTAGTGGTTCAGCGCCTGCCTTCGGCCCAGGGCGTGACCCTGGAGACCCGGGTTCGAGTCCTGCGTCGGGCCCCCTGCATGGAGCCTGCTTCTCCCTCTGCCTGTGTCTCTGCCTCCCTCTCTGTGTGTGTCTCTCATGAATTGAAAAAATAATAACAGCATATAATACATACATAAAACGTGTTACTCGATTGTTTATGTTCTTGGCCAGGCTTCCTATCAACAGTAGGCCATTAGCGCCTTTTCGGGGAGTCAGAAGTCATGCATGGATACTCGCTCGCCGTGGGTGCCCCCCAAGCCCTGTGCTGTTGTTCAAGGGTCAACTGCAATAATGGTCACAGTCATTATCTCAAAGAACTGGTACATCAAATGAAATAGTCCATGTAAGAGTGCTCAGGATCCATCCTTGCATGTAGTAAACACTCAGTATTTTTAATTATTATGTTGATCATTATGATTGTGATTGGACAAAATTTTGTGTGAGTGTTTTCCGTACCACCCCGTCTAATTTCCACTGAAGAGGATTTTGGCTGTACTCACTCATTTTCCTTGCCTTTACCACCTTTCAAAAGGAATTCCGGCGTTTCCAGAAAGGATATTACACTTTTGTTAATGTCAAGCGAGGACGGCAGGAACAAGTCAGTGGGCTGATCCGTTAGGGAGAAAAGTCAGGAGGTTCCAGATGACATCCCTCAGGAAGTCACAATCTGTAGGGAAGATTTGGGAACATCAGGTGCAAAGGAAAATGGAGAAAGAAGAATCAAGAGTGAGAGGAGGCAGAAAAACAAAACAAAACAAAACAAAAAACAGGGTTGAGAAACTGGGGGTTTGGGGACTGAGAGTTTCTGGAAATCTGATGTGAGCAGAACAATTGAGAGGAAAGGGAATGTACTGTATTGTTGTGGACATGCATTTGGATCTTCTTTGATGGATCAAAGTAAAACATTTAAGCCAGAAACTTACATTCTGGTGTACTCTGTGTCCCACTGAGTGTCCCACTAGTGCCACCAGGCAGGAGACAAAGGGTAGTTGACCAAGACCTTCCTGCGTGCCCTTTCACTTGCATACAGTTAACTCAGAATGGAGCTCCTGGTATGTAGTAAGTGATATCAGGTTGAGCTCTGCTTTCTCTTGATTATATTTTATTTTTGTTTTATTTTAATTTTTAAAAAAGATTTTATTCATTTGGCAGAGCACAAGCAGGGGGAGCAGCAGGCAAAGGGAGAGGGAGAAGCAGGCTCCCCACTGAGCAGAGAGCCGGATGTGGGGCTCGATCCCAGTACCCTGGGATCATGACCCAAGCCGATGGCAACACTTAGCCAACTGAGCCACCCAGGCACCCCTCATTTTTATTTTAAAGCAACATTATCATTTTTCCGATTCTTCCCCGTCCCCCCAAATGAAATGTTTGGTGTTATCCGTGATACTTTCTTCCTTTTACCAACCTGGTACCAATCTATCACCCAATCCCATCTGTGCTTATTCAATGAACTTTTCTTTAATTCAGGTTCAATAATACTGTTCCAGGGGTCACACTCAAATACCTACTTGGGTTAGGAGGGTAACCAAGCTGTCTGGTGTGCGGCAGTAGGGCTAATTTAGAGTCAGAGTTTGGGGTTTGGAGAAGAACAGGATGTAACATCAATCTGAATCTTCTGAATTCGGATTCAATTGAGATAGACAAAGAAGTCTAGCTGAGGAGGATCTAAATGTTAGTTTTATTAACATTTATTGCCAGAATTTAATTTATTGCCAGAATTGTTAGGACACTTGAGTATGTGGCAGATACTGAACTCCATCAATACTGAATCCCATAAATAGACAGACTTTCCCACCCACAGGCGGGTCTGGATTCTGGCCAGCCTCCTCCCCTGGGGCAGAGTTGTAACATTTCAGTTGTGTTAAGGATAGAGGATAATGTGTACTCTCTGCAGACTCATTGTTCCCATAAAGAGGAGGGGTGGGGAAGGATCTCAGCTCTGCTTGATCTCAGCTCTGCTTTTCTGGTCCCTGTTCCCAAAGTCATCAATGAATACCCCGAGTTTCCTGTTACCTCTATTTGCCAAATTCCATGGAATTACTGTTTTGTTGCTTTTTTTTTTTTTTAATTTTTTTTTTATTTATTTATGATAGTCACACAGAGAGAGAGAGAGAGAGAGGCAGAGACACAGGCAGAGGGAGAAGCAGGCTCCATGCACTGGGAGCCCGACGTGGGATTCGATCCCGGGTCTCCAGGATCGCGCCCTGGGCCAAAGGCAGGCGCCAAACCACTGCGCCACCCAGGGATCCCTGTTTTGTTGCTTTTAACCCATTGGGTTTAATCATGAAGCCTGCCGTGGTCTGTCAGGAGTGTGGCTTTCCTTTCTAGGGGGCCAGATACACTTTTGAGACCGCCTCCCTTTTCATGAGGCCACCCCCTACCCACAATTGTTGTACCTCCTACCCCACTAGTACTCAGTGTAGATGTAGCACCTAGCACCTCTGAAATAAATTGGACGAGTGCACTAATTAAAGTAACATTTTGTGACCAAGGCTGACCGTAATGTCCAGAATCGCTTGTCAGTTTTGCAGTAAGATTGAATGCAAACACTAAGACAATTTGGTAAGAAACTGCTATCACCACAAAGATGTCCCAAAATTGAACATCAATGCCTCCTAATTATAATATTTCAGGGAGATTTCAAAGATTTGAAGTCTCAAATTATATTGCTAAAATTAAATTAAAATCAGAGGACTTTATGTCATCCCAAATTTTCAAATTTGCTCTCTCTGGTGTCTGGATAGAGTCAGGTTCTTTTAGCTTCTTTGGTCAGTTTTTCACTAAAATGCAGGTATTTGCTTTAGTTGTATTCCTTACCCCTTTCATGCCATTGCTTTTAAAAAAGTGTCCAAAGATTTAATAGAACAAAAGATGACCTGAGCACCAACCCCACACCCACCTAATTTAGGAAACAGGCCAATTCCAATCTCACAGAGCAGAAATCCTGATGAAAGTATGTCCTCAAGACCCTGTTTTTAGTGTTGCTAAGGGTACTTGGAAGAAAAAAAGTTAGGTGGAGGCATTTTTCTCGTTTCAGACTTGCTGTGATTCTCATCCATGATTACTGTTCTTTTAGGTCTATGATCAGCGTACTTGAAAGCCTGTGATCTCCCCTAGCAAGAGTTAATTTTGGCCCTATCCCATGACCAGAATTGGGGAGGGGAAGCTATCCCTGTACTGTGTATTTCCTCTTAAGCTTAGAAATTATGGTGGTGGCAACTTTGTCCCATGGGTCTCATTTGAGGTATTTTTCTTTTCCTTTTGCATATTTATACCCTCTCAATTTCCAAAACAGTTTTTTCTCTTTGAATCTTGTGCTTCAGGCACTCCAGAGTTTAATGAGTGTGTACTCTGTCTAGAGACATAGTTATCCAATATCTTGTGAGCAGGCTTTTATTTTTTATTTTTTATTTTTATTTTTTGCCCTGTACCTGTTTTCTTTTAATATGAATTGCCTAATATCAGGAACTTGCTGCTAGGGAAGTAATTCCTGAGCACCTAGCCGAGAGCCGCTCTAATAGATTTTTGAACTGAAGCTCCTTTTGGTAATTCTGAAAACTGTGTCTCTTGGGGCCTGTTGCTTAAGGCATTGTTCTTGATTTTTAAATGTTCCAGGTCTTGAGTAACATTATTTTCTCCCACATCGTTTTCTGTAGCTGTAGGATATTTGTCTCTAGCTTCATTTTTCTCTACGGTTCTGTTGAATCTTCCGAGAAGCTCAATTAAATTTTTAATCAGCTTCTTAAATTGTTTCCTTTCTTTCCTTTAGCACCACTTGCTTGCTCTAAACACTTTTTTATCATCCTTTAATTTATTCTTTGTATTTCTGTCCTATTCCTCTAGATTATGTGTCAATGCGGATAGTGGGATGATGGGATTCTGGGACTATCAAATCCTTTGCCTGTCAAATATATCTTGTCCAATATATATGCTTTGAGTTGGGTAATCCCACCTGGGAGATATTCTCCCATCTGGCCAACATCTAAGACTCCCATCTGCTCGTGTCCTGTCTGGCTCCACTGTACTGTGCCTCATTTTTGCTTTGCCATCCCTTAGAGCCCTACTTTCACCCACTTTTCAGGTATGTACTTTCAGGCACAGTATCACCCTGAAACTCACTTAATAATTCTTGCTGTATGTTTATGATGATCCTGACTTTCTCCCCTCAAATCTGTGCAGATTTTTATTTTAACAGCTTAGTTTTGCTGTCCTAAGCTTAAGGGGTTCTTCCCCAACTACTTTGACAATGGACTCTTTCTTTGCAGCTTGAGAAGCCATCTTTAATAGTTTCCAGGATCATTTCCTTAGGAGAATCACTCCTCAGGAGAATCATTTCTTTCTGTTTTTTTTTTTTTTTTTTTTTTTTTTGAGATTTTATCTGTCTTCCTCTCTCAGATGTTCTTGGACCCTAGTAACCATTAGATCTCTCCCTCTTTTTCTCTCCCCTCCCCCCTTTTTTTCTAATGCATTCTTTAACATTAAGCAATCTTAGATGCTGTATACATGGTGTTTTTGTTTTTGTTTTTTCCCTTTTTATGTTTCTGTTGTGGCTTTCGGAATCTTGTTTTCTCCATTGCATTTTTCTATCCTTTTTTTCTATATTTCATTTTTCTCTTATGAAGATGTCTCTTTTCCTCCAGCTTAGATAATTTCTTCTGTAAAATTGTGTCCAATGTTCCCCCAGAAAAATTAGTTTGAAGAGGCAAATTTGAGTCAGATTTTAGAGGGCTTTGAATATAAATTCTATAGATTAATGTGACTGCACATTAGAATTGCCTGGGGAGCTTTAAAAAGTCCAATGTTCAGACTCTGTGGGCGCTTTGGTCATGGAGCAGCCGTGGGCAGTCTCCTCTGCCAATGGGCTCAGTTGCCTAGTGTTTCTGTTCCCTCTATCTGTTGTCACGCCCTGAGGTCTTCGGGAGTCACCATCAAGGTTTCCACCAGTCTACAAGTGACAGCAAAGGCAGCCATCCCCTCCAGTGGCCCACTCATGGCCTTCCACGACTATTACTGGCACCACTTGGATTCCACTTCCAATAACAGCTCCTGACAAAATGCAGAGTATCCTGGGGAGGCCATCTCTCACTACCCAGTTTCTCCAAGGCCCACTGGGGTCACTGGTGGGCAAGCTCCTTTTTGGAGAAGTCCACTTTCCCGTTCATGGCTAAGTGTTGGAGTCTCCAAAAGTTTGGAACCTTTCCAGGCCACCAGCAGCACAGTCACCTGTTCTTGCTTCTGGAAGCCATGAGGAGGCAGCCTGGTGGCCTGCCTGGCAAAGCCAACACTGGGCCCCAATCCTGAATGGCCACCACGTGGCTCCCAGAGGCGCTAGGCTCGCCAGAGCTCTTCTCCTACCAGTAGACCAGGCAGGCTGCAGGAAGCCACAGTTGGGCTCTTTTATATCAAAACTGCAAAACACCAAAAAGGAAGGTGAGAGAATTCTACTCTTTACTATCCAAGCCACAGGCAAGCCTTCCTGACACCCTGTAACTGTGTGCCCCATACCAAGTGGGAAATAAACTCCAATCAGCCAGCAAAACAAAGCAAAGCAAAACAAAACAAAACAAAACAAAACAAAAAATGTCAGGACTCACTGCCAGAGATTCTGAATTAATTGATATGATGGAGACTGGACGTGGGTGTTTTTAAATTCTAATTCTCAAGAACAGTGAAGGGTCTGAAATTTTACTCTGATAGCTAAGAAGTTAGTTTCAAGGATGCTGGTATAAAACATGAGATCCTTTGTCAGAGATGAAGGACAGTTTATTATTCATAGAAATATCAGAAGCCAGAGTAACAACATTTTTTTTTTTTGCTGTTTTTTTGAGTCCTAATTCCTGTAGGGTGATACAAATGACATCTGTACACATAGTAGGTTTCATTATAGGAGAGGATCTATGAGTTTAGGGGGCCTGAATATTTTATAATGGAAAGTAGCATTCCTCCCTTTGGTTCCAGAGGGAGAGACACTGTATCTATCTCCTGTATAAACATCCTTGAAAATAATAATCTAAAACAAGGAGCAGTCAGTGCTTTGTTTATGATAGTCCTGTGGAAAATTGACTCCCAACAGAGTTGAGACTACTTCTGGAGACAAAGGGGAATTCGAAAATTGTTTTAAGCAGGTACATAAAGGGAGTGCTTTAAAAAATATGGAGATTTTTCCAGGAAAGACTTAAAGCAGAGTAACATCTTAGAAAGTGTTATATTAATTCAGGCAAAAGTTGAAAAGGTTTTGGCCAGGTAGTAGTAGAAGACAAGGACTGAAATTTTAAAGAAAAATTGATAAGCATGGGTTATTGATTATATACAAAAGGAGTAAGATAGTGACAGTGGAAAATAGTTTTCTTTGTAGAAAAGTTAATTTTTATTTCTTGATAGGTGAGGGGCTATTCAGGTTATGAATTTCTTCTTGAGTGACCTTTGGTAGTTTATATTTTTCAAGAAATTTATCCATTTCCTCTAATTTGTCGAATTTATAAGCATAAAGTTGTTCATTAGCCAGGCAGATGTATAAATATAATTGTCCATTGTCTGTTGGTTTTAAACCAACGAATATATGAAAGATTTTTCTTCCCACTAATAATACTCTTTTTCTTTTCCTTTTCTTCTTTTTTCTCTCTTTCTCTCTTCCTTCTTTCTTGTCTTCCCACATCTCTAGAGAAGTAGTGTGGCATAGGGAAAAGGGCCTTCAACTTTGGAATTGTTAAGACTTCCCATCAACAATAATTTATTGAACACCTATTGTGTGCTTGACACTGTTTTGGATCTGAGTGTACATTAGTAAATTATATGATTTGCCCTGATTGAGGTCATATTCAAGTGAATGAAGATATTATTTGATCTCTGAACTCCCGTTTCCTCATATCTAAAATGGAAATTTCCTAGAAAAAAATAAAAAATAAAAAAAAGGGAAACTTCCTAAAATCAGGGTATTGTGACTGAATGAGGTAATGAATGTTAAGTTCCTGGCACATAATATGTACTTGGCAATATATATAGTTGTATGCTGCTCATTAATTACTTTCTTGAGCTCCCCCAGCAGGTGACTCAAAATCACCTGTTAAAAATTGATTAGCCTTTTCTAAAAGTTCTTTGAGAATGAAATGTTTCCTCTGGCTCTATGGAAAACACATTGCCCTCTCTTTACCTCATTGCACACATGGTCTTTTTGCCTCATTTGTCACCTCGGTGGGTTTTACAATGTTTCTGGTGTCTATCAGTAATGTACTTGGTAGAGGAGCAAGAAACTGGATGCAAACTACAGAATTTCTGTTTTAAGCCAGAGAATTTTATATGTGATTTCTATCCTGTGGTACATTCAAACCAAAGGGTGTTGTGAACATGAGGAGAAGGCACAGTAAGAGGTTAGCATGTTGCAGATTTTTCTTTATTCATCTAAATTAATTTCATTTCATCATAGCAATATGAATGCCAAATAAAATCATTTCTGTTGATTTATACAGTTCTTGTGAATCACTTTACTTTTGGTCTGGAGCCCTACAACAGCTACCTGAGGTATCATTTGTGATAACCACTCAGAAATGTGCTGCCTAGCAGGCTGCCATGCTTAAATAATCTGGTTTTGTTATTTCACTCAGCAGTAACATGGCTTTGAGGGAGATTAATCCAGTGCCAAACACTCTTTTCTATCTTTTCTAAAGTAAAGCAAAGTTCAGAGTCTTAAAGGAGTAGATATCTCGTTTTAAGAGGCTTTTGATTATTGAATGTTATGTGGATTATTGCTGCCTCTGTATGATGAAGGAGCAACCAATACTTTTATTCTCTTATTATAATCAGAAAGTGATTTTAGATGGAAAGTATATTTGGAGGCTTTTTCTAAAATTGTCATGTGTGACTGAGGTTTTTGGTAACCAAATATATGACTATATTTGGAACTAATGCATATAGCTAACTCTTGGGTTTTTGAAGGGGCCAGGAAGATTATTCAAGCTAGATAGTTCACTTGATGACAAAGTGGTATCAATAGTGGTTACCTCTGTCTATGTGCTTGTTCGTGTCACACAGAAACACATACCATTCGTTGGCTACAGGCTTTATTCAGGTGTCTGTTTCGCTGTTCCTTATACACTTGTGAAAAATTGAAGATTGGAGCAAATACGTTTATTGATGGAAATCAACTTGAAGTTGCTTCTTGTGATGATACTTCTTTGGAATTTCATCTGTGAAATCATCTTATCACTAAACTATCCCTTCTAGTAGGGAAATGTGGGAGAAAATGAGAGAGCAAGTAAATACCTATTCAGTGAAGCACTGAATAGTTTGAGGAATTTTCTGCATTACTTAGAAGAGTTTCTTAGTTGTATGTGCATCAATGATATTTTAATAAAAAAATCACAATGCTTTCACAAGATAGCCTGTTAAAATGATTATATGAGTATTTTCTCTGTAGCTATCAGTAAATGCAATTAAATGAGCTTAAAAAAGTCTTTTTGGCAAATACAGTACATCACAGTCTACTTCACATATTTGGTTGTGTGGAGTTACTAGCAGTAGCACAGTGCTGTGGAGAGAGAATGGGTTTTGGAGTTAAAAAAATTTGGGTTTGAATTCTCATATCTCCATTTGCCCAATGTCTGAGCCATAATAGTCTTTTACTAATAGAAAGTCAATAATATATACTTCCTAATATTGTTGTAAATATTCTATTTAATGCCTCAGCATCAAAATGGGAACATAGTAGTTTTTCAATAAATTGGGTTACTTTTCCTCCTGAGATTTTCAGAAGTGTAACAAAGGGGATTGACCTATGCCTGGGCTTTTTGGTATTACCATGAGTACTTTGAGATTAAAACTGTAAGAAATAAGATTATCTATGCTTCTCTAACTCACTGATGGAGAAAATATCCAACAGAGACATGGTAATTTCTAATGTTGGACTTAAATGTGAAGTATCTTCTTATTTTCATTAGCTCAGAAGTCTATATCCATTTTCCTCAAAGCAAAGCAAAGTGAACAGCTCTTCGTTTTGTTAATTTTGTTAAAAACCTTGTTATTTTTATCTGTATATTTTTAAATATTTTATTTATTTATTCATGAGAGACAGAGGGGGAGAGAGAGAGAGAGAGAGAGAGAGAGAGAGAGGGAGAGAGGGAGAGGCAGAGACACAGGCAGAAGGAGAAGCAGGCTCCATGCAGGGAGCCCGACGGACTCGATCCCGGGTCTCCAGGATTACGCCCTGGGCTGAAGGCAGTGCCAAACCGCTGAGCCACCTGGGCTGCCCCCTATTTTTATCTGTATTTTATTTAAAGATGTATACACAAAAGGATTTTATTTTATTCATTTTATTTATTATTTTTTAAAAAATTTATTCATTCATGATAGAGATATATAGAGAGAGGCAGAGATAGACAGAGGGAGAAGCAGGCTGCATGCAGGGAGTCCAATGCAAGACTTGATCCTGGGACTCAGGATCATGCGCCCTGAGCCAAAGGCAGACACTCAACCACTGAGTCACCCAGATATCCCTACAAAAAAGATTTTAAACAAAAAAAAGAGTACCTACTCAGTGTAACTGAGAAACCAAGCAAGCCCCAGTTTTAAATTTTTTTTTAAATTTTTATTTATTTATGATAGTCACAGAGAGAGAGAGGCAGAGACATAGGCAGAGGGAGAGGGAGAAGCAGGCTCCATGCACCGGGAGCCCGACATGGGACTCGATCCCGGGTCTCCAGGATCGTGCCCTGGGCCAAAGGCAGGCGCCAAACCGCTGCGCCACCCAGGGATCCCCCTAAGCAAGCCCCAGTTTTATCTCTATTAATATATTTCTGTTGAGGGCTTGGGAGAATAGATAATCAAATTCTTATTCTTCCTGTCTCATTATTTATGCCTACTCTTCTTTAGGATTGCTACAAAAAAGAGCAAAAGGAGAGGAAAAGAATACATTGACCTGGATTCTGAATCCTCATTCTCTCCTGCAAAATATTTTTTTTCACCCATCTCTTGATTTATTTCCACATCAAGCATCCAATAAGTGCTTTGCACAAAAACCATGCTAGCTTTGAAGTGCTTAAATTAGTGTTTTGGTTTTTAGTGGGGGAGGACAAAATTCATGTGGGTTGTTGCTGGAACAAGATGTGCATTTGAGACTTGGGAATTCCACAGTGATTTTTATCTTTTTTTTTTTTTTCTTTTTTGTAACAACTGTTGAGTTTGGATATTGCATATGTCCTGTTTGTTTAATTTATATTTTAAAGGATTTGAAATCTGTACACAAAACGAGTTTTCAGCTTGTGAGAGCATTAATGTTGGTGATTTAGAATATGGAATTATTGTTTTTAAATAGTAGTAAATCAGTGCTTTACAATCTAATTAGTTCTGTGCTCCTGAGAAATCTTAAAGTACCAACTTCTTATAAGAACAGTATGAAACTTCTTGATGATAGGAGTTCCCGAGAACATTACTAAGGTGACAATGTCTTTGAGCTGTATCTATCTATTTTTTTCATTTTGATACTTATGCAGCATCATTTAGATTCCTTATGTCCTTCAGATTGGTAATGAGTTATTTCTCTGTTGTTTGAATGTAATTTGTTTTTAGTGAATTGCTTTAGTAGCTATTATATTTCACCCTGGGAGTATCTCCATTTTTCAGGTGAAAATAAATTATCTGTGTCTTGTAAATGAAGCTTAGTAAGAGGATAGGAGGAAGGCACGAATGGTAGGATGATGTATATATGTATGCTAAAGATCAAAATACAACTATTATTAAGTTTGATCACAGCTAAGGAATAAAGAAGCTTGTGGTAAATGGAACCTTGAGCTAGAAGATGTATCATCATTTGGCTTCTAGTCTTAAATCTGCCACCAATTTGCTGTATGATTCTGAGTACTTACCTTGCTGAGGTCGGTTTCCTTGTCTGTAAAATTACTGTGTGTTCCACAAGATTTTTTTTACCTTACTTTAAAGATTATGATCTGGGCTTAATACTAACATCATCAAAATACCTGGTGGAAGTAAACCCAGAAATATCCCTGGCTTCAAAAGATTTAGTTTGAAATGCTACTAGAAACTAGGATGGAAAACAAGAGTCAAGGTGTACTTGCATTGGAAGTCAGATACCCCAATAGGACCTAGGAAGTCAGATACCCCAATATATGACTGAGGACAGAGTAGACCAGTGGTTTCAAAATCTGAGAAGTCTGAACCTATCGGACTCACAAGAGCCATGAGTGTAGGGCAAGTGAATAGAAGGGTAGATTTAAGGCAGATGCTTCAAGAATACTTTAATAGTTGAGGTCACACGTTGCCTCTCTTCTATACTCCCTGTTCAGTCAGTATTCCCATCCAGTGATGTCTGGCTTGGGAACTGAAGAAAGAGAAAGTACAGCAGGAATATACTGCTGATGTAAACTAATCTAGGTAAAGAATAAAGAATAATCCCTACGTATGTAAATCAAATCCATTTTCTCATTCATTTATGATTTTTAAAAAAGGTTTTATTTATTTGAGAGAAAGAGAGTGAGAGAGAGCATGCATGGGGTATGGGTGCAGGGAGAGGGAGAAGCAGGCTCCCCGTTGAGCAGGGAGCCCAATGCAGGGACTCCATGCCAGGATCCCAGGACTGTGACCTGAGCCGAAGGCAGACGCTTAACCGACTGAGCCACCCAGGCATCCCTCATTTATGATTTTTGATAAAAAACACTTTCTTATATGTCATTGAATTTAGGCATGACTTGATATCTAAGGTCACATAGCGCAAACCATACTTCATAATTTTCCTGTGACAATAACTTAATTTTTTTAAAAAAACACTGTTAATTGAATCACATAAATGTTCTGAATCCCCATATCTCTGAGACTTGGAATTATGAGCTAGAAATTTGATGTCTCCACAAAAATGGAAGGATTCATTCTCACTGAGGTGTCTTTTCTCTGTATCAAGATGCAAGAGGTAACAGTCAATATAGATATGATTTGACAAATAAAAAGTGAAAGCAAAGAATCCAGTTTCTGGGTCAAAAGATAATGAAATACTTATTAGATATGTCCACTTGAAGACCATGCCATTATCTCATCTTCTGAACCCCCCTCTCTCCTACTTTGCAGCCCCTTGTATTTCTTGTTTATTTCAGGCATCTGACTTAAAACTAAAAAAAAAAAAAAAAAAAAAAGTGATCATCATCATCATCATCATCATCATCATCATCATCATCCTTTCTCTCTTTTTTTTCTCTCTGGCCTTCTGTAGCCAGGCAGGTTCTAAGGCCTGTTGATTCTCCATCTAAAATGTATCTAACGTCTAACTTTTTCCCCTGTTGCCATCCTAATCAGCTCCCTACCCACATTCCCCAAGTTGCCATTGCCTTCTTCTTCTTCTTCTTTTAACATTATTTATATTTATTTGGTTCTTTTTTTTTTAATTTTTTCTTATTTATTTATGATAGTCACACAGAGAGATAGAGAGAGACAGAGAAACAGGCAGAGAGAGAAGCAGGCTCCATGCACTGGGAGCCCGACGTGGGATCCGATCCCGGGTCTCCAGGATCGCGCCCTGGGCCAAATGCAGGCGCTAAACCGCTGCGCCACCGAGGGATCCCAACATTATTTATATTTATATAAGAGGGAGAGAGTGTATGCACCAGGGAGCATGAGCAGAAGGAGGGTCACAGGGAAAAGCAGACCCCTCCACTGCGTGGGGAGACACACATAGGGCTCGATCCCAGGATCCTGAGATCATGATCTAAGCTGAAGTCAGACATTTAACCCTAGACACTTAGGCAACTGAGCACTAAGGTACCCCTGCCATTGCCTTCTTAACTTATTCCACTATATTCTAATTCACTTGTAACCTCCACACATCCCTTTATTTTCTCATTCTGAATTTTATATTTTGAAAAGTTCTAATGATAAAGTACATTTGTAAGTGATCGTGGTACTTAGTTAATTTATCTATTTTCTATAAATCTAATATGCGTAATATGATTACAATGAAAGTTTGGTCCACATGTAATAATCAGCATAAACACACCAAGCAAATATATCCTTTTAGTATCCCAGACAGTCCTCCATTTGTGAGCTGGGCACTTAAGGCTACAGGCTACATAACCCTGTTCTAATCCATTTGAGTGAAATATTGACTCCATTATGTCTAGGGAGACCACATAATATATTATTCAAACTGGAGCACTTTGGACAGTGAAAGGGGGGATATTAGTAATTATAATAATTATGCCTGGACTGTGGTGCAAACTGGAACCGTCCCAAAATGGGAAGTAAGATCATTCTTCCACTACCTATGAATAGAACTAAATCTTTTTTAACTTGGCATTCAGGACCTTCATATTAACTCTTTGTGCATTTCTGATAGGTGAATTCACTGATCCTGTTACATTCTTTGCTTAAACTTTTCTACCCTTGCACACTTTGCTTATGTTACTCTCTTCCTGGAATGTCATTCCCAGACCACTGCACCTGTTTGATCCCTACACAACTTTTATTTTTTTAAATTTTTTTAAGGTATTTATTTATTTATTTATGATAGTCACAGAGAGAGAGAGAGGCAGAGACACAGGCAGAGGGAGAAGCAGGCTCCATGCACCGGGAACCCGATGTGGGATTCGATCCCGGGTCTCCAGGATCATGCCCTGGGCCAAAGGCAGGTGCCAAACCGCTGCACCATCCAGGGATCCCCCTACACAACTTTTAAAATAGAGTTTATCCCTCCAATTTCCCATAAAGCTCCCCTACTTTAGTTACTGTGATTACTCTTCTCTCTGAACTCTGAAGTACTGGTTGATCACTTGGCCTGTATATATATGCAGTCTTGCACTGATAAAAGGGCTCGATCAGTGGTTTAATTATCTGATATCTTTCAAATGGATTTAGGTTTAATTATCTGACATCTTTCAAATGCATTTCAGATTCCTTTTCTATCTTATACTTCCTTTTGGCAATTTAGGGTCTTCTTTCATTCTCTCTTCCTACTATTATTATCTAGACACTGGCTACCCTACAAGGAGCTCTGGAGGTGATGTCAAAATGAAGGAAGGGATTCTAGAGGCCAGAGGCTGAAGAAAGAATCTTCACATGAGATGAGAACTATGGAGGCTGGAGAGGTAAACAAAAACTACAAACTTCGTTACATGAACCAGTAGCTCATAAAAAGAGTTGGAGTAGGGTATCATGAAAGGTGGGTCATGGAAAAGAGAGAGAGAGAGAGAGGTTGGGTACATCATGGAAGAAGTTGGGAGGCATAGCAGCAGTAGAATTCTGAACATTGTGTAGACCTGGAAATTTGGTATTCAAAATCACTCACAGTCCAGGAGCACTGGCAACACCTGGGGGCTTATTAAAAGTGTAGATCCATAGGCCACACTCTATACCTGCTGAGTCAAACACTTCATGTTAACAAGATCCTAGGAGATTCCTTGGAGAAGCACTGGCCTGCAACCTCCACTTGTCTTTGAACACAGATTTTATCATATAGCTGTGTCCTGGTGTGTGAGCACATCTCTCTAAGTTGAATATTCAGGGGTGACACTCAGAATATCCAATAATAAAGATGGGGGGATTAAGTGCTGGTTTGAAATCTAATTTATTTTCCTGTTGGTTTCTTAGTGCTTTAAGTGGCAATATAGTCTGTACAGACTTCCACAAAGGTGGGGATGAGTGTGTATTAGGGTAATATTTTTCAGATAACAAACTGTGACTTAGTAAGAGTTGGGTGGAGAATAATAGAAATAATCTAAGTATAGAAGAGCCAGAGTTTTCAAGTGTCTGTTCATGTCATCAGGATCTGAAAGGTTTTTGACCTCAAATATCTTCTTGCCAGTTTTAAGTGCTTCAGGACAGGAAAACAGTTGGCCATCTGGTTTTACTAAACACTTTCTCACGTACAAGGACAAAATGTATTACTTGGAGCAGTTCAGAAGTGCACTGTTGGAAGAATTTAGGACACTTCTCTATACAAACTATTTCTCAAGGATGAAGAGCTTGGCTTGTATCAAAAATTAAAGGAATTTCTGTTGGTAGTACTTCTGATTCTTTTTTCATATGCTTTAGTTTTCTGTAGATGGTGTCAAAAATAAGCATTTATTTAACTAGAGAAGATATCTCACATAGTCACTTGCCCACTCTTCCTGTAATGGAATAAAAAACTCTGCTATCTAAACTTTTGTTAAGAGAATTCTGTTATATTTTTTCTTATTATTTTCATTGTTGAATTAGAGATGGCATTTGGCTAGTTAAAATTCTGTTTAAGAAAAAAATACAGTTACATACTGATAAAGACTAGTGATAAACTTCTGATAAAACATTAACTGTATTGTTCTTTAGAAAAAAAAAGGCAACATGAAATGACAGAAAGTAACAAAATTGTGCTAACCACATTATTTTCGGGGCACCTGGGTGGCTCAGTGATTGAGCATCTGCCTTTGGCTCAGGGCATGATCCTGGGATTCCTGGATCGAGTCCCACATCGGGCTCCGTGCAGGGAGCCTGCTTCTCCCTCTGCCTCTCTGTGTGTGTGTCTCATGAATAAATAAATAAAATCTTAAAAAAAATAAAAATACGTAAAAAATAACATTATTTTCACCATAGATTTAATAAGCTCAGAAACACAAAAACCTTTCAGCATTACTAATTTTAAACTTCAATAAGTCTTATTCCTTCCATGATTTGATCTAACTTGTCTCCACCAGACATTATTTTTTTTCAATGATCCTTGTATGTAGGGTGATTTTTCAAAGAGTGCTTCAATAACAATTAATAGCAACACAAAATATAAGGTCAAAACTATGAATCTATATCTAAAGACGATAGATTCAAACAGATGTCAGCTAGCACATATATTTGTTCAGCCACAGGCAGGATTATTCATCAGATACTTAGTACATTGTGTGTCTTCATTTTTTTTTTTTTTTGCATTTGATCCATTTGTTTGTTTAATAATTTGCTCTTGAGGCAGCATCATCCAGGGCATTTATCAAAATATGAACCACTGTAACATATTAAAAGTAACTAGATTTTATATATAATGTAATAGGAGGAGCAGGATATTTAAACTGGGAATCCAGAAAACCAGTGAAAAATGGTAGCATGATGTCCTCAAATTCACTAAGGTTGGGGTAGATTATTTAGAGAATTTAGACTTCAGGAACCTCTTACGCTTATAATTTTCTCTAGATAATTTATTTTAAGACAGAGATGATGAAATGAAGAGGCAACAAAAAAAACAAAACCTTTACAAACCTAACATATTGCATATAGTGCAGCCCAAAGCTTGTGTTGAGTGGGGTTGCTCACACCCTTTCCTCTGGCGCCTCTCCATCCCTGCTGCTGGCACCCAGGGTGCCCATTTTCACTTCTTTGCAGTTTCCTTGTGATGTGTCAGGCAGTTCTCAAGGAGCCATGCAAGTTAAGGTATGCACATTCCTTGTATAAATGGGGCCATTCTTACTTTGCCCACGGATCCTATGCCTCAATGATAGGGCAGTTGAGTGGTCAACATTATTGTAAGATGTGTTGTTCTAGACTCATACTATAAAATTGTGACAGTAAAAGTAACATGACCGGTATATTAATTACTGTTTACATTTCCTGTATACTCTTAATAAGACTGTACTTATTGCCTTGTGTACTTTAGTTTGAGAAGAGGATTAGCAACCTTTGGGAGAATCATTTGAAGCCAGGATCTACAGGCAGCATGAAGGATAATTCAGCATCATGAGTAATAATGCAACCAGCATTAGGGAACTTCAGAGACAAGAAGATACGGGTTGCTTCAGTACAATGGGCTCCAAAGAACTATGGCATTGTGATGATAACATAGTTTCACATTGAAAGATATCTGACAATAAGGAACATAAAGAGAAGGTTCCTAGACCTGAACAGGAAAACATTGGTTCTTGACATATGGTCATTGGTTCTTGACATATGGTCAAGAACCAGTACATATGATCAAGAACCAATTGGACAATAAACAAATAAGTACCTCTTTTCTACCTGTTACTCTAAATCATCATCAATAGCTTACTGATCTTCATAAGGACTATGAGTTTTATAATGTGTTTTAAGATGTGATTTTGTAGGTAGGGGCACTGCAAAAATATTTTGCCCAGGACCTCGTACTCCCTAGAGTAGCTCCCAGTTGCTATAAGTACTTTCAATTGCAATTTTAGATTTTGTTACTGAAGTTTGATAAGTTCATTTTAACACTGAAGAGAGGATGATGAATAAAACAAATATGAGAAAGGTCGACTTTGCTGAACTTCCTCTATAGCACTTTTTAGCCAGAGCTGGGCTTTGGAGTTAGAGTCGGAACTTGAGATGAAGACATTAGTGGAGTAGAGCCTTAACTTTGTTATTTTTGTGTGAACCTTGGCAAATCTCTTACTGCAGCAGGTCTGTTAATTCATCTCTAAAATAGAATGATCATAGCATCTCTTTTCATAAGGTATATAAAGATGGGATAGAATAATTTTGTAAGTAATTAGCATAATATTTGGCACATAATAATAATTCGATTTGGGTTAAATATTTTTGCATATTTTTATTAAGCAGAGAGGGCTATGCAGCAAGATGGAATGCTTAAGATAGTGTATGATTAATCAATACTTTATTTTTATTAGTTCTTACCATAAAGCTAGATATTTGATTTTAAATTTTGCCTGAAAAAAAAAAGGTTGGTTCTAATCTTCAGTAAGTCCACATTCAATATTATGTTTTGTTTAATATTTTATGCAGACTAATCCCTGGGGTTGACTCAATAGCATGATTTCCTAAGGTATATATTTTGATATATTCTTAAAAGATTTTTTAAAAATTGTTTATTTGAGAGAGAGCAAGAGCATGCAAGCATGCAAGAGCCAGGGAAGGAGAGAGGAACAAGGAGGTGGGGAGGGACAAGCAGACTCCATGCTTAGGGGAGCCCAGTCTTGTGGCTTGATCCCAGGATTCTGGGATCGTGACCTGAGCTGAAGTCAGATGCCTAACACACTGAGCCACCCAAGTTCCCCCCGACTGATATTCTTGAACTACAGTTAGTGACTCAGAGGTAGTGGGAAAGTAGAAAGAGGTTTTCTGTCTTCTGCTCTTCTAAAATATTTCAGGCTTATTTGAATGAAATCAACACTAAATTAATTCCACTCTCTACCATTCAATTCAGTTTCTTGTAGTGGATATTTGCCTCCTTTTTTTTTTTTTGTGAGGGTCTGGAGGGCTGACTAACATCTGATGTCCCTTCTTATATTCTTGCATTTCCCTATATTTAGTCTTGGAGAGAGACGGAGCACCTGTCTTGCACAGGATGGAGGCTGAGAATGCTTGATGTTTGCTTTCCCAGGGTTCCTTCCATCTAGGGCTCTGAGCACATCACTTACATTCCACCAATCAGATAAATGTGTCCCCTTCCAGCTTTGAATAAGAAATTACTGATTCAAAGGAGCAGTCGCTGGAGAAAATCCATTTTGGTGATAGGTAGTGGCAGCAGTAGTGGCAGTAATATCAAGTTTTTAGGGCCAGCAAAGGCTTTGAAAGTCCAATGCCAGAAGCAGTGGCAGAGCAGCCTATGGCAGTCAGCATTAGGTCGTAGGAAGCAGCAGTGACTTCTCTGGTTTGGTTTTGTGGAATGGCTTGATCATGGTTCCTTGCCCTCATTTTCACCTGTTCTTTAACTCACAGAATTGTAACTTTTTCACTTTTCAAGAAATTCTCTTTTTTTCTAAAATCATGGTCAATTTATGTTATTTGAAATTATAAACCCTGATTGAAGAATGTCCCATGTCCAACTATTTATTCTATTTTATTCTTATATTGGAGCCCATCCCTGATTTTCTTTCCCTTTAAGGCCTCCCTTGATGCCCTTCTTATCCGGATCTCCCCTTGTTCTCTTCTCTGATCTCCTCTCCTAGTGGGAGATGGGAACAGATAGTGTGATGAGCCTTGCTGTCATACATTTAACATTGAGAGCTAGCCCTGCTGACACCTCTGAAAGTGACCATTTCTTGCATCTAGGTCATTGAATGATGCGTAAAGCAGAAAGCACTATATCTATTTTTTTCTTTTTTTTTCTTTTTTCTTTTTGATTTTTTTTTATTGGAGTTCAATTTGGCAACATATAGCATAACACTCAGTGCTCATCCCGCCAAGTGCCCCTCTCAGTGCCCATCACCCAGTCACCACAACCCCCCGCCCACCTCCCCTTCCACTACCCCTTGTTCATCCCAGAGTTAGGTGTCTCTCATGTTTTGTCACCCTCACTGATATTTTCACTCATTTTCTCTCCATTCCCTTTATTCCCTTTCACTAATTTTTATATTCCCCAAATGAATGAGACCATATAATGTTTGTCCTTTTCCGATTGACTTATTTCACTCAGCATAATACCCTCCAGTTCCATCCATGTCGAAGCAAAAGGTAGGTATTTGTCATTTCTAATGGCTGAGGAATATCCCATTGTATACATAGACCACATCTTCTTTATCCATTCATCTTTCGATGGACACCAAGGCTCCTTCCACAGTTTGGCTATTGTGGACATTGCTGCTGTGAACATTGGGGTGCAGGTGTCCCGGTGTTTCACTGCATCTGTATCCTTGGTGTAAATCCCCAGCAGTGTAATTGCTGGGTCGTAGGGCAGCTCTATTTTCAACTCTTTGAGGAACCTCCACACAGTTTTCCAGAGTGGCTGCACCAGTTCACATTCCCACCAACAGTGCAAGAGGGTTCCCCTTTCTCCACATCCTCGCCAACATTTATTGTTTCCTGTCTTGTTAATTTTCCCCATTCTCACTGGTGTGAGGTGGTATCTCATTGTGGTTTTGATTTGTATTTCCCTGATGGCCAGTGATGCAGAGCACTTTCTCATGGAAAGCACTATATCTAAATAGATAAAGCTTATCCACAGGTTTTGTGATGTTTCATTTATGTTCTATGGCACTTTCATTACTTGCTATAGGGAGATTTTGCCGTGCAAGTGGTGTGCATCTATTTTTAGATCATTTCCTTTGTTGAACTGTTTCGTGGTGCAGCTTCAATTGTTTAGAGACATGCAGTCCTAGAATGCTTTAATTGTATTGACATTTCCCCCCACCCTCACCCAAAAATTTCTGGGAAATTAAGAATTGTTCATGTAAGAGGCCTAAGTCCTGATGCTTTCAATTTCAGTACTTGTACTGGTTTCTTCCAACCAAAATTCTAACTAATTTAGGATTATGGAAAACTTATTATGCTGACATTTAAACTCATTTGGTGGTAAATGTGGTAAAGCTCTTTAAATACCATGAAGAAGAAAAGTAGTAACAAAAATCATTTTACACGTTTTCAGTTATTTTTTTAAAGCAATAATGATGACACATTTTTGAACACTGAAGAACAAAATGTCACCTTTAAAGTCAGACTCTATGCAGTTTGAGTAGTCTTGTTCGAAAACCAGCGAAACAATTGTTTTCTTTTTATTTATTTATTTATATGTATATTTTTAACAATGTTTTCTTTCTTTTTTTTTTTCTTTTTTTTTTTAACAATTTGTTTTCTTTTTAAACCCAGGTGCAGAGTTAGTAATGTATACTATTTTGTCATATGCAGAAATCATGGACATCTACATAAGGAGACTCCTTGGAGCAGTTACACAATTCAGCGTGAAAACAAAGTAGCAACTTAGGGAGAAAGCTTCTGAGTGAATTATCTTTTTTTTTTTTTTTTTTTTTAAAGAGAACTTCACGATATTATGTAGGCCATTAGAGTTGGCTCTTTAGTTATCCAGTGAAAAACATGATGAGGAGGGTATTTTAGTTTTTGATTTCTGCTGTAACAAACTACCACAAATTAGGGAGCTTAAAACACAAATTATTATCTTGCAGTTCTGTAGGGTAGAAGTCTGGCAGAAGTCACGGGGCTAAAATCAAGTTGTTAACTGGGCTATGTTCCTTTCTGGAGGCTCTAGGGCAAAATCTGTTTCCTTGCCTTTTTTAGTTTCTAGAGACTGTTCACATTCCTTGGATCCTGGCTTCCATCCTCGCATCTTCAAAGCCAGAAGTACTGTATCTCCATAACAAGTCTTGAAGAGTCACATCTTTGACTATGAGTTATGCTTCTATTTTTAAGAAATCTTGTGATTACATTAGATCCACCTGGATAATCTCCCCATTTTAAGGTCTGATGAACAAACCTAATCCATCTGCAAACTTAATTCTCCTTTGCCATATAAGGTAACTTTTCACAGGCTCCAGGGATTAGGACATAGACATCTTTGGGGAAGGGCATACGTAATTGTACTTACCAGAGTGGGAGATGATGATATGTAGCTATGAGAAAACAGGTGGAAATGCCAGAGCCACATAAGTATAATTCTTTGGGGGAGCCCTAGAAATACAGTGAAAATGGCCCAGGGTCCTGCTATACAAAGTCTGCTCCATGGGGCAGCACATGGGCAGCACCTGGAGCTTGGTAGAGAGCAGACTCTTAGGCCCTACCACAGACCTACTGATCCTGGATTTAGAGTATAGCAAGATCCTCAGGTGAGACTGATACGCATATTAACATGTGAAAAGTAAGGTTTTAGGAGAGGGGCTTTATTTCCTTCCTTCAACTAGAGGAGCTTCAATTGTATCTGTTTCAGTTATTGGACTACTGGTAAGTTTTCACTTGAAGAAATTGAAATGGAATTGAAAGGAGTTTGAAAATCACTGCTGTTTGGGAGGCAGAGGATCCTCCTCTTAGTCATTGCTGCTCCTACTCTAAGTCCATTACTCGCCTCCTGCTTCCATAAGAATCAGAATTTTCTTTGGAGGGGGAAGGTTGGGAAATGAAAAGTGACAGAAAATGTAGATTGTCTAATTTTCAGAAGATGAAAAGAAAAGTCTTGGGCAGCCCGGGTGGTGCAGCGGTTTGGCGCCGCCTGCAGCCTGGGATGTGATCCTGGAGACCCGGGATCGAGTCCCACATCGGGCTCCCTGCATGGAGCCTGCTTCTCCCTCTGCCTGTGTCTCTGCCTCTCTCTCTGTGTCTATGACTAAATAAATAAAACCTAAAAAAAAAAAAAAGAAAAAGAAAAGTATTGAGAAGAACGGACCTCAAAAGATAATTGCAGTCCCTAGCAAAAATCTAGAATGGAGTAGTAAAAAATTGTGAGTACTTTGGAGAATTTTGGAGGATTGCGGTATCACAAAGCTTCAGAATGAGTTCACTGAGAACATGGCATTAAAATTATATGTCCTTTTGTAATGGAGTTGCTAATATGACAAACCAGGAGAATATGTGTACAATGTATCTTAATTTTCATTTGTGAATCAATTGATCAAATGTAGGTGAATGATAGAAGTGAAAACTTCTGGGGTTCCTAGGTCAGTGAAGCATCTGACTCTTGGGTTTCAGCTCATGATCTCATGATCTCAAGGTCATGAGATTAAGCCCCGTGTTGCGCTCCATGCTCAGTGCAGAGTTGGCTTGTCCCTCTCCCTCTGCTCCTCCCCCTATCACTCTCTCTCTCATAAATAAATAAAATCTAAAAAAACCCAAAAAAGCGAGAGTCTTATCTGGTTAAAGACATTGTATCTAAGGTGTGTTGCATGGTGACTTACAGAGAGCAAAGGGGTAGAAGGCTCAACATAGGTACCTGTCCTTGACTATGCTACTCATTTTTCTAAAAGCCATTTAAGAAGGTGAGAGAGTGAAGTTCATTTCCTAATCTTTACTCTAAAGGAATAGCAAATAGAATATACAGTTTTGATAACCGGAATTAAAACTATTCCTAAAGGGAATGCTGTGATTAAAGTCACAGTAAACTTCATCAGTGTTGAAGGTCAGTTTCTCTACACATGTTTACACAGAGGTGGTGATCTGTTTGGAGAGACAAATGCAAGAGAGCTAGGATTTTAACTGATCGTCTGGTTTCCATGAGGTAATATTTTAATGCATCTGTGTGAGGGTAGAGACTGCTTGATTTTGAATCCCAAAGGCCTAGCCTAAACCAAGCACTTAGTAGGTACTTGGTAAATGTTTGCTAAATGCACCATTATTGAATTACAGAAAAGCTAGCATAATATTTGATTGAAGTAATGGAAGTCTATGTAGTCTGTAGTATAAGGTGATTCATTCCTAAAATATGATGTATGCTTCTGAGTACCATGTTTTCAGACTCACAGTGACAAAATGCTATGCAGGAGAAAAAAAAAACCTGGAAACTTGAAGAAAAATGAAACCTATGTCCTGTGGGGACAGAACGTTATAGTGGAACAAAGAAGAAAAAGGGAAGATTTTTAAATAGGCATTTAAAAAAATTAACAAAAAAATCCTTATGTAAACATGAGGACAGGCTTGTTATTACGATAGGCTGATAAAGAGCAAATATAGGCAAGCTATAAAGCTGTAAATTGTAGTTTATTTTTTTTAAAGATTTTATTTATTTATTCATGAGAGACACAGAGAGAGAGAGAAGCAGAGACACAGGCAGAGGGAGAAGCAGGCTCCATGCAGGGAGCCCGACGTGGGACTCGATTCCGGGTCTCCAGGATCATGCGCTGGGCTGAAGGCGGCGCAAAACCGGGGAGCCACCCGGGCTGCCTGTAAATTGTAGTTTAGCATAAGAATTTTCTAATCTACAAGGCTGTCAACTGATGGAATGGGCCTCCTTTGACAATGAGGCATTTCCTATCATTGGAGGCTAAATGACCATTCCTTTAACCAGATAGACTGGATAAAGGAGTCTTCATGGCATGGAAGGATTCCTTTAAAAATTTTCTGATTCTCAAGCTCTTTAGGGCATGGGCTGTAGATTTTTGGTTTTAATCTAATACACTATTCAGGAAATATTTGTTGACTTAGCTCTTACTAGCTTTTAAGGAGTTCATATCTCTTCAGTTTGCTTCTGTAAATTTGAATGAGCCAAAGTAAGAGAAGATAAGGAGACCAGGGCATAAAGAATTGGAAGGAACAGGACTTTTCAAGCCATTGAGGAATTTTGGGATTTTCTCGTTCACTCCTAGTTGCTAAATTTTTATGCTGTCTTCATATTAATTTCTCTCCTACAGTGACCAAATGAAAAATGAAAGATGCTAATGAAGCGGAATTTCTCTGGGTTTCTTTTAAATTTTAGTAATTGCAATAGGTTTGTAAGATTAGAAAACATGTTGTTCATTTACTCATATCTCTTACTTTGAGGAATAAAAGACACTGAAGACATATTCCCTAAAACATGGGGGACCCAAAACTTACCCTTGTAATAGAAAAATATTTTAAATTCATATATATGAATTGTATGAACACACATACACACACACGTGGATCTCTGCTTTTAGAAGTGTTCATTGTTATTCAAGGACATACTTTACTTTTGATGCAACATGATAATGAAAACATTACCTCTGCAAGAGAATGATTTCCTGAAGAAGACATGTAGATTCAGAGAGATTGGCAAGTATTATGGTAGTATGTGCTCAGCCCCCAAGGAGGGAGCGTTAGTGACAAAAATCTCTTGAAAGGCGATGAGAAATAATGGGGTCAAGGTTTTTTAGGTACATTGCAATCTCTATTCACCTTCATATTAAATCAAAGAGTAAAGGTTTTGTACCACAATCAGACAACATAAAATTCCAGAGAGGTCTCTGTGAAAAAATTGCTGCAAAAATACATGGAAAAACTAAACAAAAGCACTTGAATTTATATTTGTCATAACTTCTTTCCTCCTACTTGTCCCTGGTAAATTTGAGGACAAAGCCAGTGTTCTGGTTAAACAAAGAGATTGCTCTGGGCTTGACAATGTGAAATAAGAGATTTTCTGTCTAATTCTTCCCATATGTTGGACAAACTAAGTTTATTGTTTAGAGTACTTTGATGGGGCAAAAAAGTTAATGAAGTAAAAACAAGTAATGAATCCAGTAAATTCATTATAATTCTGAATCTCCCACTGTTATATGTTGCTATTAATTCTTCCATTGCCCTTTCTCTATGGTAGGACATCATATTCATTTATAACTATACCCATTTTTTTCCCCTGAAGACAAAGTTTTTTTCAGGCTGATATTTTTTGAACATTTTCCCTTTACTATCAGTTAAAAATATGTTACCTGCTCTAAGGATATATGTAACGTATGTATAGAAGTTCTAAGGTATAATGATATAATGCATACCAAGAATCTGTAATTTAATTAAAAATGTTACCGGTTTTACATCTAAACTGGTGCTTGCTTTTTTTCCCTATCCTCTTGACTCCCCCTTTTATCCTGATAGTCAACACAGAGATAAATCATTCTTTTGCTTTAAATTAAATAAAAAATTGTATGTTTGCCTAAACAATAGTGTATTATATGTGCTTGTTTTGAGCTACAAAATTTGTGTCATAGTGTGTATAGCCTTCTGATACTGGCTTTTTTCACTTAATTATATGTGTAAGAGGCACCTATGTTGCGAGTCTTGGTTACTCATCTGTACTGTTTTATTTCAATGTGAACACATCACAATCTCTTTTCTTTTAGATTTGTTTTCTCTAAATCTTTTTTTATTCTTATTACAAACATTGCTACTGTGGGCCCTTTGGAGCACATTTACAAGCAATTCTCTAGTATATAAATATGAATTTCTCTAGGATTGGAAATTCTAGGGTATGGGATATGCACATGTTCTGCTTACAAAGTAATGCCAAACTATTTCCCCAAGAGGTTGTTCCAGTTTACCCTCTCTTCATATTTTATGTGTTAGAGTTGACCCATATCTTCTCTAACTTGATATTGTCAGTCTTCTCAATTTTTTCCATTCAAGTTTTCACAAAATATTTTATTATAAATATGAACATTCATAGGCAATTTTTTTCTTTTAATTTTTATTTATTTATGATAGTCATACAGAGAGAGAGAGAGAGAGAGAGAGAGAGAGAGAGGCAGAGACATAGGCAGAGAAAGAAGCAGGCTCCATGCACCGGGAGCCCAACGTGGGACTCGATCTCGGGTCTCCAGGATCGCAATCTGGGCCAAAGGCAGGTGCCAAACCGCCTCGCCACCCAGGGATCCCCTCATAGGCAATTTTTTAAACAAAAGGAGATAGTATTAAAGTGGCAGTTAGGACAATTGATGTTCATTCATTCAACAAGTACTTATTGAATGCCTGCTGGGTGGCTATCACTGTGAAAAAATGTGAGCATTTAAATAAAAGCTATAAAAAGTGTTCTCACTCTAAGGGGATTATAATTTATATAAAACTGAAGCATTCAAATACTACTACAAGATAGCATTGTCATTTTTCAGTTTTCTTTCTCCTCTGCCTTCATATTCTTTGTCTCTATACTTTTGGGCTTCCCAAGAAAGGAATTTCAGTGTTTCCTACCTTGAAAGTAACCTTCAAGTGTCTGTTCTCTTTTTTCTTGCCATTCAGTCCATCAACTTACATTTGGACGGCTGCTACAATCTCTTCAGCAGAATGGATAGTTTAATGAATGAAGCTTTCTACATGAGTGAAAAGATATGTAGGAAAGTAGAAGAAAGTGCAGTGTAAGATCTTAGATGGTAGAAAAAAAATAATTTGGATTTTATCCTATAGAGAAGGGCGGCTAAAGGATTAAATAATTATATTTTCCTGATTTACTCAGAAGGGATTACATTTAGAAGGGATTTGCTGAAGCTAAATGTACAAAAGAAAAAAAGGCATATGTGTAAATTCTAGGAATATGTCTTTTTTATGGAGGAAATAAAACATCATGGGATACCAAAAACCAGTATCTAAGACAATTTCTAAACTAGTATTTTCAGTAAGTACAGCAAATTAACCAGACCACATTATCCTAGCGGAAAAAAAAAAAATCAACATCCTTCTTACCTGGCATAAATTATTCTGTATAAATTTAGTGTTTACCATGAAGTGGTCTTCTCTTTCTAAATAGTTTGTCTTATTTTTAAACTTTTGTTTTCTATTGTTCTGATGTCAAACATGATTAGCTACTCTCCTAATTTGTATATAACACAAAATTCCTACCAAATTCTGTAGCTCAATATTCACTGATTTAGACTCTTAGTTTACATAGTCAAACATATTTTTGGAAAGACTATGAAGTTTAGCACAAAAATTCAGAGTGCAAATGAAGTGGGGAATGAATGAGAATCAGGCAGTGGGCTGAATGACATTCAGAATGTCCAATTTCTCTTACTACTTTTTTATAGCATAGTTTTTCTGAAAATCTTTGCTAGTGGGTTTTGATGGCTTAGGGAGGGAAAAGCATTATTAAGGAAGAGGCTTGAATTCTAGGATACGTATAATTTTTTTTTAGATCTGAATTTTAAACTATTTTAAGGATGTTTTAGTAATCATACATTTATCCTATCTGCAAATGAGTAACATTAAATTTGATTGCCAAACGAAACTATTAGAAAAATAGTAACTTGCAAGATGGATATTATTAATTCTTCTGTGAGTAGAGGCCATTAGTGAGGTACTTATACCTAGGAAGAAGTAATAAAAAACAACTGCTTCTCTTAAAATGAAACAATGCTTACTTTTCTACATTTTTGTTTCTATTTCTCCTATATAGACCACATTAACCTGCAATATTCTGAAATCACTGCCACATCCTTTGGATAGGTATAGCCTTCAAGTTTTTCTGGAATGACAAATAATGCACATTTAGAGTTGGTGGAACTTTAAAATTCTCTAATAAATGTCTATAAAAATTTGTTATTGTTTAGTTTAAACAAGTTTTTGGATGTTTTTTTGAGGTGCCTCTCCATCATGCTGAATTTCATAAGCAGATCCACTGTGGTTCAAAATTAACAATGGAAATAAAGGGAGAAGAACATTTTGTAGCAGAAAACTAGTCTGGAAATTTTCATGCTGTAAGTGGAGTATGGCATTGCTAGTTGTTTCATTATGTAATGTTTATAAACCTAATTTTAAGAAGTAGATATTAACCCTTCAAAAATAAACAATGAAACCTAAACATACATACAATCTTAAAATTATAATTTAGGTTGCCTAATCAAGCCTGGGACATATTTGCTAGTGGTTGAAGGAAGCTGTTTATGCCTTTCTGAGAACAGTTTATTTTTGTATTTATTCCTTTTTATCCCTATTATCTTCTCCCAGCCCCACATAGTCAATAACTCATGTTTTTTTATGTGTATTTTTACATTTTATATATAAAAGTATATATGTTTGAAATATTTTATACAACTTTCAGTATTGTAGTGGATTTCTAGAACTGAACTATATGCTAATATTTGTACCTTACTCACTTTTTGTTATATTATTCTTGATCTTCTGAAAAAATCAGAGTAAACTTTTTCCTTATTTGGTGTGTGGCTATTCTCTTTTTTTTCTTTTTATACTTTATTATTATTATCATTATTTTAAAGATTTTACTTATTTGGGAGAGAGAGAGCCAGAGTCAAAGCATGAGTGGAGGTGGAGGGGCAAAGGGAGAAAGAGAAGCGGACTCACCGCTGAGCAGAGAGCCCAATGAGGGGTGTGATCCCAGGTCCTTGTGATGATGAGCTCAGCTGAAGGCATATGCTTAACTGACTGAGCCACCCAGGGACCCCGTTTTTTATTATTTTTCTTAAAGAAAATTGTGGAAAGTACTAATCAGAACAGAGAATAGGAAAATCACACATGATTCTACTACCTAGGCGTGGCTGTTTCACATTTTGGCTTACTTCTTTTTAACTTAAAAATTTTTTTTTTAATAGAGTTAAGAAAAAAAATAGAGTTAAGATTTTTTTACAAGGAAGTTTGTGACTTTTTTTTCTTCATGTTCATTATAACAAAAGTATTTAAGTCTTTACAGCATAATTTTATTGTTTATATAATATTTCATTTTTAGATATATCTTAATTTAATCATTTCCAGATGTTAGACTTTCATTGTTTAAAAATTTTTATTATAAATAATATTGTATTGAACATTTTTGTACATAAATATTGGTATTTTATTTTTTATGATAAATTATTAGACAGGGAAATATATTGCTAAGTTATTTTCAAATAGGTTCTATCAGTTGTCTTACTAGCAGTGTATGAGGATCCTTGTATTATTAATCTCTTGTAAATATTCAATATAATCTTTTTTTCTTATTTGATGGGTTAAAATAAAGTAGCATCCCATTTTTACCTACTCTTCATTTTTCTTTATTAATGCAATTGAGCAATTTTTTCAAATGTTTATTATCCATTTGCCTTTTTTATATGTTGTCCACTCATTATCTTTGTTCACTTATCAATGAGTCTTAGTGTTTTGTTTATTTCTAAGTATGAGCTCTTTGTATTTGCAAAGTATTTTAAAAATTTTATTCAGATTTTGTTCAATTTTTGCATTTTTTGGGTTACTCACAACTTTCAAATTTTTCTTTTTACTATTCTTATTGCTTTAATTTTAGAAAACTCTTCCAGATTATATATGTATATTCAATTAAATATTAACTCTAATCGATGTTAATTATTGAATATCTGTATTGTATATTTTCCAAAACTCAAGCGTCTCAGCCTTATGTCCTCTTTGTTTTATGGTGTCTTATATGTTGTATCTGAGATTTGTTTTGAGGTTTTTCTATCTTTTGATCTCTCTTACTGTTCTTACTATACTGATTAATTACATTTTTGTTATGTATCTGCTATATTGCATGGATACATATCTGTATCTGATGGGACTTGCCCTGAAGTCTTTGATTTTAAGAAACTTTGGCCAGTGGTTTGCCCTCAATTTGGGGGAATGTTTGGTCCCAAGACATTTCTTCACTGCTTCTTTCTCAATACATGGATACACCTTCATTATGTTTCATCCAAGGACAATAAGCTAATAATACTCTGGTTAAACCTTAGGAGCTAGAGGACTCTTGGCTATTAAAACAAGGAAAGGAATCCACAAAGCAGCTGCTAGTGATTATAGCACAAGAAGAGGAAATCACGGACAGGCCCAGAGGAGTAGACAAGAATTACCTGCAGCCTCTGAGGCCTCTGTGAGAAAGTAATGGGGCAAAAGAACTCTTAGAACCACATCTGGCCTATGACTCAGCTAGGAAGGAAAGAGACAATAGGGAAACATCCCCAGAAACCTTGAGAGAGTTCTGTGAGTGTGAAACTATTGTGAAAATTAAACAAAACAAAACAAAACAAAACATAACTGTCTTTGCTTATTAAGAGAGCTTCAGGTGAGCTGGGGTATTCTAAATCTTTAAAGCAATATGAACTACCCAAGATCAGTTTACTAAGTTATATGATTATTATACTCAATTAGAAGTGAGATAAAAAGTAAGATAGTTCCAGATGGAATTGCATTTTGGATAATAGTTTGAAATGAGAAATAAATGATCATCATGGGGCAGTCTCTCACACATTATGCTTGTGAAAAGGAAGTAAGGAGAAAGAAAAAACATCTAAAGGCAAAAACTCCTATTATCAGGGGGTAATACTGATAAATTTTGGCTGTCTAATGGAGGAGCCTTAACTTGAGGACTAAGACTTGTGATTTCTCCAAAGGAGGGGATAAGGGGCGATCCCTGGGTGGCTGAGCGATTAAGCGCCTGCCTTTGGCCCAGAGTGTGATCCTGGATCATGGGATCGAGTCCCACATAAGGTTCCCTGCATGGAGCCTGCTTCTCCCTCTGCCTGTGTCTCTACCTCTCTCTCTCTCTGTTTCTCATGAATAAATAAATAAAATCTTAAAAAAAAGTAGTTCAACCCCCCCCCCCCCCAAAAAAAAAGGAGGAGCTAAGGGAACCTCATGGTGTCATTGAGTATTCCTGTTTATACTCAGGCTGCTTCTTACTTAGAGGTCACTATCCTGAATACAAAATTTTCTGTAGCTCTCTTTATCATTTCTTGTCTTTATCTTAAAAAGGGAGTCAGTAGAGATGTGTGTGTGTGTCTATATATCTCTACCTCTATCTATTTATATTGTATATCTCTCAATTTCCTATCCCTTACAAAACCTAGCCAGCAGGATATTGAGTGAATAAACAGAGCTGGAATTTTGAGAGTTCATTTAGTTTGATTTTTTTCTAGCATTCTTAGTTACCTAGAAAAGATTTCACCACTATCTTGACAATGGACTCAGTACTGTTTCCCGTAAGGCAGAAGGTTAAAGAGAAACAGTGGCACAGACTTCTGATAACACAGTCAACACTGTGTTATCATGTACTTCCCCCAATAGAAAAGATCTATTTTAAAATTTTACATTTTATAGACATCAGTTTTCCCTGTACTTTAAGCCAAAGTCTCTTGCTTTCTGTGATTTTATTTATGCACATAATTAATTATGTCACTAGCAGATGGTTGCTTGAGATAGTAATTCATAGTAAACCTTCTTAACAATCATGTTATTAGACTATGGAAGGGGTGGTCATCCTACTATCATAGGATGATGGAAGTTAGTTTTAAGCAACGATTATCATTAACTAGAACAGGATATCTCGGGCAAGGGAGTTTTTAAAATTTGAGGTTTATATCATTTTAAATGATGAACAGTCTTGAGATATTCTATCAGCCTTCTACCAACTTTCCCTATAATAGAAGGTATGATATGAGGCCTTACTATGGCATGTGCTAAATAAGAACGGCACCTCACTAAGCTGGCTCAGTGCCAATGTTGGGAGTACTCAATTTTGATGTGAAAATACTAATCTCACCTAGTGTTTTTATAGAACCTTTTTCTAAAAAGCCAAAGGCACTATATCAACACCATTTCATTATGGTAGGCTTATGTAACTTCAGTCCATCAAGCATATATTAATCTATGAGTCAAGTACTGGGTTTGTTGAGGGAGACATGGTGATACATATGTTTGGGCTTTGCAGTTCAATGATTCTCAAACTTTAGCATGTCTAAGAAGCATGTGGGGGCTTGTTAAAAATGTGTGTTTCTGGTTCTTTTCCTCAGAGACAGATATCAAAAGGTCTGGGCTGGGTCCAGGAATCCATATTTTTATCATATATTCCAGGTAATTGTGGTGCAAATGATGCTCAGGCATCACTTGATGAATGTTTAAGGTAGGACATAGACTTTGGGATCAAATTGACTACCTACTGGTTCTCCAGTTACTTATCTGTGTGATTAAATGAAAGCTCTTGGTTCCTGAACTCACCAAATCTTAGTTTCCTTAGTAATTTCTACTTTATGGAATTTGTAGGAAGATTGAATGGAAAGGTGTATGGAAGGAAAGTCCTTAGCAAAGTGCTTCATCTGGGGTACAAACTCACTAAGTGAATGCCTTTGTTAGTATCAACAAGCAAATCTGGACCAACTTAACTACTTTAGTGCAATCCAGTTGGGAAATGTTGAAAGTAAGAGTCTGTGGATAATTGAGGAGTCTGGGAAGAGTTGACTTACGATGAAAGGCAGGATGAGTCAGCATTTACAACTATAAATTTAAAAGGTTTATAGTGGTCCTGTGAAGAGACACAGCTAAAGAGCATAAAGATCCAAATGCAGGATGAAGTGATTAGAGTATTTGATGCAACTAGAGAAAGGAAAGGGGGAATTACAACAGTTTTCATAATACCTAGCAGGGAGGATTACTGACCATCCTGGCATGTTGGAAGAAACACTAATTTAAAAAATTAAGTAAAATACCATTTTGCTAAGAGAAAAAGAAGCTGTTCATTTATTCTTTGTTGATAAATAAAAAAAGGAAAGAAAAAAAAAAAACCTCTTAGGGAACTTTTTTTCCAAAGAGCAAAGAAACAAAAAATTAAGGACTTGGTAAAGAATAGAGCTCATCAGATTAGAGATCCAGATTCTGAGATTACTACTATTTTTCAAATGCCATGCATTTGGACTGAAAAAAAAAACAAACCGATATCTGTTTTTCATAACATTTTAGTTGTCTTTTTAATCCATAGTATAATTAAATTATTTTATTGCCCTATTGTTTTATTGTGCATTTATTTTTATGACACTTTGCACATAAACTTTCTATAAAGTGCTGAATAAGGAGTCTCTGAACAATAGGAAGAACCACTATTTTTGTAAAAGCTTATGTAATTGGAGTATATGAGACAATAAAGGTAAATGAAAAATCATTACAAGTGGATTTGCTGGAAAAATAACTTACATTTATGAATTGCTCATTCAAAACTTGAGTCCTAAACTGGTGGACCAGATAATTTTTTATTGAAACAGAAAACTCATTTTGACCCTTAACCAGCCTGGAAAACTTTATGTACCAGTAGATTGCACACCAATCTAAGCCTGCCAAAGCCAATCAGAAAGTCTTCCCATTCCACTTCCCCAGATCCCACTATAATAGGAAATCCTTGCATAGAAGAACAATGACCAAAGAGTTAAATATTTTCTCCTTTCACTCTATAAAATCCACTTTCCTTTCAAAGCCTTTTCAGTCTACCAGAGCTAAACTGACAGCAGCTGATTTTCTTTTTTTTAGTGAGACCGAGCTCTGAATAAATAACATTTGATTAATTCTCTATATGGTTTTTATCCTTTTGGTAATCTAAATAAGGATTGATTTTTAGTCTTACTCATCCAGGGCCATAATGTTATAGTATATCACTTGAGATCACAGAACTGGTGTTGTATGGTTGTCCCCATACATGTATAGATGCATCACAAAATATGCACATAGACCCTTTCAGCAAGCAGCTTCTCCCAAGAGAAGCAAGATATACAATCCTTCAATGTTTTAGCAAAATAATCCTAGAGAAAGCATCTTAGTGTTGGGAAGTTTGGTTCATTCTGGACATCTGTGTCATAACATCACTGAATCTTAGATGATTTCCCAGTTACTGCTATTAGACTACCTCTTGCCAGCTTCTTCCCCACAGGACATGGACCCTGCCCTCACCTTTATTTTCCATCTGTTTTGAGGAAGGGGGAAAGACTAAGGGACAGGAGTAGGTCTTAGCTGTGAGAATCAATAGAAGGTATATAGTTAAATAAGGGATAAAATAAAAATGATTTGTAACTATGCGGGTTAACACTTGTATAAAACATTGTAATACTTTTAAATACTTAAAATAAATAAGTTGGTCATTAAGAGGAATATATGTGTTTATGCTCAAATTAAGCTAATGCTCCCTGTCCCTGGTGATTATAGAATGGAACAGGTTGGGAGGGTGGAATAGAGGGTACTTGGCCACCTAATCTTACCTATAAATGAGTCATTTCTCCCACACTCAATGGCCTTCTTGACTAAAACTTGTAACCCTGGAAGAATTGGCTTTTAGAGAATTCTGGTAAATAGATTGTACCTATTTTACGGGTCCATCTAGAAATGTGAATATGCTATCTGGAGAGAATGACACATTTCATGTTAGTACCCATTAATCCTTAATATTGATTTGTTTATAGGATTAAGAGTTTCAAAGGACATGATTCTGAGGGAAGAGATCATAAAAGTGCTGTAGGTGAGGGTGGAATGCAAAATTTACTCAGGTTGAAATTTTGGATACGGTTGACAAAAGCATGTCTCTATGTTGTTAATTATATATAATTTTTCTTTCTTTGAAAAATATTTGGACTCTCTTTCAATATCCCTTCACTCCTGCCTTTCCTCCCTTTTACCCTCCCTTCTTTCCTTCCCTTACTTTTTCCTTTTACATTTATTTAGAGTAGATCCTGACAATTAACAGTTCTGTTAAGTGGTAATTGAAATGTCCATTGGCATAATTTATCATATGTTGATCTGAAAGATCAAAATAGTTTTTAAGAACTTTGGCAGACCTCATCACAGAAAATGTAAGATGGGATAGTTGCCCAACTCACCTCTGGAGAAGAAGTTTAGCATAAATATGACCTGAGAGGATGAGCAAGTCCCACCCAGATCACAGCAGGCCTGGCTGCAGACTTATTAAATGGCAAGCCAACTTGTCTGGGACCTAGGGAACAACCCATTAAATGAGGTCAGCATTTGTGAGAGAAGAAAGCTTGCAAAGGAAAATATCTCAAGTTTTGAGCATAGTGCAGTAGGTGCTGAGAATTAAAATAAGGTAAGGGGAGCCTAGAAATGGCCTTATTAACAACAGGTAAGACTTAATAAGCACTTGCACTATTGCAGGCACTGGTCTAAGAATTTACAAGTCCTAAGTCATTTATTTCTTACAAGCACCCCATGAAGTAAGTATTGATTTTATCCCCATGTTATAGATGAGAGATGCACCACATTAGCAGTGACCTCTATTGCATGTGTCTCATGGTTGTCTGTGGGAACGTTTTTCTGAGGTACATACTTAGGAGTGGAATTGCTGGGTCACGGGGAATGCACATCCTCACCTCACTGCATGAGATCAAATTGTCCTCTAGAGTAATTGCACCATTTTACCCTCTGAGCCATGCATATCCATTACCTCATATTGTCAGGTTTTTAAACTTATGCCAATTTGTGGGGGTAATTGTCTCTTATTTAATTCTGCTTACTAATGCTTTATATAATTTCATGTTTATTGGCCATTCTGTTTTTCTTTTCTAGGAATTTATTTTTTTAAATTCTTTGCTCATTTCTATTGAGTTGTATTCTTTTATTGATTATACATGATTATGTACTTTGGCTACTAATTTTCTGCTGGCTATTCTTCCTCTCTTTCTTTCATAGTGTCTTTTGATGTACAATATTTTAAAATTTTAACATAGTCAATTTATCAATTTTTCCCATTTATTATTCTAATCATGAATACCTAAATATGTTTTCTTATACATAATAATTTCATTTTTGACATGTCCAGTCTACATATGCACATGGCTCTGTTCCTGAGATGTCTTTCTGACCTGTTTTTCTTAAAATCCTCTGCCAATACCACGTTGTCTCAATTGCTTTTACTTTTTGGTTAGCCAAGATATCAGTAGGGTGATTCTCCATACCTTATTATTTTTCTTCAGTATTGTGTTTATTTATCTTGACTCTTACTATTTTTCTTCAATATTATATTTAGTATTCTTGGGTCTTTCCTCACTCTTATACGTTTGATAATAAGTTTTCTTAACTTTGATGAAGGACCTTCTGTGAGTTTGGATGTAACAGAATGATTTAATAGATTAATTTGGGGTGTAGATTTTCATTTACTTAGGTCTTTTTCAATGTTTTCCAGTATTATTTTATAATTTCTTTGTGACATCTTTTGTAAGGTTTATCTTTGGTATCTTATTGCTGTTATAAATGGAAGCTTTAAAAAAATTTCACTTTTTGGCTCTTTGTTGTTGATATATGGGAATGCAATTGATTTTCTGCATTGGTTGTTACATTGACCATTCATCTAGCAACATTGCCGAAGCCTCTGATTACTTGTAGTCATTGGGCCGTCAGTTCTCTTGGGAAAATAGTTCTCTTGGGAAAATGGCAGTTTTCTTTTATTCCTTCATATCTGTATCTATCTATCTATTTTTCTATCTACCCATCATCTTTTTACTCTTGTCTGACAGAGCTAGCTAGGACCTCCAATACAATATGATATCATATTTTTGATAGTGGGCATCCTTAGCTTTATCCCAGGGACCATACTTCTAATTTTGACTATTTAGTGATACCTTTGCTTTAGGCAAATAGGAAATTTACTCCTATTTTTCAGATAGGTTGGGTTAGACTGTAATAATAAATGACCTTAACACTTCAGTGGCTTTCACAGAAAGGTTTTTGTGTGGTTCACACTTCTTTTCCCTTATGGGTTGGTCAGTCATGGCTCTGCTCACCTCACCTCTGCCTTTGTAACACTACCATTTACATGGCTGAAGGAAACAGTTCATGGGAACAGTGTTATGGCTCCTGAAGTTTCTTCCTGGGGGAGGGGACACATCTATTCTACTTCCATTTCTTTGACCAAAGGAAGTCTAATGGCCCTGCTTGATTTTAAACAAGACTGTGAATATATGATATATACGATATACAATATACAATCCTCCCTCAGGGAGGCTGCAAATATTTTGAACAGTAATATATTTGCCCACAATGGATATATTCAACTTTAACAATGGATATATTCAACTTCCTTCATTCCAATATTTATTTAAGTTTTATAAAGGATTTTGTTCACAATTTTGAATTTATTGCTGTGAAGTTATTTTATTTAGTAACTCTTTCTCTTTTTCTAAACCTAAGAAAGAATTATCTGAATTAAGGAAGTAAATTTCCAAGTCTTAAAAAGTCTTGTTTAAGTAATCATGATCTGGGGTGCCTGGATGGTTTAGTCAGTTAATCATCTGCCTTTGGCTCAGGTCATGAGCCCAGAGTCCTGGGATCGAGCCCTGCGCTGGACTCCCTCCTCAGTGGGGAGCCTGTTTCTCACTTTCCTTTGCCTCCACTCCCTCTTCTTGTGCTCTCACTCTCTGTTGAATAAATAAATAAAGTCATTAAAAAATAAATTAATCACTATCTTCACCTAGCTTTTGGGGTGAAAAAAAACTTTTTTTTTAAATAAAGATAACCTGTTGGCTTTCTCCTCTGTCTTTGGTCTGGTTATAACTATTGTGATGGATACAAGAAAGTTAAAAAATGTACACTTTTTTTCTTGATATGAAACCTGTGCTTCTGAGAATTTTGATGTGAGGATCCTGGGTTTTGTGTTATTATCTTCTAAGATTGACATTAGTATTGGGGAGGGTACTAGGGAATCTGGAATGGCTCAAAACTGACTGATTTATTTTAGGAAATGATACTTTTTTAACACAGTAGGAAAACCAAAAAGGAAATACCAGAAGACCCATTTGTCAAAGAATATAGATTATAACTATGGAACATGAATGAACATGATGGGAAAGGGTGTGTGTGTGTGTGTGTGTGTGTGTGTGTGTATGTGTGTGTGTAGATCAAAAAGAGTTACAAAAGAGATTATAATTGTGGTCATACACTCATCTATAAAAATCTGAATGCCAGTTTTCTGCTATGTCAGGCTTAAGAGGAGTCCAGTCTGCTTTCATGGTGTTCCTGAGCGTGATGTTCTTATTATGAGGAACATAAAATTTCCTAAGATTTTGTGAGGAAGATTAAAGTCAGTCATCTTTGCATAGCCCAGGACCCTAAGATACTCTGGCTGCGTAGAAGACCCTGATATGGCTAGGTTGTTTCCAACCAAAATGCTTGCATTTCAAAGACTGAGATTAGTGTTTTTCTTGCTCTTCTTTCTCATCTGTTTTACTTCTTCCTTCTTTTGAGTAAATAATTGGCCAACTATGTTAGTTATTTGTATTATATTAGACTTAATAAAACTATACAACTCATTCTGAACATTTGCCTCAAAAGATTTACTTATTTCTAAAATAATATTCCAGATCCTTGAAAGATGGAAACTTCTTTAGTTTTCAAACATTGTTATGTGAAAATTACAAAAATAACTTAAGGCACAGTGGAAAGATTCCTGGAGTGTGAGTCAGAGTAGTTGAGCACAGACTCTTAATAAGCATCTTTCTAGTTATGGTACTTAAACAGATAGTGTAACATCTCTGAGTCTCATTATTACCAGTGGTTAAAATAAGTGAGTGAGACCAGGTGAAATTCACTGAGTAGTTTTTCATTAGGGTTTGAAAAAATAACATATTTTTTGGTATGTGTTTTCTTCAAGGTCAGCCTCTTTGAGTATAAGAACAAGGGAGTAGGTGGCAACAAGAAAAGGGTCTGTTCTTACAACCAAAGTGACAATATTTTTGGAACAGTTAGCACAAGTCTATAGTTCCTTAGCTAAATATACAAGTTCTTCCATTGACTTCTGCCTGTCTCTCAATGTTGCCTTCTTTTCTCCTGCTGAACTAGTGTACCTATAAGTTTCCCAGATAAACCTCATTGTTTCTATCCCTCAAGACTTAAGATACATTATTTTCTCT
This sequence comes from Canis aureus, assembly GCF_053574225.1. Classification (NCBI taxonomy): domain Eukaryota; kingdom Metazoa; phylum Chordata; class Mammalia; order Carnivora; family Canidae; genus Canis; species Canis aureus. Next base: position 62,228,953 of record NC_135611.1, on the reverse strand, counting down.
GATTGCTCATCGTTGCCTTGTTTTGTGAGTCCTTAGTCTTAAACTTCCTCAGTATTCTTCATGAGCAATGTTTGTTAATTTCTTTTGTACCATAAGTTGTTGCCTTGTATGTTCTTCTAGATGTGTTTTTATCATGGCTTTACTTGTTTGTTGAAAGGAGAATACAGATAAAATCTTAGCACACCTGGTACCTAGGTTGTATCCAGTAAGTGTTCATCATTATTATTAGCGTTATTGTTCAAGGTTTCTTAAATTATGTCTGGTCTATTTTACATTGCTAAGGCATATAAAGAGTTGAGTACATGATAGGTGCTTAAAAACATTTGTCAAATTAATTAAGAAAGCTTTAAGAATCAAAATCTCTTCTTCATTAATCCTGTTCATTCCTTTTCAATTTGTGTTTTTATACTTAAAGTTTCAGTGTGAAAAGGAAATCATTAAGATTCATTTCTCATTTCGTTTCTAAATCCACATACAAATTATTTCCAATTCCAATACAAATTACTTCTTTAATGACAGAAAATACATCTGTTACTTCATTAAAATTATAGTGTTCCTCTAGCAAGATGTTTCTTTCTTCTTTTTTTAAGCAAGGTGACTTTGTTTATTTTTAAAGATTTTATTTATTTATTCATGAGAGACACACACACGGAGAGGCAGAGACATAGGCAGAGGGAGAAGCAGGCTCCCTGCAGAGAGCCTGATGTGGGACTCGATCCTAGGACCCCAGGATCATGCCCTGAGCCAAAGGCAGATGCTTAACCACTGAGCTACCCAGATGCCCGATTTCTGATGGTACTTTAAAAGAGGACAAAGTCTTTGCAAAAGTTTTTTTTTCCCCAACATATTCATTTTCTATTGCTGTGTAGCAATTTACCACAAACTTAGTACCTTAAAACATTTCTTATTTCACAGTTATCATAGTAAAAAATCCTGGTGAGCTCAGTTGAAATTAGGGGGGTAACTAGCTGAGATTTTCATCTGGTGACTCTGAGGGGGAAACAGTCTGCTAAAATAAAGAAAAAAGAAAACAGTCTGCTTCCAGGATCATTCAGGCTGTTAATAGAATGTCTTAATATTGTGTTCCTTGTGGTTGTAGGACTTGTATTCCTTGTGGTTGTAGGACTGTCTCTGTTATCTTGCTGGCTATTGGCTGGAGGTGGTTCTCAGCTTCCAGAATTTATCTTCATTTCTTGGCTCATGTACATTTCATCTTTAGAGTAACAGTGACACGTCGAATCCTTTTCTTGACTTGGCTTTCTACCACTGGCTAGAAAAGTTCTTTTCTTTTGTGATTAGATTTGGGCTTGTGTAATTTCCTATTTTTTTTTTAATTTTTATTTATTTATGATAGTCACAGAGAGAGAGAGGCGCAGAGACACAGGCAGAGGGAGAAGCAGGCTCCATGCACCGGGAGCCCGACGTGGAATTCGATCCCGGGTCTCCAGGATCGCGCCCTGGGCCAAAGGCAGGCGCCAAACCGCTGCGCCACCCAGGAATCCCTGTAATTTCCTATTTTAAGATCAACTGTACTATATAGTATTTTGTAATCATGGGAGTGATATATTATCATATTCACACATTCTGGGGCTTAGGACAGGACATCTGTGGAAGACCATATAGTTCTGTCTTTCCCAACCACCCTCTGACTCCATGACTATTCCACATGTAAAATATGTTAACCAATTTTATGCTCCTCATATGTCTCATACCAATACAACATCTTCTCAAAATTTAGTCATATCACCTAAAGCATCTAAATCAGTTCAGATGAAGCTCCTGGTCAGAATTCTTATCATCTGTGAATCTGCGATACTAAGTGAACATTTAATCTAAAAAAAAAAAAAAAAAAACAAAACAAAACAAAAAGGTAAAAAAAAATGGTGAGGCATCAAGAAGGTGAGAATTACAGACACGATGGCTCAAAATGGGGGAGAAAATGAAAACAAAAGGGAGTAACTGGTTCAAAGAAGTTTTGAAATTCATTTAGACAGATTCCCTTTGGTTTCAAAGTGTGGGGATAATTCTCTGTGGCTTTTGGCTCTTCCCCTGAGATCCTGATTCCATTCTCTAGGCTCTTGACCCACTTTCTTCCCACAGAATTTCAGGGGCCCAACAATCTTCTTTTATTTTGTAATCTCTTTTCTCTTTTAGTCTATGCTGGCAGTATTTCTCAAGAATCTTGTGGGTCTCCCATGGTACAGTAATTCATCCCATTAGACAGATCTCAAGTCCACAAATTATTTTGAGATAATCCCTTCTCTATATTTGGCTAGTTTTGAAATGGCTGAAGGACATAACCCCCTTAAGCTTCCTAGAAGCTGTTTGATTTGATTGAGAAGATAACTGAAGTAATGTCACTGAATATCTTTGGCCTTTCGATCTTTCCAGTATTTGAACAAAGGCACATACTCAGTCCTGTACTTATTAGGTTTTTCTCTGTGCTACACTTTCAGAAACAAGGTTTTTATTTTAATAGCTTACACCATCAGGACAGGCTGAGAATTTCCCAAATCCTCAAGTCCTGGTTCCTTTCAGTTTAACTATTCTAACATTGATTTGCCCCTCTTTTCTCACATTTTACTATAAGCAGCAAATTAAAAATAGGTCCACAAGCTGCTGGCCTGTGGGATAGCCAGGGTCTAAAACAGGTTTAGTGGTTCTGAACATTGGCTCATTTTTTCCAGGTGTTAGAAACACCTGGAAAGATAGAAGAATCTTGATGCTCTGGTCACACCCCTGAACAATGAAGTTTGAATGTTTGGTATGGAGACCTAGGCTTCAGTGTTTTTAAAATCTCCCCCAGCATATACCACTGTGCAACTAGACTTGAGAAACCACTGGTCAGAAGATTATTGTCCCTCATCACTGGCAAGGGCTGGTGGATTTGCTCCAATGGTCTTTAGAATCACTTATAAACAAAGTCAAATTACTCCATTACAATAGACTGCAGCTGAGAAAACAAAACGTGCACCACATTATTTAAATAAAAAACCAGCACACATAGGGATGTGTTTGGCTTCACAGATCCTCAGAAATGTTATTGTTTCTGTCCTTGCATAATTTTGCTATTGAGTTCCTGGGTATAAGCACATCTTGGGAATAGTGGTTGCAATAAGAAAAATAAGCCGTAAAGTTTTTCCCTGCATGAGCCTGGAGTGATTGAAAGGCTGATTTCTTAACATCGATTTTATGATCTTCTCAGGGCTCACAGTATTCCAGGGAAATTGAGTGAAATTGAGTGTTGGCTCTAACTTATTCTGGTCCATTCCATATGAAGTGAGTTTCTTCTCAGTGTTGGCCTTCTGATAACTAGGATTACCCCTGTTTCCCACATATACAGAAAAATATCCATTTATAATCAGTGACTCTTAGAATCACTTTCTTTTGCTTAAACTAATTGTGTTAGTGTTTGTAACTGCATGCAAATGACAGGGAGTCTGAATTAAACAGAAGCGGTGTTTGGTGGGATAATGGGGAGCTCATAGGGCCATGGGAGATCTGAAGAACCAGATTCAAGGCTAAATGTGCAGGAACAATGCCCAAAACCATGTTGTAGAATTGTCTGAAGGGCGCTGCTGCTGCTAGATATTAGAATTTCCCTGCTGCCATTTTGTACTAGGAATACAACATTGCAGTGGCTTTGTGGATGAAAGCTGCACACTCTCCATCTCCATCCTCACTAGAAAACTGATTCTGTGTGCTTCCTCACCTTGTTCTCTGTGGTCTTCTATCTGAATGTCTGATTTTCAGGATTGCTTCTAACTGCAGGGAGATTTTCTACCTTGGCAAGGCTGGACTTAAATGGTGGCAAATTCCTCAGACATAGGAAGGGTATTCAGAGCATGCAGGGGCAATAACATGTCAACTGTTTATTATTATTCTTAGAGTCCTCTTTTTGTAATTCAGGTTAGTATAAGCAGCATCAGTTTTATTCCACTTCAATGAGCATTTATTCAGGGTCTACTGCATACTCATAATGTAAGCAAGATGAAGATATATTGGTTATAGAAGTGTTTATAGTTTGTGAGGGAAAGTTTCACATGGATTATTTCAATATAGTGTTATAAAATGTAATGGATTGACAGATATACAGAGGAGGAGGGAGACCTTAGTGCTACAAACTGAGAACAAAGTGGGAGAAATTAATATATTTTTTAAGAATTTTATACATTTATTTGAGAAAATGAGAGCGAGAGAGAAGCCTGAGCAGGAACAGGAGGAGAGGCAGAGGGAGAAGCAGACTCCTCACTGAGCAGGGAGCCTGACGTAGGGCTTGAGCCTAGGATCCCGGGATCATAACCTGAGACGAAGGCAGCCACTTAGCCAACTGAACCACCCAGATGCCCCTAATATTGCTATTTTAAAGCTCATTTGCCTTTAAATAAGGAATAATGAATTAGCTAATATATATATTATATTTATGTTTTTCTGCATCTCACTAAATGTTATATGTAAATGTTATGTAAAAGATACTTCAAGCAAGTATCTTTTAAATTTTGTTATTATTCCTATTATCTAGAACGTAACTGGGCACATAATTGTCCAAGTATTTTTTGTTGAGCTGAATAATTTTAGAAAATGTATAGCCATAGTGCTCCCAAACATAGCCAACTATATTATGTATATAATATTGTAGAAGAAAATATTATTTTAAATCAAATTGCTGTTTGACCATCATACTGATAATTAACAGTTGTTGGACTGGGAATTGAAAGGTTTAAGATTGTTATAGTTTTCAGAAGATTAGGTTTTCTTTTCTTTTTTTTTTAAAGATTTTATTTATTTATTCATAGAGATGCAGAGAGAGAGAGAGGCAGAGACACAGGCCGACGTGGGACTCGATCCAGGGTCTCCAGGATCATGCCCCGGGCTGCAGGCGGCACCAAACCGCTGCCACCAGGGCTGCCCAGATTAGGTTTTCTAATTCAAACTATAGCTGAGATAAGATTTATGTGAAAATAAAGTTTAAAAGTTAACATTAACATTTTCATGATATCAACTGTTCCTTATTATCATTGTTATTTCATATTCAAGAACTCTTTTTTAATACTAGGTTTGAGTATGCACTGATTCATGACTAGGATGATGGAAATGTTTCAGAGGTTTCATATACATACTTGAGATATCAGTAGGTTAATTCTAAAAAGATCATATATTTTACTTTTTTTCTTGGAAGACTTATACATTTTTATTTTAAAAATTCATCTTAAAATTAATTAGAAAGTAATTTGTGCTTTTAAAAGTAAAACTCTAAACACATATAAGGAACACATTCATTATCATCTACCAAACCATTCCCATCCATTATTATTCCCTTGAGGTAATTGATTATAATGGAGTATATTCTTCAACATCTTTCTTCATGGCCATAAAAACATTCACATACACAAAACAGTTTATTCTTTTTTACATTTTTTCTAACTTAATATAACAGATAAATAGCTGTAGCACTTTTTTTTATTTGAAAATATTGCCTTGTAAGGTTGTACTAAGATATACTCAGATATTCCTCTATTATGAATATTCAGGTGGTTTCTAATGTTTTTTTTTACGATTAGAAATAATGTTGTAACCTTCATATATACATATTCATTTGCCATGATGTTTTTAACAGAAGTGGGATTACTGGGTATGCAGATTCTATTGTAACAGTTATGTAACATCCTCCTCCCTATCACCATAAGGGAGGTGATTGCTATGTGACTTAGTACCCCCCACTGGTATTATCAAAATTATAGACATAAAGTCGTTTATAATATTTTTTTATTATCTTAATGTCTTCAGAATCTGTAATAATATCATTTACTTTATTTATGATGTTAATAATTTGCTTTTTGTCCTCTGGTTCTGTTTTGATCTATCTCTTGACAGTGCTTATTTTTATTTTTTCTTTTACTAAAAAGCAAATTCTGATGCTTAATAACATTATAGTACTTGGATATATGATCAAACATAATTCTGGATGTTTCTGTCAGGTTTTTTTTTTTTTTGGTCAGTGTGTTTTTGGATAAGATTACCATTTAAACTTGTGGGCTTTAGATTGACTGATGAGTGGATAAAGAAGATGTGAGATATATATACACATAAACATATATATATGGAATATTACTTGGCAATCAAAAAGAATGAAATCTTGCCATTTGAAACAATGTGGATGGAACTAGAGTGTATTATGCTGAACAAAATAAGTCAGAGAAAAACAAATATCATATGATTTCACTCATATGTGGAATTTAGTGGAATTTAAGAAACAACACAGATGAACATAGGGAAAAGGAAGGAAAAATAAAATAAGATAAAAACAGAGAGCAAGGCAAACCATAAGAGACTATTCAATATAGAGAACAAACTGAGGGTTGCTGGAGGTGGCGGGGGGGATTGGTTATATGGGTGATGAGCATTAAGGAAGGCATTTTTTGGGATGAGTACTGGGTATTGTATATGGGTGAATTCAGGATTCTGCTCCTGAAACCAGTGCTGCACTGTATGTTAACTAACTTGAAATTAAATAAAAAAAAAAAGGGCAGCTCGGGTGGCTCAGTGGCTTAGTGCCACCTTCAGCCCAGGGTGTGATCCTGGAGACCTGGGATCGAGTCTCATGTTGGGCTCCCTGCACGAAGCCTGCTTCTCCCTCTGCCTGTGTCTCTGCCTCTCTCTCTCTCTGTGTCTCTCATGAATAAATAAATAAATAAATAAAATCTTAAAATAAATAAATTAATTAAAAAAATAGAAAATAAATCTCTGGGCTTTGGGTAAAAGAGCAGGTTGCTCTCCATAATGTGGTGGGCTTCATCCAATTAGTTGAAGGTTTCAATAGAATAAAAGCAGACCTTTCTTTTTTTTTAATATTTTATTTATTTATTCATGATAGACATAGAAAGAGAGGGAGAGAGGCAGAGACACAGGCAGAAGGAGAAGCAGGCTCCATGCCGGGACTCGATCCTGGGGCTTCAGGATCATGCCCTGGGCCAAAGGCAGGCGTCAAACCGCTGAGCCACCCAGGGATCCCCAAAGCAGGCCTTTCTTGAGCAAGAAGTTCTTCCAGTAGGCAGCCTTCAGACTTGCACTGTGACATCAACTCATCTTTGAATTTTCAGCCTAATGGCCATCAGATTTGAATTATAGCATCAGCTCTTCCATGGTCTCCAGGCTGCTAGGCTGCCCTACAGCTTTTGGACACACCAGCCTCCATGTGAGTTAATTCTTTAAAACAAATCTCTTTCTATAAATACACACATACATGTCCTATTGGTTCTATTTCTCTGGACAACATTGAGTAGCTCTTAATGATTTTCTATTGAATACCAGTCATCGTATGAAGGACAGTAGAGGTTGAGAGAAATAATACTGATGTTTTAGAATGTTCATGCATATTTTTTTCTTCCAGTTTATTATCGTGGGAGTTTAGTCAATATAATTTGTAGTTGTGCTGGGTTTATTTTTGTTGTTGTTGTTGTTGTTGTTATCATTATCCTTATTACATCTTAGGCTTCAAATTCTTCAGTGGTGGCCTGTTATTATCTTGTGCTTATTATGGCAGCTGAGGTAGCACATAGTTTATCTTCAGTGCTCTTCTTCAACCCTGAGATTTGAGCAGTCCCTGTGCTTGGTCTTTTTTTTTTTTTTTTTTTTGTACTTGTCTTCTTGTCCAGTTTCAGTCTTAGGCAGAGTGTGCCTGTATCTTAAGAATGGGGACTTCTGAGCATTCTTGGTCTTCTTGACAGTGGTAGCCAAACTATGTATTATATCTTTGTGAGGAGGGGTCTTGGGCAGGATAGAGTTTTCTTCCTCTTTGCCGGTGGAAACAAACCTTTGTATCAGCACAGGATTCTGGACTCAGGAGATTTTCTGCCCATTCCATAGAAATAGCTTTTGTTTCTATTCTTCTAGAAGCATTCAATTTTTGCTTGACTCTTGGGTGTGAGAAAGAAGAATTCCTTAAAAAAATGCCTAAAGAATTCCTTCTAGGGGTGCCTGGGTAGCTCAGTGGGTTAAGTGTCTGCCTTTGGCTCAGGTCATGATCCCAAAGTCCCAGGATTGAACCCCATGTCAGGCTCCCTGCTCAGTGGGGAGTCTGCTTCTCCCACTCTCTCTACGCCTGGCTTGTGCTTGCTCTCTCTTAAGTGCTCTCTCTCTCTCTCTCTCTCAAAAAAGTGAATAAAATCTTAAAAAAAAATAAGAGTTCCTTCTATACTGCTTAGAAGCAATAGATCTGTACCTGGGCTGTGGTGGCAAGAGTGTTTGCTCCCTCTTACCCAGTCTCTTAAGGTTTTGGCTCATGCAGGAGGATGGAAGCAGCAGTGTTTTGTGCCTGTGCCTCAGTGGTGACTGATCACCACTCACAGAATGTCCCCTTTGATAAGTGTGATGCTCCCTGGTCTTCTCCCCTACCTAGAATCTTTCTTATGAGTACCTAGTAGAGGCTCATGAAAAAGAATCTGTGAGTATGAACAACCCTCTGTCTAAGGCTCTAAATTATTCTAAACTGTTACATGCCCACACTTGGCCTGTAGGAGTATGTTAAAGTGTTAGCTGATTTATTCTTGCCTACATTTTTGGCAGCCACCTTTTCCTTCTGTGCTCTGCCAAAGATGAAAGAGTTCATCTCTTTTGGAGAGACTTGTCACACTTTGAAATTCAGTTCAGTTGGTTGCCTTGATCAGTTTAAGAAACATTTTTTGTAGATTATCTGTTTTTTTTTTTTTCTTATTGCTAGCATAGGAGTAGTGTTCGTTGACAGCTTTCTATACTTTAAGCAGAATATTTATTATTTAAATACTATGCTATCTTTCAAAAGAAATTAAGAAGAGGATAAGTTGCCTTTTATATTTACCCATATATTTACCATTTTCTCTCACTGCTTATCATTTCTTTCTGTATGAATTTCCACTGGGCATCACATCTGTTTAGCCTGAGGAGCTTCTTTTAGTTTTTCTTAGATCTGCTGGCAACAAGCTTTGTCAAATTTTATGTACATAAGACTTTATTTTGTGTTTATTTTTTGAGAGACGTTTCACCAAATACAGAACTGTATTTGACAACTTTTTCTTTCTTCTCCATTTTAGATCTTTAAAGACGTTATTTCATTGTCTTCTGGCTTCAGTTATTATTATTTTTACTAGAAGTAACCTGCTATTCTTATCAGTGTTTCTGCTTATATAGTGTATTTTTTCCTTTGGCTTTTAAAATTCTCTTTTTTACCTTTATTTTTCAGTAGTTTGATGATCATGTAAGTACTTCTTCCTTCTGTTATCTACATAAAAAGTAGATTTTTAAAAAATATTTTATTTATTTATTTGTGAGACACAGAGAGAGAGAGAGAGAGAGAGAGAGAGAGAGAGAGAGAGAGAGGCACAGACACAGGGAGAGGGAGAAGCAGGCTCCACACAGGGAGCCCAACATGGGACTCGATCCCAGGTGTCCAGGATCACACCCTGGGCTGAAGGTGGCACTAAACCACCGAGCCATGCGGGCTGCCCAAGGAATAGATTTTTTTAAAAGTTATTTTGCTTGGGATTTAGTGAGCTTATTGAGTCTGTGGGGTTCTCTTATTTGAAACTTAGAAAAACTTGGTTATTATTTTTTCAAATATTATTATTCCCTTGTCTCCCTCTGGGACTCCAATGGCACTTGAGTTATACAGCTTAATATTCTTATAGTTCATTGATTTAGTGTTTATTTTTATTGTTTTTCTCTGTTATTGATTTGTCTTTATATTCACATTTCCTTGCTTTTGCAGAGTTCAATCTACTATTAAACCAATAAATTTTTGATTGTATATATTGTATTTTTCAGTTCTAGAATTCCAATTTTTTTTGGTTAGAGTTGAAAATTCTCTCTTGAAATTTCTCATCATGTTGGTGATTACATCCATCTTGTCCTACAATTTCCTTGACGTATTTATAATGTACAGTCCTTGTTTACTAATTCTTTTTTTTTTAAGATTTTATTTACTTATTCACGAGAGACACAGAGAGAGAGAGGCAGAGACACAGGCAGAGGGAGAAGCAGGCTCATTCAGGGAACCTGATGTGGGACTCGATCCCCCGACTCCAGGATCACGTCCTGGGCCAAAGGCGGCACTAAACCACTGAGCCACCCAGGCGTCCCTGATTCTTTTTTTTTAAAAAAAGATTTTATTTATTTATTTTGAGAGAGAGAGTGTGCATGTGTGTGAGAGGAGAGACAGAGGAGGAGGGAGAGCGAGAGCGAGAGAATCTGAAACAGACTCCACAAGGAGCATGGAGCTGGGGGTTGAGATCATGACTTGAGCTGAAAACAACAGTTGGACACCTAACTGATGAGCCATCTAGGTGTCCCTCTCATTACTAATTCTGACATTTGGGTTATTTGTGGCTCTACTTCTATTGATACTTGGTTTTGATTATAGATCAAAGTTGCCTGCTTCTTTGCATACCTAATCCTAAATATTATTGGTAGTGTTGGACAATTGATTCTGGTTTTTTTTGCTTTGAACAGTGTTGAATTTAAAAGGCATTTAAATCACTGGCAAATCACTTATATCCTATGGAGGATTTGTTTAGCTTTTTAGGATGGTTTGTTTTTATTTTATTTTTAATTCAAGGATGTAGCCCATAGTTTTGGGTATAGTCATTATTTGTAAAGCTGATATACTTCTTTAGTTTTGATGGAAAGCTAATCTCTTCTAAGGTGGTTGGACCTCAATTTCAAACTTGTCTTCCCAGACTACTGAAATTCATGCTAAACTATTCTAGTCTTCCACGTGAGTCCTTGAAACCTCAACTGACACTCTAAATTTTAGAACTCATTCAAATATTTAACAGGTATTTGTATGCAGAGTTCAGGGCTGACCCCTCTGTGGTTCCCTCATGTCTGGGATTTCTCTTTCAATTTCCGTCTGCTCAGTCAACCCTGAACTTTGACCTATCACTCTGCAATAAAGTAAGACTATTATTTTTTGCTTGAGTGCAAACATCCATGCACAGACCAAACAGGGAGTGTCGTTAAGAGAAAAATCCAGTCAAATGTGGGCTTATCTTATTTTGCTTCTCTTTTCTAACGGGCCATTCTCTCTCTAGTTTCTGCTTGCTTTTGTAGGATTGACATTTTAAAAGCAGTTTGGACAAAAGAGCAGTTTTGATTTCAGTATAATTGCAAAGCACAACAATTTCTTCCCTTAAGTATGTGAAGTAAGAACAAAAAGCTGAGCAAATAATGTTTTTCTATACATGTTATCAACCATTTCTTGTGCCTTTTTCCTCAAAGCTTCTTAAGGTAGGGGTTTTGCTAAGCCTGAACTTCAAAGCTTACAATAATATTCCTTTACTAGATTTTTGATACCGTGAATAGTATACATTATAATATTTATAGCTAATCATTTTTTTTTTGTGCTTAGTCTGTTCCAGGTACTATGATAAGTGTTTAAGAGTATTGTTTCCTTAAACTTCATAATTACCTCGTGAATTAGGTTCTGTTCTTCCCATTTTACATGGGAGGAAGTGAGGCCTAGTGAGACCTAGTACTTTGTCTAGGGTCATAACAGATGTGATAGGACTAGGAGGCACATCCACATCTGCAAGACTCCAAAGCCTATGCTTGTAACCAATTGGTATGTTTGATAAATTGAATAATTTGTTTCTGATTTTATTATAATTTTTTGTAGTATGAAGACTTCTTTTTCTACCTTAAAAGGTTACATTTGCCTTGGAATTTACAGAAGTACAGGCAAATATGAACCATAATGAAAAACTATTATTTTATTCAGTTAGGCAGAATGCCTTACCTTTTTTGTGGTTTAACTGCATAGTTTTAATTTAAAAGCTTTATTTTTTTGTTCGTTTTGGTTTCAGTGTCAGAATTTGAGAGTAAAACTAATGGTGTTAAACGTAGAGGAGTTCAGGAAGAGGAGTAGCATTTGCATAGCATATGTCCAGGTGATGACTGCTCAGCTGGAAGCAATTCAAATTACAAGGTGTCTTTATCTTTTAATAGCTACTACCATTACCTCACTAAATGATAGTAAGGAGCCACATTTTACTTGCTTTACTAAATGATATGTTGCAACAAAATTATTTATGACAGGCAGCAAAATCCTTCATTTTTAGTAGAGAAAAACACTTTTGAGGTTTCAGCGTAGCATCCAGAAGCAACCTTTACTGAGAAGTCCAAAGGACCACTGTAGAAGATACTCATGAAAGAATCATGCTTGTCCTGGGTTTCTCAGTGTTCTTCCATCATGAACCTAAATTACTAGCCCAACTAGCTACACATTTGCTTTACTTTTTCTTCAGGTTCAGGAAAACAAAGGGATAAAGTAGTTTTCCCTACTGATTAAAAAAAAAGTTACTGTTGCTATTTATTGAGGACCCATTCTCAGTTCCTTGCTAATTTTTTCTCTGCCCCAATACTCATGATGTTGTTTGCTCACTAGACTGCCTATTGCTTGTCTCACCAGTAGGTACTATAGTTAATAGTCAAATGCTTTAGAGTTGATCAAAATGTAAGCATGCCTTAAGAATAAAATCAACAATTTTAGACAGTTAACAAAATATTTAAATCTTTGTTCTCCTAATTCAGCCATGAATCAATTAGGACATAAGGATGGTAGATAATTAAAGATACAGGAAAATCAAGATGAATTTAAATAACACCAGGATGTTAGCTTTTAAAATTTAATAGTGGTGTCAACTCTCAGAAGGTTATGTTATTAGTGGGGGAGTCTGCATTGTGTGAATGGAGGTTTCTGTCCTTGGATTCTCTGGAAGAAGATTTGTGTGGGCATCCAGACAGCTGAAAGGAAAGTAGCAAGTGCAAAGCAGTTTACTAAAAGGAAAGTATGTCTTAAAGTGGAAGAGTGGGCAAGTTCTGCAAGGTGGAACTGGCCTTTGGTTGTGTAAGGATTGGATAGTGGTTGTGTCACTCGGCTTGGAGGAGCTATAATGCGCAATTGGGTGGGCTCTAATGGAGGCTGCTTCCAGTTATTTGGGGAACTCCACCCACAGGTTGGGAGGGGGCATTTTTGACCCAGCAAGGTTTGTATCAGAATGCTTTTCTGTATCTGAGGGGCTATAACCTCGATGCAAATGCATTATAACAAGGTTAGGAGTTACTCAGGGGCAGAGGTGGGAAAGGAGAGCGCATGCTCTGCACCTGTGGCTCTTGATTTGTCAGCCCCAAGGTCTTCGAAGCCACAAGATCTGGATGTTGTGTCTCTGGGCATTTATTGTGTAGCTTATTTATCACCATCCTTGCCTCCAGCTTATTTCTCTATCATTCTTCAAGGACTTGGGACTCTACCTTTGGATGTTCCTTCCACTGCTGTTATCTAGCTTCAACCTAACAGTTATGTTGTTTGTTATAACCATTTTTAAAAGGTTATATTGTTTCATTGGAAATTTTTTTGGAATGGATACACTCAGATCAATATAAGAAAATTTTATTTGCTATCAAGTATTTATCTGTAATTTAATTTTAGCTGTTAAGTATTGGCCAATACATTTTCATATATTTTATTAAATTTCTCTAAATTGTCTTATTACTTTGAGAGCTTTACAATCGTATTGTCATGTGTAAATAGAGTAAGTGTGAACTGTTAACACATTAAAGCCATGTTGGAAGACAATTTAACAATAAAATTCATTCATAATCCCTAGAAGTTAGCGTGTTTTATCTTTTTCTCTTGTAATAATTTACATTTATGCAAATATTTTAAAAGAATTACATGTAACTATAGTAGATATGGACCCGTTTACAAACAAAGATTTTAACTGTTCATTTTCTATGAAAAACTCAGTTTGCATTTTGCATTTTCATTTCATTCATTTCTGCTATTGCAGTGGGTTGGGGCTGGAAGTAATTAGGTAATCTCTGTCCCTCCTGGTGTTTCTTCTCTTTCTGGTTTATGCCAGAGTTCCAGAGTCTTACCCAGTTTTGTGTGTGTGTGGCAGCAGTGACTTTACCTGTTCTAGATGATATCCTGTGTTCTCAGAAGTATGGCTCTTTTAGTTCTGGCAATTTTCTGTCACTTCATTGCCAAACTTGGAACATGGGGATTATTCGAAAGACTGCATTTCTGTTTATGTGTACCATTTATTTCTTTCTTGAGTTTTATTTCCTTTCTCTCTGATACTGTTAGAAAGCAGAAAACACTTTATCTTTTCTCAGGACCTAAAACTTCTATTTCTTGCTTTTCTTTCATTTTGTTGCAAACAGGGAGAGTGAGAGGTTGAGAGGGAGGGTGAGTCTTGTCCCCCAAATCAGCATTAGGTTGGAAGTCTTAATGGTAGTAACGGACAATTGAGTGTTGAGTGTTGTTCTATGTCCCCTGAATTTTAACCTCTACTGCATTTAACTTCTATGGCAGATCACACCTTGGAGTAGCTTTGGGGTTAAACGAGAATGTATAGGGGCAGCTGCTCCTGGGCAACAACTAATGGAAGGGAAAGGAAAAGGAAGGGAAGAGAAAATTTCCGACTAATGGAATTGTGAGGGAAGATGAGACCTAGTTGCAGGAGAGTTTTTCTGTTCAGTCAGGCACAGTGTGGTTTAGTAACTTTGTCATTCCAACACGCATACATGCAAACTTAATAGAAACCTATTAGAGCACAAATGCCATTGTGCTGCAGATTCTTTTTGAAGTGCATCAGCAAATAATAAAACTTGAACCATGGTGGCTGAGTGAATAATACCTCGCCAAATATCTGTGTGCATCCCTTGCAGTTAGATGGGAGACCAAGTGTCTAATTCGGATGATGGGCAGAAATGATGCATGCAAATTATAGACCTGACCAGGCATAGTTCTTTAGGACTTCTAACTAGTTTTCTACTGCCACAGCAATCCTGGAAGCCATAAATTGAGATAGAAAGAGCTTAAATCCCTGAGTTACCACATGAAAGATAGTAGCTTTTAAAGATTCCCTAACTAATATGAAGAGGTGATTAAAAAAAAATAACCCAAACTTGAGTATCTTAGGCTACTAATACTTGGGGGTGTATTTGCTATTGTAGCATCGGCTACGCCAGTCTAGCTAATGTAGTTTGGAAGGTAAAATAAGTATTCTTTGCAACTGCCATTCTAGCACATGAATCTTTGTATCGTAAAAATATTTACTACAAAGGTTCTTTTCTTTAAAAAGCAAAGTGATGTCTATTCTTTTGTTCTAAAGTTATAAATCACTTACTATATAGGATAGGTTCTTGACAGAGAAACTAAAAGCCACATTTTTAGGCATTTCTGCCAATTGAATAAAGTCTTTATCTTGAGATAAAGACAAAGCATGTTAGAAATTATAACTTAGTGGAGAAATATGATTCTATTAGAAAAAATAAAAGATTTATGAATAATGTTTTGATGACGTGTCTATTCCATAAAATAAGGTTTTCTCAAGATCTGGAGGTCATTCAGATAGAGGTAGTTTTTTTGTTATTAAAAATTGATTTAAGTGTTCTCTATTATCTCAGTAAAGTTCAACATCTAATATAGAGAAGTCTTACATGAAAGCTCATATTTTATTATTATCTGGGGTGGCTGTTGCCCAAAACCTGAAAGATAACAGTTTAGAGGATCTCAATGTTTTGGGATATAGAAAGCCTCAGTTCCTTTAATCAGTTTCTAAGTGATAAGAATTCAATTCAGGAAGTTAATATTTTTCTCTGAATAAGAATTTAGATTTTCTGATTCCCCTCCTGCCTCCTTTCTTTTCTTTTTTCCTTCCTTTCCTTTCTTCCTCTTTATATTCCTTTAAACTTAAAGGAGTTTATTCTCTCTTTTCATAAACACTTAAAATTAAGGTCCTACAAAATATTTTTAAAGTATTTGAAATAATCTTTGTAAATCCATCAGTTTTTCCCACTGAAATTGTCTTACAATATTAAAACAATGTTAGAAGTATATTCAGGGCTCTTCCAGCTTCTCACACTGTTGTTATTTCTGTGACTTCTGTTTTTTTTTTTTTTTTAAGATTTTATTTATTTATTCATGAGAGACACAGAGAGAAAGAGAGGCAGAGACACAGGCAGAGGGAGAAGCAGGCTCCCTGCAGGAGCCCGACGTGGGACTCGATCCTGGGACTCAAGGATCACGTCCTGGGCTGAAGACAGACGCTAAACTGCTGAGCCACCCAGGGATCTCTGTGACTTCTGTTTTATTCACAATATAATTTATTTATTATTTAGAACTCAGGCAATTGATTTATGTTCTCTTATTTTGGTAAAGTCATCTTATCTTTCTAAAAGTTTATACTAAAATCTCATTACAACTTACAGAGATATTTAGAACAAATTGGAAAGCATCCCTTTAAAGTTATTTAACAAGAATTGTAGCTGTATTTTTGCAAATACTATAATTAGAATTTTGGGGATCTATGGTAAATAGTGAGTGGTAATTTAAGCAAGAGGGTTATTTTATGACAACTGTGGGAAAAGGAATAAGCCAACTGCTGGTGACAAAATACAATTTAATGCCAGAATTTAATACCTCTAACCTTCCCTTATAACTTATCAGATTTACAGTATATATCTAGTGACAGACATATTAATAGGAAGGAGTAGTGGTGGTAGTAGAATGTTAATACTGAAGTTAGCCCTTGAGATGAAATCACACATAGTCACAGTTACCTTTTTAAAGATCCTCAGATAGGCAATAAGTCATCAAGACAATTGTTTTTGTTTGTTTTTCTTTGCATTTGGTAGGACTTCTCCTTCCCTGGGATATGGGGAACAAGTTCAATATGTGGATCTCTCTCTCTCTCTCTCCCTCTTCTCCTTTTCCCAACCCCCCAACCCATCCCACATCCTTTCTTTGGCCTGATGCAGTATTCTGAGAAACAACATTTCCAGGTCAATGAGAAGACCTGCGACTCCAGAGGTCAATGTAGAAGCAGCAGGAAGAGAAATTGGCATCACTTAGCAGTCACAACTTTCATTTCTTTATTCCTATTTAATACATTAAGCTGAAACTGTGAGCAAGTAAGAGAAATGAGGTGGACGGCTTGCCCTTCTAGTCCAAGTATTGGTCAGTCTCTCTTTCTGTCTTGGGCACTGCTCACTGCTGGCCAGTATATCTCGTGACCTCTTCTCATGATGCTTTACAGTGTATTGGTGAGATTTTATGGTCAGTGTATAGTGGTCTGCAGCCAGCTCCATACACTCTGGAGAGATGTAGACAGTTGATTCTCAGTTTTAGTTTGGTGGACCAGTTTTGCATGCTGACTAAAGTTTTGGGGACTATGACTGTACTATGGACACAATGACTACCGGTCACCAGTCAAATCAGCCATATTAAAATTGGTTACAATTATGTAATAATTCACTAGATGACTGGTTGTATAACCTTTTATGAATTATATAATTCTAAGGTGATGCGTTTCCGAACCTGTTGACATGTAGTAAACACTTTTGAAAGAAAAAAAGATGCTTACCAGCAAAGAATATTTATGACTGAAACCTAGTTTTAAACACAACAGACACATTTCTACTGCACATTAAAATAAAGGATGAGGGACACCTGGGTGGCTCAGTGGGTGAGCATCTGCCTTTGGCTTAGGTCATGATCATGGGGCCCTGGGATTGAGTCCCACATCAGGCTCCCCATGGGGAGCCTGCTTCTCCCTCTGCCTAGGTCTCTGTGTTCTCATAAATAAATAAATAAATAAATAAAATTATAGGGTAGCTCAGTTACTCTATCCCCTCACTCCCCTCCCCTCCAGCAACCCTCAGTTTGTTTCCTATAGTTAAAAGTCTCTTATGGTTTGTCTCCCTCTCTGATTTTGTCTGATTTTATTTTTCCCTCCCTTCCCCTATGATCCTCTGTTTTGTTTTTTAAATGCCATATACTAGTGGAATCATATGATAATTATCTTTATCTGATATACAAGAGCTTTCTTAGTGCTGCCCTTTCTTTCATACTCATTTTCATTCTTCTTAAGTATTTCTTGAGTACATAATTTTTTTTTCTTTATCTCTATTTTTACCACCACCTACCTCATCTCTCGCCTGGATTTTTAAGTCAACTCTTTATAGTGACAGAGGCACTCCTCAGATTTCACTTTAGGAGAGAACCACCCATAAAGAGTATAGTTAACTGATGTTGCCTCCAGGATTGACTTCTAACAGCTCTGGCCAATGACTAATCACAGAAGGGGTGGTTGGACTTGGTCTGCTATGACCAGTGTGGAACTCCTCCATGTGCAATCTTTGCCCTGAAGCTCTTTGTTGGGCTGAGTGAGACTTTGTCAAAGCAGCTTAGTGTAATTTTCTTCCTACTTAATCCTTCTTGCTGACATTTCTCTTTCAAAAGTTTCAGACTTATGTTGCAGTCTGAAATATTTCTCTGGATATTCCAACTCCTGTTTTTTATTTTATTTTTCATATGCATTAACCTTGATAAATTCCTTGTGTTTCTAATCCATCTTGGCATCTGCTTCTTGGAAGACCTGAATTAACATGCTTTTAGACTGCTCTCCCATTATCCATTCTTGTTTCCCTTCAAATTTCATGATGCGGTGAGAATATTGTTATGTTTACCCTGTCATTTCTTGGTTAAAACCTTTCATTGGCTTCCTGTTGTTCCCAAGACAGTGATTAAAATCATTAACATGGTGTATAAAGCCCTGCCAATTCTGGCTCTGCCTCTCACTCCAAGCTCATCTTGTCCCAAGGTTTACACTGGTTTTCATTTAGTTTCTTGAATGATCTCTTCTTCTCCCACCTGCACTCTTCTCGCCTTTGGTAACTTCCTTTAATTTTTAAAGATACAGCTGATACATTTCTTGCTTAGAGAAGTTCTATCTGATATCAGGGGCTATATCATGTCTTCATGTTTTAAACTATCATAATGATATGTATATTTCCATC
Organism: Canis aureus; assembly: GCF_053574225.1. Taxonomy (NCBI): domain Eukaryota; kingdom Metazoa; phylum Chordata; class Mammalia; order Carnivora; family Canidae; genus Canis; species Canis aureus. Next base: position 62,210,116 of record NC_135611.1, on the reverse strand, counting down.
ATAAAATCTATCATAGCTCTGATTTAACATTTAACATTTATTCATAGCACACTGATTAGAAATTAGCCCTCCCTTCCAATGAATTGAGAACTTCATGATGTGCTTTTGCTTTCTGGTTCAGAAATAGTTGTCTTCTAATTGTGTCCTCGCATGGCAGAGGGGCAAGGGAGTTCTCTGGATTCTTTTTTATGAGGATTAATATCCCATTCATGAATGCTCTGCCCTCATGATCTCATTACTTCCCAAAAGTCCCACATTTTCATATCATCATATTGAAGATTAGGGTTCATCATGTGACTTTTGAGGCACACAAATATTCAGTCTATGGCAATAACAAAGCTTTGATTACAAACCTGAAATTATCTGTGTTCTAATACATCTTTCATTGGGCCTAGACTTGAGTCCTATTAAATCTAGTACTAAGCACTAAATATGAAGCCCATTTGTAATATGTTATATGGTTTTGATGGCAGAATTTTTATATTCCTAAATAGTAGCCCAATGTCAATAGCAAATTCACAATCTGGTTTTGCTGTCCTTTCCTGAACTGACTGCTGGTCTGGAAATCAAATATCAAATTAGTGGTATTTACTCATCCCAACTATATATATTATGCTCAAAAGAAATAATAAGCTTTAGATAAAGGACTGAAATTTCTGGGTAGTCTTTAAACAAAACTGCAATCTATTTTTTTGAGAAGTCTCATTCAAGATAAAAAAACATATAATTAGGAGATAGGCTTCAATTTCCAGAAATAATCTTTAGTAACTGATTGAAGAATGTCTATTTGAAGAATACATAATAATTTGAAATTACAATTTGTTTAATATTGACTCCTTTGAACATGCAGCAGATTACCAGCTTAGGTCTTAAATCCTATACAGATGTTCCCTTACATTCTATTTACATTCAAGCCAGCCAGCCCCCCTATTAACTTCTTGCCAATTTTGATGTATTTATGTATGTGTGTGCACATAAGATGTGTAGCTCAAATCTACATTTCCAATAAAAAATATGCTTGGACACCCATAATGTTTAGATAAAAGAAGTCATTATCTAAAATATGTTTTCTAGTAGAAATAAAAAATCATGACTGCTTGGATATAATATAAAAGTGTATGTGATGGAAAATCTTAGTACCATAAGTTACCCCTAAATGCTAAATTGTTGTTTACTATTCCTGCATAAGTGGCAGGACATATAGTGATTAAAATCTAGGGTTTAGAAATTAGGCCAACTTTAGTTAAAATCACTTTTTGCTTATGTGACCTTGGGTAGTTTAGCTAATATCATTGGCTAATCTTTTTTTTATCAAAAAATGGGGATATATTAGGACTATTCTTATAGAAATATAATAGAGCTTAAATGGGACACTGCATGAAAAAAACTTAGCTTAGTTCCTGGAACATAATATGCTTGCAATTAAAGTTATTAATATTTTTATTAACTCTTCAAAAAAGATTTCCAATCTTTTTCTAGAATAGTGATTAGATTTATCATTCTGAAACCTCAGGTTCCTCTAACTTTTCTCTATATTCTTTTTTCTTCTATTTCATTAATTTATTTATAGGAACAGTATAAGTATATATATACTTATATATACTCTATATAAGTATATAGAGTATGGATTAAGTAGCCCAGAACAAAATAGAAGTTGATTCTCTCTTATTTAATTAGTCCAGAAGTAGGTGGCTGGTCCAATGCAATAATTAGCCCTGTTCAATGAAGTCATCTAGGAGTCTGATTTCCTTTCATTTTGTTTTACACTATCTCTTAGGATGAGATCTTCTCTAACATGGCTGGAGCTGCTTTACTAGCACCTTGCCCATGTCCTAGCATTTAAGAAGGGAAAGAGAAAGTAGAGATCAAGGATCTTTTGTCTTTTAGAGGATTGACCTCCAGTTGGCATATTTCTATCCACATCCAGCTGTTTGAATATAGTCACATGGGGACATCTGTATGTAAGGAAGGATACAAAAGATAGTCTCTAGTTGTGTGACCTTGTGCTAGGAAAAACGCAGAGGTTCTATTACTAAAGTGAAAGGGACAGATAGTAGTCTCTGCCACAAATAATGTGATATAGTGCAAGAGTGCTGTTGGACCAGGGCCAACACAACTGGGAATATGACAATATGACTTGAATCAGTTCAAAGCAGTCTTAGCACTTTGAGTTTCCACAGGTCTCCACTTTCTCTAGGTTTCACTGTCTTACTGCTTTATTTTATTTTATTATTTTATTAATTTAATTTAATTTAATTTAATTTAATTTAATTTAATTTTATTTTTTAAAAAGATTTTATTTATCCACGAGAGACACACACACACACAGAGAGGCAGAGACACAGGCAGAGGAAGAAGCAGGCTCCATGCAGGCAGCCCGATGTGGGAGTCTATCCCAGGACTCCAGGATCATGCCCTGGACTGAAGGTGGCCCTAAACCGCTGAGCCACCAGGGGATCCCACCTGTCTTACTGCTTTATAGTGCCTAGAATATTCCTTAATCCTTCATCATATGACATAACAATAATTAACATTTATGGAGCCCATGCTAGGTGCTAAACACTAAATATTTTACAAGTGTCATCTCATTTATGTATTCATATATTCTCAACTCTGTGAGGTAGGTACTATTATTACTCTCACTTTACAGACAAGGAAACTGACACATGGAAAAGTCAAGTAATTTGTACTGTTGGGACTTGATGTTGGCCTTCTTAACTTTACAGCTCAAATGTTGGTGTGAAGAGTAGCAACTAATTTAGCCCCTTAACTGAAAGTTTTAATTTCTTATTTCTGTTGTAGTAAATTACTACAAGCTTGTTGGCTTAAGTCACACGTATTTATTATCTTACAGTTTTGGAGGTCAGGAATACGAAATAGTCTCATGGGACTAAATTCAAGATGTTGGCAGGGCTCATTTCTTCTGGAGGTCCTTGAGGAGAAGAGGCTTCCCTTGCCTTTCCAGTTTCTAGAGGCCACCTACATTCTTTTCTTGTGTCCCCCGCCTTCCCGAACCCTAGTCCTCCTCAGTGAAGCTATCCCATTGCTCCAAAATTTGCTTCCATTATCACGTCTCCTTATTCCTTTCCTGCTTCCCTCTTTTACTTGTAAGGACCTGGTAATTACATACAGGCCCACCTGGATAATGCAGGATACTCATCCTGTCTCATAATCCTTAATCACATCTGCAAAGTCCCTTTTGCCGTGTAAGGTAACATTTTCACAAGTTCCAGGGGTTTAGATATGGACATATTTTAGGAGCCATTATTCTGCTTACCACAAATGCTTTTTTGAAGGATGTCATTGACTTATTAACAAATCCAATGGAATTCCTCAGGCTTTACCATCCTTGACCTACCTGTAACGCTTGTTATTATTGTCTACTACATACTCTTATACTCACCCTTAATTTCTTAATTACAACTTGCCTGAATTTCTGCTCTCTTTGATGATGACTTTTGTCTTTTTTACTCCTTCTCTTCTCCCCTTCAATGTAGATGTTTCTCAAGGACCTGCTTTAATTCTTTACTCTTCTCAGTGTATACCCTGCCTTGGTATCCTCTTATATCTAATTTTATAACAGAATCTGTAACCAATGTAACACATTTGTGTCCCTGACCCTGGTTTTGCTCTTGAATTTTAATGAAACATTTTAAAAATGCCTGCTAGATATCTTCCCCTGACTATTCTGACCTTTCAGATTCAGCTTTTCAAACTGAAATTATGACTGACCCTTAGAGCTGATGTTCCCCTCTATTTACTATTTTTGTTGATGATCCTTAATCTTCACAGTCATTTTTCTCATGAAGTTGTATTCTCTTATTCTTGTCTAGATCACTTGTTTCTCAAAATGTATGGATTCTATTTGTATAATATGTAATTTTCATTCCCCCATTTGCTGCATTTCCATTGCCATTCTTATAGTTCTCTTGCCAGTTGTATTTTATCATCATGCCAATTTATTTTATATACTGCCACCAGATTTACCTGTGTAAAACTGAGCTCTAGTCTTATTATACCCTTGTTTATGGAATTGTCTAACTTTCCAGAACCTCCTTCTTCTACCTTCAACATTATCTATTCCTATATGCATTTTAATAGTTTTCATTTCTGGCAAATTGGACTCTTTGTTTCCTGCTCATCATGTACTTTTAAATCTCTCCCCTCTTCCTAATAATTTTTTAATACTTGGAACATCTTTCTTAACTATTTAAATTTATCTAAACCCTACCCATTCTTTAAAATATACTAAATACACTATTCTCTCAAGAGGCCTTCTGATAGTTTTTAAATTATCATATATTTATCCATCTTTTATTAATTTAACACCTTTTACTCATTTGTACAATTATTTTTGAAACTATCATCAAGTAGAAGATTGTATTTTGCTCATCGCCCAATACAGGTGTTTAAGAAATATTTCTAAAGGCATGAATCTATAAAATAAGAAGGTAGGACAAGAGCCATGATTTTCAACCTGGAGAATGAGAGAGGAGTATCAGAATCTCGCGTATGTATAATTGTTTCAAAAGGTATGTTAAATCTTATAAAATACTTAGAAAAATGAAAAATCTACTTTTAAAGTTGAAATATTTGGAGAGGACATATTTTTGGCTATTACTGCCATATCTTGTAGCAAATGCCAGTCTGGACCTTGAAGCTGATTCCTTGGTTTTAGATTCTGGGAGGCTAGAAAATCCCTGTTCCTCATATTCTTCCTCTAAAAGGCTGAGAAATAATAATAGCTACCTTATAACATATGCAGAGCAGAATCTGGCATGTGATGTCTTTAATACATATATTCACAATTATTAGTTAACATTATTATTTCTTGAAAATAGTCATATTTTAAAAGGTTGGGAAGTACTGGATTAGCTGGTCTTTATCATAACTGGATCCCTAGAGGTCTGTCATTTTTCACACCAAAATAACTTTGCCTGATCTCTGTCATCATATGGATTTATATACAGATAGTCAAAATTATAGCTATTTAATCTTTTTTATAAATATAATATTATTAGGTATTATGAGCTTTGAGACTTACTCATTTTGAGTCAGTTCTTACTGATTTTAGCTTTTTACAGTTTGTAGCATTAAGCTGTATAAAGAATAGAGGTAGATTTATTATTATGATGATGATGATGATAACAAATTCCCTCTCTCCATTGTCCATCTAGTTTAGATTATAGATCTATTCTATAGTACTTATAACTCTTATTTGTGTGTGCATATGTGTTTAGTGCATTAAATTCACACAAAATGTAACTAATTATGCTATGCTTTATAGGTTGCTCACATTTGAGAAGACTACTTTTCTCCCTGTCCTGTTTTATTTGCTACTTTGAGTGAAATATTTTCATTTTTGTAATTTTTATGCCTGAGTTATGTGTCAACTAGACTAAATAGACCATATGAGGATGGATACTCTAGGAAGAAGTCGGGAAGCATCTGTTTACACCCTAAAAATATGCCAATATTTGTAAGGTGAGTGAGCACTGAGTTGCAAATAAGAAATCATCGGCTAAAATTTTCACCTTTAGAATAAAATTGCTACTGAAAGATACTTATTTGGTACATAGTCATACTATACATATTCATATTATAAGGAAAAGTATTGTTTTATCTATGCTGAAGTTGTTAGACTAAGTATGCAGTTATACCTAAAATCTCTATGTTCTGAGTAATTATTATGGTATGAGGCAGTGAATAAAGAAATGTAAACCTGAAGTTATTTTTTTTAAAAAAATTAGTAAACATTTGTGTTGATGCTTTGCTACTTCATCAAGGCAAGACACAGTCTCTGTAAATATTTTCTTGTGATCAATTCAAATTCAAAATCTACTTATAGAAATGTAAATGTTAACAACCTGTTTGGTCTATATTGACTTCTTCACTTTCATTTTTCATGTATCCTGTGTTATCAGATTACAAATATGGGATTCTTTAGTCTTTGCTCCAGTTTGCCCAGGGTAGCTTACTAGAGAATCAGGCTAATAGAAATCTCCCGATTTTTTAAACTACAGCCTAACGAATTTACATGCCTCAACCAAATGATCAGGTGTCCTTTAATTATAAATTCATCACTGGTGGTGTTGCTCATGGGTAAAAACAAATAGGATTTATTTTTTTTTCAACCAACTCCAAGTGTGCTAACTACAAAAATGGATTATTTTATAAACACTGTTTTCAACATAGACATAACAGAGAGGGAGCATATATGTTATGATAAAAGTTGCTATACTGTAGATGACTGTCGTAACATTTTCAAATGATGAGCATGGTTGAAAGAATTCATCTTTATTTTAATTTTCATTATGTTATATAATAAAAACACATAACCAAATATATAAGGTTGATTCTCAACTTTGGCCATACAATCGAATCACTTGGGGATCTTTGAAAAAATTACAATAATCTCTAGGAATGAAGTTGAGACGTTTATAATTTTTTACAGCTCCCAAAGAGATTCCAGTGCTCATTCAGGTTTGAAAACCATTGGGATAAATACCTTTGACCTTACCTACTAATTTGACATACGGGAATGTTCATACTACCTGCATATCTATAATACACAAATTTACATATATAATTTGCACACATAACTTTTACTATGATAAGGTTAATATTTAATGAGCTAAATGGCCATGACTGCTACTAGTGTCCTTAGTGCATTTTTTTAAACATTACAATATTCTTATGGCTTATGTTTTCTCTCCACTTTAATGATGAAGAGGCACAGAGTTGCCAAGTTACTTGTCCAATGTTACTTACCAGTGGTAAGTTGTAGGGTAAGAATTGAAGATGAGCCCTCTGAATACAGATTTTGTTAATCATTTTGCCACACTGCATTTAATATTAATTTATAAGTTACTAATTAGGTGGTTATAAGAAGAAAACGATTGGATGATGATTAAGACTGCTGCGAAAATATAGATAAATTAGTCAGAAGTATTTATTTTTGTTTATATGTTACTTGAATAAGAAAGTTAATTTCCTGAAACTATTTTAGGTTTTAAATACTTAAAAAAATTAAATGTATCATGGTTTAAAAGATGAAGTCCAGCTGATATAAAGAAATTTCAGAGGGCACCCCAAAGGATTCTAACAGGCATCTTTCTCATTTATTATTTTTTAGGATATTATAGGCTCCTGTATCAAATCTGTTTACCATAGAGGTTCTTGGTCCTTTGATTTCAGAAAAATGTTTACATATTTAAGATAAAGTTCTAGGAAGCCTGTAGATGGCAGCAACTTCCTACTGTTGGATATTTGCTAGTCCACCACAGTTTGCTGAAAAGCAGAATGAAACTAGATGTAGGACTGCAATCTGTGGTGGCTATGTGCAAGTGGAGGTATATTCTCTATTTGGCTTTCAAAAGCGATTTTCTGTGACTGCTTTTGAAAGGCCATGCCATGCCTTTTATTTAAATAAGGATTGAATCACATTTGTCTGGATTTGAAAGGAAAACCTGAAGCAAAGGCAGGGCATTCTCTGCAAAAGCAAGATCTGGGAGCATTCTGTTATCATTCTTTGACATTGCATTTAGGGTTACACCGTTTTTATAAGTACAGTGACCGGCATGATTTATGTGGAATTCCAAAAGCGATGATCCAGTAAATTTACTAACAGTTCCAGTAAATTTGCTTCACGAATCCCACATCTGATGATTGCCTTCTGCTCTTGGCATTTTCTGCCTAATATACCATGTAATATGGTTCAAATCGAGAGTTTTATTTTGTCAAATCATTCACTGAAGAGGCTAGTGAAGCCTTTTACTGTGTATTAAACAATCAAAGCCACTGATGAGTCAGATTGTCTGGCTTTTGAAGGCTTTATTAGAGTTGTCAAGGAAAAATATCATCCATACTCCTATTGCCCTTTAAAAAGATTTACTTAAATCTTTTGAATGCCCCTTATTTTTATGTTAAATATCTTAGAAGTATTAAGATTGTTATAATTGTGGAAACTTCACATGATCAACATCTCTATTTGGATTGATTAACCAGTGTTGATGAGAAAGGATGGCCCATTATTAGTATGTTTCAGTAGAATTAGGTCTCTGGCCCACCAAATATTTGGAACTTTCGCAGTGCTGTTTGAGTTTAAAGAAATAGAAACATTTTATGGATCTTACCTTCCATGAGTTGTCCTCTAACAGATAAGTTTTGGTTTAACTGTATTACCTGGGCTTGTTTCTGACATCTGGGTTTATTTATTTATTTATTTTTGGTCAGTAGGCCAGAATCCAAGTAAATATTTTTGGAAGCAGGATAGCTTGTTCAAAAGTTGACAAGTTCAAATAAAGTAAATATTCATGTTCACTAAAACCAAATGAGGAATAAGATGAGCCAAAAATATTTATGGGAGCTCATTTTCTTTATGTAATCGGTCTTAAAGGGAAGATGAAAGCTAATGAGCTCCAGAGATTTGCTCCATAATTAGTTTACACTGCCATGGATACAATGAACATAAATTGATGCACAATTTATGTAATAGAATGCCTTTACAATTCTGACATGTAAGGGCAAGAGAAGCATCTGTTTTTTGTTAATTTATTGAAGAAGTTTCTTTATATAACCATCTCCAGGGATACGATTAGTACCACAAAATCATTTTATAGTAAAATGCTTAATGGACTAACTCTATTCTATGATAGAACTGTCATCCAACCATTTTTAATTGTTTAAAATAAAAGAGACTATCAGAATAGTCTGTTTATGTCATTTATAGAAGTGTTTAATGAACCAGAGAAAACTATCCTTACTGGCATTGTGTTCAACAACATAGCTGAAATGGTGAGTATCAGTGCTCCAGAGGAATTTGGTTTTAGTACAATAGATTAAAAAATTTAAAGGCTATTTTTTAGAGCCATAGATTATTCCCAATTTTAACTGGATATTGGAAACTTAAAATTCATGAATTCATATGATAAATACTTGTTTTTTGCAGCGATATACTAGTGAATAAGAGAGACATGTTTCTTACCCCTATGGAATCTGGGTTCTTCCAGGGGAGAGATTAAAAAACTAATTTTACAGAGTAATTTAAAAAATTAAATCCATGGCTTTTATATTAAAGGAGGAGTTCAGTGTATCATGAAGATAGTCAAAGGAAGGTCTAATGTAATATGGGAATTAAAAGAAGACTCTTTAGAGTTAGTTTTTAATTCTTTAAAATAAAGTGGGATTTTGACATAGTTTGCCTATATCCACTGATGAATGGAAATTCTACTTTTGCATAATATGGTTATAGGACAACTCAAAGAGCAAAATATGCAGGAATTCAGAAAACATGGATATGTGAGTACTATGGGTTCTTCTTATTTTTTTTTTTAAAGATTTTATGTATTAATTCATGAGAGACACACAGAGAGAGGCAGAGACATAGGCAGAGGGAGAAGCAGGCTCCCTGTGGAGCCCTGAGAGGATGACCTGAGCCAAGGCAAATGCTCAACCACTGAGCCACCCAGGTGCCCCTGTGGGTTCTTAATAACAAATCTCTCACACATGTGAGATGGATATTTATTTAAATGAGAGAGGATATGTTTTAGAAATGAATTTAACTTCCATTTAAATAAATTAAATTTGACTTTTAAGTTACTTTGATCCACAGCAGAATGATACAAGTGGATTAAGTTTTCTTGGAAATGAACAGGCTGAAATTTAATAGAATATTTCCTAGGAAACAGCATGTTGGATTTGGGTGAATATAAATCTGTAGAAAAGCAAATCATAAAAATATGTGATGCTCAGTTCTATGTACATGTTTGTTTAATTCTTGTGAAAATGAGATCAGACTGGTAAAGCATCAACACTTTATCCCAGAGCCTGAAGGAGACAAAAAGTTATTCACACTTTTTAGATTGAGTTCTTATAATTTCCAAAATATAAGGGATTGGTTAACAATGATAGAATGTGATTTTAGTAATGGAATAGTTTTTTAAAGCTCAAAAGTTTTTGGAAATGTTTGAAAGTGAGAGAAAGATGGATAAAGAAGCTGTCAAAAAGAAATTCAGTGGTGGAAAATAAACACACACAGGAAAGAGAGACATAGAATGACAAACAATCAAAATGACAAAATTCAGTTCCTGAACATGCAGATAAGTAAGCTGTCCTTTTGATGCCAGAAATCATTTACTCTTAAAATATATGCAAAAATGCACTAACTGTCCATGTTTTAGACAAGATACTTTTTAGTAAAAATTTGTTTTTATCTACTCAGCCCTTGATGTGTTCTCAAGTCTTGTCAGGTAAGTTAACAGATGTCTGCTTTTTCTCATCAGTCTTATCAAAGTTTCTTTGAGGATATGTGTTATTTTCTTATCCAGAACTTTGTTTTGTTTAAAATCTAAATCTCTATAATTTGTTCTGAAGTTTATATTACTCTAGGTAAATTAGTCTACTGCTATTCAGATCCTTCTTAAATCAAACTTGAGTAAGAAATATGGCAAAACTGATCCCTATCATTTTCTTTTCTTTCCTTTCCTTTCCTTTTTTTTTTTTTTTTTTGCAGAAGTTATTCTGCTGGTTAGTGAAGAATTTTCTGGATCTGATTTTGTATTTAGTTCCTAGAAATCTCTTCTTCAAAGAGATTTTCAAAGAAAGCACTTGCTGTCCTACTGATGTGTGGTGTATACAGATTCCTGCTCAAAATAGACAAATTTGAGGATGTTTTGTGCATGTTAATAATGATGGGTATGTTTTCCTTGATATTTGCCACTTGTCTGCTATATTCAAACATACTGCTACTGATGGTGTTTAATGCACTAGACTTATTTGTTGAGGTGAAGAAAATAATCAAGGAAAGATTTACTAAGTCTCTGAACCCATAAAACATTTTAAAAGTTATTATTATGCAAAGGATAGAGACCATCTGTTCTCTATCTCCACTGAAGCTGGAACATGAGGAAATAAACTTAAATTGCAGTATGAGGTAGTTAGGTTAGAGTAATTGAGAAATTTCCTGACAGGGTTATTAAATACTTAAATGAATCAGGAAGAGAGGTTGTGAAATCTTAAGATTCCTTTTTCCCCTTGTTATTAAAAAAAAAAAAAATTCCCTGCTCCACCCTCCCACCCCTCACCCCCACCCACATTATGCTAGTTTGGCTTGTAAACTGATAGACTTCTCAAGATTTAGTTGTCTCTACCTATGATTTCATAAATGTGTTTCTTTCAAGGGTTAATGTCGGAGGGCTGTGAAAAACTAACAATAATCAAATAATAGCCAAGATTTGTTGCATTTTTGTTATGTAGTAAGCTCTGTGTGAAGAACTTTGCAGCCACTTTCCCATTCAAATATGGTAATGAGGGGATCCCTGGGTGGCGCAGCGGTTTAGCGCCTGCCTTTGGCCCAGGGCGCGATCCTGGAGACCCGGGATCGAGTCCCACATCGAGCTCCCGGTGCATGGAGCCTGCTTCTTCCTCTGCCTGTGTCTCTGCCTCTCTCTCTCTCTCTGTGTGACTATCATAAAAAAAAGAAAAAAATATTTTTAAAAAAATATGGTAATGAATAAGGTAGTTTAATCTATGTGGATTTTGTGTATGTTCAGCTTTCAAGTTGATGATGGCTGCATACAAACCGAGGAATTCATTCCTGGCAGCAGATTTTTATGTCTCTTAAACTTACCATAAAGATCGAGGAGTCATTTAAAAAATAGTAGTAATTCCCTTATTTTGAGAGAGACAGAATGCAGCATGGGGGATAACTTGGTCGGTCACTTTGGATGTGTTTATATGGCACAGATTACCTATCAGTTTCATGGAGCTGTATCAGGGAATTCATTATTTCCAAAGCTCCAAGTTGTCTCTGATGATAACATGATTATGAGTGCTCCTGGTTTGAGAGTGTGCTGTGATTAATTCAGTGAGCTGAAGATCATTGTGTTTTCCTTCTAAAGGGCAGAATGCATTTCCTTAAAAGAATGGACTTGAGTGGCTGTCAGTATTCATAATACAGGAATGGCTCCAGACCTTCGGAGCCCATATACCAGTACCCATCTCAATTGCCATCCCTTCCTTCTCTGCAACAAAATCTTCACTCTAGGTTCTCATAATGGGTAAGTATCAGACCTTCCCTGAATTTGCCAGTCCTGTATAATGAAACTTATTTTTGCTTTTGTTCCTTTGATTGTAAACTTGAGCAACGGAGATAGGTCTAGATTTCACAATCTTGAAAGTGTGCCCAACAGTTTAATCAATGGAAGAAGCAATAAGCCCAGCTGAAAAATAATTATGGTGAAAACATGTAAGTTGGCAGACAGTTTGCTAGGGCCCCTGAATTGATGAAAGGAAAGAACATTTTCCACCTTTGATAAGGCTTCCCAAATGCACTCATTTTCTTTAGCTCTTCTTACACTAGTGTTGCTGTTCCCGTGATTTCTAGCCTAAGTTTCATATTAGAAGTTCCCATAAGTGGGAGTAATTGACAAGAAGTCCAGAACTCTGAGCTGTAATTGAGGCTTGCCATTTGAGTCACCAGGATTAAATTGACCCAGGTTTCAAGATTGAGACAGATTTTCTTTGTATATATATATATAGATATAGATATAGATCTATCTATCTATCTATCTATATATATATACTTTAAGACAGTGGGTATATAAATATATATTATGACAGTGGGTATATAAATATATATTATGATTACTATATATATATAAGTGTATATATATATGAAGGACAACAATCAAAAGCAGGATAGAAGGATGTATAAGGATGTATAAAGCCAGATATTTCATGGTTTAAGTAATTCACAGAATGTAAAATTAAGCACCTTTAAAAAATGAGTGAATAATTTATTAAGTTTTGTCATTTCCTTATTGGCTTAGTTTAAATTTTTTTCTATTTCCTTGTTTTTAAAATAGTTACTAGAACTCTGTCATTCACATTCATGTGGGCAAGTGACCTTTAAACATTTTTGGCTTACAAGCGGGCAGTATAATACTGTGTACCCTTGTTTTGGCTCTATAGTTAGTTACTCTTGACTATTAGTGTGAATTTGGACAAGATCATAACCTCCTTTTGCTTAACTGTGAATATGGGGATAATAATGATACCTACCTCGGGGAATTGTGAGGATCTGATGAGATAATTTAGATAAGATCACGAACACAGTTCGGTCCCACATGCTCCATTCCATGAATGTCATTTCTCCTCCTTTTCTCTTCTTACTTCTACTCTGTCTCTTCCTTCAAAGGCTTCTTTGAATTCCAGAATGTTTTGAAAAGCTTATGAGAGCTTTGAATACAGAAACTGAGCAGATGTCTCTAAATTTTGAATTGGACCCAAATCTTTTAAATTATTCAAATAATTGATTCATAATGATGATGTAGAGAGATGGTAGATGTAAAGAAAACCCAAATCTTTTAAATTATTCAAATAATTGATTCATAATGATGATGTAGAGAGATGGTAGATGTAAAGAAAACCCAAATCTTTTAAATTATTCAAATAATTGATTCATAATGATGATGTAGAGAGATGGTAGATACTTTATATATTTAAAGTCTTTTATGTTGGTTAAAAGATAAAATGAAGACTATAGCTGCTTAGATGGCATATTTCATTTTATCTTTAATTTTGTTTTATGATTTAATTTTTAAATTAATTTTTTACTAAACTTTTTATTTTGGAATAACTTCAGTTTATAAAAAAAGTTGAAGGTAGTACAGAGACTTCTCATATCTTCATCATCTGTGTTCTCCTGTTGTTGTTATCTCATATAACTATGGTACATTTGTCATGATTAAGAAAGCAGCATTGGTACAGATTTTATTCAGATTTAAGTAGTTTTTCTCACTAATGCTTTTTGCTATTCCCGGATTCTATCTTGGAATAGAAATTGCATTTAGTCAAATTGTCTCCATTGTCTACTCTGGGTTGTGAGGACTCTCCTTAGTTTTCACAGTTTTGAAGACTAACAGTCAGACATTTTGTAGAATGTCACTCAATTTGGATTTGTCTAACATTTTCTCATGATTAGATTGGGGTTATGAGTTTTAGGGAAGAATACCACAGAGTTAAAGCGTCATTCTCAACATATCCCATGCCCTACACAAGGAGATACATACTACTGACACGAATTATCACTATAGATATTGACATTGATCACTTGGTAGAAATAGTGTTTTTTAGGTTTCTCCCTGGTAAAAGTACTTTCATTACCTTTTCATATTCTTTGTTTTGGAAGCAAATCATTAAACCCAGCCTACTTTCAAGGAGCAGAGGATGTAAGTGCTATTTTAAGATTATTCATTTGCTAATCAGCAGAACCAAAGGCTTAAGGTATAGTGCTTTTGATTTTCTTAGAAAAAGGTAAAAATAAAATTGAATAAAACTGTGGATCTCCTGACCTTTACTGAGTCACTGTCCATGATGGAGTATGACAGTCGGAGTAGGAATTAAGCTGTCATTATTTTCCTGTCCATCAGTTGGGATGAATGGGAGCAGAGCTGATAGGGCCAATTTTCTGCTGACATGATAAAGTGAGTTAATTCAAATCCTCATGAAGGCATTGAACAGATCTTAAAATAGTGACTCAATATATCATACCATCATGCTTGCCATATCCAGTCTTGTAGCCCATTTTATCTTCAATTTACACAAACCTTGAAAGAAATAACAATGATTTGCCCAATGGATACAACCATAGCTAATTTCTCTCCCACTATTAATTATTGAGCTTGTATGTGCTTGCAGCTTTTCAGGCATTGTTAATACTTGATTCTGCTGATAAAGTAGTTTTATAAAATAAGTGTTAATAGCCTTATTTTTTAAGGAAATTGAGACTTACAGAGGTCAAGTAATTTGACCGTACCAGTAGGAGTTGGATCTAGAACCTGAAGTTTTCTTCATCCCAAAGTGCATGATTGTTCCACTGTATGTGAATTACATATATATGAAATATAATTTAAAAGTTCTGTCATAACAGCAAAAAGTCTGAGAGTGGGTTTTTGATAGCTAATTTAATAATATTATTAAGATTTTTGCTCTTATAATTTAAGATTAATAGTATTTCATTTGGGTGCAGCAATATAAAAGTAATTTGGTGGTCATGCTATCCCCAGATTCAAGTAAATTTTGAATATTATTGCATTACCAAAATTCTCCAGGTGGATAAAAACTCATTACATTAAAAGCATTCAGCTGAAGGTGCTGCTGGAAGCAATCTTATTTCATTTTCCTCAGAGTGCACACTTGCTGCTAATTTTGTTTTTGTGTTGAAAGAATTAAAAAAATGTTTAACATTCAAGGTACAGGGGAAAATCAAATCAAAGATCTGTCTTGAATATTGTTTGAAAGAAGTTGATCTTTAGGCATCCTGTTCCTGCTTCTCAAAGATACTTAAAAATATTAAAAGTCAGGGAGTATGGAAAAATCCACAAATTCCTATAAAACTTTATAAATTTATTTTTCCTGGTAGTTGAACAAAGAGCTGAATTATGCCCAAATATACAGGTGAAAAGTCCATTCCCTTTACCCAATTGGATAAATCTCACTATTTGAACATGAACCAGAATAATTGGTCACTTGTCTATTTCTGGGTTTCTTTTAGAAATGGTTTTATGTAACTTGACATTATTCAAATTCATTATGAGCTACAATAAAGCTTGCTATTTAGAAGACAAGTGATTTGAAGTACAGAGGAAAGGTGATTGTTTCATACATTTGATGGGAAATTATGACAGAAGTAAAAGAAATCAAAATACCTGAGGAGGCATGGAAGGGACATCTGTGGAAATCTTTAAAATTTTTAAAAATGAGAATAGCTTCTCATTGCTTTTGTATGGTCCAGATTTTCAGTGTCTTTTCTAAAATCTCCATCTGGGATTCTATAATAGAGCACAAGGCAAAAGTTTAAAGTTGGTGACTTTTTGTGGGGGAGGGGCATCTGGGTGTCTCTGTTGGTTAAGCATCTGCCTTCAGCTCAGGTCATGATCCTGGGACTTGGGATTTAGCCACATGGAGCTCCTCACTCACTGGGGAGTCTGCTTCCACCCTTCCTCTGCCCCCTCCCTGCCCTTGTGTGCACTCTTTCTCAAACAAACAAACAAACAAACAAACAAATAAATCAAACAAATCTGAAAAAGAATATAGGTGACTTTTTTTATTCTTCCTTATCAATTTTGTTAGTTTTTATTTTACTTGAATCACTTTCTATTATTATCTAGATTCTTCTCGCAAAGTGGAAAAAAGTATAATCTTTAAAACCTTGGTATGAGGTAAGTCCATATTTTTAAAGCAATTCTTTTTTTTAATATTTTATTTTTTTATTCATGATAGACACAGAGAGAGAAAGAGAGGCAGCGACACAGGCAGAGGGAGAAGCAGGCTCCATGCCGGGAGCTTGATGCGGGACTTGATCTCGGGACTCCAGGATCGCGTCCTGGGCCGAAGGCAGGCGCTAAACTGCTGAGCCACCCAGGGATCCCCAAGTCCATATTTTTAAAGAGAAATCCTCAGTAGGAATCAGTGGCATCTGGACGGAAAACATTTTGGATAAAAATAAAATTATTAAAATAATAATAATAAAATAATACAATTGTTAAACGTGTACTAATTTCTAAGATCTTCCTATGATTGATTTTTAAAAATTTTTATTTAAATTCCAGTTAACACAGTGTAATATTAGTTTCAGGTGTACAATATTGTGATATATCACTTCCATACAACACCTGGTACTCATCACAACTGCCCTCCTTAATCCCCATCACCTACTTAACCTATGCTCCCAAAGCAATCTGCACATTCAATGCAATCCCTATCAACAAAATTTTTCACAGAACTAGAACAAATAACCCTAAAATTTGTATGGAACCACAAAGACCCTAAATAGCTAAAGCAACCTTGAAAAAGAAAAGCAAAGCTGGAGACATCACAATTCTGGACTTCAAGTTGTGATTGGTATTTTATTTATTTTTTAAATGATATATTTTTTAAAGATTTTATTTATTTATTAGAGAGAGCACATACGAATGGGGGGAGGGGCTGAGTGAGAAGCAGGCTCCCTACTGACAGGGAGCCCCATGCCATGTGGGGCTGGATCCTGGGACTCTGGGATCATGACCTGAGCCAGACAGATGCTTAACTGACTGAGCCATCCAGGCAACCCTATGACTGATATTTTAAAAATTATCTACTTTAGCTACAAGAAAGAAGGACAACTTATTCATTCAATAATATTTACTATATGTTTACTATGAGCCAGGCACTGGTATACAGTGGTCAAAATTGGGAAAAGGTCCTATTCTCTTGAAACTTATATTATAGAAGGATGATGCAGTAATAAGAAAACACATATACACATGTCATGGATACACAGAAGTAAATATTTGTCAAAGGTAGTAGGTGGAGAGAATTAAAAATAGGAAAATAAGTTGTGCTTATAAAAAGTGATGGGATTGACAGGAGGTTGATGGAAATGATGACAATAAACTTTTATTCTCCTTTATTTCTTAGTGGAGTTTTAGGTTCACAGCAAAATTGAGTGGAAAGTACAGATTTCCCATATAAGCCCTACGCAGGCATAGACTCTCTATCAACATCCCCGTATCAGAGGGGAACAGTTGTTACAATTGTTGAGCCTACATTGAGACATTAGCATGCAAATTCCATAGTTTATATTACTGTTCACTCTTTGTATTGTACTGTATGTGCTACAGGCCACTATTATAGTATTATATAGGATAGTTTTACTGCCCTAAAAAATCCTCTTATGTTCTACATGCTCATCCTTCTCCCCTCTCCAACTCCTTGCAATCACTGATCCTTTTACTATCTTTATAGTTTTGGTTTTTCTAGAATGTCATATATTTGAAATCACACACTAGCCTTTTCAGATTGGCTTTTTTTCAGTTAGCAAATATGCGTTTAAATTTCCTCTAGGTCTTTTAATGGCTTGATAGCTCATTTCTTTTTAGAGCTGAGTAATATTCCATTATCTGGGTATACTGCAGTTTATTTGTCCATTTACCTATAGAAGGGTATCTTGGTTGGTTCTAAGTTTTGTCAATTATGAATACAGCTGATATAGATATTGGAGTGTAGGCTTTTGTGTGAACATAAATTTTCAGCTCATTTGGGTTAATATCAAAGAGTGTGATTGCCCGATTGTGTGGTAAGAGTATGTTTAGTTTTGTAAGAAACTGCCAAACTGTGTTCCACAGTGGTTGTACCATTTTGCAATACCCCCCCGCCCCCAGCAGTGAATTAGAGAGTTCCTGTTGCTCTCCATTCTCACCAGCATTTGCTGTTGTCAGTGTTTTGGATCATCACCATTCTGATAGGTATGACATTTCATTGTTTTAATTTCCAATTTTCTAATGACATACTATGTTGAACATCTTTTCATATGCTTCTTTGCTATCTTAATATCTTTGGCAAGGTGTCTGTTGAGATCTTTTGCTTGTTTTTTAATTGGGTTGTTCATTTTCTTATTGTTGAGTTTTAAGCGTTCTTTGCATATTTGGATAATAAGATTTCTTTGCATGTTCCTCTATTAGATATGTCTTTTGTGAATATTTTCTCAGAGTCTGTGGCTTGTCTTCTTATTCTCTTGACGGTGTAAAGTTTTACATGTGGTAAGATTTAGAGAGATAAAATAAAAATAGCCTAATTTTAGGGATGTTCTTAACGGATTGAGGAAAAAAGCACTGTACATAAAGTAGACTAATCCATGATATGTTCCATTTTTTATCAGTTAAATTTCTAGTATCTTAAAAACATTGTCCTTTATATACTAGGTAACATACAAGCACATTACACATGCTATTTCATTTAACCCTCACAATGATCCTGTAATGTAGATAGGATTACCCTTACTTCTGTTTTATAGATAAAGGAATTGAGACACAAAGAGGTTAGACAGTTCATTTGGAATCACACAATCAGTAAGTTGCAAAGACAGGGTTAGGATGCCAAGTCTGTCTTTCTCCTTAGCCCTTGCTTGTTTTTTCATTTCTGCTACATTGCAGTCTGTCAGCACCCATCTTTTTTCTTTTCCCCACCTCTCCAAGATTTGTAGTCTGACCATGCTGCCTTCATTCTGAAGGATCAAGCTCACCTCATTTCCTGAACTAGTATTGAAATAGATAGGATCAAAATACAGATAATAACACTGAGTATATGCAAATAAATAACTTGGAAAAGTCAAATATAGTACAAATATTGTAAATTGTTTTGGAATCTTTGGACATCTCTGGCAAATAGGACTTTTTGTTTTGATATATTTTATTTTAAAGACAAATTACAAGGAAAGAAAAATTAAGTGTTCAGGCAAGGCCAGCATGTCAAACCTTCCAAGGGAAAACAGGGCTGATTTCTGTAGTAAGTCAAAGATATGAATAAAAATTGGAGGGGGAACCTCTCTGGATTAAAATAGATTTGAGAGAGATGACAACCAAATGTAATGTGTGGGTGTTGTTTGGATCCTGATTCAAACAAATCAACTTTAAAGAGATATCAAGGAATGATTGCTGTTTTTGTTTGTTGTGAGAATGGTAGTGTGATCACAGTTTTATGTATTTATATATTGTTAATGTATATTAAATATATTACATATATATTTTAGGGTTGAATACTGAATTATGTAAAATAGAACTAATACAATGTCTGGGAATACATGGAAAATGGAAATGAAACAAATGTAGCAAAACTGTGATCGTTATTGAATCTAGTTGATGGGTATATAGAATTCATTGAATCATTCTCTTTCATTTTATTTATGAGGCAATATTTTCATAATAACAATTAGAGCCCACAACAAAAAAAGTGAGAATGTTGCATTTTATGTATTTCTCTAAATAATGAGTAGAGCAAAAACAGATTTAAGAAATCCAGGTATATTTTAGAAACTCCTGGTTCATCATCCTTGTTATTTCTCCACTCATGTCTTTGATACTCTGCCTACTATCTTTAAACTGAGCCTGCTGTTGTTTTATCAAGTAAAGTCTCTGAGGAACATATTGTTCAGGGATAAGCTCTGGAAAATTTTAAATTTGAATGTACTTGTCACTAAATAAACAAATGATTTCTGCTAAGATATTCAGTAAAGTTGGTGGAAAAATCCACAGTGAAAGAAAGGATGAGATGATAGAAAAAGCAAAGAGGAGGATGATCCCAAACAAATTAGATAGGTTAGGAATGGAAACATATATACACTTACTTTGTAAGTATTTTAATCATGTTTGGTGCACATGCATGCTCAGTTTTACTTTTCTGTCTCTACACTTTGCTTAGGGGTGAAAATCAGCATGGAGCACACATTGTAGGAGTAGAGGTATATTATTATACACATAAATATTTACATGTAGTTAGATGAATTTTTCCATGCAGAATGCATAACTGACTTCAAGATGCTCTTTTGATTTTATATTCATTTCATTTATACTTAAAATACCACACAGTTCTGCAAATTTAATAGGAATCAGAGTCTATTACTAGAAACGATGACAACTGGGTGGGCATTTTATCCTAGTATTGGCAATTTTTTCTTGGAGTCTTCTTGTTAGAACAGGAATCAGAGTTTTATTACCTTCATTAATTTATTCAACAAATATTGGGTTCCCTTTATGTGCTCAATACTGGGTATACACCTTGTCAAGCATCATGCAGACAGAATTCTTGATATCACAGAACTTACCACCTAGTAGGAAATATAGAAAACAAATCATTCCAACTGTTAAATAGTATCAAGAAAAGTGAAGTACAGAGTATAATCAGAATGCATCACAGGGATTTGACATGGAACCAATGGTCATAGAAAGACTCCCTGGGGAGGTAGAGTTAAAGCTGAGACTATAGGAGGAGTAGAAATGAACCAGTACAGTGCTAAAGGGATGCTGGGTGATGGGGTAGCTGGGATCATTGAGAGTAGATAGAGATCAGTATTTCAAGGTTTGGAGGCAAGGGGGACCATGATGAGTATGAAGAGCAGAAAGATGGGAGAAGCAGAAAAAGTTGAAAATGGAAAAGTGGTACATAGCCCTGATCCTCTTGTACTTTGTAGTTCTCATTAAGATTTTAACTTTAGCCTAAGAAAATGGGAAGTGAAGCTTAATAGGGAAGAAACATGATGTTTCAAAAACAAAACAAAAACAAAAACAAAACACTTGCCAAGTGAGAAGTGGATGGAATTGGGCATGATTGGGAGAAAGGGGCTCAGTTATGCTGATACTGCAAAAATATGGGTGAGAGATCCTTTAGCTTTGATGGAGTTGGTAGCAGTGGTGATGGAGATTGGAATAGAGGGTTAAGAGAAATGGAACAGACAAGATTCAGTGATAGTTTAAATATCTCTTATACTCAAGATATCTCTTTTTGGCCATGGTCAGGGAAACAGTGTAAGAACTGAAGGCATTACTGGGCATTAGAGGAAGAAGGTGTTTCTTAGGAAACAGTTATCTGAACACTATAGGGCAAGTAGGCAAAACATTCAGCAGTTGTTGTCACAAGCACTGCATGTAAGTAGAGTAGCTTTAAATGAGCTAAACAACCTTTTAGGCATTATTGAATTAACACCAGAACATCATTTTGAATGAAGTAAAGTGCCAATAATATTTGATGTTTTCTAAAGACTATTTTTCTGGCTTTTGCGAGGATATGGTAATCTCTGGTCCACCTTGATATAATAGGAATTAAATAAGTCCTATAGACTAGGTAAGACCTCAGCTGTATTCTGAGCCCCAGTCCACTAGCATGTATAGAAGGCATGCACTTGGTTGTGGGTTTTTGGAAGATGTCTTGACTTAGAATAGTGTCGTACTATACAGAAAAATCAGAGTTTCTGAACAGCAGTATCATGCCTGTTGTGATGTGTAAAATCAGATTTTCTGGCACTCTTTTGCCACCTTTTGCCAAAAATTTGATGTGGACATGAGCCTTCTTTTGGATGGCACCTGTTTACTGGAGTGATTTGACACCTTCCCTCTGGGTAGTGCTGTACCCATCTTTGCAAAAAAGAAAAACGCTTGCAGACAAGTGAATATGAGAAATGATAATCTCATGAAAATAAGCTTTAGCACAAATGGGCAGAGATGCAAATCTCATTAAAAAACCAGTGAAAATCAAGCTACAGGCCAAAATGATATGGCACTGAAATAAATGGAATAATCTTTGCTTTTCTTCCATTTGCTTGGGCATCTGTGTTCTTATAGCTATAAGGTATGGTCTCTTGGCTTAGTGATTTGAGAAGCAGTGATAGAAGTGGAGAGATTGCTTCTGAGGAATAAAAATGTTTTGAGATAGGAGTACAGGACACTAAAAATATTATGGCCTGAATGAAGTTTTTACAAAGCAAGTGACATCTAATAATGATTTACGACTATTATTCTATAGTATACAATCTGAGATTTTTTTTGACCATTCATTCAAATGTTTAATCTGCTAGACTTTCTTCACTTAGCCCTGTGTACTTTCTCACAAAGTCAACAAACACGTAAAACATCCCACAGTTTATCTTCTGCAGGTATGTGGTTCAGTGAGGTGAGGGCATACAGGTGAGCTCTTTGTTTTGGACAGAGCAAACATATTGCTATTCCTGTATTTTTGGCGGAGAACACTGAAGGTTTTTGTCCTTATTATTCTACTTGAGCAATTCTCATATATATAGTTAATGATGGGTGGCTAGTAGCTACAGTAGTCTTACACAGCAATGAATTGAGAGACTTATGCAGTAGTTTTTACAGATGTCAGAATGCCGCTGACTTAGAATACTGCCTTTCTTTTAACTCTCCAGCCCCACTGACATGTTCATAGTATTTACAGTGTCCCTTGGTCACTGTCTTATAACATCTATTTTAAATGGTTAAAATATAATTTTCACTGAGAAAATGTTACACACTAAATTAGCACACACATTAGCAATGTTTAATTTATCTGATTACCTATTATCACTCGTTACAATCTCAGGGCAGGTCATGAGAAAAAGAAGTTTTGGTTTGGTGGAGAAGAATAGAAATATTAGAAACTAGAGTTGTCATGATCTCATTCGTGATGGGGGTGTGGTATGGGAGGTGTTGAACTGGACAGTGAGAGAGCAGTATGTCAACAGTTGAGGAATGGAATTCTAACAAAATATGGGTTGGGCAAAAATGGACCTAGGCAGAGGGTGTTATTGTAGCATAGCTGTTGAAGAAACTGTCTTTGAAATCCAGCCAATCTGGGATAGCATTGCAGCTGTGTTACTTAGTAAATGTGTGGCCTTGGGAAAGTTACTTAACCTTTCTAAGCCTTTATCTCCTCATGTATACAATAATTATAATAATGATACATTTATCAAAGCATTGTTGAAAGACATAAAATGCTATTATTTTTAAACTCTTGGTATGATTATTTAGAAATTTGGGCTGTTTCCATTTAATGACAAGGAGTGGCAAAAACCACAAATAATCAAAGAGGTCCCTCTGGATGTGAAGAATCTATTTATGAGATGAATTAACAAGGGGAAAACAAGACACATTCCACTTAGACGATTCAAGGGCAGAATCTGAGGCCATTAATGGGTATTAAAGGTAGGATATATATATATATATATATATATATATATAGTTGAGGACATAGTTCTTTTACAAGCATCATTTATATTTTGTATCCCCAGGAAAATACTGCAAGAACTAGTACACTAATAACACTTGCCATTGTTCTCAGCTGTCTTAGAGAACTCAGGCCCATCATTAAATTTTATGGGTAGTTGAAATCCAGTTCTGCTTGGGGTAGCAGAAATTAAAAAAAAAAGAATTTGATTCATAAGAGTTGATTTTGAATCCTTGTTTTTAGCCACTTGATAGATTTATTATCTTGGAAAAATGACCTCAGTTTTTTAAATCTATAAAACAGGAATTGTAATACCTATCTTTTATCATTGTTATGAGAATAGAATGATATAGGATATGGAACTAGCCTTTATGAACTAAAAGGAAATAGAGAAATTTATTGAACTGGAGTATTCAGTATTCAAATTGAACTGGAGTATTTTTAAAAATACTTTTGTAGGTAGCTGACTACATGGAGGAGAGTCACAGTGACCTATAAAGCATTGTAATTTTGGGATCCCTGGGTGGCTTAGCAGTTTAGCGCCTACCTTCGGCCCAGGGCGTGATCCTGGAGTCCTAGGATCGAGTCCCACATTGGACTCCTTGCATGGAGCCTGCTTCTCCCTCTGCTTATGTGTCTGCCTCTCTGTTTCTCTGTGTCTCTCATGAATGAATAAATGAATGAATGAATGAATAAATAAATGAATAAATAAAATCTTAAAAAAAAAAGTATTGTAATTTTTGCCAGCCCTTGATAAAATTGGGATGTGTCATATCTCACATCTCCAAATGTTACTCCTAAGAGACCTGGCCACCCCACAGGCCCATTTTTCTAATGTTATCCCTTATATATTAATTCAGGTCAGTTCAGTTGCAAGTAATAGCCTAATTCAAAATGGCTTAAGCGATACATGAAATTGACTTACTCATATAACTAAAATGCCAAAGACAGGTGAAGGTTGATCCAATGGATTATCAAGTGCTGCCTAGGACTTAATTTCTTTCCATTTCTCTGCTCTGCATTCTGTGTGGTTACTTCTGTCTTTAAGCCCTCTAAATGAATACCAGTAGCTCAAAGGACTACATATGTTTTTGTTCATGCCTAGTATAAAAATCAGTCTGTGTCCCCGTCCCAGGATTTTACTATAAATATTGAGGCTTTCAGGTTTTGTCACTTACCCATCTTTGGGCCAATCCTTATGGTCAAAAGAAAGAATGCACAAAATTAGGTGATCTTAGGTTCATTCTTAGACTGGAAGGTGGAGTCTCTTTCATCAGAACCACACGAATCTTCAATTTAAAGGACTTTTCAAATAGGTGAAGCAAAAAATAAACAAAGGATGGCAATCCCAAAATGACCACCACACCTAGCTACATAAAGCCAGAGAGAATGGCTCTCTCAAGATAAAATTTTTGGGATTAATTGTATATGTTTTAGGGGAGTTGGTGGAGACGGATGAGAAAAGGCTTTCCTGATGTTCTAATACCACTCAAGAGGATAACAAGTATTTGTGAGATATAGGTATAGTTACTTGTAGAGTTACCTCTGGCCCGAGTGTTAATTTTAGGTTTGAATCCTGGCTCTGCTACTTACTATCCATGTAACCTTAGATAAATTGCTTTTCCTCTGTAAGCTTCAATTTTTCTGATCTCTAAAGTAGTGTTAGTAGGAATAATATATACAAGGCTGTATTGAGGAATAAATGGGATAATGTAAATAAAGTGTTTAGTGTGAACCTGACACACTTAGAATTCTAGTAAAATTTACTAGAATTATTTTCAGGCACTTTTACAGAAATTCTTACATATGCTCTAAGTCTAGGTAATTAAAGTGGCAGTTTATGAAAACGTTTAGCCACAGTATTCAGAAAGTGATTCTCCTCTCTTTTGGCATCAGAAAGTTTCTCCTAGAGACATGTCATGGTCCTTTGGGAACAAGGAATGGTTTTATACTATCTACCTTTTTTTTTTTTTAAATATCTACCATTTTTGAGAACTACTGAAATCCATCATTATTTATCATTCAAATCAGGACATCTTTAAAAGTGAGAGGAAACACATAAAGCAACTAATATGTAATAATTCATTTAGAAGAGGTATACGTTGGAACATTCTCAGTTAAACTGTTTCAGTTTAATGATATTGAACATTAGTACATAAGACAAGAAAACTTTAAGAGCTGGATTGGATCAGGGACTAACGCAAAGGCAAAGATTTTAAGTAGTTCTTTTTTTTAATTTAAATTTTAATCTTTAAAAATACTTTATTTATTTGAGAGAGAGAGCACAGAGGGAGAATGAGAAGGAGAAGCAGACTCCCTTCTAAGCAGAGCACCCAATGCAGGGCTCTATCCCAGGACCCTGAGATCATGACCCAAGCTGAAGGCAGACGCTTAACCAACTGAACCACCCAGGCACCCCAGTTTTTTTTTTTTTAAATTAAGTAGGCTTCACACCCAACATGGAGCTTGACTGAACTCAATTCACCCTCAGGATCAAGAGTCACATGCTCTACCTACTGATCCAGCTTAGTGCCCCAAAGGCAAAGGATTCTAAAAAAGAAAAAATATTTTCCCCCTTCTTTCCTTCTACATTGTCAGTGAAAACTGTTAAGTGCTAAGCATTTTGATTTATTTTATTCTATGTAAAATATTGTTATAGTGATTCATATATCCACAAAAATATTATAGCAGACGTGTTTTTCTCTTAATTTGAGTTCACTTGTAAAAAGAAATTGAACTGGAGTCAAGAATACTCAATGGAGAAAAGGCAGTCTTTTTAATAAATGATGCTGGATAATTGGATATTCGGATATAAAAGAATGAAAGTGGACCGTATCTTATACTATGCACAAAAACTCAGAATGGATTAAATAATTAAATGTAAGTCCTGAAACCATGAAACTCCTAGAAGAAAACATAGGAATAAAGCATCTTGACGTGGATCTTAGTAATGATTTTTTGGAAATGACACCTAGAGCACAAACAACAAATACCAATATTAGCATAATTTACTAGTTATTTAATTTAGATTTTGTGTTGTTCCACAAATAATTTAAGAAATAGTACAGGAATACCTACATTTAAAAAGATGAATGATTTAAACTAAGCAAAGAAAATAAGATTAGGAAGAAAAGATAACCTCTAGAATGGTGTTAGAACATAAAACATAGACCATGAATTTGTATCTGCTTACTGGAAGGGGCACATAAGTATGTCTTTAAGCTTTACCAGCCAAGAAGAGAGAGGGAGAGAGGGAGAGGAATAGAGAGAGAGAGGGAGAGAGAGAAAGAGAGATGTAATCAGGTCCAATAGTCAGGAATTCCATAAGCTAAAAACAAAGCTCCTAGTCACAAAAGACACAATTCTTATACAGAGAGTAGAGAAAAATTCCTTCCCTGAGATATGTATGTACTATGACTTCCTTTACATTTCTACAAGATTATGCTATCACCTAATAAGCTAGATAACATTATTTTCCCTTCCTGTTACTTAGTGATTCAACACTAAATAACTAGCATTTCCCCTTATGTTTAATCCATTCATTCAGATAACTTCCTTGTGCATGTTCTTGTAATGGTTTGATGTTTTAATCATATTCTTCCTCTATCTTACATAAAAATATGTATGCAGATTGCAATGTGAAGTAAATATTTATGAACTTTCGTTAGATTGTTTAACATAAATGCATATGCGAAAGTACATTTTTAAAATGCAGGCCTTAGTTCTTCCCCACATAAGTGTCTTTTTTTAACTTATAGGCCATTCTAGTCTTCTTTCCTATGGTAGATACTATTTTTCTTATGTCAAGAGACTGAAGAATAAGAAAAATGGTTCAAGGAGTGGTGTTCCACCATACAAGATATTCTGAAGGGATTAAAAGAAGTTTTCCATCTGTGAGTGTGAAGTAGATTTGTCCTATTTGAACATCAGGGTTGCCTTTGTTAAAGCAAACCCATTTCTATGAATATGAGTATGGCATAGAGTATACCTTTAATGTGCATGCTAAAATAAAGGCTTAGCAATTAAAAAAATATGTAGTGCAAGTTGAATTGGAGAATGGGTATTCATCTGGCGAATTTAAAAATGAAAATGTGATTCATGGTGTTACATTTTTGGAGCTCTGGGTGTTGCCACAGGTCAAAGTACATTCTTGTTGGAAGAGGGTATGACTGCCAGTTGACCTGTGGGATAGACTTTGGATATTGGAGGCTCATCACCTCCTACCTAGTCCTTGGAATGTGCATGTCTTTGGAATCCACTTGCTTTCCCTACTCCCAAAGTCTTTCCCAAGGACATAATCTTGAAATATTGATATGTTGAAACTATCTGGACAATATGCATGAGAGAACCTGTGACAACAATCAGAGCTCCAAAAATGTAATGCCATGAATTAAACTATAATATTTCCCTGGGTCTGGTAAGCTCACCATAGAGGTAAGTGGCTTATGTCCTCCTGAGAGGAGGGTGTTCCAAAAGAGAAGATCCAAAAGAAATGAAGCTGTATTTGGCTTCAGGGGATAGAAAACTAAAAACAACACAGGCTCAAAAAAATAATTTTAATTTTGCTCTCACATAAAAGAAGTCTGGAGGTAGGCTGAACTAGGAGCTGTATGGAGGTGCTATGGTCATTAAGAAGTGAGGCTTCAGTGTTGACTAGTTGTGTGACTCTGGGAAGTTACTTCTTTTAGTGAGGCACAGTTTCCTCATATTTAAATAGGTGCAGTGTTGCCTGCATCACGGAGATGTTGTTAAACAAGATATATGGCAACCATCAGGGTAGATGCAGTGTGTATTTAACTTTCAGAGCTATAGATAAAAGTAAGAAAGTAAGCAGGCCCAAGATTAAAAAAAAAATACATAAAGAAACGAAGGTGAAACTACAGTGACAGAAAACAGAGCAGTAGTTGCTAGGTAATAGGGATGGTGTGGGGTTAACTATAAAGGGGTGTGCAGATTTTTTGGCATGATGGAACTGTTTATGTATCTTATTTTGGTGGTGATTATATAACTATACATTCTGAAAACCCCACAGAATTATACACTGAAAAAGCTCAATTTATTCTATGTAAATTACAGTTTATTTTAAAAAGTGGGAGAAAAACATAAAGTAGAGCCGTAAAATGAAAAGCTTGATTCCTTTGATTTGTAGGCATACATTGTTAATGTATATATACACACATTGTGCCCAGAGATATACAGTGAATAGCTACATGTTTTATTTTTTGATCTGGAGGTGAACAGAATTCACCTAGAAAAGAGAATCCTAGATTTTTAGATCTGGAAGAAAGCTTGTAAGTTGTATAGACTAACCTCATTAAAAACTGAGAAACTTGAGGCATGTCAAGATGATATGAGTGGTGAAGAAAGGGCACAAAGCTATTTCTTTGGTACAGAACGGCGTTTGAAATCATATTTCCTAATTTACAGTCCTGTGCCTTCTGCAACATCAAAATTTCCTTTCTTTAAAGATGTTTTAAATTTTAATTTTCTTGTCATAATTTCTTTTTTGATTAAAAAAGTTGCCTTTCTAAAATAGAAAAATGTTAATACCAATATCTTAATTATTGGATACAGAAATTAAAATATCTAGCATGATTCTGAACTATAAGCCAAATGGAAATTACAGAGAAATTTGAAGTTGATGTTGAAATTTCTGTAGTCACAGAGCACCAGAGTAGCTGTGTCATTTTAACTGTATGCGGTTGGGTGGCCGCATTTTCTTAGATAACCTCTAACTTGGGTATAAAAATTCTGGGCCAAAAAAAAAATTAAATTAAAAATAATAATAAAATAAAATAAAAATTCTGGGCCAGATGTCAAGACTAAGATTGAAAGAGGACTTTGGCTTCCTCCATTTTGACCTGAAACTTTCTGGTTGGGTTTTTCTTTCCAGCTTGTCTCTGTGTTCAGGTGGAAGACCTTCAGGACAAAATCTCCCCTGATGGGAACAGGAGCTACTCTTTTCAACAACAAGGACCACACTGGGCCAGCAAAATCCCACCCGAGATTGACTCTAAGACAGTGGTCTATTTAACCTTCACTACCTATCTACACACATTTACCCACCTTTGTCCCAAATTTTCCTTATATAAACCTGGAAGTAATTTTGCATTTTGGAAATGGTCTTTGAGATGTTAGTTCGCTATCTTCCTGGTGTTGGCCTCACTGAAATCAGCTCTCTTCTTGCATCACCACTACTTGCTTCTCTTTCTTCGGATTTTGTCAGCAGCGAGTGGCCACATCTGGTCTGTTTGGGAGCCCTGGACCCAGGTGTTCTTGTACCCCTGTGCTTGCAACTGGATCCCATCTTAGCTTCACCACCAGTCAGTTCTCTTTTCATAGGTAAATCTCACTCTCTTGAGCTCTTATTTACCTCATCTGGTTTGGACTAGATCAGTCCTTTTTAAATTTAGGAGGTTTGTTTTAAAACTGAAATTTCAAACTGAACCCTAACATATTAAAAGGTGAAAGAAAACTTGGTTTGTTTCAAGGCAGTTGTATGGGGGGATGTGGAGACCCTGGTGCCTCCCACTCAGCCTCTTCCCTCCACCCCACTTCAGGCATACTGTAAACTACTTCTCTGAAGTTGTAGGGTGCCAGGAACACAGTTTAAAAATTCCTGGAAAAATGGTCCTTATGGTTCTTTTCCCTTTGAAAATACTCTGATTTGTGACCAAAAATGAAAAGAAAGGCTTTTCTTTCCTAGTTGTAAGATTGGAAAGCATAGATAATATTACATAGAATATTTTGAATTATCTCAGTGAGACTTTAACATTTGCCATTTTTCAAAAAAGATTAAAGAACAAAAGAGAAGAGTGATCTCTTTGCAATAAATCCAGGCTGAAGAATGTTATCAACAAGGCTTATATCAGTGATAGAAATATGTGTGTCCTGGGGCACCTGGGTGGCTCAGTGGTTGAGTATCTGTCTTTGGCTCAGGGTCTGATACCAGGGTTCTGGGATCTAGTCCTGTATCTGGCTCCCCGCACGAAGCCTGTTTCTCCCTCTGCCTGTGTCTCTGCCTCTCTTTGTGTGTCTCTCATGAATAAATAAATAAAACCTTAAAAAAAAAAAGAAATATGTGTTTCTGGGGTTACTGTAACTGGGGTTGACACCTGTAGCGGTATTGCCACTGTGGGTTCAATGGGAGAGCTTGGGCGGATCTATCAGATGTCAGGAGATTTGTGACTTCAGTGAAATAATATTCTTGCCAGATTGCCCTTGGTCAGAGAGACACATGCAGAGAATGGGTAATAAGACATACAGATGTTTTATGATGATAATCAAAATGGCAGAAATAAGATTCAGTGCAAGAATGAAGCTGCCTTTGCCCCTCTGGCCAGCCTAGTAGTCCTCAAGCTTTAGTAAGTACCCTTAGCCCTTATGATTGATTAGGCCTTTCTTTCTATATCTATAGATCATGCATTCTTTCCTATGAAGAAGAGAGCAACAGAGCACATCTGCACATCACCAGGTTCTCCTGCCCCACCCCTGGGGCACTAAGGATCCCCAATCCTTTTGCACAGTGGCCCTCCATCTCTATCCCACCTCTGCACTAAGGAACCAGACCCTTTTGCACAACCTTAAGCACTGTGTTAACATCTGTAGGTGGCACCATTGAGTCTGCACATAGTTGAGAAATGTTATAGACTACTGCACTTCCTTAATTGATTCACTGCCCTAAACCCCTTTAAAAATTTCTGAGCCAGGCAGAAATCTTGAAGTTGGTTTTTGGACAAGAGTTCACCTTCTCCCCAGATGACTGGCATCATGAATACAGCTCGAATTCCTTTCCAGTCAAAAGTCATCTCTTGAGTATTGGCTTTTTGAGCATTAAGCAGCCAAACTTGGGTTTCAGTAATAGGAACAATGAAGAAAAATCTTGGATAGTGTTGATGGTATATTGAAATAAAAAAAAAAATGTCATAGAGCTAATGGTCGCAGTCTGGAAGTACCACAGTTGTTTAAGCCCAGTGGTTGAGGTATATACCACAAAATAGCTTTTGCTTGTCCAAAAAGAGGAAACACATTGACCTCATAATATAGCCTTTTGCTACATACCTGGGCAAAACTGTAACGAGAAGCAATGTTTCAACACACATGAAAGTAGCAGGAAAAAGGAGAAAGTTCTAATTTGGATAATTGTCTGTAATTTTGGCATACAGGTGAGGCAATGACAAATCCTGAAACCTAGTGGCTCAAAGAAAATAGATATTTAATGTAACTAACCAGAGGGAGGCTGCTGACTCATTCAGAAACCCAGGTTCTTTCTGTATTGCTCTGCTATTCCCTGAGGCTGTCCTTGATTGCCTAGACTCTGAAGAAATGGGATAGAGAAGTAGAAGGCAAATTATTTTTTCTCTCTTTTTAAAAAACGATTTATTTATTTTAGAGAGAGAGGGAGAGAGAGAAAGCATGCAAGTAGGGAAAGGGGCAGAAGGAGAGAATCTCAAGCAGACGCCGTGCTGAACTTGGAGCCCGACACAGGGCTCAGTCTTGCAACCCCGAGATCTGATGTGAGCTTAAACCAATAGTCAGATGCTTAACTGACTGAGCCAGCCAGATGCCACAAGTTGTTTTCTCTTTAAAGAGATAAGGCTGAAGTTGCACATATTACTCCTGTTCAGATCCTATTAGCAAGAAACCAATCACATGGTTATACGTAGCTGCAAGGAAGGTTGGGAAATGTAGTTTCTAGTTAAGTGACCACATCTTGGGAAAAGCGTATTCCCAAAGAGAAGAGCGAGAGGACACTGGGAGATAATTAAAAGTCTCTGCCACTGTGTGTAAGCCCGTTTGTGTAATGAAGTGTCATTTTGTAATACAGGATATGCTTCTATGATACATTAATGGAATAAAAGAAGAGGCATTGGCTGAGAGAAAGTGAAAGAGCTATTTGTGAGAGGGGAGGAGGACTGTTTACTTACTTTATAGCATGATTGTTATAAATGGAGAGTAATGAAGTCCTGATACTGGTATCATCTTGGTGTAGAGCCCTTTTGAGTCATATTCAGGATGCAAGATCCACTTCAACTGGAGTTTTCTGGTAGTTTAGGAAGCAACTGGTTACAGTCCTTGAAGAATTTGACAAGGCCCAAAGAAATAAATTTGGTTTTATTTTTGCCAGACTTCTTTGAGGGTATGATAATTATGCAAACATATGTCAAGTTGTTTCTTACATTTTCCACTCTGTTCAAATTCCTAGACATTCAATTTCAATCCCTTTTGGAAGGATGGCAGGGAATAAATCCAATCTATTGGGGAAAAATCTGTGTGTTATCAATATTTGCCTAAAGGGATGCCCTGAGCATTATTGACTTTTGGTTAGAAGATTAGAAGGCATATATCTAACTTGGCACTAACACAGGGTGAACAACTTGTTCCAAGCTTTTGACTTAATTTTTTTTTTTTTTTTTTTTTTTTGTAGCATAGCTAGTGATACCGTATTTAGTCTAGGGGAAGTTTTTGTCAAATAAACAGTATATAAGAGTTAAGTGTAATCATTATATGTGGACTTTAGCCACTTTTTGGGGGTCATATTTGCAAGGAGTCATAAATGCTACTAACTTACCTCTCTCACAAAGTTCCTTTCCCAAATTCCTGAGTAGATTCCTACAGAGTTATACTGTTTGTGTTTGAAAGATCATATCCTGGTATGTCCTATGGAGCCTTTGCTCAGAGTTTAGAAAATTTTTGCAGCTGGGGTGAACCTATAGCTTGCTGGGGAAAGTCAACATGAAACAATTGATCATTCATCCAAAAATAAGAGTTCTAACACAAAAGGGCTGGAACTGCTGGAAAAGCATGCTGGGATCAGATAATAGATGTGTAGGGACAATTCTGCTGATATGCAATGTTTTTTAAATTCTTTGTGTTTGGTATCACTTTTCTTTGCTCTTTATTAAAATAAGAATTTTGTTTTACTGAGTAAAAACTATTTCTAAAGAGCTAATATCCTGCTCTTTGTTACCTATATCAGGATATCATATGAGATACCATGGTATGCTATGCTGGAAATTGCATAGAGGATTTCTTAGCTTAAGATCAAAGTCTTGTGAATCAAAGTTAAAAAGGAGTACTTATTTTAAAAAAAAAGTACTTATTTTTCCTCTATGTAAAATATATATAATAGTAGAAAAAATTTTAAAGATTTTATTTATTTATTCATGAGAGACACACAGAGAGGGGCAGAGACATAGGCAGAGGAAGAAGCAAGGCTCCATGCAGGGAGCACAATGTGGGACTCGATCCTGGGACTCCAGGATCATGCCCTGAGCCAAAGGCAGATGCTCAACCGCTAAGCCACCCAGGTGTCCCTATAATAGTAGAATTTACCTCAAGTTTCTATCAGGATTAAAAAGTAGGTATGTGTAAAAAAAAAAAAAAAAAACCAAGTTAAAAAGAGTAATTTTTAATACTTAAACATCATCTATTCATAGAACATTTCCTAGTGATTGAATAATGAAATAGTCACAAAAACCCAAGTGATCAGTAATTTTCTTGCATTTGATGGTTTTTCAAAGTATCTTCCATAATTTTATCCCCAGCATAGACTAAATCTATAAATTTTTGTCCTTATTCACATATTTGCACACGTATCAATTGATTGAATATAATTTTAATAACATATTGAAAATGGACTGCATTTGTCCTTTCTGTTTTACTGTTTAGCATCAGGGGAACTGTTTAATTTTCATAAAAAACTAGCCTTCTGTTATTTTAGGCTAATCAGTAGTGAGTGAGAATGTCTAGAATAAAATAGTAATTAAGAACTCCGGTTCCTGGGTTAGATTTAGTGTCACCATTTGTTACCTATGTGACTTTGGGCAAATTTCTTAACTCTGCTAAGCTTCCATTTTCTCATCTCTAAAATGTTAACAGTGAGAGTCTGTGAGAGTCTGTTATAATCTTTATAAAATTATGGTAAAGAAGAAAAAAAATCTAAAAGATTATGGTAAAGATTAAAATGCAGTTAACTCTTTATCTTTTTAAAAAGATTTTATTTATTTGAGAGAGAGAGGGAGAGAGAGAGTGTGCACAAGCAGAGGGGAGGGGTGGAGGGAGAGCGAGAAGCAGACTCCTCGCTGAGCAGGGAGCCTGACGGGATCCTGGGATCATGACCTGAGCTGAAGGCAGACACTTACCGACTAAGCCACCCCGGTGCTCCAAAATGCAGTTAATTCTTAATGCACAGTACCTGCCACATAGTTGTATGCTTGATTAGAGATTGTTCTTTATTTTAGATCCATGAATTTCTGGAACTATTGATAATCAAGCTGTCTCATAATTCTGAAGTCTAATCCACATTCTGGTCTTGAAATTCATGTACAAGTAAAGCAAAGTCTCATTTATCATGAAGATCACTTTGACGACTTTTAGTCTAGTATGTGTTAAATTAATGTATCTACATAAAACAATGTCAGGTGGTCTCCCTTAATTTGATAATGTGGCAAAAGTTTAGGCAAAAAGAACTTTTTCCTAATGTATAAAATACCTTTTTTTTGGTTAAAATGTATGTTTTTTTAAAAAAATCTCTTTAAAAATTCACTACCACCCACATATATATTTTATATACACAACACACATACGTATACATCTATATGTATATATAAACGCAAAATATACATACAAAATATAAAATGCAAAAGGTATTCTTCCCTAAAGAAGAGAAATGAAAACTAAAATGATTTCTACTGAGAGTTCCAAGACTCCTGACCTGGGGATATGAACTGTTATATTGTTATTGTGACTTGCACAACTCCTATTTTAATAGTATTGAATGAAAATTTTATAAGCTAAAAGAGTTGCCTATACAGTATTTTCCTAAAAAGAAATGTTATTATGCTAGTACCTAATTGAATTATAGCTCCAAATTACTATTTTGATTTGTACATTCTCTATCAGCAGAAAGAGTTGGGAGTCACAAATAGGGAAATAGAACTTTTACCTCCCAGCAACCAGAGAACAAGTTTGGGCAGGTGAAAAGCTGTCCATTTTTGGAAGAATGACTAATCTACTCTGTATTTGAAGACAATATTTCTATCCTTTCAAAGAATTATTCTACTTTACTTTTGTTTTTGCTATTTTTTATGCAGTGAAATTTGACTTTTCCAGAGTCATATATGTTGCTCCTTTATGACTTATCTTACTGATTTAAGCTTAAGAATATCCTTCCTGTTCAGGGGTTAGTAGAATATCACTATTTTCTTCTATTTTATTTTAGCATATTTTTGATCACTTGAAATTTATTTTGGTTTATGATATCAGAACATGATCTAAAATGATTTTCCTCTCAAACAGTTAATTGTCTTAGGGCCCTTTATTGAAAGCTGTTTTCTTTCCTTGTGGGTTTTTTATTTATTTATTTTTTACTTCTTTATGTTATTTAACATATTATTAAAATTCATATTATTTTATTATATCTTTATCTCTGTCTTTACGTCAACATGAAGCTCTTAATTACAACAGCTTTATAGGATGTTTTAAGTTAGAGTTACTTCATCATATTGCTCTTTTTTTAAAAAAAATATTTATTTATTGAGAGCGAGTGTGAGCAGGGAGAGGGGCATCAGGAGAGGGAGACATGCAGACTCTTTGCTGAGCTGGGAGCCTGATGTGGGGCTAGATCCCAGGACCATGAGATCTTGACCTGAGCCAAAATCAGGATGCTTAACTGGCTGAGCCACCCAGGCACCCCTATCATATTACTCCTTAAAGAGAAACTTTATGTAAACTCTTGTAGATACATGTAAGTATGGAGAAACTATTGAATGACAGATTTTCTGAGTAAGCATCCTGATATATCTTCCCATGGAGGCTCTGAGCCATGAGTGTACGATAAGAGGTCCCTCCTGAGGTATCATATTGCTTTAGGGGTTCTCAGAAAGTTCTGCATCTGAATTGCTTCCTGAGTCTTGCCTATGCTTTATTTTGTACTTTTTTTCTTTTTCTTTTTCTTTTTATATATTTTTTAAATTTATGATAGGCACACAGTGAGAGAGAGAGAGAGAGGCAAAGACATAGGCAGAGGGAGAAGCAGGCTCCATGCACCGGGAGCCCGACTTGGGACTCAATCCCGGGTTTCCAGGATTGCACCCTGGGCCAAAGACAGGCGCCAAACTGCTGCGCCACCCAGGGATCCCCTTTTTTTCTTTTTAAAAATCAAGATCAATTCTTGTGTTCTGAGCCTCTTCTGGGGACCCGCCAATACATACTGCTTCAAACTTCTTGAGACAATTGTAGCCCACTCCTCATCCTGAAGACCCAGACAAGTTTTATTTATTCTTACTATTATATAATAAGTGTAGGACAGAAATGACTTATGGATTGGGGATAAAAAATGCTACCATATTAATGGTGATGGTATTATTTACTAGATTTATCAATTGCTGGTCAGAGTTAAAATTTTCCTTTATCTGTTTAATGTGCAATCTACATTATCTTCCCATGCGTATGAGCGTCTTATGCCATGCAAGGTAAATCACAAAGCAGAAGTATTCCTAGCTGCTATTCACTGTTACATTACCTCCAAATTTTACCAGTTAACACCTAAATATGAAAATAAACTACTGCTACCCTAACCTTCATTGCTGCCATTATTGTTTTTAGGTTTCCAAAGGAAATAAAAATTTCTAATATTGATTTCTAAATTTTTACATGGCTAATACACAATCAACTTTTATGTTCTATGTTGAACTTTACCTAGATACCAAATAATATTCTCTTCTAAGGAAAAGGAAATAGTATTTTATATAATTTAGTATTCTAAAGAGGCACAAAAAACATAGACTTTGAAAACATTTTCTGCAATTTAAATCAAATGAAACACTTTATGCAATCCTAGTATGGAAAAACAACTGGTAACAATTGGACTTTTTAGCACACAAGACTAAAGATCACAAACCATATGAGATTAAAAATATCCATTGTACATAATCTTTAACACCTTTAAATGATAAATAGTTATATTTAAAAAGTTTTAATTGATTTTGTTGCAGTAGGTAAATACTTCTTTACTTTTCAGATGCAGGTATTATAAATTTAAGGCACATGATAAAGTTTTATGACTTTTAAAAGTTTGAAAACTTGGTTTATAGAAGTGATTTTCCTGACTTAAGTATGTATCTGAGAACAGTATCTATAAATATATCCTTATTTTTTCGAAAGCACAGTTAATTCTTAATTCTTAATGATAATAATTTTGATGAGGGAGAAAGTGTATGAAAGGCCTGTTCCTCAAAATTTTAAGTTAATTGATACTAAGTCAACATATAGCATAACGACATGATCTTAAAAAGCATGCAAGGTTTATCTAAGCCTTCATAATATAGGCCTGAGCATAGGATTTTTTTCATTTGTTTTCCTTCAAAGATTACCTGATGTTTTGTCTTATCCACACAAATGTTTACAGAGAATAAGATAAAAAATCTTTCATAGCACATCTCACATAATATATATTGCTTTAGCTCTTAAAGTGAAATGTTCATATCTGTCATGAAGTTTCAGCATTTTCTGAAAAGGGATTAAAACAAATGTTTATTCCTTAACATGGTTATTTGATTTCGTATTGCTTGTTTCAGGGTGTAAATGATTATACTACCAATTTATGAGTTATATTGAGAATAGAGCACCTTTGGATTCATTTCCAGGTGGTCAGTATTATTTAGGCACAGGATGGATTATAAGTGACCACATTTTTCCACATGTATTATAATCATTTAAAAATTATGTAGATTTTGAATCATAATGTAAAAACAGACTGAAGAACACATAGTCAAATGAATTTGGTCTAGAAATGGACTTGGATTTTTGGAGCTAAATAATTAAAAAGGTACACAATAGAAAAATGAATTATTAATACATTCCCCTGAGTCTTCATAGGCTATTCTTCTGTGATTTGGAGATCTGTTTTAGGTTCTTTCATACAGCTCCCTGCTAAATTACACTGACACTGAATTTTTTAATGCTGGAGATTTTTCTTAACACTTTAAAGGCAAAATACAAAATATTTCAATTAAATGAGTGAACTCTGACAGATCTATGTAAATTTCAAGTTTAGGAATTAAATAGGTCTAAGACTTAACAAATGCCTCATTAGGAAGGATAAAGTGTTGATGTCACCTAATTAGTCCTGAAGGGACTTTGTTGAAGCTTGATTAGCTGCTCAATTATTAGAAATCATTTTGATTCTGAAATGTTCTTCTTGTACAAGTTCAGAAGAGTTGAGGCAGATTATGAGAAATTCCTGCATAGTTGTTATTGATCACTTAGTGCTATGTGAATATATATCTTCATTTGATGAGAGATGATTTCCTTTTTTTTTTTTAATTTTATTTATTCACAAGAGACACATTGAGAGAGAGAGAAAGAAGAGAGACACAGGCAGAGGGAGAAGCAGGCTCCTTGCAGGGAGCCCAACATGGGACTCGATCCCTGGTCTCCAGGATCATGCCGTGGGCTGAAGGTGGCACTAAACCGCTGAGCCACCTGGGCTGCCCAGAGAGATGATTTCTAAGAAATACTAGAAGCATTCTATTTCACTGTTGTTTTATTAATTTTTTATTCATTTTATTTATTTATTCATGAGAGACACAGAAACACAGGCAAGAGGAGAAGCAGGCTCCATGCAGGGAGCCCAATGGTGGGACTTGATCCCAGGATCCCGGGATCACACCCTGAGCTGAAGGCAGACGCTCAACCCCTGAGCCACCCAGGCATCCCACTGTTGTTTTATTAATGATTGCATTCAAGGATGTTTTACAGATTTGAATTATTGTGATTATCATCCTGACAATGTTTAATTTCTCATAATTTGACCAGGAGCCTCTCAGAAATATTTTGAATCTGTGTAACATTCCAAAATGGCTCCTGAATTTTGAGCTTCCTGCCAAGTGTATGTCTCTGAGGCATTCAGCACTCAGCCTAATCTCACATTTCACTAGTGCTCATTGGACCAGGTCCCCAGATTTCTATTACCAGGAAAGATAGATGCAGTGGGGGCATACTAGCATTTGAAAATGACACATGAATATCAGTCAGGGAAATTTTGCCACTTCGAATCTCATGAGAAGAGTCAGAGGGTAGCAACCTGGGAAATCTTCAGTCATCTATTTCCAGACCCTCCTGCCTCCTTCTTCACTGTCAGCCTACAATTTGTCCACAGCGACAAGCATAGCAGTACTTTTATGAATTCTGTCCAATGTAGTAGTAGGCTCTGGTAGCTTGTGAAATGTATTTCTTTGAACTCATAAGCCAATCTTGAACAGCATTTGCTCTTAGTAATTTGAATGTCTCAAGGTTTTTACTGAAACATGGAGCTTAAATGTTCCTACAGTTTTTCTGCTGATAGTTTGATTTTTGACTTTTATTTCCTAAACTGAATCTGAGATATTTTTGAGTCTTTTGGCTTGACAGATATTATTCTAGAAGAGCTTTTACCTCGTTTTTGATTTAGAACTATCCAACATGCTTTTAATTATTTGATAGGTCTTTGTTTAGGATATTTAAAAATGTATGTATTTATAATAAATACTACTTAGTTTATGGAATCATGTCTATGCTTTCTCTTGGATATAAGGTTGGAAGGCAAAGGCAAATGGAGGAATTTGTTTTTCATATTTAAAATTTTCTCTCTGACAAAGGAGAATGGTAAAGCATAAAGCAGGAGGCGTTTGGTGGACCATTTGGGCAGAACCAACATTTAGTAAGAACTAATACTTCAAGTTAATGACTACAAGGCTAAAAGAAGACCCACTGAGAAAACTTGGGCTTGATGTGACACAAATATGCCAAGCCAGTGAAATAACATAACTGCACACATAAAGCCTGAATGTTTAAGCAGACATTATCACAGCTGGTAAAATTACCATAGCTGAAATGATTAGAAGGGATTATAGGCAGTCCAGAGAAATAAAATTAAAATGAAAGAACTATAAACATTAGACTTTAATTCTGTGGTTCTAAGTTTAAGCCAAAGTAGTAGCCAGGCAAAATTGTGGAGCTATTGTGGGGAAAAATAATTTTTCTAAAATGTGTTTTCCTCAGTACAAGCCCCAGAATAATAGATATTTTCCTTTTAATGGAAACAAGTCTGCCAATGCAGAATTGTTGACTTGAAAATAAAGATACGAACTTACTGTATAACACACGAACAAAATAGTGCATAATTATGGAGTTAGAGTTAACAGTAGCCCATATTTGAGTTATTCTATTTCAGGTAATGCAGAAGATTTTTATAGTTTGTGTTTCAAAAGAATAAACACAGGCAAAGAAAGAAATAGAAACTGGATCTACCTAATTTTAAGTTTAGTCAACTTTTTTTTTAAGGTTTTATTTATTCATGGAAGACACAGACACACACACAGAGGCAGAGACACAGGCAGAGGGAGAAGGAGGCTCCTTGCAAGGAGCCTCATGTCGAACTTGATCCCAGAACCCCGGGATCACAACCTGACCTGAAGGCAGATGCTCAACAACTGAGCCACCCAGGTACCCTTAACTTTAGTCAACTTTCAAAGAGTCTGTTAAATATTAAGAAAAAGGTTTTAAGATTCTTTAAAACATATTTTACTTATAGTTAGAAGTAGCTGGAATTTCAAGAGTATTATATTTCTTCTTATTGTTGAGTGTTTTCATCCTAGCAAAATGCGTAAAACCTGTGATCTAATAGCAAAGAGTTTCATTTAGAATTATTACCCTCATTATGTCTTCATGTTTTCTTATGTGTGAAACATATACTCAGATTAAGAGACACTGTTGTACAGTAGGAAGCTTGGTGAGAAAGAACACTGGTAGGATTTTAGCAACTTCTGTTTGAATCAAGTATCTGCTATTAATGATATGTGATCTTGACAACACTTTGACCTTCTGCACCTCCATTTATTCATTTAAAAGTATTTGTATCTCTTAAGTTTCTTTTCTTTTTTTAAAAAAGAAATTTAAAGTTCTGTTTACTGGGTGTTGTACTATATGTTGGCAAATCGAACGCCAATAAAAAATACACACACACAAAAGAAACCTTAAGAAAAAAAACAAAAAAAAATAAAGTTCTACTTAAATTTGTCATGATTTAGCATTGCTGACATTTCAATATAAATATGAAGGTCTGAATATGGCACAAGAAAAAGAGTTTTAGTTATTTGGAAGGCAATAAGAGAAAGCCTTTGACTATTTGGTGAATCTTGCAAATTAGAGACATAGTTTTTAATAATGCTTCATTACTTGGGGCACCAGGGCAGCTTAGTTGGTGAGCATTGCACTCTTGTTTACAGCTCAGGTCATGATCAAGCCCTGCATTGAGTGGGGGTGGTGCTCTCCCTTTCCCTCTGCCCCTCTTCCCACTCTCTCTCTTTCTAAAATACATAAATAAAATCTTTAAAAAAATTAGACTTCATTACTTTGCCTGTCTTTAGCTATGTGATCCTTAACAGGACTTAAAAGAAGCAAAGAATTAATTTATACACTAATGTATTTTGATTTGTTTCTTTGACAGATAAAGAACATTGAACAATGCATGATTTAGGAGTTAAAATGGTGTCCCTTACTCTAAAAAAATATCAGGATTATTTGGTTTCTACCATTTGTAATCTGCAGACATATATTGTAAGGGAATCTAGGTAAAGACTGTCAGTGGGTTTAGGGTTAGACATAATTGAAGAAAGGTATAAAGATCTAATGAACAGAAACTTAAATTCCAGTGCAAGATTATAGCCCATGTGTCCCCTTTTGCTTGGGGAAAAAAAGCTTCTTTATATTATCTTCAGGTCAAGTATTAGGTAAAATATGTTCATAATACTTGAAAGGCTACATTTTTGTTTTGAATTGGGTCAAGAAATGAAGTAGAGGAAATGAAAAGTCTGAGTTTGACTTCTGTGGGAAAGAGGATTGGTTCTGAGAGCCAAATTGGACTCAATGAGAGAAATGAAAGTATACATTTTTCCTCCTGATTTATAGATTACTAAAACTTAGAAGAATAGCCAGTTGCTAGAAATAAAAGACTAAGCAAGAAAAAATTCCAAGTTTCATAAATTTTGAAACTAGTATTCCAGTGATCAAATCTCTTAGTACATAAAAGAGGCTATTTAGAATGAAAACTAAATGAATTTTTACAAAATAATAGATAAATCTTGGCCAAGAAAGTGAGTATTATTGAGAATAAAAAAAAAGACAAAGCCCATTAAAAATGTTAAACCTCAAAAGAAGTCAAGCCACATTAGAAAATAAAAATGGTTCCAAGCCATAAATAGGATATTGAAGAGGAAAGTTTCAGAAATCTAGTGGGGAATGATGAATCAAAAAATGACTGGTAGCATTTTCCTTTTTTTCATTTAAAGATAAAGACTATGACCCATGTGGCTGTTAGACTATTCTTGTAAGTAAATTTCCCAGTATTCCGAAACTACCACCTTGACTTGCAGCTAATAAAATTGTGATTCAGAGAAAAGCCCAGTTTTCAGTAGTAAGAGTAATGCTAAGAATACTTTGAAATAAAGCATTTTTGACACCTTCAATTTTAATTGCTTTGTTTTTAGTATATCCCAGATATTTAATATATTCCCAGATATATTTTTAAAAAACAACTGAATCTTTTGAGAGTCATCTTTTTTTTTCTGAGAAGATGAATACAAATATCTTTTGGAACACAAGTCACATGTTTTATCTTTATATACTATGCTGTTTCCCCTAGTGACATGAACCAGGACAGAAGGCAGTAAAGTTGAGGGATCTGTGAGAAAAGTGTAGACATAAAATAGGAAAAGATGTCTATATTTATCACACTGTTCTGTCAGAATACTTAATCAATATTATCTAATCCATCTTAAAGTTCCAAAATAGAATGAAGGATAAAAAAGTTTTAGTTAACTCTGGAAGTAGAGATATTTTTCAGACTATTTTCCCTAATTTTTTCTCTGTATTCAGGAAACAGTAGCAGTATGGAATATTAATCTGGAAAATTAAATATTGGCCAGTTTTCAATCTGCAGATGTCCCAAGTGACAATAGTAGGTTTATTAAGTATCAATATTGGTCCTAGTTTAAACATAGACCCCTTTGAATCTTTATTACTTGATAACTACCTCTGAGAAGGACACAAATGTATGGCTCATAAGAACAGTTCTACAACGTAACAAACATATGTGATGCAACCAGAACAGTGCTTAGAGGGAAGTGTATAGTTGTAGTTACCTATATTTAAAAAGGAAGAAAGAAGAAGAAGAAGAAGAAGAAGAAGAAGAAGAAGAAGAAGAAGAAGAAGAAGAAGAAGAAGAAGAAGAAGAAGAAGAAGAAGAAGAAGAAGAAGAAGAAGAAGAAGAGAAGAAGAAGAAGAAGAAGAGGAGGAGGAGGAGGAGGAAGAAAAGAAGAAGAAGAAGAAGAAGAAGAAGAAGAAGGAGGAGGAGGAGGAGGAGGAGAAAAAGGTCTAAAATAAATAACATAGCATTCCATTTTAGGACACTAGAAAAGAACAAACTAAATCAAATCAAGCAGAAGGAGAAAAGTAATAAAGATTAGAGAAGAAATAAATGAAAAATGAATAGAAAATCAAAGGAGAAAATCAACAGAAGCAAAGCTTGGTTCTTTGAAAAGGTCAGTGAAGTTGACAAACTTTCACCAAGGAATAGGGAGGAGATTAAAATTACTAAAATCAGGAATAAAGAGGAAATACTGCTATTGACCTTACAGAAATAGAAAGGAGTGTAAAGGAACACTATGAGCATTTGTATGCCAATAAATGTGATAATCTAATTGAAACGGACAGATTCCTAGAAAGACAAACTACTGAAACTAATTTGAGAAGAAAATCTGAGTAGATCTGTAGCAAGTAGAGCAATTGAATTAGGTAAAAAAAGTTCTTACAAGAAAGGCACAGGCCCAGATGGCTTCATTGGTGAATTGTACCAATCATTTACAGAAAAATTAACACCAATCCTCACAAACATTTCCAAAAAATAGAATAGGAAGTAAGACTTCCCAACTCATTCTATGAGACCAGTATTACTCCCACATCAAAACAAGACAAAGATAAAATAAGGAAGAAA
This sequence comes from Canis aureus, assembly GCF_053574225.1. Lineage (NCBI taxonomy): Eukaryota > Metazoa > Chordata > Mammalia > Carnivora > Canidae > Canis > Canis aureus. The sequence goes on along the minus strand of NC_135611.1, from coordinate 62,165,550 downwards.
AAAACTACAAAAACATCCTATGAATATAGATACAAAAATCCTCAAGAAAATACTAGCAAACTAATTTAATAACATAAGAAAAGGATTATACATGATGACCACGTGGGATTTAGCCCAGAAATGCAAAATTGGTTTAATAAAATTAATCAATATAATATAGCATATTAATATAGGAAAAAAACACATGATAACCTCAGTATATGCAGAAAAAGAATTTAACAAAACCCAGCAACCCTTTATGATTAAAAAAACTCAACAAACTAGAAATAGAAGAAAATTTTCTCACTCTGATAAAGTGCATGTATGGAAAATTCAAAGCTAGTATCAGACTCCATTAAAGACTGAAATCTTTCACATTAAGATCAGGAATGAGATGAAGATTTCTATTTTCACCGCTTCTATTAAACATTGCACTAGAAGTTACAGCTAGAGTAATTAGGCAAAAAAAAAGGGGGGGGGGTGCATCTGGGGACAACTGGGTGGCTCAATGGTTGAGCGTCTGCCTTTGGCTCAGGGCATGATCCCGGAGTGCCGGGATCGAGTCCCACATCGGGCTCCCTGCATGGAGCCTGCTTCTCCCTCTGTCTGTGTCTCTGCCTCTCTTTCTGTGTGTCTCTCATGGATAAATAAATAAAATCTTAAAAAAAAAAGAAGTCAGGGGCATCTGAGTAGGAAAGGAGGAAATAAAATTATCTCTATTTGTAAATGACATAATTTTGTGTATAGAACATCCTAAGGAATACACACACACACACACACACACACAACACACTTACTAGAGGTAACAAATGAGTATAGCAAGGCTTCAGGATACAAAATCAATATATAAAAAAATTGTATTTCTATATACTGTCAATAAAAATCTAAAAATAAAATTTAAAAAATAATTTCATCTACAGTAGTATCAAAAAAGAATAAAGTCTTTAAGAATCCATTTAATAAAAGAAGTTTAAGACTTGTAAACTGAAAACTACAAGCATCATTGAAAGGAATGAAGACTTAAATGAAAAGACACTACATGTTTATGAGTCAGAAAAAGTCATATTCTTAAAATGACAATATGCCCTATATGATCTAAAGATTCAATACACTCTATCAAAATTCCAGCTGCCCTTGTTGTAGAAGTTGACAAAGTGATCCTAAAACCTGTATGGAAATCTGAGACCCCAAATTGCCAAAACAATCTTGAAGAAAAAAATAAAGTTGGAGGACTCACACTTCCAATTTCAAAACCTGCTGTAAGCTACAGTAATTAAAAGAGTGTGGCGTGGGCATAAGTATAGACATATTTATTAATGGAATGGAATCAAGATTCCTGAAATAAACCTTACGTTTTTAGCCAATTGCTTTTGATAGAGATGCTGAGACAACTCAATGGTGAAAGAATAGTTTTTTTTGTTTTTATTTTGTTTTGTTTTGTTTTTACAAATTGTGTAGGTACAACTGGATATCCATTTTGTAATGGAATGAATTGGATTCCTGTGTTACACAATACATGAAAGTTAACTCAATATGCTTCACTATCTTAAATGTAAGAGCTACAACGATAAAATTGTTAAATGAAAATAGAGGCATAAATATCTCTGGACTTGGATTAGGCAACAGTTTTTGAGATAAGACACCAAAAGCACAAGCAACAACAACAAAATGGATAAATAGAGCTTTATCATTTGTGACTAGTATTCAGAATATATAAAGAATTCTTATGACTCAACAATACAAAGGCATACAATTCAATTAAAAAATACGAGTTTTTCTCCAAATGAAATACAAAAATGTTCAAAAATAACATAAAAAGATGCTCAAAATCAGTAGTCATTTGTTAATGCAAATCAAAACCACAATAAGATGCTACCTGGCATTCCTAGACAGTTATAATTTAAAAAAAAGGACAATAAGTGTTGATGGGGATTGTGGAGAAATTGGCATTATCATGAATTGTTGGCAGCAATGTGAAATGATGAAACTCCTTTGATAGTAGTTTGGCAGTTAAAAACAAATGAATATGTTTAATTCTTATGCTGGCATCCCTCTCCCTTGCTTCCTCCATTTCTCAGCCTCTCCCTCCCTTCTTCTCTTCTTCTTTTCTTTCTCCTCTCTTTTCTTTCCTCTTGGATTACTTTTAATTGGATTTTAGAATCAATGTTTGGTTTCTTCATAAGATAGATTCAAGAAATTTTCTTCTGTAGTTTAGAATAGTTTAGTAAACATGAAGCATTGCATTTTTATGCAGCCATAAAAATATCTAAACTATTAAAAATTATAATATGGATATTATATAATTATATTTGTAATATCTTCCATGATTTTTTGTTTAGTGAGATTTTCTAGTTTTTCCTGTCTATTTCCTTTGTTTATCTTTTCTACTTTTTTAATAATTTCAATGTTTGGTTTCTTCATAAGATAGATTCAAGAAATTTTCTTCTGTAGTTTAGAATAGTTTAGTAAACATGAAGCATTGCATTTTTATGCAGCCATAAAAATATCTAAACTATTAAAAATTATAATATGGATATTATATAATTATATTTGTAATATCTTCCATGATTTTTTGTTTAGTGAGATTTTCTAGTTTTTCCTGTCTATTTCCTTTGTTTATCTTTTCTACTTTTTTAATAATTTCAGCTCTCTTTTTATTAATGCTCTTTCTTGTTTTGATTTATTATATACTATTTTTAACTTTTTCTCAAAATGAATATTAAGTTATTTTTGTTTGATAATATATTTCAGCTATAAATTATCATCTGAGCCTTATTTTAGCTGTGTGGCATATGAGTTAGTGTGATGTTTCTAATTACTTTTTGTAATAGTTAATCTGTTTTTTTCTTGGAGTCATGGAAATTTTTTCATTTATGAATTTTTTTATTCTTTAATAAAGTTTTTATTGGATTGTATTTAAAGGAGACCTATGAACTACTTCCTTTTATAATTTCAGAATTCTAAAAATATGGCATTGTATAAAATTGATGTGTATTTTTAAGTTCTGTGAACATGAGAATATATGTTCTCTATTTCTAATATACAATATTATATATGTGTATATATTCAATCAGTTAATTTAATTAATTTGCTAACCTGTATCCTTCATGTTTTGACAACTTACTATGAAAAAATCTGAAAAAGATGTGATACAATCTTTTCCTATAATTATATTTTAACCAAGTTAGTATTTTTATACCAGGAGTTCTTTATTTTATTTTATTTTTTATTGTCTTAAAGATTTTATTTATTTATTCATGAGAGACACAGAGAGAGAGGCAGAGACACAGATAGAGGGAGAAGCAGGCTCCCCAGAAGGAGCCCGGGGAGTTCTTAATTTTAAAAAATTTTCATTTTGTTGCCTAAAGATGTTACTGTTCTGTCTTCTTAATCGATTGGGTCATTTACTAATATGTTACAGTGTCTCCCTTTTTCTATTTCAAGGTCATTAGCATTAAGTTTCACTTTATCTAATATTAACTATTTAATCATTAATATCTAATATTAAATGTCTAATGTCATTTTCATATTTACTCATTCTTAAATTTTGAATCTTTGTTACTGTTTTGGATGTAGTTTTTAAAAATAACAAAAAGCTGATAAAAACAATTTATCTTTTTTATATTTATTGGAAGAGCTAAAACACTTGCTTATATTTTTCTCTCATTTTATTTTTGCCATTATTTTTTGTTACTTTGTTTAATTTTGGGGGGGGGTGACCAAGATAGAGGTTATTCCTTTTGCTTCTTACATATTTTAAGTTTTGTGGTTCTTAATTTTTTTTGATGATTACTAATGCATTCACTCATTGCCAAATTAAAGGCCAATTATTTTCCAACCACATGATGAATAAGAGTTAAGGTATTTGCTGTCATAAACTTTATATTCTAGAGGAATCAGATACAAACTGAGCAACCAACAAATCAGTAATAATTAAACAAACAAGAAAATGAATGAATACTGTGTAGAGAATTCAAATATAAAAATATAGTAGCAAGTGACTAGGAGGCCTGTTATTTTTTTTAAAGATTTATTTTTATTTATTTATTTATGATAGACATAGAGAGAGAGAGAGGCAGAGACACAGGCAGAGGGACAAACAGGCTCCATGTCGGGAGCCTGACGCGGGACTCGATCCCGGGACTCCAGGATCGCGCCCTGGGCCAAAAGCAGGTGCGAAACCGCTAAGCCACCCAGGGATCCCCTAGGAAGCCTGTTAGTGGTGTCATCTGAGTTCTGTTATCTTCCATCCCTGGCACATGCCTCTTCATAAAGAAGGCAGCAACATGACCACCATCGTCTCTGAATTTCCAGTGCTTTTTCCTTTGCCTTTCTCGATAAGTTTAGACACACACACACACACACACACACACACACACAAATGCATAGACTTTTTCTTTTTTTCTCATTTTAACATAATGTACATGTGGAACTTGCACTGAGGAAAAAAGGAACACGTGTTTCAGTAAGACTACATTTTTTTTTTTTAGAAAAACTGAAAGTTTTTCCATTCTGACATTTCATTTTGTTTCAAGGAAAAAAATGAGTTCATTAAAAGTGGAAGAAATGACAGTAGTAGCATTCTGTGGTAATATATTTAATTCATGTCAAATTAAATCAATAAAATACATGAAGATTATATTGTAATGCTTTCATCATTTTGTTGAGATTTTTGAAGATCTTTTTAAAGAGAACTGGCCAACAAATTGATTTGTACCAGAATTGCAGAAAGCTGATATCACAGCTTCTGTGTAACAAAATATTATAATTTTAAAGGAGAATGAAATGCATTAAGATAAAAGTAGTGCTATTAATTTATTTTAGGTTCAAATTTTGTCCACTTAGTGCTACAACATAATATAAGAACCTTGGGCAGTCAAGGCTTTCATTTCCTCATTAGTAAACTTTAATCTTTTGCAGTGTTTGCAATAGAGTATAAAACAATGCTTGCAAAAAAAAAAAAAAAAAAAAAACCAACCAAACAAAAACAATGCTTAGCTTACAAAGTCTTTACTTAACTATTAATTTTGCAGACAGTTATCATTTGTAATTCATTTTTATGGAAGGCTGATTTTCCTAACCCCTTTTAAAAATCACTGAAGTGATTTTAAGAGTGATATAAGAATAATTAAAAGTATCTTAAATTTTTATTTGGCTAGCACTATGTTAGAAAAATTTTTGTGTGTCTGTGTAGTTCTAAGACAAAATCCAGAATTGATTCTACTTATTTTATTACATGATAGTTGGTTTGATGTTATTTAAAACTGTCTGAGATACTAAGCACTTAGTGGGGTTTTGATTAGTAACTGGCAAACTTCAAAAAGCCTGGATATTTGGTTTGGATAAAACATGATTAGTTTGGATGGCTATTCAGATTTTCCCCCAAATCTCCTAGGGCCTCTTTCCAGGTCTCCTCTGTCTGAATATTCCATTCTTCATCCATCTCCCAAGAAACTGAGTTTTGTTTTTAGGATTACAATTCCTAGCCAAATATTCTTTTTTTTAAATCTATTTATGATAGGCACACAGTGAGAGAGAGGGAGAGAGAGAGAGAGGCAGAGACACAGGCAGAGGGAGAAGCGGGCTCCATGCACCGGGAGCCCGACGTGGGATTCAATCCCGGGTCTCCAGGATCATGCCCTGGGCCAAAGGCAGGCGTTAAACCCTGCGCCACCCAGGGATCCCCTAGCCAAATATTCTTGAAGTCTGTCTTTATAAAGATTGACAAGTCATATGGCAATTTTTTAAAGACCTTTATATCCATATATGTACTTACACAGATAATTTTCTTCTCCTATTATCAGAATCTTGGACTTTTGGAATTATATGGGAAACTCTGAGATCACCTGTTAAGAAAATGAGTTTTCTAAGCTCATATAGTCTTGCAAGCTCAGTTGCTGAGTGGAGATACAAGTAGTTCAATTAGGATTGTAGTAAGGGATAAATTATACAATATACTAAAAATTTCTATTTCTAGATATATTAGGTTACACACACACACCCTCTTATTTTTTTCTTCCTTCTTTTCACATAGAATGAGTTAGTAGATAAACATGGACTAGATTCTACCTCACGTGTCCTCTCTGGACCACAATTCCTAAAATCTTCCTTATCTTTCCTCTGATCTAAAACTACTTCCTCCGGTTTTTTTCTTTATTTTCCTTGATTTTTTTTTTCTCTTGGCCTGTTCAATCTTTGCTTTTGCCGTCATATGGATTTTTTATCCATACATTGTTTTTTGGGGTTAATAGCCAGAATTTTGAGTGATGAGAATAATTGATGCAAATTATATACTATGTGATTTTTATGTTCAAAGATGTCCTATGTAGGAATTATGTTATAGAAATCACTGAAAAATATTTTTCCTTCTGATTAGAGTTACTCATAGTTGTCTAATGAAATGTATATATCTTCTATTTGGACCATTCTGTTTCCTGATCTTCCTGTAGGAGGGCTTTCCTCCTATTTCACCTGAAATATCTCCTGTCAGAGAGGCCTTCCATAATACCTCATCTAAAGAAATCTCTAAGCTTTCTTTAAACACATCATTTACATTTATTTCTTGCCTCCTACAATATAAATATATACAATTATCTTTCTAATTTGCTTACTTGTTATTGTTTTCCCTCTCCTGACAACTTAGACAATTTAAGCCACATTATACCATGGATCTTGTCCATCTTGTTCATTGCTGAACTTTTAGCACCTAGAATGGTGCTCTGTAGAGACAGATGTTCAATAATTATCAAATGATTTCATGTTACTTCCATTGAACCAAATCTAGTACGGCTGGCTGACTAATTTACCTCAAAGCACAGAACTTGTGAGGGGTAGAACTGGCAGTCAAATCCACATTTCTTCCATTTCAACATTCATGTTCCTCACCAAGACCTTTAATTGCTCTTAGATTACTTTTGGATTCTACCTAAAAATGGAAGATAAAACAAAAGCCATTCTCTCCTTGTGTGTACCAATTCAGAGTCCCACACTTTCAAACATTTTAGGTAGAATTGTTAACCTCTAAGACAGCATGCATGTTTTCCAGAGTCTTAGATTTATTACAGTTATAATAATTTAATTAGTAACTAATGGGACATTCATTTCTTAATTTAGTTTTTAGGAAACTTCAAGGAGATCTTTTGAACTCTTTCCATATTGTGATCTAAGAGTGCAGCTAGTTTTTGAAATTCTCTTTTGTTTATTCATTCAGTAATCTGTAACTTAAGTAGTTCATTGGTCCAAGAATTTTTGCATTTATGTGTTTAAGACATACATCATCAAGTCTAACTATGGCATTTGAATAATTTGTGAGGTACCCATGCTTCAAGTATTTTATACATAACTTCTGATTTATTATTATGACAATCAGGGACCTGGAATTTATTGGTATTATGTCTTCAATATCACTAGTACCACCATTCTATTACCCAAAGAATTAAGATTTCCGTCCTTGAAGGAGAATGATGTTGGCATTTCCTTCTCTTTAATGCATCCATGAATGAGCATAAACCATTTATCAGGAGAAGGAAGAAATTAGAAGTGTGATGATTTTATCATTAAGAAACATGTATTTTATTGTGAAATTGAGAAAGATATATTTTAAAGGGATTTTAAATAAGTACATTTGTTTTGTATTTTACTAAGTACCTTAAAATGGAAATTATGTTCTAAAAACATTTTTATTTTGAAGGTCAATTTTATAGGTAAACTAGAGAAGTTTATTAATGCTTATAGATATATATAAAGAAATTAAGTATACCAATTAAAGCAGTTTTATTTATTTAATTTTTAATAAAGATTCTTTCTTTATTTTAGAGAGAGGGAGGGAGAGTACAAGTGGGGAGGGGCAAAGAGGGGGAGGAGAGGCAGAGGGAGAAAGAATCCAAAGCTGACTCTGCGCTGAGTACTGGGTCTCAGTCCCACCACTGGGAGACCGTGACCTGAACTGAAACCAAGAGTCACACACTCAATTGAGGCACCCAGGCTCCCCTTAAAGCAATTTTAATTTACTTTCCTCATAAAATTGGGGTGAAACAAACTCAGAAGACATGTAATTCCAGCTCTTCAACTATATAAATGTTTCTAATGGGATAGGTAGAAAAAAATTAAAATATCTTCTAAAAATAAAGATTGCAAACAAATGAACTTTTAGTGTGCTTTTCCGAACACTGTTGGTTGTATACAAAAGTTACATAAGAAAATATTTTGGTTATATTATTAGATCATTGTTTTTACATAATTTCTGATTACCTTAGGTAGAATCTGTTAAAGAAGATGTAGGAAGATTTAGGCTGAGGGCTACTTATGGGAAATAAAAGGGCAAAAAATTAAAAGAGGTTTCTGCTTTATCAATACACTCAGAATCCTGGAACTATAGAGCATTCTGAAAGGTTAAGAGGTTCCATTCAACTCTGATAGTGTGATTTTCCTCAAAATATTATTATTATTTTTTAGATTATTTATTTTGAGAGAGAGAAGTGTGAGGAGGGGCAGAGGGAGAGAATCTTCAAGCAGACTCCTTGCCTGGTGTGGAACCTGATGCAGGCTTGATCCTACAACTCATCACCTGAGCCCAAACCAAGAGGCAGATGCTCAGTTGACTGAGCCACCCAGGTACTTTGTAAGTTCCAAATATTATTAAGAAAATTCATAAACATTTTAACTTTGTTGGACGAGACTAATGCTATATTGTTGAAAATGCATATAAATGAAAAGCATTTGAAATACAACTTTATGGTTGAGTATTAAAATATTCTGGGCTTATGTGGCTTTCTAAAATAATTTAAAATTTATTAAACTAATTTTACTGTGGAGATTTTTTACTTGAACCTATATTTTTTGATTTTTCTAAAACAGATTTGAGAGGTCAATGTTACTACTTAGTGCCTCTAATTATATTTCAACATGGGGAGATTTGCCTATTTGTGAGGTCAGTGGTAATATTTTATGATTATTCCTCATGAAAATATTATTTGATTATATTTTATGTGTTTTGTAAACTAGTAACTTTTCCAATGGTAAGATGGTTTTAATTTATTTGAGAACAAGAAGACATAGTTTTTCCACCATAAAAATGAAGAAATGCAAAGCCAGCCATCTGGGACTAGTTTTAATAGCAGTGCACTTATAGACGGTATAGGAAACTTAATACCAATCAAGGTAATTCATTAGTTTTCTTGGCTCATTTGTATTTAAATAGTAGCCAAATAAACTTTGCAGATGTATTTTTAAAAAATGCTATGGCTCGTATTGGTACTACTTCTTACAAAATGCCTCAGTCATAATAGGAGTTTCCAGGTTCTGCAATAAACTCATTTAAATTGCCCATCTTGAGAAGCCTAACTCCTTTAAGCCAAAGAGCTCATCTCTGTGCCCATGACTTCTGAATACCATGTTTTTTGCGCTTACAGTCTTAACACTCAATGTTGAATGTATATATATTGAATTATTTCTCTGTTATGTCAATAATATTTAGATATTAACTGTGAGTCCCTTTGAAGTTCTCTTAAATCATAAAGATGCTTGGGGGCAAAAATAGAGCACTAAGCTAGTTAGTTTAATAAAAAGTTTAAACACTATAAAGATTTGGTTCACTATACTGATATATAAAGTGATGTATAAAGTGTATTATTTACAGGTTTCATTGAATTAAATAAAGTTTTTCAGTGTTACTTGTAGCTTTCATAGAATTATAAGGCATATCTAAATGAGGTAGAACAATATTGATGTTAACTCATGATTCTCTGAATTTATTTTGACTTGAGTCTATATACAATATATAGGAAAAGTGAACAATTGAGCTAAAAATAAAATGATTAAGTTAAAACTTTGATATTCAGGAAAATGCCACTTACAGCAATGAGTTTTAAAAGACAGGAGAAAATCAGAATCACTTATGGAAAATTTCAGTGTACATGCTCTATATACAAAAAGATTTTACCAGAAGCCATAAATAGAGTATGGTATTTGGAGAAAAGCAGACATGGTTTTGATTTTAAACCTTGTGCCTTACTAGAAATATAATATTGGACAATTTACTCAAAGCCAGATTGCAAATCTAAACGCCATGCCTACAGTGACCTGGCAAAACTGAAATGAGTGAAATTGGCAGAATGGGGATTTGGTGATCTGGAGTGTCTGTGCCTCATCCAAACTGAATATCACTTGTTTCCATGCTCAGTATTTTTAGATATTTTGATTTCTCAGAGAGGGTGGATATGTATTTTCTGTGTTCAGTCCTCTGTTTTTTTAAATCAGGCAAACAATTAAAGTATTCTAAAGATACCTCGGACTGAGATTCAGACTATGGATGCCAGATTGTGATGTCTACCTTTGTAGACATTAAACAAGTAAACATTTATTTCCTCATAAGAAAGAGGGTTTTTGCGAAGATTAATGAGATAATGTCAAAGTTCCTGGCATGTTGCAGGTCTTTAATAACAGTTCGTTCCATTGATCTTTCCTACTCTATTTTCAACTTCCTTTCCCTAATCAGTAGAAACGGACAATAAAACCTGCATCTACTATGCAGCTTTTAGCTGTTGTATTTTACAAGATACTGATTTAGCTTTCATATTAATGCATTGTGTTTAAGACTATCAAATAGAAAGCATGGTTTCCTTATCAACTTTAAAAAAATTATTTTATTTATTTGAGAGAGAGAGAGAGTCTCTGAGAAAGCAAGTGGAGGAGGAGCAGAGGGAGAAGGACAAACAGTCTCTCACATCGAGCCCAATTTGGGGCTCCAGCTCATCACCCTGATCGTGACCTGAGTCGAAATCAAGAATTGGATGCTTAACTGACAGAGCCACCCAGACACCCCGCTACCCTTTATCAACCTTGAAAAAATACTTTTACGAGGTGTTTACGCAGATGGAGAAGGGATAGTTGATATAATTTCTAGGGCTACTTTAAAGAGCCATTAAGCATTCCCTGGCAGGTACGTCCAATCCATGCGGGTGATCAGACAATCAAAATATACCTTTCTGACTCATATGTTACATTATGTGTCTGTAGAGCTTTATCACAGGCTACAGGAAGAGTTTCTAAGGTAGCTGATGTATATATTTTTTCATTTAGGGACTACACAGAATAGTGTGGAAATATGAGGTTTTATGCCGATGGATCTGGGTCTGAGTATTTACCCTGTCATAGCCTGAGTTGCAAGACTTCGGTCAAATAACTTTTGTTTTGTTTTCTTTTCTGTAAAATTGGGACAGTACTTCTGGGAAAAGGGTTGGGTGAGGGTTAGATGAGATAATCTGTGTAAAAGAGCCCAATAGATATCAATTATCTTTTCTGTATTGTTTCTACCTTTAATATGATGTAGTTTTCATTTATTGTTACACAATAATTTATTACTCTTGGATAATCTAATCCTAGATGTATAAATATGACATTATACTAGATCATGGCTTGTTCTTTGGCCAAGTTTGAAGGTAGATGAACCTGTGATTCTGGACACTTCCTCAATCCTTGTAAATTTTTGAGTTACTTATTATCTCTTGAGGTTATTTTACCTATAAAATAGTGAAGCTTTCTATGTTTTGTTTTGATTTTTAAAAGTAGGCACCAAAAAAAAAAAATAAAAGTAGGCACCAAATATTTGTTGGATAAATGAGTAGAATATATTTATAGAAATATATTCACTTAAAAAATTCTTGAATGTGTCAATGCACAAATCAAGAGATCATATGACTCTGTAAATTCAGTTCTATAAAATATATTATTGTCTTACTCTTCCATCATGAGATTCCTTTGTTTTTTTTCCTACTCTCTATCAGTAAATCTCACTTAATTTGTAGCAGACAACCATTACCTAGAACACCTAGTTGATTATAGTTATAAAGTGTACAGTAAGAAATGACTTTTCAGATGGTGATGTAGTTCCAGTCAAATGAATGATGTAGGGGAAGTCACACTTAGACCTAGAATAGTCTTATTTAAGGGTAGCAGAGTGGTGTGTATGTTATACTATTTAATGGTATAATAAACTCTACGTATATGTTATTTAATATATAGGTGAGAGTTATATAAATGACAGCTAATGCTAAAGTCATTGTTAAAGAAATATATGAAATGATGGACTCCATACCGTTAGTAATGTTTTTCCCGAATAATGGGATTCTGGTGACTTTTACTTTCTTTATATTTGTGAATGTTTTTTAGCAGTATTATTTTGGGTAAATATTACTTCTATGACTAGATGAAACAGTAATACTATTTTCACTGAGTTAAAGAAATATGAAATAATGTTTTTAGAAAAATAGGTCATTATATATTTTCTATTTATAACAAGTTTAATTCATTGTTACTTAAGCTATAGTAAAAAAATTGAAGCAAAACTTAAGAAATTATCAGAGTAGGATAAATATACTTTTAAGTTATCTTAATTCCAAAAAATATGCATCTAAAAGTAAAAATATATAATATATATTTATTAAGCTGTTTTTAGAAAGAAAAAATAAGAATATGCTATATTCAAAAGAACAACTGGACAATGATTAGGCTATAATAAGAAATTGTTACGTATGATAAATATAACTATGACTTAACTTCACTGATCAATTGATCATGACCTTTTCTAGTAGTCCTCTCTTCTGAAATTTTTCTCTGTGACTACTACCCATAAAATAGTTTTTAGATCTAGCGCCATCCTTTGTTACTTTATCCTTTTTGTTTTTCTCTCTTGTATTTATCTTTACTGACTACTTACCTCTTGATACTCTTATCCTTTAACTTTCACCACATAATAAAGTCCTAGTCCTAGTTAACATTTTAAAAATTATGTAGAAATGACTACATTGGTAGTTAATATATTACTATTATTATTTAATATTTGTTGAATAGATAAAAGGTTATGTAAAAACCATGCCATAAAAACTAGAGATGTTACCTGTTCTTATGTTGTTTTATAATAAATGCAATGTAACATTTCCATCAAAAGGACTTTAGTATGCTATCTCATTCATAGGAAGGAATAAGAAGTAATACAAAATGTCTCTCTGGTCTACCAGGCTTTGGAGTTCCTATGGTTTTTGTCTTTGATAGCATTAAAAACCTTTAAAAAACAATTGGCTGTAAAGCTTATCTGAACTGAGGAAGGGTAAACTTGAGTTAGAGTGTTCTGGTTCCCTAACTTTAAATGGTCTTATGCCATTCTAAAATGGTATGGTGCTAAAAATATGTTCAACATTCAGTGTATGGTTGCTGAATTGTTCTTATATTGATAGACTAGGTGAGAACAAAAGGTCAAGAATGAAAAAGTTCAGCACATAGCTTCAACTGGAGTTGAGCTTGTGAGTAAGCTCACAAGTTGAGCTTGTCATTCTTGGAAATAGAGGTAACTGGCATTTTGGAGGTGGATTCAGATTGAATTAATAATGACGGCAAAATCTTAATCATTTCAAATTTAGTATTATTTACAAATACACTTTTAAATTCAAATTCTCCAACTTACACATTCCTTTTTGGTCTTTTCTTAATCATTCTATTTCTCTCTGCTGCTTCTTGTAGAGATTTTAATGAACAGTCTAGTTGTGATTTGCAGTGCATACTCTGTGCCCTTTAGAAAGGTTGGATTAATGTATCTTGTATTTTTCTTTTTCCATCTCCAGAAGCTTACTATTTTAAAGCCTTTTGCAGCTAGAGAATCTGATGATAAATCATCTTGTTTACAAGCAAAGGTTAACAAACCTTAGCTGGTAATAATAATCCATTAGTTATTACTTATAAAAGGAGACTGTATTTATATTGCTACATGGAGAATGATACAGTCCTGTGATTCCTATAACTGTATTTATTAATGTGTCAAGTAGTAAGAATCCCAGAATAGGGAATATATTACTTAATTCCGTAAGAAGGTCAAATTGAAACACACAATTTTGTATGGTTTGAAACATCTGTCATTAATAAAAGCTATACTAATTTTTAACCACTTGTAGTAATCTATTACTATGAGTTAGACAGAGGCTCTAGAAATTAATTAAAATGTCACAAAGGAGATTTATAGTGCCAGAAAAAATTATGTTAATTAGTATCTAGTGAAAATCTTTCATTCTTAGGTGCCAAAATATTTGAACCAATATTAAGTGATTTTTAGCCAAGATTAGTTTATTTTCCAGTAATAAAATATGTCAAATTGTAAGTTGTGTTTATTAATATAGCTTTTGTTTTTTATAAGCCAGAATGAAGTCTATATATAATTGGCATATTTTAAATCAAGTAATTTTAGAAGCTAAATATAACTCTGTAAATTGTGATTTGGAATTTAAATTGGATATTATTTCTTAGAGCCAAGTGGACTTCATAAATTTTAGAATTTATTAAATAACTTGTTTAACATTGGACAGCTTTTTGTTTCTCTTTGGAGAAGAATCCAGATCTAAAAGCAATCTATGTGTGAGAAAAAAAGGACTAGTTGAAACATTATGAAAGCTTTATGAAGGTTTGTTTTCCAAGTGGAGGTAAGCAGCTTTATCCCTGTATATTTAGTTGGCTAGCGAATATTTAAAGTAAATTTCCATCCCTGTAAAGATAAGTCTCATTAGGAAGTCCAGCTTTTTTGACAGTTAGATTTCATTATAAAAATCCTTTCAATTCTGCTTTGCCTCTCAATGTTTTGATGATAATTTTAAAGAAAAATCTATATTTGAGAATATAGTAAGTAATTTGAGCCACATTCCACATTTTATTACTATAGATCCTATGTCTATATATCGTGTGTTGTTTTATTATTTCCTTCTGCTTGTTTTGGATATAATTTGGTCTTCCATTTTAGTTTCTTCAGGTGGAAATTTAAAATATGGATTTAAGACCTCTGTTCTTTTTAAATTTAAGCATTGAATGCTAAAAACGATGTTTTATGTATTCCTTTAGGTTTATTCTACAAATTTTGATATATTGTGTTTTCTTTTTTATGCAATGCAAAAAAATTTATAATTTCCTTTATGGTTTCTTCATTGGCCAATGGTCATTTAGAAATTTTACTTAACATAAACATCTGGGGAATTTCTAGGCATTTTTCTCATACTGATTTCTAGGGTAGTTCCATTGTAATTATGAAATATACTCTGTATTACTTAAAATTTTTTAAATTGTTGATGTTTGTTTTACATCCCAGTATATCTTTGTGGGAGGTTCCATAAGCATTTGAAAAAGCTATATATTCCCCCACATTTAGATGAAGTGTTGTATAAGTGTCAGGTCAAATTGGTATATAGTACTGTTCCAATTGTCTGTATCTTTACTGATATTCTCTCTTGTACTAACAGTGATTTAGAGAGAAGTGAAATCTAATAATAAATTTGTCCATTTCTCCTTTTAATTTCATCAAGTTTTGATTTTTATATTTTAGAACTCTGTCTTTGGGTGTATATACATTTAGATTAATATGTCTTCTTGATGAATTGACTTTATACCACTAAGTAATATCTTTCTCTTCCCTAATGTTTACTTATTCTGATGTTTATTTTGATATGATTTTAATAATTCCAAGTTTGTCTGGATAAATGTTGAATAATACGTAATATTTCCTTCTTTTTACTTCTAACTTGTCTACTATCAGAGAGGTTTCTTGTAGACACTATACAGTTGGCTATTTCTTTTTCACGCAACTTGATAATGCCTGCCATTTAATTGAAGTGTTTAGATTATTTGCATTTAATATAACTATTAGTTTAATAATAGGACTGTTGTTATGCACCATCTTACTATTTGCTTTCTGTGGTCCTGTTACTTTGTTTCTCTTCTTTCACTGCTCTTTTTTGGGCTAATAGCTTATTTTTGATGATTTCATTTTATCTCCTTTATTGGCTTATTAGCTCTACCTTTTTAAAAAAATATTTGGCCTCGGTATTTACATTTACATCTTAATTTATCATAAATTACATCTTAATTTATTTACATCTTAATTTATCATAAATTACCTTCAAATATAGTTTATTCCACTCCTCTATTTTATATATTATCATTATCATATATTTTACTTCCACATATAATATAAATCCCACAATATATTATTACTATTTTTGGTTTGGACAGTCTTGTATCTTTTTTTTTTTTTTTAAGATTTTATTTATTCATGAGAGACACAAAGAGAGAGAAAGGCAGAGACACAGGCATTTTTGGTATATTGTGGAAGAGGCAGGCTCCATGCAGGGAGCCCAGTGTGGTACTTGGTCCCTGGACTCCAGGATCACGCCTTGGGCCGAAGGCAGGGATCCCCCTATCTTGTATCTTTTAAAGTCAACAAAGGTAAGAAAAAAAAATCTTTATGTTTACCTTCATTTTTACTGTTTCTGGCATTTTTCATTTCTTTGTATAAATTCAAATTTCCATTTGGTTCCATGCTTCTGCTGAATGAAACCAAATCTATTTCCTTTAACATTTACTGTAGTGAAGGTCTGCTGGCAATTACTTTTTGCCAGTTGAAAATTTTGCCATGCTGAAAAATGTTTACCTAAATTTTAAAAAGCTTTTATTTTTCCCCCCACTGGGTATACTGTTTTTTAGAACTTTTTTTCTAATATCTTAAAAATGTAATTCCATTGTTTTTTGGTATACTCTGGTGAGAACTCTGCTGTAACATCTTTGTTCTTTGTAATTTTGGTTTTCTTCAAATATTTCTCTTACACAGTTTTTTTTCCTCTTTCTTAGATTTTTATTTATAGTAGTGCATTTATAGCTGTTATTGTCCTTTACCTCATGGATATTCTATTTAATTTCTCTTTTAGCTTGGATAATTTCTGCTAACCTATCTTCATTTCATGGATTTTTTTTTTCTTTATAGCTGTGTCCAATATGTTGATAAACATGTCAAAGGAATTCTCCATCTCTGATATTGTGCTTTTAGAATTTATGGCATATCTATTTAACTCTTATTTCATAGTTTCCATATCACTACAGAAATTTCCTGTTTTTATATGTAGTTCACATTTTCTTGAAGATCTGCTAACATATTAATTGTACTTACAATGTTGTTTAATAGTGTCACCATATGGGACTGGTTCTAATTTTATTGATTGGTTTATCTTTTCATTTCCTTTTTGCATGTCTCATAATTTTTTTACCAAATACCAGATATTGTGTACTGAAGAACAGTAAAAACTGAAGTTGTTTATTTAATCTCATAAATTAGCACATTTCTTCTGTCAGGTTGTAAGTATGGAGGGTTGATCAATTTTGTTAGTACCTGAGCTGGGTTTTTGTTTGGTTATTGGTATTTTAATCTTTATTGTCCTAAAGGCTTTGAATTCCTATAATGGTGGGCTGTTGTTATCTTGTGCTAGGATTGGAGCCTGGAGTGCTGGGGGGTTTCTTTCAATGTTCCTTCTCTGTCTTCAGCTTTCAGGAGTCCCTCCATGCCTGCAGCATAGAGAAGATCTTTGTGCATATTCTTACCCTTGTCCCAGAAATAGACTACTCTTGATGGCTGCTCATGTTAGGAGAGGAAAGTGCTCTATTACCTGGTCTAGACTCATTTTTAGGTAAGCTCTCTGTTCCTGAGCCTTGGGGATATAGTTCTCACACACCTGGCCTTTTCCCTCATGTATGACAAACCCTGCCTTGTATATTTTGAGATTCTTGGGTGGGAGAGTATTTCCTGCCTTTTTACCAGTAGCAGACCTCTGCTTTTATCAGTGTAGGATCTTGAGTCCAATAGATTTATCTGTTACTCTTTCAGGAACAGAAAATTTTGCTTCTTCCCTTTCTACTCATTCCTCAGGAATAGTGAATATGGCAATGTCTTGGAAACGGGAGGGGTTCTTATTTATTTCCCAGAAGCAGATGGGGTTGTGCCTCTACCATACCCCCAGAAACATAAGATTTTTCCTTGAATCCTAAGAACAGTGGCACTTTCTGCCTCTATTCCAGCAACTTAATGTTGTTTTCCTTTGAGAAGAGAAAGATCTGAGAAATTATATAGAAGTTTTATATCTGTTTCTCAGGGGTAGCTGATCACCTACATATCTATGTTATTGAGGAAAGTTCTCTCCAGTTTCCTGCCCTGCTCTTAAATTTTCATGGGATAGAGTCATGGAAAAAAGCTTGTGAGTGTAAAATATCCTTCTTTCTAGGGATTTTAGTTTTTTCAAACTTACATAACAATCAATTCTCAGACTTTAAGAATTTGTTAAAATTTTAATGTGATTTATTCTTCCCTACTTCTATAGTAATTACCTCGTCCTCTCATACTTTGCCAAAGGTGAAATTTTGTGTGTACTGTTTCTCTTTAGAGAATTTCTAACTCTTTGGAATTCAGTGTATTTGCTTGCCTTGTAACCCCAGTTCTCCTATGGACTGAAGAACATGTTTGGTTGGTGGACTTTTTCTTGTTATTAAGATGGTAGCAACATTTCCTTGTGGCTTTGTGAATCCTAAGCAGACACAAATCCTCCTTCAGCTTATAGCCGTTTTAAAGCCACCAGTTAGAAAGAAGATATTAGCTTAGTAGAATTAACAGAATAGCAATGCAATGTGAGTCACTTAAGATTCAAGGAGTATAGTAGGCATGATTTTAAAAGAATTACAATATTGAAATGTGACCAATGAAACAATTGAGAAGTTGTACATGAGGCAACTGGATATTGGTGCCTGGAATTGTGAATGAAATAATGAATTATGTGGTATTTCATAGACTTTTGTGGTTATATTCATCACAAAAATAATTAGTTTTATCTTATGTTGGTCCGATAAGTTTCTTGGAGGAATAGAATGTAAATTTTGTCTTAAAAGATGTATGGCTTAGCAAAGAAAGAGGGATGGGCAGTCCAGATAATGGAAACAGCAAATTCAAAGGCATGAAAATAGAAAATAAGTAAAGATTATGGTATATTGGAAAACAGTAAAGTTACCAGCTTTGTTTTGTTTATCTATATCAGAGGTTGGCAAAGATACCTACAAGCCTCATCTAACCTGCTGCTATTTTTGTGTGACCAGTAAGGTAAGAATGGTTTTTACGTCTTTAAAGGGTTTCTGAAAAAGAAAAAACAAGAGGAAGAAGGAGGAAGAGGAGAAGTAGGAGGAAGAAGAGGAGCAAGAAAAGAGGGAGGAGGAAAAGGAGGAAAAGATTAGGAGATAATGGAAGGAGACAATGAGTAGGAGACAGAGCCCATATGTGACTTGCAAAGCCTAAATTATTTACTGTTGAAACCTTCTCAGAAAAAATTTTCCCAACCCTAATCTGTAGTTTTCCTGTTGCTATTCTGTTACAGAGAAATAGAAATCCTCCCCAATTTTTCAAAATGTATAGTAAGATAAGTTTAATTGTCATATTATCTAATTTCTCTTTTATTTGCTTTCAGTTGATTTATCAGGTTAAACTGCTTATAATTATACTTTGAACTATGTATATTTTTTGTGCAATATGTTTTTCAGTTATGATTCATTAAATGTGACTTATAATTTCTTAGATCACACATATTGCCACCTGGGTATTACACTGCCCTTTCCTTTGTTAATTGTAAGTCAGATACAATCATAATTTTGTTTTTCAAATTGCCATGAATCTGTGACACAGTTAAGGAAACTGATGAGTTTGAGGATTTGGAGGCTGATCAAGGAATAGACAGGACCATGAGATGACAAAAATGTTTAGCTAACTTGGACAGCAGAAGACCTTCCTGAGAAAGTAGAACAGGGCCACCATCTGGAAGGGGGAGAGGACAGGTGAGCTCAGTGGGGAGTCTTGGGGTCAGAGAACTCAGACAACTGTAGTTTATGGTGTTCTATAGCCATAAGGTTTGTTTTACCTTTGGCTCTCAGATGTTGAATGCTGTTTTGTGGGGGATGCAAAATGGGATCTAAATTGCTAAAATATGTTAATTTAGGCTATGTTTAAAACAATCAGCTGGGTGTGTAAGATGTCATGTTTGGGGCTCATGCTCTTGGGTTAATGGCTTTAACCTCTTGTGAAGAAATAAACATAGGAGCTAATACACAGGGACCATTTTTAACATATGTAGATAGCAGAAACTATAAATCCAACTAAAGAAAACTCATGGAAGAAATACTCAATCCATCAATGGTGAAACAAGAGATTGACATTGGATTTCTTTTTTCCATGAAGATAGTTTTGACTTTCTGATTTCTTTTATGCCTTTTTCCTTTATGCTATTCCTATTTGCCATATCTCAGGTGACAGCCACATGAGTTAGATAGAACTGATTATCTAAACCCCTTTTCCTTCTCTTTCTCTTTGACAATAACAACACTTGTTGTATATCTTCAGAAGATGTGTGGCCGCAGGAGAATAAAAAAACTAAATCTGATATTCTGATATTTTCTTTCAGATTTTAAAATATAGGTTTGGGTACCTGGCTGGCTCTGTCAGAGGATTGAACTCTTGGTCTCAGGGTTCTGAGTTTGAGCTCCACATTGGGTATAGAGATTACTTAAAAGTAAAATCTTTAAAAATATAAATGAATAAAATACAGGTTAAAACATAAGAGTGCACTTATCTTGATGAGCATCGAATATATGGAATTGTTGAATCACTATATTGTATACTTGAAACTAATAGAAACTATATGTTTCTATGCTAGAATTAAAGTTAAAAAAATTAAAAAATTTTAGGAAAGGATCAACCTAAAACAAAACAAAAAGAATGCCATTTGGATGGCTAATTTGGGGATTTAGTTAAAGCATTTTATACTTGTTTTCCATTTTTTAAAAAGATTTTATTTATTTATTCGTGACAGACAGACAGACAGACAGAGAGGCAGAGACACAGGCAGAGGGAGAAGTAGGGTCCATGCAGGGAGCCTGACGTGGGACTCGATCCTGGGTCTCCAGGATCACACCCCCGGCTGAAGGTGATGCTAAACCACTGGGCCACCGGGGCTGCCCTTATTTTCCATTTTTATGAATAATCAATAAGACCATTTAAAATAGCAAATGGTGTTTTCATAAATACTGTTTAAAATTTAACTTTTATTTGTTCAAATCCTCAATCAAAAAAGTATTGTTGGGGTGTCTGGGTGGCTCAGTCGGTTAAGCATGTGCCTTCAGGTCAGGTTATGATCTCAGGGTCCTGGGATTGAGCCCTGAGTCATCCTCCCTGCTCAACAGGAAGTCTGCTTCTCCCTCTGCCCACTCACCATGCTCTCTGTTTTTAAAATAAATTAAAAATCTTAAAAAAAAGTTGTTAACTGGTAAAATATTTGATATCCTACAATGTGCTTTTTAAAAAAAGTTTTTATTTATTTATTTGAGATAGAACAAGCATGAGCAAGGTGGGGAGGGGAGAGGCATAGGGGGAAGCAGACTCCCCTCTGATCATGGAGCCCCACACAGGGCTCCATCCCAGGACCCTGAGATCATGACCTGAGCCCAAGGCAGACACTTAACTGACTGAGCCACCCAGAACCCCCCTCAATGGTTTTTTTTTTCTACAATGTTTTTTTAACTTTTTCATCTGCACCCTCAAATATTCGAAGGAAATAATTTTTTTATGGGGAAATTCACTTTGTTATATAAATTTGTTCAGGGCTTGGCATGCAGAAGGCAGAAAGGCCAGGTACATTATTTTCTGACATCTGTTGCTCTCAGCAAATAGATATCAAACCGCAACAGGGAGATATCTGCTTTTTGTTTCATATTTTAGAAGACAGTTTATAAGTCCTAAAGTCAAATCTGATATTGTTCAATCATAGATATAAGGATCAAAGAAGAATGTAAAAGTCAAAGTAGGAAAAAGGGCAAAAAGAAACATGAATTCATTTTTATTGGTCTTGTTTTATTAGTGGATTTGACAAAAGAATTTCATAACATGCTTTCTGCCAGTTCATTGCTTGACTCTGGCTTTGATGATTGCTGGCACCTCCATAAGCCCAGTGGACTTTATGGTGAGGAAAACTGACTCCTGTTAAGTAAAATGTCAAGATAAACTCAGTGAGGGTTTTTAAGAGATTTAAACCTTGGATTACAAATAGCAGAAGTAAAGAAAACACATATATTGACATTCAACTTCAAGAAAGTGAAGACTTCATAATTTTACTAGCAATGACCTGTTAACTAAAGATCATAGTACCAAATATTTGGGAACAAATCGGTCTAGCTTAGAAAATAACGAACATTTATTTTTCAAGCTTGAGATCAACAGCAAAACTGCATGATTCTAGTGTTCATCTTTTCTGATTAAGATACTAATTTATTTATATAATTTTTACTAGGATCAAGGAGTATCAGTAGAAAATAGTTTTGTATAATCCAAAAGATTATTTCTAAGAAACTTGATTGATTAATGTTATCAACTAAATTGTGTCTCTTCACCAAAATTAATATGTGGAAACCCTAGTCCCTACTGTGACTTACTTAGAGATGGAGTTTTTAGGAGATAATTAAGGTTAAACCAGTTAACAAGGATGGAGCCCTATTCTGATAGGACAGTGGCCTTAGAGGAGGAAGATTCTCTGTTACTCTCTCTGTCTCTTTCTGTTTTTCTCCTGCCATGTGAGAACATAGTGAGAAGGCAGCCATCTGAAAACTGACGGGAACTCTCATGAGAAACTGAATCCTGCTGGACTCCAATCTTGGAATTTCCAGCCTCTAGAACTGTGAGAGAACAAATTTCAGCTGTTTAAGCCATTCAGTCTATGGTATTTTGTAAGGGCTGCCTTAGCTAACTAAGACAATTAATTTGTATTGCATCGCTATCTTAATTTGATGCAGGATATGTGAGAATAATTACCTCCTTGAAATACTTTAAAAGTCTTTTCCCCAAAGGAAAAACAAAAAAAGCAGCAAACAAAATAATAGACCGGAGATGTTAATAATTGATCCTGACATCAAGTCACCTTTCAATTGCCTTTTAGGGGAAGGATGAGCACAGCATGGCTTTTCCTCCTTTCAATAGACTAGAACTTCTTAGGAAACATATTTCACTATTCAAAGGTTAAGGCTTTCTTTCAAGTTGTGTACTGCAGATGTTTAATTAGATAAAGACTCCATATTTTGTCTGGTAAGATTTTGTTAAGATACAAGCTCATAACTGTCTGAACTTTTCTTTTTTCTTTCTCCCTGCCTTTCACCCATGCAAGCCTTCTTTCCTTCAAATAAAGTTTCTAATAGTTTATCTGATTTTTGTTATATTTGTATGATTTGACTTTATGATAAAAAATTGACTTTCTATTTATATTTTGCCCTCTTTTTTTGACTTGGAGAAGCCTCATCAAATTGCCTGTGAAATAATAGTTACTCTTTGGCCAATGAATTCATGTGCAGGGAAAAGAATGTTAGAAGAGATGAGATTTAATGACATGAAAAGAAAATAGCATACTGCTTTTTAGGCATATCGGGCCTTCCTCTAACTCATCTTGAGTTTGTTAGGATATCTGCATGTGTTCAAATAATGTTTAGTTTTTAGGTATTAATTATGGAATTAGTGAAGATGGTATGTATTATGTTTAAAATATATGACAAAAACTACAAAATGGAACTAATTTGTATAAAAAGAACATATGAAAGTTTCAGGCTGCAGCAGAGGCAACTTAAAAGAAAGATTCGATACTGTTTTATGACTTTATGTTGGATAGTGAAAAGAGGGACGTCTCCCTTGCATGTGCTTATCACGCATGTTCATGTTCTATGTGCCAGAGTGGAATGACGGTAGGGGTGGGGTGATCACCTGTCTTTTTGTTTGTTTTTGTTTGCTCAGTTAGATTTTATTTAACTTTGACTGAACTTAAATGACTTGGATTACTCACAGCAGCCCAGTGGCTAAAAATTTAGGCATTCATAAGAAAATCCAAATAATATCTTTCCTTTGCCTCCAAACACAAACAGGATGGAGAAATCATCTTTGAGAGTTGCATTGGCAAAATGTGGTCTATCTCATTCCTGGACTCTACCTAGCTTGGCAATTTACTCAGATGTTCATATGTCTGTAATTGGCACACTACAGTTTTTATGCCTCCATTGCGTAGTCTTTATTGGGTTTTTCCCCTGTGTTGGTTCCTGGGGTTGAATCATGAATCTGTAATCTGAGAAGGGAGGTGAGAGGGAACTCTGGCAGAAAAAAAAAAAAAAAAAAAAAAAGAAAAGGAAAGGAAAGAAAGAAAGAAAGAAAGAAAGAAAGAAAGAAGAAAGAAAAAATAAAAAAGAAGGCCCCTTCTTTAAGCCCTAGTGGATTGAGAGGAGAGAGGGATGCAAAGCTGGCAAACAGATCGGATGACAATGTTCTTTTGTTGTGTTCCTCTCCTGACTGCTGGCTTCTCACCCTGCAGATCGACACTCAATGGCAGGGTAGCGGCTTTGTAGAAACATCCAGGCAGATATATGGGGTCTCTAAGAAGACTGGAGGGAGCTGTAGTCCCATAGGAGAGCCTCCAAAAGCCAGATCACAGTCATCTATTTAGGGAGCAGGTTCGAGTGCCCTCACCCATTCAGAAACCAGGCAGGAGTCCAAGGTGTGTTCTTGCTACATCAACCATTTTGGGCCTGGTGCACATTTCCTCACTTAGATGACATTTGAAGGGAGGAGGGTGAGGGAACTCTCAAAGACTGAGCATTTCCCTAGGGATATTAAGCCATCCGAAGAAACCATTTAAATCAGAGCAAATATGGAGCTAAACTTTAAATAGATGGAATATTTGAACTGAAGGACACAATTTAATGTAGAAGAGATAGATTTTGTTAATCAACAATTCCAACATTTCTTAGTACCTAGAGGGGTTAGGAAGATTGTTAGCTCTAGATATTGAGGCAGTGTACTTATTTGCATATATGAATACAACATGAGTACAACTGCACTTCTGATATACATGATTTGATCTTCATAAAATTATGAATGTTGCATAATGGTGTTATGTGTTATTTATATTTGTTAAACATATAGGTGATCTAGCTTTGGGTGTATACTGGTCTCTGAAGGTCTCTGAAATAGAGATATTTACATTGACTGAATACTTTTGTTCATATTTTCTTATCCCTAAACTTTAACGTACTTAAATATTTGAGATGATTCTGAAAAATTCCTTAATTTTGTCAGACATTAAGAATAATATAGTGGAGAGAAGCATGGACAATGAGTCAAAATAAACTGAATTAGGGAGGAAGAATGCTTGAATAAGTTACTGTATTTCTCTGAGCTTTAATGTTTTCATCTGTAAAATAATTAATTCCTTTATTCCTTTTACTATTAGAAATCTATTATTATAAAAGACAAAGTAGTGGACTTACTCTATGGACTCTGCAGACTTAAAGAAGGCCTAAAGCTTTTCTTAAAGAACTCCAGTATTGAAAGCCTGGGCAAAAAAGAATGATTCATTGATGGAAGTTCCCAAAAAACAGAGCGCAGGGAGGAGGGAGAAAAACCAAGATCATACAGTGTCATGAAAGCCAAAGGAAAAGTGTTTCAAGGAGTGGTGAACGGTTTTGGCTTTTACTGCTAAAGCTTAAGCACAATGGGAAATGAGAAGAAACTGCTGTGTTTAGCAATGTGGAGTACACTGATGACTAGTCCAAGTGTGATATGAGGGAGTGGTGGGGAATAGAACCTGGACCGCAGAAAGTAAAGAAAGTGGTGAGGCCTGGGAAGTCATGAATATAAAGCCACGCTACTTATAAATTTTGCTGTGAAGGGGGAATAGGACCGTAGCTAGAGGGGAATTGAGGGAAGGCTTTAAAAACAAGAGGGATTTGACACTGATGGAAAAGTGGGGCAAATGGAAAATATGGTAAGTACCTAGGAGACAGTTCCTGGTACAGCTGCAGAGGATGGGCTCCTGTGCACAGGTTGGTGTCAGCCTAGAAGAGGAGAGAACTACCTTCCTTGTATCAGTAGTCCAGGAGGGAAGGGTGGGAAGGTCCCAGCAGGTACACAGATTCCCTGTGGGGCGCTGGAGTCTCTGTCCAATGGTGTGCATTTTCTTCACCATGTAAGAGACACGATCATTTGTTGTTGATGAGATTAGAGATCTGGGATAGGTTAGGGGGAAAATGGAAGATTCCGTTAGAGTAGAGGTAATTAAAAATGGTTGTGAATAATTAGCTGACTAGAAAAACACCTTTGGCACACCAGAATAAAGGGCCAGTTAGAGTTAATTCATGCTTTATATAAAATTCTGTCTTCCTTATTAGAATGCTAAGGTTTAAAAGATAGGTTTTTATTCTTCACACTTGTCTTATTCAGCCACCAAATAAACATTTTTATTTAGCAATATTCCCCTTAGTTAATAGAAAATAACATTTTACTTATCACTGGCAAGCTTCTCTAGTCTCATATTTTAAACTATAGAAACTATATCCTGTCTTACATTTTGTAGTAAAACAATTGAAATACTAAAACTGAGCTCAACTTTCAGGTGTGAAAATTATCTTTAGAATCTTTGAAGCTAAATAAACAAAACATTCTGTCCCCTGCACCCACAAATTTTAATATTTTAAACAACTGAAATGATACAAATCCTTTATTGTTTTCAAGGTCCTATCTTATTTTATTCAAATGTTTTAGTTCCTTATGCAATTTGCCAAAATCATTGGAGCTTCAACCTTAATCCTTGAATTTCTCTTTGTAAAATGAGAAAGTAATGTAATTTTCTAAACTGAGGTTGAGGGCTAGCTCAATTAGTGGGATAATTTTAGGTGTTACTGGGTGTTTATATATGTAGTCCAACCCCTAATTATTGCAGTTTTTCCTATAATAACAGAGGTTTCTTAAAGACAATTAGGATGGGAACTGTTTTAAATATTCTGTTTTTTTTTCCACTTTATTTCAGATGAAGCTTTCTATGTTTTATTGCCCAAGAAAGAGGAGTAGATTTCTCTTTTTCTTTCTTATAACAGATTTAAAAGACAATTGCAGATGTCTTTTTAGTGGGTTTCTGTTTAGCCTGCTGATCTCTTTCTGTTCTATATCAATTTTATATAAAAGGAATTCATGTTCATTGGCTTATGTTACCAACTTATTATAAAATCATCATCATCATTATCTCTTACTCTCTTTTTCTCTCACCATCTTTTTAACCAATTTCTAGTATCTTTAAATCATTATACCCTTAGACTCCTGTTACACTATTGCTGGGCAAGATTTTTTTCAGAGTGAGCTAAAGTAGTCTACTGGTCAGGCTGCTCAAATTCAGGTTTGATTTTTGAAAAAAGGTTTTTTGTCACTTGGTAAAGATCATCTGAAGAGCTGGATCTTAATTTTAATTGTTTTTTAAATTTTTTTATTTTATCCCTTGACCTTGATTTTCAAGATACATCTGGGGAAATTTGACAATAGTGGCTCTTTTAGAGATGTGTCTTGGTTTCTAGCTTGGCTGATTGTGCTTTGAGTTGAAGTTTCAAAGTGGTTTTTAAAGAATTTGGGGTTCCTCAAACCTCAAAAATGGCTTGCATGTATCTTCTCTTTTGTTTTTATAAAGACACTTGTAATATGAGAGAAATGGGATATCTTGGAATGTTTAACCTCAAATAATTCAATAAGAACACATTTTGGTTTTCTTTAATGATACACATTTTCAAAATCCTTCATGTATTTTAGCCCACAATAGCATGCTATTTACAGTGGGGTCAGAAGATGGATGCTTTTAGGATCAGACAGCTGATTCTCTCTCTCTCATTCAGTGGTTTTGGACTTCTTTTCACTTTCAAAGTAATTATGCTGACCTGTTGATGTTGTTTATAATGAATCTGTTTCAGTCATGCACAGAAAATAAGTGTGTGCGTGTGTTTGTGCATGTGTATGTGTGTGTGTGAGACAGGATTCTCACTATCACCAGTCACATGTCCCCAGGCTTTGCTGTCTGGGGTCATATTCTTCAACATCTGCCCAATATTAGAGTTCCATCTTATTGTGTGGTCTTCCCTTCTTTGACAACTGGAGAAATTCGTTCTTTTATTTCTCTGAATGGTAAAGAAAGATTAAAATTTATTATTCTCTAGATTCTCTGTTTGAAGTGAGCTTATTTTTATTATTTTTTTTATATTTGTTTAAATCCTGTATCTTTTCTAAACTAGCAAGATGTGGAATCTTAATAGCAAGATGTGGAATGTAATTCATTATATGAAATAGAATGCTTACAGATAAAAGATTTATTTGAATATTTTTTTCTTTTTAATCTGATTTGGAAGAGGATGATAAAAAATTCAACATGCCCGAAGTCACTCAGTGATATTTTTATACTGATTGAGAAGTATGATACTAATTACAAAATTTGGGACAAAAAACCCACAATGATTGAAAGACACACCTCAGGGGCACCTGGGTGGCTCAGTTGAGCCTCTGACTCTTGATTTCAGCTCAGGTCATGATCTCAGGGTCACTGGATCAAGCCCCAGATCAAGCTCTGTGCTCAGCGCCATGTCTGCTTGTCCCTCTCTCCTGGTGCTTGCTCTCTCTCAAAAAATAAATAAAATCATTAAAAAGAAAGAAAGGAAGAAAAGCCTCATCATTATACAGTTTGAATATTTAGACAAATTCATCTCATAGGAGAAAAAGATTACTTTTTCATCATAAGAGTACCCATCAGATCATCATAAGAGTAAAGTACTAACAGCTTTTCCAATCTAGAAAGTAATACCTCTCTGAAATCAATGGTGAAATTTTATGTGCCATTTGATTTTTATCCTCAAATAAGAATTGACTTAAATCCCGTTAAATGAGCCTATATTACTACTTTGTTGTGTCATTATTTATTATTCTGTTTCATATCTAATAGTTTCTTCAAGTGTTTAGTCTCTGAAGGCAAGAACCCTATTGTATGCACGTCTGTATTTCCTAAAATATTTCAGAGAAACTAGATAGTAGTTAGTATTCAAAAATTGATTTATTTGGGGAGTCTGGGTAATTTGGTTGGTTGAGTGTCTCACTTTTGATTTTGGCTTAGGTCATAATCTCAGGGTCCTGGGATCAAGCCCCAAGTTGGGCTCCACACTCAGTGAGGAGTCTGCTTGAGATTTTCTCTTTCCTTCTCTCTCTTCCCCTCCCCCTCATTCATAAGTGTGCTCTCTCTTGCTTTCTAAAATAAATAAATAACTAAATAAATCTTTTAAAAAATTGATTAATGAGTAAAAAAAGTTGAGAATGACTGACTGCCTCCAGTTACTTGTTTTTCTATTCCAAAGCCACAATCTTGCCTGTGATTCTGTGGGTACATTTAGAACTTAGAACCCTGTGTTTTGAGCTGGATGAAAATGTTAAGCTATCAAGTGGTTAAGTAAAAAAGCTGCTTTGATGCCACAGAAGACCTCAGATGAATGCAGGCGGTTTCAATTACCATAAGGAATCTAGACTTTCCATCTGCAAAGTGTTTCCTTACTTCTTATCAAAATACTCCCCACTGGATACTCTTGATAAATAATGGTCTGATTTTTATACTTACTGAAAGTGGTTTGACATGTTTGCATTTAGTTTGTCAACTGATAGGGAGGAAATAGAAATATGTGACTTATCAATGTGTTGTATTCCTTGTCATAAGACAAGCCATTTAAGTATAAAAGGCCAAACTCCCACACACTCATTGAAGGTTTGCATGTTTTTTTTTCAATTGAGTTTCATTTTCTTGTATGTGCACATTTCAGCATATCACACTTATTTGTTCTCTTTGTATTTATGTATCATAAGCATTGAGCTTGGAAGAAGTTTAGGTAATGAATGATAATACTGCAAAATTTATACTTTATAATTAAGATAAAGTGTTAAGATTAAGATAAAGTCCAGTATTAATGTTTTATGACCGTGTTGGTGATGGTGGGACCCTCTTGCTTCATAACAATTTACAGATTGCTACTGGTCAGAAAAATGTATAAACCATTATCTTGATGTAACTGTGTTTATGATTTCAAAAGAAATAGCCAGTAAATTGAGAGACATATTTTAGTGGTGGAAAACTGGAAATTAGGAATAAGTTCTTCAGAGTACAAAAATTATCTTCAAGAAGATAATTTGAAATATATTACCCCCACTCCACCTCATAGAAAGTTACAAAGGACCATAAGACTTCCTGTCAAAGCCAGAGAACTTTTTCCCTTACTTTGATAAGCATTTTGTAGAAATAAATGCAGCATTTTCACTCTCAATAGTAAGCATCTTTTCTGAATTTTCAACATTTCATATATTTACAGAGTAAAAATGAAAAGAAATAGAGCACTGGACATGTGATTTGTAGGGCTTGTATAAATTTTAATTACCAAACCTTGAGGTTTTTTAACAGAGAAGCTTCATTGTTGTGGAACAGTGAAAGAATGTGATAT
Source organism: Canis aureus (assembly GCF_053574225.1). Classification (NCBI taxonomy): domain Eukaryota; kingdom Metazoa; phylum Chordata; class Mammalia; order Carnivora; family Canidae; genus Canis; species Canis aureus. The sequence continues at coordinate 62,135,376 of NC_135611.1, read as the reverse complement.
GGAAGAGGACAAGATATTTCAATCAGTGTTTCTGAGGCTAAAATTTTCATGAAAAAATACCATGTTAGTATCAGAATATTTTAATTGATTCCATATGTTATTTCTAGTTTGTGGCACCTGTAATGACTGCAATTGAACTATTCATTATAAATATGGGTTCCGTAAGCAACATATACTTTTGTTCTTTTTAGAAAGTCTCAAACCAAAGGAGCACATCAAGTTTTTTGAAAAAGAAGAGATTGAACAGGTAGCCTTTGTGGATATTTACAGTCACTATTCTGTCAAAAAGGTAGCCTGCATAGGTAATTAATTTCCCTTTAAAATATGCTGGATAGGAACAAGTCTCAAGTTTTATTTTTTTTTATTTTTATTTTTTTTAATTACTTTTTTTTTTTCAATTTATCTATGATAGTCATACAGAGAGAGAGAGAGAGAGAGGCAGAGACACAGGCAGAGGGAGAAGCAGGCTCCATGCACCGGGAGCCCGATGTGGGATTCGATCCCGGGTCTCCAGGATCGCGCCCTGGGCCAAAGGCAGGCGCCAAACCGCTGCGCCACCCAGGGATCCCAAGTCTCAAGTTTTAATGTTTACAGATGGGTGTAGTTAAAACTGCCTCACTTATTCATTTTTTAAAATGATTTTTCTTATTTGAGAAAATATATCTATTACATTCGCTAGTAATTACTTTTTAAGAAGCAAAATGCAAGACCCATAGACAGCTGTTACGTAGTCTCTGCCAATTTACAAGGCAGTAAAATACTATTACCCTCACACAAATAGCTTTAGTGATTATTTTTGTTCATATTTATTACATCTTATACGCTTTTTTCACAATAGCAAGTATTATCAACTCTCATTTCCTAGTCCTTAAGCTAAGAAATAGTTAATTCATAAATTTTCAAGAAAAAAAATCTCTTGCATTGGAACATTTTTCAGTTTTAAAGAATTGACAAGAAGTGTTCTATTGCAAATAGTTTCACACATAAAGAATACATAGAAAACATTTTCAGTGTAATTTTCTCACCCTTTTAAGTATTTATTTATTTTGGAGTAAGGAGTTCTAGATTGATAGTTTATTTTTTTCTTTAGTACTTTAATGATGTTACTCCATTTTTTAGCTTGCATTGCTTCCAGTGAGAATTCTATCATTTCTTACCATTGTTCTTTTTATATTCATTGTATTTTTCTCTGTTTTTAACATTTTTCTTATAATCATATAAACAATTTGATGCTCTGATTTAGTGTAATTTTCTGCCTTTTCTTGTGTTTGTGTTCTATACTTCTTGGATGTATATTAACAATTTTCATCAAATTTTAATCTACCTTTATTTCTTTAAATATTTTTTCTGTCCACTCCCACCCATTCTTTTTCAAAGACCTCAATTACAGAAAGAATAAAGCACTAATGATGCTTGGTTTGTTTGTTTGTTTATTTAAGATTTTATTTATTTATCCATGAGAGAGAGAGAGAAAGAGAGAGAGAGAGGCAGAGACACAGACACAGGCAGAGGGAGAAGCAGGCTCTCTGAGGGGAGCCTGATGCAGGACTCAATCCTAGGACCGTGGGATCACAACCTGAGCCCAAGGCAGGTGCTCAACTACTGAGCCACCCAGGCATCCCTATTTTTTTAAGCCTTTTATCTATCTTTTATCATTGTGAATATTTTCTATTTCTGTATCTTCAAGTTTACTATTTCTTCCAAATTTCTTATCTGTTGTTTATCCTATCCAGAGTATTTTTCATTTTAGATATTATAATTCTCATCTTACAAAAGTTTATCTTGTGGTTTTAAAAAATAACTTCTATTTATGTATATTATACTTAACCTTTCTTTAGTTTTATAAAAATGTGGAGTACAAGTATAATAATTTGTGTTGTCCTATCTAGTAATTTTATCATCTAGTAGTTTCTGGGTTGGTTTCAAGTCATTGACTTTTCTCCTCACTATGAATTATGTAATATCGCTTCTTTGCATGCCTGCTGATTTGTTATTGGATGCCAGACATGATAAATTTTATCTTGTGCTCTGGATATTTTTGTATTCCAAAAAAATACTCTTGAACTTTGTTCTGGGTTGTAGTTATATACTGCTTGGAAATATTTTGACCTTTTTTTTTTTTTTTAAGATTTTCATTTGTTTATCTGAGAGAGACAGAGCAAGTGAGCACGAGTGGTGGAGAGGGGTAGAGGGAGAGGCAGAAGCAGACCAGGTCCAGGTCCATATAGGTACCACATAGAGTCCACCTTTATAAGTATTCTTTGACCAGTTTTATCCATTTGAGGGAATGTTATTCTATTTGATACAAGTGTAAGTCCTATTTTACCTTTAATCTAGCAGAGTCTGTTTATTTAGTTTATTTGTTGTGGATGGTATTTAGTAGGGTCTTTTAAAATCCAGCCCGATTATTTGTGCCTTTTGAGTGTTTATACCTGTGCTATTAAATACTACATTCACTAGCCAATTGTGACTGACTATTCAGCATTTGAAATATATCTGGTCAGACCTGATACATGCTGACAGTATGAAATATAGACCAGGTTTTCATTTTCTTAGTACAAAAAAAATATGTAATGTACTCTTAATAGATTTAAAAAAATTTTTTTAAAGATCTAAAAAAATTATTTATTTATTTATTTATTTATTTATTTTTTATTTATTCATAATAAACATAGACATAGAGAGAGAGGGAGAGAGATATCGAGAGAGAGAGAGAGGCAGAGACACAGGCAGAGGGAGAAGCAGGCTTCATGCTGGGAGCCCAACGTGGGACTCGATCCCGGGTCTCCAGGATCGCGCCCTGGGCCAAAGGCAGGCGCTAAACTGCTGAGCCACCCAGGGATCCCCAATAAATTTTTCTATAGCTTACACATTGAAATATTTTGAAAATTTTGAGTTAAGAAAATATGTTGTTAAAATTATTTTTACTTGTTTTTACTTTTGAGAATGTGGCTTATTAGAAAATTTAAATGTCTGTGCATGGGTTACATTGTATTTCTGTTAGCACTATTAAGCTTTCCAACTTGAGATTCTAGGCCTTGTCTTCTGTTCTTCTTACCCTGAAGACCTACCAAAATTTATGCTCGAATTTATTTAGATCTTAAATAAGATTTTGTTGAAGGAGTGACCAATGGTATGTTCTTTTCTTGCTCATAGCAGTTTCTTTTGTGCCTCTTACTTCTACTTGTTTCTCTTTGATCTCAGGACCAAAATATCCCATTTGATAAACTTCCTTTTCCTCAACACACTGCTTTGTCAAGTTATCGCATAGCAAGTTTTTATGGCAAATAAATCACTCTTGTGAAAAGATTCTCCTTTATTTTCCTAGCAGTTAATGTTGTCAAAATAGTTTCACAATAAGGTAGTTCCATTTACCTTTAATAAAGCAGAAAGACACTTTATGGTGTCATGGTGCTGATGCTTATTCACCAGTGGGCACTATCATATATAAATTAGATTTAGTCTTACAGGATCAATTTAAAAGATATTATACCTTATCAAACTTATTACAAACATTCTGTCTTGGAAATGTGACAAATATAACTTACTTAAGTTTTAGATAAAATGAGCACACACGCACACACACACACACTTGCGCACGCGCACATACACACACACCTCTTTATGTATTTCTGGATTCTGTCCCGATATAAAATATATCAACTTTGAGATTTGCATTTTTACAATGTACTATGTAAATTCTAGGTCAGAGAAGAAATATATTCATTGGGTCTTGTGCCAAATAGTGAATAAAATGAATGAAAAGCAAGAAGAAAAGGAAAACAAAAAATGAGCAGTATCTGAGAATAAGTGATAGCTTAATATTCTTGAGAATACGTTTTTGTAAAACATATTTCTCAATACGCCACATTTCCTCCAGGTAATACAACCCAAAAACCAGTTGCCATCTTTTAAACCTGTGATTTTACTTTTAAAGATCATTTGGCTTCATCATTTCTGTCTTTAAGGAGGGAGTGATTTGTACTGAGTACGGTACTGAATTACTATTCTTTTTTGAACAGCTAGTCATTTCATTACTCATGTATGTAAAATATCATCAGGTTAGGTAACTACCCTGTTGTGGAGGGTATACATTCTTATTTTAAGATATACATCTCTATTATATTGTAATAAAAAAAGTTCAAGTAAAACTTCCACTCTGAGAAAGAATTGACATGGATGTTTTAGAGATTGACTATGGCATTAAAGATTGGAAGAGAATTAATCTTCCAAGAAGAGTAGGAGAAACATATTTCTTTGTAATATTTGACAACCAGGCAATACAGAACATTATAGAATCAGTGTTAGAAGATAATCTGGTATACTCAGGGATACGGAACGTAAAACCGAAGCTACCTATTTCAGCCTTCGCCAAGTTTTACTGCTTATTATGCTTGTAGGAAAAAAGAGGAGGAAGACCTGTATCTCTTAAAATATTTTTCAGTATAAAAGCTTGCCTCTCACAGAGGAGATAAGGGGGATAGAACCACTTTCTCATGTAGGAGTGTTTCTGATGATCATCAAGGACCTATGCTTACACAATACAGCATTTGCTGGAATAGATACATCATTTTAGATTATCATTTATAAATATCTACCCACTGGGAGATACAACCAGTGAACTGTCCTACTTTAAAACCACGATAAATTGCTCTGCCCCAGTGCTTATATTTCTTTGAGTCCAATTAAGACAGGTTGCTCTGTAAGCTGAGCAGGTTAATCAAGCAGTAATGCCAAGATCTGCTATTGCTTCAGAGATTTTAAGTGGTCAGGAGAGAATTTGTAGCTGAGCAGTTCCTCAGGTCTTGGCAGTTTCAGTGAACTACAATGAATTTTGTACATTATTCTGTTGGTAAATTGAGGTGGATCTCAGAACAATGATCTCAAAAGAGCTTGTTTGGATGCAACATTTTGGGATACAGGGTTAAAAATGATTGTTTCTCAAACTTTTTACCCTTTCTCCAAGTACCTAATCATCAACAGATGATGGTTGCCTTTTATTTATAGGGAAAATACAGGTTATCAAGTAAGTACCTACTCAGCTTTTCCCCCTTCCACTTCTTTTTTTTCCTCCCCTCCACTTATATATGTACCTTTGATGTCACCCATCAGTTCCTTCTTTCTATTTTAGCAGAATCTGTGTTTCAGATTCTTTCCAAAGGCCTCAGAGGCAGTGGAACGTAGTGGTTAAGAGAACAGTCTTTGATTCCCAGCTCTCTGGGCTCTAATTTTCCCTCCTGGATTTGGGCCAGTTCAATATTTTGTTTTTTCCATCTCTATAATGGACATAATGAAGACATATATCTCATAAGGTTCTGTAGAAAGTGCTATATTCAAGTCACCAAGTATAAGTGTATTGTTATCTAAGTATGTCTTAACTTTGGTTATTAATTGATTGATATACTTGGCAGCTCCACATTCGAGGCATAAATATTCATGGTTGTTAGGTCCTCTTGTTGGATAGATGCTTTAAGTATGATATAGTGTCCTTCTTCATCTCTTACTACAGTCTTTGGGATAAACTTTAATTTATCTGATACAAGGATGGCTACCCCTGCTTTCTTTTGAGGACCATTTGAATGGTAAATGGTTCTCCAACCTTTTATTTTCAGGCTGTAGGTGTCTTTATGTCTAAAATGAGTCTTGTATACAGCAAATAGATGGGTCTTGCTTTTTTATCCAGTCTGAAATCCTGTCCCTTTTGATGGGGTCATTAAGCCCATTCACGTTCAGAATTACTATTGAAAGATATGAATTTAATGTCATCATGATACCTATTCAGCCCTGTTTTTGTGGATTGTTTTCTTGGACTTCCTCTTTCTTTTACAGGGTCCCCCTTAATATTTCTTGCAGAGCTGGTTTGGTGGTCACATATTCCTTCAGTTTCTGCCTATCTTGGAAGCTCTTTATCTCTCCTTCTATTCTGAATGAGAGCCTTGCTGGATAAAATATTCTTGGCTGCATGTTATTCTCATTTAGGACCCTGAATATATCTTGCCAGCCCTTTCTGGCCTGCCAGGTCTCTGTTGGAGAGGTCTGCTGTTATCCTAATACTTCTCCCCATAAAGGTTATGGATTTCTTGTCTCTTGCTGCTTTAAGGATCTTCTCTTTATCTTTGGAATTTGCAAGCTTCACTATTAAATGTCGAGGTGTTAGCAGTTTTTATTGATTTTAGGGGGGGATCTCTGTATCGCCTGGATCTGAATGCCTGTTTCCCTTCCCAAGTTAGGAAAGCTCTCAGCTATGATTTGTTCAAATACAGTTTCTGGACCTCTGTCCCTTTCGGTGCCCTCAGGAACCCCAACTAAACATAGAGTTTTCTTTCTGAGGCTGTCATTTATTTCCCTTAACCTATCCTCATGATCTTTTAACTGTTTTTCTCTTTTTTCCTCAGTTTCCTTCCTTGCCATCAACTTGTCTTCTATGTCACTCACTTGTTCTTTTAACCCTCATTAACCCTCGTCGTTAGGATCTCCAGTTTGGATTGCATCTCATTTAATTGATTTTTATTTTCAGCCTGATTAGATCTAAATTCTGCAGTCATGAAGTCTCTTGAGTCCTTTATGCTTTTTTCTAGAGCCACCAGTAGTTTTATAATTGTGCTTCTGAATTGGCTCTCTGACATTGAATTGTAATCCAAATTTTGTAACTCTGTAGGAGAGAGGACTGTTTCTGATTCTTCCTTTTGTGGTGAGTTTTTCCTTCTAGTCATTTTGCTCAGTGCAGAATGGCCAAAAACAAGTTGTAGTTGATAGAAGCGCAAACTCTTCTCACTGTAGCATTCCAGCTGTTCTCTCTTTAAATCTCAGACCGAATTCGTAGGTTTTCAGGATGATTTGAAAGTTATCTAGGTAAGTTGGTGGGGACAGGTGACTTGGGGACCCTACTCTTCCGCCATCTTGCCCCCTCTCATAAGGTTCTGAAGCCAATTGAATTAATTAACATTAAAAACGTGAAGGGCACTGCCTGGTGCACAGTATCAACAGTTGCTATTGCTATGAGTTATTATCACTTTCTGCCTCAGATCTCAGCTCACAAATTCTTTCCTCTGTCCTGAGTCTTTAGTCACTTTTCCTCCACTGGGCCTCCTCCTTGAACTACCTTTGTACTTACAATCCAAGAAAACGTTCCTTCAGTCTGCTCTATTATACTCTTACCCTTTCTTCTTTCATTGCCAAACATTATGAAATAGTATTCTCATTCTGTTTCCCAATTCTTCTTCTCCAACTATTCTTCATTCTTTGATACGAACTGACCTCTATTCCCACTGTTAAACTACAACTGGTCCACACTGACTCCTGATTTTTAAACCCAGTTGCACACTTTTAGGCATCATCCCATAGAATCCTTCTGTGGTTTTTGACACTGGACCATTGTAGAACTACTTTAGATGATCAGGTTTTTCAGTGTCTCTGACATTGTTCTTTCCTGTTCATTCACTTCATTTGGACATTACTCTTTCGTCTTTTCTGAGTCTTCTGTTTTGAACACCATGTGCCACGATAATCTCCAGCTTTTGATTATGTGGATTTTTCTTACGTCCTGTGCTGCCAAAATACTGAAGCGCATACTGCCTATGTCTCCTCTACATCCTAACTGGACTTGCCTTAATTTAGGCCATATAAATTTTCAATACACTTTATTCTAGCTTCTTTTATAGTAGCCATCTAATAATTGGTGTTTCAGCCTGTATTCCCTTAAATCTATCCTCTAATCAGTTTCTAGATTTTTTTCATTCTAAAATCTCAATCTAATTATCTCTCCTATGTGAACACAAGAATCCATCATATGCTTGCTATAAGGTAAAACTCAAATGTCCTATATTAGTTGGGTTCTATATTAATTATTTGATAAACCTTTACTTGTACCATAAGACTCAGCACCAATTTCATATCTTCGAACATTTATTTAATTCTCCAGGTAATTAGACACTACTTAGTTGCTTTCTTAGACGTGTTTATTCTTATAGTATTTTACAGACAATGTAATTTATTCATTTACATGTCCATCTCTTCCTAAATGATCCTTTTAGAATCCTTAGTATCTAACATCCCTACAGTATAACATAAACCTAAGTTTATTTGTTGAGTAACTACCTTTCCATAAAAGTAGGTGGTACTTACTGATGTGGGGAATTTTAGTTATATTCTCTCTCTCTCTCTCTCTCTCTCTCTCTCTCTCTGTGTGTATAGTATAAAATAGAAATATATTTTATTTATTAAATTTTCTTTCATAGTAAATAAGTAATATTATGTAACCTAAAAATATTCTGTGAGATAATGTTTTTTCTTTTTTGTGTGGTCTTATAAATCAATCCTAAAAACATAAAAGTAAAAATTTTTGTAAGTAACTCCTGTGTGTATAAAAAATTTCAGGAAATGGCCTGATTCCATAATATTCAGGGAATTTACTGTCTTTCCAATATACTCTCTGGTTTTAAACATACTGTGTGCTTTTAGTCTCATCCATTGTGTAGGTAGTATTGATTCTACTGCTGACTTATTCTTGAAAAGTCTTATTTCTGTAGTATGTAATACAAGCACATTTACCATTTTTAAAAGACCTAGTAATAGTATATATACAATAAAATTCTCATTAAATGATAAAATCTTAAGCTTTGCGTATAAAATATTAATATTGAATCAAGATGTTTTAACAATAAAAATGCTATTGAATTATCATCAAAGAAGCCATAAGATTCTTTAAATGAAAAAGTCACTTCATGCAGTTGGTAAGATAGAAATGAAGACAAAATCAGTTCATGACTCCTGGTAAATTCTGCACAACTCAGAACTCTGTTAATGCACCCTTAAATTGGGAGCCAAAAGCATGTAGAACATTTCTGATATAGGTAAGGGGAGATAGATTTCAGAAATTTAAGCTCCTAAGACATTATTTTCCATTAAGATTTTCCTCTGATTATTTTCATCTATTCCAATATTGCCTAAGTAGATATATACTAATGCATTACATATTACATTCCATTTTGAGTTAAGAGCTGCAGGCCCATTGAAAAGGCTTCTTCAGTAACTGGAATGTACATTTTTAAATTATTATCTCTGTAGGGATATTGAAGTTTCCACTAATATTTCTACTTTATTTATTTTTAAGATTGTATTTATTTATTTGATGGAGAGAGAGAAAGGGCACAAGCAGGGGTAGTGGCAGGCCGAGGAAGAGGGAGAAGCAGGCTCAATCCCAGGACCCTAGGATCATGACCTAAGCCAAAGGCAGATGCTTAACTGATTGAGCCATCCAGCTGCCCCAAATATGAGGACTTTAAAAAAATGTTGATGCTGCTATCAGAGGATTACCCTATCCATATCGAAATGTAATAATATATTATTTGGTTGCATATTACAAAAATTGAAGCTCAGAAAAAGATTATTGTTATTTATAATGTCCACTTAATCATTTCGGCATTACAAGCTTTATTTGAAATGAGGACCTAAATCCTCCACCATTTTTGGTGCAACAAGAGATGAACTGCCACTTTTTTTTTTTTTTTTTAAAGATTCTATTTGTGTATTTGACAGATAGAGAGAGAGAGAGAGCCTGCACAACCAGGGGGAGCAACAGGCAGAGGAAAACGGAGAAGCAGGCTCCCCATTGAGCAAGGACCAGATGCAGGGCTCGATCCCAGGACCCTGAGATCATGACCTGAGCCAAAGGTAGACACTTAACCAACTGAGCCACCCAGGTGCCCTGAAATACTTCTTTCTGTTCCGCAAAGGTGCTATTGCTGAGTACGAGGCTTCTTTAACAACCAGTTAATAGGTTATACGACTGGCAGCATCACTTATGAATGAATTGTCTTGCTAGGAGTCAAAATTAACCATAAATGTTATATACTGTAGGATAAAAAGTTACAGTAGTATTTTTAAAAAAGATGTCTCTGTCAAAATAATGAGACCATCCAATAATCTGAACCAAAAAATCTTAGAAGAGCCTTGTTTGGAGATGAGCTGTGGGAGTTCAGTATTCTGAGGCACAAATGAAAGGAGGAAATGAATACATTTGATTGCATTTTAAAATCCTTTCTTATATAGAAAGTAGATAGTGCTCTTCTTGGTACGTAAATAAGTCAAGTGTTCCTGCAGCAAATGACAAGAGCTTAGGAGTTAGATCTCCCCACTCAAGGTCATGTTCGGTTGTTGGGATCTGATGTAGAGCATGAATTCTTGTTCTTAGAACATCGGCTGACAAATATAATGTATTCCATAAAAATAAGAATTATTGGGATGCCTGGGTGGCTCAGCAGTTGAGCATCTGCCTTCGGCTTATGGCGTGATCCTGGTCTGGGGATCGAGCCTGCATCGGGAGCCTGCTTCTCCCTCTGCCCATGTTTCTGCCTCTCTCTGTGTGTCTCTCATGAATAAATAAAATCTTAAAGAAAGAATTATTAATAAAAATTCAAACAAATTATTATACACTCAATTTATTTTTACATTACAATTTAAAAAGGAAGTAAAAACAGTTAATGACTGAAGTGCATTTGTATTTCTTCCAGGCTTTTACCATACCAATAACTTAATGTTCCAATCACAGTATTCAACAATAATAAAATGTTTATTAGAACCATACATACATGTGTTAAGATAAGAAAAGGAAACAACACAGTTAAGGTGAGTAGCTGTACAGTAAAACTAAGAAAATAATTGAGGCTATATAGTAAAGTAAAAAAAAAAGAAAGAAAGAAAGAAAAAAGGGAAAGAAAAAAAGGAGGAAATTAAAAAACAAAACTCCAAACAAAGCAGAGGGTGGGCCATTTGCCAAAATGGATTTGAGGTCCAACTTTTTCTTAAACTACCTTTGTGAGCTTCAACTGCTTGGTATGTCAGTGCTTCATTTATCCTATTCTCTAATAAAGAGTAAATTAGATGAAGGAGCCTAGAATTTTTGTGGAAAAGTGTTATTTTTTAAAAAATTGTTCTAGAGCTTGAATTGGTGATAGTCATTGTTGATATGGGAGGTAAGGAGACAGAATTTTTGGAAAATAGAAATCTATGAATTTGGGAATGGAGTCAATATTGCATCTTCTCAAGTGTAATCTCTTTACCTTGGAAATGGAAGTAGGTGGATGGAAATACCATGTGGATAAGAATGGTGGAAAAAATTTCTGTAAGATGAACAGCCTAGGACCATCAGACAAAAAAAAAAAGACCAACTTTAAAATAAAGCTCAGTGTAGAATGAGTCCCACCAAAATAATTAACATTTAAATGTATTATTTTAAAATGCTTTGAATACTCTAATTATATTTTAAAATTGAACATGGAGCTCTTTATGGAAAGTATATTTAAAAACTATTTTATTTATAAAATTACATTTTATAGTTAAAAACTGGTGAGGAAAATGCATTGTAATTTTGTTAATAATCTTTTAATCTTAAATGACACTAACTTCGTGAAATATAGTTTTTGAAATTTATATATATTGAAATATTTAGTGAAAAATAATGAACTTAGTGGCCAATTAAAGCAATTGCAATGTATTGTATGTATTTGGACAATATTGTTCTTTATTAATGGTGAATATGAATCACTGCAAAAGTGACAGTTTTATTTTAAGTTTTATAATTCCCTTTAAAGCTTAAAAAATATTTTTTTGAATATAATGAACATACAATGTTACATTAGTTTCAGGTGCAGAGCATAGTGATTCAGCAACTCCATACATTACGCTATACTCACTACAAGTGTGGTTATCATCTGTTACCATAAAATGCTATTACAATACCATTAACTATATTCCCTATCTGTACCTGTTATTCCTGTGATTTATTTATTCCATAACTGAAAGCCTGTGTCTCCCACTTCCTTTCACACATTTTGTCTATTCCCCATCCCCCTCTCCTCTAGCAATCATTAGTTTGTTCTTATTTATAAGTCTGATTTATAGGTCTGATTCTGCTCTATTAATTTATTTGCTTTTTAGATTCCACATAAAAGTGCCATCATATGGTATTTATCTTCAGTATGACTTATTTCACTTAGCATATGTAATATTCTCTAGGTCCATCCATGTTATCACAAATAGATCTCATCCATTTTTATAAAAATGATTTTGAGTGCTAAGTACCATTGTATCCTTTTTATAATGAAGTAGCTGGGGCTCAGAAAAATTACTTCTCCAAGGTAAATTACTTATTTAATAGGAAGTAAAGGAGGGATTCTAACTCTGAAACCTACTCCTTATTCATATAATTATTTCACAAATGTTGATTGAGCACCTGTACTTTTCAAAACAACTCTCTGGGTACTGGGTTTATGAGCATGAGCAAAACACACAAAAAGCCCTGACCTCTTGCAGCTTGCAAGGTGAAAAGCTGGAAGACCAAAATGAAGCTACATAAGTAAGTTATGTTTTATGTTAAATTATAATGATGCCAAAGAGAAATAAACTGGGGAGAGAGAATAGAGAGTGCTCAGAAGGATGATTGCAGTTTTAAGTAGGAAGCTCAGGGAAAAACAAACTAAGAATGTAATATATGAATCAAACCTGAAGTAGTTGAAAGAAATTTGCCATGGGTGTACTGAGGAGATGAAGATTATAGGAAAGGAAATAGCAATTGTGAAGGTCCTGTAGTGGGAGAAGGCACAGCAAATTCAAGGTCTGCCAAAGAGACCATGGTGACTAGAGCAGAGTAAATATGTGGGATTGTAGAAGATAAGATCATAAAGGGACAGGGAGCCAGACTGCATAGGACCTTGTAGCCATTGCAGTTACTTAGGTTTTTCTCTGGTTGGGATAATGGCTACTGAGGGATTTTGAGGTTAATGATATGATCTGACATATTTTATCAGTGTTGAAAAGAAATGAAAAAGGGAGAATGAGTGGAAGCAAAGTAACCACTGAGGATGCTATTGACAATAATTCAGGGGACTTAGAATAGTGATTAATGGAGGGAATAGAGGAAAGTGGTTGGATTCTAGATATATTTGGAAGATAAAGCTAATGGTATTTGCTGTGGATTAAGTGTGAGTTGGGAGAGAAAACCATGTGAAGGGTAACTGCAAGTATGAAGTTGTCCTTTGGGAAGAGCAGGCTTGGAAGGAAGATAAAGATGAGGAACTTACCATGTTTTGGACATGGTAAGTTGGAATGTCTATTAAACATCCATGTAGAGATATGATAAGTAATTGGGCTTGGGGCATAGGGGAGAAGTTCAGGCTATATTGAGAGATATCAGTTATAGCAGAGATTGGATGGAAGGGAGTTAGTGAGGACATAAAAGATATGTAAGATTGAACCTTCAAGTATTTCAACATTCAAAGACTGTTGGAGAGGAAGAGGAAACATCAAAGGAGAATGAAAAGTAAGGCCCGTAAAGAGGGAGGATAACTGGGACCACAGTAACAAAGCAGAGAAGATGTTTACAGGCAGAGAGAATGACCAATTTTGTCACAAGCTGCTGAGGGATCAAGTAATACAAAAATTGAAAGGCGGCTATTGGGTTTACCAGGATGAAGCTCATTGGTGACCTCCACAGGAGCAGTTCCAGTGATGTAGGGGCAGATCATCTTGAGTGAGTGGACTTAAGAATTTACAGAGACAATCTTTTGAGGTGTTTCCTCTAAAGGGAAGTTTGGACTATTTACTACAGAGGAGGAAATGAGAATTGAGATGATAAGAGGATTTTTTTCGGATGGGAGAATATCATTTTTATGTTGACGGAACTATTCAGAAGAGATAGAAAACTTGATGTTGAAGGAGAGAGAGGTGAGAATTGCTGAGGCAGTGTTCTTGTATTGGAGAAAGCAGATGAAATTAGAGTGCAAGTGGAGAGGCTGGCCTTTGCTGAGAGTTCACCCACTTTAACCGGAGGGAAGATGGAGTAGGTGGGTAACAGATCCAAGTATATGGGGGATGTGGTGATGGCTTGTGAATGTTGTCTTCTGTAATTTTTTTTTAAGATTTTATTTATTTATTCATGAGAACCACAGAGAGAGACAGAGACATAGGCAGAGGGAGAAGCAGGCTCCCTGCGGGGAGCCTGATGCCGGGACTCAGTCCCAGGACCCTGGGATCATGACCTGAGCCAAAGGCAGATACTTAACCACTACGCCACCCAGGTGCCCCAGTCTTCTGCAATTCTTAATTGTTGACTTATACTGTCATGTTGGTATATAAAGTTATGTTGAATTATACAATATCCAAATTAGGTAGGTACATCTCAGGTTTCTTGAATTGAAATTTATTTAATTTAAAATTAAAGGCTAGAATGTGGTATAAATTGAGAATAAAACCTTTGAAGATTGTAGCAGATTCACATCATGGCTGCTAAATAACTGTTTTTTTATTGCTATCATAAAGATTTATGCTTATTCATGGAAAGAGCTAGTGTTCTCTTTTAGGTCTTTTTTCCTCAGAAACAAGGAGACAGTAATCATCACTATCAACCTTATCGTTGAAGACCAAGGACAGCAATAAATATATTCTTTAAGTGAGGGTTAAAATCATCATAGGGTGAATGAGTAATTTTTATTTTATGGTAAAATAAGTGACTTTTTCAGTGACACAAGTCTGTGGGAGAAAGAATGAAATGCACATTTGTGCATTAAAATTCTAGATTCCAGTCATCTGATAACATTTCTTGTCAAACTATTCTAACAGCTCTTACTGCTTTTGAGAATGTTTAAATAAAATTTAGCAAAAATAAAGTAAGCTTTCCCCTTTCTCTATACTTCATGCCAAAAAAGAAAAAGGGCTGTATTTTACCTTTCTGTTAACAGGTACCAAAAGAACTTAAAATGTGGGATTTATCCAAGAAGAATATTCCCGAAGTTTGCTAAAAAACAACAAAAAAAGTAATTTTAAAAATAGTGTACATTTAAGTTACATTTAGAATGTTCTACAAGCCTAAAAGGATGTTTGGAGTTAAGTTTTAAAAACAGTGGGATTTAGTGTAATAGGTTTGGCAACAAAATCAGGGTAGTTCATACAACTGATGAATTGATGCAGACCCAGCTGACTAACACATACCATGTGTTTGCTTTGGCAGAGAATTTGGAAAAATAATTTGGAGAAAAAATATATAATTCAACAGATTTCACTTTTGTTGTTTTGTGGGATTAAAAAAATTCTAATCAAACTTGCAAAGGTAGAGTTCACAAAGATCTTACCATTGATTGGAACCATATTTGGAAGTTTCATAGAAAAAATAAGATGGAAGAGGATAATTTCACTTATTTCATATGTTTCTCTTAATTACTCACTGCTCAGAATTAGATTTATGACTAGTTATTTTTCAATTGATACCATATTTATGAATTTATTCTGTCTAAAGGCAATACTATAAAATGTCACTTATCAACATTTCTAATGTAAATCATAGCATATAGAATCTTCTATTTAAGCTTTGATGGCCAAGAACAGCATTCTATTTTGCAATAACAATTAAGTATGCTGTCCTAAGACTTTGTTAACTTATAGATTTGATTTTCTTATTGTTGTTCAGACATAAGATTAAAGCTTGTTTCTTTTGTAAAGTAGATTATTTCATTATTGCTACAAGGTTTCAAAAGAGTTTGTTGGCCTTTATTAAAGTCTTGGAGTTCTCACTGTTTACTAAAATTCAGACATATTAATGATGTGATGGACCAAGGCTGGAATGAGCTCTGATTCCATTTTATGGCGTTGAAAATAGCTCATAGGCTATTTTGACCATTATAAGATAGATATGTTGAATATACTCCTAAATTGGTTTCAGAAACTAGACACATGATTTTCCACTACGGAGTAGCTTGACTTTATGTGCTGTGTTGCTAAACTATGAAATTCAGGAGATAATGGGATATTTTCCTTAGTGAAGTATGAAGAATTCTTAAAGCTGGAGGCAATTCAGTTCAGGATATATAAATGTGCACTGCTATTACATGGGAAAGAGCTGCAGACTGATGAAATAGGCAATTGATTTTCAAAAGTAACCATAAAAAGTATTTGAAAATTACTTACCTCTATTTTGGTGTCCTTGGACAAGTTAATTATTTATTTATTTTTGGACAAGTTATTAATGACTGTGAGAACTCAGTTGGATTTGTATCTTAAATGGGAATACTGATAACTACTTAATTTCCAAGGTTGTTATAAAAAATAAAAATAAATTATGTACTATGTATTACACTTGGGAATGGGATGCTTCCTTTCCTCCCACTAGACTGTAACCTCAAGAGTAGGATTTTGATCGATTTTGAGTTTATTTTTGTGTATGGTGAGAGACAGTGGTCCAGTTTCATTCTTTTTCATGTGGCTTTTACAGTTTTCCCAACACCATTTATCGAAGAGACAGTCTTTCCCATTTTATATTCATTCCTCCTTTGTTGAAGATTAATTTACCATATAATTATGGGATTATTTCTGGGTTTTCTATTCTGTTCTATTGATCTATGTGTCTATTTTTTATGCCAGTACCATACTGTTTTAATTACTACCATTTTGTAATGTAACTTGAAGCCTGGATTTGTGATACCTCTGGTTTTGTTTTTCTTTTTAAAGATTGCTTTGACTAAAAGGTCTTTTATGGTTCTATAACATTTTAGGATTGTTTATTGTAGTTCTGTGAAAAATGCTGTTGGTATTTTGATAAGGATTGCATTAAATCTATAGATTGCTTTGGGCAGTATAGACATTTTAACAATACTTGTTCTTCCAAACTGTGAGCATGGAATGTCTTTCCATTTCTTTGCATTCTCTTGAATTTCTTTCATCAGTGTTTTTTTTTTTTTTTTTTAATTTTGAAGTATAGGTCTTTCATCTCTTTGGTTAAGTTTATTTCTAGACATTTTATAGTTTTGGGTACAGTCGTTAATGGAATCCTTGTCTTAATTTCACTTTCTACTGCCTTTACCCCCAAAATACAAAAACATCAATTCAGAGAGATACATGCCCTCTTATGTTTATTGTGGCATTATTAACAATAGCCAAACTGTGGAAACAGCCCAGTGTCCATTGGTAGATGAATGGATAAAGAACATGTGTGTATACATATATACATATATGTGTGTGTATACATATATATGTATATATATGTGTGTATATATATATATATATGTATTCAGCCATAAAAAGATGAAATCTTTCCATTTGCAACAACATAGATGGAGCTAGACAGTGTGATTCTAAGTGAAGTAAGTCAATCAGAGAAAGGCAAACACCATATGATCTCATTCATACGTGGAATTTAAGAAACAAAACAATGAGCAAAGGAAAGAGAGAGGGATAAACTAAGGGAAGAGTCTTAACTGCAGAAAATGAACTGACAGTTACCGGAGGGAAGGTAGGTGGAAGGATGGGTGAAATAGGTGATGAGGATTAAAGAGTATACTTATCATGATGAAAAGAAAAAAAATATTTTGAGAATCTTTTAAATAATGGATCCAATATTATGTCCTTAATAAATGTTCAAAAGATTGAATTCCCCATCTTCCTTACTATTAATGTAAAATATATAAATTTTGTCGTCTAGTGAGTGCCAAGAAGAGCTATAGAGTGAAACTCACCAGTTTTCTTTCTATTTTTAATTTGACTTTTAGGAAAACATTGCATGTTAACAATCCCTAAAGTAAAGGGAAGAAGTCAGAAATAGCTAGACTGTCTAGAAATGAAGGGTATTGAGTATGAGTTGAAGATAGTGACAGAGTTACCAGTAAGGAAGAGGTTGTTCAGGCTTAGATGGAGAGGTTAAGTGCAGTTATCAGAATATTCTCATAGATGTTGAGAGAATATTCAGGGGAAGAGAATCTATAACTGCCAGACAATGGGAGAAGTAAATTTATCTGATCCATACAGTTTTCTAGATTAGATTTATTATCTTTATTTTACTGATGAGAAAACAGAAGATTAGAGAGTTAAGTCCATGGCTATATAGTTAGTAGTGTATCATGAAGCTGGAATTCACACTAGGATAATCTGCCTTTGAAAGATGCCTATATATATATATATATATATATATATATATATATAATCAGTAGTACAAAATGTGGTGATATATTCATTAATGATTATTTTATTTTCTCTTCTACTCACTGAATTTCCCATATGTACAATCAGGGTCAATTAAATAAAAAGAGAAAGACGACTTATTAGGGTCAGAAAAGTCAAACATGAAAGGCAGGATTGGCAAATAATTGGTAAATCTAGAATATTCTGGCAAAAATAAAAGTCTTCTTTGGCTCTGCTCATTGCCCATACTTTCAGATACTTTTTGGCCCCTTACTTTACTTTGGGCTATATTGATCAAGGATAAAAGTGAACCAAAGATCTATGGTTTGATTTGATCATTGGAAATGAAAATGTTTGTCTTTGAAATATAACTTGGGTCATGGTCTCATAGTTTTGTGGACTGCTGCTAATGCTGCAAATTCAAGACTATTGCTTTTGTAATTCTTGGTCAATGGTCAATGCTTGGCTTGGGCACTGTAGTATAAAAAGTGGGCTCATTAAATAACAAATACCTCTAAGTTGGATGAACAGAACAGCTTCAAAATGTGTATTTGGTCTGGCATTTCTGCATTATTTGTTAAACCCACAAAATGTAGATTTTTATCTCTAACTTCTGTTCACTCAATTGTGGCTACTTTAGGAAGTAGTTTTTCTTTTCTTTCCTTCCACAGTGAGAACTGCAAGATCATTGTTGGTACAATTTGGCCGTTGCTTAACAGAAGCAGCTTGTTTATATTACTTCCTGTATTTTTTAAAGACCGGTATTTATTATCCCTTAAGAAGTCCTTAACAACTTTCTTTCTTAGGGATTTTTTTTCTTGAGGAATAAGTCATGGACTCAATTAAGTTAATAATTTCTTACCCATGACGCCATAATGAATTTATTCTCCACTCAATAGCCTCTGGAGAAAATTACTCAGTATTTAGAGGGGGGAAAAATCAGGTTATAAGAAATCTTTTCTGGAAGGGTATATTTCCCAGATTCTTGCCTTAAGGAACCCATTTGGATACTTTTAAATAGTCCTCCATGTAATAAATTGAGATTCTCTATTTAAATCTACCTAGTCTTTTAGGAATGGAAGGTACTGAAAATTCACTTTTGGCAGTGTAAAGAAATGTTAATGACCTGTCTAGTAGTTGAATTTAAGCATACTAGCTTGCAACTATGTTGCCAAAACAAATGAAAATTCATTGCCTGCTATTGGAACCAATTTAGTTAGGTAACACTTCATTTTTCGGCATCATCAGGGGAATGAGTTATTCCACTTGAATTTTCCACATAAATGCCTCAGAATTATCTTTTGAAAATAGAAATCAGGGAAGGTTGGTTTCTTGCTGTAAACTTTTGGTGACTTCCCATTGTCTAAAGAACAATGCATTGCTATATAATCTACCATTCTAGTTTCATCTCCACCCAATTCCCCTACCACCAATAATGCACTTCAATGATGCACTTCAATTTATTTACCATTCTCTATACCTAGCATGCTCTTTTAACTCTTTGGTTCCCAGATGCCACTCTAAGGGGTCACAACTCCATGTCGATTTATTAGATCTCTTCTCCATTTTCCTAGCTCCAATGCATGTTTTCAATGTAGAAACCATACTGTATGGTGATTTTAAAATGTTTATGTTGGCCTCCCTCACTACACTGAGAGTATAATCATGGTCAGGGAACATGCCTCCCTCTAATTTTCTTTTTTAATTATTATGCCTTTAGAGATGTTTACGGTGCCTGGCATGTGGTGATAATATACTTGTTTCTTATGGGTGCTGTAACAAAATTGCCAAAAACCAGGTGGCTTAACATGATAGGAATTTATTTTCTCATAGTTTTGGTTCCAGAAACCTGAAATTGAGGGTTTAGTAGGGCCATACTCTCTTCAGAGACTCTAGGGATTATTCTGTTTTATGCCTCTTCTAGCTTCTGGGTGCCTGCCAGCAATCTTTGGCATTCCTTGATTTGTAGCCACATCACTCAATCTTTGCCATCATCTTTACATTGCCTTCTCCTACTTCTGTTTCAAAATTCTATGTTTCTCTAATAAGGATACATGTGATTGCTTTTAGGGCCCACCTGGATGATATGGATAAGTTTCTTCTTCTAAGATTCTTATCCGAATCACATATTTTGCCATATAAGGTAACATCCACAGGTTCTAGGCATTAGACCATGGAAATATCTTTGGGAACCATTATCAGTCTATTGCAGATACTTAATGTATTTCTAAACTGAATTACCTACTCAAATACTAAAACTTTCCAAATATTAAAATATATTTGAAGAAAATATTACTAAAGCATAGTTTATACTTAATTGCTTCCTTAATTAGAGTATGATATTCAGACCATATTTTCTTAATACCAGTGTTTTCTGATTTTCAAAATTAAACTATACTTTCAGTCATAGATTAATTTTAGGCTCCTAGAGAGTTTAAAAGAGCTCTTTCACTACTCTCTAAATATGTTTAGACTGTACTAGTTATTGAACAAAGCTATATATGCAAATTAGATTCAGTTACTTTTTCAAAGAAATTAGTGTGGAAAATCGATATGGAAGCAGAATTAGATCAATAAAATATGCAACTGTTGTGTGCCTAAAGGGTTAACTAAACCTTTCTGCTTTATGTATGAAAAGTTGACATTTTGTTAACTTTCTAACACTTCCCAACAACCTGGTAAAAATGACTTATCAACTATATTTTTGACATTAGTTATGGTAAAAATGTCTCTTAATTAGCAAATTGCATCTAGACTTGGAAGAAATATGAATGAGCTATATTAATAAGTGAACTATAAACAATTGATGAAGATGCTGTAATAAGATTGCCAGGCAATGCTAAGGGCCTAGCTGGGGTTGGAGATGAGAATTTACAGTAGATTCATGTTAAAATCGTGTGAGTTTTCTCTAGTAGAGTCTAGTCACCCAGGGTGTAGGTATAAATGAGAGGAGTTTCTAGTACTCCTCCAGTTTAGAATTTTGTCTGATTAGTTTCAGTGGGATAATTTGAGATGTTGGCAAGAGCAGTCTGGTGACAAACCATGGGCTCTTGAGAATGTAGAGTGGATAGAAAAGGATTGTTAGATTAGAAGGGAATATAGGCCTTGAGGGCCTTTGTCCTTCTTGGTAAAAAAGGTGTTGTCAGCAAGGGCATGAGAAACTGAAAGGAAAGGAAATAGTCACTGAAGTAGAATTGTTGGAATGAAAGAAAACAAACATGGGACAATTCCTTGGGGTGACAAGGACCTGCTCTGAGAAGGGGTGATTGATGCAGAGAGTAGATTGAGAGTAGCTGAAGTTAAAAACGTTCAGAAATTATAATGTTACCATGTGGGATAGATCATCTGTCTAGATGTTCAGATGTCTCCACTTGAGGGTGGAGACAAGATCATGAGTCAGATAGCAAATCCCCAAAGAGGTCAGCAGTTGATAGTGGCCAGGGGACGAAAGAGACTCAAGGAACAATGAATTGTTGCATAGAGTAGAAGGTGAGACTGAGGGCAGGAGCCATGTATGAGAGGCAGGTTTGTTTTTGACAGTAGATAAAGCACTTTTAGAAAGGGAATAATGAGTGTTTACAGTCAGAGTTTCCAGAAGGCCCTGTGGCATGAATTTGGGTTGCAAAAGAAGAGTAGTGGGGAGAGAGGCAATTGATTGCGTAGAAGTTGTGAGAAAGTATAAGGTAGTTAGGTGATGAAAGTAAAAGAGAAAACGTCTAAGTTCAGGAAAAGGCAGTAACAAAGCATTAGAGGCAAGATGCGTGGCCAGAATTGATGGCCTGAAATATCCCAACTTTGAAGTCAGTCATTCTGGATTAGGGCCCTCAGAGGTAGCTAGCTTGGTTTCAGCAGAGCAGATGAGAAGCATCACAAGGTGGTGAAGAACCCAGGTTCAGCTCCAAGTGGGCGACAAGGATTTGACACAGCAGTCACTTCTCACTGCTGCCAAGGGTAAAAGGTGTTCTCTTACTGTAAATTATGCCACCTTCAAACCTACTGCTTTTAATCTATTTTTGAGACTAGAATTGGATTTTTTTTCCCCCCGTAAAATTGGAGACCTTCTGTTCAGTAAAATTCATTTAAAAAGTCTTTCCCTGGGGCAGCCTGGGCGGCTCAGCGGTTTAGTGCCGCCTTCAGCCCGTGGTGTATGAACCTGGAGACCCGGGATCGATTCCCACATCATGCTCCCTGCATGGAGCCTTGCTTCTCCCTCTGCCCGTGTCTCTGCCTCCTTCTCCGTGTCTCTCATGAATAAATAAATAAAATCTTTTTATTTATTCATGAGAGACACAGATAGAGAGAGATAGAGAGAGAGAGAGAGAGAGGCAGAAACACAGGCAGAGGGAGAAGCAGTTTCCTCACAGGGAGCCTGATGCAGGACTCGATACCAGGACCCAGGGATCATGACCTGAGCTGAAGGCGGATGCTCAACCACTGAGCCACCCCTCTACCTTTGATTTTACAGTATTGGGTAGCTAGGATGTTTTCCTATCAAGATTTCAAAAGCTAAAGTCTAGCTTCCTTTTTAATATGTTATATAACTTTCTTCTATGTTGGATATTAACATTTTCTTTATTAACTTGATGAATGAAATTGTTTAATAAGGTTTTAAAATGTTAAAATTTAGTGGTTACCTGCTCAAGGTAGTTTTTAGTTTGTGGAAGGAGGTAGTAAGTTAAGCAATCATTAGTTTTATAGCTAAAATCTATAGTTATTTATCCTGTTTTATTAATAATAAAATAGTAAGTTTGAATTTGAGGATTTTCTTTCTTTTTTTGTTTTATCCTACTTTTCTAACTTTCAGCTTGGAAAAGTCAAGCCCAAGAATCATGTATCTGTGACCTAGGTTGTTCCATTCTAACATTCTAACTCAGACTCACAAGCACTTGTCTCCCCTTGACATGTTTATATTCTCACAATTTGGAAGAGCAGTAATAACTTCCAGCTCCTACATTTCCAGCATTTTGAGATTTGGTGTTTTAGAACATTTGGTTTAGACTTAAGGACCTTTCCATACTTGTAGAGAAATTCTCTTTCTTATAAATCCTTAAAGATATTTTTCTTTGACCTGAGTTAATTTTCCCAGGTAATCTCATTACATTCTCAGCACCATAAATTCATAATTTAAATCATGCTAAGCTGAAAACTGTGGCATATTAATGTTTTCAGGAGATCTGCTTACTCTTGGATTCTTTATATTATATTAACTTTCTCACTTGAGTTATGTTAAGAATAAGTAATAAACATAATACTGAGATTATAAAATACTTTTTAAAAAATCTAGCAAGATTTTTCAAGAAATAGTATTGAAAGTAAAGATCACATTACTTTTAGGAATTATAGAACTTTTGCCCCAATCTTAGGGTCTACTTTTAGCAACTTTCAGTATATAACATTATTATCTACATTGTTATAGATGATATGTGGTCTATTAACTGTAATGTTATTAACTGTAGTCACCATGCTATACATTACACCTGATATTTTATAGGAGACATTTTTACTTCCACTATAAGTTTGGAAACAGCATATGCTTAAGTTTTAGATTCCTTTCTAAATTATATTAGTATTTTGAAAATAACTTAGGTTTTCAGACAATAGATCATAATGAGAAAATGAATTAAATTTCTCACTTTTACTTTTTTTATAAATGTTTTTCTATGCAAGCATGATTATTATACATGAAGAAGTTAAACTTACTTGAATCAGAAATTATCTTTTCTTATTTCCTTTATCAATTTTATGAAGTTAAATGAGAATTATTCTTCATTCCACACAAAGGTTAAGGATGAATGATTATTGCTCTTGCTCTCTTAGACCTAAGAAAAGTTTATGATCAAAACTTTAAATTAAACCAAGAGGATACAGTGACTCTTAAGTAGATAAAAATGATGTCCTTTAGCTTATTCTTAGTTATTTTCAGTTATTCTTAGATATTTGTTGGAATTATATATATAAATATATATATATAATATATATTATATATACTTACACTTTTCTTTTAATTAGTGATGTTATCAGCATTAACTCTAACTTTTATTATGGAAATGACTGCAATAGACTATGGCAGATAATACTACCTTTTTATAAGAATTGAATGCAGTATTTGAATATAACAGACTCTGAGATTGCTCACCAGAGTGAAAATTATGCAAAAAGATTATATTCTCCCAAATCATACAGTGCCTTAAAAGAACATTCCTAAAACCTTGCAAGTGTTTAGTTATCTAGTGACTAGGGATTTAACATGAAAAAAAATAATAGCTGGATTTCAAACCAGTTTGTATCTAATTTAACTGAACTCTTTAATAACGTTTTCTTTAAATAACTAGGAGGGAACATTTTCTCTGCAAATTCTAATTCTGATTCTTTGGCTCTGCTATGAAGTAGGCTCTGCTTTTGAGTTGGCTTGACATTTCACTTCTAATTCCTGGGCAAAAAGATTGTTGCAGTTTAGCTTGTGTAGAAAGGCACATGCTTTTTTTTTTTTTTTTTTTCCTTTCTTTTCTTTCTTTCTTTTTTTTTTTTCTGTTGACATTTCACTTGGTCATTTTCTTTTTGAAAATGTGACCTCCCAACTTTGCTCTTTATCTCTTCTCTCTGTCAATTTCTTCCTTCCTCAGTCTCTTTTACCTTTGAAATTTCTTTTATCACCAACCGTGGCCTGCCCAGCTAGCAAGCTAATTGTAATCTAAGCGAGAAGAGTATTAAACCTTTTAAGTCCACCAAGTCTGGAATTATTCTAGCTATTATCTGGTGTTGCAAGCTAAACTACACAATACTTGCCCCAGAGGGAGACATTATCTTTATTACGCTGGTCAGGAAACAAATCGCCCCTGCCCTGGAGTGAGATACTAACTTCCTGAGTGCTCAGTAAATTGAGTGGAGCTTGTCCTTACAGATGGACTTAATTTATACAACTGATTTTCTGCTTAGATTTTCCTGTCTAGGATGAATTTCTGCCCCAAGCATAGTCTCCTTGTCTGAAGCACTTATATTTTACTCTATTTTGCTAATCTCTTTCACCAAGATACATGTCTTTTCCTTGTTCACAATCATCTCTGCCTTGTGTCTCTTTGTGAATGAGCTGATGACAAAGACCCCAGACCCCAAGACCTGAATTTGAATCAGATTTAAATATTAATATATGCAAACATGAACTAAGCACAACTTGATCACACCTCTTTGGGCCTTTGTCAGACTATCCAGTGGACCTCACAATCTACTTCATTTAGATGTTTCCTTAGATACTTTTGTGGTAAGTGGGGGAGGGGAGCAGTTCTCTATGGCATTTTTATATGACTATGACAGTTTTTGCTCCCAGCTATCTTTTAAAGGATGTTTGTATATCATACAGTTTTAGTCTCCATACCCTCTATAGAGGTAAAGGGCAGATTTGATTCCTAACCAGGACAGTAAAAGTATCTCCTTTTGGACTAAGGACAATGTTAGCTACCTTTACCCTTTATAGATTGAGGGGTTTCCTAAACGCAGGCTTTATAAAATGCGCCCAGCATCCATTGGTGCCTTCCTACGTGGCCCCCATGGGATTCAGGAGTGGGGAAGAACAGATTTATTAAAAAAAAAAATTTTTTTAAGATTTTATTTATTCATGAGAGACACAGAGAGAGGCAGAGACATAGGCAGAGGGGGAAGCAGGCTCCCTGCAGGGAGCCCAGTGTGGGACTTGATCCCATGATCCTGGGATCATGACCTGAGCCAAAGGCAGACGCTCAACCACTGAGCCACCTAGGTGTCCTGAGAACAGATTTAAACATGAAGCTCATGCTGGTTGCTGTGCTATGAGTAATAAAGCCCTTTATCTCTCTGACCTAGGAGTCTCATGTCTTCTGCTTAGCATGTATGAGAATGTGAGAGGCTAAACTTTCAGATCCTTCACAGTTCTTGCTGCTTGTCTACTCTATTTTCATGAAGCAAAAATAATACAGACTTTAGAGTAATCTGTATCAGAATTCCAATTCACTCACTTAACTGCTTTGTGAGCTCATACAAATTAATAGCCTCTGTCTCAGTCTCCTCATTCATAATATGGGCTAACATTGAGGATTAAAAACTGAATGTAATATAGACTGGGTTTGCATATTTCATGGATCATAGGAATAATGTTCTAAGCCAGGACATCTGGTCCTCAAAGCCGTGTTCTTTCCACTGTACCACATGGATCTGATAGGAAATGCCATTTGATAT
Organism: Canis aureus; assembly: GCF_053574225.1. Taxonomy (NCBI): domain Eukaryota; kingdom Metazoa; phylum Chordata; class Mammalia; order Carnivora; family Canidae; genus Canis; species Canis aureus. The sequence goes on along the minus strand of NC_135611.1, from coordinate 62,109,225 downwards.
ATTGTCTAGCCTGTTCTTCTTTTCTTGTTTCACTAATTTCAGACATAACTATTACAAATAAACTTTCAGTGTCTCTAGTTAATTTTTCACTAGATATTTTTAGGAAAAAAGGAGGTATTATACTAATTGGGAGTATTGGTTGAAGATCTTACCTCTTGGAATATATGACATTTTGTATATATTTCATATTTCCCTTCAAAATTTAAAAAACTATACTCCTTTAAAAACTTTACCCTTTCCTTTTTTTTTTTTTTTAATTACAGAAGATATCCAAACAGACTTTGCATTTAACTTTCACTGGCTGAAATTCTCAAAGTGCTGTTTAGTTCCTGCCACAATATCCCCACTCTGTAATCATTTACTGAGTCCTAAAACCTTCCTCAAAACTACAGAGCAAAGTACCACATTGTATGCCTAATTGAACCTCTTAAAACTTAGTAATACTTTCAGAGAATACTGTTTTGTACATTCAGGAAGCCATGTGATCCATAGAGTTGCATATTATTAGTATGATGCCATTTTAGAGACGTGAAAAACTTAATTACATTATTCATTTAACATTAAAACACATTATGTCTATAATGAAGATCAAATTGGAAAATATTTATATCATCTATTTTATTTAGCTCCTTTAGAATCTTGTTTTTATTATTCTCCCTACCTCTGAGTCTTCTCTCTTAATGAAAATTGTGAAGGCAACACTTGCCTTTCCTTAAATTATTAAACTTTCTTTCTTTACTCAAGGAATTTTGAAATCTCATTTCTTTGGCTATGACTTGAGAAAGTAAGTGTATTTCATTAGATTTGCCTCTGACTAAATGTGCAATAATCATGACTTCTGTTACTAAGCCACCACATCATTTATATGTAAATAATGGTGATATATTTGTCTATTGATTCATATAATGATTCTAGTTCAATAGTTTGTATAAGCTTAGCTCCATTATATCACTACTCTGTTGTATTTAATTATTCTTAAGTGGCTAAAACAACGTTCATTTAATTTCATCTTTTCATTTATTTATTTACAAACTGCCTTTTCCAAAAAAGAATTAACATTATTTATAAAGATACATATGCTCTAATTAAATATGAAATAATAAATGAGGAAATTGGAACAAAGAGAAAAGAGCTACATATTTGCCAATAAGATTTCAAGCAAGCAAAGCAAATTGAACATGAAGATTCATGTTCAGTTTGATGTCCATGAGATAATGAAACTATTTTCTCTTTGCAAAATGAAATTTTGTTGTTGTTGTTGTTGTTGTTAATGTGAACTTTACAATGTAATTAATAATGTTCTCAGCCAAATCTTTATGGCAACTGTATTAGTCTGCTCTGGCTGCCATAACAAAATACCACATACTGGCTGGCTTAAACAACAGTATTTATTTCCTACAGTTTCTTCCCAGCTACCCCATTCCCACCCCCGCCCCCAGAGGTCCAAGATAAAGGTGCTGGCCAATTTGGTTTTTGGTGAGGTTTTTCTTTTTTGGCTTACAGAGGGCTCCCTTCTCCTTGTGTCCTGTTATAGTAGAGAGAGAGAGCTCCCCCCCCCCCTTTTCTTTAGAGCTCCTCTTTTTATAGGGGCACCAACCCTTTCGTATTTGGATCTTGCTCTTAGACCTCATTTAACCTTTATCACTTTCTTATAGGCCCTTTCTTCAAATATATTCACCCTGGGAGTTAGAGCTTTAATGTATGAATTTGGGTGAGGGGGCACAAATATTCAGTCCATAATAGTTATAACGCTATTTCATAGGATTGTTGTTTTTTTTTTTTTTTTTTTAATCAAGTCTTTCAGTAGAGGCTGATGGCACTGTCCCAAGTACATTTGGGTAAAAGCACAACTGGTGCTTATTTCCATAAGAGCTACATTTAAATTTGGGAACAGTGTAAATATTTACAAGCAAAATATTTATTGAAGAAATTTTGTTTTTTTTTTAATTTTTATTTATTTATGATAGTCACAGAGAGAGAGAAGGAGAGAGAGAGAGAGGCAGAGACATAGGCAGAGGGAGAAGCAGGCTCCATGCACCGGGAGCCCCACGTAGGATTCGATCCCGGGTCTCCAGGATCGCGCCCTGGGCCAAAGGCAGGTGCTAAACCGGTGCGCCACCCAGGGATCCCGAAATTTTGGTATTTTTATATAAATTTTATGTCAATATTAAAATGGTCTTCAAAGCATCCTTAATCAGTGGATAGTCATGAAATAAATTTTAGTGAAAGAGTGAGGATATAAACTCCCATATTCCAATTATAATAATGTGTCTATCAATGAAATGCAAGAAGAAAAGATTAGCAGTGATTAACTCTGGGAAGAGGAATTTAAAGTGACTTTATTTTCTTATATAAGTTTCCACTTACAGTGATTACACATAATGTTTATATTAATCACTAATGGAAAACTCAGTGGATAGAGTTAGATGTTAAAGAATAGATGTTAAAAATAAAATCTGGGAGATTTATTAGCCGGGTGATCCAAGTGTGTAGAGGAGCAGGTGTTTCCCAGGAATACCCTCTGGTTAACATGTATGCCCTAATGTGAACTCTGCACTTAGCAGATGGGCCCAATGAAGTCCACATCTCAGCAATTGCAGTGATGGAGCTATGGGACCAAGCCCAACGCCTGAGGTCCAAGGTGTAGGAGGTGGCGGCATCTTACCTATAGACATACTTCATGGGCTCCAGCATTTGTATCTCATTCTGTTTTTGCACCAGTGTGAGTACTGAATTAATAATTTACTTTCAGTCAAGATATTAACATCTGCTTTGATCAGTGGGTTTTATAATTCCTTTTTAAAAAAATATTTTACTTATTTATTCATGAGAGACACACAGAGAGAGGCAGAGACACAGGCAGAGGGAGAAGCAGGCTCCCCATGGGGAACCCGATATGTAACTTGATTCCAGGACCTTGGGATCGTGCCCTGAACTGTAGGCAAACACTCAACTGCTGAGCCACTCTGGCATCCCTTGGGTTTTATAATTTCAAGGGTCACATGGGTTTAAGTTAAATAAGAAAGTCTATAGCTGCCATCATTCAGTCTATTACCTAACTGTTTAGCATTTATTTTTAAAACACTCAACTTGTAAAGAGATAATGAAGTAAATTGGAGTGCTTATAAAACATAGTCATAAACATATTTTCACTTTTTGATCTCAGGAATTGTTCCACTTAAATAAATATTCAAGAAGTCATTGCTCTGTAAACAAAACAAAATGAAAAAAACAACTCATACCATAATGCCAGTCATGACATTAGGATTTCTAGAGGGTGCAAAATAAAGTGTTAGAAGGTACAGCCACTCAAAGAATTACTTCTGACCAGGAAAGAAATTCAACTACTGGCAAAACATTCAGGACTCCATGGCCTATTTCTTTTTCTTTTTCTTTTTTTTTTCTGTTTTTTGTTTGTTTTTTGTTTTTGCTTTTAGTTTTATTTTTTTATTTTTTTATTTTTTTAGTTTTAACAGTAGTTTAGTGATTCATCAGTTGCTTATAACAACCAGTGTTCATTCCATCATGTGCCCTCCTTAATGCCCATCGCCCAGTTATCCCAATCCCCCACCAACCTCCCCTTCAATGACCCTCAGTTTGTTTCCTAGAGTTAAGAGTCTCTTATGGTTAGTTTGCATCCATGACCTATTTCTAATCTTCCTTTCTGGCTTTACTTTCTCTTCATAAAGCCCATAGCCCGGCCAAACTGAACTTCTTGCTGTTAGGTGAGTAGGTATTCATGCTTCTTTACCTGTGCTCCTGCTGTGAGCTTTGCTTCCACTAGTAACTCTACCCTTGCACCTCTAATTGTAAAATTCTATCTAGTGATGTGCTCCTCATTCTCCACCAATTTAATGTAGTTGTCTTCACTTCCCCAAGTTCCCTTGAATGCAACCTTTCTATTGATTCCTAAATTACTTGTGGCTTTTTATGGCAGTAATCACTCTAAAAGAAAACATTATTCATGTAAAGGAGCCTTTTTTCTCCCTTTAAACTCGTAGTCCCTTAATCTTAACCAATCTTTTCCTACTCACTTTGTGTCCTTCACAGTGCCTAGCATAGATCTAGCAGGTGTTTCTGTTATCTATTGCTGTGTAACAAACCATTCCAAACCTAGTCATCTAACACAACAACTATTTCATTATTTCTCTGGGACTTACCTGGGGCAGTTATTCTGTCCCATACGGTGTTGGCTGGGACTGTAGTCACCTGAGGATTCAAATGGGCTGGAACAGGGAAGATGATTCATTCAAAACCTGGTCATTCATCCTGGCTATCAGCTAGAAGCTCAGCTGGGCTGGTCTACCAGAGTAGTCTGGACCCTTCACAGTCTGGTGGGTGGGTTGCAAGAGGAAGCATGCCAAAATGAGTTCTCAGAGTCAGGAAGTAAAAACTTCCAGTCATCTTCTTCTTCTTTAAGATTTTGTTTGTTTAGCCATCCAAGTGCCCCTAAAATGCCAGTTTTATTAAAGGCTAGGCCTAGAATTGTCATCGCACATTTCTGCTACATTCTATTGGTCAAGGTAGTCAAGGAACCAGCCTAAACTCAAGGAAAGAGGAAATAAATGCCACCTCTCAATGAGGTAAATGAGTAAGAATCTGCAGTCATATTGAATAATCATAGCAGATAAACATGTTCATTTATTCAACCCATATTATCAGTCATCTATTATGAGCTTTATTTTAGGCACTGGAGGTATAACATGAGGAAAAAAAAGCAACAGATAAACCTCCTTCTCATTATGAAGCTTTCATTTTACTGGGAAAAGAAACGAAATAAAAAGTACAATACATAGTACATTAGAAGATAGGTTTTATGAGTAAGGTGACCTGTTGCAGTGTTCCCCTTGCCTGTTTTCCCCTGTGTAACTACTAACAGCATCCCTTTTCACTCATAAAAAATGTCTTAGTTTGGACAAAAATTTATTTGGCCATCATTAACTGGTGGAAAATGAAGCAGAGAAGGAAGGGCATAGGGAGGGTAGGGTGTTAGGGACTGTGTATAAGTAAGATGATCAGTAAAAATATCACTGAGAAAGTGACCTAAGTAAAGATCTAAAATAAGTAAGAAAGCAAGGTATATGATTATATTTATATGCTTCAGTTCAGTGAAATTCAGAAATGTAAACATAAAAATGAAGAAAAAATATTGTTGGTGTATATTACTTTGTATATAAAATTCACAGGCTTCTGCCTCTTTTAAATATGCTCCACAATGAAATCGATTAATCCAAAATACTCCAGTCCTCCTTTTTCTTATTTGTTTATATAAGTAGAATTTGCATGTTATATGGCACTCACTTTGGTGTCAGAGATGAAGTAAGTCAATTTGGGCATATTCTTTCTTTCTTACAAAAATAAGTGAAAAACAGAGGAACTACTTTGAAAAGTCACTTACAGATTTTGGAGCATATTACCTGTATTATTTTGGAGAAAATTGTAACATATAAACATTATTCACCAGAGGGTGCTATAGCCATCTGAAACAAAGTACAGCAGCATAGGCAATCTTCAGGTACTCTCAAGAGCTTAGACTTTTGCTTTGGGAAACAGTATTGAAAATGTTCTCCTTTCCTAGATTTCTCCTCTTTCTTTTCCATTCTCTTCATATTACCTTCAACAACTCCACCAAACCTGAATGATGTCTTATACCAAATAAAATTAAATCAGTTGGGATCATTTGAGCCATAACTGTTGAAAACAGCCATGAATCATGAACATATAGGTAGTTCACAAAAATGATGCACATATGTATATAAGCCAAGGTTGATATACTGAAATACACTTCCTGCCTAAAGTTACTTTCATGTTTTGTCATGGAAAACACTAACATCTGGTTGTTTTACAATGCCCTCTGAATGAATAAATGCATGAGCATATAAATAATAAGCATATTTGTAATGATAGTTATGTTTTTTTGCCCATGGGATTAAAAGTCTGTATTCCAATTGGAGACTAAAAAGATCTTGGCACCATAAGTTATGATAAAGTATGCACCAATAAGCCAATTTTATTGTTTGCACATATAGGTAATAGTAGTACCTATTTCAAGAAGTAGATTATATAGGTAATTCATGTGAAACCCCCTAATGCAGTTTCTGATACATAGTAAACTGTTTTTTTTTATTATTAGTTTTTGGAGATTTGGAGTTGGACTATCTGGGCTAAAATACTGGCTATATCATTTACCCTCTGAGTAACATTGACTAAATTATTTAATCACTCTGTGCCTTGGTTTTCTCATATTAAAAATGGTGATAACACTTACCTCAAAAGTTTATTGAACCAATGAATTTAAATGAACATACACATAGAGCATTAATCACAGGGCTTTTCTCGGTAAACACTCTGTGATTGTTATTACCATATGGCTATACCATGATAGGCTACAGCATCTTCTAGCTTTCCAGGGTTTTCCTATGTTCCTTTCTTTTTTTTTTTTTTTAAGTTTTGTTTATTTATTTTAGAGAGGAGAGAGAGCAAGCACAACTGAGGGGTGGGGAGAGGGAGAGAATCTCAAACAGATTCCTTGCTGAGTGTGGAGCTAAACCTGGCCTTAATGGTAGGCTCCATGTGGGGGGCCTTGGGAGGTATGTGTGTGTCTCTCTTCAGGGGGTTGATCTCAGGACCTAGAGATCAGGACCTGAGCGGAAGTCATCACGCCCATTGCTTAACTAGCTGAGGCACCCAGGTGCCCCTCCTGTGTTCTTTTAAAATACTCAGTCATGTTCTCTGATACTGACTTTTCTTTCCTGGAACCTAAATTGTTTTTTTCTTTGCTTGTCCATTTTTGGGCTCCCTTTCCAACCAAATGATACACTATTCACCAATTGAACTACAGGCATGGATATTCCCAGGTGTCCTTGGATAGCTTTTGAATGGTACTAAACCATGTGCGTACTAAAATGTCTTCCCTTTGGTGATTTACTGCTATTTCTCCTAATTATCAAAGTAACTATTTCCATTAGAGAATGATTTGGAAAGCTTACTGATGGGCAACAGAGGGAAAAAAAGGGCATTATTTTAAAAGTATAGATGTTGCTCTGCCATTTGCTCACTATGGGATCATATGCTCTTTTTCACACTTGGCCCCCTTTTAGAGCCTCACAGCCTCTTCAGGCACCAGCTTACTGCCTCTAGCAAATTCTCATTTGATGTTCTTTATATCTATCCAAGCATGCATCCATAGGTAAAATCAGTATCTGCCTTTGAATTCCTCCCAAATACCCTTCTTTCAGAAGGACTTTGCTTGTAACAGACTCTAAGTGAAGATCTTAAAGGGCCAAAAAGACTTTACTTTGACAAATGCATTTTTAAAATTAAATATTGGGAATTCTTATTCTTTAAAGATCGCAAGTGATTTCCTCACGTTATTTGGCTATTTCTTCTATTCTTCTTCCCCTCTCTTCTCAATCCCATTTCTTCCAGGAGAGAACAAAAACAATCCTTCCACCCAGTGTTTGAAATAATCAAACATTGATTTTCCTATTTTGCATTACTTTAAAAAAAGATTTTATTTATTCATGAGAGATACAGAAAGAGAGAGGCAGAGACATAGGCAGAGGAAGAAGCAGGCTCCCCAGGGGGAACTGATATGGGACATAATCCTGGGACTCCAGGATCATGCTCTGAGCTGAAGGCAGCCACTCAACCACTGAGCCACCCAGACTTCCCTTGCATTACTTTTTCAGTTCAACTTTATGTTATGGGTATTTTCTCATATAAATAAAAACCTTTTGAACAACATTTTTAATGTATACATATTCTATTCTATTGGAATACCTAATTTTCTTAGTCAGCTGTGCTTTGAACATTAAAATGTTTTTTGTTTTTTTACTATTATAAATTTGATCTGAAGCTAACACTTCTTTTGGATATATTTTTGTTTACATCTCAAAGTATTTCAAGAATACTTTGCCTTGGGATCCCTGGGTGGCGCAGCAGTTTAGCGCCTGCCTTTGGCCCAGGGCGCGATCCTGGAGACTCGGGATCGAATCCCACGTCGGGCTCCCGGTGCATGGAGCCTGCTTCTCCCTCTGCCTTTGTCTCTGCCTCTCTCTCTCTCTCTCTGTGTGACTATCATAAATAAATAAAAATTAAAAAAAAAAGAATACTTTGTCTTGTGGTTACTGAAAAGCTTGATAAAAATAAAGTTTTTAATTGAGGAAATATTCTTTACTTAGTCATATAAAATACAGTCATTAAAAACTTGGAATTTTTTTTGCATTTGGAGCATTTGATTCTTTTTTTTTTCTTCCCTTTATTTCAAAATAGGTTTCCACCTGTGTTGGTATTTCCTGAAAAATTGGCTTAGACTATATCTCCCCCCTAGAAGTTTGTACTATCTATGGTGATCATAAACCAGCAGGTGCTACTAGCAAATACAGAACACTGTATTTGTATTTGTTTCTTTCCCCTCCTTGCCTATTATCATCCTTCCTCTTTTGAAGTAAAACATATTGAAACCTACATGTTGAAAAAATGCCCACAACCCATTTGGTCCCCTCTCAAGCATTCTCCACCCCTCCAGTCAGAAGAAAGCCATTCTCAGTATCCTCTACCAAGAACTGCGGTAGCAATGGACTTTCCGGACAGGACGCTTCTCTTTCTTTTTCCACAGGAGCAGTAAGGAACAGCATCAATACCCAAGGGTTGTAGTGGCTCATCGTGGTGTGGCTGGAACAGGCCGTGGATGGAGGACACATGGATAGGCAGGCCTCCCACCTGCTCACACCACATTCCTGTTAGTGCTCAAGGGGACTTGAGGATGGTGGCCGAATTCTACTTGAGGTGCTTGCAAAGTTACTTATGCTAGTATGCAAGAGTTAACAGAGTTAAACAATTTTGCACTCTCTTCAAGGAATGATTTTTCCTGGTTGGTAACAGCTTGATGCTTGGACAGTGATTCTTGTCAGCTGTCACCGTGTAGGGTAAAAATGGCACTGCAATGGCAAGAGGTAAATTATACTAGTAGCAAAAGTGTGATGCCAGAGAGTTATTTCTCTCTACTGGTAAGTCACTTATTTGGCTTCTGTTGTCCTTGCTTTCCACTCTACCTACATTCAAGGAAACAAATAAGGAGGTAGAAAATAATCCTAATTTGCAATTCAAATAAATGTAGTGCACATAAGGGCTGATATGAATAATTTTTTTTGAATTCTCCTTTAGGAAAACAGAAAGGAAGAGTCATTCTTCCTGGTGTTCCATTTTGTCTATGTGGTACATAAAATGTTAAAAAGAACCAGGCATTCAGATCCCTAAAGACTTCCTACATTAAAATAAACGTGTAGACCGGAATGGGCATGTGAGAAGAATAACATGATTTTTCAGACCTTTCACAGTGTATGTGTAGATGGATGGTGTTAAATTTAATAAGCAATACTGCTAACTTCTCAACAACTCCCCTAAGGGTCTCTTCTCTGTTGGCCTTTGCCATCTATCAAAATCAATGTGTTGCTAGACAAAGAACCATGGTTCATTTAGTGTATACTGGTCACTCTACACTGGCAACGGGGGGGTTCTGGCTAGAAAGTTTATTAAATTTAGAGATTGATGATTGTTGAAAGTGGGAGTCTGAGTTTTATGAATGCTTTGTAGGTCTCCGCTTTGATGACTAACAAGGGAAGTATTCCTTAGGCCCCTGTTGCTAGATGACACAGCATCAAAAAGAGACTCCTAATTAAAACAAACAAAACCCATTTTGCTCTGTGTTCTGGGGATTGATTCAAACAGTTTGGGAATGGATAGACTTTTTGTTTGAGTCAAATCCAATAATTTTGTTTAGATTTGGAAAAGCCCTCTGAATTTCTCTTTCAATACTTAGTGGGCACATTAGAAACACTAGTGGCATTTATTAGAGAGAACCTTTCCCATTAGCTTGAATGTGGACAGTGTCGGGAGCTAGCATTCAGCTAACCACAGGGACTTCCTGGTGAGGATCAGTGGTTGCCTGCCCACCTAGCAGTGGGTGGCATTGCTAACGGCAAAATGCCAATGATCAGAATCACATCTCCAACACTTGCCTGAAAGCTTCCTGTGAGCTATCCTACGTATAATAAGAGTAAGAGTATTGAAATTCTAGAACAATGAGTAGCTATTCTGTGCCAAGCAGTGCTCAGTTTCTTTACATACATAATCTTACTTAATCTTTACAACATTCCAAAGTAACTAATGATGATATTATTATTATTATTATTATTATTATTATTATTATTATTACCGAAGAAAAAACAGATTTAGAGAAGTCTAACAATTTATCCCAAGTTACTAACGGGACGCAGAGTCCATTTGAGCCCCTGATTGCAAAGACAGTGCTTTTACGCCTATGTTATATTCCTTAAATTTACCTAAGTTGATTGTATGATGAATGATAGTAATTGAAAGATTGAAATTCCTAAAACTTCACATTATTATAGATTTTAATGTTTGCTGCTATGTGAATTTTTAAAACCTCTAAAACATTTGGCTGAGTGTCAGCTTCTCTTGTTTTCACTTGTTATAATGGCCCAAATCTGAGAAGAGGGAAATAGCACCAGGCCAGTGTGATACACAAACTAGATAAACCTTGTTGGCCTCTGGTGATAGGCTTGAGAGAATAACAGTATTGATAATTTTTGTTTTATAATGAGTGAAGTTATATTTTTAATATACTAAAAATATCTTTCCTTGTACTCATAGTATCATTTAAAAATAGTCTGTTTTTTCTTGTAAGATAATACCTGTTTTCATGTGATGTCTTTTTCTTTATTATCCTTCATGCTTTAATGGTCACAGAAGGTACATTACCATAATGTCTTTTGAGGACAGAAGATATAGGAAGGGTTTGGTTTTGGCACTGATGCTAGTTTAACCCAGTCATTCTGAATATTCAGCCTTTAAATTCGAAAATATAAACTGAACAGTGTGAAACTGTAGTGTAGAGGTACATCTAGCCTTTTTTTTTTTTTTTTTTTTTTTGCATTTGTTTTTGATGTACCTAATTAACAAAGGAGGTGAGACTTACTCTTGGGAGCTTCTGAGGATGTCATTGAATTTCACATTTGGATATTTAGCAAAAATGTAGGGAAAAGATTATCTAAACAAAATGATGGATTATTGTTGAATTGCATTATAGCATCATTTATCTTTTGCTGTCAGTGGCACTGTAAAGTTTAGAACCCCCCATTGCTTGGGTACAGATATTTTATTACTGAGGTTAGTAAATAAGCTCTTAGAAATTTAAGAGAGTCAGTTCCTAGGATATGAAAGAGGAAAATCTTTATTGCTCTCTTCTTTTTCCATCTACATTTTTGTTTTCTTTAGAGGTTGCCATGTATACTATTTTTTCAAGACCAGACCACACCAAATGTTGTCTTATATCATCAAAGTCAGCAAATCAATCTGGAGCATCAAGCTTGTGCTAGACATTGAATTAGGTACAATGTCATTATTGGCTCCTCTCTCCATACCTTCTATCCCTGGATTTAATAACCCTTTTCTATAGTTTCAGGCCTGCTTCAGGTTTATGCCTTGAAACAGGGAGGAATTAAGAGTTTGGTTTTCTTTGTTTTCTCTGCAACTAGACCTTTGGTACATGTGTATCAAACCCTCAGTGCTGGGTTTCCAAGTGCCAGGCTTCCTTCCCATGAGTTCCCTATATTCCATGTGGGTTGCCTATTACTTGTGTCTCTACCACTGTCTGTCTGATGTCATGCACAAATCATCCATACATGTGTGGGTCCCAGAGAAAGTATCTCATATTCCTCCTGCTTCTCCTTCCCTAGGCTTATCCTTTGGTTATTGGATGTACATTCTGGGCTTGCACTCTGTAAAAATGTCCGTATTCTGTACTGAGGCTTTAGCCAGCAGCACAGAATCCCCGGACGCCTAAGGTTAGTCGTCCAAAGTCTGAATTATATATCTCCTAGGCCTTTACTGTTTTGCTATGCATTTATAAAGATTTCTATTTTTAAAAAATCCAGAGAAAATGGTATAATTTGTCCTTCAGTTAGATTCCAAACGTTTTTTGGTAGGCTTCATATTTTAAGTTATTTTTTTGCCACTTCTTGATGAAAGTTAAATGGAACACTGACTGTAAGCTATGTATTTATGTGTAATCATGATAAAATCTTTTGGTTTTGGTTATAATTATTTTATAGCACTCTTCCTCAACATGAGGTAAAATGAGGACTTTTATTTCTAATTAGGACTTTGGGAAAATTCTGTGCAAGAACCTAGGAATTATTTTGAATCTTAGTCTTCTGCTTTCTAATCATCTTTCTCTTAATCATACTGTTGCTTCTGTGTTATTTTCCTGTTGCTTTGAATATTCTGGAAAAACAAAAATCACTTATGTGAAAGTATAACTGTTTGAAGGAAAGTTTGTTCAAAGGATCTGATGACCATTTTTTGGGTGGCATTGATTGCTTATATCTTAGGGATACAAAGGAAAGAACCTCTGTTTTTACTTGGCATGCTGGTGACGAGGCATAAATACTTGAGGGTGACAGATTGTCTTGTAGCTATGGAGACCTAAAAAGTAATTTTAAAAAATTTAAATAATGCTGTAACATGGGGGAGAGGAAAAACTGGTTTTCTAGTATTAGGGGCCTTGTAAATCATAGAAGAAACATGTATTTAGTTTTCTCATGTATAAAAATTCAGTTTTTTTAATCCACCATGTTTTTACACAGAAATTGGATTTATAAGAATTTAAAGAGAAATTTTGTTCAACTATTTTTTTATGTGACACAAAGATGATCTGGTTTGGCATCTTCCTTTTTAAAAAAATGAAAACAAACAAAAACAGCACTCAAGAGAAATATTGTTGTGTGGTATAGAAAGAAAAAAGTCCTGAGAGAAGATGTGAGTTTGAACTCAAGCTAAATGAATTTTGGAAAATTATATGCCCCTCTAGCTTCAGGATTTCAGTTTTCTCACCTGTAAAATGAGAGAGATTGGGCCAGAGACTCTCTAGTTTAATTGTCTATATTTCTAAGTAGTTGTTTGAACCCATAATACACTCCTGCAAATGATGGATGATGAATGCCCTGAGAATGACGTACGTTGAGGTTAAAATATAAATGTATTGATCTTGCACATATGTAAAAATCAAGTATTGTTCAGGTTTTAAGTTGTGAGCTTTTTATTGAATCACTAATTTGCCTCCTGCACTCTCAATGTCCTGAGTGTTAGGAAACCAACAGTCATCCATAAACTTAGAGGGAAGTAGACATGATTTTTGTCGTTTCTCCTTGTCAGTAATGAGAGGCAAGATTGTTCCTAGAATTTTCGGGGTATTCAATAAGAAATAGTTAAATATTCTCTGAAGAGAACTTTGAAGTTGGAAAGTACAATGCAATGCAAAATTTTATTATTATTCTTTGATTGTCAACAATATTTTCCCCAAGTGTTTTGCTGGACTAAAAAAAACCAAAAAACAACAACTAAAAAAACATTTATTGCACTTCTGTTGTCCAGTTCCCTCTCTGGAAGCCCATTATTTTTAGCTGGCTTACAGCTTTTTAACTTTAGGATAAAACTGTTTAGGTCAACAAAGTCTCAGCCAAGAAAACTGTGAAATAACAAAATATTTCCAAGTGTGTGACTTGTCACTATCTTAGCCATTAATTCTTCACAAATTTTAGGTAGAACATGATTTCATTATTGATATAATAATGGTATATGAAAAATATAAGTAAAATAGAGAACAATGAAAGTAAGACAAAATATCACCATAAATTTTATAATTTTAAAGAAAAACCCCATCATTAGCTTTAGGTAAATATTATTTCAAACAATTTGCTATACTTCAGTTTCCACAGAGGCAACTCATCAACATACAATCACACTTACAGTCATAATTTTTATAAAATGAGGTTCAACAATAATTCTAATTTAGCAGTATTAATTAATGATTTAAAGAAAAATTATATGGGTTTTGTAGTTTGGAAAATAATTTTACCACATAAGTTCACAAAAATCCCACTAACATTAAGAAAAAAAAGATTATAAATACCTTAATATGCTATCAAGAATTCTAAGTTTAATTTTTATGTGAAAATAAGAAATTGAATCCTTATATTGTTTCCAACTTCCTTACTTGACCTTCAGGGTTTTTATTATCTATATGATTTTTTTCACTTTGTCAAATGTTAGAATAGTATTCCTTTTTTATAATATAAATGCCAGTGATGTTTAGTTTTGTTTTTCCTGCATGTAGGTGGATTCAGTACCTATAAGACAGCACAATAATTTTTTTAAAAGTTTTTTCTATTGAGATGTTTCTTTGGGCTTATCTTCTGGTTGATTGGATTTTTTGGTTTTCTGGAAAGGTGTATGTGTGTTGTATTCCAGGACTTGTTAAATGTTTCAGTTTGACAGTTTTAGTTCTTTCATTACTTAGGAAATTTTTATGTCTTTGGACATTTTTTTCTGTGCCATTTGTCACATATGCCACGCCACATATACTTATTTCTTTGACCTGGATCATTTTTTCCTTCTACATGTACCACGGTATACTTGATTACACTGTTAGCTCATGTCTTTTATAGGCACTTAATAATCTCATGCTTTTCTGTATGTCTGTTGGCTTGATGTTTATAATTTATTTATTGGTTTGCCAGTGGTGTTTGAGCTCTGTGTTTGTTTTTTTAGCTCTGGAGTTTCTCTTTTTGATTTCATTTGGTGGTTTATCTTAGCTTTAAGCTATTTATATTATTAAATTATTGTTCTTATTAAGCTCTTTCATAGCATGATGTGTTTGTAGGGAATGATATTCTTTTCATTAGGTTTGTTTGATTATTTCTTTTTCCTCAAAATAAATTCTTCATCTGGCTTTTGTATGCCATAATCTCCCTGATTATTTTTCTCTTTATTTTCTTTTGACATAATGTGTATGTATGTACGTGTAGTTACTTTTTATTTATTTTTAAGGGTTCTTTTTGAGGTCTCTGTAGTAAGCATGTTTTTATTTATTTATTTTTATTGATTTATCCTTTAAGGTAGGCTGCATGCCCAACATGGTGCTTGAACTCATAATCCTGAGATCAAGAGTCACATGCTCCACCAACTGAGCCAGGCAGGCTCCCATAGTTATTTTTTATTTAGCTTATGCTAAATAGAAGCAGCTAAAACTGACCTAAAATTGAAACTGATTCAGAGAGTGGGTGGTTGCAGTTTGCCTTTAACTACCATGCTTGAGAACTATGTAGGGCTGTTTTATGAGTTTAGCTACTTTTTCTGAGCCTGCTGATGAGGATAGGACAAGAAAGAGGTGATCTTGTTAAGGCCTGAATGCAGTGTATATTGGATAACCGGTCTCCATTCTTAGATTTTGTCTGTATCTAGTTGAAGTTGTACCCTTAGCCCTGTGGCAGTATAATCTGGGGTTTCATATCATTTTCTCAATTCAGAATAAAGCCCTGTAAAATGGAGAACCCTCAAGTTTCTTCTGCATTTGCTGAGGGCCCAAGACCCAGTCTCTAATAATTTGGGCACCTAATCTTGAGGATTTTACTATGACTTTTTCTGGTTTCCTATGTCTCTACAGATTATGTGGTATTGATGTGGTTTGTTAGAATTTGGTAGACTTTCCTTCTTCTCCCAGGGCTTCTGAGGCCTTGGTTAGGGAGTCCTGCCCTGCTAGCCAGGATCCTATTTCTTTTCTTGGCTATCACTTTTCAAAGTTCATGGAATGAAGTTGGATTTCTATCTTTGTATGGTTGCTACTGGTGAATTTCAGTTTGGTTTTTTTCTCCTATTTTGCATTTCATCACCTCCTGGCAGATGATCTGTCTGCAGCCTTGACTTCATTTTCCCATCTCCACTTTGGAGTCTCCATTTTTTTTTTTTTTTTTTTTACATTTCAATCATCAGATTTCTGAACACTTTGAGGAAAGCGTAGACACTTGCCCATTTCTAGAGACAAAAGCTGGCTGCAGACCTTTACATAAATCTCCAAACAATTGGCTATTTTTTGTCTTTATTTGCCCTGATATAGCTTTTGTTCTCTGGGGTTTGCTGGTTTGTTTGTTTTTTTGTTTCTTTGGATTATGAAGTCTAGTGTTCTAGTTTGGAAACAGTTATATCAAATACCAGATTCGTGTACTCATTGACTTTTCATAAATACCTATCTTATTAATTTAGTTAATATTGTAACAAATTTCAATAATCTAGGACTTTATGGGGCCAAGCTATTAAATATTTATGTATCTGTTGCACAAGAAGATTGTCTCTATGGTTGGTATGGATGCCACTTTATTAAATTCAGAATTAAAATTGAGATATAATTTGCTGGTTTAGATTGTTATCCTTACTTATGTGGTAATTACCTATTTTAATATTTAAGAATGAGGATATTGTTTTTATTTTAACTTTTTAAAGATCAGTTTAAGACAATGACAATGATGTCCTTTTCTTAGATGTTACTTGGTTTTTATGACCTAGCAAGTTTGGAAGAGAAGGATTTTTAGATTAAAAGAAATTCTGCTCCATCTAATAGAATGAGTGATTCACAGTCATTATTGTTTAACTGGTGAGTTCTGATTCGGGCTGAATCTGAATTGAAGAGTATGAAGTTCTGTCACTCATAATTAGATTGCAGAAGAAAACAGAGCTATAACATGGATATTATTTGTACTTTTTGTTTATCTTCCTGAAACACAGGACTTCCATGGTGTAGAGATACCCAAAAATTGTATATCCAAAACAAATTACATTCCAAAGGCAGATACAAGTTTGGGTCTAACTGGCAGAATTTTAGAGAAACTGAGATTTATGATATGATATAATAAGATACCTTAACAGCTTTGGGGAGGAGTATATGTACATGTGTAATTGCCCCCTTTGTGCATATTATAGATTATGAGGAGGCAAATAGCATGTAAGATGTCTCTATTTCATGATTTACATAATCTATTAGCATGTTTATAGCTCTCCTCCTTAATTCTGCCTTCATAGAACCTGTGTACAAGGAACCTGACAAGACTGACACCATGTTCCTGTCCAGTTCTACCTGCCTTATCCTACACGGGTGCCTCTTCCATTTTTCTCTTTATAATTAAAACCTTCTGCTTGCCACCTTTCTAAATAACCTCATTTCTCTCCTTGCTCACATTATGTGTAAGAATCCATTTTCTCTTCTGATTATCATGCATACCTTCCCCCCCCCCCCCCATCATCAGTATTTTTACACAGCAGTTGAATTTTTTTTAAGTCAGGTCTAAAAATGTCAAAAGTCACTATTTGCCCAGTTTACATATGTCCTATATGGTATGCCACAGTTAATCCATAATTACTAACTTTTAATTTTCTTCCACAATACATTTGAAACCTTGAACAAATAAAAATGTTCCTTCTTTCAGCTCTGTTGGGTCTGGATAAGATGTGTCCAAATATTTATAGTTAGAAACCTTGCAGTGGAACCACAGTTTCTTTTTCTTAATCTTTTCCACTACCTAGTAGTGATATTTCAACAGTGAAGTCATTCCCTGAGTGTTCTCTAACTTTTATGTTTCTTTGCACTCTTATGCAACAAGACAGGAAAAGAAAATAGCAGCAGTTATGTTGTGAGAGGGAAAAAAAGTCCCTATGGATGAAGGAATTGAAGTAGTGTTTATATTTTCTATTCCTATTTTAAAGGTAAGCATAGTATTGACACAATATTAAATATCCAAATATAAACAAAGTCAATTCTTTTCTAATTTTAGAAAAGCCCTTCCTAATGCAGGATGAATACAGTGACCACTTTATAGGCTGGATTACACCTGCAAGTTAACATTTATATTTGAGTTAGATATCTCATAGATATTAACATGTTGGGACCATAGTATGAGAATTGTTTTAGGATTCTAAATTCTTTATATAAAATTGAAGACTACTGGTCTCTCTGGGGGAGAAGAGATACAATGGGAAAAAAATAATCCTCTCATGAAATTCTAAGTGTGGAGATGCTTAACAGAATATGGTATCTCTAGCAGTAAAATAAATGGATAATTAACAATTTACTGTTTAATCTCTACAAAGAGTTCAAGAATGGATGATCAAGAGATTGAGAGGAGTTGCCTTAATTAAAAGGCTTGATCCTTGACCATCAAGCAGTTTCACAGTGGGATTCCATTGACTGAAAGAGAGGGCCCAAGCTAGCTTCCTTAGAGGAAGGACCCTGCAGCACTATAGCAACATACTTAGCAGCGTGTCTCCAATTTTTTCTCTAAAGGAACTTATGGGCAGTTAGTAAGGTAACTATAGAATGTGAAAAGAGAATGCCCAAACATTCTGAGCACCATAGTTCAGGTACAGGATCCAGGTTGCCATCACCAT
The DNA here is from genome assembly GCF_053574225.1 of Canis aureus. Lineage (NCBI taxonomy): Eukaryota > Metazoa > Chordata > Mammalia > Carnivora > Canidae > Canis > Canis aureus. Next base: position 62,090,925 of record NC_135611.1, on the reverse strand, counting down.
GCCCTGTAAGAGTGGGGACGTAAGGGGAGCCTAGACCTGGTTCCAAAGTGGTCATTTGCCCAGTTTCTGATTGTATAATTGGAATAGACTAGTTTTATATTTGTCATATTCCCCACTCTTTGGTCTTTGGGATAAGAGCTATTATAGTAAATAAATATTAAATAGAATATCTAACTCGGACTGCTAGTCCCCGACCAAATAGTAAATCATAATATTTTATCTGAGGAGGAATGGCAATGATTAACACCAATCTTACATACATAAAAAGTCCAGGATGATGATTGCCATTGTATTTCTATTTACTAGTCTGGACCCTGCAAAAATCTGGTGGATCCTGGAAGATGATAGTAGATTGCCACAAACTCAACCAAGTAGTAGCCAAGTTTAGCTTCTATGTCAGATGTGATATTATTCCTAGAATAGATTAACACAATCTTGGATGCATTGTTTATGATTATTAATCTGGGGGAAAAGGGACACCTGGGTGGCTCAGTGGTTAAGCATCTGCCTTTGGCTCAGGGTGTGATCCTGGAGTCCCGGGATCGAGTCCCACATCAGGCTCCCTGCATGGAGCCTGCTTCTCCCTCTGCCTGCGTCTCTGCCTCTCTCTCTCTCTATCATGAATAAATAAATAAAATCTTTTAAAAATCTGGGAAAAGTGTTCTTTCCATTTTGATCAGAAAAGAGGATTAGAAAGTTTATATTCACATGGAACAGATTACAGAATGCTTTTAGATTTTTGCAAGGATATATAAACTCTCCTGTCTGCTAAACATACTTAGCCTACTCAGTACTTTTCATTGCCTGTTATCAGCCCCTTTAATTTATTAACAGCATCTTGGCATCTTAACCTCTGCTACTTATAGCACTATGACCTTCTGTATGGCAGATACATAATTTCTCTAGGCTTCATTGCTTCATTTATAAATGGGAATAATAATTATGCCTCAGCATATAGTATGAGGATTAAATGGGATAAATTTTGTTTTAAAAGTTAGGTGAAGATGGATAAGACCAAATGATTCAGACTTTATGAATTATAATCAGGGTCTGTCTTTGCTTAGGCTGCCATAACAAAATGTCATATACTAAGTGACTTATCAACAACAGAGATTTAGTTTTCATAGTTCTGGAGGATAGAAGTTCAAGATCATGGTGCCAGTATGGTTGGGTTTTGGTGAGGGCCCTCCCTGGATTGCAGATTGCCAGCTTCTTATAACCTTACGTAGCAGAAAAAAGAACAAGGGAGCTCTCTCACCTCTTCTTACTAGGGCACTAATCCCATTCATGAGAGTTCTACCCTCATAATCAAATTATGTCTCAAAGCCCACCTTCAACTACCATCCCATTGGGATTAGAGTTTCAACATATGAATTTTGAAGGCCACAAACATTCAATCCATAGCAGGATCTAACCAGAAAAACAGAATATACTTCAAGTAGCCTACAGCAGAGGAAATATAATGCAGAGTATTGGTTTTGTAGGTGATGGTAGAATTGAGAACCAAACAAAGAACACTGAACATCCAGAAATTGGCAGCAGCAAAAGTGTACATTATTACTAGGCTGGAAAGAGAAAGAAATGAGATAAATTGATGTTATTAGTTCCCAGGGGTTGGGTTGACCTGACGGAAACTGGGGAACCATGGTGGACTTGTATGGTAGTAGCTGAAGTCAAAGAGGAACTGCAGCCCTTTTCAAAAGAGCTGACAAAAGCAGAGTGGAAAGAGAAATACTAGAGTTATTCTGTTTTTCCTGCTTACCAATATCTTGCCTCTCATTAGCTGGAAGTGAGTTGAAATTAAGCCAAGGAAATACCACCTGCAGTCAGTCCAGAGCACAGGAAGGACTTGAAGCCAACAGTGTTTTCATCTATAAGAAATAATGACATCAGGGCCATATCATTGTGGCATCAGGCCATATCATTGTGGGCAAGAGTAGGGTTGGATTACTACTCCCACTATCAGCTTTTCTGAAATTGGGTTAATCCCGATTTAGGAAGTGAAGAACTGGAAGGGCAAACTAGTAGAATACTACTCAGCAGTAGGGAATAAACTCCTGATACCTGCAGAAACATGGATGAAATCTCAAATATATTATGCTGAGTGAAAGATGGTAGACACAAAGAATATATACTGTTTGATTCCATTTATTTAAGATTCTAGAAAAAACAGAACAATAGTGATAGTAGATCAGTGGTTTCCAATGGCTGGGATTTGGGGTAGTAAGGAAGAGGATTACTGCAAAGGGGTGCAAGGAAAATTTTTTATGGTGCTTAAAATATTCTATATCACAATTGTGATGATTATATAACTGCATGTATTTTAAAAACTTAATAGCACATTTAAAATTGATGAGTTATAATTTATGTAAATTATGTAAATTATAACTCAGTAATCAAATCAAATAGTCGTACACATATATTCACATATATATATATATATATATACATATATATATATATGTTTTTTATAGGGGTTGATTAATTACTCAAACATGAAAACTCCAAATTTACTGTCATTTTCTGGTTTTACGAATTCAGCAGGTGGATTGCTATTATATGGGAGACTAATTCTCTAATTAATCATTTGATTATGTTAGAGAAATCAAGGCCCAATTTCTCTAAAATTACATTTAAAACTTTGATTCTAAGGGTAGATACTCACCTGAATGAGTAGATTTTCCACTTTTCATTAGCTTTTTATTACAGAAGCACAGTTAGAGTATATGGTTCATAGGGCAACACTAATGCTGTCAATACTAAAGCATTGACATTAAATACATTAATGATTTTCTACAATATCTTAACAGCAAGGCAAGTTAGAGGGAAAATGACTCTGTCAGGAACTCTGGATTCCACTTGAAAGGCTCATTTTTGGGAAATTATTTCCAGAATCAAGAAACTATATAACTCTATGACCTCCCAGGGTGAGGAGGGGACTTGAAGTACTTTTGCCTAAAATAGCAAAGTTGAACTTCTAAATTATGGAAAATGACAAACACATTGGAAATCTGGAAGAAACTTCTTGGGAGATTAAAACAACATCACAAAGTGCAGTTCACAGAAGAGAGCTGATTAAACTCAATATCATTGTGAAAAAATGGGTGGTACAATTTGAAAACCTAATAATATCGTGGACTGACTGGAATTTTTGGGAACACAACTTAATGGAATTTTGGCAAAACTGTTGGAGGAGTTGATTGCAATTTAATGTCATATGGAATTTACTTTCAAATACCAGTACTATAGATAAGATCCATAATGCTGGACAAAAACCTCTGTGACTAGACAAAATCATTGTAGGGAGAGATTTGAACTCCTGATGTGGGAGAGGCTCTCTTGTCAGAGGGGAAATTCTTATGTCTTTGGAGCTAAGCCTGGAGATGCAAGACTAGGAGGGGGAGCTGCCTGAAATACCAAACAGGGCATAGTTATTGCTTCCTGTCTAATTGTCAGGACCACAAGATCTACTTATCTTCTTGGACATATTGAAGGCGCACAAAGACTGCTGGGGAGGAGGCCTGTTGACATCACACAGACTCTAATCTTGCCTCCGAAATAAATTCAAAGGAACTTTTCTATTTCTTAGAATTGGAGAATTGGTATGCAGATGTGTGCTAACCTTACTTTATTTATTTGGAATTGTTCTAATCTTTCAGGAATCTTCATACTCTTCATAACTTGTCTCAGTTATAATGGGTAGAATTAGCAATTTGTATCGTAGAGTTTTAGCCGTTTAAAATACATCATTAAATGCATTAATAAATATGAAGGGCGAGCTTTATGCTTTAATAAAAATGCTCAGTAGTGCATTTTTAAATTGTCCCCGAGTTTCCAGCATTATGAAAATATTTTCCAATGTCATTTTGGGTCTTAAAGCTGTACTTAATAAGGAGAGCTGGGTCTTTGCCAATGGAGTTTATGGAACTTTGTTATAACATTGGAGTGGTAATACAATGGAGAGGTAACATGCCATTTCCCAGACTGTAATACAGAAACTTGAAAGGCATGAAATTTTATCATCTAGAAATATGTCTTTGGTTAATCAGAGTGTAACTGTAATCTCAGTGCCACGATAGTAGAAATTCAAATCAGTAAGTTATTTATTACTCACAGTAGGTCTTATTGATTAGGGAAAACATTAGGAAACCTTACTCATTGGATTCTTATTTCAAAGGCTTTCTGCCATTGTATTCTGATTTTCAGTGTATTATATCTATCATATTCTATTTTCTTTGAACACATAGATATTATAGAGGAGGCTGTTAGATTAAAAAGAGAATGAAACTTGGGAGGTATTGGGGGACAACCTATGCTGGGAAGCTGAGCAGATGTCTAGAATGCGTTTTAATCCCTCAAGGCTCTTCAGATGTCAATTGGCTTATGTTTCAGGACACTATCTGTCAGATCATCTTGAGCTATCTCAGTTTTATATTCCTGGGGATTGATTTTGTTAATGAAGAACATGCCAGAACCCAGGGTTATCTGCAGTGAAAGATGACTTCTTCAGGCCTTGTGAGCTGAAAGATGGCTGGATGACCGTTTCTTCTAAAATGGAAGAAATTAAAGCTTGGGACCATGGTGTGAAGACTCTTAACAGCAAGCTGAAAAAACAACTGGACACACTTCAGAACTTGCTGGCAAGTGTTTACAATCAACTGGAACCATTTCAGGGTACATTAGGAAGAGGAGGAGGCCTGGACCGCCGCTGTGAGAACTTAGTGCACAGAGTTCTCATCTTACAACAAGTAAATGCCAAACATTCTCCTGCCTATAAGGAGAACAATTTTGGGTCAAGTAAATGCTTACAGTAAAAGCTGTGTATTACAGAAATAACAAATAGGAGATGTGACTAGGAAGTAATATCATATTCTGATCTGGCTTGTGAACTTTATATTCAAACTTCTTACTGCTGTGTGTGTTTAAGGCAGTCAGACTTTAAATACATCTATTATATTAGAATTTAATTTCTAAGTTATCACACAAAAACAAGGCTCATGCAGATTCAAAATGGGAATTATGACTTACTTAAACAGACCTAGTGCCTGTAATATATTGCCTGGACTTCTGTTCTGTTTAAATTAATAAGCGAGACTGGCTACAACACGGAATAGTAATCCTCCCGCCCCAATGATGTACACACACACACACACACACACACACACATACACACACAGTAACTATGTGAGGTGATGGATATGTTAATTAATTTGATGGTGGTAATCTCATTTCAAGGTTCCCTGGTGTGAGAGACCAAGTCCAATTTGATTTCTTCCTAATTACTTCTCAGAGATTGTACTTGAATATTCATTGCAGAGTCTCTTACTGTTGACATACGTAAAATGACCATCTTGGGCTTGGAATAGGCAAGCCTATGGAATTCCATGGAGGCCATTTGAATTACCTCCTTTCTGTTCCTCCAGAGGTAGTTTAGACTTTCCACTGCTGCCCCCTCTTTCTGTTCTATCCTCTTTCTTCCCTAGTCTATTTTCCTCCTGTTCAAAACAATACTGAAGATTAACAAGTCTACTTCATAAGCTAAGGTCCAAGTGGTGTGGAAAACAAAGGCAAAGGGAATGTAGATAAAATTAAATTTCCTTATAATCCACAGACCTTTGACAAATACTGGAGACAGGCAGAGTAAGACATTCCTCCAGGAACTCCCAACTATTTTAAAGCTTTGCTAGAGGGAAAAACAACGCTAGCTTCACAATAGCTAGGTCCCCAGGATCCTGTTAGTTTTCTTTAACATATGAAAATCCTTTTGGACACATCCCTTGTCTTTACTTCCCCTATGTCCACAGTATATAATCAATTGCTCCTCACAATCCCAGTGCAGCTCTTTCTGCTCACGGATCTGTCCCTGTGCTTTGATAAAAACACCTTTTTGCATCAAAAACATTTCAAGAATTCTTTCTTGATCATTGGCTCAAGGACACTACTTTGAACCACATCAACAAGTAAGAAGGAACATCAACAAGTAAGAAGGAAATACGTTTCTCTCTTCCTTCTTTCCTTCCCTCCTTCCTCCTCCCCCCTCTCTTCCTTCCCTTCTTTCTTCCCTCCTTCCTTCCCTCCTTCCTTCGTTCCCCCCTCTTTCTTTTCTTTTCTTTTTTTTTTTAAGAAATATTTTATTTACTTATCTGAGAGAGAGAGAGAGAGAGAGACACAGAGATAGCAAGAGAGAGCATGAGCAGGGAAGAGAGGGAGAAGCAGGCTCTCCACTAACCAGGGAGCCCAACATGGGACTCTATCCTGGGGCCTGGAGATCATGACCTGAGCTGAAGGCATACACTTAACCGAGCCACCCAGTTGTCCTTTCTTTTGTCTTTTTTCAGGCACTTCTCTATGAATAGTTGCTTGACTCCCACCCTTTCCCCAAACTGGGATGGGAGAAGGGAGGGAAAAACAATAATCCTTCCCTACAGCTTCAACAATTTTATTCCCCTTTTTCTCTCCATCCCCACCCATGTAGGTAAAGGGAGGGACTTGGGGTGATTACAAAGGACAATAGTGGGATCAGCCACCACTTAATAACCCCTGGAGGAAGGATCCCAATTAATTATAGTTCTCTTTAGGTTGGTTGGTATAGGATATCTCTTTGTATCTAAGACATGGATCTTAGCCAATTCCAAGGCAATAGAAACATCCCATTTATCATGTTGCTGCACTTATAACCCAATTAATTTTATAATAAAGTTTTATATACACAAGGCATTGTAAGTATATCTGTGAGTGGTTATGCTTTTATGTTCACTTGTACTTCCATATTGTTAGTGAAAAAATGATTGTAAACTTTCAGAGATTATCCAGGAATGTGTTTTTCTTTCTTTCTTTCTTTCTTTCTTTCTTTCTTTCTTTCTTTCTTTCTTTCTTTCTTTCTTTTCTTTTCTTTTCTTTTCTTTCTTCTTTCTTTCTTTTTTCTTTCTTTCTTTCTTTCTTTCTTTCTTTCTTTCTTTCTTTCTTTCTTCTTTCTCTTTCTTCTTTCTTTTCCTTCCTTCCTTCCTTCCTTTCTTCTTCTTCTTCTTCTTCTTCTTCTTCTTCTTCTTCTTCTTCTTTTCTTTTCTTTCTTTCTTTCTTTCTTTCTTTCTTTCTTTCTTTCTCTTTCTTTTTCTTTCTTTCTTTCTTTCTTTCTTTCTTTCTTTCTTTCTTTCTTTCTTTCTTTCTTCTTTCTTCTTTCTTCTTTCTTTCTTTCCTCTTTTTCTTTTTTAGAAGCTCTGACTTTTTTCTCCATCCGTCCACAGTCTCCTCCACATAGAACACTAATGGTTGTTAACCACATTCTCTGTGAAACTGTTGCTTTCATTGTTTTGAGGACCCAGATGTAATACCTTCCAAACTCTCTTTACATTTTCTCATTTACCCACCCTAATGAAAAACAGGTATCCCTTTATCCTCACTGTCATGGCTTACCATTCTAGGCTAATTCCTGCAAACCAAAATTGCAGCAAGACCCTCGTTTGGCTCCGATACACATTGCATGTATTAGCCAGACTTGTCTGGCTAATCTGATTTAAATGGAACTTCCATAAGAGTTTTTGCCTACTTTAAAACACTATCTTCTTTCAATATTTAACTCATAGACAAACTACAACAGCACTTTCAAGGCCTCAATGGTGCTGTCTTACCCTACCTATCCAAACTTATTTTTTCAGCCATCTCCAACGCACAAGTTTTGCTTCAGGCACACCTATGTCTCAATGTCTCAGAAATATATACCTGGTCCTGCTTCTGTGGTTTAGCAGATACTTCCTCTCTCTTAATCAGAAAGCCTCCTAACTTCACTTGCCTGCCCAAATAGTGAGTTTTAAATATTACCCTTTTCCAGGAAATATTTCTGGAATGCTCTAGCTCATATAAAGTCTTTCTCTATTTCTATATATAGTAGGTAGACTTCAGATTGTGTAATGTTTTGCTCGGTATGCCCCCTGCTATGTTTATTTCTCCTTGGATTCAGATATTTTGACTCACTAATACATGAATACATATTAAAGTTGGTGACCATATCTTAGATTTCTTTGTATGCCCTAAAAGAGCTAGGATAGTGTTTGATGGATAGATGACATTTAAAATTATATGGTTAATAGGTAAATATATAGTGTAGCAGATTGAGCTCTAGGCCAGTCATCAGAATAGTGTTGTGGTCTTAGGAAATAATTGGTTAACTTCATCCTCCATCCTCTTGTCTGTAAAATAGGAAAGTAATGCCATGTCTGTGCACTTTGAAAGATTGTTAAGAGTTACAAATAGGAAAATCTGAAATCTGAAAATAATGCTTTACCTATTATTTTAGACATATTTAGGAAAGTCCATTTACTTTTACTTTAAGTTCAATGTAAAGAAAACTATAGAAATTGGATGGAAAGGAGATTTTTGGTTTTCACACTCAGAAGGACAAGTTGCTTACATATTTTCCAATGGAAAATTTTTTCAGATTTGTTTAGGGAAATAAATTAATTTCATCTGTTTAGTAGATCAGGGTGTTGAAGCACAGAAAACCTTTGTATCTGATATAAGACCAATGGCAGAACTAGAAATATAATACAAATCCTCTGATTCTTGGAGTCTGAACATCTCCGTAAGTATTCTGCATTGTTGTAAAATTAAGAAAGCAACTAAAATTGAAGAAAAATTAGTTGTGAAATGTGGGGTTTTATACTTCATTAAATCTACAATCTGTGATTTTTTTCTGAATATAAAAAATTGTCCTCTAGAGTTTTCCTTCTGATGATTTGAAGACAAAGAGAAATTGATGAACAGTAAAAAAGGAATGTAGGATATTCAACCGTGATATTTCTCTATGGATTCTCATTTACCTGGCATTGTTCAAGAATGTCCCATAGTCTACATTTAGAGATCAACCCCCAATGTATCTTCTAGGTTTATGACTATATGAAAATTAACTGAAACATTTGAAGGGAATTATGTACAGTTTCTTCTCCAGTGAGTAATAATTCAACTTAAAATGTGGAGAGAAGTGCACACCCAGAACTGTGACTACATAAATTAGATCAAGTAGAATTGTTATTTGCTCCACATTCCTCCTTATTCTGTTGAGGCTTATGATGTAATTCTCTTTAGAGGAACAAACAAGTGCCGGCATCTCCATAGAGCATCATAGCAAAATGAAAAAGAATGCACTAAGTTTCACAACCTCTTCCATCATGGTAAAGCAACACTGTGACCTGGTTAGGCATTGTTGACTCCGTGTTTCCCCATTATGTAATTTTAAGAGCAACACCATAGTTCTTCCTACACTACCTCACCCAGAGAAAGTTGCCTTTATTTGGTATAAATAATTTAAGTACATTTTAATTCTAAATTAGTATTCTAGATTCTTCGATATGCTTACCTCTCCTTCCATGTTAAATAATATATTATTTTAGGGACTAATTCTGTGGCTTTTACTCAGGATATATAGTCCCAAAAGTCGATTCTAATAAATTTGCTCTAGTCCCATCATTTTTCCAAATTTTAGTGCTATTTTCAGGTCAAGTTAATAATGAAAATTTGTTAGAAGGTCACTGGAGGTGATTTTTCTTTAATGAGATTTGGAATTTAGTTTGCTAACCATAATTTCTGGATTAGTTTCCTAAATAGATCCTTCCCAAACCTTTTTAAGAAGAATTTTTAAAATTTATTTTATTTTTTAAATAATAGCTGACATTTTTATATTGAGGAAAGAAATTGGTAGCTTTCTGGATAAATGACTTATTTATTTTTGCTATGTGTGAATTCTTCTTAAAAAGGATTTTTAAAATTTATTTTATTTTTTGAGTAATAGCTGACATTTTTATATTGAGGAAAGAAATTGGTAGACAGCTTTCTGGATAAATGACTTATTTATTTTTGCTATAGTTTGAGTATTTTAAAAAACAGATTATACTCATTAGAAAGTTAGTTAAAAACCACTTTCTACTTTGAAAAAAATATAACTATGCCATATATAGGACACATTTAAATAATAATGGTTTCTAGATCTTTGGTAAATTTAATTCGATATAGATTTTCCCTTAACAGTTGACTATAATCTGATTTCATTCGGTCAACTTACATTTACTGGGATGTAACAGGCACTTAAACCTCTAATGTTCACAGCAAGCCTTGAGATAAGTAGCATTTGCTGTGACAAATGGAAGGAGCAGAGTTTGGGGGTCCCTGAGAGCTGGTTGGAGAATCTTGCCTAAGACACTGACTTACTGGTTGTATCACCTGGGACATGTTTTCTAATCATTCTGAATTTTAGACCCCTCATTTGTAGAGTAAGGATGATGACCTTACCAGAGACAGTTGTGAGGTTAAATCATGTTTTTAATGTGCTTGGCAATAGAGGTAGAGTTGTCATTACTGGTTCCCTTCAGTCTTTTGTAGCTGAGAAAACAGAGGTTCAGACTTGAACACCAGATGGGTTCTACATGTTCCCAGGTTTTGGTCTTCTAGGCTTCCTACATTCCAGGCTGATGTAAATTACCTTTTACCTTTCAGATTATAATTTCCTTTTCTTTTTTCTTCAATATCTATGAATGAGTATGACCTTGCTGTGATTGGGAGAGAGGAGTCAGCTAGGGGGCTTTCTCTGGGTCATATGGAATCCTTAGATAATAGAAGCAGCCTTCCTCATTTCTAAAGATGTGTATCCTTCATCCTATCCCTGACAACTGCTTCAGGAAAGCAGTTTCCTATGACTACAGGTAAATCAATCAATCAACCAATCAATCTTTAAAGTGGTCTCGGAGAAAAAGTTAGACTCACCCAGGAAACTGGGTGATATCCTGATCCACCAGACTCTTATCTGAAGTTCCTTCTTCTGTCTTGCACATTGAAAAATTTTCATTTCCAGTTCTTTTTTTTTTTTAAGATTTTATTTATTTATTCATGAGAGACACACACACACACAGAGGCAGAGGCACAGGCAGAAGGAGAAGCAGGCTCCATGCAGGGAGCCCGACATGGGATCCCTGGGCTGAAGGCGGCGCTAAACCTCTGAGCCCCCTGGGCTGCCCCATTTCCAGTTCTTTTGAATTTTGTGTCCCTGACCTTCCTGAATTGAAGATTCAATTGTGTAGTGGCATAGTCTGCACACTCTTTTTGGAGCAGGTAGCTGTCCCTCCTTTGTACCACATTTCATAAAAAAAAAAAAAAAAAAGAAGAAGAAGAAGAAATGCTTTATCAAGACTATAGGTTACAGATGTTCTTTGTATTTCATGTTTTACTTTTCCCCATCTATATCCAAGAAATGTCCATGTCCTGTAGTTTATTGCTTTAACTTAATTTTGCTTTTGTTCCCATCATTCTTTCTCTCTCTTCAACCACTGTCTGACTTAGGGTCTCATCATTTCTTTCATGGTGAAGATTAATTATTTCAGTGTTTTCTATTGCAGTCTATTAATCTATGTGTATATTTTTAAGCCAGCACCATACTGTTTTAATTACTACCACTCTATAATATAACTTAAAAATCTGGAATTATGATACCTCTAGGTTTTTTTTCTTTTCTTTTTTTAAAAGATTTTATTTATTTATTCATGATAGACACACGCAGAGAGGCAGAGACATATGCAGAGGGAGAAGCAGGCTCCCCATGTTGGGAGCCCAATATGGGACTCCATCCTGGAACCCCGGGATCATGCCCTGAGCTAAAGGCAGATGCTCAACCACTGAGCCACCTAGGCATCCCTATTTTTTCTTTTTCTTTTTCAAGATTGCTTTGACTATTCAGAATCTTTATGCTTCCATAAAATTTCAGAATTGTTTTTTCTAGTTCTATGAGAAAGTGTTGTTGGTATTTTGATAGATATTGCATTAAATCTGTAGATTGCTCTGAGTAGTATATACATTTTAACAATATTTTTTCTCAACTTAATGGAATGTCTTTCCATTTCTTTGGGTTGGCTTGAATTTCTTTCAGCAGTATTTTACAATTTTTGTAGTACAGGTCTTTCGCGTTTTTGATTAAAAATTTTCCTAGATATTTTATTGTCTTTGGTGCAATTATAAATGGGCTTGTTTTCTTAATTTCCCTTTCTGTTGCTTCCTTATTAGTGTATAGGAGTGCAACAGATTTCTATACATTGATTTTGTATCCTGCAACTTTACTGAATTTATTTATCAGTTCTAGTAGTTTGTTGGTGGAGTCTTTTGGGTTTTCTGTATATAGTATCATGTCATCTGCAAAATATGACAGTTTTACTTCTTTCTTATCAATTTGGATACATTTTATTTCTTTATGCTGTCTAATTGCTGTGGCTAGGACTTCCAGGACTATGTTGAATAAAATGGTGAGAGTGGACATCCTTGTCTTATTCCTGATGTTACAGGGAAAACTCTCACTTTTCCCCATTGAGGATGATGTTAGTTGTGGGTTTGTCATAGATGCCCTTTATTATGTTGAAGTATATTCCTTCTAAACCTGCTTTGTTGAGGGTTTTCATCATGAATGGGTGTCCTACTTTAGCAAATGCGTTTTCTTCATCTGATGAAATGATTGGAATGGTTTTTATCCTTTCTCTTATTGATGTGATATATCACGTTGTTTTGTGAATACTGAACCATCCTTGCATCCCAGGAGTAAATTCCACTTGATTATGTTTTCTGTTTTGTTTTTTTAAATATATTGTTGGATTTGGTTTGCTAATATTTTATTGAGGATTTTTGCATCTATAATCATGAGAAATATTGGCCTGTAGTTCCTTTTTTTGTGATGTCTTTATCTGGTTTTGGTATCAGGGTGATATACTGGTTTCATAGAATTAATTTGAAAGGGGATGCTTGGGTGGCTCAGTTGGTTAAGCAACTGCCTTCAGCTCAGGTCATAATCTCAGGGTCCTGGGATAGAGCCCCATATCAGGCTTCCTGCTTATCAGGGAGTCTGCTTCTCCTTCCCCCTCTGCTCCTACCCCTGCTCAGGCAACCTCTCTGTCTTTCAAATAAATAAATAATATCTTTTTTAAAAAAATGAATTTGAAATTTTTCCTTCCCCATGTATTTTTTTGGAATAGTTTGAGAATAGGTATTAACTCTTCTTTAAATGTTTGGTAGTATTCACCTGTGTAGCCATCTGGTCCTGAACTTTTTTTTTGGGGGGGGTAGTTTTTTTGATTAGATTCAATTTCATTGCTGGTAATTAGTCTGTTAAAATTTTCTATTTCTTCTTACTTTAGTTTGGGTAGACTGTATGTTTCTAGGAATTTATCTATTTCTTGTAAGTTGTCCAATTTGTTGGCATAGAGGTTTTCATAATATTCTGTTACAATCATTTATATTTTTGTAATGTTGGTTGTTATTTCTTCTTTTAAATTAGTGCTTTTGTTTACTTAGTTCTCCCCTCTCTTTATTTTTAATGAGTCTTGCTAGAGGTTTATCAATTTTGTGATCTTTTCAAAGAAATAGCTCCTGGATTTATAGATCTGGTCTATTGCTCTTTTAGTTTCTATTTTATTTTTTTTTAAAGATTTTATTTATTTATTCATGAGAGACACAGAAAGAGAGGTGGAGACATAGGCAGAGGGAGAAGCAGGCTCCCTGTAGGGAGTCCAATGTGGGACTTGGTCCCAGGACCCCAGGATCATGCCCTGAACTGAAAGCAAACGCTCAACTACTGAGCCACCCAGGTGTCCCTATATTATTTATTTGTATTCTGATCTTTTCTTTAAATTTAAATTTTTTTTAAAGATTTCTTAAAAAGATTTTATTTATTTATTCATGAGACACACACACAGAGGCAGAGACACAGACAGAGGGAGAGGCAGACTCCTCTCAGGGAGCCCGATATGGGACTTGATCCCTGCACCCAGGATCATGCCCTGAGCCAAAGGCAGAGGCTCAACCGTTGAGCCACCCAGGCATCCCAAGATTTTTTTTAAAAAATTCATTTGAGAGACAGGGAGAGCACAAGCAGCAGGAGAGGAGAGGGAGAAGTAGACTCTCTACTGAGCTGGGAGCCCGATGAAGGGTTCAATCCCAGGATCTGGAGATCATGACCTGAGCTGAAGGCAGACACTTAACCATCTGAGCCACGCAGGCACTGCTGCGCCCCTGCTCTGATCTGTATTATTTCCTTCCTTTTGCTGGCTTTAGGTTTTGTTTGTTCTTTCTCTAGGTCCTTTAGGTTATGTTGTTTATTTGAGATTTTTCTTGCTTCTTGATATAGGCCTGTATTGTTATAGATACAAAACCCATATAGATGCAAGACTCATTTATGTACTGCCTATTAGATACTCTTTTGAGACTGGATGACACCTGCAGATTGAAAGTGAGGGTATGGAGAAACATTTATCATGCAAATGGGTGTCAAAAGAAAGGTGGAGTGGCAATGCTTATTTTGTCCAAAATATACTTGAAAATAAAGATTGTAACAAGAGGCAAAGAAGGGTACTATATAACAATAAAGGGGACAGTCCCACAAGAGGATATAACAACTGTAAGTATTTATGATGAACCCAACATGGAAGCAGCCAAATACATAAAATAACAACAAAGAAGAAATAATCAATAGTAATGCAATAATAGTAAGAGAATTTAGCACCTCACTTACATCAATGGATAGATCATCCAAACAGAAAATCAACAAGGAAATGGTCGCTTTGAATGACACACTAGACCAGATGGATTTAACAAACATATTTAGAACTTCTATCCTAAAAACAGAATACAAATTATTTTCAGGTACATATTGAGCATTCTCCAGAATAGATTACATATTAGGCTACAAAACAAGTCTCAACAAATTCAAAAGAATTAAAGTCATGCCATGCATGTTTTCTGACCACCACACTATGAAACTGGAAATCAATCACAAGAAAAAAATCTGGAAAGAGCACACAAATAGGTTAAATAACATGCCATAAGTAATAAGTGGATCAACTAAGAAATCAAAGAAGAAATAAAATATTTTCTATTCCTTAATTTACTGTGTTTTCTAAAGTTTCTATGGTTTTTTAAAGTTTCTATAATTAACCACATATTTTTATTGCTGTTGTAAATGTCATTATTCATATATATATGAAATTTATCCATTTTGCATATTTCTGAAATTAGTCACCATTATTGAACTGTTATTAGTTCTTAACTCTTCTAATAGTTTCTTGGTTGACTTATTATTTAGCAGTCCCAAAACATATTAAGTAATGGTTAATAACCATCTGTTCTGATTTTAACATTTCACTGTAAGGATAATAGCTCTCATACTTATCATATAAGTATGATAGCTCTCATTTTTACATAAATATCATTACTTAAGCTACTTATTTGGCATGCTACTTCAGTGTCTACAAGAAATTGCTAATTATGCTGGAGAATGCTCATTCTTCCTAGTATGCTCTATCCTTATCTTTCTTTTAATAATGGCACCTCTGAGTTGCAGTTGAGCACTTGGCTATCCAGCTAGAGGCCATGTTAGGGGCAAGTTTTGTCCAGTGTGATGGCAATAGAAGTGATGTCTTTACCTTCTGAATCATGTTATTACAAGGAAGCACTTTGCTTTCTATTCTCTTTCCCCTGTCTGTTGACTGAGTCTGGGCAACAGGGTCTGTTGCCTCAGGTCCACAATGGAAGCCACTTCTGAGGATGAACCACTCTAAGTGGCTGACCTTTGTGTTCAAAGGGGCACACTTCACATCTTAATCTCTACTGCTCTTTCCTTTGCACCTTCTCTTCTCTGAAACTCCCCATTGTGATGATGTGGACTTGATTTATCACACATAATCCCTTCAGCAAATCTCTCCCTATATTTTCATAATACATCTCAAATCCAGCCACTTTTTAACATTTCTCTCTCTAGATTGAATTAGATTGAATTTGTCTGATATCCTTCTAAGTGTTCTCTTATTTCTATTCTTATGGTTATATTATGTGCCCCACACAACAGAGTGCCTTTTTAAAAATGGAAATCAAATTATGTCACTTCTGCTTAAAACCCTCCAGTTGGCATTCTTTAACAGTTAAAATAAAATCCTGGCAAGAAAGTTCCTGAGAGATCTGGCCTCTGTCTTCTTCTCTGGCTACATAACATATCCTTTTCTTGTACCCTAGTCATGTTTATCAATATTGGCTTTCCTACTGTCACCAAGATACTCCATCCTCATTTTCACTCTGGGGATTTTATATTTGTTATTTGCCTGCAAAGTTCTTCTTTCAGATATTCTCTTAGCAAGCTCCTTTGCATCATCCAATTTTCTCTGAGAAGTTTTTTCTCACTTGCCTTCTAAAACAGCTGTTCCTTTATTTGACACTTTACTCTCATCCTGTCACACTTTTGATGATAGCACTTAGTATTACTTGAAACTATAGTATATTTCTTTTAATTAATCTTAAGTACCATTCTCTTTCACTATAATATGAATTAAATGATGGCATGGATGTTGTATTGCTTATCCTGTATCCCCAGAACTTAAAAAATACCTTAGTGAATGCTGCAAAAATATTTGTTTAGTAAAACATTTTAAGACATTAGTATTTCATGAAACTATCAATTTTGTATTTTATGTGTTGATATGATTAGTTTATTAATAGATTTGCTATTCATTTATTGCTAGACTAAAACCTTCTTTATCATGCTTCATTTAATTTGATGTTTGATAATTTTTCTTCTAGTATTTTTATTGATACAGATGAGACTAATCTATAGATTTTTTTTGTATTATCCCTGAAAGCTTTATGAAATGAACTGCAGCTTTTTACCTCAGCATTTTCTGTGGAAGAAATATTCTGCATTTCTGTGGAAGAAATATTATCTCTTTCTTATAAATATTGAAGAAAACATCCCTGGAATTGTTAAAACCAAAAATAGTTACTTAAGTAATTGTTTTATGACTTTTAAAATCCTTTCATGATTAACCGAGCAGCCAGGTACTTGATTTCTTTTTTCATAACAATTCACTTTTTCTCTAAAAAAAATTAATTTCATTGGAAATTTCAAGTTTAATAGTAATGACTTTTATATAATTTTATGCTGGTTTTAATACCTATCTTCTTTAGTCTTACTCCTTTCTCATTCCCACTTATGTGTGTGTGTGTGCGTATGTGTGTTAGTTTAGATTAGTCAACAGTTACTCCTGTCTGGAAAAACCCACAGTTTTTTCTCATATTACCTCTCTTCTTCAGGTCCTTTATGACTCAGTTTAGATAGAACTTCCTTAGGGAGGTCATTTTGATTGCCTCAGTTCAGTGAGATTTCAACTGCATTCCACTATATCTTCCTGTATTGTTAATTTATTTAACTATAAACAATTATTGAAAAAAGAAGCAAAATAAAACATAGTATCTATATCTATATCTATATCTATATCTATCTATATCTATCGATATCTATCTATATCTATATGGTTTGGAAGAGACCTGTGTGGGATTTCTGGGGAGATGACAACTTTCTATTTCTTAATTTGGTGATGTTAGATGAATTGTTACTTAGTGATAATTTGTTGAAATGTACAACTATTTTCATATAGACTGAATATTGATGCTATATTTCACAATAACATTGTATTTAAAACTCAATATACCATTTTTATTTTTCTCATTTTTCTGGTGAGAATATTACCACAGACCTAGCCACTGTCTAAAGATAGAGATTTAAGCACTATTGCTGCAGTGATTTGAAGTTACAGAAATATTTTAAGTAAGAAAGTAACAATAAAATTTAAGAAGAATGAATCTAGAAGTGGAAAACCAGTTATGAAACTATTTCAATAGTTCCCTTGAGACATTGCTTCTGGAAAAGACAGAATCATAGGGGCCAGATATAGTTTCATGTCTGATTCAACCAAATCACAGACACAATATACCAGATAATGGTTTTTAAGGCATTTTATAACAGATAATACAGAACAGTGATTCCTGAGAGATGGGAATCAAATGAGGTGAGGCCTGTACTTTCCCAAATTAACTCCTTGATAGTGAGTCCAAGCCCTGTGTAGGGAAGAAGAACTCAGGCAGAGCCCTGTAGACTCCTTAAGTTGACAAAATGGAGCTTGACCATTTGGGGAGATCAAGGCAGGTAGAGTTCACAGGACAAGGGACTGGAGAAAGTAGCTGCACAGAGAGAGAACTCTGAAGATATGCAGAAAGTCACCCTCTAGTATTCAGCTGAGTACTAATTAGCTCGTGCATGTAAGGAAACTATCTGAACAATCCAAAAGGATTAGAGAGAACAATGCCTAATATTCATATAGGACCCAGAATAGTGCCTATTTTACCTGCCAGAGTAGAAACCTTATCATATATGGGTCTCTGGGTAGAGCACCCAGGAGAGTTTTGATTCATTAGTGGGATATAATTAGCCACAGACTAAAGGCAGCTTTATTCCTTCCCAACAAAGCTTAAAAGCAAGACAATAGGATCTGTTTCTAAATATATGCATCACAGAAAAAATTTCAAGATGATTTATAATAGCACAAAAATGTTTGGCACTCAATAAAGTAAGATTTGTAATGTCTGTCTAGCATCCAATCGAAAGCAGACATTCAAAGAAGCTGGAAAATATGACCCATATAAATAGGAAAAGAATCTATTAAAATATATCTAGAATCTAAGCAGATGTTAGAATTTGTAGACAAGTACATCAAGAGTTATACCTGTATTCTGTATGTTCAAAACGTTATGCAGACACATTAAAGCTTTAAAAAGATCCAAATCAAGCTTCCTCAAATGAAAACTACAATGTCTTAGATAAGAATACACTGGATGGGATTAATAGCAGATTAGATTTTTAAGAAAGAAAAATTAAGAGAAAATAAAATTTGAATACAACAACAAACTTTCTGGAAAGAGAAAAGGAAAAACATATTCAGAACATGAGGGATTAAAAGGACAACTTCAGGAGACCCACTATATGTGCAATTGGAGGCTTCAAAGGAGAAAAAGAAAGTAGAAAAGAGAGAAAAAATATTTGAAGAAATAATGTCTGAAAATTTTCCAAGTTTTAAGAAAAACTAGAAATCCACAGATCCAAGTATAGGAAACATGAATAAATGTATAGCAAGGCATACAACAATTAAAATGCTAAACACCTGGGACACAGAGAAAAATTTTAAAAGAAACTGATGTAAAACAATACATTAGAGAGGAAAAAAGGCAAATAGGAGAGGACATTTTTCTTCAAAAGAATGTAAGAAGACAATAGAACATCTTTAAAGTACTAAGAGAAAGGGGGAAAAACACCCTACAATTAGAATACTATACCAAATGAAAATACCTTTCAAAAAAGAAGGTGAAATGTTTCTTATACTTGTAAGATCTGAGAGAGTTTAACACTAAGGATATGTTTTTAAAAGTTCTTCGGGTAGGAGGAAAATGATATCTCTCCTTTATGTATTCTTTAATTTCTCTAATTGGTCTAATCACTTTAATTCTTTAATTTCTAGTCCATATCTTTCACATGTTTATAGCTGATGATTCATATATCTAATGCTGTTATAAATGACCCCTCTTTTAAACATTTTAATTTCTGATTTTTCATTCCTAGTATATAGAAATATAATTGATTTATGTATATTGCTTATATCCTACAAATCTTGCAGTAAACTGTGGGTATGGGGAATTACATTAACTAATATTCAAATAGAACTAGAGTTTTTATTTTATTATTTTAAAAATATTTATTTATTTATTGTTATTTTATTTTTATCTTTTGTTGTTATTATTTTTAAAGATTTTATTTATTTACCCATGAGAGAGATAGAGAGAGAGGCACAGACATAGGCAGCACAAGAAGCAGGCTCCTCTGGGAGCCCGATGCGGGACACGATCCCAGGACCCCAGGATCATGACCTGAGCCGAAGGTAGATGCCCAACCACTGAGCCACCAGGTGTCCCTATTTATTTATTTTAGAGAACGGGATGGAGGGGAGGGGCAGAGGAAGAGAGAATCTCAAGCAGGCCCCCAAGCTGAGCACAGAGCCCATCAAGGGCCTAAAATCTCAATGATCCTGAGATCATGATCTGAGCTGAAATCAAGAGCCAGCTACTTAACCAGCTGAGCGACCTAGGTGCCCTAGAACTAGAGCTTTTAAAACTTTTTTGGTTGACATGGTTTTTGAAGTCATTGTCCCACAGTAATAATGGGCCAAAGAGTTAGACTGGATCACAAAGTCTGATCTAAGGATGTCAGTGTCAGCTGAGGTTGCTTTAATTTAAGTTTTTATAAAATAAAAGATACAAACCACATGAAAGGTAGTCCAGATATCAAGGACAATGACACCCTAATGAAGTAAACTTCCTCACAAACTTACTTGTATGAGAAAGCAGTTCAGTGTTCCCAGCAGCCAGTGTAGATAAAGAATCCATAACCATGAGTGATTCCTGTCTTTTATTCCTTTTTATCTTTGGAATTATCTGAGAGGGTACTATGTCAGTTCACGTCATGTCACCTGGTCCTAATGTCTACATCTGGGTTATCTTAATTGCTTCAGTACACTTCATTTCTTATTTTCCCCTGTGGTCCATGTCTTGCTGCATCACTGAGTCTACCGGTCAAGGCCTAGCTATGACTTACTATATAATAAGCTGATGATCAGTATGTGCAAAGAGACTGGTATATCAGGCAAAGTTAAATAACATATCAGCAACATACATTTTCTTGAGGCATGAAAGAAGTATGTAAGTAATCACAAATAAAAAATGTTATATGCAATGAAAATGATATAAGCGAAAGGAGAAAATGTTGGAAAAACTAGGTCATTTTTTCCTAATGATTGTTTTTAAATATTGAGAAGATGGCCACATGGGATACATTAATTTTGTTATATTCAAATGGCAAAACTAAGACTAATGGGCAATAATATTAAGAAAGGAAGCTTTAAAAAGCCAGTGTAAGGAAGAACAATTAGAGAACAATTAGAGCTATTCAAAAATAGAATAACCCATTTTTTTAAGATAGTGAACTCCCTCTTATTGATAGTGTCAGACAGAGGTAGAAGAGACCTATATCAAGGATACTTTCCGTAAGGTTTCTGAACTGGTGGGGTTGTGAAAAAGTGATTTCTACGCTTTTTGTTTTTGTTTTTTTCCCCAAAGATCCCTATTGAAGTAGGTCACCAAAAATATTTTTAGAAAGGAGAAAACACTACCTTGGATACAGAAAACTTTAAATCTCTGTCAGACTAAAGAGGCATAAGGACTTTGTATCCAAACAAGCATTTTGAGATCTTAGCCCTGTCCATGAAATAAAATTTCCGTAGAACCCCATTTAATTAGAATATTAAGGATCAGGCTATTTTGTTTCTCTGAGAATAATGGAGATGTACTCCCTCCTCTTGTCCTTTCGTAGTATTCCAGAATGTTTGTCCAAAGAATAGCTGTTTACAAAAATTAGCATACTGCTTTTTTGTCCTTTGTTAATTAGCATCCCTAAGTGGTTAAAAGATTTTTCTAGGCTTCCAAAGGCCTCTATAGCATTCATCAGAGTAACTCAAGCTGAATACATTTTTTTGCTTACACAAATTTGTTGCTAAGCAGAAAATGTCGTACATCTAATTATGTAATGCCACTTATCCTTCTCCCTAGGTAACGCCCCAATTTTCACCACGTTAGAGAGACCCAAACTCAGCCAAAGCATGCTTTGTGCTTCCTCCTGGATACTGGGCAACAGGGTTTCATCTATGGGATGAAAAAAAAAAAAAAAAAAAGGATTCCTTACTTCTGTCATAAGAACACTGAGCTTAAATAAAAGTTCTCTAAAAATAAGCAGTTTTTATAATGAAGCATTTAATGGAGCCAGTTTTTTTAAATAATAAATTTATTTTTTATTGGTGTTCAATTTGCCAACATACAGAATAACACCCAGTGCTCATCCTGTCATGTGCCCACCTCAGTGCCCACCACCCAGTCACCCCCACCCCCTGCCCTCCTCCCCTTCCACCACCCCTAGTTCGTTTCCCAGAGTTAGGAGTCTTCCATGTTCTGTCTCCCTTTCTGATATTTCCCACCTATTTTTTCTCCTTTCCCCTTTATTCCCTTTCACTATTATTTATATTCCCCAAATGAATGAGACCATATATAATGGAGCCAATTTTAAATGTCTTTATTTTAAAAAAAACATGTAGTATATTTTCTGCTACTTTAGGGTGCTGATAAAACTTATATTCAAGACTTCAGAATACTTAGAAATGGATCTCAAGATAACAAGATTTTTTAACTGCCACTATACCAACTTTGCTACAAATGTAGGTCCTTCATATTCTGTGACAAACTTAATAGAATAAATATTTATAATCTACTTAGGCATTCTATTTGATTTTGGGTCTGAAGAGTCACCTCCAGGTAGAGGTACTTCACCCATGAGAAGCTACTGGTCATTACTTAGCTCACCCCTGCCTTCTTACAGCATAATAATGATGGCATTACATACATTCTTCATCTCTTTCTGTTAGTGCTCTCATCTTTTTACTCAGCAGTCTGATTCTTAACCAGCCAATTGGATTAGAATGATCTTTTTGCCTTCGTTACTGGTCATAACAGCAGTTTCTCATTTCTAACATGATCTTTTTTTTGTGGAAGGATCTAGGTAAGTTTCTTTGAAACTTGAGCTGAGCTCAAGGTGAACTTTTCTCTTTTGAGAAAAGCTGAGATTTTCTCAGCTTCTTGAACCATATACTTAATATCTTCTTTCTAGATTAATGTTATTTTGTCTGTACTTTTCATGGCAGCATACATTTTAAGAATGCTATTAGGATTAATATCAAATTAATTTGCATGTCCATGGACTCAAGTTTGTCAACAAGTTCTTATCTGTGGTTATTGCCTTCTTAAATTTATAAATTTGAGAAAAACATTAGCCTAGTTAGCTTAGTAGTTGATACATATTTGTGTATATTGGGGGTGGTGGGGGGTTGGTATTTTCGGCCTAATCATAGCAGTTATTACTTTGCCATCAACTCCAGTATCAGAGAACATTAAGTAAGTATGACATCCAAGAGGAATAAATCCTTGATATTTTCAGATTTATAGTCATACAAACCAGAAAGGAATCTGTATGCTATAATAGAGACTGAAAGGAATTTGTAATCTAGTTTGAACTTACTGCCATTGAGAAAAATCCTGTAGGTATATCTGAATTCAGAGGATCAAGTTAGTGCCACAAAAAGTTGAAGTCAGAGCTGTGTCTCCTCTCATTTGGCATGTCCAAAGACCTTTTTCCATTGGTTCCAGGATTGATGAATGTATACAAGGCAATTCCTTCATGAAACAAGTCAGTTTATACTGGAGTGAATGTTGGAAAAGCTTAATTTGCATGCAATGTGTCTAAATTTTGTGAAAGCAAAGTTACTCTTGTAGTTCCTGATGTCCTTTGGGTGCTTAACTTGACACTGGTCTGAGCTTGAACTTGGCAATCAGATGGTTGATCTTTGATTTGTCAAATCCTTCTCCACCAAAGTGGGTCTCTTCAGGTTTAGACTTCACCTTGAAGATCCATCTTCAAAAGGGAACTTGGTGATATCAAAAAAGTGTCTTGCAACAACCAAATTATTATTTGACTCTTTACAGCAATATTCTTGTCTAAGTAATAAGAAATGGCAGGAAGAATTGGCTCTTCCCTGATTCAATCAATGTCTTATTAAATTAAGGACACTTTCTTTTCTATATGGAGAAAAAAGAAAAATTTTGGTATAACTCATAAGTAACAAGTAACATATATTGAGGTATAACTCAATATGTAAATAGAATAAATGATGCAAATTTTAAATTATATTTAAAGAATTAGATATTCTTTTTCATGGTTCCTTTTTTTAGCCTCCCAGTGTTTAATGTCATATAATTAAACAGTTTTTCAAGCTTTCTTTTCCTTGTCCACATTTGGATTAATGAGGATAATTCAAGTCAATATTTACATTTGCATACTGATCTAGTTCTTTGTTTTCTAGTTCTGAATTTTCCTATATACAGATCCAATATCTTAGTAATAAGAAATAAAGTGTTTAATGGAAACTCAGTTGAAGGTCATTTTGTCTTGTTCCATTATAGCAGAACCACAAAATGCCACACTTGTTGAGATTTGACTTTCCGTATAATTTTCTACCCAATGATATAATTTCTTTATAATTTTCCTCCTTTCTGAGCCAGTTTCCTTATTAGCAAAATGTCTATTTGGCAGTAATATATTTGTCCTTTAAAAAATGTGGGAAAAAATCCACCCACATTTCAATTATCAGCAGATTTAGTACATAATGTATGTCAAATGGTGATGAGACTGCAGTTTTGGTCTTGTTTGACCCATCTACTACTTGTCCAACTAGGAGACCTCAGCAGGTGTGGGGAAATGTATTTATTAGGTGTTGAAGGACATGCAGATAGAAAAAGGAAAAAATATCAAAAGCAAGGACAATGGGTGATAATCACTTAAATTCTTCATGGTGGTGATTTACTACATCCTGAAAGTTGTGCTCTTCAATTTTTTCCCTTTCTTTGTGGAAATTATGAGGAGAGAAAGACTGTAATATGCCAAAAGTACATCAAAAAATGAGATGAAAACAGAAAGTAGTGAAACAAACTCATTTCATTTTCTATATGAAACAACAAAGGAAGAGGAGTCTTCCCATCTCCAAATGTCATCATCTGTTATTTCCCTTTGAGTGGTTTTTTTTTCAAGGAAATCTAGATTTTTTTTCCCCTCTGGATTTCTTTGTAACTATTAACATTATAGTTTAAATTTTTGATATTTACTAGGAATTATCAATGTCAACAAGATTTGAGTCAGAAATTATAGGCTGTAAACAATGAAATTAAAAAAAAATTAAAAAAAAATAAAAAAAAACAATGAAATTATATGAGTAAAGGTATGAAAAATATAAAGCTTCACGCAAATGTGAATTATTCCATCTTCGTCTAATATTAGTGGTAATATTAAATATGTTTTGTCATTTACTTCAATGTTATGATTTATTTTTTTCATGTTAAGACTTTATAATTAAAGGAATTTCTAAGGTCTGATCCTCTTGCATTTACTAAATATTAAAATTACACTTTTTATTTTACTTTTTTTATTTTTAAAGATTTTATTTATTCATGAGAGACACACAGAGAGAGACCGAGACATGGGCAGAGGGAGAATCAGGCTCCCTGAGGGGAGCCCGATGTGGATGGGACTGGATCCCAGGACCCCAGGATTATGTGCTGAGCCGAAGGCAGACAGTCAATTATTGAGCCACCCAGGTGTCCCTAAAATTACACTTTTTTGGATGCAACTTTATTTACTCCTTAGCTGATGTAATGCTTAAACCTGAATTTTATTCACTGAGGTACAAGTGAGGAGAAAATGGAGATAAGGGATTTTTCTTCATGTTTAACTGGTTTTTGTACTGTTTTAAAATATACATGCTGCATTTCTGGCATTTAATAATTGCTACATAGCTTGATAACTATTTTTTACAGAAATCTGGCCTATGTCTTGTCAAAGAAGATTGTGTTTTTGAAATATTATGAATATTTGAATCTTTAAAATATGATTACACATGAATAGAAATAATAGTAAAATACAGAGAAGCAAAGACACAGTAATACAAAAATTACATTAAAAAAAGAAAAATTACATTTAGTTTTAGATATGTTCTATGTCTAGAGTTGAACAACATAATAAGTGACATTCTATGAACTAAAGTAATTCCAACAAAATAATGGGTGAGACAGAGTTTTGTCTCAAGATGTATTAGAAAGCAGCTTAATTTTCAATTTAGTGTCTTATTTATAATTTTATGAGAAATGCTTAAATTAGTTGCCTTTGTCACCTTAATTGATATGAAACATTGGTTATTTGCTCTCTCATCTCATCTCATCTCATCTCATCTCATCTCATCTCATCTCATACTGTGTTTCTTTGTGACTGGAAAAATAAATGAATGAATGAGACATGATTTTTAAAACATGTAGTTTAGGAACTGAACAGCTGGCTAAATGTAGACAAGTAAATACAGTTGAGGATACTGGTTCAATAAGAACCATTACAAAGAAAAGAAGTTATCACCTAGCAGGAGAAACTTAGATTATATAGTGAAGAGGCCTGGTTTTACCCATGGAATTACTACTAATTATCTGTTTCTTTTTCAAATTAGCCTCTCTGAGTCTTAGTTTTCCTATCTACAAAATATGGCTTAGAATTTCCATTACTTCAAGTGTTTGCAAAAAGAGGTGATACATAAGCTACAATGCAACAATCATAACAAGAAGATAACCTTTTCCATAAAGAGCTGCACTGGATTGTTGAATGAATCAAGTTTAACAATATAGAGTTTTATAAGTTGTAAAGCACTAAACAAATACTACTTTTGACAACCAAAAATGTAACTGGGGAACGTGGAGAGGACACAAGGACTATAGGGTTAGAATGTAACCTCTGATAAAGAGAATCATGATTTGTTGAGCTACTATGAGAACGGTATGGTGAGAAAATGAGGGGCTTGTTCAAATAAGACAGGGTTGGGTATAAATGGATACCATTTTGTAGGGTTAGTCCTTGGTTTATAAGCATAATCATGTACCTTAAATATTGCAAATTGCTTGCATAAACTTGATTTAATTTAATTTGAGCAGTCTTTGCAAAGTGAGCACGTTGTAACTCGAATGACAGGTGAAGAGATGGAGAGACCCAGTGGTTAAATGCCTTAGCCAAGGCTACAAAGCTAAGAGATGTCAGGGCTAGTATCAGATCCTGAGATTTTATCTCCAAAGGTGTGTGGTTTTACCACATTGTCAGTAATGGTTTGGATATTAGATGATAAAATAATGAATATGGAAAAAACTTGAAAATGTCTGGATGAAATATCTCTTTTTCTAATATATTATTTTCTGCCAAGAGAGCACTGAAGCCAGGAAACTCCTCCCACAGTGGGAATTAGAAAAGAAACCACTTGAATCACATCTCAAACATTCAGCCCAATGAAAGCAACCTTCAAGAGCTGACAAGTAACCACAGTTTTGAGAGTCCATGCAAGTAAGCCAATAAATCATGATATTTATTAAATGTCCCATTAAAATGACATTGAGATCTAGCTCTTTGCCTCAGTGACTCCAAAGTTGCCAAATTTAAGGATGATAAAGAGAGTAACAAATAGCAAAAAACCCAGAACACCTAGGAAGAACGGGAAAAGGGGTGGGCCGTTCTTTCCCTGAAAAAACTGTTCTGTATTTACATTGTTAAATCCTATTAGGAAAATATGAAGAAAATTTTTAGATAAGGTCAGATTTCAAGTTTCCAATTTTAGGAATTATTTAATGCCATAAAATCATGTTTTAACAGAACAATTTGGATACCTTTGGAGAATGTTGTATGTGTTTTGACCTGCATATTAAAATACTTGTATTCAAGGGGCGCCTGAGTATTTCAGTCAGTTAAGCATCTGACTACTGGTTTCAGCTCAGGTCGTTGACCTCAGGGTTGTTAGATTGAGCCTTGCATTGAGCCCTGTATTCAGCTCTGCACTGAGCATGGAGCCTACTTGAGATTCTCTCTCTTCTTCTCCCTCTGCCCTCCCTTCTGCTCTCTCTCTCATTTTCTCAAAAATAAATTAAATTAAATTTGTATTTGAGAGGTTTAGATTTATTTCATACTTTATATCTTTTCCCTTTTTCATGGTTTCTCAATCTGTAGATGTTCTTTGAATATTGATTTGCCATGTTTTAGTAACTATTAAGTACATTAATTTGTCACATTTGAAAAATTTTATTTGATATTTATACAAAATAAGTCACTTATCTAGTATAGAAAATAACTAATTTCAGTTAAATAAGTTTTTGAAATAAATTATGATGACTAGAAGATGATCCAAGTCTGTAGGCTCTGCTTCTTATACTATCATTTGTCAGACAGTGGAATCTCAATAAATGTTATTTGAATGATTAAAAGGTAGATGGGAGGGGGGCAGGGGCAAGATGGCGGAAGAGTAGGGTCCCCAAATCACCTGTCTCCATCAAATTACCTAGAAAACCTTCAAATTATCCTGAAAATCTATGAATTCGGCCTGAGAATTAACGAGAGAACATCTGGAATGCTACAGTGAGAAGAGTTCGCGCTTCTATCAAGGTAGGAAGACGGGGAAAAAGAAATAAAGGAACAAAAGGCCTCCGAGGGGGAGGGGCCCCGCGAGGAGCCGGGCTGAGGCCGGGGCGAGTGTCCCCAGGACAGGAGAGCCCCGTCCCGGAGACGCAGGAGCTGCACCGACCTTCCCGGGCGGAAAGGGGCTCGCAGGGAGTTGGAGCAGGACCCCAGGAGGGCGAGGATGCCCTCGGGCTCCCGGGGACACTAACAGACACCTGCGCCCCGGGAGAGTGCGCCGAGCTCCCTAAGGGCTGCAGCGCGCACGGCGGGACCTGGAGCAGCTCGGGGGGCTCGGGGGCGGCTCCGCGGAGGGGGCTGCGGGCCGGGAGCGCGAATCCACCAGCGCAGGCCCCGGAGCACAGGGCGCTGGGACACAGCCCAGGATCCCGCCTCCCCCGGGACAGGCAGAAGCCGGGAGGGCCCAGGACAGCGAGGACGCTCCTGCCCCAGCTGAGCAGATCAGCGGCCCCGCCCCGGAGCCTCCAGGCCCTGCAGACGGAGAGCTCCGGAGTTCCTGCGGGGGCTGAATCCAGGTTTCCAGAGCTGGCCCCGCCACTGGGGTTCTTCCTCCTGCGGCCTCACGGGGTAAACAACCCCCTCTGAGCCCTGCACCAGGCAGGGGCACAGCAGCTCCCCCAACTGCTAACACCTGAAAATCAGCACAACAGGCCCCTCCCCCAGAACACCAGCGGGACGGACAAGTTCCAGGGGAAGCCAAGGGACTTAAAGTACACAGAATCAGAAGATACTCCCCCGTGGTTCTTTTTGTTGTTGTTGTAGTTTTGTTTTGTTTTGTTTTGCTTTTTGATTTGTTTCCTTCCCCCACCCCTTTTTTTCCTTTCTTTTTCTTTCTCTTTTTCTTCTTTTTCTTTTTTTTTCTTCCTTTTTTTTCTCCTCTTTTCTTTCCTTCTTTCTCTCCTCTCTTTTTCTCCTTTTCCCAATACAACTTGCTTTTGGCCACTCTGCACTGAGCAAAATGACTAGAAGTAAAACCTCACCTCAAAAGAAAGAATCAGAAACCGTCCTCTCTCCCACAGAGTTACAAAATCTGGATTACAATTCAATGTCAGAAAGCCAATTCAGAAGCACTATTATACAGCTACTGGTGGCTCTAGAAAAAAGCATAAAGGACTCAAGAGACTTCATGACTGCAGAATTTAGAGCTAATCAGGCAGAAATTAAAAATCAATTGAATGAGATGCAATCCAAACTAGAAGTCCTAATGACGAGGGTTAACGAGGTGGAAGAACGAGTGAGTGACATAGAAGACAAGTTGATGGAAAAGAGGGAAACTGAGGAAAAAAGAGACAAACAATTAAAAGACCATGAAGATAGATTAAGGGAAATAAACGACAGCCCGAGGAAGAAAAACCTAAGTTTAATTGGGGTTCCCGAGGGCGCCGAAAGGGACAGAGGGCCAGAATATGTATTTGAACAAATCATAGCTGAAAACTTTCCTAATCTGGGAAGGGAAACAGGCATTCAGATCCAGAAAATAGAGAGATCCCCCCTAAAATCAATAAAAACCATTCAACACCTCGACATCTAATAGTGAAGCTTGCAAATTCCAAAGATAAAGAGAAGATCCTTAAAGCAGCAAGAGACAAGAAATCCCTGACTTTTATGGGGAGGAGTATTAGGGTAACAGCAGACCTCTCCACAGAGACCTGGCAGGCCAAAAGGGCTGGCAGGATATATTCAGGGTCCTAAATGAGAAGAACATGCAACCAAGAATACTTTATCCAGCAAGGCTCCCATTCAAAATGGAAGGAGAGATAAAGAGCTTCCAAGACAGGCAGGAACTGAAAGAATATGTGACCTCCAAACCTGCTCTGCAAGAAATTTTAAGGGGGACTCTTAAAATTCCCCTTTAAGAAGAAGTTCAGTGGAACAATCCACAAAAACAAGGATGAATAGATATCATGATGACACTAAACTCATATCTCTCAATAGTAACTCTGAACGTGAACGGGCTTAATGACCCCATCAAAAGGCGCAGGGTTTCAGACTGGATAAAAAAGCAGGACCCATCTATTTGCTGTCTACAAGAGACTCATTTTAGACAGAAGGACACCTACAGCCTGAAAATAAAAGGTTGGAGAACCATTTACCATTCAAATGGTCCTCAAAAGAAAGCAGGGGTAGCCATCCTTATATCAGATAAACTAAAATTTACCCCGAAGACTGTAGTGAGAGATGAAGAGGGACACTATCTCATACTTAAAGGATCTATCCAACAAGAGGACTTAACAATCCTCAATATATATGCCCCGAATGCGGGAGCTGCCAAATATATAAATCAATTATTAACCAAAGTGAAGAAATACTTAGATAATAATACACTTATACTTGGTGACTTCAATGTAGCTCTTTTTTTTTTTTTTTAAAGATTTTATTTATTTATTCATGATAGTCACACAGAGAGAGACAGAGAGGCAGAGACACAGGCAGAGGGAGAAGCAGGCTCCATGCAGGGAGCCCGACATGGGATCCGATCCCGGGTCTCCAGGACCGCGCCCCGGGCCAAAGGCAGGCGCCAAACCGCTGCACCACCCAGGGATCCCAATGTAGCTCTTTCTATACTCGATAGGTCTTCTAAGCACAACATCTCATACCTATCGAGTCTTCGGGGTAAAGGTTCTCCAACCTTTTATTTTCAGGCTGTTGGTGTCCTTCTGTCTAAAATGAGTCTCTTGTAGACAGCAAATAGATGGGTCCTGCTTTTTTATCCAGTCTGAAACCCTGCGCCTTTTGATGGGGTCATTAAGCCCGTTCACGTTCAGAGTTACTATTGAGAGATATGAGGCAGGAAACCACAAATGTTGGAGAGGATGCAGAGAAAAGGGAACCCTCTTACACTGTTGGTGGGAATGTGAACTGGTGCAGCCACTCTGGAAAACTGTGTGGAGGTTCCTCAAACAGTTAAAAATAGACCTGCCCTATGACCCAGCAATTGCACTGTTGGGGATTTTCCCCAAAGATACAGATGCAATGAAACACCGGGACACCTGCACCCCTATGTTTCTAGCAGCAATGTCCACAATAACCAAACTGTGGAAGGAGCCTCGGTGTTCATCGAAAGATGAATGGATAAACAAGATGTGGTCTATGTATACAATGGAATATTACTCAGCCATTAGAAACGACAAATACCCACCATTTGCTTCGATGTGGATGGAACTGGAGGGTATTATGCTGAGTGAAGTAAGTCAATCGGAGAAGGACAAACATTGTATGTTCTCATTCATTTGGGGAATATAAATAATAGTGAAAGGGAATATAAGGGAAGGGAGATGAAATGTGTGGGAAATATCAGAAAGTGAGACAGAACATAAAGATTCCTAACTCTGGGAAATGAACTAGGGGTGATGGAAGGGGAGGAGGGCGGGGGTGGGGGTGACTGGGTGACGGGCACTGAGGGGGGCACTTGACGGGATGAGCACTGGGCATTATTCTGTATGTTGGCAAATTGAACACCAATAAAAAATAAATTTATTATTAAAAAAAAAACACACCATCTTATATGAGTCCAAACCTTCTTTTCTCTTTAACATTAACCTGATAGTACTAATTTTGTAGTTTTGAAGGGCATACAGCAAATCAGCCCCTCCTCCTTCAGACTTATATTATTTGAAGTTAACTATATTATTATTTGAAATTAACTATCATTTCTCCTCTTCATCTTTGTTTCTATATACTAAGCATTCCAATGCATCTGAAACCATCCAGTTTCTATCTCAAATATGATACTTAACTGAATACCAAAAAAGTTGACCCCATAAATGCTGTGCCCTTAGTAGTTATAGAGGAAAGTTATTTTTTGTGTGTTTTTAAAAGATTTTATTTATTTATTCATGAGAGACACAGAGAGAGAATCAGAGACACAGGCAGAGGGAGAAGCAGGCTCCCTGTGGAGAGCCTGATGCCTGACTTGATCTTAGGACCATGGGATCATGCCCTGAGCCAAAGGCAGATGCTCAACCACTGAGCCACCAGGGATCCCTAGAGGAAAGTTATTTGCTAAAATAATTTCACTGCAGAAATGTAAATAGTAATAATTCCTTACATTTTTCAATCCAAATATTTTTAAGAAATATATATATTTTTTATTTCAGAGAACCCTATGCAGGCCTGACTGATGTTATTCAAAGTCATAGTTGATATTACTTGAGAATGTTTTGACTTTGGAAGTGATAAAGAAGCAAATCCCGAATATCTGACTTCCAGGTTGTGTGACTGATGGTTGAGACAGAGGTGCGTGGGGGAGTGGAAGTATATGCTTTGTAGGGTATTTTTGGTAAAAATATATTTATGTGTCCTTCAAATATTACCTGTAGGTATCATGAAGCTAGATTTTATAACACAAAAAAACTTGTAAATCTTTAATTTATTGAAAAATTATAATAGGTGTTAAGAGATCAGTTCCAATACATAGTCACTTTAGATATCTAGAAGCAAAACTGGGGAACATGGTATAAGGTAGCTAAAATTTTTATGTTATTTCCATGTATATATTATACAGCCAGAAATAACTGGAATCTTGGGAAGCTGACTTTATTCATTGCAGAATGTCCAAATTACACTGAATTGTAAAATAACAATGAGATTTAGAACACATTTGTTTTTACTATGAGGCAAGCATTAGAATTTGTATTTGATCACTAATAATTTGGTTGCTTTAATTAGTCTGAATTTTAGTACATCATATACAAATGCTACTTCTTTACAGGTTTTACTAAGGCATTTAATATCATGAAGTCCTATTCTAATAACAACATTCCTGTTCGGCAAAAGCATTTTTTACATGTTTGCTTTTTAAAAAATCTTTGTTCTCAGGGAAAAGAATTTATTAAAACTCTTGGATCTTCTTATCATAAAATTCATTATCAAATCTATTGAATTGTATGTCACTTGGTTTAATAATGTCTTTAGCATATGATTTGCTAATTTACTCTTGGAATCATGAAAACCCTGTAATCTTTGACTGCAGATTCAGATTATTTTGACTAAACAGAATAAATATTTTAGAAAAGATTATATCTTTCCTCATTTGAATTGCCTTGACTTTCCATTGTCTTGTGATTTTTGACCTTTCTAACATTGTAATCTTTTTTATGATTTATTATTCTTTTTTAATAATAAATTTATTTTTATTGGTGTTCAATCTACCAACATACCCAGTGCTCATCCCCTCAAGTGCCCCCCTCAGTGCCCGTCACCCAGTCACCCCCACCCCCCCACCCACCTTCCCTTCCACCACCCCTAGTTCGTTTCCCAGAGTTAGGAGTCTTCCATGTTCTGTCTCTCTTTCTGATATTTCCTACCCAATTCTTCTCCCTTCCCCTCTATTCCCTTTCACTATTATTTATATTCCCCAAATGAATGAGAACATACAATGTTTGTCCTTCTCCGATTGACTTACTTCACTCAGCATAATACCTTCCAGTTCCATCCACGTCGAAGCAAATGGTGGGTATTTGTCATTTCTAATGGCTGAGTAATATTCCATTGTATACATAAACCACATCTTGTTTATCCATTCATCTTTCGATGGACACCGAGGCTCCTTCCACAGTTTGGCTATTGTGGACATTGCTGCTAGAAACATAGGGGTGCAGGTGTCCCAGCGTTTCATTGCATCTGTATCTTTGGGGTAAATCCCCAGCAGTGCAATTCCTGGGTCCTAGGGCAGGTCTATTTTTAACTCTTTGAGGAACCTCCACACAGTTTTCCAGAGTGGCTGCACCAGTTCACATTCCCACCAACAGTGTAGGAGGGTTCCCTTTTCTCCGCATCCTCTCCAACATTTGTGGTTTCCTGCCTTGTTAATTTTCCCCATTCTCACTGGTGTGAGGTGGTATCTCATTGTGGTTTTGATTTGTATTTCCCTGATGGCAAGTGATGCGGAGCATTTTCTCATGTGCGTGTTGGCCATGTCTATGTCTTCCTCTGTGAGATTTCTCTTCATGTCTTTTGCCCATTTCATGATTGGATTGTTTGTTTCTTTGGTGTTGAGTTTAATAAGTTCTTTATAGATCTTGGAAACTAGCCCTTTATCTGATACGTCATTTGCAAATATCATCTCCCATTCTGTAGGTTGTCTTTTAGTTTTGTTGACTGTATCCTTTGCAGTGCAGAAGCTTCTTATCTTGATGAAGTCCCCATAGTTCATTTTTGCTTTTGTTTCTTTTGCCTTCGTGGATGTATCTTGCAAGAAGTTACTGAGGCCGAGTTCAAAAAGGGTGTTGCCTGTGTTCTCCTCTAGGATTTTGATGGAATCTTGTCTCACATTTAGATCTTTCATCCATTTTGAGTTTATCTTTGTGTATGGTGAAAGAGAGTGGTCTAGTTTCATTCTTCTGCATGTGGGTGTCCAATTTTCCCAGCACCATCTATTGAAGAGACTGTCTTTCTTCCAGTGGAAGTCTTTCCAGTCTTTCCTCCTTTATCGAATATTAGTTGACCATAAAGTTCAGGGTCTACTTCTGGGTTCTCTATTCTGTTCCATTGATCTATGTGTCTGTTTTTGTGCCAGTACCACACTGTCTTGATGACCACAGCTTTGTAGTACAACCTGAAATCTGGCATTGTGATGCCCCCAGATATGGTTTTCCTTTTTAAAATTCCCCTGGCTATTCGGGGTCTTTTCTGATTCCACACAAATCTTAAAATAATTTGTTCTAACTCTCTGAAGAAAGTCCATGGTATATTGATAGGGATTGCATTAAATGTGTATATTGCCCTGGGTAACATTGACATTTTCACAATATTAATTCTGCCAATCCATGAGCATGGAATATGTTTCCATCTCTTGGTGTCTTCCTCAATTTCTTTCAGAAGTGTTCTATAGTTTTCAGAGTATAGATCCTTTACCTCTTTGGTTAGGTTTATTCCTAGGTATCTTATGCTTTTGGGTGCAATTGTAAATTGGATTGACTCCTTTATTTCTCTTTCTTCAATTTCATTGTTAGTGTCTAGAAATGCCATTGATTTCTGGGCACTGATTTTGTATCCTGCCACACTGCCAAATTGCTGTAACTAACATTGTAATCTTGAAGCCTGGCTCTGTCACTAAATTAGTAACTTTGGTTAAGTTATTTAATGTACCTGAACAACGGTATAATCTGTATAATGGGGATGAGATCAAAGGTTCTTTAGGAAAATTAAATGAAATCACATATATTGATGGCTCAGCACAGTACCTGGCATCACTTACATACTCAGTAACAGATTTTATTGTTTTATTAATTATTTGTTTTGATATCATACTTGGTTAGATCATGGTTGTTACCTCTTTAAAATTCTTTCTTGGTAATTTTTGGTATAATAAAAAAAGAAATATATTGTCAAAGTAGCAGCCTGATGATTTTCATATTTATTAAAGTGAGTTCAGCCATAGTTCAACTATAAGAACTCTACATACCTTTCCTTAGTAATTTTATAAATCATTCAGAATAATCTGTTTAGGCTTTTTAAACATGAGAAACCTCGCTTACTCAATACTCTGTCACAATCAAGCCACTTATTCATGGGCCTGAGCTTGTCTAAGCTGAATGTATTATACCTTGTATGTCTTACAGAGAAGACAGCCCTAATTTGGAAAATTTTTTCAAAAGACAGAAGACTCCCTTCAAATTCTATGACCTTTAGCAAAGTTGTTATTTTAGACATGGTTAGGACACTCATCAAGGTGTCACTGAGAATGTAGTTGCATATGTACTAAAACTTGTACGATGTTTAGCCTTCAGCCTCAAATATGATCATCTGTCTTGGGTTCCTAAACCTCTAGAAAGATTAAATGATCAATAACTGGGTGAATTCCATTCAGTTTTTTTATCCATATATGTCGTCCTACCTTCCCAAGTCACACAGGGACCTGGTGACTCCAGACCATTTATTCAGCGAATCAACTAGTATGTGAAAGCCAGAATAAGCAAAGAGCAAGAACACAGCAGTGAAGACAGAGATCATCTTTGCCTTTTGAACTTATATTCTAACAGTAATTGAAAACCAAACACCAGCTTAAAAAAGCATAATTGTGGCACCTGTGATGAGTAGAATAAATAATGTAACAAACAACAAGCTGAAATAGAGAATAATGTTGAAGGGTGGTGCGGATGAATAATAATGGTAAGGAATCTCCTTCGAGTAGAAGAAATGCTCGGAATGGGGTATGAAACCCTATACCTAAGAATTGAAAAAAAGGTCAGTCATACAGGGTCTTGTGTAAAAGTTTTAGAACTTATTCTAAGTGTAACCAGAAATCACTGAAGAGTTTTATATTTGAAGTAATGTTACTTATGTTTTAAGATCACTTTAAGATTTTCTCTATATAAAAACTTGTTTAAGCAAAAAAGCCTTTTTTGATAAATTTGATTTTTTTTTCCATTTTGGAAATAATGCCATTGCTCAGAGTCAGTTTGATAAATAAATATTGGACTTCTGTCACATAACATGTCATTGTGCCAGACATGGATGTTGTAAAGGTGAGTGAAAAATGGCCTGTATGTTTGTCTATTACCTTATTCTAATTGTTGAACACCTATATGTGTTGCTTTTTTGCTATGTCTGTAAAATCATCTAAATTTCAAAACCAAATAGCATACTAGAATTATACTACTTCTTCACAAGTCCAGTACCTTTACCCCTGTGATACTCAGAGAGGAATGTTGCTAGCATCAAAATCAAGGGTATTTTCTTTTCTAATACTCTTCCACATTTTAGTTTACTTTGTATTTTAACCATGACAGACTCATACAACTTTTTTTTTTCTCCCAGAGTTTCAGGTCTTTTCCCTCCTAGTGAAAGATAATCTGTCTTTACACTATTCTAGAGTTTTCCATTCTTTTAATCTGGTAATACATTGCATGGACACTTTTTTTTTTTTTTCTGGAGACAGACTATCCCTGAACCCACCAGTGCCCTTCTCCAATCTGAACTAGCTGGGATCTATATTGTCTGCCCAGCTTATATGCAAACACTTCCCCTTCCCTGGTTCCTGAGTTCTTCCCTCTTGGATCTTAGATCTTCTACTTTCATAGTTTTCTCCCACACCTTACTAGAGTCACATCTTAAACAATTTCTCAAGAAAAAGTGCATGGAGAGTAAGCCTTCTCAATCCTTGCATGTATGAAAATATTTCTATTTAGCTTTCACACTGAGTTGACAATTTTGGCTGAGCATAGAATCATAAACTCAAAATCTTTTCCCCTCAGAACTTTACAAGTATCACTCTAACACCTCCACTGATTCAAAGCAGGGTTCCTCATTCTTTCTCCTCATCATCTCTCTGGTAAATTTTGGAATCTTGTGTTTATTCTTTGTGTGTGGAAAGTTCATAATGATGTAATTTTCACGTATCCTGGCCAGGCTAGGGTAAGCATTTCCAGTCAAAACACATTTTGTTTCTTTAGTTCCAGGAAATTTCATTTTATTACTTTTGGATCATTTATTCCCCTTCACATTTTTTGTTCTCTTCTGGGACTCCTATCTAGTGAGACATTCAGACACTGGACTTTTTGGAGTAATCCTCTATTTCTCTTATCTTTTTCTTTTTTATATTTTCACTTTTTTTCTTTATATATATTGGAAGACTTCACCAATTTTGTCTTCTAGCTCTTCATTAAACCATATATTGGCAATCTTTCACTTTTTTTTTAATTTTCACAAGCTCCTTCTGTTTTCTCTATTCACTCTTTTTTTTAATTATTCTCTTGGTTATATAAATATAACTTTGCAATTTCTCTAAAAATAGTAATTATAGATTTTAATATTTTCTTTTGTTCCCCAAATTATCTCTGCTTGCTCTTGATTTGTTAATTATGATCTTTCTCTTACATGCTGCTGGTTTTACTCACATGCCTAATTATCTCTACATGTCTATTTTTAATAACCAATGAATAGACTGATGATTCAAAGCGGGTAGTTTCCTCTGTTGTTGAGTTTATACATCTATTTTTGAAAGGGAAGGAAGAGCTTTCCAGTCACTAGCCAGAGCCTGTCCAACAGCACATTTCAAATTAGAGTACAGATGAGAAGTCTGCCTGGAAGTTAGGATTCCCAGATGTTAAGATAAACAGGGTTTTAACCTAGACAACTAAAATCTACCTCAGACCACTTCAGTGGTTCCTCAGAAAATTGCTGAGAAAATTTCAGTTACTCTAGAGAAAGACCTTTGCTATATTTTTTGCATGTGGGTAAATCCCAACTCAGTCATTAGCACATAGGCATGGGCAGGTGGAAAGGGCAGGACCAGAAGAAAAGTTCCAGGAAAATACTTTCAAAGGCTCTGATTTCAACTCCATTCCTCACTCCCCAAGTTTTTCACCAGAAGATTACCTTCTTCTTCCCTTGCAGCCCTGACAATAGAGGGCTCTGGACCATAGCTTCTTTTGTTCCGTTTAGTCATCCCTTCATATCCATCTGCCTTCTGCTGCCCAGAAATACGGTCCATTGTTGCCCTGCTAAAGAGCATGTGTGATGGGAAATAGTGTTGCAGTCATCTTTGGAAAATATAATCTGCCACATTAATAAATACTACAGAAATAGCTACTAGTCAATTTCAGAAGAGCATGAAATGGGGCAGGTGTTGGGGAAGGGGAGGGGTACAGACAGAAACAACTCATTTTAATTCTATATTTCCAGCTCAAGAATTGAGTTAAAACATACTTATTCAGAGACATTTATTCAGAATATAAGCTTTCCTAATGTTGAAATCTTACCCATGTATTTGATACCCTTTATTTTCTGCTCTTTATATTCATTAAGACATTAAAGATATTGTAAAAAAAAAAAAAAAAAGCCAGTTCCTCTATTCAATTCAATTTAAAGAATATTTACTGATATTGGGACGCCTGGGTGGCTCAGTGGTTGAGCCTCTGCCTTTGGCTCAAGGTGTGATCCTGGAGTCCTGGGATTGAATCTCGCGTCGGTCCCCCTGCATGGAGCCTGCTTCTCCCTCTGCCTATGTCTCTGCCTCTCTCTGTGTCTCTCATGAATAAAATAAAATCTTTAAAAAAATATATTTACTGATATTGACTCTATTCCAAATGTGCTCATAAATTCTATATTGTCTCCTCTTCCACTCAAAAAGGAGTAGTCCTTGATTTAAACATACAATCCACTTTGTAGCTTTTTTCTGCTTATAATATTGTATGTTTTATGATGTAATTGTAAGGTATATGAAGTAAGGTCTCCCATTGTTATATGCCACCTAATGCCCAACACTTAATAAATATTTGTTGTATTATTTAGTTTTTCTCAGAAACTTAGGACCTAGATATTATACCTTTTAGTGAGAGAAGAATTCCTCAGGCATATTTACCTTTGTTTTAACCAAAATCCTTAAAAATGTGGTTATATGATTTTTCAAACTACAGAATATAAGTTCAGTGAAATGAAAGCAGTCTCCTGGACTATGAAGGGAAAAATGACTTAAGAAGCCAGTCAACAAAATCATAAGATCAAAAAATTATTAAAAATAGCCTGAAATTCTAAAAACACAGTAGTATACATCCATTTAGAATATTCAGTGTAGGACAAACAAGCAATATGAGAATTGAAATTCATAATCATGGCATTATGGCATTACATCTAAGTACAGGAATTAGGGGGTCCAAATACTTAGGTTCAAACCCCAGCTCCTCAATTTAATGACCACATAGCTTTGCAGATGCTGTTTTTTTCTATCTGGCTTTTGTTTCCCCATATTTAAAAAGAGAATAATAATGACTGAGTCTTATAGTAAAATTCAATAAATGTTATTACCATATGCTTTAGTCTTCTACATCAAAATTACTTTAGATACTTTCAATTTAAGAAAAGTATAACTAGCATTCTAGAAAGATTTCCACCTAAAATAAATCAAAAAGAAAACAAATAAAAACGGATGTGTGAGAAGAAACTGTGATGTTCATATAATCCTTAACATTTTTAAGCAGCTGCTGTATCCCAGGCACTACTATAGGAATTAAGTATGAATTTCCTCATTAAAAACAACACTATCATAGGTATTCTTATCTTCCTTCTATATAAGAGAAAACGAAGATTCAGAGATAATGCCCATCTACTTTTTTTAAATTTATTTTTTATTGGTGTTCAATTTACCAACATACAGAATAACCCCCAGTGCCCTTCACCCATTCACTCCCACCCCCCGCCCTCCTCCCCTTCTACCACTCCTAGTTCGTTTCCCAGAGTTAGCAGTCTTTACGTTCTGTCTCCCTTTCTGATATTTCCCACACATTTCTTCTCCCTTCCCTTATATTCCCTTTCACTATTATTTATATTCCCCACATGAATGAGAACATATAATGTTTGTCCTTCTCTGACTGACTTACTTCACTCAGCATAATACCCTCCAGTTCCATCCACGTCGAAGCAAATGGTGGGTATTTGTCATTTCTAATAGCTGAGTAATATTCCATTGTATACATAAACCACATCTTCTTTATCCACTCATCTTTCGATGGACACCGAGGCTCCTTCCACAGTTTGGCTATTGTGGACATTGCTGCTATAAACATCGGGGTGCAGGTGTCCTGGCATTTCATAGCATCTGTATCTTTGGGGTAAATCCCCAACAGTGCAATTGCTGGGTCATAGGGCAGGTCTATTTTTAACTCTTTGAGGAACCTCCACACAGTTTTCCAGAGTGGCTGCACCAGTTCACAGTCCCACCAACAGTGTAAGAGGGTTCCCTTTTCTCCGCATCCTATCCAACATTTGTGGTTTCCTGCCTTGTTAATTTTCCCCATTCTCACTGGTGTGAGGTGGTATCTCATTGTGGTTTTGATTTGTATTTCCCTGATGGCAAGTGATGCGGAGCATTTTCTCATGTGCGTGTTGGCCATGTCTATGTCTTCCTCTGTGAGATTTCTCTTCATGTCTTTTGCCCATTTCATGATTGGATTGTTTGTTTCTTTGGTGTTGAGTTTAATAAGTTCTTTATAGATCTTGGAAACTAGCCCTTTATCTGATACGTCATTTGCAAATATCATCTCCCATTCTGTAGGTTATCTTTTAGTTTTGTTGACTGTATCCTTTGCAGTGCAGAAGCTTCTTATCTTGATGAAGTCCCAATAGTTCATTTTTGCTTTTGTTTCTTTTGCCTTCGTGGATGTATCTTGCAAGAAGTTACTGAGGCCGAGTTCAGAAAGGGTGTTGCCTGTGTTCTCCTCTAGGATTTTGATGGAATCTTGTCTCACATTTAGATCTTTCATCCATTTTGAGTTTATCTTTGTGTATGGTGAAAGAGAGTGGTCTAGTTTCATTCTTCTGCATGTGGGTGTCCAATTTTCCCAGCACCATCTATTGAAGAGACTGTCTTTCTTCCAGTGGATAGTCTTTCCTCCTTTATCGAATATTAGTTGACCATAAAGTTCAAGGTCCACTTCTGGGTTCTCTATTCTGTTCCATTGATCTATGTGTCTGTTTTTGTGCCAGTACCACACTGTCTTGATGACCACAGCTTTGTAGTACAACCTGAAATCTGGCATTGTGATGCCCCCGGATATGGTTTTCCTTTTTAAAATTCCCCTGGCTATTCGGGGTCTTTTCTGATTCCACACAAATCTTAAAATAATTTGTTCTAACTCTCGAAGAAAGTCCATGGTATAATGATAGGGATTGCATTAAATGTGTATATTGCCCTGGGTAACATTGACATTTTCACAATATTAATTCTGCCAATCCATGAGCATGGAATATTTTTCCATCTCTTTGTGTCTTCCTCAATTTCTTTCAGAAGTATTCTATAGTTTTGAGGGTATAGATCCTTTACCTCTTTGGTTAGGTTTATTCCTAGGTATCTTATGCTTTTGGGTGCAATTGTAAATGGGATTGACTCCTTAATTTCTCTTTCTTCAGTCTCATTGTTAGTGTATAGAAAAGCCACTGATTTCTGGGCATTGATTTTGTATCCTGCCACACTACCGAATTGCTGTATGAGTTCTAGCAATCTTGGGGTGGAGACTTTTGGGTTTTCTATGTAGAGTATCATGTCATCGGCGAAGAGGGGGAGTTTGACTTCTTCTTTGCCAATTTGAATGCCTTTAATGTCTTTTTGTTGCCTGATTGCTGAGGCTAGGACTTCCAGTACTATGTTGAATAGCAGTGGTGAGAGTGGACATCCCTGTCTTGTTCCTGATCTTAGGGGAAAGGCTCCCAGTGCTTCCCCATTGAGAATGATATTTGCTGTGGGCTTTTCATAGATGGCTTTTAAGATGTCGAGGAATGTTCCCTCTATCCCTACGCTCTGAAGAGTTTTGATCAGGAATGGATGCTCTATTTTGTCAAATGCTTTCTCTGCATCTAATGAGAGGACCATATGGTTCTTGGTTTTTCTCTTGCTGATATGATGAATCACATTGATTGTTTTACGAGTGTTGAACCAGCCTTGTGTCCCAGGGATAAATCCTACTTGGTCATGGTGAATAATTTTCTTAGTGTACTGTTGGATCCTATTGGCTAGTATCTTGTTGAGAATTTTTACATCCATGTTTATCAGGGATATTGGTCTGTAATTCTCCTTTTTGGTGGGGTCTTTGTCTGGTTTTGGAATTGAGGCGATGCTGGCCTCATAGAATGAATTTGGAAGTACTCCATCTCTTTCTATCTTTCCAAACAGCTTTAGGAGAATAGGTATGGTTTCTTCTTTAAACGTTTGATAGAATTCCCCTGGGAAGCCATCTGGCCCTGGGCTTTTGTGTCTTGGGAGGTTTTTGATGACTGCTTCAATTTCCTCCCTGGTTATTGGCCTGTTCAGGTTTTCTATTTCTTCCTGTTCCAGTTTTGGTAGTTTGTGGCTTTCCAGGAATGCGTCCATTTCTTCTAGATTGCCTAATTTATTGGCGTATAGCTGTTCATAATATGTTTTTAAAATCGTTTGTATTTCCTTGGTGTTGGTAGTGATCTCTCCTTTCTCATTCATGATTTTATTGAGTCTTCTCTCTCTTCTTTTTAATAAGGCTGGCTAATGGTTTATCTATCTTATTAATTCTTTCAAAGAACCAACCCCTGGTTTTGTTGATCTGTTCCACAGTTCTTCTGGTCTTGATTTCGTTGAGTTCTGCTCGAATCTTTATTAGCTCTCTTCTTATCCTGGGTGTAGGATCTTTTTGCTGTTTTTTCTCTAGCTCCTTTATGTGTAAGGTTAGCTTTTGTATTTGAGTTCTTTCCAGTTTTTGAATGGATGCTTGTATTGCGATGTATTTCCCCCTTAGGACTGCTTTTGCTGCATCCCAAAGATTTTGAATGGTTGTATCTTCATTCTCATTAGTTTCCATGAATCTTTTTAATTCTTCCTTAATTTCCTGGTTGACCCTTTCATCTTTTAGCAGGATGGTCCTTACCCTCCCCGTGTTTGAGGTCCTTCCAAACTTCTTGTTGTGATTTAGTTCTAATTTCAAGGCATTATGGTCTGAGAATATGCAGGGGACGATCCCAATGTTTTGGTATCGGTTCAGACCCGATTTGTGACCCAGTATGTGGTCTATTCTGGAGAAAGTTCCATGTGCACTTGAGAAGAATGTGTATTCAGTTGAGTTTGGATGTAAAGTTCTGTAGATATCTGTGAAATCCATCTGGTCCAGTGTATCATTTAAAGCTCTCGTTTCTTTGGAGATGTTGTGCTTAGAAGACCTATCGAGTATAGAAAGAGCTAGATTGAAGTCACCAAGTATAAGTGTATTATTATCTAAGTATTTCTTCACTTTGGTTATTAATTGATTTAAATATTTAGGAGCTCCCACATTCGGGGCATATATATTGAGGATTGTTAAGTCCTCTTGTTGGATAGATCCTTTAAGTATGAGATAGTATCCCTCTTCATCTCTTACTACAGTCTTTGGGATAAACTTTAATTGATCTGATATGAGGATGGCTACCCCTGCTTTCTTTTGAGGACCATTTGAATGGTAAATGGTTCTCCAACCTTTTATTTTCAGGCTGTAGGTGTCCTTCTGTCTAAAATGAGTCTCTTGTAGACAGCAAATAGATGGGT
Source organism: Canis aureus (assembly GCF_053574225.1). Taxonomy (NCBI): domain Eukaryota; kingdom Metazoa; phylum Chordata; class Mammalia; order Carnivora; family Canidae; genus Canis; species Canis aureus. The sequence continues at coordinate 62,046,904 of NC_135611.1, read as the reverse complement.
CCTGCTTTTTTATCCAGTCTGAAACCCTGCGCCTTTTGATGGGGTCATTAAGCCCGTTCACGTTCAGAGTTACTATTGAGAGATATGAGTTTAGTGTCATCATGATATCTATTCATCCTTGTTTTTGTGGATTGTTCCACTGAACTTCTTCTTAAAGGGGAATTTTAAGAGTCCCCCTTAAAATTTCTTGCAGAGCTGGTTTGGAGGTCACATATTCTTTCAGTTCCTGCCTGTCTTGGAAGCTCTTTATCTCTCCTTCCATTTTGAATGGGAGCCTTGCTGGATAAAGTATTCTTGGTTGCATGTTCTTCTCATTTAGGACCCTGAATATATCCTGCCTGCCCTTTCTGGCCTGCCAGGTCTCTGTGGAGAGGTCTGCTGTTACCCTAATACTCCTCCCTATAAAAGTCAGGGATTTCTTGTCTCTTGCTGCTTTAAGGATCTTCTCTTTATCTTTGGAATTTGCAAGCTTCACTATTAAATGTCGAGGTGTTGAATGGTTTTTATTGATTTTGGGGGGGGGGGGGGGAATCTCTCTATTTCCTGGATCTGAATGCCTGTTTCCCTTCCCAGATTAGGAAAGTTTTCAGCTATGATTTGTTCAAATACATATTCTGGCCCTCTGTCCCTTTCAGCGCCCTCGGGAACCCCAATTAAACTTAGGTTTTTCTTCCTCAGGCTGTCGTTTATTTCCCTTAATCTATCTTCATGGTCTTTTAATTGTTTGTCTGTCTCTGTTTTCCTCAGCTTCCTTCTTTGCCATCAACACGTCTTCTTTGTCACTCACTCGTTCTTCCACCTCGTTTACCCTCATCGTTAGTACTTCTAGTTTGGATTGCATCTCATTCAATTGATTTTTAATTTCTGCCTGATTGAATCTAAATTCTGCAGTCATGAAGTCTCTTGAGTCCTTTATGCTTTTTTCTAGAGCCACCAGTAGCTGTATAATAGTGCTTCTGAATTGGCTTTCTGACATTGAATTGTAATCCAGATTTTGTAACTCTGTGGGAGAGAGGACTGTTTTTGATTCTTTCTTTTGAGGTGAGGTTTTACTTCTAGTCATTTTGCTCAGTGCAGAGTGGCCAAAAAGAAGTTGTATTGGGAAAAGGAGAAAAAGAGAGAGAAAGATGGAAAGAAAAGAGAAAAAGAAAAAAGACAAAAAGAGAAGAAAAAGAGAAAGAAAAAGAAAGAAAGGAAAAAAAGGGTGGGGGAAAGCAAACAGAAATCAAAAAGAAAAAAACCAAAAAACAAAAAACAAAACCACAGGGTAGTATCTTCTGATTCTGTATACTTTAAGTCCCTTGACTTCCCCTGGAACTTCTCCGTCTAGTTGGCCTTCTGGGGGAAGGGCCTGTTGTGCTGATTTTCAGGTGTTAGCACTTGGGAGAGCTGCTCTACCCCCTGCCTGGTGCAGGGCTCAGTGGGGGTTGTTTACCCCGTGATGCCCCAGGAGCAACAGCGCTAGTGGCGGGGCCAGCTCTGGAGCCCTGGATTCAGCCCCCGCAATAACTCCGGAGCTCTCCGTCTGCAGGGCCTGGAGGCTCCGGGGCGGGGCCGCTGATCTGCTCAGCTGGGGCAGGAGCGTCCTCGCTGTCCTGGGCCCTCCCGGCCTCTGCTTGTCCCGGGGGAGGCCGGATCCTGGGCTGTGTCCGGGCGCCCTGTGCTCCGGGGCCTGTGCTGTTGGATTCGCGCTCCCGGCCCGCAGCCCCCTCCGCGGAGCCGCCCCCGAGCCCCTCCGAGCTGCTCCTGGAACCGCGCAGCCCCCTGTGCACGGAGCCTCTTCCTCCGCCCGAGCCCCTCCGAGCTGCTCCGGGTCCCGCCGCCCGCGCTGCAGCCCTTAGGGAGCTCGGCGCACTCTCCCGGGGCGCAGGTGTCTGTTAGTGTCCCCGGGAGCCCGAGGGCATCCCCGCCCTCCTGGGGTCCTGCTCCAACTCCCTGCGAGCCCCTTTCCACCTGGGAAGGTTGGTGCAGCTCCTGCTCCTCCGGGACGGGGCTCTCCTGTCCTGGGGACACTCGCCCTGGCCTCAGCCCGGCTCCTCGTGCGGCCCCTCCCCCTTGGAGGCCTTTTGTTTCTTTATTTCTTTTTCGGTCTTCCTACCTTGATAGAAGCGCGAACTCTTCTCACTATAGCGTTCCAGGTGTTCTCTCTTTTAATCTCAGGCCGAATTACTAGATTTTCAGGATGATTTGCAGATTACCTAGGTAATTTGGTGGGGACAGGTGATTTGGTGACCCTACTCTTCCGCGGTCTTGCCCCTCCCCTCCAAGATGGTGTGTTCTAATTAATCAGAGTTGACCAGCAGACTGTCATGCATTGACAGAAGGTAAGTTTTATCTTACCTCAAGAAGAGGCTCATTGGTAATTTCTCAGAAGTGTTCTAGGAGGAGCTTAACTGTAGAGATTTGGTTGGATCAAATGACTGTTAATAATCTTACTGTTGTCCCAGAAAGGACCAGAAAATGGTGCAAGGAAGACTTAAAACAGTGTGGACACAGTTATCTCCCAGCCAAGAGAGAGAGACCTCACTTTCCAGGGGAATTGTTCCTTATAGGGAGCAATTTGATGATCAGATATATAGAAAAGTGAAAACCTCTCAGTGCATTCCATTTATTTATTCACTCATTCACCACTTCATCAATATAACAGTATTTTTGGAGTGCCCATTATGTGAAAACACTGTGATGACAGCAAACTTGGAAGGAGTCCAGATGTAGCTTGAGTACTCATGGTATCTAAAAGGAGGCTACAGTGATAAGTCAATAGAAAGGAGAATAATAATGTGTTGGAAGTACGTGGTTGAGAAGTGCGGGTGATTTGGGAGAGATTTGATAAGAAAGAAATGTCACAAAAACATTAGCCAATTTATTCTTTCCTCTCTCCCTTTCTCCTTCTTTCTCTCTCTCTTTTTTCCCCCTTCCTCCCCCCACCCCTTTAGTTAGTCTGGCCTATGTCCAGTTGGGACAATAAACGTTTTCATCAGTCTTTTCTTATATACCAACTGGCATGGACAATTTTCCATGAACCCCTGCTGAGAGTAGCTTGGCCATTCATTTATAATAGCATCTCTTATCCATTATATTAAAGACATTTATAGTAATATACTCTCAAAATAGGATTTGGGTAAAGTTTATTGTTCTATTACTCAAAAAACCCCACCACAGTAGTGGTTTACACAGAATAAATACTCCATATTTGTTGAATATATTAATTAATGAACAAAGAATACTGAATATTTACCATATTTGTTATGTAATATTTTGTACTTTAATGTATCAGTGTCTCATCTAATAACCCTGTGAGTTATTATTATTCTTTCTAATCTTTGTATAATTTTAGTATTCAAAATAGAATTTTGACCAAAATAAGGTAAATGTGTTCAGTCATGTATCGGGAATAATTCAGTTCAAGGCTTAAATCTATTCTCAAAGGACTTTGTGGCAGGCCAGGTAGTATTAAATATATTTTGTAATGTGGCAAAATGGGGCTTAGGCAGAATCGTACTCCACATCAAACAGCCTTAACTGTTTGGATTTTAATTCTTTTAACCTCAAAATCACTTATTTTTCCACAATAAACGGTCTTTAATGCGTATCTTTTTGTTGAGAGTTTTGCTAATTGAGGTATCTGAGAAGGAGACATACAGGATAAGCATATTATTTCTTTTTCCAAGAACCACACAGAGTATACCTAACTGGCTTCCGAGTATGGTACAGAACTGCAAGTCTATTTTCAACGTTTGGTAGTTCAGACATTCTGTTTCTTGACAGAAACAAAAATTAAAAAAAAATCTTAAAAGAAAATTGAAGGTTGTACTGATTTTTAATAAAATGCTTTTCAAAAATACATATTCCTTACCTTTTCTGGGCTTAGTTTCCTTATTTGTAAAGAGAAGACAATTGGATTATATGGTATCTAAGTTCCTGCCAAGAGCAGGCTTATTTCACTATCATGAAGAAAGTTCTTATATTTTTTCCTCCAGCTATTAGTAGCTTGTTTTCTTCTTTCTTTTCATCACTCTGATTGCAGACAGTTTTCCAGCGTGATACATTAGTATATGAGAGCTTGTAGAGATAGCTTCCAAAATACTTATAAGGTTATACATCTTCCTATATAATGACACTCATTTTGTTAACTGTTGTTAGAAATTTGGGGAAAGGGGATCCCTGGGTGGCGTAGCGGTTTAGCGCCTGCCTTTGGCCCAGGGCATGATCCTGGAGACCCGGGATTGCATCCCACGTCGGGCTCCCGGTGCATGGAGCCTGCTTCTCCCTCTGCCTATGTCTCTGCCTCTCTCTCTCTCTCTCTGTGACTATCATAAATAAATAAAAATTTAAAAATAAATAAATAAAAAGAAATTTGGGGAAAGAGGATTTTAAAACCAAGAGTCATTAGTTATTCCACAGTCTGCTTCATATTGATGTGTCATTTTTAGGTGTTCATACTTATCTCTTTCTGAAGTGGGCAGAAATTATATTCTCTTATTTGTATCTCTGAAACATATCACTTCATAGTGAAAGACATGCTGGTGACATCTTGCTGACAGGAAGAATGGTCTGTGTCAGCAATAACAACCGCGTTCCTCTTCCCTGACCCTACCATTTATCTTCTGGGTGCCACCTCTCATACTGTCATACCTTCTATAGGCTTGCTGGGGAAATTTTAAAATGACTATTGTGTCAATTTTCTCATGTGGTGAGTATATCCAGACTGCTACACTTGTCAAGTATAGAAAATGGCACTTGCAATAGCCCAGAAGTCACCCCTGTTCTGACTCAGTGGTGGCCCACAGCACAGACTAAAACACGTGAGAACTGCTGCTTGTCACGGGAAGATACGCATTTTCTAAAGAAAGAAAACTATCTTGGAACTTCTGAATATGACAACCTTTCCTGTTCACACTCAGTAAACACATTAGCTAGATCCATCTGATTGTCAATTAGCAGTGCTTTTGCCAGGAATGCTGGCATCGATGCTGTTTTTAGCACTGAAAAATCCTGTGGGAGAAATGAGGAATTTAGCACATTGTAGGTATTATGATTCCTGAGTGTCTGACACTGGTATTCTCAGAACCATTATAATTAACTTTTCAATCAGAAAAACTGACTTTTGCTGTTGGATTTCAAGAGGAGGCCCTTTGAAAAAAACTAAAATAAAGGTTTGGATTGAATCTACTTTCTGAGGCAAATCACATCTCACATTACTGGGCGCTTGGACTGAGGAGCTCATAGGGCAAATGAGGCCAAGGTCAGCAGGCTTTAGACATCATGGGCCAAGTGCCATCTTGTAAGAAATTATTTTCTCCCTGGTTATAGCCTATGCCTCTGGCCCTGACTTGCTCTCTCATCAAGAAATAGTGTTTGTTCTGACAGAAGGGAGACCATAAAAGAGATCATGAATGATGGGGAAAATCATCATACTCCTGAAATAAAGCAGAGAGCTAGACTAAATATGGATTTGTAGTTTCTCCATTACATTGAGCCACACAAAATTGCCATTTTGTTAGTCAAAAAGGTAAAATGACAGCAATTTCATATGGATTGACATTATTATTATTATTATTAATTTTTTTTTTTTTTACTATAATACAGGAAGGAGGATTTAGAGAATTCTACTAGTCTGGAGGTCAGATTCTTTTTCATGCAAACATGACTTCCTCAAAGCTAAATAATCAGATCTATGATATTTTAAATACAGGGTAATCTAAAAGAAGATTTTAGGATAAACAGGATGAAAAATCTATTAAAATTTTTTTCTCTCTTATTTAAACCAGTTAGTTATTGGGGCAATATCATGTGGGTATTACAACATTTAGAGCCAGGATGGAAGAGTTCAAATTGTAGCTTTACAGATGTTAACTTCACATTGGACAGGTTACTTGCTCTGTGATTTAGTTGCCTTACCTTTAAAATAGGAATGATAATAGTTCCCATCTAATAAAAATGCTGAAAAGATTAAATGAATTAATCCACATAATACATTTTGGATGGCACTCAACAAATGTTAGCTATTATAAATATAGTTACTTATAATTACAATACCAAATGACACTATGAAATAAATGAATTAGAAATGCAGATCTATGTGTTTCTGAGGTAGATTTTGAGTCTAGAGCAACAGAGCCCAGTACTATATTTTAGTACAGACCAGTAGTGTTGAGTAAGCTCATGTGCTTGTTGGATGATAACATTATCAAAGATACTGAGACATTTCACATGATGAACTTTAGAAGAGCCAAGAACTCCAGCAAGCTCTAAAGATAGATCATCAGCCTGCATAGAATTGATCTCTTGCTGGCTTACAGATCAAAAGTGTAATGACCTTACAGTGAGCTTTTTAGAAGATAAGTGAGATTGCACGAGGACGATGTTACTGACTGTGGGTCATGATGTTCTCACTTCTATCAAATCTTTGGTGTCTGAAATTTTGTCACATGATTCCTGTCACCAAGAAAAAGAGGCCTCCTCTCTCATCTAAGAATTGTGTGAGGCTCAAGAAATACATGACAACCAAGTTTTCATTTGAGCAGGGTGAGAGATAAGTTCTCAATATCCCACTAAGGGATGAGATACCTGAGATAATAGTGTTCATGGTTGAATGACTGATAAAAATACAGGGAGGCAAAAGCCAAAAGCTAAGCAGATGTAAAGTGATATCTCACCATGGTTTCAAATTAAATTTTCCTGATGATTAGTGATGTTGAGCATATTTTCATGTCTGTTTTTCGTCTGTATCTGCTTAGGAAAAATGTATATTCAGGTCCTCTGCTCATTTTTAAATGGATTGTTTTATTGGTGTTGAGTTGTATAAGTTCTTTATATATTTTGGATATTAACTCCTTATCCATATATCATTTGGATATTAACTCCTTATCAGATATATCATTTCGTCTATTCAGTAGATTTTCTTTTTGTTTTATTGATGGTTTCCTTCATTGTGCAAAAGCTTTTTATTTTGATATAGTCCCAGTAGTTTAATTTTGGTTAAATACAAAGAACTAACTGGTGCTTACCAGAGGGGGGTGGGTGGGTAGGGGGATGGGTGACATAGGTTTAAGGGGATTAAGAGTATACTTATTTTGATGAGCACTGAGAATATCTGAAATTGTTGATTCCTTGTATTGTACACCTGAAGCTAATATAACACTGTTAATTATACTTGAATGAAAAAAACAAAAAAAACCCAAAACACCAGACAGAATTATCAGGGCAGTGGGCCTCTACCATTTCCTTCTTCCACTGACAACCATGGAGGTCATGGGTAGAATGACCAGGACTTCCAGAAAAGGGAATCCCTTTCACACCATATTTAGTAATAGATTTGAAGTGAAAGGTCTGTGGTAATTGTTTTACTCTGATGATGTTAAGGAGAGTGGATGGTTGTACAAACTCTCATAACCTCCCTGTTCTCTCTCATGGACTCAAATTTGTTCGTTCTGACAATTCCACAACCCTGGTTAACTATCCAATTACTCTTCGCTAAATCAAAGTAGTTGAACATTACTGGAAAAGAAGACACTAACTGGTTTCACGTTAAATTCACAATATCTTTCAGATGGGCACTCAATACTGCCTTACATTTCTATGAAATTTCCCTTTCTTTTAGGATTCGTAGAATGTGTTGTGATGAATCCCTTTCATCCTTCATTTTGGTAATTTATGCTCTTTCACCTTTTTTGTTGATCAGTCGAGCTAGGGGCTTATCAATTTTGTTGACCTTTACAACGAACTATCGTTTCACCTTGTTAAATATCCCTCCTATTTGTTTTCATTATCTATATTATAGCCTTATGTTAACCTATTTGGGGTTTACCTTGGTTTGTTTTTTTTTTTTCTGACTTAAGGAATCTCAGATCATTGAATTTTAGAGGTTCTCAAACCTTTTGGTCTCAAGATTAAATTGCATTTTTTAAAAACTGTGGACAACCTCAAAAAGCTTTAGTGAATTATATCTATGACTATTAATATTACATTCCACATAAAATTAAAACAAACGTTATAGTTAAAAATGGCAATAATAAACCTATTATACGTTAACAAAGTGACATTTATGAAAAAATAACCATTTTCAAAAAATATTAATGAGAAATGGAATTGCAAAACTATATATATATTGTCTAGCTTCAGGAGACAGCTGGATTCTTATTCCTGTTTTTGTATTCAGTCTATTGAAATATACTGTTTTGGTTGGAATTTATGAAGAAAATTCAGCCTCACACAAAATATATAGTTGGAAAGGGAAGGATTTATTTTAAAAGCTTTTTCAGATAAATGTGGATCTTCTCCTTAATACTACCCTAAAACTCAACAAATCGTAGTTTTTCAAAAGTTAGTTGTATGTAGAATCTGTGAAACCATGGCTATGAACTTTTCATAGTCTCTCATATTAAAATCTACTGATCTACCTTGAATTTGACTGGACCTTTAGATCTTTTGTGTGTTAGTGTGTGTGTGTGTGTGTGTATACATATATAGCATGTATATGTATATAGTAGTAACATGATGCATTGGTAATTAGAAGACTCAATTCATGGAGTTATGCAAATCTTCCAAAGATTAATACATTTCATTATACAATGTAAAAAATCTATTTGTTAATATCACCACTGATTTCAGATTAGTCTTTCAACATCTGGTATTTGGAATTCATCAAATTCACTGTGGCACATAACTGGTTTCCCAACATTTTAAATTTTGTTATTGGTAACACATAGTGTCACTTGTTTTCCTTAAAATGACAAGCTCACTTCATTTATATTTGACAACATGCCTTCCAGACACTCAAGTCGAATTAACCATTCCTTGTCATTATTTCAAGTAAGAACAATCCCATGAAAAATGTGGCTAAGTCATCTTACGACTCTAACAACTATACAGGTGCTTTTCCTCAAGACTGTCATTATACTTTGATATGTAGCTGAACTGCCTTATCTGTCACACAAAACAGTGAAAATCTGTGCACACCAGGGTTTAGATTTAATAAAATCAATATTTCTACTACTTTATTAATGATACTCTTACATAATAAACTGGCTTTTTTTTTTCCTTCACTGCTAGTAATGGTACAGAATATAATGGCCACTACTGGAGTTTGGTGCCATTGCCTTGATTTCTGCTAAGACACCAGCAATTATACCCACTATTGCTTTTGCACCATTAGCGCGAATGTAACAAGTTGAAAAAACACAAATAATAGCATAGCATTATAATGAAAGTAGTTTTCCTGAAGTGTCTTTAAAGCTCCCAGATTTCTATGGACCGTACTTTGACAATCTCTGGCCTACAGCAATAAGAACAGGTTCATATATACACATTCAATAATGCTTTTTTCTACTAAAAATTGATTCTTTAATAAGTAGCATGTTATTTTATTGTTGGATTTTAATTCAGGAGATAACATTATGAGCAAGCAACAAATATCTAGAGAGAATTTAAGAACCTTTTCTTATAAGCCTTACTGGCTAATCTCTGTGTAAACTAACTTTTTATCTATGGTTATTTACATATGTACTTTTGGACAATAGATCCCCAAAGGTAAGCTTTTTATTAGCTATTTGCACTTATTATAATGACAGTAACTGCCCTACATCAAGCTATTGGTGTATGCCTGGCACTCTGCTAAGTACTTTATATTCACTAATTCATTTGACCCTCACAATTATGTTATGATGTGAGAATTATTATTTCTGTCAGACAGATGAATGCATGATAACTTCTCAGCAAGAATGTGCTGAGTGCATGAAGTCACTCATCTAAGGTTCCTCCCTCCTACAATCGCCTTCCCTACCACCACTCCATGAATAGTAGAACCAAGGCTCAAACCTGGTTATCTATGAAGCCTACTCTTGCTACTTATGGAATTCTGTTAGGTATTCTGATAGGACAGATGCTCTACATTCAATCCTAACTTAGCTAATTAGTTCTGTAATTTAATTTTCTGTACTTTTGGAGGTAGAGAAAGGTATCTGAGTAGTTGCCATCTGAAAAATTCATTCCTCTGTAAGTGTCCCAAACTGATGTAAACCAACACTGTATCCATGACATAATCCCAGATAGAAAGAAAATTTCTTCAGTAACTGTATCTGCTCACCTTCCAGTTTACTTCTCTAATCATACCAACTGATTATGTGGTTTAGTAAACATTTAATAAAAATATTAAGGATTTTTAAAGTTGCATTTTGTTACTAGAAGTTCATTTCAAAATTTTAAATTAATCTTTCCCTTCTTTTTTTTTTTTCCTTCATTAGTTTATCCATACTTTGCATGAGGAGTTTTGAAACTTTCTCAGATACTGGGAACACCACTGAAGGACATTTAGAACAGATATAGAAAATGTTTTTGTCAGAGGCCTAAACATACTTGGCGGTGTTGGGGGGAAATGCCATTAAAATTGTTTGGACTTATGATATACTTAAGGGTTCATAGGGAGAATTACTCAAAACATGCAAATAAAAATAAGGTTTTATCCGAAAATACCTGAAAATATTTTAATAATATATTACATTTTTTTCTCTTCCCCTTATCCATGTGGGAAAAAAACTCCACACGCTATAATAAATACTTTATCTTTTCTTCTTTCTTCTGATCAAAGTCTAAGACAGTTACAAAGAAATGCTCCTCCCCAAATAAAAGAGCACAATTCTCAAAGAAGAGAGCATAAATCTTGAGATCCTCATATCTCTTAGTAGGCTAAAATTTATTTGAAACATAATATGATAATGTGACTGAAAATTCAACCTACTAAAACCAGTGACACTCTAATATTCCTGAATACCCAACTGGCATTTGGCTGGTGCCTAATTTCAATGGGAAAATAAATAAATAAATAAATAAATAAATAAATAAATAAATAAATAAATAAATAAATAACGAGTTCAATTTCCTTGATCGAGGCTTCACAAAGACTTAAGGTTTAAGTGTATTTCCTGCACATCTTTACTATGATATTTAATAAGCTAAAAATATAGTTCATTGTTGGGAAATAAACTAGGAAGAAGTCACATAAAAGCTGTTTGAAGTCTGGAAAATGTGGTACTTTTCAGCCCATCAGAGGAAAAGTGACAGTTTTTACTGCTCCATGAAAACTTCTGGTAGCTTAAGTCTGTTTCTTGTTATTTTGTCCCCATTATTTTTTTAAAGCGTTTTCCTTTCCCCTTCTTTCCCTTTCTGAAACAGATTACTACAGACATTACCTGTCTTAAAACAGTTTTGCAGTCCTCATGCCATGGGGGTGTTAGGGGCTGACAAGATTCTGAAGTTTATGGCATAGCTTATTCTAAATATTCTTCATCAAGAAGGCATTTAAATCTTTAGCACTTTGAATATAAAGTATTGTGTTTCCTTCCTTGTGATTGATCACATTCCTATTTGCCATTGAAAAGGTATATTGTTTTTTACTTGTCGGCCAAAAGAGAAAATCCCTGATGTATATGAGATTTATCTTATAGTTGTCATCGTGTTGGAAAATTTAAAGCCTATAGGTAAAATCAATGTGAACATAAATCAAACCCAACTATTTTAAATAGGTTTGCTTTTTCAGGAGTATTAGTTTTTTAAGGGACATTGACTTAATGATGAATTAAAACAACTCTAATTTATAGATTTCCAATCTGTTTGTCAAAATCTCTCAGGCTGATCCTGCACTCCTTACTGGTCACTGTTTAATTTCTTTTAAGGTCATTAGTGGCCCTTCATGGGAGAGGCTTTATTTTTGTATAATATGTTTATATTTTCTACAGGCCCCATTTTCTCAAGAGATTTGCACTTCCCTAGAATTTTATAATTGTGTTAAGATTTACTCCCTAAACATTTTAATTTTTTTATCAAAAGGTTAAAATAAAATACCTGGCCAGAATTTAAAAGCTTATAACCATTTAATTGACCCTACCCTAATCAACTTTTCTCTACTGTATAAATAAACACCCTCATTCTGCATTTCACTTTGATAATTAGGCATAAGGAGTCATTGATGGTTCTTGTATGATGAAAGCAAGTATATTTAAAATCAATGAAAAACTTGCTTAGTTGTCCTGGAGAATATTTGGTTATCAACATTCACCAAGACATTAATGCAACTAAACTTAAATATAACCAAAGTTATTTTAATAACATCTTTTTGTCTGAAGATAAATAACCATTGGGACACAGTCCTCTGATCAATAATTAGTCAATCAAAGTCATTAAGATACAGAGCTTTCACTTACCTCAGAGAATGCATCAAAGATTTGTTTCCCTGGACAGGAAAGACTGAATTTTTACCAAAAATATAATATGCATTATTATTCTAAACATAAATTAAATTAACCCAAAATGGAAGAAAGATTTTAATTTTATGTTTTTAAAGATTTTATTTATTCATGAAAGACAGAGAGAGAGAGAGAGAGAGAGAGAGAAAGGCAAAGACACAGGCAGAGGGAGAAGCAGGCGCCATGCAGGGAGCCTGACGTGGGACTCGATCCTGGGTCTCCAGGATCATGCCCTGGGCTGAAGGCGGTGCTAAACCGCTGAGTCACCTGGGCTGCCCTTAATTTTATGTTTTAAAGTTACATGAGGATTAAGGAAATAAATGGGAAGAGACAAAAAAGTTATTACTTTATTCTGAATTCTGTATTTAACTTTCTATTGCCAATAAAACTACTCAAAAAAATAGGCTTAATGGGAATCTAGGACTATATTAATGAAATTAGTTTTGTATGAGAGGTCAGACCATTCTGATATGACAGATATGCCAATAATATAGTGGCTTATAGTGGCTCAGACACAAGGAGGGTTTATTTCATCCTCATAATGGTTCAGCGGTAGATGGAAGCATCAGGGTAGGCAGATGGCTCTGCCCCAGTGGGTCTTCCAGGAACCCAAGTTTCTTTTATCTTGTTCTGTCACTTTCTAAGAGGTTGACCTTATGCATATGGGTAGAAGCTGGCTCATGGCTAAGTGCATGCTAGACAGTGTGTGTGGTCCAAGAGAACAAACACTTGGAGGTAAGAATGGGAATAATGACTGGGCCAATATGATATAGGAGTGTGTGGACATAGAGGGGTGTATGAATAGAAAGAGAAGGGGAAGTGGGAGATTATGAACCATTTTAGGAAAAAGTTTTAGAGCAGAACTCTAAACATAGGATGATCTCATTGAGTAAGGGACAGAGAAGACACTTTGACACTTATCTTGAAGATTGACTCAAGATAATCTTTGGGTCAAGATGTGATACTATGGAAGATGAGATGTCTGGAGAGGAAGATAGTGACATTTGTGTGATAGTTTTGTGCATCATAAATCAGTAACTCATTATTAATGATGTGCAGTGGCATAAGAATGAGTAGCCACTTTCCAATCATCCAGGTGCCATGTAGAATCCCACTGAGAAGGAAAGAGTGGCATGTATATATATATATATATATATATATATATATATATATATAAATATACTTATATTTCCCATTTTTGAATTTCTGAGGGGCATGTTATTTTCTAGGGATCTAGAAGAAGAGCTGGGAGAGGAAGTACTCATGCCCTCACAATTAATAAAACTGAGGAACAATGATCCTATCCTATAAAGTAGGGATTACCAAGCTTTTTTCTATGATGGGACAGATAGTGAATATTTTAGGATTTGTGTGCCACGCAGTTTCTGTCACAACCACTTGGTTCCTCCAGTGTAGAGCACATGTAGCCATAGGCAAAATATAAAGAAATGAGCACAGTTGTGTTCCAATAAAACTTTATTTACAAATAAAAAATGGAGGGTTAGATTAGACCCCTAGGCAATACTTTACTGGCCTCTGTACTAAAGAAACAAAATGAGAGTAACTAGGTAAATTAGGCAAAGAACTTTTGAATTGTAAGTCTGTAAAAGCTTATAAGTTGCACTCTACTAGATACAAACTATTTAGAGAGATGGAGAATGACAAAGGAATAGAATAAACAGTATTATTTACTAGGCAATGAAGAAGATACTGATGCCCTTAGAAAGTGCAGATACTTTGGAATAAAAGATAATAAATGTTATTTTCACTATATATAAATATTATTTCCTCCCTAAATATTTTGATTCTAAAACAATACTGATAAACCAGCATAAGTTGTATGCAAAAATCTACAAAACATTAAAAATACATTTAAAATAATTTTAAAAAATGAACAAATGAATAGTTAATGAATACTTCATTCCAAGAGTTTCTTTCCTTCCTTCCTTTTCTTTCTTTCCTTCTTTCTTTTTCTTTTCTCCTTCCTTTCCTCCCTTCATTCCTCTCCCTCTCCTTCCTTCCTTCCTTCCTTTCTTTCTTTCTTTCTTTCTTTCTTTCTTTCTTTCTTTCTTTCTTTCTTTCTTTTTTCTTTCTTTTTTCTTTTTTCTTTCTTTCTTTCTTTCTTTCTTTCTTTCTTTCTTTCTTTCTTTCTTTCTTTCTCTTTCTTCTTTTCTCCTTCTTTCCTTCCTTCCTTCCTTCCTTCCTTCCTTCCTTCCTTCCTTCCTTCCTTCCTTCCTTCCTTCCCTCCCTCCCTCCTTCTTTCTTTCAATTAATTTAATCTGTCAGCCCAAAAAGAACTCATCTGGCATAGATAAACTGATCTAAGTCTTATACCAGACTTTCAAATTATTTTCATAATATAAAAAGTTATATCAGGAAAAGATATAGAATTTGCAATAGAATAACAACAGAAAATTATTATTCCTTCCAAAGGATTTTAAACACTAAATATTTTCATTGTTTATACAACACTCTAGAGCTTGCAAAGAATATAAAATAAACACTATTTTAAAATACTACATTAGAAAAATGTTTCTTATATATCAATGCTTGAGGCCCAAACAATATTTTTTGTGTAAGATGTAGCATCACCTCTTTTTCTCTCAGGTAATAAAGGTCATCAGAAATAATTGCCTTTACTACTTTGGAAATTGATGGTCAAATGAATAATAGCAGTTATCTCAATCAGCACTTCACTCTAAGCTGAAAAGGGTAAAAAGTTTTCCATTTGTGAAAGAATATGCTTACCTGTAGGTCTGTAGAAACTGGAACTCCTGGGCAGTAGAGATCTTGGATCAAATTTGCCTCTTCTAACCAATGGCTTCATGGTAAGCCTCTCTCGCTGTACTAGTGTTATTATTTGTCATTAGTTAAGAACCAGTTTTGAGATCTTCAAAAAGTTGAATGGCATCCTGTGATGATGCCCGATACTTGAGGCACTTTACAGTTTATAAAATGTTTTAATCCAAATGATTGGTTTTCAGATTTCTGACCACCCATTAAGATAGGCAAGGCAAAGACTGTGGTTCTTACTTTCTAAAGGAGAAAATAAACTCCAAGCGGTGGAGCAAATTGCAGTCCATAGCTCTTAAGAAAGAGCTGACACAAGGACAAAATCTCAAGTTTTTTGAGACTGCATATTTAGTCTACTTCTGTTTTAAGCCTGTGAACATTTGCACTTTAATATCTTCAAAGTCCATGCCTTCTTTTTACTTCCCACTGAGAACTTTGAGATGAACTTTATAGATTGGTAAAGATGGGTAAAGAATATCATGACAACTAAACATATCAAAAAGCAAAACAGCAACTATACAAAGGCTACCATTACAAACACCTATTAGCCAAGAAATGAGAGTTCTTGGCCTTCTAACTGCATGTTAACTGTGTGTCCTTGGACAAATCAGATGACCCATCTGCACTCAGCTTCCTTATCTATTAGGTGAAATGATTGTGTAAGATCCCTCCTACACATACAACTCTGAAATATTAGTAAAGGAATCCACATTCTTAAAAAGAATCTTGCTATGTTGCTCTCTCTTAAGATTGTTGGAATGAACTTCAGACTGCACTAGTACAGCTGCCAATTTTTTTTAACAGTTTGGACTGTGTAGCACTAACTTAAATCCACCTGTGGGAATAGAGTTGGAGGCAATACACCATCTCAGCTTGCTCTGTTTGCATTTTCAAAACCACTAAGGGAAGTCGGGCTGAACCTAGTTTTGGAAAAATATAGAAACTCTATATCAAACTTGACAAGAAAGATAACTCTATGCCATATTAATGACTTTTGATCATATTAGTAATTTCCTATTGCGTTGTTTTGGGATTCAGTTATGTTGGCACAAAATAAAAAACAATATGGTTACAATTTAATTTAATCTATTAAGATTCTCCAACATGGGACACAGGTGCATGCTATTTGAATGTTTTTAACTAGTACCGTTTTAAAATTTACATAATTGACAAATTACAGGCTTGATTAGACTGACATCAATAGGCGTGTCTGGCTAATCTGCATTTTCTGAATCTCTCCTGGGAGCCATCTTCTGTGTCTTATCTTCATTCATTTCCAGGCCTCGATTTTAGCTTGAGGAATTTACAAAGATAAAATAGTCTCACAATCAACAACATCAACTCCATGCCTCTTATTTCTTCTCTCCTCTTCTCCTATTTTTCTGAACTTTAACAAGATGATTATAAAGGACACACATTTCTCAAGAGTATCCAGCATTGCTGCCCACAAACATATCTTTGGATCCAGCAGACAGGCCTGTGGTCAGTGCCTTTTTCACCTTCCCTTTATAAGGTAAGGTCATCTAGTTCAATTCAGAGGCTGCATGCTGAACTGCTATTTCTCTAATTCCGGAAAGTAGCTTGCCATCCAAACACATAATTAAAGAGGGTAAAAGCATGTGTTACAGAATGGTGATGCAATATTTCGGGGAAGAGTCTGTTGGTAAAATCAGTAACACACCCACCTAGCCACTACCATATTTGTCTAACAGAGGCTATTTTTCCTACTTTGTGAACATTTAAGGTCAAGACTATTAATTGTTTCTATAAATATAGTTTGTGTCCAAGATTTGTCCGTATCAAAATTAATCATACATACCCTAATGAATACAAAACTATGTAGAATGCCAGAGGACTCATGTGTCAGTTTCCATGGTGTAAAGAACTTGCCAATGACCTTTATCAAGTTATTAAATCTCTCTTTGCTTTAGAATTCTGAACTGTAATCTGTAAAATGGAATGTGTGACTCCTACTTTGTTTTCAGGGAATCATAATTAAAAATTTTTTAAATGAATCTTAAGCCTTTTAGGAAAAAGTTTCCTACAAATGCATGGTATTTTCCCACTAATTAATTTATAATTTGTCATCCTAGCAGTTAATTTCTTCTCCTATGTTTAAATTAGATTTTTAGAGATGTAAGTTTCCAAAGTACTTCATTCAAAGAAATGTCTTGACAATTTCTACTAAAAATCACTTTTCTTCTTAAAGTGTATCTGGGGATCCCTGGGTGGCGCAGTGGTTTGGCGCCTGCCTTTGGCCCAGGGCGCGATCCTGGAGACCCGGGATCGAATCCCACGTCGGGCTCCCGGTGCATGGAGCCTGCTTCTCCCTCTGCCTGTGTCTCTGCCTCTCTCTCTCTCTCTGTGACTATCATAAATAAATAAAAATTAAAAAAAAATTAAAGTGTATCTGTTGAAATTTTAAAAGAACAATAAAGAGTGTTAATCAGAAATGGTCAAGAAACTTTTGCCTTCTTTGTAGTTTAATAGGGAGTACATTTTATTCCCTCAGCATCATTTTATTTATTGTTGAAACTAGAAGCAATTTTTTACCAAGGAACTTTTAAAACCAATTACTGATGCACACATAAATTACTGTCTATCTTCCCTCTGCTCCCACATATAAAAGCTATGTATCCTTCCTGGAAAGTATAGTATAAGGAGGGGAAATTAGAAATACAGAAAAAAACACAAATATTTCATGCACTTCTAATTGCAGGGTTACATTAGTATTACAAAAAACTTTATTTTCAATGATGACTCCAAAGGAAAGCAAACCCAGGAGCGGATGAGTAATAATTAACATCTGATTGGAAAGTTTTGTGTATGTTACTTTTTAAGAAAATTTGAAAGACTTTTCTGTACTGATCTTTCTGGTAAAGGAGCCCTGAGAGAAGGCAGGAATGTGATGTGCTGATCCTTCACACCGTCTGTAGCTATACACACCCCCGACCCTTCGAGAATATAACTCTGGGAAGAACAGTTTGAATCATACCACCTCCTTCCATGTCTGTAGTGTTTTAAGAAGTCAAAGTAGTTTCTAAAGAAATCTTGGGAGAATTAAGACCATCTAAACTTATTTTTCTAGACTTTTCTACACGTTTACCAGGATGAACTCCCAGCAGACTCGTCTTTTCTGAAAAGAATAGAACTTGTCATCTGCTGACAGAAGCTGAAGGACAGGCTTTCACACCCTTTCTCTGAGTCTGTATAGAGAAATTATAGTTGGGAATTAATAACATTCACATGATTCTGTTCAAGTTCCTTTGGAAACTGTAAAAATGGATATTGGGCATTTCTGCGTGAAAATCACCTTTGACATGTCACTGATATGAAAGACATGGTTAGAAAGGAGAAAAGGACCCTGGGGGTGAGTTGGAGGGGGGAAGAAGGAATTACATGGCTGATGTAACATTTCAGAAAAACCAGTTTCCCCAGAGAGCATCTTAACTTTTTATTTTATTTTGCCTATGTAAATAGAGCCTCCACAAGCTTTTTTTCTTCTTTCTCCTCTTTCTCCCCTCTGGAATGAAATTCTCATTTTTCTGTAGCTGCATTTCTGAATGTAGCAATTTCAAAATTTATTTTATATTCAATTTACTCAACTTATTATATAGGTCTTATTTATCTGTATTTTCATTTTGGTAAATGTGAGGTCAACCATAGTAAGATTCAAGGACAGGTATAATGGAGGGGCAACTTATCAACATTTAACCATCTTCAAAAAAGAGAACTTCCTAAAAGCATTCCTTTCATTGCCCTCATCTGGCATGTTTCTTTTTGTTAGGATCAAAGATTTGACAGAGATGAAAGACCTTCAACTTTACACAGAAATATATATCAACCAGGAAGAACTCCTTAAGTGGAAACATTCCTACAACAGTTTCCTTTATTTCCATCTCTTTATCTAATAAATTTTCTCAGACACCTTAAAAATGGAATGGAAGAAAGGAAATATTCTTTGTAGGCAATTTAGATTATGGCTGCATTCAACAAGCAGATTGAGAAAATATAGTCAACATAGCTACTTTTTAAAAATTTGCAAATTTGAGTCTTGTAGACCAGAAATTCAGATGACTAGGAAATACTCCATTGTTATTAAATATTTGGTACCATATTGAAATAAAACTGGCATAACTTATTGGTCAGACAATTAGTAGAAAGGTACAATTGAAAGTTGCTTTAGGCTTCTTTAATGTTCCCAATGATCCCTCTGTACCACTGAGGACAAGCCACGTACAAATCATTTCTAACTCTCATCTAAACAGAAAACAGATCTTTTATTTTTTCCAGACATATGAGTAGTTCTGTAACATATAGAATAAGACGTCCATATTATTAGTATCTTATTTGCAGGGAACAGTTACAAATTCATATTTGTTTTGTCTGTCTTATTATAAAATGTTTATTTTTAGCATAAAAACCAGCACATAAAGATACAGAAGAGAAGAAATTAAAATTGCTTACAAGCCCCTTTTCTCCACCACTCAGAAATAGTCATCTCCTGCTGCCCTGGAGTGGTGGGAGATTCAAGTGATGCTGGGATTGGAGTATATGTTCATGGGAAGACTGGAGATCAGGCCTTGAATCTTCCTAGGAGACAAGATATTCAAATAGAAATTTATTAAGGTGTAGAGTATATATGTCAAACTAAAAAACAATCTGTGCAGCAAAGGAAATAATGAACAAAATGAAAAGGCAGATCATAGAATGGAAGAAAATATTTGCAAATCACATATCCAGTAAGGGATTAATATCCAAATATATAAAGGATTCATACAACACAGTAGTAAAAACCCAAATAACCTGATTAAAAAATGAGCGAAAGACTTGAATAGATATTTTTCCAAAGAAGACACAGTGAAAAGGTGCTCAGCATCACAAATGACAAGGCAAATGCAAATCAAAGCCACAGTGAAATATCACCTCAGGTGTGTTAGGATGGCTATTATCAAAAGGTCAAAAAACAGCAGGTGTTGGTAAAGATGTGAAGAAATGGGAACTTTTATATACTGTCAGTGGAAATGTAAATTATTACAGGCATTATGGAAACAGTATGGAGCTTCCTCAAGAAAGTAAAACTACCATATGATCTAGCAAGCCGACTTCTGGGTGTATATCCAAAGATAAAATCACTATCTCAAAGTTCACTGCAACATTATTAATATTAGCCAAGATTCAGAAACAACCTAAGTGTCTGATGATGAGTTAATGGATAAAGAAAATGTGGTGTATGTGTGTATAATATGTATATATTGTATGCATATATAATGAAATACCATTCAGCCTTTAAAAGAAGGATATTTTGCCATTTGCAAGAACACAGATGAACTTAAAGGAAATACATCAAGCGAAATAAGCTAGACAAGAAAGATATATACCATATGATCTCACTTACATGTAGAATCTAATAAAAAGTAAGACTTCTAGAACCAGAGTAGAATTCTGGTTACAAAGAAAAAAAAAAAAGAAAGAAAAGAAAAAAAGAATTCTGGTTACCATGGGCTGGGGGTGGAGGAATTGGGAATTGGAGAGATGTTGGTCAAAGGGTACAAACTTTTAGTTAGGATGAGTAAGTTCTGGAGACCTAAGGTACAGCATAGTAGCTACAATGAATAGTAATATGTTGTAGACTTGAAATTTGGTAAGAGGGTTCTCATTGTGAGGGTGGGGGTAGGGGGAAGCGTAACTGTGAGGAGATGGGTATATGAATATGTTAATTACACTGATTATGGTAATCATTTCACAGTGTATATGCATACCAGAACTTTAAGTTGTTCGCCTTAAATATATACAACTTATGTCAATCATGGCTCAGTAAAACTGGGGAGAAAAGCCTCTTCTCCAAAGGTTTTACCTTAACAGATAAAACTTAAAAATAAAACATTTTCATAGGAAACTTCTATGTGTCTGTCTGGTCTTGGGAGCCTCACCTGAGGGAAATAAAAATCCTGGGCTATTTTTGATATTAGGAAAATGAAAAATTTTTGATATTAGGAAAATGAGGTGTGAGATAATATAAAAATGTATGTTTAGAATGACTAAGTACCAGAATAAGGAATCAAAACATAAAGAGAACAATAGCAAACTATGAAAAAGAATAGATTCATTTGAGAAAGAACAAAATAGAAATTCTAGAAATGTTTCCTTTGTTTCCCAGAGACCTCTTAATATCAGAGACCCTCAAGATTTAGCTCAGTTCTCTTCTGTATTCCCTCATTGTCTTTTTTTTAAAGAAAAATTATTACTGTAGTTGACATGCGATGTTATATTACTTTCAGGTGTACAACATAGTGATTCAACAATTTTATACATTAAAAAGGGCTTACTTACTACAGTGTCTGTTGCCATACAATGTTATTAAAATATTATTGACTATATTCCCCATGCTGTACTTTTTATCTCCATGACTTATTTATTTTATAATTGGAATTTTGTACCTCTATCCCCTTTACCAATTTTGCTCATCCTCCATTTCCTCCCCCTCTGGTAATGACCAGTTTGGTCTCTGTATTTATGAGTCTTTCTGGCTTTGTTTGCTCATTTGAGGATTTTTAAAAATTTATGACTCCACATATGGGTGAAATCATATGGTAATTATCTTTCTCTGACTTACTTCATTTAGTACATAACCCCCTAGGTACATCTATGTTTGTCATAAACAACAAGAACTTCTTTCTTTATGGCTGAGTAATATTCCACTGTACATATATACCACATCTTTATTCATTCATCTATTGATGGACACTTAGGCTGCTTCTATATCTTGACTACTATAAATAATGTTGTAGTAAATATAGGCATGCACATATTTTTTTCAAATTAGTGTTTTCATTTTCTGTGGATAAACAGTAGTGAAGTTACTGGATGATACGGTATTCCTATTTTTTTATTTTTTTATCAAACTTCATACTATTTTCCACAGTGGCTATGCCAATTTACATTCCCACCAACAGTGCACAAGAGTTCCCTTTTCTCTGCATCCTCTCCAACATTTGTTATTTCTTGTCTTTTTGATACTAGCCATTCTGACAGGGGTGAGGTGATATCTCATTGTAGTTTTGATTTGCATTTTCCTGATGATGAGTGATGTTAAACACCTTTCCATGTGTCTGTTTTTCGTCTGTGTGTTTTTGGAAAAATGTCTGTTTGGATTCTCTGCCCATCCTTAATCAGATTATTTAGGCTTTTTTGGTGTTGAGTTGTGTAAGATCTTTATATATTTTGGGTACTGACTCCTTATTATAAATATGGTTTGCAAATATCTTCTCTCATTCAGTAGATTGTCTTTTTGTTTTGTTGATGGTTTCCTTTGCTGTGAAAACCCTTTTTATTTTGGTGTATTCCCAATTTGTTTTTGTTTCTCTTGCCGGAGGAGACATATCTAGGAAAATGTTAATATTGATGTCTAAGAGATTACTGCCTGTGTTCTCTTTTAGGAGTTTCATGATTTCAGATCTGACACCTCGCAGTCTTAATGATCTCTGTAACCTAAACTTCAGATTCCTTCAATGCCTCAATTTGAATATTTAATAGAAATCTCAAATTTGGGATCCCTGGGTGGCGCAGCGGTTTGGCGCCTGCCTTTGGCCCAGGGCGTGATCCTGGAGACCCGGGATCGAATCCCACATCGGGCTCCCGGTGCATGGAGCCTGCTTCTCCCTCTGCCTGTGTCTCTGCCTCTCTCTCCTTCTCTCTCTGTGACTATCATAAATAAATAAAAATTAAAAAAAAAAAGAAATCTCAAATTTAATATGTCCATAACTGAACCAGATCTTATTCCCAAATCCGTTTCACCCACAAATATCCCTATCTCAGTTAATAGTTCTATCCTTCCTCTCCTTTGGTCACAACTACATCATGGACCTGTCATTGTTAAATCCTAGTTGGCTCTACTCAGGATAGATTTAAAATTGTGCCACTTCTCACCACCTTTATTGCTCTCACTATATTCTAAGCCCCTACCATCCTGCCTCTCCTAGATTACTGTTCTCCTGGATTCCATCCTTAAGTCATATAGATCGGACTCAACATAGTGGTCAGAAGTAAACCAGATTCTGTTGTTTTTGCTCAGAATCTTCAATTGTCTGCCCATCTCACTCAGAGTAAAATCCAAAGTTCTTAAAAGTTCCCACGAAGTTTGGCTAGTTCTGCACAACTACCACCCTCCCTAACTCCCCCCTGCCCTGTCCCCGCATTCATTTCTCATCTCATCCTTGTTTCCTTACTCCCTCTGCTGAAGCCATGCTGGTCTCCTCACTGTTCCTCAAAATTCTGGGTCTTGGGTTAGCTATTTCACTTACCTGGAATCTCCTCCCCTAAGGATCCTTACAGCTCCTCTCTCACCTTTTTTCAGATCTTAGCTAAAACATCAGCCCCTCTGAGAGCCCTTTCATGACCACCCTGTTTAAAATTGCTCCCCCTTCCCTATACTCGGTAGCCCTTGATCTTTATTTTTCTTTTGGAAATTAGTACTATAGTTGGACTATAGTCCATAACTATAACTATAGTCTGCTATAATTTACTGATGTGTTTCTTGTCTCCCCAAACAGAATACAAGCTCCAGGTGGGTGTAGCTTTTGTATGCTTTGTTCACTGCTAATGAGATTAAAAAATAAACTTTGATGAGCTTGTCCCTATTGACCTAAATGACATGTTTTTTTAGGATTCTTGAGAAGAGAACAGACTATTTTAAGTAGAGTTTCTTTTCATTTTTTCTTTTAGAGCAGTTTTTAAAAAAAAAATATTTTATTTGTTTATTCATGAGAGACAGAGAGGCAGAGACACAGGCAGAGGGAGAAGCAGGCTCCATGCAGGGAGCCTGATGTGAGACTCGATCCCGGGACTCCAGGGTCACGCTGTGAGCCAAAGGCGGACACTCAACCGCTGAGCCACCCAGGCATTCCTTAAGTAGAGTTTCTTCCCTAACCAGAGTTGGGCTGTGAAAAAAAAAAAAAAAAAACTATCTAAAGGGTGATGAGAAAAGGTTGAATATTTTAAAGCAGAGAACTGCAGCAGAGGGCTTTATTGATAAAGGTGGAAATACTAGTAATAGTTGTCACTTTGAGTTAGAAGATGACAAGTTTGTTCTTTATTTTGTAAGTAGTGTCTTTTTAAATATTTAACACAAAATGTCTTTTAAGTGCGGCAACTGGGTGGCTCAGTGGTTGGGCATTTGCCTTTGGCTCAGGTTGTGATCCTGGGGTCCTGGGATCAAGTTCTGCATCAGACTCCCCACAGGGAGCCTGCTTCTTCCTCTGCCTATGCCTCTGCTTCTCTCTCTGTGTCTGTCATAAATAAATAAATAAATAAATAAATAAATAAATAAATAAATAAATAAATAAAATGTTTTAAAAAATGTCTGTAAGCAATTTGACTTTAGATATGCAATTTGGTTTAGATTGAAAAACTTTTCTCTTTTGATTATTCTCAGATTAGTTAAAAAATATTCTCAAGTTTAAAGGTAGTGTTATAAAAAATTTTTAATTTATGCATTTTATAAAAACATTTGGACACTAGTGACTTTAGGAAAAATTAGTCTCTCCCAATTCCTTCAAAACTAAGCTTTAAACACTTTCAGTTTAGTTTTTCCCTTGTCTGTTGTGAAATGCTTTTTATCACAGGACAAAGTGATAAAAATCTGATAGATTTTTACTGAGAATAATACTTATTCTTAATTGTAAAAAAGGAAAAGTTAAAGAAACAAAGAAATTTCTTTTGAGAGAGAGTTTAAGTTTGGAATTTAAAATGTAAAGGCTTTATTGTTCTTCTGTTGATCTTTTTTATTTCAAAATATAGTCTTTGATTTTGTGCCAAAATATTTCCATTTTTGCTTTACTAAGAAGTTGCCTGATGGATGATGATATTGTCCATACTCGGGCTAGTGATCCGTCTCGACATTGTCCTGGTGAATTTTATACAAATAATTTTACAAAGGTTTATTTTGTTTCTTACCACCTCCTGGGAACTTGGGTTTGGCAGCCTTCTATTAGTGATTATAATATTTAGCTTGAGTTGAATCAGCATGCAGGCTGTGATGTATTCTATTTAAAAATCCATTTGTAAGGCATTAGCAGAAAGTTTATGAGTATTGTAATACTGTTTAATGGAAGGTAGGAGTATCTTTAGCTGTGTGAATAAATAGAATTTGATTAGATTTCAAAAAGTGGTTTAAGGTTCGTGATTTTCTTATATATTTGAAAAGGCAACCAATATTTTAGTATTAAAAAAACCTCAGGTGTTAACTTTTAAAAACAAGTTAGAGATATATTCTTCTGAGTTAAACTTACATAAGGCAGAAATTTATCCTGAAATGGGTCAAAGTTCTTCCTGCATTTTTTTTTCTTGGCTTGCCTCTGTGCTTCTGTCTTCTAAATATCAGTGGCTCAA
This sequence comes from Canis aureus, assembly GCF_053574225.1. Classification (NCBI taxonomy): domain Eukaryota; kingdom Metazoa; phylum Chordata; class Mammalia; order Carnivora; family Canidae; genus Canis; species Canis aureus. The sequence goes on along the minus strand of NC_135611.1, from coordinate 62,021,480 downwards.
GACTCAGTCCAGTGGTCTCTTCTCTTATTTAGTTATACACATTCCTTTCTTCTCTTATCCATTCTCAAGACATTAAATCATATCCATGTACTGATGACCCCCACATTTTTATCTCCCATCCAGAACTCTCTTTTGAGCCCAGAAACATATGTCCATTGACCTATATGCAATTACACCTTAAGATATCTCATAGGCCTATTAACCTTAATATATCCAGAACTTAGTTCCTAATATTCAATACTCCTCACCTGCAGTTCAGCTCCTTCTACAGTCTTCCAACTCATTGTATCCAGATATCCCACTTTTGCCTTTCTTACAATAATTATTAATAGCATGCTGTTTAACTTTCAAAATACCTTAAGTTTTTAAAGTGATGATATATATAGGCTCCCATTAGTCCATTAGTCAGTCATAATGGTTTCCCAAGTTGCTTAGGCACCCAAGGGATATCTATACTGCCTTTCTTTCTTCTGTATTTCTCCTGCAGTTTATCAGCAAATTCTGTGAGCCTTACTGTAAAAAATATATAGAATTAAACCCACTTCTCACACGTCCATTGTTGCCACACTGACAAGCTAGCATCATCTGTTATCTGGGTGATTATAATAGCCTCCTAGCTGGCCTTGCCAGCATCTAGAGTTTCCTATTAAAATGTGTGTCAGATGATGTTACTACTCTGCTCCAGAGCCTCAGCTAAGTGACTAAGTTCTCATTACCTTTTGCTAGACTTCCTGATGTCAACATTTTACATCCTGCTTGGATTTAGGAGATGTAATCTGCTGTCTCAACTAAATTCCCCATGGTATATACCTCTTAACCTCTTCAGAACAGCTGCGACCTCTTATCTTGCTCACTTGCCAAAACCAAAACCTGTTACTTCATTCCTGGTCACCAAGGCTATCAGACTGGACTTTGGTTCCTTATGTTGTATCCGTAGCGGTGTCTACCCTCTTCCTTTACTCTTGCTTGCCCCAGCCAAGTTAAGTAGGCTGTGAATGGCCCTAATAGTTCCCAGTGTGCTCTGTCTTGCTTTAAGTAATGGGCCAGATCCATGTGGTTGCTTAATTAAGAACATCAACACATTTAAGTAAGGAAAAAAGCCAAGTCCATTAGAAAGGTGGACTAGTTTGATTACTAATACTAGTTATGTTCATGATATTTTGCTCAAATGTATCTATTGCCATATTACTTGTCCTTTGATTTGAAAAACATATTTAGATTTACGTTTAGAATTCACACTATGATTTTGTTATTATCAAACACCAAGATTCCCTTTTAGGTAAATATCTCTTGAGATTGTTGAATTTCTACAAAGACTTGAAAGAAATTTATAAAGCTAACTTGGGAAGAAATACACAAATATTTCATCAGAATAGTCCAAGAGAAATCGAGTCCTATAAAAATGATAATAGGTAGTTTTTTAGCATCTGAATTTTTTATTCAAGCTCTTTACCCAACAGAAGTTTTATGATGGTTTCTGCAAGAATTGATGTCACATGCCTTTCTTCTTAACCTAAATGTCCAATTCTTATTCTAATATTCAAAATGAAACAAGAAGTGGAAAGATTTTGATATGCTTTTGTTTCTAAACAATTATTTACTAGAATGCAAGTGCCTCAGTCACTGACATTTTTGTTTTGTATCTTGCTAAATATCTTCAAATTAAAAAAAATTTTTTTTAATTTTATTTATTTATGATAGTCACACAGAGAGAGAGAAAGAGGCAGAGACACAGGCAGAGGGAGAAGCAGGCGCCATGCACTGGGAGCCCGATGTGGGATTCGATCTCGGGTCTCCAGGATCGTGCCCTGGGCCAAAAGCAGGCGCCAAACCGCTGCGCCACCCAGGGATCCCTCCTCAAATTAATTACATCATAAAATCTTTCTGAATAGATTATCTACGCATAATGTTTCTAAATATAAATTAGTAGAGCTATCTGACTAAACTTAGATTTCTTCAAAATCACAACGCCAAAACTCTTTTTATTCTACTTTGGGAAGTACTGAAGTTTATATTTTGTACTATCCTAAGAATTAACATGCATGGAAATACAAAATTACACTAAATTACTGCATATTTAACTGAAATAATCACTCTCTTACACCCTTTGTTAAAGTGAGAAATTTGTAAAGGTTTAAAAATATACCTAGAAAATCTTACAGTAACAGGTCATAATCCTCATTCTTGCATTAATTCTTCCTGAAATTTAAACTCCTCATGCTTCTATTTAAGTATAGAATCTGCCCTTAGAAACTTATTGAGTCACTACTAGGTATCTTTTGTTTTCAACCCAAGTAGCTTAGTGCAATTAAGCCTTTCTCTTTTACATTTATTTTTCAGTTTTAAATTCTATTTTTAGTTTACTTTTGGGTCAGATATTTCCCACATCATTTGCTGTCACAAACACTTCTTTATGGACCAGGTTAGAAAAAAAATATTGTATATAATAATTATAATACATATTATGCACTTAATATATGTAATATAGTATATGTGTATGTGCACCATTATGTAATCCTCTTTAAACTATGAAATCAAGTAATTTTGGTTTTGGTTATTACCCTATTAGTTTTTAGTTTTTATTCATTTGCATATAAACTCCTAAAGTCTTTTCCACACAAAGTCTATGGACCCTGAAGAGCCTACATATTACCCCTAAAATGTTAGGTTTGTGTTTTAATATTTGAATATTTTGTATTTTCATATATACATTAGGCATATTCTGGATCATTAGGATGAGCTGATTATATCCAGGCAATGCCACAGATTTCAGCACTTACTTTATTGCTAAATGAGAACTAAGCAAGAGAACCTAATCCTTAGTTTTATGTTTGTATGAACTACAATAAAATTTCATGTTTTTATGAAATACAATACAATAAGGTAATATTATAGAAACATTTTAAGTCAATGTTGAAGGTCCATGAAAAATCATAAAATCAATGCTGTTCACAATTTTAAGTGTTTTGAGAAAGACAATGTCTTCAAAGTTCTTAGTTAAGTTTTGAAAATATTCAGTTGAATGAATGAGTGAAGTATTGAACAAATACAGGAATGAATGATACTTCTTTAAATGCTTTTAATAAATTAATGCAAAAATAGTTTTGTTTCTGGTCCAATTGCTTATTGTTATTTTTCAAGGACTAATTTATACTTTATTTTATTTAATTGTTTCTCTGTGTAGTTTATTAACTTTACTTCAGTCTTCAAATATTTTTAATTTAACCATTTGTTTTGAGATAATTATAGATTTGTATGCAGTTGCAAGAAGAGATTCAACAGGGGGCACCTGGGTGGCTCAGCATCTAACTCTTGACTTTGGCTCAGTCATAATCTCAGAGTCCTGGGATGAAGCCCCATGTCAGGCTTCCTGCTCGTGGAGAGTCTGCTTGTCTCCCTCTCTCACTGCCCTTCCCCCTGCTCTCTATTTCTCTCAAATAAAGAAATCTTAAAAGAGAGAAAGAGAGAGAGAGAGAGAGAGGCAGAGAGAGATCCCGTGTACTTTTTACTGTGTTTTCCAATTGTCACATACTACAAAACTATAGTACTGTATCATAACCAAGATATTGACATTAATACAATCAAGATGCAAAAAATGGCAGCAAAAGGGTTCCTTATGTTGTCCTTCAATAGCCACACTCACTTCTCTAGTTCCTGTACCCACGAATCTCTACAATTTTGTCATCTCACGGATGTCACTTTTTTGAAATCGTCTTTTCCTATTCATTAAGTTCTCTGAATATTCATCCAGGCTCTTGTGTAAAAAGTTCTTTTTCTGAAAATCAAAACACAATGAGATATCACCTCACACCTATTAGAATGGCTAAAATCCCAAACAAAAGAAACAAGTGTTGATGAGGGTGTGGAGAGAAAGGAACCTTCATGCACTATTGGTAGGAATGGAAACTGGTGCAGCCACTGTGGAAAAAAGTATGAAGTTTCCTCAAAGAATTAAAAATAGACCTACCATATGATCCAGTAATTCCACTACTGGGCATTTACCCAAAGAATATGAAAACACTAAAGCAAAAAAAAAATGCACCCCTATGGTTACTGCAGCATTATTTACAATAGCCAAATTATGCAAGGAGCCCAAGTGTCCATCAATAGATGAATGAGTAAAGAAGATGTGATATATATGTACAGTGGAATGTTACTCAGCCATTTAAAAAAAAGAATGAAATCTTGTCATTTGCAACAACATGAATGGATTTAGAGAGTATAGTGTTGAGTATATATACTAGAGTATATATATATTCTATAGAGTGAAAGAAATCAGACAGAAAGATAAATACCATATGATTTCACTCATATGTGGAATTTAAGAAAAAAATGGAAAAAATATATGAAACAAAAAACAGACTCTTTAAAAAAAACAGATTCTTTAACTGTAGAGAATAAATGAAATTGTTAGCAGAGGTGAGGTAAGTGGGGGATGTGTGAGGAAGTAGGTGATGGGGATTAAGGAATACACTTATCTTGAGCACTGAGTAATGTATGGAATTGTTGAGTCAGTATATTGTACACCTGAAATTACTATAACATTGTATGTTAACTCTTGGAATTAAGAAAAGTTCTTTGTATAGCTGAGTAGTATTCCATGTTTCACGTACCATAGCAAAATCATTAGTTTGTTGAAGGGATATTTGGACAATTTCTACTTGTTGGGTATTACATATTAAGTTTCTAGGAACATTCACGTGCAGGTTTTTGTGTGAACCTATATTTTCATTTTTCTAAGATAAATAACCAGAAGTACAATTGTTAGCTTGATTAGTAGTTCCATATTTATTTCTTAAAAACTTTTTTAAACAACCTGTCAAACTGGTTTTCTGAGTAGCCATACTGTTTTACATTTCCAACAACAATGTACAGTAATTCAGTTTCTCCACATATTTGTCAGCATTTGGTGTTATCACTATATAAAATTGTAGTCATTTTCTAAGTGTATAGTGATATCTCTTTGTGGTTTTAATTTACATTTTCCTAATGAGGAATGATACTAAACATCTTTTAATGTATTTATTCACTTTGTATCTTTTTTGGTGAAATATCTGTTTAATTTTTTTGTCCATTTTCTATTTGAATTATTTTTATTTTACCTGCTGGATTTTGAGGGCTCTTTGTATATTGTAGATGCTAGTTGTGTTATTTATGTGGTTTGTAAATATTTTGTCCTACTCTGTAACTAAGCTTTTTATAATCTTAACAGGGTCTTTCACAGATCAAATATTTTGAATTTGATGAAAGCCATTTATCTTTTTTTCTTTTTAGACTTGGTGTGACATTTGGATAAAGGTTTTGTTTCTGCTTGTCCAGCACCATTTATTGAAAAGGTCATCCTTCTTTTATTGATGGGTGAAATGGATGAAGATGATCAAAAGGTATAAGCTTCTTTGATTTTATTTCATCGATTTTAGTTTTAAGCATATACATCCTACAGTTTTGTTAAATTTACACTTAAGCATTAAAATTTTTGAATGATTATAAATGGCATTGCATTTAAAATTTTAGTGTCCTCTACTTTATTACTACTATATAGAAATAGAATTGATTTTTGTGTGCTTATCTTGTATCCTAAAATCTTGCAAACACATTTATTTGTTCTAGAAGGCATTTTGTGTGTTCTTGGGATCTTTTATGTAAATAATGATATCACCAGCCTGTACAGTCTGTTTTATTTCTTGCTTTCCAAGTTGTCTGATTTTTATTTCCTTTTTTTTGCATTATTGAATGGATAGAACTTCCAGTACTGTGTAGAATAAAAGCCAGAGAGTAGACATCTTTTATTGAATTTAAGTCTATTTCTCTTTTTAGTTTATTGAGTTCACTTCAAACTTCAAATTGTTTTTAATCTGTAAGGATTCTGATCAGTGATCTCCATTACACTTGTGTGTTAACATGCATACAAGGCTGCCCATTTGTAAAATGAACAAACATGTCTTCTATTCCTAACTTTGAGTTCCTAAAGATAACATTAAACGTTATTACAACAATATGACTTGAGAATCACCAATTGTAAATATTCTTGCCTTGGCATAGACAATACTAAATCTTTTCTGTTGATACAGCTGTAATAAAATAGTCAAACAAGAAAATTCCAATGGAACCACAAGCAATTGTTTGTACCTCAACTACTTCTACAAGGTAAAGCAGGAGAAGGGTATAGGGAAAAAATGTGTAATACAAAGCAGAGAATAACCACAGAGCAAAGATCTTGCTGGTAATGAAAGGAAACTCTTTTTAGGTTCCGTGGAGCATAGAATCTCTAATATAAAATAGATGGAGGCCCAGAGATTATTCACATTTGGTTTTGTCAATAACTAGTGTATGACCTGGGCATGTATCTTGGCCTCCTGAAGTCTTTAATTTTAATTTAAGAATAAAAATATCTACGTTGAGGAGTTAAGAATTAGATCAAAGTATAATATTTATATGGTCAAACAGTCTTTAGATCAAAGTATAATATTTATATGGTCAAACAGTCTGGCATGTGGTAGTCAGAACAGTTTTATTTTCTTTTTCTCCATTGTTCTGCTTACTCAAAGTGTTCCACAAATCTATCCTGCTACTAAGGAACAGAGAAAGTAGCATTTTATAGAAGGTACATGGCATCATGTGAAATGAAGACGGTAATACTACATGATGCTTCCATAGTTACAATAATTTGGTAGAAAGTGCAAACTCAAATAGCTACTGAGGTGGATATGTTTGTTTGAGATATTGTATTGTATTTTAAAATACATATACTGAACATCTGCAGAGGCTGGTATTCCTTACAGAGGGTGGAGACCATGGGAGGGTGAGGAATCATGGGACAAGAGAAGGACCAGCTAGTAACTACATGAGCAAAGCCAGAGAACAAGTGGAACCACAACAGGGCATATTTTATAGGTGACTTCTATCCAAAATTAACTCTAATGAAAAAAAATTGGTATTTTACTCCAGAACAGCATAAAATTATGCTTAATTAAATCTGTAGCTGACTATTCGTTGTGAGGATATAGCCTTATTGTTCCTAGATCTTGATAAATGGCAGTTACTGATAAAGGAGAGATGAAATTTTATTTTTATTATGAAAGCTTTTTTAGTTGTTCTCTCTGTGAAGAGGACCTGTATCCTTTTGGGTGTGCCACTGATTATACAATTGTTTAAGAGTTGGGTTTATTAAAAACTATGCCATACGGGAAAGACTCAGCATTATTGCAAATGTCAAAGAAGATTATAGCTGAAGTTTACCCTTGAATAGTAGCAGTCTGTCATAAAAAAGTATTCATATTTGATGGCTGAAGTTACTGCTCCAAAAACAAGCCTGAAAGAGTACATTTTTCTGGGAGGTTTAATAAGTGATCTTTGATGCTTATCTCTTTCAATTTTAATAAAATATCTTTGAACATTCCTGTTAAAGACTACATGGCAAATCAAGATGCTTCACCTGGCTGTTGCCCTTTTATTCGGTAGGAGCTGATGAGCTGTGTAATTAGATAAGCGTTACCACCAATACCAGTGGTGCAGTAATGTTTTTCATCTTTTCCATTATCGTACACTTAACTATGAAGCATACACTCATTGGTATTCTAAGCACTTTTGATTGATTTACAGTGTCAGTAAAATTTACAGATTATGCATTCCAAAAAATAAGAGGGAATTAATGTCTTAGGAAAAGTTTTTAGTGTAGCTCCTCTTGCCAACTTTAATTTTTTTAGCATTAGTGCGTCTAAGTGTACAGAAGCAAGTAAACATGGATAAATGTAATCCAAATTAAATTGCTGAGAATATTATTTTCCATTTCGTTTGCTCTGGGTTTATAAGTAATAGTTCTTGATGTATACTTTGAAGTATGTCCTGATTTTTATTAGAGATGTCAAAATAATGTTCAAAATGCTGTGTCACATATTGTCATATATTCCTCTGGACATACTGTTTTCCCCCTAGAGACACATGTACGTTTAAACCAAATGTAAATCCATACAAACAGTAAGAGGACTTTAAAATGAATTTTGAAGATGTAATATCAAAGTACCTCTTAGTATTTCATAAATTTTACATTATCTATTAAGAAATAATCGAAGGTTTTTCACAATCTATTTTAGCTCTACTTACAAATTTTATGTGCCTCATTATAAAGGCTATTCAAACAACTGAGAAAGTAAATTACTAAATCTAGTTGACTGAGAGATTTGACAGTTATGTAAAATTCTTCCTACTGGTACTAAAATCACAATGTGGATATACCAATAGAGAAAATTATTATTTAGAAAAGTATTATTTAGAATGGTTATTATATATTATTGAAAGTAAAAGTCAGTATTTTAGAGTTTGGATTTAAATAAGCTCTACAGGACTTTGTTTTACAAATAATTATGTTTAGATTTAGACCATTCTTTCATCTATGATTTATAAAAAGCAAATCTACTATTTTAGGGGTTAGGTGACTTTTTAAGATAAATATTCAGAATCTCCAAAAGGCATTTTAGCTGTCAGGAAAGGAATCAATTTTTTAACTTATGAAAAAATCTATTTGTAGTCAAGTCCTGAATATTTTTTTGTTCAGGTCACATTCTGAGTAAATGCAGACAGAATTGCTTCATGGAAATTTAGTGTGATCTATGGGTGTGTCTGATGCAGACACACATAACTTGGCTTCTGAAGAAAATGAATATCCACATAGGATTAGAACACAAACGTTCCTAGTGATGGAGTCAGTGAGCAGAGATTATTAGGGAACATGTGATGATGCCAAACTGTAATCAAAGGTGATTTTTATCTTTGGGCATATAGCTGGCTTTTTATGTGACTCCTAAAAAGTCTGGATGAGAAGAGAATATTTGTTGTTTTGATTTTGATTCATTTTGAGTCATCACGTTGAGTGCGTTTTTCATCAGATCTTGAAAAATCTTTTTGGGCTGTCGTCATATGGCTTTTGATTTTAGAATCTAAAGATTGAGTTATTCATATTTTTCCTTTATAAAAGTCCAAAGAGAAGAGCCATTAAAACTTTGGTTAACTTAGAAGCCACAAAGACCTTCACTTACAAAGAATTATTCAGGCATATAATATGACTAGCCTCATGTTTAAATTTTCTGATAAACCTCAGGGAATTCATAGAGCTTCTCCAGTGATTCTTGTGGTGGTATTTCGGTTGAGACGTGGTCGCAGTGTGCAGTCATGGTGTGAATCCTCTGCTTCAATCGAACAATTTCACCTTTATCTCTTACCTATTTATTTTTCATGAAGGCTTTCATTTAAGAAAAAGTTCAAACGAAATTTAAATACTATTGGCTGAACTCAAATTTGCATGCTTTTAAAGACACATTATCTAGAATTTGATTCAATGCAATTCATTAACAAATCTATTAATGTAAGTTTTCTATGTCCCTAGAACGTTTCTGTGTATTTTAAATTAGTCAACGAAATAGAACCATATAGAATCTTCTATAGTTGAATTTTTATTGAAATACAATTAAAATACAACATTACATTAATTTCAGGTATACAACATACTTCAGTATTTATATATATTGTGAAATGCTCATCATAGTAAGTCTAAGTTAACATTTCTCATCATACTAGTTATTTTTCTTGTGATGAGAACATTTGCGTGTCATCCTTGCACAGGGGCCACCCATGCTAATCTCAGTATCATTCCAATTTTTGTATATGTGCTGCCAAAGCAAGCGCAAGAACATTTAAGATCTGCTCTCTTAACAACTCTCAAATTTATAATATAGTATTATTAACTACAGTCATCATACTGTACATGTCATCCCCATGACATTTATTTTATCCTGGCAGTTTGTACCTTTTGACTACCTTCATGCATCTAGCTCACCCCCTACCCCCTGCTTCTGACAATCACCAGTCCATTCTCTGTATCTATGAGTTTGGTAGTTTTATTTATTTGTTTTCAGATTTTACATGCACTTTACCTGTAAGTGAAATCATATGGAATTTGTCTTTCTCTTCTGACTTACTTCATTTAGTCTAATGCCTTCAAGCATTAGACTTGAACAGGTCCATCCCTGTTGTCATAAATGGCAAGATTTTCTTTTTTTTTATGGCTGAATAAGATTCCATTGGATTTACATACCACATTATCTTTATCCACTCATGCTTCATTAGACACTTGCTTCTATGTCTTGGCTATTGTTAAAAATGCTGCATAGAAAATGAGAGTGCATATATCTGAGTTAGTGTTTTTGTTTCTTTGGATAAATATCTAGAAGTGAAATTGCTGAATCATATTATAGTTCTATTTTAACTTTTTAAGAAATCTCTATAATTGTTTACCATTCTGTCTGGACCAATGTACAGCCCTTACCCTTCATGGTAGGTGAGCATAAACTTTTCTTTGTCTATACTTCCTTGCTAGGAATAGCACTAGTTATTTCTTGTCTTTTTCCCTTTTTTTTTTTCCTTGTCTTTTGATAATAGCCATTCTGACAGATGTGAAGTGACATCTCTTTGTGGTTTTGATTTACATTTCTGTGATGATTAGTGATGTCAAGCACCTTTTCACATACCTGTTTGCCATTTGTATATCTTCTTTGGAAAAATATCTATTCAGCTCTTCTGCCCATTTCTTAATGGAATTGTTTGTTTTGGTTTTTGGTTTTTGTTTGTTTGTTTTTGCTTTATAGTTTTTGCTAAAACTAAAAACTCATGAGTTGTATGGCTTCTTTAAATATTTTGAATATTAAACTCTTACTGTTTCTATGATTTGCAAACATTTTCTCCTATTCAGAATGTTGGCTTTTCATTATGTTGACGTTTGCTATGCAGAAACCTTTTAGTCTGATTAGTCTCACTTGTTTATTTTTGCTTTTGTTGCCTTTGCTTTTGGAGTCAGATCTGAAAAATTATCACCAAAAATGATGCCAACAAACTCACTGCCTGATTTCTGCTAGCTTTATGGTTTCAAGTCTTATGTTCAAGTTTCTAATCCATTTTTAGTTAGTGTTTGTGTATGATGTAAGATCCACTTTCTTTCTTATTTCTCCTTTCTTTTTTGTTTGTTGGTTTATTTTGCATGTGGCTGTCCAGTTTTCCCAGCACCATTTACTGAAGAGACTGTCCTTACCTTCATTGTATATTGTTGGCCGTTTTGTCATAAATGAATTGATCATATATGCTTGGGTTTATTTCTGGGTTCTATTCTGTTCCATTGATATATATGTTTATTTTATGCCAATACCATAATGTTTTAATTACTTTAGCTTTGTAATATAGTTTTAAATCAGGATATATGATGCCTCCAGCCTTGTTCTTTCTCAAGATTTCTTTGGCCAAGGCATCTCCGTGGCTCAGTGGTAGAGCGAAATCGAGTCTCGCATCGGGCTTCCCATGGAGAGCCTGCTTCTCCTTCTGTCTATGTCTCTGCCTCTCTCTCTGTGTCTTTCATGAATAAATAAATATAATCTTTAAAATGATTTATTTCGCTATTTGAGATCTTTAATAATTTTGCTTTTAAAGAAATGAAGCAAAAAAAAAAAAAGTAACTGTAGAGTTATCCACTAAATTCTTCTCAAGTAGAGAAAAACCTTTGCTTAGAAATGAGCTCAAGTGGGCATGTATGTTAAATAATATAAGGCCTGTGCTGATTTACTTGTTTTATTTGATATGGGACAAATGAATAGCTAACCTACCCTAAGAAATAAACAGAGATTTAGAGTTAGGTGAGTAGTTAGATTAGAGGATAAGGAAAGTACTCAAGATTATAATCCAGCAAGGGAAAATGCAAATCTAAAAGAGAAAAAGATGAAAGAAATAAGGAACAGTGCTGAGCAAAAGGATCAGTAGAATGTATTAAGTTAAAATGAGTAATGGTACATAATGAAAAAAGTTACTATGTAAATTTAAAGAGAAAATTAATATATTTGTGTCAGAGGGAGGGTAGTAGGGGACAAGTTTGGAGACATAATTCTCCTTTTGGAAAAAAAATCTTAGATTGGGTTTAAAAATATTCAATAAAGGGGGCATTTGGGTGGCTCAGTTAGTTAAACATCTGACTCTTGATTTCAGCTCAGCATTGTGAGTTCAAGCCCCATGTTGGGCTTTGTGCTGGTCATGGAGCCCCCTTAAAAAAAGAAAAATATCCAATAAAGACACAGTAAATACACTAAATAATAAACAAAAAAACTAAAACATATTATATAGTACATTTAAGAAGCTTGATGTAATATACCTAATGTATATAAATATATACAATAAAGAGTAAATACAGTTTTTTTCAAAGACACATGGAATAGTTTTTAAAAGTATTAGACTAAAAAGATAATTTAAGAAGTTCTAAGGAGAAAAAGATTTTATACAGATCACATTCTCTGACAACAATGTAATATAAAAATAATAAATAAAAGTAGCAATGTTTTTCTAGATATGGCCCCTAAGGTAAGGGAAATCCATTTGTTTGGTGTTGGACACTTAGGAAACTGAACTACTTTCTAACACCATACACAAAAATAAACTCAAAGTGGATTAAAGACCTAAACATGAGACCTAAAACCATAAAAATCTCCTAGAAGACAGCACAGACTGATTTTTCTGACATCAGCTATAGCAACATTGTTCTAGATATGGTTCCTAGAACAAGGGAAATGAAAGCAAAAATAAACTGTTGGGACTATATCATAATAAAAAGCTTTTTCACATCAAAGAAAACCATCAATAAAACAAAAAGAAAACCTACTGAATAGGAGAAGATATTTGCAAATGATACATCTGATAAGGGGTTAATACCAAAATATATAAAGAACTTATATAACTCAACACTAAAAAAACAAACAATCCAATTACAAGATGAGTAGAGGACTTGAATAGATATTTTTCCAAAGAAAACACTGAGATGGCCAACAGACACATGAAAAGATGCTCAACATCACTCACCATCAGGGAAATGCAAATCAAAACCACAATGATGTATCATCTTACACCAGTTAGAATAGCTAAAATAAAAATGACTAGAAATAACAAGTGTTGACAAGGATGTGGAGAAAAGGGAATCCTCATGCACTGTTGGAGGGAATGTAAATTGGTACAGCCACTGTGGAGAACAGTATGGAGGTTCCTCAAAAAATTAAAAATAGAAATAGTGTATAATTTAATACTTTCATTACTGAGCATTTTCCCAAAGAAAATGAAAACACTAATTTGAAAAGATATACACACCCCTATATTAATTGTAGCATTTCTTTACAGTAACCAAGATATAGAAGCAACCTAAATGTCCATGAATACATGAATGGGTAAAGAAAATGTGATATGCATACGTATATACACAGTGGAAGATTACACAGCCATAAAAAGGATGAGATTCTGCTATTTGAGAACAACATGGAAGGTAGATGGTATTGTGCTAAGTGAAATGAGAGACTGAGAAAGACAAATACTATATGATTTCACTCACTAAGTGGAATCTAAAAAATGAATAAACAAAAAACAGAATCAGACCTGTAAATATAGAGAACAAACTGATGGTTGCCAGAAGTGATGGGAGTAGGGTCTTGGGCAAAACAAATACAACTGGGAGGGAGATACAGGTCTTTAGTTATGGAATGAATAAGTCACAGGAATGAAAGGCACAACCTAAGGAATACAGTCAATGATATTGTAATAGTGATATTAGGTGACAGATGGTAGCTACACTTTTGGCGAACATAGCACAATGTATAAACCTGTTAAATAACTAAGTTGGTCACTGAAACTAATGTAACATTGTATGCCAACTATACTCAAATAGAAAGATAAAAAATAAAAGTTCAAAATTGCCATTGGCAATTTAAAAATTAAAAACACTATTTACAAACTATTTAAAAATAACTAATAATGAATGTGGCCAAAATGGTTCTTAATTGAAATGTTATGACCCTAAATGCTCAAAGGTAAAGGTTTAATCAACTAGAAAAATAACAATTAAGTATATATAATAGTAAATGAAGAGTAAAATGGTTATTAATAAATAAGTAAATATTTATTAATAAATTAGAAAATCAGAAAAGTTAGGTTTGCTCATTAACCAATATGTGCTTTCAAAAAGATTAATGAAATAGCAAAAAAAAAAGGAATCATTTTTCTAAGTCTTATTTAATCAAAGGAGACAAAGGAAATTAACATTATAAACAAGAATATAATAGTAATAGGGGAATATTAAAAGTCTCATCTGACTCCTTGCTGCCCATAATAAAAAGCTAGATGGAGAGAGAGTATAAGAAACAAAAAATTTAATATAAAGGTGCCAAGTCTTCTAAATTAAAAAAAAATAAAACTAATTGCTTTTTCTCAGCATCTTCAGATAATGAATGATTCCAAAATAAATGGGCTTCTATCAAAGATCGAATTCAAAGCACCAAAGAGAAAACATGTTGTAAAGACAAAGCCCTTGTGAAGACCCCATGATTTGAGATACTGTCTCACACATCCTTTCCAATCAGCACAAGGTCCTGTAAGTGTCTTAAGGAAACACCTTGCACACTCTCTCTGGTAAACATCAAGGGCTTCTTTTTTTTTTTTTTTTTTCATCAAGGGCTTCTTGAGAGTGTTAGAGATGTTGTTCTGCAGGCTCACAGAGATCCCTGAAAGAGATAATTTATTTCAAAGAGACTGTGAGTGGATTACAATGGAGTCCATTACAAAGTGACTCAAAAAAACCTATGAAGGCTTTTATTTTTTTTTTAATTTATTTTTTATTGGTGTTCAATTTACTAACATACAGAATAACCCCCAGTGCCCGTCACCCATTCACTCCCACCCCCCGCCTTCCTCCCCTTCCACCACCCCTAGTTCGTTTCCCAGAGTTAGGAGTCTTTACGTTCTGTCTCCCTTTCTGATATTTCCCACACATTTCTTCTCCCTTCCCTTATATTCCCTTTCACTATTATTTATATTCCCCAAATGAATGAGAACATATAATGTTTGTCCTTCTCCGACTGACTTACTTCACTCAGCATAATACCCTCCAGTTCCATCCATGTCGAAGCAAATGGTGGGTATTTGTCATTTCTAATAGCTGGGTAATATTCCATTGTATACATAAACCACATCTTCTTTATTCATTCATCTTTCGTTGGACACCGAGGCTCCTTCCACCGTTTGGCTATCGTGGCCATTGCTGCTATAAACATCGGGGTGCAGGTGTCCCGGCGTTTTAAAAAGAATTGTAAACCTTAGACTGAAAGGAATAAGGAGAGTCCAAAAGGGAAGGAGAGCTTTGGGTTCCTTAACTTCCATGGACAGGAAATAGACCAAAAATCCTATTCTACCGAATATATGGGCTAAATTTAATGGAAAAGAAAGGGAAAATACAAAAGTCTTGATGGCAAAACCAAGAGCCACAGTAAATAACTCCGAGACAGGAGAATTGAGCTCCAGTCAAGGAACTGGCAATATGTGCAGGCTGAATTTCAGAAATGCTGTGGACCATTGATTCCTGCGAGACTCACACTTTTAGTTGAGTGGAAGTGTGCATAATGATTACCTTATGCCTATCTTACCATGTCATGTCAGATATGAGGTAGGATAGATAATTTTTCTCTTTATTTCAAAAATCATTAGTTGAGTGGAAGTGTACTCAGGGCGCTGTGCCTGAGGAACTGTATCTGAGCATCATTCATACTTCAGCCTGGTTTACTTGACAAGGTCCTGGATCTTGAGCTTGTAATGAGGTGATGTTCCCAGGTCTTGGGAGAAAGGATGATTATTTTTTCCATATGGGAGGGATGTAAACTGTGGCTAGAGAGTATACTGTGGCAAGTTATATTTTCTCCAAATGGCCACATGTTGTATTATGTATCATATATTATATCATATTATAATGCATTATATTATGATGAGATGTGTTATTACATTATGTTGTATTATACTGTGATGTTGTGTTATATACTATCACACAAGACCTTCTCATGGAGAGATATTGATATTCTTCTCATCAAGATTGGGGAGGAGGGGTCTACATTATTGCCCCTTGGATCTGGGTAGGTCTGTGACTATGGTTGGAGTGACACTATGTGACTTGATGGTCATGTCATAAAGTCTGATAAGGCTTCTTTATAGATTCTGTTGGAACACTTTTGTATTGCCATGCTGTGAGCAAGCCTAGGCAACAGGGAAAGAAAGGAGAAAGAATGCCTACTGATAAAAATATGGGGAGAAAAATGAATTATGTATTTGCGAAGAAAGTTTAGAGAGTAGACCAAGGCATAGAATATTTAGGTAACAATGTAATAGAGAAAAGATATATAGTACATGATATTTTCAATGTATGTGAATACTTTATTATGTAAGCGGTTATAGGATTTTAATGTCATGAATAGGAATAGTGGGTCAATAAATATACTTTAATTATTCAATGGTAATTCAAATTACAACAGCCCCAAACCAGAGACTTACAGTTGTTTTCTTTCAGAGTAGGAAACAGAATCATTTTCCTCTCCCTCTAAATTGAGGCTCTATCTTGAATCACCTCAGCATCCTTTTCTCCCAGCTTATACCATCTATTTTTTTCCTTAGTGTTAACACAACCTTCCAATAAGCACACAAATAAGTAAATGTTAATGGAAGGATGAATGAACCTCTCTAGAGCATTGACAGGTGCTCTCCTACATGCTGAGATTACACACTTGAATAACCAATGATTATTATCCATGAGAAATCACATTTCAGTAGATTGCATCAAAATATCCTATTCTTTCAGTTGAATCTATTTTGGGTATTTTGTCTTTTTCTGCACTGAATTTTTATCTCTTTGAACACTTTTCTTAACATTATTTCAACAATTCATGACAACACAGTTGTCTTACAAAAAAAAAAATCTCTTAAGAGGGACAGGCAAAGATTTCTTCTAAATCAACTTTATAAATTTATGCAAAGATTAGTCATTTCTCTCCCACAAGTATACTTAGCTACCTGTTGGTAAATACCTTATGTATTTTATATTTTCCTACAAATGAAATCTCTTTTAAAGTATCTATTTCAAAAAATAAATATTTGAAAAAAAAGGGGGGGAGGGTGCCTGTGCCTGAGTGACTCATCCGGTTAGACAGACTGGTGATTTTGGCTCAGGTCATGATCCCATGGGTTGTGGGATTAAGCCCCACCTCAGGTTTTGTGCTCAGTGGTGAATCTGCTTGGGATTCTCTCTCTCCCTCTCCATGTCCTCCCACATGCATGCATGCATTCTCTCTTTCTTTATCTAAAAGAAGTACATAAAAAAACAAAGTACTTATCTCATTATAGCTAAAAATAATAAATGAATGATAGTCATTCATTCTTACTGAAGTAATTCTTTATGACATACCATAAGAAGTGAAAATGTCACCACAAAAACCTCAGATTATAAGGTTTTAGCCTTATGTTGATTAAGCTCTGTGTATTAGTGAAATAATTTTAACTCATACCATATTAAAATGGTCAAGAAATGGAAAATATTTTTATGGCTTTTAAAGCATTCTTTAAAACAATTCTAGACTATAATAATTTATCTTCATATGAAGCATGATTTAGGAAGTTATAGAAGTAAAAAATCTTTTAAAAGAACAAAATAAATAGACTCTGTGGATATAATATGGACATAATCTCCTCAGAGTGGGTGGGCTTTAAGCATGTACTTTCCCCAGGGCAAAATGCCATGGTTTTGGTTTTGTTTTTTTTTTGTTTTTTTTGTTTTTGTTTTTGTTTTTGTTTTTTTCAAAAAAAGCAAAATAAAAAATGTTTGACAAATTGTTTTAAAATGTATTTTCATGTTGTAGAATGACAAAACAGATTAATAATTTCACGAGAACAGAGTAATAGCCTATGTTATGAATTTAATCATTAAAAGAGTCAGTACAGCCTACTGGCTAAGGCCATGGGGCTAGAGCCAGACTTCTTGGATTCTAGTTCTGGCTCAGCCAGGTCCCAGCTGAGGATTTAGGGTAAGTTATTAAACTTCTCTGTAAATGGGATAACCACATGACCTGCCCTAGAAGGTGGTCATGAAGATTAAATGAGTTAATATATGTAAAACCCTTAAAAAAGTATGTGACATATTGAAAGTGCCATTAAGAATAGATTTTTCTTTTGCTTATGCTTATTGTAATATATTAAAACAAGATACAAGTACCATTCATTTGGCACATAGAAGTCTCATTTATCTTAACCTCCAGAAAGGTGTTAAGAGTTTTGTATATAAGTGTTTTATTTTTAAATTTGTAATGCTTTTCCCAGCTATAGCTACTGCTATTTCTGTCTGCCTCTCTGTCTCTGTCTGTCTTTCCCTCTGTCTCTGTCTTTCTCTCTGTCTCTGTCTCTCTCAACAGGGGAGATGTGCTATAACATCCAGTTTGTCTTAATTTATTATGGCCACGTATGTCCCATAGTCTTACATCTAAATATTTGTGGAGGACCTTTAACTTGGTCTGCAATATTTGTTGGAAATCTTTTCTTAATTTGTTTTTTTTTTACTAGTTTATCATACTCTTGACATACAGATATTTTATAACTATGATTTTCCCTAACGACCACCATCCTACTTTGTCTTCTTAATTTTGACAATTTTAGGTAACTCACATGAGTGGAATCATACAATATTTGTCTTTTTGTAACTGGCTTATTTCCATTTCCTTTCTTTCTAAGGCTGACGTATATTCCATTGTGTGTATATATCACATTTTGCTTATCCATTCTGTCAATGGACACTTGGCATTGTTTCTATGTTTTAGTTATTGTGAATAATGCTGCTACGAACACAGATAAACAAATATATCTTCATGACCCTGCTTTCAGTTCTTTTGGATATAAACTCAGAAGTAGAACTGCTAGATTATATGCTAATTCTGTTTTTAATTTTTTTGAGGAACCACCATACTGTTTACCACAGTGGCTGTATCATTTTACATTTCCCACAACAGTGCACAGGGTACTTGAAAATATACTGTTTAAAGGTCATTTCTCATTGCTCCTTGAACCCTCTACTCCCATAAACCTGTTGTTTCTCCTCTACTGTATATTGTCCTTGACACACAAATAAGACATCTAAGAACCCCATGTATATAACTTCTTAACTTTTCACCAATACTTTGTCTCCATTTCCTCTTCTGCCTTGGTTCAGGACCTCATTATTTCTCACCTGAATTTCTTCAATGAACTCCTTACAGAACTCCTACCTTTAGTTTCTCTTTTTTCTAATCCCTACATGGTAGAGTAAGCAGCAGGACATATCACCTAATGCCCTCCTTTTCCCATCCTCCAGTATGATTCCCCAGTGATAACATCTTTCTTCCATGTCTTTAGGCAGAGCATTGAGAATGGAAGCAGCAACCCCCTACTGAACTGATAGTCTCTATTACACGGCTTATGTTGTACAAGAATTCAGTACAAGATAATGTCAGTCATGAAATGGTGGACAAAAAGCATTCATACTTGTTATTTCAATCTTGAATAATTTATGATGACCACTTTTTCAGTGCAAAAGAATAGGAAGAAAAACTATTTAATAATCAGTTTTGTAAATACGATAGAACACATTTCAGATAATTTGAGGGGGGAAAGGGATATCTGTAACCTGGAACGTGTGCTATGATTCTCTTCCTCTCAACATGCCATGGGACATCCTTCTTGCTTTTAGAGTTGTCTTTGTAACATGTAAATTTAATAATGCTACTCATTTGCTTTGAAATCTCTCAATGGCTTCCCATTGCCCCTGGACAAAATCGCAACTGTATATGATAAGCACTTCAGGACAAGTCCTCCATATCTCACTTGTCTCATTTCTTTCATCTTACCATGCTTGGTGAGCACTAGCTCTTTTACACGTTTTTGCAAGTCTTTAAATGTGATATATATATATATATATATATATATATATATATATATATATACACTTTTTAAAACTGCATTGTCACTGTTCTGGTTTTCCTTGTTTACTTGTGTGTGTGTGTGTGTTTTTAAAAGATTTTATTTATTTATTCATGAGAGACAGGGAGAGGCAAAGACATAGGCAGGGGGAGAAGTGGGCTCCCTGCGGGGAGCCCAATGCAGGACTCCATCCCAGGACCCCAGGATCACGCCCTGAGCGGAAGGCAGATGCTCAACCACTGAACCACCCAGGTGCCCCTACTTGTCTTTTTATCTTACCCAGAGAGTCCCTTCTCTACATGACTCCTGAGTGCCTCACAGGCTGGAATTGGTAGAGTAGATGAACAGTCAGTTTGGGGATTGAACACCATCTCTACTTTTAATACAGAATGTTAGTTTTCTGATCTCTAAAATTTGCAACTAATTGTCCAATTCAGGTCACTGGAACCCTAGGCAATGACCTGCTTTTGGGAAATATTAGGTACTTTTGCAAAGAATGTGTGAATCAAGGGGTTTATGTAAAAGTAAACATAAAGTTGGAGATTTTTGAGTAATCTTTTACCATTTAATTCATTTCTCCCTCTCAAAGTTTTTGAAAATTTGTGAAAAAACCCTATAGACTCCCAGGAAAGGTATTAACATCATACTCTAGGGAACAAATCCTCTTTGCTCATATGGAAACAATCTCCTCCTGACCTCTTTATTTACTGAGACCTAATAAGGTTACATCAAATCTGAGGCTGCTTTTTGTGAACTGGCTGGTTTTAATCCATTCGGCCACAGAATATAACCTAAAGTGTTTTTATGGTTCACAGTGAGAATGTTTTTTACTGAGTTCTTACACAACACAAGCCATGTAATAGGTACTATGAGTTCATCAAGTGGTTGCTGCTACATTCATGTTGTTGTTGTTGTTGTTGCAAAAATCATTATTATTGCTTTTTGGTGCACACCATGGATGAGTTCTGTATATGAACTATAATTCTTTACTCCTAGACATTTTAAAAAATAATGTTTAGAGTGATGGAGTTTGGACCACAGAGGGCCAAAATTTAGTTCTTCCACTTACTAGCTTTTGACTGTACACAAGTCACTTTTATTTTCTAAGAACCCATTTCCCCATACGTAAAATAGAGATCATAACAGGGTGGTTGGGAAGATTAAATAATCTGATTTATATTAAATATTTAGTTCAATGCATGTTACAGAGTAATCAGCAATTAATATCAAACTATTGTTTTACGACTAAATCTAAATCATTTCCCACCACTTAACTTACCTTTACATACTTAGCTAATGCATAACATCAAGAGTGAGAATTCAGTGACAAGGTTATCTCCATTTTTCTTGAGATCCAGACATCACCATCTATCTACACAGAGGTTATTTTGGTTATTATTGTTAAATGGTATGTTGTTACTTGAAAAGTATTCAGCTTGACTTAGAAATACATTTAATTCCCATTTAACTTTTATTCCAGATTCAGGCATATATGTTTTATTTAAAATGAACAGCTAGGCAAGGATTACTTTTGGTAGATATTTAAAAGAATTTCCCATAAAGAAAGAACAAAATAATGTCTGAACATCTGGTAAAATTCTAAGCCTACAAACACATAATTTAAACTTTTTTTTTTTTCCTACAGGGATCTATAAAATTGCCACATACCCTCAATCCTTCCATTTCTCATGCATAATGTATCAGCAACTTTCTTAAAATCTATCACATTAAAGACAGAATAAGTGAATAATAAAGCACATAATGTTTTTTTAAAAGAAGAAGAAGAAAAAAAACACCAGGCTTTTCTTTTTCATTAGAACTCCTATCCCTACCCCAAACAAGTTCACCTTTATATGCTTTTAGAAAATCATGAAGACAAGGGTTAAGATTTAGGGATCACATATCCTAGCCCTGTTTGGATAAGAAAACATAAGGAATTATGAGTGAGGAATATAGTCTGTAAAGAAGTACCCCTAGAGGGATCCCAAGAATTGTAACCTTTGACCCTGGTTTGTGGATTGCGTTTGGTAGGAAAAGTCTAAATAAAATCAATATAAAAAGTTCTTTGAGGGGTTCCTGGGTGGCTCAGTCCTTGAGCATCTGCCTTCAGCTTGGGTAGTGATCCCAGGGTCCTGGGATAGAGCCTCACATTGGGCTCCCTGCTCAACGAAGAGCCTCCTTCTTCCTCTTGCCTCTGCCTGCTGCTCCCCCTGCTTGTCCTCTTTCTCTCTCGCTCTCTCTCTCTCTCCCAATAAATAAATAAAATCTTTAAAAAGTTCTTTGAGAATTTTCTTATTTTGATTATTTTCTTGTTTTCATCATTTGTTTATGTTAATCATTAAAGTTTTACTTTCAAATTCAGAGAGCACTGTGAGTGGACTTGTTGTAGATGCATCATCTGGCCTAAGGATGCTATAGAAGCAGGATGCTTCTTCATTGAAAGATGGCTATCAGCTCTGTGTTTGTATCAGGAATCCAGTACTGATAACCAAAATTTACTTTTCACATTTCTCCGTCCTTACCTCCTTCCTATCTTCCAACTCTGGTTTAATGCCACTGTTTCCAGCCACCCCTGAGACCCACACATCATTCACCTTCCCTTTTGCCTCTGAAGTGTAGATTTTCTACACTAGTACTTCTTGCTAAATCTATGAATGTACTAACACCTCACATTTCTTTGCTCTGCCTTCTGTTCAACCACCTTATCATTCTCTTCTATTTTATTTTAAATACCTTGATAAAGTAATACCTAAACTCTGTCTCCACATTTTTATTTCTCATTTATATCTCACACCATTAGAATTTAATATCTTTTCTCATCTTCCTACTGAAATTGTTCTCTCAGAAGTCAGTAAAATAGGCTAAATATAGTAATTAGTTAGGTGTATTCATTTCTGTGGCCAAATTGTGAACTACTTGAGTCTAGGAACTGTGTCTTTTCTTAGTTTTGTAGCTCAAACACCTAGAACAGTATTTGCTAAGTAATAACACTTACTAAATATTTATTCAATTATATATTCAAACTTCTTAATAAAAAAAATTCTGACACTCTAGAAAGAAGAAAAAACTGGAAATGATCTTCTTAAAATCCTCAACAGATCCTGTGCAATAAATGCTATTATCTCTACTAGTTAGGGAGTGAAGGAACTTATTAAGAATAAATTAATATATCTTGAGTGCATTTTTGCAGGCACCAAATTATGGGATTAACATACACTGTCTCATTTATCCTCTCAACAATCCCAGGTGTTCAGAATTATAATTTTCATTTTTACCATTAGAAACTTAAGACTCACAATTTAATGTGCTTAAGGTTGCATAGTTGTGAGCAGCCACAGTAGGATTCAAGCTGATGTGTGACTGATTCTAAACTTGGTGCTCATTCTACTCTTTTTTTTCAAACATGTTTAATATCATATGTCAGCAGCTTCCCGACATGGGCATGAGTATTCCTGGGGTCTCCAAAGACTTTCCTGGGGATTTACTGGCATAGAGAATTTTAGGTACTCAGTTTCTAGTCAGGGTATCATATAGGTTCTACTTTCCACCTTTCACATCTACCATTCTTCCACTTTAAAAAGAAATGCACCCTAATCTCTAATGTTGCCATGGAAGATTGTCCCAGAGAGTTAAAAAAAAAAAAAAAAAGCAACTTTATGGTGACCAAAAGACAGTTCAAAAATATCAGTGTCTGTTAGTGTTCTTTACCAGGGCACCATTCTGTTTCCATTATATATTTTTCATGGAAGAGGAGTTAAAAGGTCTCAACTTTAATTTTGTTGAATTGGTGTTAAATCTATAAGTAAAAGCAAAACCAGTTAAATTAATTATTTATAAAAGTTAAAATTTGTAACATAAAATAATATTCTGTATTTTCTTCAATATTTTTCCCTGCTTATGGGTGAAACTACTTCTTTATCATTTTTCTTAACATGGACAAAATTCCTCTGCCTGCTGTCACTCCTCACCACTTTTTTGGTTTATTCATATTACATTTTGATTAATTTAATACAATGTGTGCCATGTAAGACTCAGTAACAATGACTAACACTTTGATAAGCCCACCCTTAAGTGGCTGAATACTTTTTCTTCTTTGCTAGTATCGCGGAGTCCTACTCTTTCTAGCACCAAGAAATATTATTTATTCATGAGTGCATGCCTCAACCAGTTGGAAAAATGCTCTGTGCACATTACCAAACAATGTGTTCCTCAAAATACACTCTTATTATAAAAACTATCAATATTTGGATTCTATTGATATGGTTTTGGTCAATTATATACAAATAATATTTGAAGAAAGCTTTTAATGCTTAGATCCTGAAGCAGCAGAAAGTTAAATAGAAAGCATTCAAATATATTTAAATATCTTTGTTATAGCAAAGTACGTTAGGGTGATTTTAAGGATAATAAGATATCAAAATGGGACATAATTTTGTAGGGGTAATACAAAGGAAATACAAGTTCATGGAGAAAAGAGAAGAAGTCAAACAGTAACTTAAATCAATTTGCTCATGTATTTTATTTATTTATTTACTTATTTACTTATTTATTTACTTATTTATTTCAGAGAGAGAGAGAGAGAGAAAGTGTGCATGTGTGCAGGAGCCGGGGGAAGGAAGGGCAGAGGGAGAGGGAGAGGCAGAGAATCTCAACCTGACACCACGCTGAGTGGAGCCTAACACAGGGCTTGATCCCATGACCCTCAGATGACAAGCAGATCCAAAATCAAGAGTCAGCTTAACTGACTGAGCCACCCAGATGCCCCTGTTCATGTATTTTTAAAATGAATAATGATTGGTATTAAAAGACTACCATATATGTTATACTGGATAAATAAAAGTGATGAAGGAGTTTTATTTTAAAATGTCTAATTTAAATTGCATCAGAAATCACTGCATTTATAACTACTTAAACTTTGAAATTTTGTTGGCTTATGAATGTTCCAGGGGTAGAAGTGTTTTCGGAATTCCTTTAGGAGATGTATGAGCCAAAATTTTGAAGACAACTTTGTAAAAAGTATAGAATGTGGTAGGGAGTGCCCTAAACATACACAGAAAACTCCAAAACCCCTGGCAGCTTCTACCTTCCCGGAGGCTTCACTAATTCTGTGAATTTGGGCAAATTACTTAACTTTTCTGGGTCTCCTTTTCCTCACCTACAAGTAGGTATAACCATATCCACCATTCAGGTGGTTGGAAAGAGAAGGAAGTTTATATAATTCAGTTAGTACAGTCTTGGCACACAGAAACCTTTCAATAAAAAAAAAAAAAAAAAAAAAAAAAAAAAAAACATTGCTAGTATTTTTTCATTGATATTATTGTTATTGTTACATTTTAATGACCAGGCATTAATGGCCCTGATACCAATTTAGAGTGGATTTGCCAGCACTTGGGAAGGGTGGATCTGTGTCAACTCTCATATCCAAATTTCCTTCACTTAGTGAGGGCAAAAATGTTCACATTTTGCTTCATTGTGAATCTGTTTCTTGTTTAAAATTTTTCTGGCCTTTCCTGTAACTGCCTCTCCAGTGCTCTTCCTTTCCCTCCCCCAAATACTGGCCTGAGGCCCACTCAAAGGTTTCTCTCTTCACTTTTGTCCAAACTGCTGGTCTCAGCATGAACTCTACCTTGTTGACTTCCTTTACCCCCCCCCCCCCCATGCCCTGTCCTGCTGTCCACCAACACAAGTTGGCCATCTTCTGACTCTCCCCCAGGGGCCAGGAGAGCCCCCATTCCATCTTAAGCAAACTCCTAATTCTTCTGGAGAAACTCTATGCAAAATTATTTTGAGATTAGATGTTATGCATCATATCATTTTAATTAGTTAACATGTTAAAATTGTCAAAAGGAAATGCTGATAGACAGGCCAGGTTGTAAATCATTCCTCAACAAAAATGCATTATGTCAGTGAAACAGCAGGAAACCAGAACAGGCTATTGTGCACTGAATGAACTTTCTGAAACTTTAATTGTGAGCTACGTATTACACTCAATCATGTAGTAAAGCAGTACTGTCCAGAAATATGCTAAGGAATTGGTTAAGGAAGAATCTTGAATTTCCAAGATGAAGGAAATTGTAAAAAATATAGCAATACCCTTCTTTTTCAGCTTTATTAATAACCTATTTGAAAATAAATGTTTGCCACTTTCAAAGTCCACAAGGACAGTTGAAAAATATTATCGGAGAAATAGAGGGGATAGCAATCTCAGAAACATGAAAAAATAATTCTTTCCATTAAACATAAATTTAAGCATCTTCCACTTGGCAGTTTGACATGCCAATCCTTTCTCTCTTGCGCTTGACCACTTATTAATATTTAATATATACAAATTGGGGCCCTTGGGTGGCTCAGTGGATTAAGCGTCCAGCTCTTGGTTTTGGCTCAGATCATGATCTGTGGGTTGTGAGATCAAGCTGCAGGTCAGGCTCTGAGCTCAGCACAGTCTGCTTGAGACTCTCTCTCTCCTTCTCCCTTTGCCCCCTCCCCCACATGCATGCGCTTTCTCCCTCTCAAATAAATAAATAAATAAATTTGTAAAAAAAATATTTAATATATATAAATAAATACACATACCATATATGTAAGTTATAAAGCATAATAATAATGATAATAATACATTTATGAATCCACCACCTAACTTTAAATGATAGAGTATTATTAGTTCTGTGTTAGATCCTTATGCTCCACGGAACCTTTCCTACATTTTCCATTATATCTCTTGCCACTTTTCATTTGCTTGAGGCACAAATGATTTGTGTAGACTCATCCAAATGCTTCTACTCACCCAAGTTTTAAAAATCTCTTCCCTTTCTTGTTCTTTATCTGTTTAAAGGGATCCCATTCCTCAAGGGCCACATCAAATCCTCGCTCTACAGCAACATCCCATACCACACTTGCTCAGAGCAGAGTACTCCTTCCCTTTAGCAAATGTAATACTTAATGTCTGTACATTTTCATGCTACTTTCCTTCCTAAAATAGTAGGTTATCTTAGCTAATTGTTGGGTACTTTCCATTCATTCGTTCAATAACTCATGCAAAACCCACCAAGTCTGGCATTAGTCTAGGCAGTGGGGCAAGAGCTGAGCTGCACTCCTAGCAGGCATCATCTCCCACGCTCCTCCCAGTCATCTGTGTGCTAACACTGGTGTTATCCACGGCTTACAAATAAGGACATTGTGGCTTGGAGAAGCTAAGCAACTTGCTTAAAGTCACACGGTAAGTAAATGAGTGGAGATGCTGAGATTGGCTTCAGAGCCCAAGCACTGTCCCACTGCCAGACTGTCCCACTGCCAGACTCTTCACTGCCATGGTGACCCACTGGCTGAATAGAGTCACATGCTTAGTACACATAGTTGTTTCTGCAGAGAATTCCTAAGCCTCCTAGGTACAATCTGTTCTTGGTCAGAGTTCTCTTGAATCTTTTTTTTTTTTTCTCTCCTGACAGGCAATACTTTTCTTCCCATTTTGCTAGTTCCAATCTTTTGTTGAATGACTGCTTTAAAACTCTCCCATTTTCTTTGATCCCTGTGGTCTAAATGGCTGCATTTTATAGACTCAGAGGCATTTAATGTCTGTTAAGGAAAATGGGAATAATCTCCAAATCCCTATTGCCTTTCCAAAATTATTTACAGATTTCAGTTAACTGAACAGAAGGACTTCATTCAGATATGAATAAAGGGAGCAATATGGCATTTTCTCAACATTTCATTTTTTCTTCTTGGTTCTTTTTACTTCCCAGCTGTTCACAGTGTCCTTTCTCCTACATCCAAACCATGCCAGCCTTACCAATCTTGGCAGAGAAGGGATATATGTCTCAAGAGGAAAACTCAGCTCTCTTCTGTCATTTGTTTTAAATTTACCTACCAAGCTCTGTTTCCTAGGATACTGGCCTCTCCATATGAAAATGATGATAGATACTAGAGGGTTCAGGCATTTTTCTCTTTGAGATACTTTTGTACATTAAAAACATGTTACATTTATAACATTCTGATTATAAGAATAATCTATGGTAACTAAAGAAAGTTTTGAAAATTGGGCAAGTATAATTTCTTTCCATCTTATCTTTCTGCTTATTTTATTTTTACAAAATTATGATCCATATTGTTTATATAGTGCTAAACGTGAATATTTTCTACTTAACATTTTATTAAATATCTTAAAAGAATAAAAAAGAATCCTATAGGAAAATATTAATAAGTCTGGCCATGTAAAATTAAAATCCTTCAAGTAGAAAAAATGTTATATAAAAACAAGTAAACATCAGAAAACATCTGAAATCTATGATAGTTAAGAGAGCTGTAAACCAAATAGATAAAGAGCTCTCACAAGTAAAGATGAATGGCCTAATTAAAAACAATCACAGAACATAAGCAAATTTAATTCATAATGGAACAACACTCTAACAACATTACTTATTTCATTGAGTATCAGGCTTTAAAAAAGATGCATTATTATTTCATTTGTAATTCTCTAATAATTGGTATTAATCCACTAATATAACCTTTATAAAAGGGGTTGTAATAATGATTGGAACTTCAGACTAAATTCAGAGAAACTATATTTTGGTGATAATTCTCTATTATCGCTTGTGAGTAGCTTATGCTTCTTCCTAATATGCAAGTTTCTTGATGTCAGGAACCATTTCTTTTTGTTTTCAGCATCTGTTCAGAACATGGGGATAATATATGTCCAATGCATATATTTGAAAGAAAGCTTGATATCATCAGAACTTTTAGAATCTCTCTTTTTATTAGTATTATATCAATTAAAGTGTGCATTTTCTAAATTATTATGAAATGGTGTCACCATGGAAACAGTTGCTGTTTCACTCTTTGCTCAAGGGAATTTAATATCTCATCTTCAAACTATGAGGCATGGGGGTGTGATTAGCAATATATGGGACTAAGGCACAATCAATGTGATGCTGCTTGTGTATCAGATTAAATTTTTTGCTGAGTCATTATACGTGACATGTAAGAGGAGATTTGGCAAGAGGACAATTATGAAATAGGCGGAGTAAGAAAAGAATGCTGGAAAGAGGGAGAGTGACCAAAAATTAATTTAAAAGTGGGGGAAATTTAGCAAACTCAGCAAAATGAAAGAACTAAAGCTGAGAAAGTATAACTAATGAGTTGTAAGATTTTGGCATCTATTCTGTTTTATGGACTCATTCAATGCATTCATGTCTCTTTGGGTCCAGATCCTGAGGTCACAGCTGTTCTTAGAAGCCATGTGGGTGGGAGCTGGGAAATTACCCAAATATGACAGCACTGGCTGACGTGTTGTTACCTCTGTGTCAAAGGTGATGGCTAGTACTGAGATGCTACCATTATGCTGCTGCAGCCTCCTAGGAAATTTGTGATGAGATTTTAGGATGATTTGGACAACAAAACATAACTTCTCACTTCTTTAAGTGTGGGCTGCACATAGTGACTTCTTTTCAAAACAATATAAAGAGGGAGAAAAAATTAACTTGACAGTGGAAAAACTTGACAGACTATCTCAGCTATATAACTAAGGTTCACATCAAAGGTGGTAAGTCACGTTGATAGTATCTACCCTTGATATGATATGGTAAGAACTGCACTTTACCTGTGTTCTTTCTCCTAATCTTGGTCTAACCATGGACAAAAATCTCAATTGAGAGACTCTAAAGAATACCTGACCGGTACCTCCCCACAATGGTCAAAGTCAAAAAACAAGGAAACAGTGGGATCTCCCACCAGTGGGGATTGGCAGTCTTGCTGCTGAAACAGAGGGCTAATTAGACACCGGTAAATATCAAATTTTGAAAAACTAGAAAAAATAAAATTAAAAAAATCAAACTTGAAGTCATTCCTATATATAGGAGATTACTGCAATTTCAGAGTTGTGTTTGCCTTTTTAAAAAAATAACTAATTGGTCTGATCTTAATTTTTATTTGTCCATAGAAGATGTCTTTAAATGTCACAAGAGTTGTTAGTAACACTTTTTATTGTCTAGCGAAATTGTATTTTCTGGTACTATATGATGCTAGAAAACAATACAAGTTTTAGGTAAACTGGATAATTTTTTAATAAATAAATTGTAAGTAGAAGTCTAATTTTTTTAGAGTATGTTTTCTGTTAATAAATATATTTTTTTCTGTTAATAAATATTAAATCCAGTGTAGCCAATAACTTTTTTTAAAGAAAAAATCTCATACATGTTCTTCCTCCCACTGTGCCTCTGGGTGTAGTAAAGGCACTCCCTAAAGAAAACTTCCAAAGTTTTCTTTTCATTCTGCAATGTTACGTGGAGGAGCCATTAATCAGGCTATGTTGATTTAGTTACATGCACCGGCCACAGTGTAATTTATCACTATAAGCCTGTGCTGTGGTCCCCTTTCCTGTTGTTTCCTGGATGTTTCCTTGCCTGTGTCAGCATGGTGATTGATTTTTTTTTACTTTCTCTAGTGTAAAAGTAGTAGACACATGTTTTTGCTGCCTATGCTTTGGTATTTTATGAACCATATTGAGAATGCACATAAAACTAACAGTTGAAGGAAAAATGGTTTTGTTAAAAATGTTAAGAAATCAGAATAATAATTTGTGATATAACCTATTAATATATGTCATCATTGGGACGCCTGGGTGGGTCAGTAGTTGAGCGTCTGCCTTTGGCTCAGGGGATGATTCCCAGGTCCTTGGATTGAATCCCACATCAGGGTCCCCACAGGGAGTCTGCTTCTCCCACTGCCTCTGCCAATGTCTCTGCTTCTCTCTGTGTCTCTCATGAATAAATAAATACATTCTTAAAAATATATATATATATATCTGTATCATCATTGTCCTTGAAATTAAAGTCCTCAATAGAAAGCCAAATCACCATTTCTATACTTCTACTGCTATGTGTATATTTAACATACAAGGAATATTAGATACAGATTAATCCCATTGGTTGTATTAATCGACCCAAAGCACTTATGCTTGTAGTTAATAATTTTTATCTTCTGAGATTTATGTTTTAAGATGAAGATTCTGGAGCTCATTTTAAATTTGGTAAGATATGTTATTGCAACTAAAAATAAAATCAATGTGATCTGATCAAAACATATATGAATAATGAATTTAAATAAAACAATGTGACAAAAGCAGTTAGAAAAACTCCTCCATATCATCTTGTCACAGAAAAATAATAACAAGATTTAAAATGTTCATAGTGCTATTTTTTGGACAATAGAACAGATATGAAGCTAACAAAATACAGAAACGATTTTGCCCATCATGTTAAGTAATCAGCATATTGATATGCCATGAAAGCATAGGCCTCCAAGATCTCTAGGACTGGAAAGAAATTCCAAGGTCAATTCCTGCGTCAACTCATGCAGGGCCTAAGACATCGCCATCCAATTTTTGCTTGAACTCTTCCAGTGAAAAGGTTGGTTACTTGCTGAGAGCAGTTCTTTCATCTTGAACAACATGATGGATAGAAGTTTATAATGTTAAATAAAAATCTGTCTTCTTGCAATTTCCATCAGTTTTACCTGATTCTGCCTCAAGTGGGTAAATCTCATAGCCACAACAAAGTGAGGATCACATGGACTAATGTGTAGATTGCTGGGTGTTTGTTTCTCTTTTCTTTATTTCTTGAAACACAGCTTTGATTACATCATTCCCCAATACAAACATTTCCAATGGCTGCCCTGCTGCCAACAGAATGAAGTCCAATTTCCTTTATTTCTACAAGGGATAGTGACCAATATCTATCCCAAAATTCTGCATTATTTTTTATTGCTATCTTCACTGAGGCATTTATCTCTTTCTCCCTTGTATGTTAGTTATTTATATATATGTCAGCTTCCTCCCACTCCACAGTGACATCCTTAAGAGTAGTATCTCTGTTTGATATAATTTTGTATTCCTACAATCTCAATCTTACATGACACATTGTAGCTCTTCAGTAATAAAAGAATAAATCATGTCCTCAAAAAATGGACATGCTCCAGATGGCTTTGATAGAACAGAACACAATAGAACTATCCCTTCTCTTGTCCTTGACACTCAACTTCTATTAATGCAGCCTAAAGTTGCCTCTACTATTTTAACAGCTAAGTCATGCTGCAAGTTCATTCTGACCTTGCAGTCAACTCCAACTGCCAAATCCTTTCACATGAATTGCTGCTAATCCTGTAAGTATGAAGTGAATTTTTTTTTTCAGAAATGTAGAACTTCATGTTTTTAGCTCTTAAATTTCTCCTTGTTTTTTCTGGCTCATGCTGTCAGCCTGTTGAGGATATTTTGACTCTTGATTCCAACATCTCTCCTATTAACTCTCTTGTCTTGTATCATCTAAAACATTGATAGTCATGTTTTCTCTTTCTTCATCCAAATATTAACCAAATATTGAAAACTTACTTGGCCAAGGGTGGAAACATGGGCATGCTAGCAGACAGAGATCTCCTTCCAGATGGCAGCAGTCCAGTCGTCAATACTTGTTTGGTACAGTCAATCAATCAGATAATACTATGTATAATAACTATCACCAGGTTTAGGAGTTTTTCACTGTTTCACCAAATCTCAGAAGAGATTTTGCTGAATGTCTTGTAGAAGTCACAATAAACTCCCTAATAAATTTTAGTGTTTTGAATAACTGTTTATTAAAGTCCTTGAAAGTAATATATTTATTAAACACCTATTGAGTTTGAGGCTCTCTCCTACACATGGAACAAAACTTAACCTTTTTGAATACTATCAGTTCCAGATGTTATTATCCTGATTTTAAAGATAAGAAACAAAGTTTCAGAATGGTATATACTTATCAGAGACCTCACAGCTGGCAAGTATCAGGACCAGGCTTCCAAACTAGGATCCAGAGAATACAATTCTAAGTCTGTCCTTAAGCCTTTTCTTTGCTTTAGTTCTTACATCCAGTCCATCAAGAGCAAGTCCTGCCAACCCCATCTCCAAGATCTATTTCCAAAATTCAATCTTTCCTTTTATCTCTGCAATATTCTGTTGACCATCATCTCTTTCATGGATCCTATAATAGTATCCTATCTGATCTCTCTGTTTGTACTATTGCCCTTTATAGTCAATTCTTTACAAAACAACCAGAAAGTTCTTTTCATCCTAAATCAGATTATGCTATTCCTCCCCTTCAATACCCTCCAATGGCCTCCCATTGCACTAGCAAAAAATTTAAATGCATGTTATGGACCATATGCCCTCAAAAAATTAGGTATCTGATTATCCCTTAAGTATTTGCTACATTACCTTCCATTTCTCATATTGTGGCCACACTGGGTTTTTCTGACAACCCTTACATATCACCAAGCTTACTTCTTCTTCCTAGAAAGTTCTTCTAACATATTCTTATACATCTGGTTCTATCTTAGATCAAGGGCTCAGTTCAAATATTCTCTCTTCAGAGAAGAGTTCTTTCCTTCTCACCTATCTTATTTGTCTCTTCCTAATTCTATTATTTTGGTGTGTTATTCACTTCTCATATATTTAGTTAAAATTACTTTGATTTATTGATACCTTTTCTATAAAAAAAAAATTTCCCCTCTTAAATAGGAATTCCATGGGGGCAGAGACTTCTATTGTATTTTTCAGTACTACATCCTCCAAACCTAGCTGACAGAAGACTGGGGATATCTGGGTTAAATCAATGAAATAATTTTTTGATTTCATAATTAACTGAAGTAAGAAGTCTTTCTTCTGAAAAAGCAAGAATTTTCCTAGCATGTATATAGTAACTTAGAAATAAAGGTAAAAACTAAATAGTGTGGAATTAAAAAAAAGAAAGAAGCACATTTCATACTAATAACTTAGGAATACAAATGAAAGTAAAACCACATTAGGAAGGAATGTACTTTCACACATCCTGACAGTATTTTTCAATTTAAGATGTATCATTTCTGGCACATGAATTAGAGGAAATACCTGTGAGTGACAGTGATGGGTATGAATAGAAATATAGGCAAAGGTGTGAGGGTGCTTTATTTCTTGTAAGAGAATATTTAAAATCTTATTCAATAATTTATGCAAATTTATCTATAAAGCTAATGTTGTATAACTTAACAGGCATTAGTATCAGTGGTAATATCTCTCAAGTGATTTTTTATTTAAGCTAACTAAAAAAAAATCTCTACACTTAACAAAATCATGTTCCATAATTCCAGGAGTTAAAGAGAAAATTACTTTTATTATACATAAAAAGGCTTAAATATATGTAAATATGCAAAAATCTTAAACATAATTTTATAGCAAATTATTTGGTAAGCTTCTACACATTACTCAGTATATTATTTTAGTATATGAGCTGCCGAAGTGAGCACTGCTCAGTATATTATTACATTTAAGAATTTATGTTCATAAAATAATTTTACTTTCATTGGAAGGATTTTAGGGGAAAATTTGAACACGTTTTCACAAATAGATATTTCATTATTCAAAATCAAGCATAAATATGTTTTAAAATAAATAAATAAATAAAATAGGTTAAAGGAGGGAAAAAATGTCTGGAACATTAAAAAAAAAATTGTCTGGAGCAGAGATTCCCATTTTTAGAGTCAGGGAAACCTCTCTGGGAAGGTGGATCTTTGAGCTTAAACTTCAGTGGTGAGAAGAAACCAATTATATCCACTTCCTGGAGAAGAGTCTTACAGCCAGAAGACCAATGAGCAAAAAATGCTAATGGGAGAATAAATTTGATTTGTTTTAGGGATAAAAGGAAAACTGAAGGGATTCTTTTTTTTTTTTTTTTTTTTTTTTTTAAGTAAGCTCCACAACCAGTGTGGGGCTTGAACTCATGACCCTGAGATAGAGGATTTAAGTCATACAAACAGAGGATTCTCTAACCACCACTGAATTAAATTAGAAATCAATAGCAAAAATATGTGGCAAATCCCTAAATATTTGTAAATTAAACACATTTGTAAATAACCCATAAGCCAAGGAAGATATTACAAAAGATATTAGAAAACGTTCTGAATTAAATGAAAAATTTAAAAAATATTGTGAGATGTAGCTAAATTAGTATTTGGGAGAAAACTTTATAGCTTTAAACTTAGTATTAGATATGAAGGATGATTAAAATCAATGACTTTAGCTTCTTCCTGAAGAAACTAGAAAAATGAGAAAATTCAATGCAAATTAACATAAAGGAGGAAATAAAAAGATAATAGAGATCAATAAAGTAAAATTTAAGGAACAGTAAAATAATCGATAAAAATTAATGAGACAAAATGTGGTTCTTAGAGATGATCTGTAAAGCTGATACATCTCAGTCCAAACTAATATGGAGAAAAGAGAAAGAAGATAACAACGTACTAACATCAGGAATCAGCGAATGCACATCATTTCAGATCTTACAAACATTAAAAGGTTAATAAGGTAATATTATTGCCAAATTTATGACCATAGATTTGACAAATTATATGAAATGGGAAATTTCTCCAAAAGATAAAAGCTACCAAGCTGACTCAGATGTATTCTTTTTGGGGTTTATTTTGTCCCATTACAGAGGGGCTTCCATTACAGGGTATGATGCTGAGTATTTGTGCTTCTCTTTTCTCTCTTTCCGAAAGTCAAACATAGCTTTTTTTACATGTTTGTACCAAAAAAGAAAAGAAAGAAATCTTAGAGGAGGGTATCTAACCTTTGGCAATTACAGTGGCCATGGCTGGGCCATTCTTTTGGCCAACAGGCTAGACACAGTGATTGGCAGACTCTCAGAGTCACAAGGAGTAGGGGAAGGCATCCCTAAAAAGGGCCTGGTGTTATCGAAGGAAAGGGGAAAGACATGTTTGGTTGGCAAAACCGACATATGTTCCAAGATCTGTAATTAAGGAATTTTGTGGGAAAGTGCAGAAGACTACAAAGATCAAGTTTGAGCAATATCAGTTGAAATTGAGTGGTTTGTTCGGGAGTCAGACAATAAAGCATCTTGTTTCTCTAGTGACTGGAACTGAAAAATCCATTACAGTGATCCATAATAAAATCAATCTCTTTTTTATTTATCATAGTAAATGATTGGGGATACAAACACACAAGCAAGCAAGCAAACTTACATGGCCACTAACATAGATAAATGGTTATAAAAACATAATGATTATACTGTACATAAGTGGAATAATGATTATCATATCACTGCCCCTTGTCATTTCTGACATCTACTAATGCCTGGATCAGCTGCATCACTGATTTTTTTTTTCCTGATTCATTGCTACTTTCCCTAAATACTCTTACTACCTTAATTCTTGTTCATTTTAATAAATATGACAATAATACCTCCAGTACCTCACCTCATGTATATCTGAGCCAAGATTTGATGGATGCCAACTGCAACATCCACTGATTGTGTTTCCTTAATGTTACTTTAAAAAACTATCCTGCATCCAGGTAGGGGGTAAGCTATTCTACTACAGTCCATTCTGAAAGTGACATTGCAGTATCCATAAGATGGCTTTCTGTGTTTCTGATGTCTCAAAAGTCATGCTTCTTTAAAGATGTTGAGGAATTTCCAACGTAATCTATAGTTCATAACTCTTAACATAGAGAAAGAAATATACATGCATTTACGTAGTGTGAATAGCTTACAAGAAATTTTCGTAACAATTTCTTTTTCACAAGTGATGAAATGGAAACAAGTGACTCTTGTGGAGAAGACCTCTTCTCAGTCTCAGCACTATTCACATTTGAGGCCAGATGATTTTTTGTTTTAGAGAGCTTTCCAGTGCACTGAGATGCTTAGCCGATTCCCTGGCCAATACCCACTAGTGCTCCCCCACCACTGCTCTCCCATTTGTGATAAGCAAAAATGCGTTGGTCATCGACAAATATCTTCCGGGGGGCTAAATTGCCCCCAGTTGAGAACCACTGGTCTAGAGGCTGATATAGCTATAACTATAATCATCTTTAACTGTTTATTAGTGGGAACTGAAATGTGTCTTATAAAAATTGTTACCTGAACCTGAAAGAAATTTGATGCACTGAACCATATGGATACAGAGACTGGGTATTTCTTAGCATCGCTCCAGTGATGTAGGTCTCTGAAAATAATGACATTGTTCTATAACCCAAAGGCCGATGCTCAATAACTTTGCTGAAGTTCCGGATCGAAATATGTATGTGTGTTGACTAAACAAGAGAATGGCATCTCTAAACAATTTATTTTTAAAGCTTTGTACACTCAGTCCAATGATAAGTTAGATTCTCTCCAAGAATTAAAAAATGTATTTCTTGTCTGACGTGAAGTACAAAATGAAGAATCACCAGAGAAAATGCAATGACTGGACCATTCAGCCCAGCCCAAATAAACACTTTTATTTCCTCTCTTTTTCTAAAACAAACAACACTCAACCAAAAGTTTATCTTTTCTTTATTTGGATTTCTGTTGTGGTGCTCCCATCACACAGCAAAAGTGCAATGTTAGTGAACAAGCATGCCTCAGTAGAGGCACATAAGGCATTGATTACAAATGAATTCCAAATAATTAGTGGAGGAGATCATGAAATGTTCAGAGGGGGGAAAAAGGGGGCTGAATTTCAAACAGGAGGGGGTCTGAGCCATTAATGGGTAATCTGCACGACTTTTGTTAATCCCCCGGGGCTCCTGTTACAGGTGGTTCATATTTCTAAGCAGTGAAGTATGTGAGATGAATGGAAAATTTCTCCTTAACATTTTCCACTACCCAACCTTAGCATGAAAAGCCCTATACCAGATCAGGCGGCTGGTTTATTATAACTTCTAATTCAGAAACATCTCACCACTCGGTATTCCCACCCTTTGCTACTCACCAGAGATTTTCCTTTCTTCATTTTCCTTGTATAGAATTTCTTTTGGAGAAAGTTTGCAGTTAACTTTTAATATAGACGAGAAGTATTATTTAGTTTTGAAAAGACTGGAGCACTTGAGTCAATGTTCATATTTATTAGGTCTGAGCAGGGGAATTCATGTTTTAAAAAAAGTTTCATATATTGTACAAATGAAATGGCTCTAGCTTCTACCAATAGTTGCAGGGGAGATGAATTAGAAAAATGTGGATTACTTTATATATATATAATCTGCGTTTAAGAAGTACTAAAAAAGTATGTGAAGTGAGTCTTTAATTTTATTCAAAAAAAAAAAGGAAAAAAAAAACTACTTAGATGGACAAATGTGCAAATACAGAGAACCAAAGACTAACAACAACCCAAAATAAGTGGTGCTTTGCCTGCCCCTGAACAAAGGAAAGAAAATATTACACTGACGCTTTTATCTTTCATATTTAAATTATTCTTATATTTAGTCCCGTGAGCTCCTGCCAGAGTCTCTAATTCTAGTGAAGTTGGTCTTATTTCATTAAAGTGCTAACTTTCTTTCTCTCCCTGTGCCTTCCTGCTTTTCCTTTGCAGAGGCATTCCACTCACCCTTTGCAACTTGTCTTGTACAACTCCCCTGATACTAATTACGAAAGCTATTTCTGTCAATTTCTAAATATATTTAGATCTACAGCTTTGCACAGTTCTCTGGAGTTTTTAATGAGGTACAGCCCTGGCTGTAGGTTTGGAGTCATCAGAGGAGACCTCAAGGAGGTGACATGCAAATAGGACTCTAAAGATATGTGGGATATTTCATAGGGAAGCAAAAATATAAAAGGCATTGATGTGTGTTTCTTATGTTGTTTGTCCCCTCCACTTCCTTGTATTCATAACAGCCATTTTGAATCTTTTAAACCTTTTATTAAAAATTGGAAAATGCAGGGGCAGCTGGGTGGCGCAGTCCATTAGGTGTTCAACTCTGATTTCAGCCCAGGTCATGATCTCAGTTATGAGATCGAACCCTCAGTCGGGCTCTGTGCTCAGCAGAGTTGCTTGTCCCTCTCCCTCTGCTCTTTCCCCTAAGCTCTCTCTCTCTCAAATAAATAAATGGGTAAAATCTTAAAAAAAAAAAAAAAAAGACTTGGAAAATACAATCAGGACTTTCTTAGTGCTGTTAATGTATGTTGTTGTAAGCAATTTGTTTGTGAACTACTATCCCCACCTCCAATCTCTTTCCTTCTAATGATTCATTCTCCATTGCTACTAAAATTCTTTTGCTGATATGCAGATTGTATTACATTAATCCTCTACTTTAAAGATTTTATCTGCTCTTCTTTGCCTATAGCACAAAATCCAAACTCCTTATCATGGCATGTAATTAAGATCGTTCATGGTTCGATCCCAACTCCCTCTACAGCCACATTTTCTGCATCTCCCCTGCTCTTTCTCTGCAGTTAAGGACCCAAATACTTGCAGGTCCTCAAGTATATCCTGTTCAGCATCCCTCAAATACATTACAGGTTCGGTTCCAGACCTCTACAATAAAGCGAATACCACAATAAAGCTAGTCAAATGAATTTTTTGGTTTCCTCAGTGTACATAAAAGTTCATATATATTGTAGTCTATCAAGTTTTCAATAGCATTATGTCTAAAAACATAATGTACCTATCTTAATAAAAAATACTTTATTGCTAAAAAATTCTACCGTCTGAGCTTCCCATGAGTTGTAATCTCTTGATTACAGATCACGCTAGCAAATGTCATTACAGTGAAAAAGTTTGAACTATTGCAAAAATGACAAAATATGGCTTAGAGACACAAAGTGAGTAATGGTATTGGAAAAATGGTGCCAGTGGATTTGCTCGATGCAGGGTTGCCACAAACCTTGAATTCGTAAAAAAAAAAACAAAAAACAAAAAACCCCACAATATCCGCAAAGTGCAGTAAAGTGAAGCGCAACAAAATGAGGCATCTCTGTATTTTCCTGTATCTTTATAATAATAGCTAATGCTGCTCTAAGTCCTGTAGGCAGATTAAGCCATTTAATCCCCAAGCAACTCTTTGAAGCAAATACTGTTATTTCTGTTTTGTAGAAATGAGAGGACTGAGGCACAGAGATTGTGCTCAATAGTAGTAGTTGGTCACTCGGTATGTGTCAAGCTGGAGTCAGGATTTGAGCCCAGGCATTCTAATCCCAGAGTTAGTTTTTCCTCTTCTTTCCACCCATGTTTGCCTGACACAGTTCAATTCATTCTTCAAGGTCTAGCTTTGATTTCATTGTTTTCTTAAATTTTACTTTGATCCTCCTACCCCGGACTGAGTTAATGATTATCTTCTGAGCCACTGCTCTTCTTTAAATATTCTTCAAAAATACAGTTATAAGACTATAAGACATATATTGCAATTAATTATTTATATGACTCCTCTTAATTCTGATCAGGTTCCAAATCTTATGTTTTTTTTTTTTTAACTCAGTGTGAAGCACTGAGTTTTACTTGTCAATAAATAAATGAATAAATAGTTAAACGAACACCTTCTTTAAAAAAATGTATTTATTTAAGCAATCTCTACACCCAAGATGGGGCTTGAACTCATGACCCTGAGATTTAGAGTTGCATGCTCTACCAACTGAGACATCCAAGCCCCCCAAACATCTTTCAATTTAGTTAATGGTAGGTATGTAGCCTTTTACTGAATTCATTGTCGTTATAGACCTGCTAGGATAGCTGAGTGGTGGAATGGATGGGTGATTTTAATTCTTTTCCTTCCTTTTTTTTTTTTTTGCTTATCTGCATGCAATCATACTTTTTCCAAAAAGAAAAAGAAAATATGGATTATTTAGAGTAATTTTAAAACTTGGGGGATCTAGACAATGATAATAAAACTAGTGCATATTAAAACAATATCCTGAATTAAGAAAGATGTTCTGTGTCCTCTTAAAAAAAAATGACATACCTTCATCGAGATATATATTAAAATGCACAGTAAAAGTACCAGAGTATCTCAGTTTATTTTAGAATACATGAAATGTGGAAGACTTATACTTTTATTTTCTGCAGTAAACCACCTAATCTAGAATGGACAAAGTTCAGCTGAATTTCCCAGGTAATGGCAACGTGGTGGACTTGACCCGGAAAGGTGCTAGCTTTGAGTTATGATGCAGCTTCCACAGTGGTTCCCTGTTTCATCTTGCCCACTACAGGTGATTTTAGGATAAATAGTTTCTGGCTTAAAATGTATACAGCCTCTTAGATCAAAGGCAACCCCTTTGAACTGCATCCAGAAACACCCTGGTTGCCGGTGCGAGCCGCGGTGCACAGACGTTAATACGATCCATCTGGCTGAGACTCTTAAGCAACCAAGCTGCTGCATTTTGTAGTAGCAGAAATGATCCAGTGGCTTTCACGATAGCCCCCGCTCTTTCACGCTCTTGTAATAGGCTGGCAAACACAAAAATAATGGGTGAGACATTCTGCATAAAAAGGGCAGTTGTAACATCTGTGTAAATCAGCAAAAAAGGGATAGTCTGGGTTTTTGCTATTGTAGTGATTTGCAGGTATCACAGGATTTAACATCAAGCAGTGTGATGCATGCTAGATATGTGTTAATGCACCAAAGAATGATTCACCATCAAGAAATTGCATTTTTTTCTTGAGTTTCATTTTTGACATTTGGTATTAAAGGGAAACAATATGTTCCAAAGGTAGTTGATATTCACCAGAGAAATTTAGTTGCACAGTTTAAATATTATGGCATTTCTAAGCTAATACAAAAGAAATTGTTACTTTTTTACTAGATACCGCCAGCACACTGTGTGGGTGTTCAGAAATCAATTAAAAATAAAATGCAACCTATTTTAGGATTCCAGTTCTGCACTGGATGTATATATATAAAATATAATATATAATATATAATATATAATATATAATATATAATATATAATATTATATATATATAATATATATATAATGCAATATACATATATTGCAAATATATATTTGGGATTGCATAATATATTGTTTTCATCAAAACAGAAGTGTCAAGTTTTTTGAAGATAAAGCAGGATATTTTTAAATGAGAAAGGCAATATGTAAGTAAATACTTTAAAAATACATTCTTTAATTTTGTAGAATTTTCTCAAGTGAAATTTTCCCAACTTCTTCCCCCTTCTCTTTACCACGCTGCTAGAGAATTAGTGAATCTGTCTGGTGGAGAAGAATTTTGTTTTATTATTATTATTTTTAAAGATTTTATTTATTTATTCATGAGAGACACAGAGAGAGAAGCAGGCTCCCTGCGGGGAGCCCAATGCGGAATTGGATCCTGGGACCCAGTGATCATGCCCTGAAGGCAGATGCTCAACCACTGAGCTACCCAGATGCCCCAAGAATTTTATACTGTACTAAGTCAATGCTCAATATAAAAAACAAGAAAAACAAAAAAACCAACATATCTTTCTACTTTGCAAAAGACAGAAAATAATGTCTTTAAAAATGCTATGTTTTTGTTTTCCAAGTTATATTTGAAAATAACTGTTAAAGAAGAATGGGGAACCTTAACACAGCAGTGGTTCTCAGTTGAGGACTGGGTTGAACCCATCAGAACTGTCAAACCCCACCCAAATTTTCTCCAACTCTCCA
Organism: Canis aureus; assembly: GCF_053574225.1. Taxonomy (NCBI): domain Eukaryota; kingdom Metazoa; phylum Chordata; class Mammalia; order Carnivora; family Canidae; genus Canis; species Canis aureus. Next base: position 61,979,246 of record NC_135611.1, on the reverse strand, counting down.
TGTCTTCACTTTGCTCACCACCCATCCCTTATCACCTGAAATGATGTGGACAATGGAAATGTCCTGGGAAACCAGACAAAGGGAAAAGGCCTTCATCTTCCAAGAGCAAGGAGAGGAGAGTTGAAGAATTTTTCCCATTGGGTGTCCCCTGGGAGAAACTCTGGCTTTCATTCCCGTGCTTCTTTAGGTTGAATCTTTTTTAAAAAATATTTTTATTTATTCATTCATGAGACACACACACAGAGAGGCAGAGACACAGGCAGAGGGAGAAGCAGGCTCCCTGTGGGGAGCCTGATGGTGGGACTTGATCCCCGGGCCCCGGGATTGTGACCTGAGCCAAAGGCAGATGCTCAGCCACGCAGGCCTGTCCCTGAATCTTTTTCTTTACCCCAACTCAAATTCAAATTCCAGGCCTAGGGTAGAATGATGAAAGAAACTCTAAGATCTTAAAACTGTAGGCAGATAAAGTTCCCAGAAGGGTGTGTTTCTTCTTCAGGGGGATCATGTTTACCGGACAGGAGCTTTGCTCTCTTTCTCTCACCTCTGTCTAGAATGTTATTCCCTTTCTCTTTCTCCTAGTAAATTTCTGTTTATTTGTTAAAGCCTTATGTAAATGTACCCCCTTTCTGAAACCTTCCCTGATTTTCCAAGGCCTATTTAACCATATCCTCCATTGAGTTTGTATTCACAATGTGGAAACTCCAACATTGTGACACAGATGGATGGATACCTGTTCTCCTAAAGTGTGAGCAACTTGAAAGCAGTGGAAGCTCACTTGATAACTTGTTCAAGCAAGTGAGCGTGGAAGCTCATTTGGTAACTTGTTCATTGTATTTACCTATATGGAATAAACATGCCAACATGCCCTGTACTTATATACAAATTCCCAAGAATTTTTCACAGTTGAATAATCTGGAGGAAGAATGAGCATTTCTATCATTAGCAGTATGGTTCCACTATGGTGTTCACTTGATAAACTTGACCTTAACACTATTTGCGCCATGTTTTTAATCACATACATTTCATGCACACAATATAGGGTTCATATGTAGTAAACATAGCAATGCTATAAATATTAAGAACATATGTGATAAGAAGGTCCCTTAACGGTATAGCACAAGTATGATCAAGTGACATTCATCCCATTAAAACTCAGAAACAGTTTAATGGAATCTTGCTTTTTCAACCAGTCTTTCATCTAAGAACTCTAGCAACTCTGACCAAAGTATCAGATACCTCTTCAACCCCACCTAAGGTTCTCTTGGTCTCACAGTCTTCGGGGTCCTTGGCTACCTGTTTCTCCCCAGGCAACATTATGGTGACTAGTACTGTGTGGGCACCAATTAACTTCCTATTTACCTGTGGCTGTCATGTATGAGGTGCTGCAGACATAGTCAGAACCTGGGCACATGCAGCTTAGAAGTGCAGGGAATTAATGGTTTATGGGGTCATTCACCTTTGACCAATGAGAGATAGGAAATATTGAAAAAGTCCTGTGAAGTGGTCCATTATATGCAGAGAAGTCTCTCTGAAGACAGTTCTGTAAGATCAGTTAGTGCTGTTGGACATCAAGCAGTGTCCAGCTAGATTGTGCACACTTAATATTTGCTCTCTCCTTCCTACCCCACTCCTCTTTTCCTGCATTACTCCCTCTTTGGGAATGCACTCCTTCCCCGCTAAAGTATTAACGCATAATATTTTGTAACTGGCTATTTTTGTTTCCTAGGAAAACAGCCTAAGAAGATAGTGAATGAATATTTATTAGACACTAACTAGGAACTGGGCACTATTCTAAGTGCTTTAAAAAGCATAACATGAATAAGGTACAATGTCTCCTCTTAAGAGCAAGAGAGTCAGGTGGGAAAGTAGCACAGCCTGACCTAGGTACATAGAAAAATCATAAGAAAGTTGTAATAGCCTATAGGGTTCCAAGGAAGAAGAATATTTATCAAGAGAAATCCAACCAGCTACTCCGTGGCCTCTGGCTCCTAGTATGGAAGCCCAACCTTTTCATTTCTTTTCTGCCTCTCCTTAGAGCTGTATGTTATAGTCTAGTTACCTGAAGATAGAAAGACCTTTCTTTTTCTTTTCCAAACAACAAGCAAGGAAGTTTCCAGAGAGAATTGGGAACTGTATTGTCAGCTGGAGAAAACAACAAAAAAAACCCCAATAAAGTAACAAACACAAATATTGCATATTCTTCATAGATAAGGAGCTAATCGGCACAGGAGATTAAAAGAAAGTAAGAGTTGTTCCTACCCTCAGATGACGGTAGGACAGACACAAGCTGACAACCTTACAGAGAAATTCATTCCTGTGGTGGCAGACTGCTGTCCTACCAGGAGCCTAAGCTGTTCTTTTCAAGGAGCCTTTTATGACAGGCTTTTTCTTCCTTTTGTCATGCAAAAGGCACAGAAGTTTCTAGCTCAGAGTCATGCAGTGATGGTGCAGGTAGATTTTATTTTTTCCCCAGAAAATCTCTGCAGGAGTTTCTCATATCACTTTCCCTAAACAGGAAAATGATTATATAGGCTTAGAGTTTGAGGGGGGGTAGACTGTAGGGAAGGGGCTATACTGTGATTTTACTCATCCTAAGCTGGGTTTCACGTGAGTGAAACTTAAACAGTGAAATCAGAACGACTCTAAATCTAAGGGTTTTATTTATCAAATGTGAAAGAGATAAAATGTTCCGTTTAAAGAGAAGTGGCTCTGGCTGATAGGTAATCCAATATCCAATCTAAAGTATGAAAAATATCACCCTTCTGGTTCACTGCAGCTGTCTTGACGTAGTAGTATCTCGCCCCTCTGTTCTCTACCTTGCTGCCAGTGCACTCCATTGACTGTGGCACCCCTAGGATGCGAGAGGATCATGGATACAGGTGAAAGAGGGAGCTCATCTTTCTGGGCCATCATATGTTTAGTTATAGGAAATGTTGCTGTGACAGCCCATAGCACATCTATTTTAGGGGTTGGACTTGTTCTTAAATATTTGAACATTTTTATTTAGAGCACAAAGAGTTTTATGAATGGAAATGATTGATGACAACTTGTAGGTCCCCACATCTGTAGAGGAACCAGAACCAGTTCTTTGTCACCGAGAAAACACTCTCTCTGTGTCTCTTCAGTGGGAACTTGCAAACATTCTGTCCCAGGTCAGATGCATGCCTCAGGAAGAGTTCCCAGACCTGGTCCTGCCTGAAGGAGGAATTGACGTGACAATGGGCTGGGTCAATGAGAAGATCCATCACTCACTGTGGCACTGGGCCTGGAGGAATTTGTCCCCCCCCCCTTTTTTTTTAAGGTTCAGTGAGTCTTTCTTTCTTTCTTTCTTTCTTTCTTTCTTTCTTTCTTTCTTTCTTTCTTTCTTTCTTTCTTTCTTTCTTTCTTTCTTTCTTTCTTTCTTTCTTTCTTTCTTTCTTTCTTTCTTTCTTTCTTTCTTTCTTTCTTTCTTTCTTTCTTTCTTTCTTTCTTCTTTCTTTCTTTCTTTCTTTTTCTTTCTTTTTAAAAGATTTTATTTATTTATTCGAGAGAGAGAGAGACACAGGCAGAGGGAGAAGCAGGCTCCATGCAGGGAGCCCGACGTGGGACTCGATCCCGGGTCTCCACGATCAGGCCCTGGGCTGAAGGCGGTGCTAAACCGCTGAGCCACCTGGGCTCCCTGGAATTTGTTCTCAACTAGCAGCTAAGCTGTTCAATTTAGATTTGGTCTAGAAAAAGAAGGAGGAGGAGGATGATAGAAGATTCTAGAAATTGGTGCTATGCAACAGGGCCAGCAGCTCAGTGCTCCTCCAAGTAACTTCCCATCCTCTACCTCCTGGAGACTGTCCAGGTAAGAATCTGAGAGTTATGCTCTGTTAGAACAAGCAAAGGCCCAACCTTAGAGTGTGGAGTGCCTCCAAAATCCTCTGTCATTACCCTCTCATTAGCTGATTAAGGCAAGTCCATTCATCTTCCCGAACCTCAATGTTTTTTTAACCCACAAAGTGGGATAACTACGGAATTGTTGAGATAATCAAGTGCTATGTTACTTATAAAAAAGGTTCACAATCCAAAAAACATTGGCTACATATAATTATAATAATAACATATTGGGAAGGGTTCACATTGATGGCTTGAATACAGTTGGTAAAAGTACTCTGAGGATATGTCTCAAGTGCTCAGAAAAGTACAGTGATGGGACATTGCCTTTCTCTGACGTATGACTCGGAGGCATTGCTCCAAAAAAAAAAAAAAAAAATTCTACTTGGCATGAGATTGGGCCCCCAGGATAGAAATATAAAGGTACTTCTCCTAAATAGCAGCTGATAGGTATTAGAAAGAGAAATTAATCTCATGTTAGATTTATAGCCCCATAATAACAGTATTATGACTGAAGTACCAAAAGTTTTGAAGGTAAAATGTTTATGCTCTTGAAATGCTTAATAACCTTTCCTGCATAAAATGGAAAGGAGATCAGTTCAGAGAAAAATAGCAAAATGTCAAAAAAGGAATAAGTGAAATATTTCTTGCAGGTGCCCAAGCAGAGGGGAGGGGCAGAGGGAGAGGGAGAAGCAGACTCCCTGCTGAGCAGGGAGCTCCATCCCATGTGCCACTCCATCCAAGGACGACCCTGGGATTATGACCTGTGATCATGACCTGAGCCGAGGCAGATGCTTAACTGACTGAGCCACCTGGGCGCCCCCTTGTAGGACTTCTTGAACAAGCCCAAGACTCCGTGATATTCATGTAGTCCCAAAGTGTCTGTTTTTATGCAAATGGTTTTAAAGTGTTATCAATCCTCTAATTTCCTATTGATTACACTTTTCCAAAGATGTCTTAAGAGCATCTGCTAAACTCTTTCATTGAGAGTTTTCTCTTGCCCTGAAAAAATTGGTCTGAGCCACTGAAAGCCATAGTGGTCACCCCCTCTATGGTCAGGAGGTGAGGGTGCAGCAAGAACATAGAAGCTCTCTTTTGCAGAATGAGGCAAGCTAGTCTCACCTCTCTTTGTACCTTTCCTCAGTCTTTTCAGAAATCGCTTTGGCTAATAATCAATCCAAATATCCAAACTAAAATATGAAAAAAATCACCCATCTGGCTTACTGCAGCTGTCTTGCTTTAGTTAGCATCCCTGCCCCTCTGCTCCCTACCTGTTGCCAACACCCTTCATTGACTGGTGCAGCCTGGGGTCTTAGCAGGTTAAGGATACAGGTGGAAGAGAGCTCATCTTTCGGGTCATCTTCCCCCACGCCTCCCAGCAGAAATAGTATTGCTCTGGCTGCTCACTCCCTCCTGCTCCTCCTGTCTTTATCTATTCTGGGCTCTGGACTTGCCTTGTCCTCCCCATCGAATGTTACCCAGACCACCTTCCACCCCTGGATGCACCCCTGCTCAGTAAACAGAAAGCTCAATCATTGCTTTTCATCAACTACTGGAAAAAAAAATAGTGGATCATTTTTTACAGTTGGACAAAGGAAATGTGAGGAAAAATACTCCTTGATGCATAGGAATAAATCTTGCTTAGAAGAATTTCAGGCAAAGAGTTAAAAGAGATTTTGAGTCCTTGAAATGACACTTTTGGGTGACTATGAAGGCAGGAATTGGAGGGAGGCAGTGCATGTTGGCTGTTGGATTGTGCATCTTCTAGCCTGTGCTGCTTTGGCCAATTTTAAAGGGAGCTCTCCCCAGTGTGGGAAAGACTAAAATTGAGGAAGGAAAAAAAATCAAATTTTGCTTCCTATTTGTAGTCCTGGCTCACATATGATGTGAGAAGTAGTGGCTGATACAAAGACGTCGCACACAGAGGCCTCCTGCTCAGAAGCCAGCCCTCCAGAGGACGGGCTATAGTGGCTATTCTCAAACATGGTCCCAGACCAGTAGTGGCAGCATCACCTGGGAAGGTGAGAAATGCATATTCTTGGGCCTTGCCTCAGACCTCTTGTAGCAGAAACTCTGGCTCGAGGCCTGTCAATCTGTGTTTTGATAAGACTTCCAGGTTAGTCTGGTACAGGCCAACATTTGAGGACCGGTGATGGAGAGGTAAAGACCTGCACTCTGCAGAGGAACATATGATGCACATCACACCTGCACCACAATTTGTACCCCAAGTTGTTTTAGAAAGATTTTACATTGGCTATCCTCATTTTGAATTACTTTAGGTCACAATCTGAATGTCTTCATTTAGTTATACAATCAACTCATGATACCAGATGCAGAGTTGTGAGGGAATGTCAGGTAACATACATGAAAAGACTATTTGACACTGAAAAGCAATATGAAAATACCAGATAAATCATTTCTTTCCTAGCCTCTCTCTTTTCCCTCCCTTCCTTTCCCTTCTCTTTCCCTCCACTTCTCTCTCTCTCCCTTCCTTTCTTTTTCATTCCATATTCCTATTTTCCCTTTCTTCCTTACTTCTGTATTTTTGTTATATATGTATGTTATCTATATTTCCTTGGTTTTAAATTAACCTTAAATGCTCCAAATATTGAATTAATTTTTACTCCATTAATTATTGTATTTACAAAAAAAATATTTGTTCAGTCCTCAAAATATGTTTATTCACCATAACCCTTCCTTATCAAAGAATTGTTTTATGAGTCTGAGTATCAGTAAGTCAGAAATGTTTGGATTAAATTGCCCAATTATCTTTTAAATAAAACATGGTTTTTAAATTATGGGAAAAATTCCTTGGAAAAATAAATTTCAGATTTGTGAAAAAATGTTGGATGTTTCGATTCTGAACACCGTTAAGGTCATATCACTGTTGATACAAAATAGTTGGTGCTTTATCTATTTCTGGATACAAATAATAATGAGGGAATATCCATGGATACTCTTTTTGATTTATGAAATAGGTAATGTCTGTTTCATATCATATCTTAAAATCTAATGTTATACCTGATAATAAATGAATCCCAGAAATAATTTATACACATATATGTATATACGTGTAAGCATATATATATGTATTACATATATACATATATACATATATATAAAACACTACAATTTGACAATTGTGTCTCACTTCACAAGTCTTTTCTTTCAGAAAGACACTATAGCATAGTGGAAAGAATATGTGGTTTGGAATTTAATAGGCTGGCATTTGGAAAACAGCCATGTTTGTGTGTGACTACCTTATGGGCAAATTATTTTACCTTAATGATCATCAGTTTTCTCATAAGTAATAAGATTAGTAATATGACTCTATAAAACTATAGTAAAAATCAAATTAAAAATCTGTGAATTATTGCAGCGGCCCAATATTTATTTATGGTTTCCTTTAATTAGTGATGAAAGTCACCCCTCCTCCATGAGTAAATGGAATAGACATAGGTTCAGATACATTTCTGATATATTTAAGAGCAGTGGAGTTGCACATATGAAATACTATTTTATGAGGTATTAATAAATATTTACAGATTAATTTTGATGCCTAGTTAATAACAAAAATGCTGCTAGAAAAATGAAGGTGCTTATGAGAAAATTGGGATTTTTGGTCTATAGAATGCCAAGAAATTTACCTCTCTGAATAAACAAATTATTTAGCCGAGTACAGACGTAATTTATATGCATTTCATGAATTGAAGCAGTAATGACCCATTGGAATATTGCTTGCTCAGTTAGGTTACATTTTAAATTATTGCATATATAGAAAAGAAAGTATTCAGTTTCAAAAATATATAAAGCGATAAAATCAATTCTAAGTAAAGCCATTAAGTTATATTGATGTTGAATGCTTCACTGAACTGGGTTAAGGAGCTATATCCAGTCATGTGAAAGAGATTTTCATTTTTAATTGTTAATGAGCAGTTCTAACCATGGCTGCTCCTCTTTAATTGGCTGAAGTCTTGCTTAAGAAATGAAAGTACAATAAGTCTCTAATCCTATTCCTTATCCCTAGCCTACCGTTAAGTTCTCAGCGCTTAACACTTCTTCCTGAGTTTCCTGACTCTACTTCTCCTGTGCTATCTCCATCACTTGAAATCCTTTATATTCCTGAGAGATTCCTCCAAGAAACCCTTTTTCTATTATCTTCTCACCCTCTTAAGTTGGGGAGAATGTCTCTAACCTTTGATTCTCCATGGATTTCATAAATGATGCTTTACTCTGGTTTGTTTGGTAACTACTTATGCCTGTGGCCCTGTGAGCCCTCTGGGGAGTCTTTGACATCACCTGCAGTGTCTAGAACACTGCCTAGCACAGTACCTGCCACATGTAAGTGTGCAGAGTTAAATTGTTCTAGCAAAGTTGGGAAGTGTTGTGGGCAATATGACATGGCTTGGGATAATTTCTAGAGCAAGAGCCAGATTCAGCTCACATGTTTGACTGAGTAAGCCATTTTGGCTATAAAGATAAAGCCACACATGCAAACAATTTGCTTCATCACAGATCTCTTTCATTTGTTCCATGTATATTTATGCAAAACCTACGCACTTCCTCCCCTATTTTATTTTTTAAAATTAGGGCCAAATATACACTGGCTTGGGAAATATATCTTTCATGTGATTTTTTTTTTTCTGGAATGGACACACTGACACTGCTACACTACACAAAAAGCAACTGATAAGATACAAACCTTGAAACATAGCATTTCTAAGGTGCTGGAATAGAACAATACCACCTTTAATGTGGACCCTTAACATCATTTTAGTTTTTTTATTTCTCTACTCATGAGACATTCCTAGAGTGAAATGCTTACTACCATAATCTAATATTTTTCACAGTGTAGATGTTACTTCATTATAACACAAAGTTGAAAGTTTGATGAATAATGGTGTTCTTCATGTTGATTTGAATTGATTCCAATTTATTATCTGAATAATTAACTTTTCATTGCTTTTAACCATGAAAGTCTAGATAAAATTCTTACCTAATGCCTATAAATTCTTCAAAAATATCATAAGAGAAATTCTCAAATATGATGCAAATATGTAACTGAGCAAGTAAACAGACACATTACTAATTAGTCATTAATGCAACCAAGAGTAGAGAAAATCTTTTGAGTTAGTGTTTTCATTTTCCCTGGATAAATAGAAGAATAGGATTATCCAAGAATAGGATTATTGGATCATATGTCATTTCTATTTTTACTTAAGTAATTTTTAATTTTTTGAGGAAACTTCAATCTGTTTTCCACAGTAGCTGTGTCGATTCACATTCCCATGGAGAGTGCACAAAGGTTCCTTTCTCTCTTCATCCTCACCAACACTTGTTATTTCTTGTCATTTTTATTTTAGCCATTCTTATTGGTATAAGATATCACTGTGGTTTTGACTTGCATTTCCCTGATGATGAGTGATGTTGAGCATCTTTTCATGTGTCTCTTGGCCATCTGGATGTCTTCTTTGGAAAAATATCTATTTGGGTCCTCTGCCCATTTTTAAATTATTTTGGTGTTGAGTTATGTAAATTCTTTGTATATTTTGGTACTAACCCCTTATCGGATCTATCATTTGCAAGTATCTTCTCTCATTCAGTAGGTTTTCTTTTTGTTTTGCTGATGATCTCCTTTGATGTGAAAAAGCTTTTTATTTTGAGGTAGTCCTGATAGTTTATTTTTGTTCTCATTTCCCTTGCCTGAGGAGCCATATTTAGAACAATGTTGCTATGGCTGATGTCAGAGAAATTATTGCCTGTGTTGTCTTCTAGAATTTTTATGGTTTCAGGTCTCATGTTTAGGTCTTTAATCCATTTTGAGTTTATTTTTGTGTGTGGTGTTAGAAAGTAGTCCAGCTTCCTAAGTGTCTATCAGCAGACAAATGGAGAAGGAAAATGTGGTGTATGTGTGTGTATATATGTGTACATATCGTGGAATATTACACAGCCATAACAAAGAACAAGATCATGCCATTTGAGAAAACATAGATGGATTTAGAGGGTATTATGCTGAGTAAAATAAGTGAGACAGAGAAAGATAAATACCATATTATTCCTTTCATAAATGGAGTATTAAAAATGAATAAACAAAAAGCAGAATTAGAATTATAAATACAGAGAAAAAACTGATGGTTGCAGTGGGAAGAGGTTGGGCAAAATGGGTGAAGAGGAATGAGATATACTGGACTCCAGTTATAGAATGAGTAAGTCATGGGAATAAAAGGCACAGCATAAGATAAAGTCAATGATATTGTAATAGCAATGTAATGGGGCAGATACTAGCTATACTAGTGAGCACAGCATATAAACTTGTTAGAAAATTTGATTTCCTACATCTAGTTAACTCAAAAGTGATGAGGCAAATTAGAGTAGACACATATTAAACATGATTCTTGCACTGTGGTCCTTCTTCTCTCAACGTATTTCATTTGCTCTACCAACCCTGGACAGCTGTGGTGCACCAGGGAATTCTATCATGAGTCTCTCAGAGAAGGATAAATGGACAGATTTGCCCAAAGGACAAAAGGGCAAGAGGAAGACAGTAATACAAATCACGTTGTTTTTGTTTTGCTTTTCTCCAAAATTATTAGGAAATATTGTGATAGTCTTTAATTGGATTTCACTGGTTCTGCAAAGGAAAACCTAGATTCATGGCAGAGAAAGATGTGACAAAAAATTAGCTGACCCTTTGTACAATCTCAAAAAAAATTACAATAGATGAATAAAAAATATTCTTACATATGAATTGAATTTAATAAGTATAAAGTTATAAAAACAGTCTTAAAATATCATTTTTCTTTTTTTAGTTTTTCTTTTAATTTTCCATTCTTGCTTATCCTAACTCTTAAATCATTATGATAATTAACTCCAGGAAGATATTGTAGGGTTTTAGATGAGATGCTCTTTTAAAAAGGTCTAGCAGAGTAAATTTTCTGAGCAGTAAAGGGGAGGGTGGTGACCTGATTTTTTGTTTTACTAAAACATGGTTTGTTGCTGAGAGATTTATGAGAGTGAACAAGAGATCAAAGATTCTTTCTGAATGTTTGAGGTTCAGTAAACACCAAATTATTACTTTCCAAACAAATTTCTATTTTTGAAAAAAGCCCTTAAGATTAGAAGGTGAAATTTAATCTATGTTTGAATTATTGTCATTTGTGTCAGCAAAACATTTTACAAAGCTAGTTCATATTCTTGAAGCAATTTGGGTTACAGTATGGAGAAAGGAAAAAGGATGAAAGGAGAGACAACATTGAAATTTTTAAAATAATATTTAATCTCATTTTAACAAGTGAAAACAAAAAAATTGATACTATTCTTAATGTAATTTCTTTATTAAGTAAGTGCAAATATGTTAACTACATTTCACACTACCTTATTTCACAAAGTATAAATTTATTAACTAGGTGAAAACTTTGAAAATATATTCTCCCTTTCTGTAAATTGCTGATAAAATGCTAAATATTTAGAATAATATGAAGGAATTAGGTTTTATGTGTTTCCTGAATGATTTGAAATCAATGATAAAGACATATTGACTTGGGATAATAAACTTTAATTTTTAATTACACTGATGATTATTTTTTTCATTCCTCATTTTCATTTACCAGGTGAACAGCAACATCTGCACATCTGACAACTGCAGAATTGTGATATTGGCATACATAACAACATATATAGTTATGTTTCTATACTGCTTGCAAAATCAAGAACATTTTTACCATCTAATTTTTTAAAAAACGTTCCTGCAGCTAAACAGGACACCACAATTAAAAACACTCAAATTACTCAATGAATCAGTACTTCAGTTAAAGTAAGACTATTGGATATCTTGATGTGTCATGCTCTATTTTATAACTATTCTTGACCTATAATGTCAGCCACATATATATTATACCTTTCTATTTTAATATACATTTGGAGGAGAATTTTCTCTTGATAAGCAAAGATTTCTTTTCTTTATTGACAAGAAAACTGGACAGTTCTTTCAAAATGGCTGTTCTTCCAAGTTGCCATTGCCATTTTGGATTTATGGTGCCCAAAGTAAACATATGATCATTCATATGTGATCTTCATATTTTTACATTTCATTTCTCAAAATGTTACTAGGACTGCTAATGTGATTCACTCTGTAGGCACAAATGCTAGAATTATTAATTTTCAAGGGCCACAGTGATAGTCAACTGTAGAGCTGGGATTAGAACTATGGCATATCTTGGCTCCAGATCTGACCCTCACTGCATTATCTTCCATGTAAATTAAGAAATATGAAAGAGTTTCATGAAAGGTCAGATAGAAACTAATAAAAACAAGGAAATGCCAATTACATCAGTGGGTAATGTAATACATGTGTCATAGAACACATACTGTTTCCAGAAGACACTTTGCACATGATGAGCTACAGCTTTCATCTCAGCCTCTGTTTAAAACCATGTTCTGAATATAATGCTTTTCATTTAACACTTAGGTATTTGGAATTTAGAGAGGTATTTCAAGATCCCAGGTTAGGGAAGTGGCATGTGAATTATAATAATATTATATTTTGCTAATGAAATATGTATGTACAGAATCAATGGGAAGCCTTTAAACAAAAGTGATGCTTTGGGCCCATCCATTTATCAATTGAATGAGAATCTCTTGTTAAAAAGATTCTGAGGTGATTCTAGGGGTTTGAAAAGATTGGGAACACCTCACCCACCTCACTAGCTTGTTAAGACTAGTAAGTAATAATTATTATTTATATTCAAATCATTTATTGTAGTGTCCAGCATATAATAGTTGCTCAGGAAAAGTTCTGTATTGATTTGTATGGTATTTTTGTTGAGAATACCTGCATTATCTCAATGAGAACTATAACCAAGTTTTTGGCATACAAACACAATTATTATACAATAGGTAGAACTCAAATGAGCATTGATCCTTAGAGTACTGACTGAGCCTTAATCATGGCAGTATAATACTCAATACTAGAGAGGCCAAACAGCAGAATTACAGACTTGACCTTTGACCTTTAAAAACATTATCAATTGGGAAGACAGACACTGCATTTTGATTTGAGTGAGCTTGAATTAACTGAGGATTTGTAGTAATAAAGATAATTATTCATGTTGTTTTCACCAGTTTTTTTTTTTTTTTAGACTTAGTTATTTACTTGAGAGGGAGAGACAAAGAGTGAGCGGGGGGAGGGGTAGAGGGAAAGGGAGAGAGAGACTCCTAAGCAGACTCCCAAGTGAGCATGGAGCTGACATGGGGCTTGATCTGAATCCTAAAGCATGACCTGAACCAAAATCAAGAGCTCAACTAACTGAACCATCCAAGAGCCCCTATTTTCATTAGTTTTTTTAAAAAAGCTCTTTAGGTAATGATTCTTTGAAGATTTTTAAATTTACTTTTAAGTGTGCAAGTAATATATTCCCATTACACGTCAAATAATACCAAAAAGCAATTGTATACTTTTCCCCATATCCAATCCAGTTCCCTTCCCAGATGCATATCCTTCTAGGCTCTTCTGGACCCTCTTCAATGCGTATATATATGTATGTATGTAATTTTGCTTTTGTTTAATTTTTATATGTTATAAAATGTAGGGTATATTTTATAATTTGCTTTTTTCACCATGCCATTGACAGTGCAGATGGAGCTACCCTATTCTTTTTAACTTCCACATAGTACTCCATATATGCATAAGCTATAGTGTATTTAATCAGTGTCTTATTGATGAACATTTGTGTTGTTATTATGAACTGCAATTCTTAGGAAAAGATAGCAATAAGGCTAGTCAAGGTGTTAACATATTTTGCATGTAAAAATAGGAATGATGGAAAAAAGTTAAATGAAAACATCAAATTAGGTTTAACAATTTTTCTTAAAATAATATAAAGTAACTCTTCCAATAAAGTTGTATGAGTCCATTATTTTAACTGGCACAAAGCTAATAAAAACAACTTTTAAAAATTCTGGGTCAGGGTGGAGTGACTGATGGCACTTGAGTTCACTACTGGCTTTCAATGAGGAGCTTGCAAATGTATCCCATGTGTTATTTGACTTTGAGGAGAACGGAAGATGGGCCCTTTCAATTAACTCTGATGTGATGAAGAAACATCTTCATTAAATGACCTCGTCTTTATTTTTGCCATTAACCCACTTTAAATATTAAGTTTGGATTGTAAAACACGCAAAAGGGGAAAAATAGATACAGACTAATGAAAGAGAGTTACCAAAATAAGTTTCAAGAGAATTTTCCATTTCACAAAGTCATGCTTAATGTTTTCTTTCAAAGAACAATAGTAATATTATTTATTTTTTTGTTTCAAATAGTTGTGTGCCAGGAATTTGCAGTAGTGCCTTCAGCTACAAACCAAGCATCTTTTGAAATTCCTGACATTTCAAATTACTCATTTTCTCTCTCTCTTCTTCCCTCCCTTTGCTTCACAACCTCCCTTTTTCTGCTGCACTTCTTTTGTTATCATGATAGAAAACATGAGCAGTGTCAGCTCCCAAATTATAATGTGTTCATCTGGTTTTGATCTTCTTGGTATCCCTTCTTTGGGTGTATGCCTGACCCTCTCCCATTCCACATGATTTTGCTGGGATGGCAGTCATAGGACCTCCTCCCCCTTCCTTCCCATCCCTCATCCCATCCAGTAACGGTTGATGTGTTATTCAGGCTAGGCCAATCATGCTTTCAACATGGCAATTTCTATCCTTAGGAGAGATAAATGAAGAAGGAAAATGATTGGAACAGAATCTTCCCATTGCAACACTCTTTAGAGATGGTTCCTGGTATCTTGAAATTACATCCAAAGAATCAGATTTGTAGGTTTCCCAAAGTTTGTTTATCTGTCCCTATGCATACGTTATATCATCAGTATCTTTCTAATGAATTTTTATCTTTACTTAATAGAACCATTTCATTTGTTTGCAAAGAACTCTTGACAATGTATGAGTTTTATATTTTATAGACCAGGGACTGAAAGAATATTCTCCACGCCCATTCAAAACTCTTATCATAAGAACTCAGCTCATCTCAGAGCAGGAGATGACTGGACTTAGCAGTTGAGACTAAGGAGGGGAGTTAAATAGCAACTATGTTGAAAAGAGAAAAATATATAAAATAGTTGTCATCCACATCAAGGTTTCTTCTTCTGCCCTAGACCACCTAAACCTCCCCCTTTCATCATATTTCCAACCACTGCCACATACACACTGCTTCCCAGCAAAGACAATTTAGTGTGTACTGCATGCTCTTATTTTTTCTTCTGATTGTCATATCTACTTTCTTTCCGTCTACCAAATTTACATCATCTTTGGGTCCTACATTCTAATAAAGTTCTTCTTAACTCAGCAGGCCATATCATTGTCTCATTTATTTGTACTAACTTGTTGGTATCTTGGCTAGCATAAAAGACCAGAGGCAAGTAAAGATTTAGGAGTAAGATGCGAATGCGAAATCAAATAAGAAGAGAACACACGGAAAGCTAGAGAAATAGAAATTTAGGATTTCTGAGAACCCGTTATATTGTTTGTCTTGGTTACATGCTCTGAACTTTAAATTCCGTTTGAGCGCCTTGCATAGCTCTTTTGACCCTGGTCATTCATTTCTTGGCTGTGGATAGATGGAGTGTCATCTTAAGCTCTATATTCTTCTTCCTCAAAGGAGAACAAAAATAAGATGTCAAATGTCAGCAGCTAGTAGACTACTTGAGGGCAGCTGCTGAAGACTCTACTGTCTTTACATGAACCCCAACTATTCTCCAGATTATATCATGGCACTTGAGAGTATATCAAAGAATGCTTACTCTGTCCTCAAAGGAAGATAGGTTTTCTGTTCTTCCCTTAATGAAAGAGAGATGGGGAGAGAACAGTGTTCCAGTGCACACTTTCCCAACTTTCAAGGAGAAGAATATATTGGTTGGTCAGAAATTATTTTCCAGTTTTTAATTCAGTTCTACCTCATGCAATATTTCCCCTCATTTTCTTCTGCTTTACTTATCTCTGGTTAAATGAGAGTGATTCTAAGCTTCCATTGGCATTGGGGTAAGCTCTGAAGGCAAAGCCTGAGAAGGAGTCACCATCCTTCTGGAGGCTATCAAGAGAATTGAATACTCAGTTGTGAACTTAGATGCTGAAGAAGCTGTTCCAAATGAGATTGGCTCAGGTTTGTTCTTATTGTGCTTCTACAACTATTGGGGGCTAGGTGTTTGACTCTGCAATTTGGTGAGTTAGCATCCTCTGGGCCCTGAGGCTACCCGGCCCCACACTGACTTCTGTCCTTGCTTTGTACAAATGTGATCTTGTTTGCCTATCTCTTTGCTGATGCATGATGAATTACATATGTTAAAGTAGAATATTTATGAATATAAAGCCACTTAGTTTCTCTAAGGATACTGGGAGGAATGCCTCATGTTCCCCCCTGATGAAAGTGCATAGCATAGCCTTTTTTGTTTTGGTTTTGTTTAGCCATAGTTCTGCTCTTGTGACAAAGTCTATGGGGAATTGTGTATCAGGTTAGATCACCTACCTCAAATAACCAATATCACGAATATAAAGAAAAAGTAATTAAAAATAAAACCTCTTATGAGAAAAGAAATCCTCCAAGGAAAGGAAAACAAGATGTAAAATATTAATTCAGCAAACAGATGCATCTAAAACCTCTCTCTGAGGAAAGTGGAAAACAGCAAACATCTGGGAGACTTCAGCTGTTGAAGTAAAATTACAATCATTGGTTACAGAGGCTTTTCTTGCCCCTTGCTTATAAACAGCCAAATAAGTCCATGGAACAACATATAAATAGGAGAGTTTGTCAAATCCCAAACTAAATATGCTTTGTCAGGATAAAAGACTAACTTTTGGGCAGAGAGTCAGGAAAGTACTGAAAAAAACTCTAAGTTTCCAAAATTTGAACCTTAGAATACAATTCATAAATCAGCCACCCCACCTCAACTGGTCTCAACCCTACAACCCTCCCAACATGGGCCCCTCTTGGTGCTGCATGAATACATCAGCGCTTCCCATTTGATGTTCCTTCTCCTGGTATGCGTTGTCCAAATACAAATAGGACTTTCTCCCCAACTTCCTTCAGATATCAGCTAAAAAATATCTTCCTTACCTTAACCTGAAGTATTTTTCTTTATAACACTTACAATTTCCTAAGTTATAGATATTTATCTTCCCTTTCTAGAATGTTGGCCCCCTTGAGGTTAAGGGCTCTGTTTTGCTCATTGTTAAATTCCCAGAACTCGAGACTCTGCCTGGCACATGGAAAACACACAGTAAAGTTTTTGAGTGATAGAGTGAAAAGTCTAAAAGGAAGAATGAGAAATACAGAATGAGCAGTGGAAGTAAAGATGCACCATCCAGATTTCCCTTTCAGCCTTGATCCTGCCCAGGATCCCCTCAGATGCAGGCACCCCCCTTGCCAAGGTCACGCCCTTTTGTGGGTTATCCACAGACAATGGCTGATGGAGACGGATGTGTAAAGTCATGGCTGTTTCAACAAAACACAGGAAAACCGATGAGACATTGCAGTTCCAAAGCTAACCTGGGAGCTTGGTTGGGGCTGCCAGCCCACTTCACAGCTGCGTTTCTTCCTGGTCAATTCTGTCTCCCCTCCACTTCCACAGGTATTGATTCCAGAGACGCTCCCTGAAAAACATCCCAAACGCAAAGTCTACCTTGCAGAAAATCCAAAGTACAACAAGTTGGAAAGACAGGAAATACCTCCTCTTTACAAGTTACTGCCTTATGTCCTAAAACTTCACTTCTACCCAACAATAAATTCCTTCATTTGGCAGGTATTTGTGGAGAAGCTAGCATGTTTCTAGCACTGTTCTGTGATGATATTGCAAATAAAATAGGTACTAGCTTCATGAGTTCCATGAACCTTGTATTCTAGTGGGAAGAATAAAAAATAATAAGTAAGTAAACAAAGGAAAAGATAATTTGCAGTGTTGATAATAGATGTGAAGATAGTAAAGTAGATACTGAGCTGAGAGTAGTAAGTAACTGGAGCTGCTTTTAACTTGGTGGTACCAGGAGGGGTCTCCAGGGCGGGGGCTTCAAGCTGAGATTGGATGGTGAGAGGAACCAGGCAGCCTGAGGTTTGGGGAGGATCATTCCCCACATGTTCATCATGTGTGGACTACATGCCAGGCACCAGTAGAGATAACAGGGTTACAAGGATTGATATGGCGTAGCCCTGCCCTTGAGAAGGTCAGTTTCTAATTCATAGCCGTAAATAGTTGTAATGTTTTCAGGTAAGAGAATCTGCATATTTATTGCCCTCTTGATTTGACTACTTATTAAGTAATTATTAACTGATAACAGCCTTACTGAGCTCTTATACTTCAAGTCTTCTTTTAAACAATTTTCACTTGCAGAAGCCCTAGTAGGCTAGTGAATTATTATTATTATTTTTATTATACCATTAAAACCAAGGCACAGAGTAAATAATGTCCACAAATCAGTTAGCAGGCAGGAGAAGCAGAAATAAAACCCCAATAATCTAATGTCAAACCTGGCACTCTTGATATTTTACATTATATTGAAATTGTCCCATATTGTGTTAGTAGATATTCATTACTATATGGAATTCAGAACATGTATATGTCAAAAAAGGAAGAAAAAAGTAGCTATTTTCATTTTTTAGCAACAAATATTTTTCTATGCCAACATTCAGTTTAACTGTTTTGCAAGATGGAAAGTAGTATAATTATTATTAAAATAATTTAGAATTCAATGATACCATGTGGTTTTTGCACATTATTTCTGTTAATAATCTCAGAAATTTGAAAGCATCATAATCAGTTATTCCTGAAGAGACAATGGAGATTTTCCTAGATTTTCTTCCAACACTAAAACTTGAGGATGAAAGATCAAAACCAAAGTACAAGAAAACACAAAATGAGCTGTTTTAAAATTTAAAGGTAGATTGGAGTACACAACAAATAGGGAATATATGTACAAATGTTCACTTAATCCACAGAGAAGTGAAATGTTTTCATGGCCTTCGTTCACGGTTCTCCGATGTCAGAATGACTGGTATAATTTTCCATTGGATGAGATACTGTATCATTTGCAATTTAAAGAGTGTTTTTTTAGATTTTCATCCTCATTCATCACTGATTGGACACTAAAGTTTCAGACTCATTAGCAGACATTTGCTTGCTTCCCTATGTCTGCCTGAAATCTATTGCCAGAGGAAAGATGCATCAAGCTATGACAGCCTGCATCTGATGTTTTTAGAAGTAGGGGTAATAAAAACAGCAAATCTGGGCGCTTGTTGTATATGCCAAGAGCATTTCTGTTTATTTTACGACAACTTATAAAGTATATGTTATTTTAGAGATGATGACACTGGGGCTTGGAGAGGTGAAGTACATTGCCTTGGGTTACACAGCTATCAAATTACATAGAGGATTCAAACCCAAGCTGCTTTAAATCCCCTCTCTTGCACTTATAAATACTAACTTAAATTGAGGAAAAGTTAAGTGCATGTGTGAATACTCATTAGCGGCTATTAAATTTTTCAACCATTATTTCTACCTTTGGGCTTTAATGGACAGATCTTCTGTTGAGAAGAAATCTACTAGGGTTTGCCCAGTTATAGTATATCTATACATCAGAGTTTGGCAATTTATCTTTATATCACTACTCAAGTTGGATCTTAAATTCCAAAACCTGGGCCATTCTTTCTCTATGTGAGTTTTTTTTTGGAAATCACACCTTACTGAGTTGGGTGCTTCATGATTTAATTTGTAATTTGGCTTAATTGTTTATGCACTCCTATTTTAAATTTATGTCATTATGGTACACATCTCTTAATTGTGAATGTGTCCTTGACATATTATTCGCAAGACAAAATATTTTAGCTACCTTATTTTAAAACAACTTTATTGAGATATAATTCACATATGCAAACCACTGGCTTTTAGTACATAATTTACTGGCTTTTAAAGTATATAATTCACTGGGTCTTAGTATATTCACAGAGTCATGCATCTATCACCACCATCAATTTTAGAGCATTTTCTTACCCCAAAAAGTAATCTGTACATCCTAACAGTCATTCCCTAACCTTCCCACAAGGCAACCGTGAGTCTGCTTTTTATTTGTAGATATTGGCTTATTCTGGAGATTTCCTACAAATGGCATTGTACGATATGTGTTTTTTGGTGACTGACTTCTTTCACCTAAGCCAGTGCTTTCAAGGTTCATCAGGATTGTAGCATATATCAGTATTTTATTTCTTTTATTGCCAAATAATATTCTGCTCTATGAATATGCCACATTTTATTTATCCATTCATTAGGCAATGGACATTCGAGTTGTGCGTTTTTACTTTTTGGGTCTTAGAAATAACGCTGTTATGAACATTTGTGTATAAGTTTTTGTGTGTTCACATGGTTTCATTTGTCTTAGCTATATACCTAGGAGTGGAATTGCTAGATCAAATGGTAACTCTGTGTTTAACTTTTTGAGTAACTAGTAGACTGTTTTCCAAAGTGGATGCACCATTTTACTTTCCCACCATCAGTGTATGAGGGTTTTAATTTCTTCACATTCTTGTCAATACTTGTTATTATATGTTGTTTTTATTATAGACATCTTAATGGGTGTGAAGTAGTATCTCATTGTGGTTTTGTTCTTCATTTCTTTTTTTTTATTTTTTAAAAGATTTTATTTATTTATTCATGAGAGGCAGAGACATAGGCAGAGAGAGGAGCAGGCCCCTTGCAGGGAAACCCGATGTGGGACTCGATCCCGGGACCCTGTGATCACACCCTGAGCCGAAGGCAGGCACTCAACCGCTGAGCCACCCAGATGTCCCTCATTTCTTTTTTTAAAACATAACCTCCTAAAATGGTAAAAGTACTTATTAAAAGAAGTTCAGGATATCTCAAAGGATATGTGGCAACTAAACATTATAAACTAAAGAAAAAATTGTACAGTGGAAAATGCAGCCATATTTTCAAACCTACCTTGTAAAAATTAAAATGGAAAATATTAGAGTAGAAAATGTATGTTTGAAATACACTCAAGCCCAATGAAACAAATCTTGCATGGTAGACTGGGGTGATAATGGTGATGATTCTCTGAATGAACAATATGCTAATCATTCATTAGTTTGTATGAGACACTTGTCCAAAAAGATTACAAGGGACTCTGTCAAATAGATTGTGATAATAATTCTGAGCAAATTTTAGATAATCTATTTCCGAAGCCCTTGGTCAATGTTTTGAATTTATATTACTCTAGCAAATCAGCAATATCACTTGATTATTTATTTATTCCTACTATGCGTTCCTACTCTGTATAAGATAGTTGTACGTATGTTGTATGTGTGGTGAATGTAAGGTGGATCAGTTGTAAAGCTGAGAACTGGATAGAGCAGGTGATCTCTTCGCCAGGGAGCATTTGAAGTGAAAGACAAGGAACAATCATAAAGGAATGAGCTCTGAATAATGATAAGGTGTCTGCTAAGCAGCACCCAACCCAACCATAGACTTTTCATTTCTTTTCTAAAACCCTAGAGGCTTATAATAGGATGCTCATATATCTTGACTTGCTTATGCAGCCCTCTGTGCCTGTTACCCTGGTGTCATCATTAGTAATCTTTCCTTTTCATTTTTAAGAGGCTCAAAAGAAGGATACTAAATTATATTTTCACCCTGCTTATAAAGGACCTCCTAGTGTATGGGAGGTATATATATATATGAAGGAGATACAGTCCCTGGACAGAGAAAATGCCAAGAATTAGGCAGGTCTTCAAGCCAGGGCTCTATTTTAGATGGGAAAACTAAAGAACTAAGGAAAAAAAAAACTTCAGCTGATGCCTGTTCTGAATAGTGTTACATTCTACCTGAATGGGCTTTCCTTGGGTGTCTCTGACTCTATTCCAGGTGTGTTGTAAACACAGGTGTATCCATCTGGGAGGCAGTATGGAGATGGTACATGGGAACATAACCCTCCTGACTGGGTCACTGAATTTTGTATATTGAAACTTATTTCCAAGCTCTATTTGCCAGAATTGGATGAGATTGTTAATATTTACCTATCTTTATCAAGATCTGCTCAGAACTGTGGCTGGACCTAAATATATGGGTAGTTCAGTGAATTGGGTTCCAAAGAACTAGAATGGCTGAAATAGCAGCTGACCTTGTTCTTTCCTCCTCAGGACACTTTAGAAAAGTACTTAATAAAAGGGGGTGTGAGGGGCACCTGGGTGGCTCAGTGGTTGAGCATCTGCCTTTGGCTCAGGTTGTGATCTTGGGGTCCTGGAATCGAGTCCCACATCGTGCTCCCTTCACGGAGCCTGCTTTTATCTCTGCCTCTGTCTCTGTGTCTCTCATGAATAAATGGATAAGATCTTTTTAAAAAGAGGGGTGAGTGGGCAGTACATTGATATTCCTTTTCCCAAATCAGCGGAGATTAGGACTAATGAATCCACAGGACTGTTTTTTGATTATGTTTAGTGGCAAGTTCTTGGTTGTAATTTTTAACAACTTTCAATATTTCTTCTGAAAAGTGGTAGCTGAAGGACATTAATCAAGCGGAGAATTTACTTTTTAGAGATTTTCTGTCTGCTGCTTAGATAATTGGCTAGATCCTATTATATGTCCCAGATTTAGTCACCTGATATAGAGGAAGTAATTGTTGTACATATTTAAACTTCACTTTGAATCACCTTCATGAATCATATTTGCTAATTTAAGGCATGGCCTTGACAATTAGAGAGAATTTGTCTAGTAAAGTAGTTATTCCATAAGGAAAAACAAGCATATTAAGAATTCCATCTCTCTCTCAGAATTTTCGCCTATGTAAAATTAAACAGAGTCCTCCACATATTTGACTTTGGATTTAGTAAAGATCACCTTATATGAGTAATATGAAATAGAAAAAAAACGACGTCTCTCTCTCAGTCAGTATGACTTTAAAACCATGAGTGATTATGACCTGCATGTAATGGACAGTTGGTATTATTACTCACTCTGGAAAGACATAAGCACACTCTTTAATGAGATTTTTCACTAAGTGGGCAAGATTTTTCCAAATATATACTTAATTTTCACCTGTTATTTTTTTAAAAAGTCAGGGGCACCTGGGTGGCTCAGTCGGTTAAGCATCTGCCTTCTGCTCAGGTCATGATCTTAGAGTCCTGGTATGGCCCCGTGTCTGGCTCCCTGCTCAGCAGGAAGCCTGCTTCTCCCTCTCCATCTGCTGGTCCCTCTACTTGTGCTCTCTCTCTCTCTCTCAAATAAATAAATAAAACTTAAAAAAAAAAAAAGCCAGAGCATTAATGGTGGAAAAACTTCTGTCTGTATATTAAGGAGCTCTTATCTGAAGGTGAAAACTTCTACCGCCCTGGTGTCATGTCCTAGAAAATGGCAAGTACTCTGCTGTTAGGGAAAATCGTATATTGCATTCTAAATTTGAAAATTCCTTGACAACCCATTTGTGCTTAAAAGTAAAATAACAAGCTAAGAGGTGGAATGTCTTACCTTCTCAGAGTGAGTATTTTGCACTGGTTGTTGCTGTTGTCTCTGTAAATATATGCATGATTCAATCTCTCTTTTTTTTTTTTCTCTACTCTCCCTTTCTCTCTCTCTTTCCTTTAAATTTAAACTTGATCAAATCCAAAGTCAATTTGTTAACTACCAAACTTACATGAAGCAGCTTATAAGGAACCCACAGATGTTAGTTAATCACGTAGTGAACGCCTCAGTTTGGGATGCCTGAGGATTGGAGAGGTTCACCACAATGAAGAGAAAGCAGGAAGAAGCAGGAGCATGTTCATACAGGATTATTCTGATTCCATCTGTCACCTGCAAATGAATGTTATCTAAGTGGGTCAAAAACTTCTGCCAATACGTGGTAAAAAAAAAAAAAAAAAAAAAAGCCACAGCAACATAAATGCAACCACATAGATGGCAAATAGAGTATTAAACTTAATTCTGAGGTGAATAGAAAAATGAAGCAGAAAGAGTCATGCTTTCCAAATCTTCTGATCAAATAATGGAAAGAGAAAAGGGTCATCAAATAAGATCTTGGAAACAGAAGATGCTGAGTGTGAACTATTTTGAAATCCTATCCAAACCCCAATATACATGTAGAGAGAACAAGTATCTGTGTGTTCTGTTGAATGGTCATGTGGTTTCAGGATTTGCTCCAGTTGCTGCAGTCAGCATCTCTGGGATGTATCCTGACTCTGTGCCAAGAGGACATCTTTGTGAAGACTAGCACGATGCCCTCAGCTAGGATCTCTCTCTTTAGTCCCCAGATCACTTTCAGTGCCATGTCCGTCTGTCAGCGCAGCCCAGCACCTATGAAAGCACTTATCTCTGGTGTTTTTCTTATGTTATTACCATTGACATCTTAGTTCTGGTGAATTCCGGTTCCTTAGAAAACTCAGTTTGACTCACGGAAAAGTGTTGGAGGTATGAGTAACAGAGAGAAAAAGACATGTTTTTCAACCCTCTATGCTCGCATGGTCTCAAAGTCAAAATTAGGTTTTCAGTACTTTTAGTTTTTTTCTGAATTTAAAAGGTAGGAGATATTGGAACAAAGTTTGAGTATGATGATTGGAAATATTTTCTAAAATGATTAATTCTGCTCCTGGTTAACACTAAGGTTCTTAATTCAGTGTATATTTTCTAATATTCTCATACATTTTGTATAAATTTGTATGAGCTTAAACACAATAATACCTGGGTCTATTGTAATGGTCAACTTACTACCTTAAATAAGAAGGTAGAGTACTTACTCCTCCATCGGTATCCCATTCCATAAATACTTAAATCCCTCACTTGAGTAAGACACACACTGCACTAAAATGCTACAAAGAATACAACTCTGAGCCCATTTGAAAATAATATTTAGATGTGCTCTAATAGTTGTAGATGTAACTTATGTCTTGGGCACAAATACAAACCAAGCCTTAATTCCCTAATTCTTAGTAATGACAAAATGGGAGCATTTTATTGAGAAGGCCCTATTTCGTCTTTTCATAAATCCAAAGATTGCATGTAAGATGGCTCTACTTATTTTAGTTCTGTAGTTCAACCTAAAGCACAATAGGTTGATTTTATACCACACATCTGTGAGGACAAATCAAGCTTCTGTAATAATTAACAATTAGTTTCAACCTTCTGTTGTTAAAGAGAGGAACAGAATAACCATAACTTAGTATTTCCTCATTCATTTTTTTAAACTTAAACCTGCATGTGAGCATTTCCATCTCCTAAAACTTTATATCAGTGGTTTTTCAACTTGCCTTGCTGTACGGATTTCATACTTTTTGTCATTAATCATATTTGTCAGATTTTCCCCCAATGGAAGGACAACTTTGTGGATTGATTTCCGTCTCCAAAGTGTTAAATTTCCGTCTCCAAAGTGTTAAATTAAATAATAATTTCCCCGGGTTCAGTTCACAGTGGTGCTCACTGAAAAATACTATGTCAAAATTTTGGGCAAATCAATCTTTCTGTATCTCAGTCTTCTCAACTGTAAAACAAAAATAAGATCAAAATAGACCATCTATACATTCCTTGTAGTTTCAAATAAGTATAATAGAGCATGCAACTCATGTATATGTACATAATAACAAACGAGTATTTACACAAGAGAGGTAGTCATTTATAGGATTTAGTCAGTAGATGGCACTGTTTATTGTGGTATCAGCATTAAGAAAGCAATCACAGAATGCCAATTACCTCACCTGATCAGCTTGGGGGTAAGAGAGAAGGAGGCTCTGTTCTTTTCAGAAGAGAATGCGTAAATTCCTTAGAGGTTAGAGTGACCTTGAGAAGGAATCCAGCCCATCTTCCTTGCTCCTGAGACTTTTAAAAGGAAAATTCTATTTCAGATATTTTTCAGAGTGGTGGATATTTTTAACACACTTCATCTAACCCTTTCAAATTTGAAACATTCAAGAAATCTATCCAAATAGCATCTTTTCTTTCATGTCCTGAGCGGGATTAGGAACATGTCTTCCCATTCTCTTTCTATGAAATCCCCCCCAGGTCTATAGAGAGTACTACTTTGTGCTATTTTTCTTTCTTGGGGTCTTCAGTCTGAGAAACACATCAAGTTTATGGGAAATGACTATTCACATTCTAATACATGGGTTCTAATATTAGAATACTATTTCACATTGTAATATGTGACTGTTAACTCACATGTATAATCTAGAATCTACACAATATTTAGTTATTAAATAATTGAAATATGTAAGTATTTACAGCACACAACAGATATATACAGCATTTCCATTAAGCAGAACTAAATCAAATCTTTTGGAGAAATTAATAGAGCAAAAATAAATAATATAATTCATAACTGTTAGGTACAGAAAGTTGCTATTAACTATTATCTCTTTTCATCTTTCTCTCATTTTGCTGTATATTTTTCATGAATTTAAAATTTCTAAATGAAAATAAATTAGAAATTAAAGTGCCATATAAGTAAAGTCTATCAAATAAATATTTGATATAGATTTATTGTAAGTTCAAAGAGTTAACTATCTTAGACCATAAGATCTCATTCCTTTTTTTTTTTTTTTTAATGTTTCAAGGAAATACTAGTTGCACTTAAGCTTTTTACAATTCTGTTTCTCTCTACTGTATTTTAAGTCTCTTAAAATCAAGGAATATTTCATTTGTCCATTAATTCCAAGAGCCTTATACAGTACTTGCTTAAAAGATATACAGTGGATGTTTAATAAATATTGGTTGAATGAATATTTTCACTCAAGTAAATTCAATTATTCGGGAGAATTATCAACTGCATTCAAAATACAGCTTTAATAACTATCATGTCAACATTTGGTTCCCCTGTGATAAGTCTACTTGTCATACTATCCCAAGACTTTTCAAAAGTTTTCCTTGTGTTGTTAATAAAAAGTAATAACAAGTATAAAGAAAGCTGCTTGAGGGATCCCTGGGTGGCGCAGCGGTTTGGCGCCTGCCTTTGGCCCAGGGCGCGATCCTGGAAACCTGGGATCGAATCCCACGTCGGGCTCCCGGTGCATGGAGCCTGCTTCTCCCTCTGCCTGTGTCTCTGCCTCTCTCTCTCTCTCTCTGTGACTATCATAAATAAATAAATAAAAAATTAAAAAAAAGAAAGCTGCTTGAAAAATAATCCAATTTAGAAATATTAGATTAAATAATCTTTTCTCACCTTCTATTTGTTATATATTTATTATATCATATCATTCTGTACAGATACTTTTTCAAATAAATAATTATAAGCCTTTGTCTTCTTACAATTACAAGCTTATGTACTGTTTTTAAATTATTTGGAAAAGATCGAAGGTTTGATTTTTTTCCTTGATTCATTTTGTTTGGGTCTTTTATATTATTTATACTTTTTTGCTGTTTTGAAAATATTTATTAAACTTTAATTAATGGCTATTAATTATATGATGGTATATACACTGTAATTTTATTCTACACAATCCCTGGGGTTATGTCACAAAGGGGCTTCCTTCAGAAAATTAACATATTTTATTAATAAATACACCTACTACTTGAAGAAATCACTTGGTATCCTGTGATATCATTTGAGATTCTATGAATATATTAAAATAAATAGGCAACCTTTTTTTTTAAAGATTTTATTTATTTATTTATGAGAGACACAGAGAGAGAGAGAGAGAGGCAGAGACACAGGCAGAGGGAGAAGCAGGCTCCATGCAGGGAGCCCGACGTGGGACTCGATCCCGGGGCTCCAGGATCACGCCCTGCGCTGAAGGTGGTGGTAAACCACTGAGCCACCTGGCAATAGGCAGCATTTTTGAGGAAATATAAAGATGGCAATAAATACATGAAGAGGTGATAAAAATCATTAGCATTAGGAAAGTGCAATTTAGATTTTGATGAGATATAACCACACATCCATTAATACAGTTAAAGTAAAAAATAGTGACAATACCAACTGTAGGCTGGGATACGGAAAAACTGGATCTCTCACACATTA
Source organism: Canis aureus (assembly GCF_053574225.1). NCBI lineage: Eukaryota > Metazoa > Chordata > Mammalia > Carnivora > Canidae > Canis > Canis aureus. The sequence continues at coordinate 61,951,415 of NC_135611.1, read as the reverse complement.
CTCGTGAGAATGTACAGTCAATCTGGAAAACAGCTTAGTTTTCTTTTCTTTTCTTTTTTTTTTTTAAATTTTATGATAGTCACACAGAGAGAGAGAGAGAGGCAGAGACACAGGCAGAGGGAGAAGCAGGCTCCATGCACCGGGAGCCCGACGTGGGATTCGATCCCGGGTCCCCAGGATCGCGCCCTGGGCCAAAGGCAGGCGCCAAACCGCTGCGCCACCCAGGGATCCCAACAGCTTAGTTTTCTTAAAAAACAAAACATGCACTCATCATATAACCCAGCACTGGCAGTCTTGAACATTTATTTTAATAATAATGAATTATTTGTAATGCAATAATTTGAATGAATCTCAAGGGCATCATGCTAAGTGGGAAAAAAAAAGAAAGAAAGAAGAAAGAAAGAAAGAAAGAAAGAAAGAAAGAAAGAAAGAAAGAAAGAAAGAAAGAAAGAAAAGAAAGAAAGAAAAAGAAAGAAAGAAAGAAACCCAATCTCTAAGCATCCAATATTCTATGATTCCATTTATATAACATTCTTGAGATGACAAAATTATAGAGGTGGAGAACAAATTAGTAGTTGTCAGAGATTATGGATGGTGGCAGGAGGGTGCTATAAAAGGGTAGCAAGAAGAAAGAGATCTTTGTGGTGAGGGCATAGTTCTGTATCATGATTATGGTGGTCATTACACAAATCTACACATGTGATTAAATGTCATAGAACTACACACACATTGTACTTGTCAATTTTTCTGGGTTTCATATTATACCATAGTTATGTAAGTTATATCGGGGAAATGGAGTGAAGGGCACATGGTACTTCTCTCTACTATCTTTGCAACTTCCTATGACCATAATTTTTCAAAAAAAAGCTTTATAAACTCATTTGCCATTTTGTCTTGAATTTCAAAACAAAGTATTTTCCTTTATTCAACATAGTTTTTATTTATCTTATACTTTATACTTATTCTCCTCTAATGGATTTGTTTCAAACTTGCTAGATTAAGCTGTCTCCACAATGTCTTCCGCTTTTTAAGTAGTGGTAAAGATTAAGAATATGTAGGAGAAATATTGTAATATTTCTACTCAACAGCAAGGATAGTCAATATACAGAGTGAGCCAAAGTTCACAGGGGAAGAAACATGGTCATGTAGGAGCGTTTATTTTTAAGATAAAAATTGTAAATGTTTTATCCACTATTAGCTGAAGGAGTGATGACTATCTTTATTTTTTTAAATATAGATCATTGCTTTTGGTGATTGAATGAAGACACTACCAAACTAGAACTTCCTTTCCATTTTATCTTATATATTTAAATGCAAACAGTAAAAGGAACTATTAAGAATAAATCTTCCATTTATTCCCCAATCAAATGATGTACTATGCAATGAAATGCTTTGCATTTTCATTTGGTGCACAGATGTGTCTGAAAAGAACCTGACTTGAAATTCAGGATGTCTAGCCATAAATTATTTTCTGTCTTTTAGTGTGACACAGAGGGTATGAATTTTAACTACCAAGTCTACTGCTATTGGATCCTTGAAAGCACTACTATGTAGGACTTTTGAAATAAAAAAGTGACATACTTATCTATCACTTACAGATACATAGCTTAGGTTATAAGTTTGGAAAATACTACCAATTATATGTCATAAAATCTGTAATAATTTATGATTATTCCTTACTATCATCCCTTAGCTTGTCAAAGTGGTCCTTGAAATCACCCACAAAAACTAAAATAACATCAATATCTCCAGCCCAAATTCTAATACCCAATTTACTAAACATTTTTGTTCATAAGCATTTGGCCTTAAAAGTATTTTTATTTTTCTCTGTAAATGTGTATAAAATAACTTCATGAGCTAAGATGTATAAAACTATGTTTTGCAAGCCTTTTACAAAACCTGTTGACACCCTTTTCTGTACGTTGAAGTAACTTTATATTTTCACTTTTATCTTCTAACTGCTGATACATAATTCCAGAAGTATGTATATATTTCAACAAATAGTTCTTCTTCCAGCTTCAGGTATATTATGTGTTTTGCATCAGACCAATTGTTGTATTACAATTGTACATGTCTAGACCTTAGTCTTTATTTCCATTGTATTCTGTGTTTTTTAATAAGCTCCATGAGGACAAAGCTCAGGAGCACTGGCCATGCCCTGAGTATGAAGTGGCGTGCATGGTAGGTACTCAATATGAATTTGATAGTTTGATAATTCTGCACTTAAGATTTTAATTTATTTCAATACTTGTAAAGGAATTGAATTTATTCTTCTGAAATTCTTTTCAGGGCACCTGGCTGGCCCAGTTGGTAGAGCACAGGACTCTTAATCTAAGGGTTGTGATTTGAAACCCATGTTGGGAGTAGAATATACCTAAAAAAAATCTTTTAGAAGTGTTAGTCCCAACATGAAAGGAGAAGCAGTGTGATAGTGTCCGACAATACTCTGCTGGTGACCAAGAGGACATAAGAAGCACAACCAAGAGACCAGTGTGGCTCAGCCTTCCTCACTGTAACTCCCAGGTACTAGCTCTGTATACTGCAACAATCTGACCTCCACCTCCCCTCATCATTGTAGGCCAAGAAATAACTGCAGTTGGCACTATGGCTATACAAAATAGGAGATGTGTTCCTCAACTTTCAGTTCATGTCCCCTTTTAATAGATATGAAAAATCTCATCCTCTTTTCTGATATTAATTGAATTATCTGAATAAATTAAGTACGATCACACACACACACACACACACACACACACGCACAAAGTCATCAAACTACTGAACATGACATTTCAGACTTGTCCTTCCCCACTACTCTTAGATTCTCATATATATGCATTGATATAAAGACTCTTAGCTCACATCTCCATAAAACCAACCCTCATTGGCATCAGAGACTGGGAGTACATTTTGGGTTGGAGGGTTGGTTTGAAGTCCTACTGCTTTGGTATTTTCCAGAATTTCTTAAAATGTAAATGGTAAATCTATATTATATATATTCAAATATTATTATTTGGCAAATAGTCCAGAGCTCCAAAAAAGAGACAGAATGAGTCAAGAAACTTTGATTTGAGAATGTGAGAGTGAAACCTGGTTAGTTCTTGAGTCCTATCAGTCAAAAAGAGATCCAACTAGTTTTGCAAGTAGTCAGTTTTCTCATTGACCTTTCCTAGGCTATATCCTAAAGCCCACAGCACTTGTCAACACCCATGGGCAAAAGAATTTAATAAAATATTCCTTTAGCTTGTTGGGAGAAACTTCTCCAGGGTGCTTCTCTCTTCCTCCCACAGCATATCTTCCTACCTCTGGCACTCCAGGACTCCACACTCTCTTTACTTTGATTTTTCTGGCTTGTCTTACTCTGTCTGCAACGTAGAGCTTAGTTTTAGTCTGTGGACCTCTGAATGATTTGGAAGTTCCCAACATGACCTCTAGTGAAGTAAGTCAGAAGCCATCTCATCCCTGAATCCCATCTAGGTTCCTAGGATAGCAACAGCTGAACCCTTGCTCAACCAGGGAAAAGAAAACATAGTCATTTCCAAAGAGTTACTTAACTGAATTCTCCACAGAGTTGCACTAGTTATTTTAGCTTATTACACTACATAAATAAAAATATAAATTCTCAGTATCTAAAAAGAAACCATAGTATTCTAGGCTGAAAATGCAGTTGGTCAGTATGTCAAGAAATTGACTAAAATGTTCATTTTAATACTCATACTATAGCAAAATATTAGCACATTTGAGATTGGATTGTAGTAGTATCAACACAGGAGGTTACTGGAATTCTTTACAAATCTGAAGGTACACACACAATCTTGTGTACACACACAAACACATATATAAATACACGCACACACTCTTCATTAGGTCAATCATACATGATGCATTAGTTTGTGTTTAAAACTCTAGTGAAATTCATTATGAAATTGAGTCACTGGGGTCTGGAGATAATGACTGCATGGTAAATTTCAATTCCTTAGGTTAAAAGAAAACAGGAGATGATTTACAAGATTTTTAAAAAGAAATACATATATTCATAAGAAGAAATCTTGAGTAGGGAAAAGTAAATTACAGTATGTAGGCATAAACTTATCTGAAGATTCAATTACCTTGCAATCATGAGAATCACTTATTTTAGGATGACCTCTGAAGTGGGAGGAAAGAAAAAAAAGTGTTGAGCAACTTTCTAGAACTGCAGGGATCACCCATATAGCACCACTCCTGTTTCATAGAGCCTGTTTAACTGTTGATGTGTTCGGTCAGTTTGATGGATTTTGGTCTCAATGTCGTAAATAAAAGTTTTCAAGTAGAGAATAGCAAAATTTCGGTATTCTGCTTACTTTTGTTCAGTCTAGTATTTCTTCCTTTAAACATAACCATCTTCGTTTTCCCCCTCAAATCTGAGGAGGAAAGGTCATTATATAGGTTATTATTATAAAAATTATTATAAAAGTTCATATAGGCACGAAAGAGAGGTTCCACTTCCACTATCATTTGATGGCCTCCCCATTTCCATAAATTAATAAATATTTGTGATAAATTATCTTGAATGATATTTCAATTATGTAGACTTCCAATGTCAGAGCAAACAAAACATGATAGATATTACCAGCATATGTCAAATATTTAGTATAAAAAGGCTAAAAAACCCAAGACCTATAAAACTTCAGTGAAAGAAAGTTTAAAAGTCAAAGAAACTGAAAGTAGAATACTTCTTTAGGAGCTGTTTTGTTTGCAATATACACATTTGTATAAAAATTATGGAAGTGTGAAATCTGTGACCATTTTGACCTTTTTTTACATTAAACCTTTTAACATCTATCTTGAGACTACTAATATATGTAATTTTCTGAGCATTTGTATAACATGTTTTTCTCAATAATGCAATGACATATTTAACATATTCCAAGATAGGTCATATGTTGAGCCATAAAACAACACTTAGCAAATTTAAGAAGATTGAAATCATCTCAAGAATCTTTTCTAACCACAATGGTATGTAACTGGAAATTAATTACATGAAGAAAACTGGAAAATTCACAAATATGTGGAGATTAAACACATTCTACTGAATAATCCATGGGTCAAAGAAGAAATAAAAATAAAAATAAGAAATACCTTGAAACAAATGAAAATGGAAATATAACATACTAGAATTTAGGGATGCAGAAAGAGCAATTCTAAGAGGGAAGTACATAATGATAAATGCCTGCCTCAAAACAACAACAACAACAACAAGAGTTTTAAACAATCTAACTTTATATATCAGGAGACTAGAAGAAGAATAACAAATGAAGCTCAAAGTTAGTAAAAGGAAGGAAATAACAAAGATCATAGCAGAAATAAATGAAATAGACACTAAAAAGACAATAGAAAAGATCAATGAAACTTAGAGCTGGTTGTTTGAAAAGGTAAACAAAATTGATAAACCTTTAGCTACATTCACCAAGTAAAAAAAAGAGAGAGGATTCACATAAATAAAATCAGAAACAGATGTTATAATTGATAATACAGAAATACAATGGATTATAAAAGACTACTATAAATAATTATATGCCAACAAATTGGACAGTCTAGAAGAAATGGATGAATTACTAGAAACATAAAACCTACCAAGACTGAATCATGATGAAATAAAAAATCTGAACAAATTACTAGCAAGGAGATTGAATCAGTAATCAAAAACCTTCAAAAAACAAAGGTCCAGGATCAGATAGCATTATTAGTGAACTTTACTAAACATTCAAACAAAAATTATACCAATCCTTCTCATACTCTTCTGAAAATAGAAGAGAGGGGAACTCTTCCAATGGGGCCAGCATTACCTTGATACCAAAACCAGACAAAGATGCCACACACACACACACAACACACACATAATTACAGTCCAATACCCTGATAAACATAGATGCAAAAATCCTCAACAAAATAGTAAACCAAATTTACCACTATATTAAAAGGATCATACATCATGATTAAGTGGGGTTTATTTCAGGGATGCAAGAATAATTCAATGTCCACAAGTCAGCAAATGTAATATACTATATTAACAAAATGAAGGATCGAAATCATGTGATCATCTCAATAGATGCAGAAAAAAGTATTTGATAAAATTCAATATCCATTTATGTAAAAACACAACTAAATGGGTATGATGTACCTCAACATAGTAAAGGCCATATACAACAAGTCCAGAGCTAACATACTTAATGATGAAAAGCTGAAAGCTTTTTTCTTTAAGATCAGGAATAAGATAATGATGTCCAGTTATCCCAGTTTTTTTTTTTTTTAATAGTATTGGAAATCCTAGCCAGAGCAGTTAGGCAAGAAAAAGAAGTAAAAGGAATCCAGATTGCAAAGGAAGAAATAGTACTATCACTATTTGTGGATGGCATGATATTGTATATACAAATCTTAAAGATTCCATCAAAAAGCTGTTAGAACTAATAAATTCAGTAAAGCTGCAGGATATAAAATCAATACACAAAAATCTATTGCATTTCTTTAAACTAATAATAAACCATCAGAAAAAGAATTTTTTTTAGAGATTTTATTTATTTATTCATGAGAGACACACAGAGAATGGCAGAGACATAGGCAGAGGGAGAAGCAGACTCACTGCAGGGAACCTGATGCAGCTCTCGATCCCAGGACCCCGGGATTACACCGTGAGCCAAAGGCAGATGCTCAACCACTGAGCCACCCAGGTGCCCCCAGGAAAAGAAGAGAACAATTTCACATATAATTGCTTTAACAAGAATAAAATACCTAGGAATAAGCTTAGCTAATAAGGTGAAAAACCTGTATATTGAAAGTTATAAGACATTAATGAAAGACAATGAAGAATACACAAATAAAAGGAAAGATGCTCCATGGTTATGGATTAGAAGAATCAATATTGCTAAAATGCCCATACCACCCCAAGCAATCTACAATTTAATGCAATTCCTATCAAAATTCCAATATTATTTTTCACAGAATTAGAACAAATAATCTATAATACAAAATATCTATACTCTATAATACACACAAAAAAATTTGTATGAGACTGCAAAAAACTCTTAATAGCCTAAGCAATCTTACGAGAAAAGAACAAAGCAGGAGGCATCATGGTCCCTGATTTCAAGCTATATTACAACCTGTAATAATTTTAAAAAGCCCAATATTGGCATAAAAACAGGCACATAGATCAAAGGAAGAATAGAAAGCCCAGCCATAAATTAATGTATATATGGTTAATTAATTTATGACAATGGAGGCAAGAATATACAATGGTAAAAGGACAATCTCCTCAATAAATGGTGTTGGGGAAATTGGAGAGCCACATGCAAAAGAATGAAATTGGACTACTGCCCCTTTCAAAAATTAACTCAAAATGTATTAAAAATGTGAATGTAAGACCTGAAACCATAAAAGCCCTACAAGAAAATATAGGTGGTAAGTTCCTTTGACATAGGTCTTGGCAGTGATATTTTTGGATTGGCTGCCAAAAACAAAATCAGTAAAAGTAAAAATAAACAAGTGGGCTTCCATCAAACCAGAAGACTTCTGAGCAGCAAAAGGAACCATCAGAAAATAAAAGGGCAACCTAGTGAATAAGAGAAGATAATTGCAAGTCATATATCTGATAAGGAGCTAATATCCAAAAGAACTCATACAACTCAAAACCCTAAATAAAAAAAACCCCTAATAATCTGACTTAAAAATGGATAGAAAATCTAAATAGTGTTCCTAAGACATTACAGATAGCCAATGGGCACATGAAAAGACACTCAACATTAGTAATCATCAGGATAGTACAAATCAAAACCACAATGAAATAATACAGATAATAAGTCTGACAAAGACAAATACTGTATGGTATCTCTTATATATGGAATCTAAAAACAACAACACAAACCAAAAAGAAAAAAAAAAAAAACCAAACTTATAGATACAGAAAACAGATTTGTGGTTGCAAAAGGCGGGCTGCAGGTGGTAGAAGTAGGTGAATTATTTTTTTTGTTTAAATAAATTGCATAAAAACTTAAAATATTTTAGAAAATCTATATAATTTTCTAAGTGTTTGTATATAATGTTCTTTCAAGAATTCAATGAGGTTGCTTTTTTTTTTTGAGAAGTTCCAAATTGTAAGAAGAGTACTTTTCAGCATTGAAACCCAAGGGCCACCTAGATACAGTGTGATGAGTAGACATATGATAACCTCTTATGTCAAATCTGAAATATGCTTTCCCAGCCATATTAAGTCTGTTGAAAAAAAAATTTCAAGTGATCTGGCAACTTAAAGCGAAACATATGCTTTGATATTATGCTTTTTCTTAGGAGTAAGTCATGCCATGTTGCAGGAAGGTAGATTTTCATACTGCATTTCTAATTATATTCCTGAAAAAGTTATGCCATACATACTATGCAAGAATCTAACCTCAAAAGAAAAAATATTCCGATTTAAGAAAGCTGGATAACATTTACATATTTATGCGTTTCACCACACCCCACACCTTCTTACTTCCTCCTTCCTCTAATTTAGAGCATGTGCTTTCTTTATCCATTTTTGGCTTAAAATTTTATGACTTAATAATAATTTGATAAGTTTACTTAGAAGAAGAAATTTATCTAATGACTCATGTCTAAGGGGTGCTTACAAAATAAAAGTGTGTATTTTGTACCTTCTAAGTGTTTCCAGAGTTACTTAGTTTTGTCCCAACTGATGCTGTAAGCTCTGAAATAAAGCAGAAGTCAGAAGTTCTGTGGTTTGAGAACCTTTCTAAAATATGTCAGTTTATAGTTATTGCATGTGAATAACTAACTACACATTATTATAATTTTTCTTGTAATAAAATTCGGAATGAGCCAAATGCAGAATTGTGAGTCTATTTCTCTATAATACAAGAAAAATAAGAATTTTTAGAGAATTAAGTTTTATATAATTTTTCCTTCCTTCCTCCTTCCTTTCCCTCTTTTCCCCCTCCCTTTCCCTCTAGTCATCTCCTTTCTTTCTTTCTTTCTTTCTTTCTTTCTTTCTTTCTTTCTTTCTTTCTTTCTTTCTTTCTTTCTTTCTTTTCTTTCTTTCTTTCTTTCTTTCTTTTTTTTTTCTTTCTTTCTTTCTTTCTTTCTTTCTTTCTTTCTTTCTTTCTTTCTTTCTCTTTCTTCTCTCTTTCTCTGTCTCTCTCTCTCTTTCCTAATTCAGCTGTGGCAGAACCAAGTTCTGGAGAGGGGGCTGGCCATGTGTATAATTTCTGATTGTGTATCTTAGTGTTTCAAAGATTCTTGACTTTTAAAAGTAGGTTAGAAATGCCACTGCTTATTGTAGGAATTTGGGGTTGACAGCTTTGCTTCTAGAGTTCCTCAGTTTTAAAACCCCTGTATATTTTTAATACTAACAAATCTGAAATTAAGATTTTACAATGATGCTAATTAGCATTTTGTCATAGTTTAATTGGTAGGGTTTTTTTTTTTTTTTTTTCCATGCCTTACAACTGACAGCATCCTAATTTTGGTGAAATACTGTAGTTAAGATGCATAAGCTAATCTGACTCATTAATCCACTTACATTTATGTTTCTAATAATCTCCTTTCATATTCTTCTGTGTATCTTCCCCTGGTCTCAGCCCATTGGACCTCACCTCCAGAGCACAGTTTTCCCATCTATGAATTAAGGGAGATGCATCAGATGGATTTCAAGGCCCCACCCATCTTGAATGTGTTCTGATTTACTTCTTACTGCTTAGCTGTTATCTTTCCTGAAGAGGAAATCACTCAAGGATACAGTGGATCTCCCATTTCCTTAACTGAATAAAAACAAAAGATAGCAATACAAATTGTAATGAGGACTAGTGGGACTCATTAAAGAATAAGCTCTCACTTAAGTTTAGGTTTGGAGGCACAATATAATTGCCTGAAGTTAGGTCAGATAGTTTTAAAGTCTTTACATGATCCAGAATTCTGGGAAGCTCTTTGGGACTTTGTGAAGGAAGTGAAAGCTATTCTATTCTTTTTTTGATCAGTGGAGAAAATGTCAAAAAGCTGATAGTCTTTTCGTGTTCTTTCTTTTAAAAAAAGATTTTATTTATTTATTCATGAACAATACACAGAGAGAGAGGTAGAGACATAAGCAGGCTCCATCGAGGAAGCCTGATGTGGAATTCCAGCACTGGACTCTGGGATCACACCCTGAGCCAAAGGCAGACACTCAACCGCTGAGCCACCCAGGCATCCCTTTTTATGTTCTTTAGACTCTGAGAACAAGACTTGAGGGCCACCATCAGTCACGAAGGATGCAGAGGGTAAGGACTAGTGTGAATGTAGTTCTACACCATATTCAGGTAACACAGTGCTCTTTATAGGGACTGTTCCCAATTTGTATTATTCAAGCCAGAAACCTTGATTCCCTCCTCCTCCTTCATGACTCCTCACATCAAATCAATAAAAAATTCTATTGATTCTAATTAATAAATATAAACCAAAGCTTCTGGTTTTTCTCTATTACCATGGTCACTATTCAGGCTACATCACTCACCTGATTATTGCAAGAATCTTCCCATAGTCTCCATCTATCTAGTCTTGCTTTTTCTTGTTCATTGAAATGAGGCAATTATATCTGAAAGCTTTTGAAATCTGAGGTTTATCTAAAGTACTTCCTGCTATGAGATGCAAAGCCATCTAGGTACAATGTGGTGAGAAAATTATATGCAAATCTCTAATGTTCTTTTGGTTCTATAAAGTTCATTGATTCTCTATTGCCATTAGAAAAATAGTCCAGTTTTTTTTTCTTTACAGCAGTGCTTCCAACCTTTTTCATATTATGACACAAATTATAATATTTATGTGGCATAGAGAGATAAATTGAGGTAGAAATTTAGAGATTCTACATTAATCCTGTTTTTTAATTGCATTTTATTTAAGTCATAAAATTACAATAAATGATAAAAATAAAATACAAAATGTCAGGAAATTAAATAGTTTTGTGTAAAACTTTCAAATAAAACATTTTCAATATTTTTCTAAGAAAGTTGAATTTGTAAATGTGGCTATAATTTTTAATTTAGAATTTATGTTTGAAGTAGCTTCATCAAATTTCTAATCAAGATTTTTTAATGATCACCTCTCTGAAATCTTGAGAGTCACTAATGTAAAAACTTTCGTCTCATAAAAAGTAGCAAATGGCAAAAAAAGAAAAAAGCAAATGGCAGAGGGGTATTAATCACTATTTTATATTTTGATGGAAACTCCTTTCTCACCATTAACCAGAATTTAGCTAACTTGAACTACTTAAATGGTCTTTAAAAAATGCAATTCTTCTTAAATCTAACTGTTCGCTTTCTTTCTTCCTTCCTTTCTTTCTTTCTTTCTTTCTTTCTTTCTTTCTTTCTTTCTTTCCTTTCTTTCTTCTTTCTCCTCTTCTTTCATTGACTAATATCATCTAACATTTTGATGGTAATGGAAAGAGATTTCAAAATTTCAAAATAGTGATGAAACTTTTCCTCAACTATAAATGACTACTTTCACAGAATGTACTAATCAGAATCCTCCAGAGAAATAGAACCAACAAGAAGGAAGGAGAGCAGGAGAAGGGATGGAAAGAAAGAATTTTAAGGAACTGGCTCATACTACTGGAGGTTTGTTAGTCTAAAATTAATTCTAAAAAAAATGAATTGTCAATCACCTCATAAAAGCTTCTTACCACTGAGATAAGAGCAGATGGAGACATTTCCCTAGATTGCTATCAAAACGTAATGATAGCATTTGTATTTAGTGTGCCACAAAAGGGAAATCTTCTTTCCCCTGTCTACTTTCTTGTATTTATCTCTAAACTGTGTGTGTATGTGTTGGGGGGAAGGAAGTATTGGTATATTCCTTCTTGAAAGGTTGACATGAATATTTAAGCCCCTCGTAGCACCAGCTGTTGTTCAGAATTCCCCACCTTCCATCTGCTGGTGAAGGAGTTATCAGCAGCACTAAGTGACTCTTTTCTCCTCTCTGACCATTTCTTTTACTGGCCTGTTTAAATTTTTTTTTAAATCACAATGGCTGAGTCTTTTTGAGTGTAAGACCTATCATATTTTGCTCAAATCTGGTTGTGGTTACAGTGGTTCTTACTCCTGTTGCTGAAATTGCAATTCTGATAACTCAAATTAGGCCCCTGGAAATGACTTGTTCTGACCATGCTAGTTGTCATTTTATATTTCAATCTGTGAGATATAACTATCTGCTCTCTTCAAAACCAACAATCAAAATGAAATTAAATTTATTTCCCTTCTTTTAGGTGTTCTTGGAATATTCTGGGAATTGTTGAAAAATGAAACATGAAATATAGGACAAAGTTCCTTTTCTTAAAGGGCTTTATTCTAGGGCACATAGTGATAACCCAAGTGTATGCCCAAGGACAGTATGTCTCTGCATTTATCAGATATATTTTAATTACCAAATGCTGGGCATTATGGTAGAGGCTGTGAACAACAACAACAAAAAGTGTTATATATGTTTCCTGCTAAGCCTGAGAATTATATTCTCGCTTAAGGAAATGGTACATACTCTGAGTCTTAAACTATGAATTCAACGTCAATCAACAGTGGTTATGGGGGGGGGGACAATCTCATATAGAGGAAGACAAGGTAAGAGAGAACAAGGCAGAAGCAAGGAACTCTTAATCGTGTAGTTTTGTTATAACAGAATAAGAATTAAAATCATTAGAGATAAGTCTACAAACATAAGTTGAACACTAAGGAGGGCACATGATGTAATGAGCACTGGAAATTATGTAAGATTGATGAATCACTGGCCTCTACCTCTGAAACCAATAATACATTATATATTAATTATTTGAATTTAAATACAATTTAAAAAAATGAAAAATAAAATGGAAAAAAATAAGTTGATAAATACTACAAAAAATATGGAGTTTGTATTTGGGAGAATGTTTAAAATGTTTTTAAAAAAGTGCATAATCAAGGACATGTTCCAGGCACATTTATAGGAAGATTAATGTGGTATCAATGACAACAAAATATTGAAAGCATAGATTTGGGATGAGACATTCTTTCGTCTATGCTAAATGGCCCAGGTTTGAATGCTTACAGTCTTGAACTAGTAAGATGATGTTGAGAATTTAAAAGAGGACACGAATGTGACAGATATTTTGAAGGTAGATCCTTTAAGAGCTTGTGTCTTTTAAAGGTAAGAACAAAGAAAGTCATCTGTGTTACTTCAAGAGTGATAAAAAAAATTACCAGCACCACATAAAGTTGGAGGAGTTGTGCAGAAGTTTGGGGGTAGTGGTATATGGACAAGAGAAGGGACAGGATGTACTGAGCTTAACAGCTGCTCATCTAGGAGGCAGGTAGGAACAAAGGAATGAATCCAAGGAGAAAAGTCAGTAGAAAACAGAAATTTAAGACTCATCTTTTTTGGAAGCTATTACTGGAGTCACAAACCCTGATGATATCATCGAGAAGAGAAGAGTATCAGAAAACAAAGGAAACATATTTGTTGATTGCTTTTCATATATCAGACACTAGGTTTGGTGTTTCACATATAGAATATCATTTATCTAGTATAAAAAATCTTGGAAAATGTGCAAGAAGGAGTGTGGAAGAAAGAAAAAAAAATCACGGAAGGAGAAAGAAGAGTGGGATAAAGGAAAACACCTATACCTCGTCATTAAGCAAAAGGAATAGAGAAAGATGGAGGTCGACCTATTTTGTCAAATACTGAATGGGAGGGATGCCTGGGTGGCTGTGGTTGAGCGTCTGCCTTTGGCCCAGGGCGTGATCCCATGGTCTCAGGATCGAGTCCCACATCCCGCCCCTTGTATGGGGCCTGCTTCTCCCTCTGCATGTGTCTCTGCCTCTCTCTCTCTCTGTGTCTCTCATGAATAAATAAATAAAATCTTTTAAAAAAATACTGAATGGAAGCAATGGGAGGGGAACACTGAAGATGAAACCAGAGAAAAGGTTGATTTGTAATGATGTTTGAGTTTCATGATATAATGTGGGGGACAAAAACAAGTTATCCAGACATGAAGAACAAGTCTGTAAAATGTTCAGCAGCCTATGACAAAGACTAGTGTCTTTTCCTTTATCACCTCTTAGCACTACAGGAAACAGTACAGTTTTCCCTGTACTTTATTTCCTTGCATCATCTTCCTTGTCATGTTTTGTCTATTTTTCCTCCATTCTTGTTGCTGTGAAAAAGTTGGCTCTAGGTACACTGGATCTTTTATTAAGTAGTCATAGAACCCCATTTACAAAAGTGATACTAGAAATACACCAGTGAGCTTATTTCCTTCTTAATGATTTTTGAGCATTTTCTCGGTGTCAGGTACAATTGTTTTGTGTATCCTACCTAATTTATTTTCAAAATGACCTTATTTGGTTACTGTTATTTTCATTTGTCAGTAAGGCACACAGAGGCACAGACAGATTAACTAACTTTTCTGAAAGAAACTCCTTCTTTCAGAAAAGAAATAAAGAGAAATAACAGGCAATCTTTTATGCATGGATTACATGTCTTTTGCATGTGTGATTTAAATGGGCAAGTAGGATAGCTGCAGACCCAAGACTTTAATGGCCATTTTATGCTTATTTCTATTTGTTTGCAACAAACCCAATGAATGCTTTTCATGTTTGTCTCATAGAGGGAAGATATGATGGCCTTTTTATATAGGGAATAAATATCTTCAAAAGTGAATAAAAATTTAAAAGGTAAATGAACTTACAAAAGCAGTATTTGGGGGAAAACAAAATATAAATTATTTTAATCAACATGAGGAAAATTAGGTTCAAGACAATTGCTAATTCATATATTATGAACTTTTTGGTGTATGTTATAGTAATTCAAGTGCTAAGTTTTATGTGACACTCTTTCAAAGGTATTATACTCAGTTTCTCTTTTTATGTATTGATTTCATAAGTTTATCATCTCATGTTTTTCTTATATAGGTATATTTTATATTGACATTTTAAATATTACTGAGGTTTTTCTTTCTGAGTGTTTATCATTTATTAGGTTCTAGATTTTTATACCTTTTCTTTATTACTTCTATTGCAAAACTATTTAGAAAACTAGCTAAGTAGGAGTAATGCTGTAATAAGGGTGGAGTGAATTTATTGTTTTTATAAAAATCTTTCCAACTTGTTCTCTTCATTTTTGTTTTAATATTCAGTCACAGAAACTAAACAAAACCCCCCTCTAGAGATAATAGGAATGTAAAACATGCTTACACACACACACACACACACTCACTCACACTATTCATCTCCTAATGAGACACATTTAGAATATTAGGCAGGTGATGAAAGGTCTGAAAGACAGCTATATATTTCCTCACTCCTGTCAGAGAGTCAGACCAAGATTATCTTTCAGGCTGTTTTAAGGATGTCCAAGTGTTCCATCAGGTTAGTCACAGATGTCATCAACCATCCAGATATTTGATCAATTGTCCAGATGTTTGTTAACTTTATGTGACATAACTGCATGGCCCGAATTGACTTGAGTTGTTATTTTAATGCATGGCAGGGTTAAGCTGAAGAAAGTATTAAATAGAGTTCATCCACATGGCCTTAATGGAGAAATAAAGGCTGGTACTTATATGTTCCCATTAAGTCCTGTGGTCATGCCTATTCACTTTGGTAAATTGAACTCAATAAAATTTGTTGGAGAGGTCCTGCCCCAAGAATCTAAAGACCTAGTCTGAAGGAATATCTTTGAATGTTTATTTAGCTGTTTAAAATTTGAAAAAAAGCATCTAAATCGATAATTAATTACATTTTATATTTGTCTTACTTTGGATCAAGTTCAAGCCTGAAAATATCACTTTAGCTTCCTTAAAATAAATTGCTTTCAAAACAAAACTAATAGTGTTTCTTAGACTACCAAATGTTATCTAATGGTGCACAGAATTGTAGTGGAAAGAAAGGACAAGTTTTAGAAACAAACACATCTGGTTTTGAATTCCAGCTCTGCTATTACAGATAACTTGATCTTGAGTAAGTTATTTAATTTCCCTAATCTTCAATTTACTCTTCTGAAATGTCAGTGTTATTATAAAGATTAGCTATAATGAATATAAAATGCTTGGCACTGTTACTTGTAGCTATTATGATTCTCTTAATTTCTCAGAATAGGTACATGTCTTTAAGATGGAATGTGTCACATCTGTGTGGAATTTTAACCGTATATAGTACTTGTGATCCTTCCTCAACTTTAAATGTGTAACTATTTGAGGCTAATATGCCCTCATTCATTCAATAAATGTTCTTCTGATAGCTACCATGTTGCTAGGCCTATCTTGGCATGGGAATATAGTAAGGAACAGATAGATATAGTCCCTGTACAGTTAGGGTTTGAAACTAATTAGAAGGAAGGAATAAACAAGTAAATAATCAGATTTTTTAAAATACATGATTTAGAAGGGTACTACCAAAAAAAAGTATAAGTACTGCAAGAAAGTAGAACTGATTTATAGTACATTATCCAACAAGTATCTGAGTAAATGCCATTTAACCTGATTTCTGAAGGGTAAGTATGGTTAATCGGTAAATTATAGAGAAAATGGCAATTCCAGGTACAGAACACTGATGTGTAGAAGTCATATGTGAGGAAAGAACTTTTTTTGGGGGAAAAGAACTTTCCACATTGACAAACTGAAACAAGATTGGTGGGGTTGGAAAGTTGGGACTTGGGTGGCAGGATCCGAGGGAAGCTGGGGGAATGGAAGAGAAATGGTATCAGAAGCCCTGTAGAGTAACTCGAGCACAATCTTGAAAGGATTGCAATGAGCAAATGCGTTACGTAGCTTCTCCTCCTGCCTCTTTTGCTCTTTACATTCTTAATGCTCACAAGCAAGAAATAACTCTCAGAAGACTGGAACATGTAAAGAAATCCTGAAAGCAGAAGAATGCAAAATGTGCAAGAGAAATTCTGTCGCTGAATGTGAGAAATAGCAAACCTGCTTCATCATCTCAGTAATAGACACCGGGGCCACAGAACCATGGGTGACCAACAAGTTGGTTAGCTGCAGTACCACAAAGGGGAATATGTAAAGCAAACACTCTAGCCCTACGGAGTAAAATGGGCAAATTCATAATCACAGTGAGAAGCTGAACATCCCTCTCTCAGAAACCAACCAAGAAACCACCCAGTAATAAGGAGGGTATGGAGGAGTTGTGTAATGCTCTTAACCAGCCTGACTGAGTAGCTATACAAAGAAGCCTGTACCATGCACACAAAACTACATATCATTTTCAAGCACACAGACTACAGCCACAAAAATTTATCATGCGCTAGACCACAATGAAAATGTCAGCAAATTCCATAAAGGTGATATTATACAGGCTACATTTACTTATTCATCAACAATTACAAGAAATTCCACTGCTCAAAAAATCTCCATATATGAGGAAATTAAACACATACATGTGTGCAAACACACACACACAACCAAATAGTTATTAGGCTAAAGCAAAAATCAATATGGAACTTGTAAGCTATTCAGAGCTAAATAAACAAAGGAAAAGTGTTATATAACAAAACTAGGGGAATGTGGAGCAAAACTGAGAAGAAACTGTATGAACGTAAATGTATCTATTTAAAAAGAGAATTAAAGGGGCGCCTGAGTGGCTCAGTAGGTTAAGCATCTGCCTTCAGCTTGGGTCATGATCCTGGGGTCCTGGGATTGAGCCCCATGTTGGGCTCCTGTTCAATGGGGAATCTGGTTCTCCCTCTGCCTCTGCCCTCCCCCGCACTGGCGTTCACCCTCTCTCTCAAATAAATAAATAAGATCTTTAAAAAAAAGAGAGGCAATTAAAAATAAATGATCTATGCTTTTAAGACAAGAATCTAGGAAAACAAAACAAGATAAACATAAAATAGAAGAAAGGGATTAATGTAAATGAAAGCATAAACCAACTAAATAGAAAACAAAATGAAAAACTGATGAATAAAAATTTTTTAAAAATCCCCCGTATTTTGAAAAGACAAATATGATACTTTAGTAAATATGACCAAGACAAAAAAGGTACAAATAATTGTCAGATAGGAAAGAGGAACAAGGACAATACACAGGAGATTGAAAAATTATAAGACAAAAAGGTAACTTCAGAGCAGTAAATTTGTAAATCTAGATTAAATTATTAATTAAAAAAATAAAATTTGAAAGTATGTACTTCTGTGGTCCCTAATAGTTAAGAAAGGTTTATAATTAATAATTAAAAATATATTCTCTGGAGAATAGAAAAGGAGAAAAAAGGGAGCCAAAATGTTCCAGGTGAGTGAAGTCAGTGGCACACATAGACACACACGAGTGTGCATGCACAAACACACAAAGGGTTACCTCTAGAGTATGTTTAGGAGCTGTAGTATTCTGTGCCATGCAAGTTTTC
The DNA here is from genome assembly GCF_053574225.1 of Canis aureus. NCBI lineage: Eukaryota > Metazoa > Chordata > Mammalia > Carnivora > Canidae > Canis > Canis aureus. The sequence goes on along the minus strand of NC_135611.1, from coordinate 61,933,041 downwards.
GAGGAGAGATGGCAGGAATTGGAACCTCTGCCAAGGAAGAGGCAAGAGAAGCAGTAGTTGTTCAGAGAGAAACGGTGCTTGAAACAACAAAAAAAAAGTAATTTAATATTATTTATTAATAATATTTGTCATTGCTGAAACGTTTGAATTCTAAGCAGACATATTTTGTATTTTCTGTTCAGGCCCAAATCTCAGAATATAAACTATGAGAATATTGTATTTGAAGACCTCCAAGAGTCCAAAGAAAACAAGAGTGACTTTTAATCACTCCTTCCTACCTCAGTAATTGTTCCGAATTAAGAAAATATTTCTAATAATAATTTATACAATTTTTTATTCTATACACCCTTTCTTAAAATATTTATTTTCCTGGGCTAGGCCATTCTTACAACTAATATCAATGTCTTAGAAAAATGCATACACTCTAAAAAATCCTAAGAACTAGCATTCAGAACTGAGAGTTGGAGAAAAACAAGAGATCATCTGATTTCTTTTCTCAGCTCTTAAATAAATGCTCTCTTATGATACATGAATTTTATCTATTTGTTATTTAAATAAACTCTTTCAAGGAAAAATAAGCTTTTTGTTTCTACCATCAGGGCTGGGAATGTACAAGGGCCCTTTCCATGTGAGTGGGTTAAAGTTACCTAATGTGCTAGTAGCCTGGTAATACCATTATGGGGTCTGATTTTCCCCTTTCAATTTTTATTTTTAAATATTATGTCCTTTTCTTACAAAGGATTATTTTTAAAATATAAGAAATAAATAAAATAGAAGTATATATGATGAAAAGTCTTGTAGGAAGCACGTACAATTTAGGGTGGATTAATCTGCCCAGGTTGCCATAACAAAGTACCACAGACTGGGTGACTTAAACAATAGGAATGTTTTTTTCTCATGGTTCTGGACGCTACAAGACCTAGATCAGCAGGGCTAGTTTCTTCTGAAATCTTTTTTTGGCTTTTAAGTAGCAATCTTCTTCCTGTGGTCCTTCCTCTGTACTCATCTGTGTCCAGAGATTCTCTTCTTATAAGGACACCTCTCATGTTGGATTAGGGCCCATCCTAATGATCTCAGATTAAGTTAATTACTTCTTGAAAAACCCTATCTCTAAATAGAATCACATTCTCAGGCACTGGAGGTTAGGATTTCCATATAAATATTTGGTGATGGGGGGCACTTTTCAGCCCATAGCAGGGGTTTTACAAACTATACATTTGAAAGGTGTGTGTGTGTGGGGAATATGGCATAAAAGTAGCTGATAATGTGTGAGGCAATGAGAGAAAGAATTATTTGAGAAGCATTTGAAATGCTCGCAAACTTGGCCAAAAAATTAATAAGCAGTTGAAATTAATTTTTATTCCCCCTATCATAAATCCATAGTACTTTGTTGTTTCCTGTAGTATATTAACATTAACGGAGTTCATTGTGTTGAAGAGCTTTTAGAAAATGCCTTGCACACAATAAGGATGTAGTATTAGTGTTCCATGCCCTCATTGTTAGCTAGAATTCATCTGTCTGTCTTTAGTGAAATGAGGTACTCATGTACCTGTTTCCCCAACAATCATGAGTTCCTGAAATGTAGAGACTCACTTCCTTTTCTTTGTTAAAATACACTGCAGCCACACAAATGCTTGACACATAGAATGTGGTAAACCCATGTAAAACTTCACAGGAAAAATAAAAGCAAGAATTTGCCATTTCTTAATTTTTTTCTTTAAAAGCCTGGACTATATAAATGTTCTAATACATGCTGAGTGACATACAAATAATATTTACTTAAATATGGAAACAAATTTTTTTTGAAACAACAGAAGAAAAACCATTTACTGAGGCATGTTAGAGGCTCATGAGAAAAATAAGAAGGAGCTAATTTTAAACCACTAAAGAATTCCAATTTGGTAGTGTTTGTAAAATGCTTTGAAGATGCAGAGTGGTGCATGTGCATTTTTTTTTTTTTTTTAGCTTGGCAAAAAGGAAAAGGACATTGAATACATAAAACCAGATGGAGTGTGAAAAACATGAAGAAAAAAGTGAAAACTAAATCATTAAAAATACAATTTTTTGGAAATATGTGATATTTTTGTTGTCATCTGGAATAACCAAAGCTTCAAGTTTAATAAGAAAAAAAAACTTTTAAAATGTGCAATTTGTAAATGTATTTTTATTTTGAAGATGTTTAATCAGAAAGATATTAGTAGTTTTATTATTAAACATTCTCCTGGAAAATAAAAATGAAATTTCTTTGTAATTATGGGCTAGACAGTAAAATTCTACATGAACTGCATGCCTCATGCTTGTGTGTGAGACTTGTATTCTGGTGTGGGCTATCAGAGTATAGGTGGGTTCTTCGGCATATATTGTTTCTGTGGTTGTGTTTTGTTTTCCTACTTCGTAGAACTCTATTACAAAACATCTACCTTTATTGGTGCAATTCAGTAGTCATTTTTGTACTGTCAGTCCATCACTTTACATTCATTTGCAATTTTTTAATGTGATTCAAAGTGTGTATTTTGGAAGAAGACTTGCATGGTTTGAAGAGCTCTGAATTAGAATGTGGGTGGCATTAATGTTTTGCTCATCTAGGCAGTAGATGGAGGACACTGGGCAAGTAATTTAATTTCTCTAATCCTCTCTTTTCTTATTTGAAAGATGAAGGAAGTATCTATTCTTGCCATCCAATGTAGTTGTATTGAGGATTATTTGTGAGAATGTATATAAAAATGCTTCATAAATGAAATGTGACTTATTCTATTTGTTTAGGAGGACTCATAATTGACTTTCTCAGATCAACAGCTCCCACACTTCAGATCATATCAATGGCACCAACTACCTGTTCTCTACATATATTGCTCAGAGAAATTTTAGCAAGCAACTTCTATTCACAAGTTTGGTGGCATGATAGAAGTTGGTATGTGATAAGACATAAGCAAAATTCAGAATTGGAAAAGCAATAAAGAATATCTAATTCGGGTTCCATAAGAATTTATAAATAAGAGGACTGAGGGTCAGAGGTGGTTAATAATTTCCTTAAAACCAGTGTGCTCCGATATTTAATTCAATGCATGCTATGTCTCATGCATGATGCTACTGGGGAAAAAAATTGCTGGATTATGTTTCCCTGGAATATAGGGCCTTGTTTCAATCTTTTAGATCAGGGGTCAGCAAACAATAGCATGAGCCAAATCTGAACTATCACCTGTTTTTGTAAATAAAGTTTTATTGGAACATAGCCACACCTATTTATTTAGGTATTATCTATGGCTGCTTTCACACTGTGGTTGGCAAAATTGAGTAGCTCCATCAGAGACCATATGGCCCACAGAGCCTAAAATATTTACTATTTATCCTTTACAGAAAAAAAAATTGTCAAGCTGTATTAGGATAGCATGATTATTTTTTAAAAAGATTCTTTTAGAATATCTTAAAAAAAGTGATACAAGCTTGTTGGGAGAAACTTCAAATATTTTAGGAGTGTATAAAGTGAAATGTAAAAGAGAAAACTTTTCCTACATTTTGGATTCCTTTTCTCTCACCTTTGGAGCCTAGCACAACTGCCTGGCACAGAGTAAGTGGTCATCAATACATGTTTGTCAAGGGAAGGAAGGAAGGAAGGACGGAGATTAGAAGGGAGCGGCAGGAACAGGAAGGCTAGGTGACAGGCCGAAGGTCAAATTGGTTGAATTCAAGGTCAATACAGTCATGATGAGGAGGAAAAAAAGGATTTTTTTCAGAACTCTACCTTGTTCTAAAACTTGGCAATCCATTTCTGCCACAGTGTGAGTATTCTGAACAAGATAGTAGATTTTATCTTCAAACACTACTTTTTCTTTCATTCTAATTATGGAGACATGCTACAGAAGAGTATTTGGTGAGGTGTGAGGTGTGTGGCTCTGGGCCACGAAAATAAATCCCATAAATTCTAATTTTCTTTGGCTAAAGGAAAAAAATTCTATTTCCCTCCTTGTAGAGCAAGAAGGTACAAACGTCATGATTTGCACAGACAGTGGGGCTTCTGAGACAAAGAACAAAAATTCACGTTAAGCAATAGATTTTCCCCGTAATAAACGAGAGAAAGCAATGGATACTTCGGGAATACTCTCCACCCTTACTTCCTAGAGGATTACAGACTAGGGGTTGCCTTGGCAGGCACTTAGCCACGCTGTTTTACTGAGAGATTGCTCTCGGGTCAGAAAACACAAATTACACATGCTTCTGTCATGTAATTTTAAAAGCAGGTTATTATAAAACAGTGCTGACCTATGAATTCTCAAGAGAAATGTGTCATGAGAAAGTAACCCTAGGAGGTTTACCTATTTCCTTCTTATATTCCAGTTTCTTCTCCTCACTTCTGCCTGGTGAGGTAATATAATACAGAACCTTCAGCTTATTGTTTTAAGCAAAGTTCATCTAGTTTGCTTTGGGTTCCTGGGTGGTGAATTGCTCAAAGACCTCCCATGGGTAGCAAACCTTTGCATTGTAATCTCATTACACAACAGTGAAGGTCTGTGGAATGAGTTTTTTTTTTTTTTTCTTCCCCTCACTGCAGTTTGTGTCTATCACATAACAATGTGATACAGAATGAAGCTGGTGCAAGTCTCTGTATGTGATATTAACTTGGAACTGCTTTTTGGCTGTCATCATTGACCATGTCATCACTTTGTCACCTGCCTCCTAGATTTTGTCAACTGCGGCTGGGTGTCTCAGATCATTTTCATTCCTGTGGAATGTGCCTGCAGTGTTGGGATGAGGCCCAGTGTACTCAGACCCCCACACAAGGCTATCACAGTTGATGGGGTTATTTTACTTGCATTCTCTGGATTTGTGAGATTAATATAAAGTCCTCTCATAGGGTGGGGGATGAAGAGGACTCCAGGAACATCAGAGGAGGAAGCACTTCCTCTACGCATTTGATTGTGAGAATGATTTTATGAAATAAAATATGTAGTGACCCCTTTGTCCACAGCCTATTCTCTCCCCAATATGGCAGCTGAAATTTCCTTATCCTGTTTTTTTAGAAGAAAAAAACATTTACTGAACCCCAGAACTCCAATTCCCAGCATCTGTTTACACTTCATAGAATGACTGAGTATGTGTGAAAAGAAAACCAGGAGGATAAGTAAGGAACAACCCCATTCCTAAACTCTTTTGAGGATATTTGATTTCTTCTCTCCTTTATTCCCCTCTACCCTAGCTCCCCCGAACAACTTTACTTTCTGCACAAAATGTTGCCATTTGATGCTCAAGTATTAACTTTAGTACTTAAATGTTTCAGCAATTAGTTCCTCAACAGCCCCCATATTTTCTCTGCACTTCCGAAGTATAATAGGCAGAGTGTAAACAATATTTGTTTTCATCTACCCTCATAGTCAGATTTTTGTATTTGCTTTAGAGTAATGGCACTGAAAAATAGAAACTTTTAAAGGATTGTATTCATTTAGTTAAAGCTATTGGGTCATATCACAAAACGTGGCTGAATAAAGAAATATAGAGAGGTGTATAGGGAAGAAAAGACTCAGAGTTCTGATGGAGGGCTGATAAAGAGAATAAAAAAGATCATTTTAATATCTTACACAGTTCCCTTCTCCATTTAAAAGAAAATCTCAATAAGCAGAGTAGCCTGTAAGATCATTCTTGCAGGCTTCTTGCTCTGTTCCTATTTAACTACATTAAAACCTGTCTGCAAGACCCCCACTGGGAGAGGGAAAACATTCCCTTTGCTGGCAGGTGGTCTTCTTGCAAGCACTTTGCAATTGAAAACATATGTTCCTGGGTGTGAGGAGGCTTCTGGTAAGTAGGGGGGGAGCTCATGCCAGGGAATGATTGAATTATATAGGCAAATTCAAGATAAACATGCTTAGTCCTCCCTTCCTTCCAAAATAAAGGTGGAGGCTTTTGCTATCATGTAGAAGCTCTCCATTGTACTCCCCTTCACCACCATGTTGAAAGTCTTCCTTAACTGTCCTACAACACAAGTTAGCACTTAAATCTTCATTCCTATTAGTCTTAAACCAAGACCCCCTTTGCTTATCTTCCCTTTTCCAGGTCTTTGTCACCAAGACCAGTTAGACTATCATTACATGGGATTGGTATTCTGAGGGGTAAGAACCCTTCCTCAGACTTAAGATATCTTCCCAGTTCATTGAAGAGAGGAGAGTTGCCAAAAAAAAAAATCTTTTTCATGAAGAACTGAAAGAATATCCCTTTTCTATTTTTAAAGAGGAGGGAAAACGTCTTTTGGCAAATATATGTTTTAAATGATAAATTTGATTCAGGAAAGCAATATGTAAATGACCATTTGATAAGGAGTCAATGAAAAAAGTTCAAGAAAATAATCATAATGAAATATATCTTAATAAAACATTTTTTATTAACTTCAGACATTTATTGTATGCCTTTCCCTCTCTGGACACATTTTTTTTTTGTTCTTTGTTGTTGTTGTTTTTAAAAGAATTTTATTTGTTATTTTTGAGAGAAAGAATGATCAGGGGTGAGGGGAAGGAGCAGGCAGGGAGGGAGAGGGACAAACAGATCCACCCAAAGCCCAACAAGGGGCTTGATCCCAGGACTTTGAGATCATGACCTGAGCCAAACCAAGAGTTGAAAGCTGAACCTGAGCCACCCAGGTGCCCCTGGATATATTTTGATAGAGGCTCAATATGGCTAAAGCTCTGACAACTTTCTGTTGTACTATCTAGAATGAAGAGTGAGTTTGCTTCATGAAAATTAGAATTTAATTGAATTTTGTAAAGTACAAAACCCATAAAGACATTTTCTGCAATATCCGAAACTCTAAATATAATTGAAGACTGAACAAAGGTAGTGAATAACTGCATAATGTGGAGAAACGTTCTTTACTGCAACCTGAAAGCACGTAATAAACAGTATTGTATCTTGCAGTGAAAAGAGAAGGTCAGATTGGTACTATTTTAAGCAATTGGTTGTTTAGTTAAGCTTTGCTGCATCAATATGCAAGTGCTTCCCCAGTGCCAATGCTCTCTTATGAAATTTCTATTGCTTGAAAGTTCAGAGGTTCCTTTATTGGCTCAGAGAAAGTAGTATCACACTTTTGTTCTTCCCCAATAAGTGACTTTTGAATATTTACTACAGAAAGTGAATCTAAACATGTTAAAGGGGCGAGTCACATTGCTTAGCTTGGAAAATATTGAAGGTGAAGCATATTCCTCTCATTTTCTTTTCAACAGAAATACTTTGTGCTGTACTTAAAAACTAATGGTTTATGCATGAACTAGTTTACAATATATGTAGTATTATGTATGCACATTAGCATTCCTAGGAGCTACTTGAGTAACCCAGTAAAAGGGGTCAAGAAAATATTGGACTGTCTTGCAGTTATTACAGACTAGTTAGAAACTGGAAAACAAGCTAATTTTGATAAAAAAAAAACATTATAATACTTTGTTTTTATATAGTGCTTTTCAGACATGACTTCATTATTTAACAGAACATTCTTCTGAGCGTAGGTAGCGAGAGCTCTCTGCAGTTTATAGAGGCATAAACTTGGGCATAAAAAGATTAATTGATTTCTTCTGGGCAGAGAAAATCTATGCTGAAGGGAAAAAGAGACCAAGTTTCTACAAAGGGCTCCAGACCCTGCTATTTATCCAGTAAATAGAAATCACATCATCATTAACCTTTGTAACAAGTTCTTAGAGTCTTTGCCACAACACCAGTACTAACCACCTTCATGGCATTGATTAAAAAGGTTTCCAGGTTTTGTTTAATGTGCTGACACATTACACTCACATACCATATACTCCTGGGTTGAACAATGAGTTTCTTACATAGTAATAGAGAAAAGATGAAAATCAGTAATGATACCCAAATCTTAATTTAAGAGTGCACAAAGGATATAGCTAAGAATTGTCATTACTTACTCCCAGCAAGTAATACTTAAGGCCAGAAAAATCACATAATTAGAGGAACTTCTGAGGCCCATGATTTCAAGAAAAATTCCAAACATAATTATAATACTCTTATTAAAATCTCTTGGAAATTGCTTAATTTACATAGTTTTCCCTGTCTGAATGTACTTTCTCTAATGTCTCTATTCAGTTCACTCATTTATTCAATAAATATTTATCCAATGCCTGTATTTTGCCTGGAAACTTTGCTTGATATTGGAAATCTGGAGGTAAGTAAGATAGGCATGATCCTTAGTCCCAAGGAATTTAGAAGCTATAATCACAAATATGAATTCCTGCAGTGACCAAATAGATATCCTAATGAAGGAAACAATTTTTGTTGGAGAAGAATAGATAGCAGAGATCATAGAAAACATGGGCCCCTGTACAGAATATTCTATGAATTTTTCAAAAGGAGCTCAAGTTTTGGGGTTTTATTGTGGTAGTTGTAGTTGTTTTGCTGTAATTGTGAATTTATTTATAATTAAAGCAAACATTTTTGTACAATGTATGTCTACACTGCTGTAGACATTATAAGAGTTAAAAGCAGAGTTTCTGGCCTCAAATACCTATGCGCTGAAATGACTACAAGAAAGTGTTATAGGTACTTGGATAGAAGAGTTACAGAGGGCTGTGGAAATGCAAAGTGCGAGTGTCTGACTTCACAATGTAGAACTGGGTGTATGTTTGGTAGGAGGTTATACAATACGGGTGTCAAGGTTAACTTCCCTGAGGAATTTATATGGGAAAAAAAAAAAAAAACAGAAGAATTCACCCTGGCACACTGTAGATTTTAAAAGCAATTCAGCCTGGTATCCTAGCTTACAAGGGAGAGAGTAGAGGATTTGAGGCCAGGAGACTAGACAAGTGCCAGGTCACTGATGGCCTTTTAATGTAAAGAAGTTTGAACTTTATGTTGGGAATAATGAGAAATTATTGAAGTAAAAGAGCAACATAATCAAATCACATTTTTGTAAGTTCACTTTGGCTGAAACATGGAGAACATAGAGGTTGGTGGGAAAGACGTGGGTGATCAGTTAGGAGATATTGGTCAGAATCCAGGTAAAAAAATAACATTGGCATTAACTAGAGCAGTGTTAGTGGTAATGGAAAGGAGTAGATGGATCTACAAATATTTACTGGATAAAACTGATGTTTGGTTGGTTTCTGAGGCTGAGGAAGAGAAGAGTTAAACAAATCTCCTAGGATTTGGGGTTTTGTTTTGTTTCAGGTAAATGATGCTGATACCATTTACTGAGATTGAGATTAGCACAGGGTCACAAATTAGCACAGATTTGTCTAGGGGAGATGAAGCTTTTGACACGATGAGTTTGAGGAGCATGGGAGAGAGAAACATGGGCAGTTGGATGTGTGGCTCCAGAGCTCAGATTCAGTGTATATTCTTTATGCAATCTATTACCTCTTCAGTGGGAAGCCGTGTCTGAATTCTGGAGGCCTCTTCACATCTAGAAATTTGAGCGGTGATCTTGATTTATCTCACAGTGCCTTGATTTATAGTTTAACAACAACAACAAATTACCCTTATTTTTCAATGCCTTACTCACATTTATAAATTTAAAAGCAATGATCTTTTCTGAATTTGTAAGACATTTTCCTTAATTCTGCTCCAGGCAGATATTATACATTCACTTTTTAAAAAGATTTTTTTTTATTTATTTGATATAATGGAGAGAGCACAAGCAGGTGGAGGAGGTAGCAAGCAGCAGGAGAGGGAGAAGCAGGCTCCCCACTGAGTAGAGAGCCTGATGTGAGGCTTGATCTCAAAACTCGGATCATGACCTGAGCTGAAGGCAGATGCTTAACCAACTGAATCACCCAGGCACCCCCACACCCCGCCCCAACACACTTCTTAAAATTCAGCATTTCCAGGGCCCCTGGGTGGCTCAGTTGGTTAAGTGATCAACTTTAATTTTCTGCTCAGATCATGATCACCGGGTCATGAAATTGAGCCCTGCATTGGGACTCCGCCACTCAGTGGAGAGTCTGCTTGAGATTTTCTCCCTCCCTCCTGCATAAGCAGCAAGATATAAAAAGTACCAGTCAAAAATCCATTTTGGGCTCTCTGGTTTCAGTGTGTTCCATGCAACACACACATCTGTGGTCCCTGATCTTTGAGAGAAAACAATAGAACCCTGCAGAAGGAGCACAATTGGAGCCTGAGCTCAGCTGTGAGACAGCCCTTGGCTAGAATGCATCCTTATGCTAAGGCTGTTGTTTTATCACATTCTTTTCCAACAATACACACTATAAGTATACGGATTTTCATTTTGAGTTCTGAACAGCTTCTTTGACAGCTGAACCCCTTAGTACAGGGACTTATCGATGGAAGTGGGGAGTCAATCAGTTGGACCCTGAATAACATTTGAAGGAAAAATTGACATGATTTGCTGATGGATTGGATGTGGCATATAAGAAGTAGAAGAGAGTCAAAGGTTACTCCCTATATTTTCATTGTAGGCAAATAGGAATAATGACTGAGGAGGAGCCAAATTAGCATCCATGTAATAGGAAAAGGAAGGAAACTTATTGAAGACGTTGAACGTAGACAACTCTTCTGGGAAAACAGATATAAACAAAGCAGAGAAAGGAGGGCTTTGTTGAAAAAAAGAATTACAAATATCTAAGAGAGCTAGGAACATTTTAAATGTATTGAAAACTTCTTCAGAGAAATACTTTCTTTCCTCCACACTAGCGATTTAAATTTTACCTAACACAGAAATCCTGGAAGTAAACATCAATATAGCATTTAATTCTATTCATGTCTTATAAACCACACTTTTCTATCTCTAAGATATTTTCATTCCACAATGATATTTCACTTAACTTTAACTTAGCTAAAACAAAAGCATAATAAAATCAGAAGCAGAAATATAGAGAAAATGTAGACTATTGACTCAGTTTGCTATTTGGAATATTATATTTAAGCAAAATGTCATTCTCTGTGATTCTGGACGTAATGTTAATATTATGTCCTTAGAATTATGTGGATCTTGGGTAAGTCCAAGAAAAAAAATCATTATGTGTAAGCTAAAAGTAACTAAGCCTGCAATTAATGTTGCTATTGGCCTTTAATATTTATCCTCCTCTGTATTTACATTTCATCTGGAAGTCTTTTGCAGATAATCTGGGATGACTTTTACTTGGTTACGGAGTGAGAAACTTTGGAAACACCCTTAACATCTATGTAGTAGGTATTGAATAAATGTTTGTTAAGTGGATGAATACATACATGAATCAATATATCCATGAATGAAGAGTCAGATGAATGGTTTATGAATAGATATATGCATTGATAGTGGCATGTATATGCATAAAACGTTTTGTGTAAACAGAGAGGAAGTCATGAATCTTTTGTGAATTTCTTCTTTTGTTGGTAGAAACCACACTGAGGCCTACTTGCAGAGTGAAGGTAGTGGAAGAGAGCATGATGACCATTTGAGAATCAACTGGGGTCTGGAAGACAATGGCAGAGAAGGGGGCAAGACTCACAGCTAACCCAGGTGATTTCAATAATCAGTGACTGTGTGTTCTGGTGATATCTTATGCCCTGAAATGGAGATTGGAATTAGAGGTAGAGCAAAAAGAAGTTGCTTAAGGGAAAATGTCTCATTCCTGGGATAGAAATGTCTCATCAGAGAAAAGGGTGCAGGTTATTTCTTTCCTTTTCTGTGTCATGAACTCATGACCTCCTTCTCTTTCCTACACACACACATCTCCCAAGGCATCCGTGAATTGAAAGATTTATATGCTCTGACAAAGGACATGACTCTTCTCATGGGTGTTTTGAGACAAGCAGTTTCTCCACCCACTCATCTCCCAAGTTCGTTCTTTAACAAGGTAGCTAACTGAGGCATGGGATTGAGACAAATACTATACAGTCACTTGAGAAAGGTTAATCTCAGAGTGACTGTTTTAATAAGGAAAAAACAAATAATTCCAAATTCTTATATCCTTCATGTATGCATAGAGATGATGGGTAGACAGACAATAGATAGTAGATGATTGATACATAGATAGATGATAGATAGATAGATGATAGATAGATAGATAGATAGATAGATAGATAGATAGATAGAACAAATTATTATAGAAAAGACTTCCAACACTATTTCCTTTTTATTTTCAAGCTATTTAAAAAATTTCTTTCTACTTCTTCTTTTCCTAACTTAGTAAACATGTGCCAATTCTCATAGGATTCTTTTCTTTTTTTAAAAAAAGATAAAGTGTATATAGTAATGCAGTTTGGTAGAAATTAATCCAAGAAACTAGCTCTTTTAAAGCCAAACTGCCATACTATCGAGCAACAGTTCAATAAATGGGTATTTCCATTCAAATTGTTGCAAAATATTCTTTGATACTTCAGACTGTCTACTGATGATGGAAGGCTTCTCCTTTCTTTTCTAATGAAAAGAAAATTAAATTTAAAAAGAAGACAATTTGTGGTTTGTCTTTAGACAACAGACACCAGGAAAGTAATGAAATAAATGCCAAGAGAAGAGATGTGGGTCAGACTTTCCCAAGCTTTTTCCCAGATCTCTTAGTCCACCCAGATGCTCTGAACAGTGAGCTCTGTGGAAGAACACATTACTGCAAAGCCCCATATGCTGTCCTCTCTAGGGGATGCACAATATTTACTAAAATAGTAAAGGTACCCAAATCCTGAGGTAAAGGAAATCTATTTAGCTTCCCTTAACCCAGCACTGCTACAATTTATGAGTCCATGAAGGCTTCTCAAAAATAACACACATCGAGATACTGCAGAGCTAGCGATGTGGACTATGCTTGATGCCAGCCTATACAATGCAAACCTCCTCAAGTGCACAGACAGCCAGACCCCTGGGAAATGGAATCACTTAGAGGTAATCAGAGCCTTTGTAGAAAAACATAATATTTTGATGCTCAGAGCATGGAAAAAAGAAATTATGTGGGCTGGGACCCACACATCACACCACTTAGGAATAGTGGGGATTAGAAAGAATTAGAAGAAGCCAAGAAACTGAGAACAAAAGCCTAATAATTAAATCCACTAGACTGTATTTTTAATTAATTCTTCTGCTGGTACTAGACAAAACTTTTCTAAGATGAAGAATATTAAGAGCACAGTATTTTTTACTAAACCAGTGCCTTCTAAATTCTGAGATCCATTTGCTTTTGGAGAACCCCACTTCCCAAGGGTTCTGATGGGTTGTGGAGGTTTTCAAACACTCATAAATACTCTCCTAGACTTCTTGGACATCAAATACTCTTACAAAACAGTAGTTTGTCGAATTAAGTGCCAATGAAACAGATGGATTACATTTTCCTCACAATGTGCACAAATTAAGAAATTAAAGAGAAAAAAGTACTTGGTAAAACCAGCTTTGTATTTTGCCGGACCTAAAGCATTTAGAAAAATGGTTTGAGATATTTGGCTAAAGCCCAGTGCCACCAGGCCTGCCTGGCTCCAGACACCAGCCTCATTGACTGAAATATTCTATTAAGCTAACAGATGGGTGAATGGTTAGTCACTGGCTTCTCTGAAAAAGTGAAACAAGGAATGAAATATTCCTGGAAGGATAAAATACGTGTGCTTCATGCTTTCACAGAGGTAGGTTGAGATCCATCTCTAGGAGAGTTCAGACATAATATAAGCTAAGGGAATTAAGTTTTTAAAAAGATTTATTGTATTAGTGTGAGATAACTGAGAAAGGAAGAGAAAAGTACCTAAAGAAGACAGGTAAAGCAGAAAGTTTGGGAATATAAGGTTTGTGAATAGAATTTCTACCACTATGAATATAGCTTTTGGGATACTTTTCAGAATGACCTGTAATTTTGTGAAACATATTTATGTGTATGCTTTTTTCAAATGAATAAACTTTATTTTTAAGGCAGTTTTAGGTTTATAGTAAAATTGAGTGGAAAATAGAAAGTTCTCATAATGCTCTGCATTCCCCACTACACACACACACACATACACACACAATTATTGACTTGTCATATAGCCTATAATGCTGTTTAAAATATATTATTAGTGCATGCTTGGAGGTAAAGGACCCTGGAAGTCAGGCTTTTGCTGGTTTTGAAGGAAATAATTTATAACCACACATTAATTTATTTGCTTTCTAGAAGAAATAAGTTATAGGAAAATGTAAGTTTTGTATACATAACTCTGATATTCATCACAAGAAACAGATAAGCCTCTCTAATTACCAAATGCCATTTCTAATTTGCGATTAGAAATAATATTTTTTCCTTGGTGTGACCATTCCTTCTTAACACAACTACTTTTGGAAAGATATATAACAAGAAATCAGTTTTATGGCAATGCTTTGCATAGGAAATTATTATAATAGCAAAATTAAACCCATATTCTTTTCTCATAAACCTGTTTTGTAAGTGTTTCCTTTCCAATATTGTGTTGAAACCTTGAGTGCACCAACCATGATTCTCCACTTCTTTTTTTGTATATTTTTTATTGGAGTTCGATTTGCCAATATATAGTATAACACCCAGTGCTCATCCCGTCAAGTGCCCCCATCAGTGCCCGTCCCCCAGTCACCCCACACCCTGCCCACCTCCCTTTCTACTACCCCTTGTTCGTTTCCCAGAGTTAGGAGTTTCTCATGTTCTGTCTCCTTTTCTGGTATTTCCCACTCATTTTCTCTCCTTTCCCCAATAATCCCTTTCACTATTTTTTATATTCCCCGAATGAACGAAACCATATAATGTTTGTCCTTCTCCGGTTGACTTACTTCACTCAGCATAATACCCTTCAGTTCCATCCACGTTGAAGCAAATGGTGAGTATTTGTCATTTCTAATGGCTGAGTAATATCCCATTTTATATATGGACCACCACTTCTTTATCCATTCATCTTTTGATGGACACCGAGGCTCCTTCCACAGTTGGCTATTGTGGACATTACTGCTGTGAACATCGGGGTGCAGGTGTCCCAGCGTTTCACTGCATCTGTATCTTTGGGGTAAATTCCCTGCAGTGCAATTCCTGGGTCCTAGGGCAGGTCTATTTTTAACTCTTTGAGGACCCTCCACACAATTTTCCAGAGTGGCTGCACCAGTTCACATTCCCCCCAACAGTGCAAGAGGTTCCCCTTTCTCCACATCCTCTCCAACATTTGTTGTTGCCTGTATTGTTAATTTTCCCCATTCTCACTGCTGTGAGGTGGTATCTCATTGTGGTTTTGATTTGTAGTTCCTGATGGCCAGTGATGCGGAGCATTTTCTCATGTACTTGTTGGCCATGTCTATGTCTTCCTCTGTGAGATTTCTCTTCATGTCTTTTGACCATTTCATGATTGGATTGTTTGTTTCTTTGCTGTTGAGTTTCGGAAGTTCTTTATAGATCTTGGAAACTAGCCCTTTATCTGATACGTCATTTGCAAATATCTTCTCCCATTCTGTAGGTTGTCTTTTAGTTTTGTTGACTGTTTCTTTTGCTGTGCAGGAGCTTTTATCTTCATTAAGTTCCAATAGTTCATTTTTGCTTTTGTTTCCCTTGCCTTCATGGATGTATCTTGCAAGAAGTTGCTGTGGCCAAGTTCAAAAAGGGTGTTGCCTGTGTTCTCCTCTAGGATTTTGATGGTATTTTGTCTCTCATTTAGATCTTTCATCCATTTTGAGTTTATCTTTGTGTATGGTGTAAGAGAATGGCCTAGTTTCATTCTTTTGCACGTGGCTGTCCAATTTTCCCAGCACCATTTATTGAAGAGACTGTCCTTACACCAAGCAGAAGAAGAGAGTTAATAAAGATTCGAGCAGAAATCAATGAAATAGAGACCAGAAGAACTGTAGAACAGATCAACAAAACCAGGTGTTGGTTCTTTGAAAGAATTAATAAGATAGATAAATCATTAGCCAGCCTTATTAAAAAGGAAAGAGGAAGACTCAAATTAATAAAATCACAGATGAAAAAAGAGAGATCACAACCAATACCAATGAAATACAAACGATTTTAAAAACATATTATGAGCAGCTATATGTCAATAAATTAGGAAATCTAGAAGAAATGGACGCATTTCTGGAAAACCACAAACTACCAAAACTGGAACAGGAAGAAATAGAAAACCTGAACAAGCCAATAACCAGGGAGGAAATTGATGCAGTCATCAAAAACCTCCCAAGACACAAACGTCCAGGGCCAGATGGCTTCCCAGGGGAATTCTATCAAATGTTTAAAGAAGAAACAATACCTATTCTACTAAAGCTGTTCCAAAAGATAGAAAGGAATGGAATACTTCCAAACTCTTGTTTTATGAGGCCAGCATCACCTTAATTCCAAAACCAGACAAAAACCCTACCAAAAAGGAGAATTATAGACCAATATCCCTGATGAACACAGTTGCAAAAATTCTCAACAAGATACTAGCCCATAGGATCCAACAGTACATTTAGAAGATTATTCACCATGACCAAGTGGATTTATCCCTATGATGTAAGGCTGGTTCAACACTCGTAAAATAATCAATGTGATAGATCATATCAACAAGAGAAAAAAAAAACAAGAACCATATGATCCCCCCAATAGATGTAGAGAAAGCATTTGACAAAATACAGCACCCATTCCTGACCAAAACTCTTCAGAGTGTAGGGATAAAGGGAACATCCCTCAGTATCTTAAAAGCCATCTACACAAAGCCCACAGCCAATATCATTCTCAATGGGGAAACACTGGGAGCCCTTCCCTTAAGATCAGGAACATGACAAGGATGTCCACACTCACCACTGCTATTCAACACAGTACCAGAAGTCCTAGCCTCAGTAATCAGGCATCAAAAAGAAATAAAAGGCATTCAAATTGGCAAAGAAGAAGTCAAACTCTCCCTCTTTGCAGATGACATGATACTGTACATAGAAAACTCAAAAGACTCCACCCCAGGATCTCTAGAACTCATACAGCAATTTGGTAGTGTGGCAGGATACAAAATCAATGCCCAGAAATCAGTGGCATTTCTACACACTAACAATGAGACTGAAGAAAAAGAAATTAAGGAGTCAATCTCATTTACAATTGCACCCAAGAGCATGAGATACCTAGGAATAAACCTAACCAAAGAGGTAAAGGATCTATACCCCCCAAACTACAGAACACTTCTGAAAGAAATTGAGGAAGACACAAAGAGATGAAAAAATATTCCATGCTCCTGGATTGGAAGAATTAATATTGTGAAAATGTCATTGCTACCCAGGGCAATTTACACATTCAATGCAATTCCTATCAAAATACCATGGACTTTCTTCAGAGAGTTGGAACAAATCATCTTAAGATTTGTGTGGAATCAGAAAAGACCCCGAATAGCCAGGGGACTATTGAAAAAGAAAACCAGTGCCAGGAGCATCACAATGCCTGATTTCAAGTTGTATTACAAAGCTGTGACCATCCAGACAGTATGGTACTGGCACAAAAACAAACACATAGATCAATGGAACAGAATAGAGAACCCAGAAATGAGCCCTCAACTCTAAGGTCAACTAATATTTGACAAAGCAGGAAAGACTATACAGTAGAAAAAGGACAGTCTCTTCAATAGATTCTCCACTTTTATAGGGACTCTGAGATGTACTTGTGGAAATAATTTTGATGTTGAGGTTCTGATTCCAAAGATTGAATTTCTGTTCCTTGAACTAGCAGCACCTCTTGATTGATTCCCTAAGCATTAAAATCCCCAAGGGAGAGATTAGAAACCCCAAGATCAATTTCAATTCTGAGAGTGCTCTTGCATAAGACCTAATATACACATTTCTGGCATTAACTCTCGTCAGATATATTCCTTCCCCCCTGCCCCAGATACATTCCTAAGGAAAATGACATGACCTTACCTCCAGCTCAAAGAAACACTATTTCATTCAACAATACCCAGAAACTCTGGATGTATTTCTTATATTTGAGTGGCATTTATTTAGACTATAACTTATCAATCTTAGCCTCAGTTTCTCATTAAAATGATCTTGGCTTAATTAGTAGGACAATTGCATGTGGATTGTGAAAAGCACACATCCTGTTTTGAAAAACTTAGATCTATAAATTCATAATTTCTCCTTGGTTTTGTGTGAGAACCATAGACTTTTACTTTCTGCTTCAACAAGAGTGGTGAGCAATTATTTCTAAACAAGCCATTGTAGGTGTGGAATATGATAATATTCAGAGAGTAGCTTTCTAGAGATTAAGTTTAAATAAACATGAACTAGAATTTCCAAACTTGTTCTGCCTTCCTCTCCTGTAACCCACCTCACCCATACTGGAGTGAGGATTAGTGACAGAGCCTGGGAAAAAAGGAGATATTGTTTTCTGGACTATCTTTTATCTTCATGTTACTGTACTGAATATTTATTGCTTGACAACTTTTAATCTTTAATAGAGAAAAAAAAGAAGTTTTGTTCATTCAGGAAATAAGAATGACTTAATCAGGAGAATCCACATGATGTCATGAAAGGAAGCTTAGCAAAAGCAAGAGTCTTCTAATAAGCATTTTATCTTGACTGAGATGTTTTTAATGGTCACCATTTAAAAATTCACTTTAATATAGAGAACAATAATGATTACAATGTGAGACCATGTGTGTAAATGTTAATTGCATGTGAGTAGATTTTTAAAAAACCAGTAACAAAATACTTTCAGTTCACATTAATTTTACTAATGAGAAGGGGCCTGCCTCAAATGCACAATTTCTTTCGTAAGACTTTTCCCAGATTGAAACTTGCATGGAGTGGAAGTGTAAAGAGCTAAGCTTAAAACCTCTAATGAAAAGAGTTCAATCTTCTGTAGTCTTAGAAAGCTGAATAAACAGAGACTGCACAAGAGTCTCAATTAAAATCTGGGAAGGACCATTCCTAAAGAGCACTAACAAAGCCCAAAGTAGATTGAGTCTTACTAAAACTATGATCAGCTTGACCCTTGAAATTAAATTAACCACGTTTTCACCTTATCTACCTAATAGAATAAAAGAGGAGATGGTGTAGGTGGAAAATAGCATTTGGAACCAAAGTTCTCCATACATACAACCACAAATTTCTAGATATACAAAGAGACAGAAAGTGTAACTGATTATAAAAAGAATAATAGAAAAAGTGAACCAAAGAGGAGATGGTGTAGGTGGAAAATAGCATTTGGAACCAAAGTTCTCCATACATACAACCACAAATTTCTAGATATACAAAGAGACAGAAAGTGTAACTGATTATAAAAAGAATAATAGAAAAAGTGAACCAACAGACAATTCAGATACTGTAGATAGCAGTCAAGGAGTTTTTTTTTTTTTTTTTTAAGATTTGTTTATTTTTGAGAGAGAGAGAGAGAGAGTGGGGGTGCAGAGAAAAAGGGAAAGGGTTCTCTCTCAAACTTCCTGCTGAGTGCTGAGCCTGACATGTGGCTCAATCTCAGCATCCTAAAATCAGGACCTAAGGAACCCAGGAGCCCCAAGAAGTTTGAAAGAAGCACAAATAGTGCGCTCATATAGAGGAAAACAAATCCAAAAAGGATAAAGAGAGGAATAGTTTTGACAGCTATCAGATCACTCTATGTATAAAACAATGGATATCTTAGAATTAAAATTTTCTATATCAGACATTAATATTTCATTAGATGAGCTCAATGGAAGGTGGGCCATAGCAGAAGACAGGGTAGAACTTGAGGAGAGGTTAATAGAATGTTGTCAAATAGAAGCACAGGAAAAAAAAAAAAAAAAGAGGAAAAAGGAAGCAGAGTATAGGAGAATTTGGTATAGTTAAATAAATGGTCTAATAAACATTTATGTCTCAGAAGGAGAAGAAAATTTGACCAAAGCAATTTTTGAGGAAATGATGGCGAGTATTACCTAAAACTAATGAAAATAGACTAATCACTAAGTTTATGAAGGTCAACAAATCCTAAGCAGGATAAATTCAAAGAAAATAGCATTTAGATAGTGACATCAGCAAGATGGCAGTATCATCCAGCACTAGTCCCCTTGCAGAAACATCTATTTGAATAATTACCCATGCATGAAAATACCTTCATAAGAGCTAAAGATTCTAGGTGAGTGATTCCAATACACGAGTGGTACACTGAGAGAAGAAAAGATACACGGAAGAGGGTAGAAAGTTTTACACTATTCCTGTCACCACTCCTCTAAGCCTGGACAGACCAACACAGAGGAAGATAGTCTCTCCATGGGGAAGGAGAGTTAAGTGAGCACCTGACTTCACTACAGACTTTGGATCCAGGCTCACCCCAGTGAACTCTAGTGCTAGGCTGGCCTCTCTAGCCCTATGAATTTTGCCTCTAGGCCCACCTCAGCACTAAGTAACTCAGCCCCTGCCGACCCAGCCTCCAAACCAGCTCCTGTGGACTCAGGCTTCCCACCAGCCCAAACTTTGTATATTGATTATACACGATAGAGAATAGACAAAAGCAAAGATGTCTTTTTAAAATTTTTTAGATATTCCATGTAGGATTATTATTGTTATTACTGAAGTATAGTTGACCAAAGCTGTGTTTTTAAAAGATTAATAGAATTGATAAACTCTTAATAAGAATGATATAAAAAATGAGAGAATTCAAGTTACCAATACTGAAAATAAGGATATCAGTAAAGATTTTAGAGACATTAAAAGACATTAAAAAGAAAAACATTATGGACCTCATTAAGCTGGTAATCTTGACAATTTAAATGAAATGAGAAAATTTCTTCTAAAAAATGCATCGTAATAAAACCGACACTAAAAGAAACAGAAATTCTGAGTTTGGATCTGTAATTAAAATCTTTCCCACAAAAACACTCTGGCTTAGATGGGCTTACTGATTTTTTTCCCCATTCTTTCTTGAATTTTTCCAAACTTTTAAGGAAGAAAAAAATATATCAGTCTTAATACAATAGTTTCTGAAAATAGGAAAAAGAGGAAATATTTCCTACCTTATTATAGGAGGCCAGAATGACTTTAAAAGTAAACCTAATGAACACATTATAAGAAAAAGAAAATTACAGGGTAATGATTCTCATGAACATATGTGCAAAAATACAGAAGACTATAGTAATTGAACCTAGTTATTTATCAAAAGGATGACACATGACAAACCTGCAGGCTTTATTCAAAGAATCAAAGTTGGTCTAGCAGTCAAAAATCAATTTATGTAATTAACTACATTAACAGAACCCAAAAGAAAATCCCTATGACATAGATACTATAAAGCATTTTATTAAACAACACTCATGATATTGAATTTTAAATGAAAGCTAAGAAAAGTCACAAAATTTTCCTGAAGTGCTTTCCAAAATAAGCTGTTTAAATGGTTTTGGGTCACAATATACTTTGAACAATTTTGCTGAATGAAAAATAATATTTATTGCTTTTTTCCTGAATTGCTCAATTACTTGTATTGCTTCTACATAAATGGAAAGCAATGACAGTTGTTCAAATACTAAAAAGGAGCACAGGCAGTAATTTCTCTGATATCAATTCTAGCAACTTTTTTCTAGATAGGGCCTACATAAAAATAAAAAACTTCACAAGGAAGGAAACAATCAACAAAACTAAAAAGCAATCTATTGAGTCGGAGAAGATAATTTGCAAATGACATATCTGACAGGGTTAGTATCCAAAATACATAAAGAACCTATAACATTCCAACACTCAAAAACAAATAATCCAATTAAAAATTGACAGAACACACGAACAGGCATTTCTCTAAAGAAGACATACAGAAGGCCAATAGACATGAAAAGATTCTCATCATCTCATCTCAAATCAAAACTACAAAGAGATATCACCTTACGCCTGTCAGAATGTCTATAATCAACAACACAAGAAACAACGGGTGTTGGTGAGGATGTGGAGAAAAAAGAACCCTCATACACTATTGAGGGGAAAGCAAACTGGTGAAGCCACTGTGGAAAACATTATGGATGTTCCTCAAAAAGTTAAAAATAGAAATACTCTATGATCCAGCAATCACACTACTGGGTATTTACCCAAACAATACAAAAAACACTAATTCAAAGGAATACTGCACCTCTATGTTTATAGCAGCATTATTTATAACTGCCAAGACACGGAAGTAGACCAAGTGTTCATCCATTGATGAATGGATAAAGAAGAGGTGGAGCATGTATAAATGGAATATTATTTAGCCACAAAAAGAATAAAATCTTGCCATTTGCAATGACATGGATAGAGCTAGAGAGTATATTGCTATGTGAAATCAAAGAGAGAAAGACAAATATTTGATTTTACTCACAGGTGGAATTTAGGAAACTAAAGAGCAAAGGGGAAAAGAAGAGAAAAAGAGAGACAAAACAAGAAACAGACTCTTAACTATAGAGAACAAACTGATGGTTACCAGACGAGAGATGGGTGGGAAAATGAGTGAAATACGTGATAGTTATTAAATCATGCACTTGTAATGAGCACCAGGTGATGAAAAAAAACTTAAAAAAAATAACTATGAGATAAAAACAACAAAATACTACACATACTACAAAACTACTATAATGTATTCCAATTTATTGATGAAGAGTTATTCAGTTTTCTTCTTTTCTTTGCCTCAATACTGTTGATCAACACACAATGAATACATATCATGAGTCAGATTCTTCTTTAATGTTATCAGTTGGATAGAGTGACAGACTGAAATTTCAGAGTATAAGATTATAATATCCTTATCATATAATGACCATCTTAGGGCAAATTTTTAAATCCATGTTGGTGCGGTAATAAATTTGTTAATTTTTAAAATCTAAACATTTACATATAATTCTATATATTTGTCATATATTAATTTCAAACTGCCTGACTCAAATAACATACTCAGATATTATTAACTTCAAAAATAGTCATTTTTAAAAATTTTAAGTGTGTTTTTTTTTTTTAAGCAACTGACCCAAAATTTTGTTCTTTGATACTTAATGTCTGTTTGAGAATAGAAAATTAAAGTAGTAGTTGAGGGGCACCTGCATGGCTCAGTTGGTTAAGCACCTGCCTTCAGCTCCGTTCATGATCCTGGGGTCCTGGGATTAAGCCCCACATCAGGTTCTCTGCTCAGGGGGAGGTCTATTTCTCCCTCTCCCTTTGTGTGCTCTCAATTTTGCTCTCAAATAAATAAAATTTGAAAAAAAAATATAGTAGTAGTTGAACACAAAAGCTCTGTATAAGCTTTTTCTATTGTTGCTCTAACAAATGATCACAAACTTAGCTAAAATTGTTACATTCATGTCGACCAGAAGTCTTATAGCTTCAGATGATTTCTCTGCTCCATATTCCACAAAACTTAAATCAAGGTATTGGTAGGGTAGTTTCTGGAGATGTTAAGGGTAAATCTATTTCCAAACTCATTCATTTTATTGGCAAAATTTCATGCAATTGTAAGATAGAAGTCTTTGATTCCTTGCTGGCTACTGGCTAGTTATCATTCTCTCTTTCCAGAAGCTGCTCACATACTTGGTGTGTGGCTCTCTTCCTCCATCTTCAAAGATAGCAATGGCATGCCAGGTCTTTCCCACCCTTAAGATATCTCTGAAATGGGTAACTTCCTTCTGCTGGATCTCTTCTGACCCAGTGTGAGAAATTTTTCTACTTTCAAGTGCTTATATATAGTTAGATTTTTATTTCACCTTGATAATCCAGAATAACCTATTTTTAAATCTGCTGACTGGTAATTTTCATTATATCCAAAAAGTTCCTTCAGGGAAGTAATCAGATTAGTGTCTGATTGAGTAATCGGGGGCAGAAATCTTATTGGTCTTTAGAATTCTGCATATCATGGGCTACTTGGTAATTTCTGAAAGCTTTAAAAGAGTCTGGACCATGTGAACTCTTGAAACTAATCAGCTAAACTTCTCTTTCCGGAGTATCCCACAATAAAAAGAAACTGCTGGGAGTGAGAGCAAAACTGAATGGAATATAGACAAAAGAAATGAATAAAAGATAAAATTTAGATAAAAGTGGGATAAGAGACCATAAATAATAGAAACCAAGTCACCATATGTTTATGCATTTCACAAAAACTATGGAATAAATTTCTCATTTAGAGAAAAAAAAATGAGCAAAAGAAAAGCATTGAGTTGAAAAATTACACAGGTTATTTAAATAAAAAAGAATATAAAGAGTAAAATAATATCTCTATAGACAAAGGGATCATGGCAGAAAGACATGCTAACAAAATAACTTACATAAATTAACTGTACAACATTAGGAGAGATTACAAAACAAAAAAAGAATAGTATAAATTCGAATAACTCAGAAATGAGGTAATGAGGTAACAGTATTCAGAAATGAATTAAAAATTTTAAAAAATATATTTCAGAGGGCTGCCCGGGTGGCTCAGTGGTTGAGCATCTGCCTTTGGCTCAGGGTGTGATCCTGGGGTCCCAGAATCAAGTCCCACATTGGGCTTCCTTTATGGAGCCTGCTTCTCCCTTTGCCTGTCTCTCTCTCTCTCTCTGTGTGTGTGTGTGTGTCTCTCATGAATAAATAAATAAATTTAAAAAAATTTCAGAAATTAAGAATAAACTGGAAGAAACACAAAAAGTAATTAAACAGATATTTTTTATAGAAACAGAAGGTTAAAGTAAGGACTTTTTAAAATTGAAAACAAATAAAGAGTAAAAAGTATTTGAGATAGTGACAAATATTGATAAACAAAAAAGAGCCAGGGTATGGATAAAAAGAATCCCTTAAAAACAGTAGGGTAAGGAAACAAGGGAACAAAATATATACACACAAAATTGTAATTCCTGAAAAAAAAAAACAAAAAAACAAACCACATCTATAAATTGAGAGAACACATGCATCTGAGAATATTGACCCAGAATAACAAACACCAATACACATTGTGGTAAAATACTGGACCATATTTTTATTTTTTAATTTTTATTCAATTTATTTAAACTAAAAAAAAAAGAACTATTCATTTATTTTACTAATCCCCTATACCGCTTGCAACGATCAGTCTATTCTCTGTATCTGTAAACTTGTTTTGTTTGTTTTGTTCTGTTTTTAGATTCCACATATAAGAAAGATCATACAGTATTTTTCTTTGTTAGTCTTAGTTCACTTAGCATAATGCCCTCAAGCTCCATTCATGTTGTCACAATGGCATGATTTCATTCTTTTTATGCTTGAGTAATTTCCTATTTCTTTATCCATTCATCCATCAACAGACACTTAGGTTGTTTTCATATCTTGGCTATTGTAGATAATGTTACAGTGAATACGGGGTTATGTATATCTTTTTGAACTGGGGTTTTTGTTTTCTCTTCAGATAAGTATCGCAGAGTGAAGTTGCTGGATCATATCATAGTTCTATTTTTTAGTTTTTTGAGGAAGCTCCATACTGTTTTGCATAGGGATTGCACCAATTTACATTTCCACCAATAATAGTACACAAGGGTTCCCTTTTCTCCACTTTTTAGCCAACACCTGTTATTTCTTTTCTTTTTGGTTTTAGCCATTTTGACAGGTGTGAAGTGATATCTTGTTGTGGGTTTATTTTTGCACTTCCCTGATGTTTAATGATGTTGAGCATCTTTTCATGTCTGTTGGCCATCTGTGTATTTTCTTTGGAAAAATGTCCATTTTAAAAATCAGATCATCTGCTATTGATTATTTTGAGTTTTTCATATATTTTTGTTATTAATACCTTATCAGTTATATGATTTATAATTAATTTCTCCCCTTCAGCATGTTTCCTCTTCACTTCATTGATAGTTTCCTTTGATGTGTAGACTGTAGTTTGATGTAGTCCCACTTATTTATTACGGTTTCTTTTGCTTTTGGTGTCAGATTCAAAAACTCATCTCCAAGACCTACATGAAGGAACTTACTACCTATGTTTTCTTCCAAAAGTTTTATAATTTCAGGTCTTATGTTCAAGTCATTAATCCATTTTGTATTCATTTTTGTGTGTGGTATAAGATACTGGACCATTTTGCTCTTTTGCATGTGCTTAATTAATTTTTCCAACACCATTTATTGAAGAAACTGTCCTTTCCCCATTGTATATTCTTGTCTTCATCATGAATTAATTAACTTTATATGAGTGGGTTTCTTCCTGGGCTCTCCTTTCTGTTGTATTGATCTAAATATCTGTTTTTATGTTGGTATGATACTGTTTTAATTACCATAGCTTTACAATATACTTTGAAATCAGAGGGCATGATCCTTCTCGTTTTGTTCTTTTTTCTCAAGATCACTTTGGTTATTTGAGGCCTTTTGTAGTTCCATACAAATTTTAGGATTGTTTGTTCTATTTCTGTGAAAAGCACTATTAGAATGTTGTTAAAGATTGCACTGAATCTGCAGATTACTTTGGGTAGTGTAGACATTTTAACGATATTAATTCTGCCAATACATAAACATGAAATGTATTCCTATTTATATATGTCTTCAATTTCATTCAATAATGTTTTATAATTTTCAGTATATGTTAGTTCTTTCTTATCTGGAAGGAATACATTCCAAGACTCCCAGTGGATGCTTGAAACCATGAATAGTTCCAAACCCTATATATACAATGTTTTTCCCTACACATACATACCTATGAGAAAGTTTAATTTATAAATTACACATGGTAAGATATTAACAAAATAACTAATAATAAAATAGAACAGTTGTAAAAGATACTGATATAAAAATTATGTGAATGTGGTTCTCTCTCTACCTCAAAATACATTACTGTACCCTAATCACCCTTCTTATTGTGATTTGAGACAATAAAAAGACTATGTGATGAGATGAAGTGAAGTCAACGATGTAGGCATTGTGAAGTAGTGTTAGGTTACAAATGACCTGATAATACATCAGAAGGAAGATCATCTGCTTTGGTTAGCAGTTGATTGTGAGTAACTGAAACTGTGGAAGACAAAGTCATTAATAAGGGGATACTACTGTATAGGTCTTTCACATCCTTTGTTAAATTTATTCCCATGTATTTTGTTTTTGATGCAATTATAAATAAGGTTGTTTTCTTAATTTCTCCTTCTAATAGTTTGTTATTACTGTAAAGAAATGCAGCATATTTTTTGTGTATTGATTTTGTATCCTATCTTTACAAAATTTGTTAATTAGCACTAACAGGTTTTTTTGTTTGTTTGTTTGTTTGTTTGTTTGTTTGTTTGTTTGTTTTTTTGGATGGAGACTTTAGGGTTTTGTTTTCCATTTATAATATCATGTCATCAACTAATAGTGACAATTTTACTTCTTCCTTTCTGATTTGGATGCCTTTTAATTATTTTTCTTGCCTAATTGCTCTGGGTAGGATTTCTACTATTAAATTGAATGAAAGTGGTAAGTAGACATCCTTGTCTTATTTCTGATCTTAGAGGGAACTCTTTCAGTTTTTTAACATTCAGTACGATGTTAGCTGTGGGCTTGTCATGTATGACCTGTATTATGTTGATGTATGTTCCCTCTGTAGCCACTTTGTGAGAGAGAACTTTTAATATAAATGGATCTTGAATTTTGTCAAATATTTTTTCTACATGTTAAAATGATTTTATGATTTTTATCCTTTATCCTGTTGATGTGGCATATCCCATTGACTAATTTGTGGATGTTGAACCATCCTTGCATTCCTGTAATAAATCCTACTTGACTGTGGTGTATGATCCTTTTAATGTAATGTTGAATTTGTTTTACTAATAGTTTATTGAGGATTTTTGCAAAATTTTTATTAGGAATATTGACTTCTGATCTTATTTTTTGTGACATTGTTGTCTATTCTTGCTATAAGGGTAATGTTAATCTCATAAAATATATGAAGAGTTTGAGAAGAATTGGTAGATTCACCAGCAAAGTCACATAGTTCTAGACTTTTGTTTTTGAGGAAGTTTTTAATTACTGTTTCAATTTTAATTACTGTTTCAATCTCCTTGCTACTACTCATACTCTGTATGTTAAGATTTTCTGTTTTGTTTTAATTCCATCTTGGAATATAAATTTGGTACGTTCCATTTCCATTTTCATTTGTCTCAAAGTATTTCTTGTTTCTCTTTTTATTTCTTCTTTGACCCATTGGATGTTCAGTAGCATGTTTAATCTCCACATATTTGTTACTTTCTAATTTTCTTCATCTAATTAGTCTCTAGTTTTTATACCATTGTAGTAAAAAAAATGCTTAAGTGATTTCAGTCCTCTTAATAAATTTAAGTTTTTGTGGGCTAAAAAAAAATCTATCTTGGAATAAGATTCATGTGCATGTAAGAAAATGTGCATTCTGTTACTGTGTGTGTAATATCTGTTAAGTCCATCTGGTCTAATATGTTATTTATTAATTTAATGATTTTCTGTCTGAATGATCTATCCATTGATGTAAGTAGGATATTAAAACCTGCTACTATTGTTGTATTGCTGTCTATTTCTCTCTTTAGGTCAGCTAATATTTGCCTTATATATTTAGGTGCTCCTATGTTGAGTGTATAAATATTTATAAATATTATATCCTCTTGTTGGATTAACTCCTTTATGGTTATATAACACCTTTCTTTGTCTCTTACTATATAGTCTTTGCTTTAAAGAACATTTTTATCTGCTATAATTATAGATATGCCAGCTTTCTTGTGGTTTTCATTTGCATAGAATAACTTTTTCCATCCCTTTACTTTCTGCCAGTGTGTGTCCTTACATCTAAAGTGAGTCACCTGTAGGCAGCATCTAAATGAGTCTTGTTTTTTTATCCATTCAGTCACTATATATCTTTTGATTAGATAATTTAGCCCATTTGCATTTAAAGTAATTTCTGATAGGTATGTACTTATTGCCATTTTGTTCATTGTTTTCTAGTGATTTTGGTAGTAATTGTGTAGTCTTTTCTTCTCTTGCTCTCTTTCTATGTAGGTTGATGATTTTCTTTAGTAATATCCTTATATTCTTTTATCATTTGTATATTTACTATAGGCTTTTGCTTTATGGTTGCTGTGAGGATTACATATAACAATTTATATTTATGATAGCCTATTTTAAGTGGATAATAAGTTTGATCCCATTCTAAAACTCAACATTTTTACTCTCCCTTCATGTTTTATGTTTCTCATGTCACATTTTACATCTTTTTATCTTGTATATCCTTTATCTAACTATTATAAACAGTTATTATTACTACTTTTGTCTGTTAGCCTTTATACTAGGTTTTTAGTAATTAATCCAGTATCTTTACTACATATTTACTTTTCCAATGAGATTTATTCTGAGACTTTACAGGAAAGGAAAAAAAAAATGAGACATATATAAGCAAAAAGGAACTTATCATTTATTTTATTCATTTTTTTTAGTATATGTGCTGCCAAAGCGAGCACTATTTAATTTTTTTTAGAGATTTTATTTATTTTTCATGAGAGACACAAAGAGAGACAGAGAGAGGCAGAGACACAGGCAGAGGGAGAAGCAGGCTCCATGCAGGGAGCCTGACGTGGGACTCAATCCCAGGTCTCCAGGATCATGCCCTGGGCCAAAGGCAGCGCTAAACCTCTGAGCCACCCAGGCTGCCCAACTTATCATTTATATGGAAAAAATATGTTTTCATTTGGCTCTAACAGTTACACTTTATGCCGTTAAGGAGTAGAGCAACATATCTAAGGAAATGAAGGAATGAAAATATACCTTTAAATAAATAATTGGAGACCAGAATTAAATGCGAGTTAAAAAAAAGTAAAAAACATTTCTAATAGCTAGATGCTCTGACAATGTAAATATAGTACAGCTATTTTTTAAAAGTGGAGATTACTAGGGAAAACATGTAGAAAATAGTTAATTATTCTTAGTAATTATATGGAGTATTATTCTGAAGATATCATGTGTGCAACGTGAAATAAAACAGTTTGGTTATAATGGGATATCCTAATTCTGTTATTCTCCATGTCTTTGAAAACAAGGATCCTTGGTATGGAAGAACAGCAAATGGGAACACTTCAATAGAAATTAGGTAAAAACTCAGTAGTAGAAATAAAGTAAAAGCTCAGTCCAAAGGAGGAAGTGTAGAAGATGAATTTGAAACTGTCAAAGACTACTAAGATCATGTCAAAATATTTAGGAACCAACTGGCAAAGCTACAAAGAACAATTTGTGCTTCATCAAGGAGAGTACTTGCAGTTCATGTTCTTAAAATTCGGTACATAAGAAGGAAACAATCAAGCCTTATTTGTATAAATGACACCACTAGAAGAACAAATAGTTTATGAGGGGGAACAATAGCTTGATACAATTTTTGAACTAATACATGAAAATGAGATTATAGAATTTGAATAAATATAATTTTCCAAAATCTTGTGAATTAATGGATCTAGTCATTAAGCATCAATGGCTAACATCCAGAAAGAAACAACCAGACACCAAAGAAGAAACCCAATACTGATCATAGTCTTGCCAAAAGGATAAACATTCCGATCAAGCATCTGGATCCAGCTGCCATTTTACAGGAAACACAAAGGGAAAGAAAAACTTACTGATTACATCATGAATGGACAATTAATGAAATTTAAACTGTGAGAAATGTCCAGCATGAATTACTTGGATTTTTCATCAAGAAGGAAGAGAAAGGAATACAGGAGGGGTTTGGTATATTTGTAGAGGCTGAAAATACATATTGCTTTAAAAAAATGCATACTGTGCAAGAAGACAGCCTAATGATGGATACATGTGGGTGATAAAACTATAAAGAAATCCAAGCAAATGATCACTAAAAATTAAAGAACTGATTATTTTCAAGGGTGGGTACAAAAGTTTATCATTGGGATTAGGCACATAGAAGAGTTTCTAAGGTTCCTGGTAAAGTTCTGTTTCTTGATCTGTATGGTGTTCACAGGGAGGTTCCCTTCCTAATAATACATTAAGTTATACACTTATTTTGTGAAGTTTTCTTTATTTGTACTTTATTTTATAATAGAAATTATTAAGAGAGCATGGTGGGGCATGAAAGGGATTTGCTTTCAATGTGAATAAGAGTACTTCCCATTTTATGGTAGTTAATGGTTTATAAATCACTAGCATATACTTATCTCATGTGATCTTTATAATTACCTGGTGACATTTAGAGAGAAATTGTTATTACTTGCTTTTAAATATGAGGAGCCACAATTAAGAGTCTAGATCACAGAACAAGTAAGTGTCAGGGTTGAGGCCTTCTGAATCCTAGGAATTTACCTACACATTCACATTTTCACACACCCGTGTTATCACATACACACTTGCCAATCAGTATATATAAGCAAATGGAGGATTCAGCACCCACATCCACCCCACCCAAGGTTGCACTGATAGTAAAGGAAATACCATCTGCTGTTTCCTACCTTACACACATTACAAGTTATCCTACATAAGTGAGTTACTGTTTCCAAAGGATGTTTTCCTGGGATTTTTTTATGACACAGGTTATATCCATTTTCATTGTTGCCTTAATTGCTTTTGCTCAACTCTTTACAAGTCAGCCTCACTTAAATAGTCTGAGGTAAAGACATGAAAGACATAAGATACCTATAATTTAGTTGGCCACTGTTCTTTGCCTGATTTTATACGTGAAGAAACTGTGGCTAAGAAAGTTTAAGAAACTTGTTCTCACACCAAAAAATATTTCAAAAATAGAGTTTTTCACCTGGGATTGTATGATGACAAATCTACTTGCTCTTCACTGACTCCCCTGAGGCCTTTAGTACTTGGTAAATAATAGAAAAGGTAGAGCTGTGAATGCTAACAACATAAGAATATCATTACCATCATTTTATGACAGAAGATATCAGCATTACAGCAATGTTGCTAAAAGGTGGATGGCTGTCAAAAATCCAATTCTAGGAGAAAGAAGCATTCAAAGAATTAATGTGAATTATTTTCCAGAACTCTAAATTTAAGTCTTACATGAACTTTGAAAACAAAATTATTTTGTAGTTATGGGTTATGAGAGGCTACAAAACTCTCAGGAGTCGTACAGTAGATCTTGACCAGCCAGTTTCAGCACGCTCACCTTATATAACATATGTGTAAGAGCATTGCTAAATCAAGGAATGAAGACATCCTTCACTTCTAAGCCTCCTCTACAGCACAAAATATGAGGAGCAGTCCCATTGCAACAACTGGTTTATAATTCACCAGGAGTAAGCAAACAAAAATGCAAGCAAAGGTTTATAAAAATATGTATAATATCATACCACTGGAAATATTTTTCTTGATGATAGTCAATGAGTTACAATATAATGGACAACAATCTTTTTAGGATGCTACTTATTATATCAAGGTTTTTTCCCCCCCTAAACTATTCTGGAATCTTTTGAAGAAAATGTTATATTGAAACCAAACACTACTTTGCTGATTTTATATATTACAAAGAATTCCAAATTAACTAAGTGAAGAATCATCTTATGTTTAACAACATTGATTAAGCCTTTAAAATTCTACATATAAACAAACGAAGGCAACGATCCATAATTTTCTCAAAACCGCATAGTATTATTGTTGGAAAGGCAAATCTTAGATACTCTCTCACCAAAACTGTATTTACATGAGGCAAGTGTTTTTCAACCATACTGTATTATTTGGCCCCAGACTCTTTTCTACACCTCATTGACACTTGTCTTGGCAAACAAGGAGGTAAAACAGGAGGCCAAATCATATATCAGGATACCCTCAAAAGTAAAAAAGCGCCAGGAATTGTAAAGGATGGTGCCCTTGAAACTTGGCACTACATTTGACCCCAGTAAATTCAGAGGACAACTTTCATTTTTCATTATTGTCTGAGTTTTTAAACTCCAAATTAAATTCTCTTATTTGAAAAAGTAATGACTATTTTATCTTTTAAGAAGTTAGGTGACAGTATACAACTAGGGCCTAAATATACATTTGATCACACATAGAAATAATGGGTTGACTTTCTCTTCTAAATAATTTTTTCATCAGAAAAAATGGTGAAAAGATGTAAAGGATCTATACCCTCAAAACTATAGAACACTTCTGAAAGAAATTGAGGAAGACACAAAGAGATGGAAAAATATTCCATGCTCATGGATTGGCAGAATTAATATTGTGAAAATGTCAATGTTACCCAGGGCAATATACACGTTTAATGCAATCCCTATCAAAATACCATGGACTTTCTTCAGAGAGTTAGAACAAATTATTTTAAGATTTGTGTGGAATCAGAAGAGACCCCGAATAGCCAGGGGAATTTTAAAAAAGAAAACTATAGCTGGGGGCATCACAATGCCAGATTTCAGGTTGTACTACAAAGCTGTGGTCATCAAGACAGTGTGGTACTGGCACAAAAACAGACACATAGATCAGTGGAACAGAATAGAGAATCCAGAAGTGGACCCTGAACTTTATGGGCAACTAATATTCGATAAAGGAGGAAAGACTATCCATTGGAAGAAAGACAGTCTCTTCAATAAATGGTGCTGGGAAAATTGGACATCCACATGCAGAAGAATGAAACTAGACCACTCTCTTTCACCATACACAAAGATAAACTCAAAATGGATGAAAGATCTAAATGTGAGACAAGATTCCATCAAAATCCTAGAGAAGACCACAGGCAACACCCTTTTTGAACTCGGCCATAGTAACTTCTTGCAAGATACATCCACGAAGGCAAAAGAAACAAAAGCAAAAATGAACTATTGGGACTTCATCAAGATAAGAAGCTTTTGCACAGCAAAGGATACAGTCAACAAAACTCAAAGACAACCTACAGAATGGGAGAAGATATTTGCAAATGACATATCAGATAAAGGGCTAGTTTCCAAGATCTATAAAGAACTTATTAAACTCAACACCAAAGAAACAAACAATCCAATCATGAAATGGGCAAAAGACATGAACATAAATCTCACAGAGGAAGACATAGACATGGCCAACATGCATATGAGAAAATGCTCTGCATCACTTGCCATCAGGGAAATACAAATCAAAACTACAATGAGATACCACCTCACACCAGTGAGAATGGGGAAAATTAACAAGGCAGGAAACAACAAATGTTGGAGAGGATGCGGAGAAAAGGGAACCCTCTTACACTGTTGGTGGGAATGTGAACTGGTGCAGCCACTCTGGAAAACTGTGTGGAGGTTCCTCAAACAGTTAAAAATAGACCTGCCCTACGACCCAGCAATTGCACTGTTGGGGATTTACCCCAAAGATACAAATGCAATGAAACGCCGGGACACCTGCACCCCGATGTTTCTAGCAGCAATGGCCACGATAGCCAAACTGTGGAAGGAGCCTCGGTGTCCAACGAAAGATGAATGGATAAAGAAGATGTGGTTTATGTATACAATGGAATATTACTCAGCTATTAGAAATGACAAATACCCACCATTTGCTTCAACGTGGATGGAACTGGAGGGTATTATGCTGAGTGAAGTAAGTCAGTCGGAGAAGGACAAACATTATATGTTCTCATTCATTTGGGGAATATAAATAATAGTGAAAGGGAAAATAAGGGAAGGGAGAAGAAATGTGTGGGAAATATCAGAAAGGGAGACAGAACGTAAAGACTGCTAACTCTGGGAAACGAACTAGGGGTGGTAGAAGGGGAGGAGGGCGGGGGGTGGGAGTGAATGGGTGACGGGCACTGGGTGTTATTCTGTATGTTAGTAAATTGAACACCAAAAAAAAAAAAAGAAAAAATAAAAAATAAAAAAAAAGAAAAAATGGTGAAAGATATCAGCATTACAGCAATGTTGCTAAAAGGTGGATGGCCATGAAAAATCTAATTTTAGGAAGAAAGAAACATTCAAAGAATGAATGTGAATTATTTTCCAGAACTCTAAATTGAAGTCTTACATGAACTTTGAAAGCAAAATTATTTTGTAGTTATGAGTTATGAGAGGCTACACAAAACTCTCAAGAGTCATGCAGTAGTTCTTGACCAGCCAGTTTCAGCATACTCACCTTATAACATATATGTTATATAACCCCAAAGGATTGTGCAAACTTTCTTTAATGTATATATATTAAAAATTATGTCAAGTCTTGGTAACATTAATTCATGACAGGTACACAAAATCTTCAATAAAAATAAAATTATTACAAGGCTACTGAGTCACTGAAAGGAAAAACAAAGATGGTTATAAGTGGATTTAACAATAACTAACTTGTTTTAAAATAAATGAAAGATACGCTATCACATAATCTCCTTTTTCCCTTTGTTTATTGGCTTGTAATTTTATCTAGGAATTTTGCTGAAAGTTATAGAGAAACAAAAACAAAATAGATTTTGACATTCAAATTTAGATTTGGGCATGCCAAAAAAGAAATATGCTATTATTCAATATATTTGAGAAACATTGTTTTTTAATAATGATTTTGAAAATTCTCATGATCAATCCAGAAAGCAAAATGTTCTTTTTCTCTTTTTTGTTTGGGCATTCTATTAAAATGTCACTATACATATTCAATATGTTACATGTGATATTTAAAATGGAAACAAGAGACCTAAAGTAATAAAATCACATTAGTATTTATCTGCAATTGTCTTAACGTTCTGAGGAAGTCAAAATAAAGACATTGGGGAATGTGAATGGTACCTTTTTCATCAAAAATTAGAGAAAACAATGAGTTGGAAAGGCAGAGAAACAGTCATGTCATATAGCCTTCTCAGGATGCCAGACAAGACTAAACCAGGCTCATGTCATCCAAGACACACGGAAAAGAGTTCATGTAAGTTCAGCCACCCACACTGAATACAGCAACTGGCACTGAATTATCAGAAGCAACATTCCTTGGGGCGCCTGGGTGGCTTAGTCCGTTAGGTGTCCAACTCTTGATTTCAGCTCAGGTCATGACCTTAGGGTTGTGTGATCAAGCCCTGTGTTGAGATCTGCACTCAGTGTGGAGCCTACTTGTGATTCTCTCTCCCTCTCTTTCTGCCCCTACTCTTCCCCCCACAAAAACTAGAAAAATTATATTTTTCTGTATTGATAGCAGGAAATTTTATTTCTAGAACTCATGGTAGTTTGAAGCATGAGTCCGTGAAATGAGTACTTATTTCTAATTCTTGTTTTTATTAAAATCTAAGAAAGCCATCAGAGAAAACAAATCAAAAGGGGTAAATTTATTAATAATGCAGCTCTTGCAAAGAGAAACTTCCTTTTAGTAAAATGACTGTACATATTTTCATTCCATTTTAAACTATATACTTTAAATGTGACTTAGAAAGAAAAGCTTATAAACTATTGGGATCTATAGCATAATCTTCAATCCTTTACTCAAAATAGATCATATGTGTGAAGAAATTCACCCTTTAAAGCTACTATCTCCTTGGCAATCAAGAAAAGTCACTGATTTCATAAAGTAAAAACTGAAGCTGTTTACATTAATTTACACTTCATTGTAGCTAGAAATACTCTCTTGAGATCCCACTGTCATTATAAAATACTTTACAAAATATTGAAAAATAGTACACTAATGCAAAATTAAAATATAGTATGACAAAGCTTAGTATCACTTCTCTCCTTGTTTTCTTTTTAAAAATCATATAGGCCCCCTGCCAAAATGTAAATAGAAATTAAAATATGATGCATAGAGGCCTTAAAGGGATTCTGGATTTCCTTGATGTGGAAGAGAGGTGTGGAAGGATTCCCACAATTTTCCTGATCACTCAAGGTCTCCTCTCCTAACTTTCTATTGTGTGCCCCATTTAGTGGAAGATGATATTCCTGTATTACTTATTCCAGGTACTGAGTGACATATCAATTTATAAATGTAAAGTTTAACATTTTACAAAGGTAAACAAAACATTTATTGTAATTATACTCACAATAAATGACAAACTGGAGGATCAATTCAATCAGTACTATTTTAGAGATGGACCAGTTTAGTAAATAAGAACAGTAGTAATAAAAGTAACCTTATTTTTGGAATATGCTGTCAATTTTACATAGTGTCTTGATGAACAGAAGACTCCCATCAGACAGTATTTTAAACAGTTTGAAATAACACATTAGAAGGTTTAATTCAATTGATATTTGTACCCTTTCATGGAAAGCAAAACAAAAAGCCAAAACCAAAACCTAAAAGCAGTAAGTTAGTGAACAATAGCACAAAAGTAATGATAGAATATCCTTTGATATCTATGAATTATTGTATAAAATGTTGTGAATAATTAGTGTGCCTTTAACATTATGGGAATTTAGTCTCTAAATTCCATGACCAATACATAAGTGCTCAAAATAGCCTCTAATTTTCTCTTCTTGTAATCTGTTTCACTAATGAAATTTTAAAAATAATAATCATTATATGTAATCACATAAAAGTAAGGTAACAAATGGCAGGATTTCAAGTTTCACAAGTACATAGATAATAAAGGTTTGGATAGAAAAAGCATAGAAACATGAGTGAAGGATCACTCAGCAAAGAGTGAAAAGTATCTGAATTTAATATTATACTGGCAATTACTATGATTTCTAAAAGTATATACTAAAGTCACACCCAGAATGGAATTGTCTGTAGAACACAAATCTGAGCTAATCTTAGTGTAGAACCTACTGTGCTTTTGTCTTTATTGTTTTTTTTTTTGATTGAATGAGATTCAAAACATTTTTATTTAATGAACTAAACCTGGATTTATTAATTTTTTGAGTTTCCAAACATAGAAATTCCTGCCTGAACAATAGATAGTATACCCAGATACACTTTATCTAGTGGTAGATACATTAGCAAAAACTAAAGTTCAGTAATTAGCCTTCATAGGAAAAATAATTTTCAGGATAGGTTATTACCCAGTGACATGTGTGGTTTAATATATCCTAAACATTTCTAGAGGAGTACTTTTATAACTTATACAAATAAAAGTCGGTAAATGAGCTACTTATTGTTTTCTTTAATTTTAATAGCAACTTCGTGTGCCAAATAGGTGAATTGAGATTTAGCCCTAACACAAAATTTGGTTATGTTAGAAGATATCTAGATATTCTTCTTCTATATATTGACCCAACTCAAGTATAAACTGACAATGAGAGGACTCTCCAAATCTTTTCCCACAAGTAGAGATTAGGGAAAACTACTAGACTAGCTAATATGAAAAGAAGGATATTATTTTAGGTTCACTGACATTTTCCTACATGATTTATTGCAATTATGATAATTAGGCTAAATGTCAAGCATGCCATATTGACTCTTTTCAGAGTCCAAGGTAAGTGGGAATATTCAGATCTTGACATTTTCACTCATATTTTTGAACTGTTTGACTAAATGAAAAAGAGATCTAGCACTGGAGAAAATTCACCTGTTCATACAGAATGTGCAAAAGGAATGCATTAGCTAATAATTAGATAATGTTTGTTTCACTTAAATTTTAAAAAGGTTCTTCTTAGACTAGCAATGTTGATACAACAGCAAAAATAAAAATTAAAAGGAAGAAAATTTTTGTTATGTGGTTCCAAGGGAGGGAAGAGTGGAAAATAAAAATGTCCAGCCTCTATGGGCTCTACCATCTTGAGTGCCAACAAGGACAGCACCAGCTTTTTAAGACTGCACATGGTGCTTCAGTTATATGTTACCAATAATAATTTCAAAAGATATCACTGATTAATTTTATATTGGATATTGCTTTTGGCATTGTTCCTTTCTGGAGACTCTAGAAGAGAATCAGTTTCTTTGACTTTTTCCTTCTAGTGGTTCACTGTATTCTCTGGCTCATGGCCCCCTTCCTCTTTCTTCAAAACCAACAATGGCAGATCAGGTCCCCCTCACATTGCATTTCTGTGGCCCTTCTATTATTGTATCCCTTTGACCCAGCTGGGAAAAATTCGTTTTTAAGGACTCATGGGATTAGAATGGGCCCGTCCAAATAATCCAGAATAGTCTTTCCATCTGAAGGTCTCACAGCAAAGTCCCTTTTGGCTTATGAGGTAACATATTCATAGGTTCCAGGAATTAAAGTGTGAACATCTTTTATTCTTCCTAGCATACCTTTTGTATAAAATTTCTAGAAAAAGCACAACTATATATATAGAAACTATATCAGTGTTTGCCTGAACTCTGAGTGGGATTAGTTTCACTGAAAAAGACATGAGAAGAATGAGAGAAGTTATCTAAAACTGGCTTACGAAAGGGGTGCTTCACTGGCTCAACTGAAAGAGCATGTGACTCTTGATTTCAGGGTTGTAGTTTCAAGACCCATGTTGGGTGTAGAGATTACTTAAAAATAAAATCTTAAAAAAAGCTGGAGTATGATGATACTTGCATCATTCTAAATTTTCTAGAAATCATCTAGCCTTTCAACGGGTAAATTTTATGGTGTGTATATTGTAGTTCAATAAAACTGTTAAATATTTTAAAAATTAATAGAAAAAATAAAATAGTTTTTTGAAGTAGTTAATATGTTTAAAATAAGCACTGATTATAGAGATCTTATTTGGGATTTTTGAGTCCTAATAGATTTCTATGTTCTCCCAATCAGTTCAATGGATATTTTGGCTTCTGTCATTAATACACTATATTTACATATAACGTCTCATCTGTTGATCTTAAACATAGTCTTATTATTACATAACCTGATGGGAATGAAAAATATTGTGTACAGTATGAGACTTCTGAATTCAAAGAAAGGGAAAATCAAAGGGCTTTCTTTGAATACCTCCATTGGATAAATTTAAAACACGTAGACAGAAATGCCAGGGTCAGATCTCTGACTATTTCATCCCACCACACACATAAAACTATGATTCATTATTAAAAGAATCATAACAAAGTCTGTTTGTCAATGAGGTTTTTTTCATAAAAGTAAATCACTCCCCCCCCCCAAGTTTCCCTTTGCCTAACAGGTAGTAAAGCACAGCTCTAAACATGTTATGTCTTTCCTAAGTATGTAAATTATTGTAGATAGTCTTAGTAATTCAAAGGATTACATAGTTGAGACAAATTTACTCTAAAATTACTCAGGAAGGTTACTTTATTCCCATGAGGAATAAAGCGGAATACTTTGCCCATTTATTAATGATGACTCATTAATTTATTCTGATTATCCTTAAGATTTCGAATGAGTCAGCTGGCTGAATTGTGTGAAATGGTGGGTGGTACAGCAGGAAGTCTGATGCTGACATATTTAACTGTAAATGTTAATGCCTGGCTATGGATATTCTCATGATCACATCCATTCTGGTTTTCCTTTGCACCTCAAGCCCTCCCAGAACTGGAGGTGTAATGTTTATATATTGCTTTGAAATGAAAAGTATATCCAAAGAAAGAGTATTACTCTATTACAAAGGCATTCACCTAAAGCTTGCCAAACAATGTGGACAAGAGTGAAGGGCATAAATGGCCATGCCAATATTATCTCACCTTGAAGTACAAAAATGTAAAAATCAACACCTAGTCTCCTAAATGCTTCCTTCCATAAATCAAGAAAGCTTGACAGTTTAGTTGATTCATTTTCTTTTACTACTTCTTTACTCTAATTTTTCCTATCCCATTTTTACTATTTTGGATTTATCAAAATACTTTAACGTTGGCTTTTAATTTGGAAGGTATTGATTGTATTGACAAAAAAGGAGCTAAATAAGTATTTCCTTGGGAAATGCAATTTTAGGGATATATATCAGTGTCTATATCTAATTCTTCAAGTAGGGTTTAGAGGCAGAATTTTTTTCATTTTTTCATTCTATCCATAACCATAAAATATTAAAGACATAGTCACTTTGAATTAAGTTGGAATAATTCTTGAATCACAAGTAAACATACAGATTCTTCATTTTACTAGGCTTTGTTGGTCTGATTCATTAATAGATTTTTTAATTTTAAAGTTCTTACCAAAGCAATTAAAAAATATACATGCTGTTTAGCAACAGGCTAAAGCAATTTTTGTTACCAAATGACTGGACTTCCATGTAACTAAAATTAGACTAACTGTAGGATCTGTAACCAATTTTCAGGGATGCTATTAAAATATGCCGTGACAATATCAGGATTCTATGTGCTACCTGTTTCTTAGAGAGTTTGTCTATAATGCAGCCTTTGAAACAATCCCATAAGGCAGCTCTGGTGTTCAGAAGACAGAAGCCTAGGTAGAGGAGAACTTTTTCTTGAGACATGAGTAGGATCAGGGGAGACGGAAAGGACTCTTGCTAACTTCTCATAGTCTCAGTTTGTCAGGGATTGTAGCCACTCAACTAAAATTCACCATCTGTATCTCACTTTTTCATTTTGCTGGCAAGTAGCAGAAATATTTTTTTAAAGTCAGGTATCACTTATAAGTAATGTTGTATCTTAAAAGCCAGAATAAGAAAATGTGGCAAAAAGAATACTGCTGGGAATCTGGAAACCTGACTTCTCATTTGATTTCTACTGAAACCAACTGAGATTCAGAAAAAAATCCTCACATTCTTAGCATAAGTTAATGGAATTGACTCCATGAACTCCAATAAAACTAAGACATAAAACCCTATTCAGAAGTAATAGATTCATAATGAATCAATAAGTAAGTGGGTAGAGATACTGTCTTTGAATTTTAGAAATGGGATTTCAAATGGCAAGGCTGTTCTTGAATTCATAGGTGTCCTGGAGTGGATAAAGTAAGAAAGGAGCAAGGAGAACCATGTGAAAATTTTGAAGTGCAAAACCTGTCAGAAATATGCTAAATTCTTGCATTTTCCACACCTAATTTTTAGTCAATTAATAATACAATAGTTAATAGTAATTCTGCTACTGGGTATTTACCCAAAGAATACAAAACCACTAATTCGAGGGGATATATGCAGCCCTATGTTTACTGCAACATTATTTACAGTAGCCAGAGTATAGAAGCAGCCCAAGTGTACATGCACAGGTAAATGGAAAAAGAAGAGGCTATAAATTATATATATATATATATATATATATATGTTATCCAGCCATAAAAACAGTATGAGATCGTGCCATTTGTAACAAGGTAGATG
This sequence comes from Canis aureus, assembly GCF_053574225.1. Classification (NCBI taxonomy): domain Eukaryota; kingdom Metazoa; phylum Chordata; class Mammalia; order Carnivora; family Canidae; genus Canis; species Canis aureus. The sequence continues at coordinate 61,891,275 of NC_135611.1, read as the reverse complement.
GATCTAGAGTATAATGATAAGTGAGATTAGTCAGTCAGAGACAGACAGATACTATGTGACTTCACACATATGTGGAGTTTAAGAAACAAAGCAAATTTACAAGGAAAAAAGATTAAGACCTTGTTTCAATCACCTTAGTTCAAAAGTCAAACACTTAAATGACAGAACTATAAGGAGTTATGTGGAATGGTAACCAGATAAAAACTAGAGGAGACATTTTAGGATCTCCTGCCTGGCGCAGTGGTTGATAAATGGAAGGGGTCTAATAGGGTTGGATTGGTAAACAGACATACATAGGCAGGCTTAATTTAGGTCAATTCTATCCCTGCTCTCTGGGCAAGGGGTCATTCAGGTAAGTGACAAACGGGGGTTATGGGAATTATTTAATCTCTTGCTGTTTATCTCTCTCCAACTTTTCAACCAGCACTGATAAAAACATTGATCTCTGCACCTTCTGTGATCATATTGTCCTGCAATCTCTGTATCACCAATATTACTCAGGAGATAGAACATCTCAAAATTATAAGTCCTCTGACCAGAATATCTTTTACTCAACTCACAACTTGAGCTAAATCATCAAACCCCAAAGCTCATGGAATTTTAAAATTGGAGGTTGCTGGTGCTGAATATTTCATGTGTTTTTTTTTTCCATTCTTGCACTTAAAAAATCCCACATATTAGTACAAATAAATATTCCATAGACACTGATTAGATCAATGACTTTGAGAGTACACCATAGACTGTCTGAAAAAAAGATTTTATAGTGAAATTTGGTTGATTTTCACAAAGCTTAAATGTTTTGTAGCTCGTTCAAACTTATCTGTGTTCTCAGATTGACAGTCTTACCTCATGTCACATCAGATAAAGTTCCATGAGTTTATCTCTAGAAGGAAGAGATTCTTGTCCAACACAAAAATAGAGGGCAGAAAGAGGTGGAGTTTCCTCATGAAGTCAGCCATCAGCATGCTGTGTCCATTATGAACCCTCATGTTCAATAAAGTTGAGAATGCTAGGGTACTATAGAAAACAGAGTTTTATTGAAGATCAAAGTGAAACAAGCTGCTTTGATTTTATGTTCTGTCTTTTCATTTCCTGTAGGTGGTGAGCCCCTGAATTGTACTAATTAACAAAGGCTCTGATTAGAGGCAATTGGTTTCCTTCCTGCTACTGAAAATGTCAAAAAATGCCTCTGGATGGACCTAATTTGTGATGATTCCAGTTGGTTCTAAAGTGGTAAGAATTAGAATATATTTTGTTTTAGAGATTCTTTGACATTTCTTGTTGGAGCTTATTTTTAAATATCCCCAGTAGTTTGCATCATATTCATAAGTAAATTGATTTGATCACTCCTAATTCTAACTTACTAATTTTTAGAGTTAGCAGTTAACAAGAAAATTTTACCTGATCCAGTCATAATTTTTTGTTTGTTTGTTTGTTGGTTTTTCCAGTCATAATTTTATGACAATATTTATTTCATAATTCTGTGATCTCCTAATTAAATTGCAAAGTTTAAATTGGGAATAAAGTGGGTTTTTTATGTTGAAGAAGTGTAAAAAGTACATATGAACAAAATACTTATATTTTTCACTTTCAGATAGAGTGATCATTTATATATAATTTTTAGTTATGCTATTCCAAAGGTAAAATTCTTAGGATAGTTAGAGAGTTGGGAAGAAATTTTTAATAGTACCTAAAACTTATGATCACTTGGGATTTAACTAAATCACATTTTCAGTAGATATTCTAAGTAAATTCAGTAATAGTAATTAATATTATTAACATGTGAAATAGTGCCTAAATTAGATAGGGTTTGAATAAAGCACTATAAGCTCAATGTCACAGAACTTTAGACTAGAAAATTACCTTAAACCCTCCAGTCCAATGGGCAGCCCAGGTGGCTCAGCGTTTTAGTGCCGCCTTCAGCCCAGGGTGTGATCCTGGAGACCCGGGATCGAGTCCCATGTCAGGGTCCCTGCATGGAGCCTGCTTCTCCCTCTGCCTGTGTCTCTGCCTCCCTCTCCTCTCTCTCTGTGTCTCTCATGAATAAATAAATAAAATCTTAAAAAAAAAAAAACCCTCCAGTCCAAATTCCTGAGTTTTACAGGTGAGAAGATTCAGTTTCAGGGGAATAACTGGCTCAGGAATAAATAGTTAGTGGCCATGTTGACACAACAATCCATGTCTTCTTCAAATTCACGACTTTACTCTCTTTTTTTGTAGATATACTCTTGTGACTATATGTATTTAACTATCCATATAATTGTTGATTTAAGTAGAATTGAGTCAAACCTTAATATACAGAATTATACCTAAGCATATTTTGTAGAGTGCTGTACATTTTGTAGATAAATGTTCATTTATATATTGCTCACTCAGTACTTATTTCCGTTGTATAAACAGAATTATGAAAATACAGAAAATATAAAAAGAAAGGAAAAACATACACTATTTCCACTCCTGTAATACACAATTTACAGTTTTTATTTCTAGTACTTATCCATACTTACATATTTTCTAAAGTTGTAATGATGAGGTAGTATGATCATGTTCTGTTTTATTTAATTAACATATTATATCATGACATTTTCATGTTATTACATAATGTTCAAAAGTATTACTTTAACAACTACATATTATTTTATTGACTTGCTTTGCTATTTATTCAGCCATTTCCCCCTTGTTGAGCAATTAGATCATCTCTAATGTTACTATAAATAACACCGCAGTTAATTTCTTCATTCGGGTTGCTTTGGGTACATTGTTTTCCTTTGAATTATTTTCTGTGACAGAAAAAAATGACAGTGAATAAATTATAAGTTACTGAGTTATAACTGGATATGAATATTTAGATATCAACAAGCTCATTGGACATTTTACTAAATTGTTTTCCAAAGAGGTTACATCCCATAACTAAAGAATAAAGTCATATAGGCTGCTTTGGTTAAATTGCACAGCCCCACTTTTACCTGAAAAAAAGTTAACAATGGTCCTGAAGTGGACCATGAAAAGAGAGAAGCCACAGATAGGACTGGCCTTGTCTGCAGAAGCATATCTGGAAGTCTGAAAAAAATAACTTATAAGACATTTCCTAAAGATGACCCCTAGTAGACTTTCCTGAAATTTTCAACAGTGAGATTTCTTACTACCTTCCTAAGGAGTTAGATTTTTAATAAAATTAAAACATTTCTAGACCCAAGAAGGGTAAAGCATTAGCTTATGTTTGTATAAAAACATAAGTCTAGTCTAGTTTATAAGATTAACTCCCATTAGCAGTCGTATATGCTTAGACAACATGGTCTAAGTCAACATACACTTAAAGCTTAAAAAAAGCATTAAGAAGAAAGAGGTTGAGTACATGAGACTCATTTGCCTATTTTGTGAAAGAAAATAGAGAACCAGACTTAAATTTCTCATACATCCTAAACATGTGTTCCCCAAAACACACACACACATCAATAAAAAAGCCATGCTTTATTTTATTAAATATTTTTATTTATTTATGATAGTCACACAGAGAGAGAGAGAGAGAGGAAGAGACACAGGCAGAGGGAGAAGCAGGCTCCATGCACCGGGAGCCCGACGTGGGATTCAATCCCGTGTCTCCAGGATCGCGCCCTGGGCCAAAGGCAGGCACCAAACTGCTGCACCACCTAGGGATCTCCCATGCTTTATTTTTAATTTCACAAGTTCTTTAGGACTCAATCAGGCCCAAGACTCAGACGGTTGTGGTGATTTATTTGCTCATTATTTTTCAGCATTTATTTTCCTATCACTACACAGCTACCTTTTATTGAAAAGCTGCTACATCCTAGCCACTTTCTTTTTTTTTCTTAAAAATTTATTCACTTATTTGAGGGAGAGAGAGCAAGAGCATGAGTGGGGGGAGCAGAAGAGAGGGAGAAAGAATCTCAAGCCAACTCCAAGCTGAGCGCAAAGCCTAATGCAGGGCTCTGTCTCATGAACCTGAGCTGAAACCAAGAGTCAGCTGCCCAACTGACTGGGCCACCTAGTGGTGCCTCCCTCCTCCCCCCTACCCACCCACCACCTTTTTAGGTGCTTTTTGTTCAGGATCTCATTTAATCCTTGCAACAGCTCAGTATAGTACTTTTCATTTCTTTTACATTTGTGGAACTGAAGGCCCAGAATGTTTACATAATTAGCATAAACTTACACATATTGAGTTACGAAGTGTAGAGCCAAGATTCATCCTTCTCTGAATTATGTTACTCTAGAAAGTACCTCTTAGTGTGGCATAATCAGAGAGAGGTGGGCCTTTAATATGTTAACAATGTTTCTGGGCTATCTTGATCCTCTTGGGATTTTTCTATTCATAAAACTTGAAAAATCTTTCAGTTCATTCTTTTTCTCTAAATGTCAGTCATATCAGACATTTGTTCTGCTGTTAAATGCATATCCAGAAGAATACAAATGGGAACCACAACAATGACCCAAAATGAACTCTATAATGTTTTGTGAAACGTTATATATTTTGCACTCAAGCTTCATGATTAAATATATTAAAGTCACAACAGATATTTTAAATCAACAGTTTTGTGAAATCTCAACAATATTAATCAAATTTTAACAACCACTCTGATTTATCTTTTTAGATTATGATCCCATAAAAGCTAAGGATGAGGGGTGCCTGGGTGGCTTAGTTGGTTAAACGTCTGCTTTCGGCTCAGGTCAGGATCTCAGGGTCCTGGGACTGAGCCCCACATTGGGCTCCCTGCTGAGGGGGAGTCGGTCTCTCCCTCTCCATCTGCCCCTCCCTCAGCTCATGCTCTCTCTCATTCTCTCTTAAATAAATAAAATCTTTAAAAAACACACAAAAAATAATGATGAAGTCTCAGATCTGAAATGCCTCTAAATATAATTCCTAAAAAGTAATTAAATCTGTTAAAGAGTTTAGATCTGAGAAATTTTTGGAGAAAAAAAATGTAACAAGAATATATCTGATTAAACAATGGTTTTTCCTCAATTAAGCTGATCTTTTAGCAAATTATTTAAAATTACTCAAAAAATTTGATTTGAGTATGTACTATTAGAATGATTTCAGTGCAAAGTTGAAAAAAATCATTCCTTTCACTGCTTTGAAAACTTCACCCAAGGAAAGATTAGATGAATTTAAAATTTTTAAGGTTTGAAAAGAATTCTACTACAAATTTCAACTCAAGAGGAAAACACCTTAAGTGTATAATTAATATGTTATTAGTGAATAGTTGGGATACAAATCTCATACTTAGAATCCCCTCCTGCCCAAAAAACTCATTTTTTGTCTATTATAGGTGGAAAGATATTAGCCATAAATATATCTTGAACCTTTACTGTGAAGAAAGAAATTTTACTACATATTCAGCTTGCATTTATATAGGTAGTTAAACTCTAAATAGTTATGTAGTTACAAATATATGACACATTAGGTCCTGTAAAGGGGAAAAAACATGATTCCATGTAGGTACACATAACCCCCCAAATTTGCTTGTAAATGGTTTGGCTCTTAAACATAATTTCTCACAGAAAAATATTTTTAATTATAGCCTCTCCCCACCTGAAACTCATTGAATGTATAATTAAGTTGAACTGTGGTTATTATATTTGAGACAGAGCTGAGTTCAGGGAGGAAGGAGGCAGAGAACACACTTTTACTTCTTTCCTGTCTATAGGTTAGCTATGGATAAAATTTTGACACAGGCAATATATGTTGGGAATCTTTGACTTTATATTGTTCCTCTTCACCTGAATATTGCTTGCTGCTCAGTTTTTTAAATATGTTGTGCTTATTTGCTTTTTCAAACTATGCTTGTTGTCACACTACCCAACAGCAGCCTACCTCCCAAAGTACTCTGTGCCTCAAAATGTTCTCCCTCCCCTTTGTCCCTACTGCAGTGCCTTGCACATAGAAGACACTCAATTATTATTCATTATAAGAATAAGTGGAATAAGAAATATAGAAAGTAAAAGAGAAGAGATGGCTTTAAAGGATCCTCCACTTTGTTATAGCCTCCACTTTCCCTACATTTATGTTCTCAGCTAGTTTCCAGTTTCATATGGTTGTGGTTCTGTAGAGAAGCTCCCTTGGAAGCAGGAGCTTGAGTGCCCACAAGTACATGAAGACAGGGTGGGAGGAAAGCACTGTGAATATTTTATGCAGATTTTTAGATTCTGTGTTGATGAATTTTAAATAGTGAGGTTGTATGACTCAAAAGGCCATTATGAATCAGGACAAAACAAAGTGAACACACAGTTGTCATGTGGCACAGCAGTTCTGGACTTGCTTCGTGTATGTTCTCGGGAGGCGATCTTAAAGCAGTCACAGCTCTGTCCTATCCAACGTGTAGAGAGGCACAATCAAACAGTGTATCCTCAGTGCTCCTGCTCTGCGACTGTGGTTTACAGCCAACAAAGCTCATTGCTAAGTGTGGCTGCTGTGGTAATTCATGGGCGAGGTACCTCCCTAAGCCTTTCCTGTGCTGCATACCTATCTTATTGCTAAGCTGCTTCTGGTTAGAAATCCATGCACATGCTCTTGTATGGTCAAAAGGAGACTTCCTGCGAACAGAACTCACTCAAGGCCTGACATGGGCACATGGCAGGCTGCTGGCCAAAATGTGCCCACTAAGCCCCTAACAAATGAATCATGAATCTGGGTGACTGGAGAGACAAATGTTTACCGTGGAACGATAACAAAAAAGTCTGGGCTTTTTGCCATTTAGGGGGGAAAAACATATAAGCTTTCTTATCCTTTCCTGGATAGAGCTCTAAGAAGGTACAGTGCACTCAACTCAGTCTTTGGATGAGTATATTGATAAAAATTGAGACTTTTTGTAGGTTCACAATGAAATTATGTATACATATATAAAGATATGATTTTTCTCTCTTGGGATTACTGATTTGCTTTACCATAAAACAGAGTAGTAGGATGATGTTATTATAATTTTACTCTTTCCTATTGTATCCTCTCACTATTTAAGGCTATAGAGCAAATAGCTTGTGTTATTACTCATTGAACACCAAGAATGAAGGCAGAATTAGATAATGTTTAGGACCATGGGCCTTTGTAGTCAGGCAGAGGGGTTTTCAATTCCAGCTCTGCCACTTTCTGGTTGTGTGACTTTTAGCAGGCTTATTTAACATCTTTCTCTTTGTTATGATCATTGCAATTAGACATGTGTTAAGCACTTAGAACAGTGCCTAGAATGGATTAAGTGCTCAATAAAGGTTTTGTTTCAAAGATTATTTGTTTGGATATTATTCCTAAAATTAGTGTTAGGACAAATTTCTGCTACAAGGATTATAGCCAAAGAGCCAAAAATGTACAGCATTAGCATGATAGGCCTGCTAGACTAGATTTGTTTGTTCATCTAAGGGAAGCTATTTGAGAAGTCTTTTAAATTAGCTATTTGTTTATTATTCACCTCTTCTTGGCTTAAGATCTTATTTCACTCTGTGCTTTTATCAACCCTTCTCACTATACCTGGTGGATTAAATATTACTTTAGAAAATGGAGGTAAAACAAATAAGGGCTCCAAGACAATAGAACATCTAGTATGGTTATATACTCTATTCCAGAGGGAGAAAATTAAGAAAAAAAGCTTTTGGAATTTTATGAATAGCTTATTATTGATATGCTATGGTATGTATGTACATGCATACATATATAGCCGAGCTTTGTTTTTGGACTGGAATGTGTGACTCAGATGTGCTCATCTTTCCCTCTGGCCAGCAGAATACTTTTCCTTCAGCTGCAGTTTGCTTCTATTTGGCTCTCTGGCAAGCTAGCAAGCTGTGTATGATGATCCCATGTTCAGTATACAAAGACTTTGCAGGTTCTCTAATATTTTCATTCAAATATTCAGGGAGAATCTGAGAACATCAAACTATTTTCAGTTATGCTGGAAGTGTACCAGGAAGTTTCCCACTGTGTAGCAGAGTGGAGTGATTTATTAAATGAGAAAATGAACCATTGGTCAATGGAAAGTTGACACTGATAAAAAATATACAGTTGGAACTCATCTCTTCATGCAAAACATATTTGAAAAAGGTCAGGAGAATTAAGGTGATGTGGACTACTATTGACACAAACTTCTGACATTCTGTAGGACTATTAATATAAAATATGGTTTTTCAACTTCAAGGCTGAGTGATGAAGGAAAGAAAGACATGAAATTTTAGAAACTTACTTCACAGGAGATTTATTTCAGAGCCTCTGAAATATCAGTAGGTCTTCATGTAAAATTTCCTTGTAAGTTCCCCTTCTTACAGAACTTCACTTTTCAATCCAAACCTCAAGTTCAATTGCAGTGTGAGCTAAAGAGAAAGGTAGGAAAGGAGAGATGGAAGTTGATACTACCAAAAACACCCTTTATTTGCATACCTAAATGCTCTAATAACTGCTTATCATTTTAGAGAACTTTTTACCATTTATAAAATTAATTATACATTGAATTAGAACATCATTAAGATGGCAGAAAAGAAAGTCTTAAACCTCTTTCCCCCATGTAGATACCAATTCTACAACACACAGACCAATTCCTTTTATGAAAAATCTAGACACCGCTTACAAAGTTCCTTTATCCAAACAAGCATAAAACCAGCTGCATCAAAGCTGATAGAAAAATTCATGGCACTCACTAACCAGAGTCCCCTCTTCTGGTTCAGTGCAGCACAGTACAGCATGATTGGGAAGAAAGCCCCAATTCCCAGTGTCCCCTGGAGGGGGAAAAAGAAGGCTTACAGATACATCTAACATTCATATTTTTCAAGGCTGGGATGGGCTGCCAGGGGATTGGTTTCTGTCTTGTTGGAATCTAAACACTGACAGGAAAGGATGCCAGGTTGAAAGCTACTAAGAAAAAAGGTGAAAGGTTTTTTTTGCCTCACTCACTCATGATTGCCTGTCCCCCAGCTCAGCATGGAGCAGATGGGAGAAAACTCAACTTCCCACTTCTCCCTGGAGAGAGAAAGAGTTGGAACATCTGTCCAATACTCTGATTTTTGTGGGGCAGAGGGCTTTCTCTAGGGATTGGTTTTTGTTTCATTTGAGTTGGAGTGTTGATAGAACCTGGGATATGCTAGATACCTGGAATCTTAAGAACAAAAAAGAGCTGAACAGTTTATGGCAGTTCCAGAGAACTTGCAGTACCACAAACAGACACCAGAGGGAAAAAGAGATAATGAACTCCTGAAGAAAAAAGCTACAAAACTTCTCTAATTGGAAATTTACCACTATAAACCTCCCTCTTAGTTTCACTGTTACTACATCTCATAAGTGATGACAACTATGTCCAAGGAAGGTGTATTCACAGAAGAGGTTGAGAGGCCCTCAGAATCCCTAGGAAGATAATTGGTGAAGGTTTCTCCTGTACAAAGCCAATCCATAAAAACTAGGAGAAGTGGCTGTTATTTTGAGTGTGCAGAGCACAATACAAAGTAACAAGCCACACAGAAAAACAGGGAAACATGGCCCAACCAAAGGAACAAAATAAATTTCCAGGAACTGACCTAAAGAAATAAAGATATGTGAATTACCTGACAATGAATTCAAAATAATCCTAATAAAGATGACAAACTCAAGATATGATGCGTGCACACAATGGTAATAACTATAAAGAAATGGAAAAATAGACTTAAGTCAAAAACTGCCACAAGAAATGAAGTAGGATGTTATATAATAATAAAATAATCAATTTACCAGGAAGATGTAGCATTATGATTATATATATATGTATATATAAATATTATATACATATATATATATATACCCAACATCAGAGCACCCTAATATAAGAAGCAAATAATAAGAAAGCTATAGGGAGAAATAGATAGCAACATAATAATAATAGATATTTTCAATATTCCACTTTCAATAAAGGATAGAACAACCAGGCAGAGATTAATATGGAATCATAAGACTTGAATAACAATACAGACCAAGTAGACCTAACAGAAATATAGAAAGCATTGCACCCAACAGCAACAGAAAACTCATTCTTCCCCATGAACATTATTCGTGTTCACATATTAGGTCACAAAACAAGTTTTAATAAATTTAAGAAGGTTGAAATTATACTAAGTATTTTTTTCAACTGCAAATGAATAAAACTAGAAATCAATAGCAGAAGGGAAACTGAAAAATCCACAAATATGTGGGAATTAAACAACATGTTACTGACAACCAAAGAGTTAGGAAAGAAATCAAATGGAAATTAGAAAATGTCTGGAGACAAACCCAACAAAGAATAAAAAAATAAAAAATAGCAAAGCAGAACTAATAAGATGCTGCAAATGCAATACTAAGAGGGAAGTTCATAGTGATAAACATCTGTATTAAAAAAGAAAAAAACTTAAACAACTTCACTTTACAACCTAAGAAACTAGAAAAAGAAGACCAAAGAAAGTCCAAAGTTAGAAGAAAGAAGAAAATAAAAAAGATTAGAGAATAAGTAAATGAAATAGAAGATAGAAAAAAATCAACCAAACTAACAATTGGTTTTTCTAAAAATCAATAAAATTGACAAAACTTTAGTTAGAGTTAAAAGACATGAATAAAATCAGAAATGAAAGAGGTGATATAATTGAGGCAATAGAAATAAAAAATACTATATAAAACTGTGAAGAATTATACACCAACAGACTGGACAACATAGAAGAAATGTATAAATTCCTCAAAGCATATAATCTGCCAAGACTGAATCATGAAGAAATAGAAAATCTAAACAGACCTATAACTAGTAAAGAGCTTGAAACAGTAATTTTTTTTAAATCTACCAGCAGAGAAAAGCCCAGAACCAGATGGCTTTACCAAAGAATTATACCAAACAATTTGAGAAGAATTAATATCAGTCTTCCTCAAACTTTTCCAAATAACTCATTTTTATAAGGCCAGCATTACTCTGATAACAAAACTAGAAAAAGACACTACAAGAAAACTGTAGACAATATCCCTGATGAATATAGATGCAAAATCTTCAACAAACAGGCACCCGAGTGGCTCAGTCAGTAAAAAGTCTGACTCTTGGTTTTGGCTAAGGTCATGGTCTCGTGGGCCATAAGAGTCAGGCTCTGCATTAAGTCAGGAGTCTTCTTGAAGATTTTCTCCCTCTGCTCCTCCCTCTACTCACAAGCTCTCTCTCTATCTCTCAAATAAGTAAATAAACTCTAAAAAAATATCCTCAACCAAATCTCAACAAATCAAATTCAATAGCGTATTAAAAGGATTATACATTAAAAATAAATAAATAAGTAAAAAAATTTAAAAATAATAATTGTGACCAAGTAAGATTTTTCCCTGGGATGATGGGATTGTTCAACATGGAAAAGTCAATCAAGGGCAGCCCTGGTAGCCCAGCGGTTTAGCGCCGCCTTCAGTCCGGGGTGTGATCCTGGAGACCTGGGATCGAATCCTGCATCAGGCTCCCTGCATGGAGCTTGCTTCTCTCTCTGCCTCTGTCTCTGCCTCTCTCTCTCTCTCTGTGTCTGTCATGAATAAATAAATAAAATCTTAAAAGAAAAGCCAATCAATGTAATATACCAAATTACCATACTAATACCATATTAGTATGTGACACAAAAGATCATCAAGGCTCCATTTACGTTTTACCTTTGCCACGAAAGCTCATCATCATAACGAAAGGAAAAGAATTCAGAACCACAGCATAAAATTTCCAAATTTATGTAAATTTCTGGGGAAGCTTCCTCTTGAACACAGTGATAATACAGGTAAAAACTGTCTTCTAGAAGCCACAGTTTTGGGCAGCTCAGGTGGCTCAGCAAATGAAGGATAAAAATCACATGATCTTCCCAATAAATACAGAAAAAGTGTTTGACAAAATTCAACATGCATTCATGATAAAAACATTCAGTAAACTAGGAGTAGAAGAAAATTATCTCAACATAATATAGATGGTATATGGAAACACTACAGGAAATATCATAGTCAACATGAAAAATGGAGAACTTTTCTACTAAAATTAAGGAAACAGCAACTATAAAACTCCTACCATAATGTGTATTTCTATCTCAAAATTTTGAGATCAGAATATATTTATATACAGTCAATATCCACTGGTTTTATTTTACTTTGATCAAAAGTCATACCTATAGTTAAGGACATAGTAAACAGAGATAACTAAAAATTTTAGATATTTTTAGATTCAGGAATAGTTCAGAGGAATAATTTTTGGAAAGTCATGAAATAATAATAATGACCATATTCCAGACACTTAGCATACAATACATCTATTCTTGCAACAGTCATATAAGGAAGTTAATTTTTTCCAACTTTAGAAATGAGATTGAAACTTAAGGAGGTTAAGTTATATGTCCAAAGCCAACTGTCTAGTAAATTGCAGGGCTGGAATCCAAAGCTACTTCTGAAAATAAGAAGATTATCAGCTCAGACCTCTACAAAACTCAAGAAGATAATGTAAATTTACGAATAATGTAGTAGATGTAATGTAATAGGAAGTAGCAGGGTCTGTGGACTGATGTCTCCTGCATGATCATTCCCATGTATCCTGGTTTAGACTTTTTAAATGAATCCTGGTTTAGACTTTTTAAATGAATAAAGGAAAGAATGACTCTCTCTCTCTCTCTCTCTCTCTCAAATTAAACAAACAAACAAACAAACATTAGAAAGGGGAAGTGCATGGGTGGCTCAGTCAGTGGAGTGTTAGACTCTTGACTTCATCTCGGGTGATGAGATCATCTCAGGGTGGTGAGATCCAGCCCCCTGTTGAGCTCTAGTACTCAGGCAGGAGTCTACTTCAGATCCTCTGCCCCTACCCCCACTTACTTTTTCTCTCTCCCTCTCAAAAAAAAAAAAAAAAAAAAAAAAAAGGTAACCAAGGTGATTTCAATTAAAGATGACATATAAACATAAATTTTCCTTCACTCATCTAAAAACTCACTAAAATAACAAAATCGAACTTAATAAATGAAATCAACAAGGCCAAGGAGAAACGAAAGTGATGTCTAAGTAAGAAAATGTAGAAAGCTCAAAAGCAAAATATGTAACAACTGACATTGAAAATCGAGAAAACATTCTTAAGACAATAGTTGGGAAAACAAGAATTAACCCAGTTTATACCATAATGCCTCAAATGACCCAGTAAAGTGGTATGGGGTACCTGCTTTGAAGTTGGGGCTGAAAAGAGTATTATTTAAAGGTTTAAGAAACTGCTAGACCCCCTAGATCCTCTCTCTCATCCTCTTCTCCCACCCCAGGTGAATATAAGATTTTTTCCCTGGATAAGATTAAGAAGGTATGCTTTGGGAGATTTCAAGAAGAGCTGAGATTTAGGGATCATTATGGAGAACAAGAGAATTCAATGAAGGTTTTTTTTCTTCAAAGATTTATTTATTCATTTTAGAGAGACAGCACAGAGGGGAGGGGCAGATGAAGAGAAAGAGTCTTAAGCAGACTCCTCAGAGCCCGATGGAAGGCTCAATCTCCTGACCCTGAGACCACCATCTGAACTGAAGCCCAACTAGAGGCTTAACTGCTGTGCCACCCAAGGATGCCCAGCTAAGATTTTTTATCAAATGTTGAGGCACTAGTTTTCTTCTGCTGCATGGCTTCCAGAATACTAACCTTTCAAGCAGAAGACTGTAGAATTATTCTCTAAGAAATTTGACCTGTGCAAAAGAAAAGCCCCAGTAATGGTATCCAAGCTTCCCCAATGAAATGGCCCAGTCAGATCACACAAAGAGTAAAGTATACAGGGAGAACTAAGTTTGCAATTAGCTTATTTGTGTCACAATCTTAACTACTTAAGAGTAGGTTTTCAATGATGTTAACTTTTTTTAAATTCAAATATTTTCCTTATTTATTCATGAGAGACATAGAGAGAGAGAGAGAGAGAAGCAGAGACATAGGCAGAGGGAGAAACAGGCTCTGTGCAGGGAGCCCGATGTGGGACTTGACCCTGGGACCCTGGGATCACGCTCTGAGCTGAAGGCAGATGCTCAATCACTGAGCAACCCAGGCATCCCAATGATGTCAACTTTTGAAGAGATCTGCTAGCATAAAAGGCATAAATATTTTTGCTTTTGTTTCCCTTGCCTTCATAGATGTGCCTTGCAAGAAGTTGCTATGGAAACCCTAATGTTGATAGCAGAAATGTCCACAATAGCCAGACTGTGAAAGGAGCCATGATGCCCTTTGATAGACGAATGCATAAAGAAGATATATATATATATACACATATATATGTATATATATATACAATGGAATATTACTTAACTGTCAAAAAGAATGAATACCCACCATTTACTTCAACATGGATGGAACTGGAGGGTATTATGCTGAGTGAAATAAGTCAATTGGAGAAAGACAATTATCATATGGTTTCACTCATATATGGGAATATAAGAAATAGTGAAAGGGACCATAAAGGAAAGGAGGGAAATTGAGTTGGGAAAAATTAGAGAGGAAGACAAACCATGAGAAACTCCTAACTCTGGGAAACAAACAAAGGGGAGGTGTGGGAGTTTGTAAATGAGTCATGGGCATTAAGAAGGGCACATGATGAGATGAGTACTGGGTATTATACTATATGTCAGCAAACTGAATATAAATAAAATATTTTTTAAAGGCATAAATATTCCAAAAGAAGCAGAAAGCAACTTGGATATTCAGAGTCTATACAAGGAGAAGGAAGTTTAAAAGAAAACACACACACACACACACACACACAAAGAATCATTACTGTCATCAAAGCTATGAGAATATGCAGCATGTATGAAGTAAGAATAGGGTACTATCAAATAGAAAATGAATTAGTAGACATTTTATACCCTAAAATAATCCAGAAAATGAAAGAAAAATAAAAAACAACTTCCTAAAACTAAAAGATATAATTATAGAAATTTAAAATTTAATGGAATGAAATAAGGAGGAGAGGGAGGAAAAACAAGATATAGAAAGGTAAAAGAAGGGATCCCTGGGTGGCGCAGGGGTTTGGCGCCTGCCTTTGGCCCAGGGCGCGATCCTGGAGACCCGGGATCGAATCCCACGTCGGGCTCCCGGTGCATGGAGCCTGCTTCTCCCTCTGCCTGTGTCTCTGCCTCTCTCTCTTTCTCTCTCTGTCACTATCATAAATAAATAAACATTTTTTAAAAAAAAAGAAAGGTAAAAGAAATAGAATAAAGAAAAAGAGAAAAGATAATTATAACATTGATCCAGAAGATTCAATATTTCACAAACAACATTTAAGGGGAAAAAAAGAACAGAGAAAATAAAGTGGAGGAAATCATAAAGTAAATAATTCAACATAGTTTTACAAAATTGAAAGGCACCAATAGGTAGTACCCAGCACAGTGCTGACAATGGATTCCACTAAGGCACACTATTGTGAAATTCAGAACAGTGAGGGAAAAAAAAGATCCTGGAAGCATCCAGAATAAAAGAAAAGAAAAGAAAAGAAAGAAAAGAAAAGAAAAGAAAAGAAAAGAAAAGAAAAGAAAAGAAAAGAAAGAAAAGAAAAGAAAAGAAAAGAAAAGAAAAGAAAAGAAAAGAAAAGAAAAGAAAAGAAAAGAAAAGAAAAGAGAAAGCCTACACATAAGAAGGATCCAGAATCAGAATGGCTTTAGACTTTCTAACTGCAACACTAGAAACTAGATGTCAATGGAGCAAAACATTTGAAAGTTTAGGAAAAATGTTAATTAACCTAGAACTCTACACCCAAATGACCAATTTATTAGATTTGAGAGTATGAAGATGTTTTCAAACTCATAAGATCTCAAAAACGCTACATATGTATACCTACTCAGAAACTTATTGAGAAGTTATCTCCACCAAAATCAGGGGGAAAAACATCTATAAAGAGGAAGAAGTAGAATCCAGGAAACAGTAGAACTCAAGAGGGAAACAAATGGAATGCCCAGGGATGTTGGTGAAGGGAGAAGACATAATCACAGCTGTGGCCCAGGAAATCAATTCATATTATAGCAGATCAAAAGCTATAGGAAAAAACAACAACAACAAACCCCTCAAAACACCAAACAAAAAAACCAAAAAGCTGTAGGAGAAATGTATTCACAAAAATAAATCAAGAGAACACTTACCTACTATTCATAATAATGTGAATAGTTAATTTTTATTTAGCCACAATTATAATCTAACTACATTGAGAATCTGGGGAACAAAATGAATGAGGGAGACGTTGAGTGACACAAGCCAAACTTTGATTTTCCAGAGTAGAAAGTCAATATATAATGCCTATAAATAAAAAACCAAAACTAACCCTAAATATGTTATTTTAAAAAACAAAGGAAATAGCCAAAACGATACAAAGAAGTTGCTTCTGGGAAAGGAAAATGGCTTAGGGTGAGGTAGACAGTGTGCCGCCATTCAATAAAATTAATATAGAACTGTTGAGCTATGTGCCTATGTTATCTTGATTTAGAAAAAAAAGTAAATTGTAGTAAAAATAATAGGCACTCATAATATTGAAAGATAAATTGGATTACGGATTAATAATTTTTTGATTTTAAGATAATAAAACATTTGTGTAAGCAGTGTCAAGCTTTGGCCCAGTTGAAAGGAAATAAACACGAACTTCCTGAAAAAGTAAATAAAGAGAAATGTTTCTTAATCTTCTACTAGAGTAGTGATGTTCATTTGTTTGCATTTTTTTTTTTTTTTAATAACAGCCCAGCCTTACTGGCTGAGTACTGCCTTTTCTGCGGAAGGAAAAGTTATTCCAAACTGAGAGCTAAAGTCAAAGAGCTGCAGCCCCAAGCCTGCTGTTTTCAATTAGCATGCCAGTCCCAATGGCATGTCCGGCAGACGGTGTTTTATTAGGGGTTGGTCATCTCCTCCTCTGAGCCACGTGAACAGCCTGCGGTTCTACATGCTTCCCTTGACCTTCCGGTCCCTCTGGAGTAGTGTGACCGCTGGAAGCTGAAACCACAGCTGTCTGTCACTTGACTCCCAAAGCTCAATCTTCTCTGCTCTTTCCCCTGGGGACAGAGGGAAGGCAAGTTGATGGAAAGAAAGTCTCTTCCTTGAAATGAAATAGTGCCTCTTGCTTGAGCTGTTTGAGAACTGGAATGAATGAGTGGTTCCTGGCACAGGTGTAGAAGGTGGTCCCTGTGCATGTTCAGCAGAGGTCAAGTGGGAGACTTTGCTCCTCTCAGCCAGGAATCCCCTTCGGCTGGAAGAGAGAGGTTCTTTATGGTTTCAGAGGAGGGCAAGGATATGTAAAGCCTTGGGCACATAAAACCCTGAGGAAGAGTAAGTGGACCTGGAATTTAACCTAAAGAAGAGAAGGTTGAGGGTGATTTAAAATGGATCTCTGGAGCAGGAAATGTCATTATATTAGGAATGAGGGCCAGATGTTCTCAATCTCATCAGAGCACAGAGCAGGGAGAAAGAATGAGCTTACAGAATAAGGCATAACTTCATGACAGTTGTTAAACACTGGAATGGAGTGTCCATCGAGTTTGTGGAATTCTCCATAAAAATAAGATGTTGATCTAACATGAGCATTTATGTGTAGTTTTGCCTAAAGCAGAAGGTATTAAGGAAATGGTACCTTGGGAGACTGTCCTGAGCATTCTTTGTATCAGAGCCTTTCAGATAAATAAAGTACCCCCATTCTTAGCCACCCCAGGACCTCATGGCTGTAAGGACCTGATTGAATAATACAGTTAAGTTTTCTTCTTTTCTCTCCTCTGTTCTCTTTACATTTCTCCACATGTTTGTAAACATATTAATTACAGTGATAACAGAACAGTTCTGCAAGTATACTTTTTCATTAGTGGATTTATTCTATTTTGGTGTTAGAGAAAAAAAAATTATCAACTAACATAAATGTATCTTCATACCTTAGTTCGTGAGATGGGCTGAAATTCTGTTTTATTGGCACTTAGAAGATACTCAACCAGTCGAGAGCTGATAGGGAGTATTTTATAAGCTTGAGTGAAAATTTTTATTTTATTTTTTTTCCAGCTTGATTGAGATGTGATGGATAAACAAAATAGAAGATATATAAAGTGTAACATCATGGTGATTAAAAGAGTATGTGTTGATAATACATCCATTACCTCATATTTTTATCTATCGTCTATCTATCTATCTATCTATCTATCTATCTATCTATCATCTAATGTGTGAACACTGAAGCTCTACTCTTTTAGCAAATTTTAATTAGGTAATATATATATATTTACAAAATATATTTAATTATATATTTAATTATGTTACAAACTGTAGTCACCATGTTTTATACTGGATTCTCAGACCTCATCTAATAGCTGAACTTCTATCAACTTTTGTTATCTCTTGTATCTTTGATGAAAGCTTTCTAACAAGTATGAGCTGATATCTCACTGTAGTTTTGATTTACATTTCCCTGATGATTAGTGATGTTGAACACTTTTTCATGTACCTATTAGCCATCTGTATGCCTTCTTAGGAAAAATGTCTATACAATTCCTCTGTCCATTTTTTAATCAGATGTTTTTTTCTTTTTGTGGTTGAGTTATAGGAGTTCTTTACATATTTTGGGTATCAACCCCTTATTGGCTAAATTATTTGCAAATATTTTCTCTCATTCCGTAGGTTGCCTTTCCCTTTTTGTTGATAGTTTCCTTTGTTATTCAGAAGATTTTCCTTTTATTTTTAAAAATAAGTTAACAGTAAGATCTAAATGCATTTGTTAATTCTTCCATTTGCTCTAATACCTCTCGGTTAAGTAATTTTACATGCAGGTCCCATAAAATGGAAATACCCACAGGACCTATGTGTCATCTCATAGAAATTTTAACAAGCAGCCAGTAATGGATTGGTCACTATAAGCTGTAGTTAAAATAAATAGTTTTCAATTTATATTTCCTATGCTCCAAACTAAACTAACATTTTAATTAGTAAAATGACCATGAAAAGGAGGCTGATGGCTAATTACTACTGATTACTCCACTGTTAGCTGATTAATGAGTTCAGTTAGTAAGATAGCCATGCATTTTGATCAGTTTAAACTCATCTGAGTATCTCTTAATCAACTAAATTGTACAGGTGTGTCTAATAATCTGGCATAATTTTCATGAAGTTTTAAAATTACTTGACAAAAAAATGTTATTCAAAGGAAAGCAAAGTCTACAGATATGTGTAAGTTGTATATAACCAACGGTCTTTTCCTCATGGCTAAAGCTTCTTATCAGCATCCTATTTTTCTTGGTGCTCATCCTTTACATGGTTGCACCAACACGGATTTACTCACCAAATAATTTTTAAAAATAAATAGGCAAGCAAAATTACTGTAAATAGAAGTGTCTTGAAATCTATTTTATCTTTCCTTCTGCTTATGACAAGATTGCATTTAAAGCTATCTCATAAAATGACTGGCTCTCCTGTTGGCCAGCAGGCAGTAAAAGGGATAAAGAGATGGGTTTAGAGGAAAGACTGTGAAAAGCTAATATCACAGTATTTGTGTCATAGGACCCCTAACATTAATGAATCATGGATGCTGATAACTTGTTACTCACAGTATCAGAAACTGTACTGCACCCAAATACATGACAGTCTGAGAAACCAGGACAAAAAAATATGGCACCTTGAGAACTCCTTTAAAGCATTACCAAAGTACTGCTTTTGGTGCTTTTGGTGCTATAAAATGGATTCAAATACTTTGTGTGCTTTAATTGATAATTGTATTCCCATAAATTTAATATATATTAATTATATATGTAAATTACATATATTAATATATAATTTAAGTTTAAGATATAATTTTAAATATATATAATTCAAATATAAATATATATAATATAAATTATATATATGTATATATAATATAAATTATATATATATGTATATATATAATATAAATTATATATATGTATATATATAATTCTCTTTTTAGCAGGCTGCTAATAATCCAAAACAAGAATGATCATTATTTTGGCACCAGTGGATATATTTGCCTTTATACTTGTCAAGGTAAAGAGTAACAAGACCAAACTTGAAGTAACTGTTTCTATTCAGAGTGACAATAATTCCACTATATTAGTGCAATTAATATTTGTATTCTAAAATAACTGTCTTTTTTTGGATCCTACTATAGAAGATGTAGTATATCAGAGAACTATGTCAAAGGAAAAAAAATTGGTTATTTGATGGTAGTGAAGATAGTTGCAGTAGATCTAAGGGAGGACAGATAAAGGAAAGAAGATGACTCCAAAGTTCCTGGCTTGAGAGACTGGGATAGACAGTGTCCCTGAATGCAGCCCAAATCTGGACTGGAAAGTCAGTGTGAGGGAAAAGCAATGAGTTTTAACTATTGAGTTGTAGATAATAACATAGCTACCTACCCCCCCCCCCAAAAAAAAAAAAATCCCTTGAGAAGTACAAATTTAAGATTGACTGGTGCTAAGAAGAGAACATTCAGGTTAGAAATTTAGGGATCACCAGAGAAATACAGGGTGTGAAAGCATGAGATTGGAGAAGCTTTCTGAGCTTCTGAACACATGCATTGGGAAGTTGGGAAAATATAAGTAGATTGTTAGGAAAACAAGAGGCAGAGGTGAGAGAAACAGAAAAGAAAGTGTAGGAATGTGGAAGCTTTATTTCGGCAATATTTTACATATTTTTATGCCTATGTTACTCTCTACTAAAACTTTTCCTTAAAATTATCATGTAAAGAAGATTGGACAAAAATACATGCTATATAATAATACAAATTGATAAAGACATATAAAGTTTTATAGAAATTATTATATTCCTTCCCTGAAAACATTATGGAAAAAATGCAAGGTTAAAGAGGTCTAAACTACCTGAAATATCTGTGATTGACCCATATGAAATCAGAACTCATAGTAGTTGGGCTCTTAGCAATTGGACTCTGAAGGAGCCTAAATTAGTTTTTGTGTTTTTTTCATGAGAAATATAGCTAAAAATAGAAACAGAATTACTCGTGAATTTTTATCAAATCTGTGATTTTTATCAGAAGTTTCCACTGACTTAGCTTCAATTCAAGAGGAAAATAATTCTTTGACAAACTTAATTCTCTCAGACAATATTTTGGCCTAACACTTTTCTCTTTCTCTTTAAACCATTAACTATTTACTTCCTAAGTTTTTCAGGTAGGTATACCTTTGTGACTTTTCATTTTACTTAAAAAACTGCACTTGACAATGTTCAATCATTGGTCACTATTTGAAATAAGTTGGAGCTGTTTTTAGACAAATAGAACCAGGAAAAATTCCATTATAAAAAGTGAAAGAGGATGAAATTTTTCCTTGAGTATAATTTAGCAATTTATACTAGTTGGCTTTTAAACCATTTGACAATTCAGAGGTGAATTTTTGGCTGACCAGACTCAGTTATGTTCTGATGGGAACCATGTGCTTCTCAGTAGTTTCTAAGACTTTTGACCCTAAAATCAGTTAAGTTTTGATTTTTGTGAGGTTCTGTTTTTCTTGGAATTGAAATATGAATCCATATTTGCCTGTTTTCAAGATTTTTCTGGATGTATTTTATGGTATTAAAATAAAAGACTTTTATATATGGAATTAACCACATACTTTTCTATAACCTAATATGTTTCACTAATCCCCAGATAGCTTCAAAATATTTTAAGTCAGCATTTGGATTTTTCCCATGATTCATGCATAATCCTATGAATGGCCTCATTTAGTGACACCTCCATTGAGGGACAATGATGTGCTCAGAATTTCAGGGCATTTTGGGGAATTAGATTCAACTCTTGATTATTTGGGAATTGATTAATGCTCACTTGTGGAGTAAACACTGAGATGGCTCATTTATGAACTATAATTTCTATAAATTACAAAAAAAGTTTACATTTTGGAGGGCATTTTCTTTCTGAAAGTAAAAGTAACCAATAGAAGATTCAATGGATGAATCTAGAAGAAACTAGATGTATATAAAATAGCCGCTTTTCTCTTTCCACTCTCTTTTCAGGAAAAGGTGTCTTGTGGTCCAGGACTGCTTGCACCTGTGTATATAAGTTTATCTAATTCTGAGGAGAACTGTTAGGAAGCCCACTTACCCACACATTTAAGCCATATACTACTTCATCAGCTTTATCATGAATTATTTTGTTCTCCCTCTGTCTTGCTCTTTTGTCCTACTTTGCAGTTGGTTTATGAACCAAGCAGAGTAAAGTGCTGTTCTTCATTGAGCCCCTCAAATCCTCACACTTCACTCCTGGCCAATAGCCTATCATTCATGCTTTTTTTATACAACAAATATTTATGAAACCTTAGCTACATGCTGGGCACTATACTAGATGCTGGTGACGGTGAAAGGGTAGGCTCAGTTCCTGCTCTCATGGACTTGCATCAAACTTGTGAATGAATTACAGGATCAGCACCAAAACCAGGCAAGGGCTACCTTACTGTGAAGCTGGAGAAATTAGGTAAGAAAGGGAAGAGACCGCAAACTCTGATTCTGCTAAACTCAGCTTCTATTCCGATAATCAGCAAAGGATAGAATCTGTTAAAATGTAAACAGTTCAGTAAAAGCTTTTAGACATTTTTTATGAAAGAATTTGAACTATAGTATCTTTGAACTAAATTTGTACCATTTATAGTATCTTTGAACTAAATTTGTACCATTTTTTCACTTTTATTTTTTTTTTTTTTTTATTTTTTTTTTAAATTTTTATTTATTTATGATAGTCACAGAGAGAGAGAGGCAGAGACATAGGCAGAGGGAGAAGCAGGTTCCATGAACCGGGAGCCCGATGTGGGATTCGATCCCGCGTCTCCAGGATCGCGCCCTGGGCCAAAGGCAGGCGCCAAACCGCTGCGCCACCCAGGGATCCCCATTTTTTCACTTTTAAATGATGTATGCAGAATAGAATATTTGCTCCCAAATGTTGAATATGCCCTAAATAATGTTTGAATTAAATCCATTTGGCTACTTTTGCTTTAATTGTAATTTGGTTTTGCACATTCTTCTTCCCTCTTGTTTCCATTATTCCAGTGATAGGGAGTTGACAGTTCTTTGCTTATTTCTTAGTCTTTTCAGTATGTACTTAATAACTGACCACATTGTGAATCTATACCTCATTTACAAGTCAATCTCCAAAGTGGTTTTCCCCTTCTTGAACAATCTTACAAAACTCAGGAAAAAAAGTTAAAGGAGAATGGATGAATCCTAAAACTTTCCTGATAGTAGGCATAGAATTGCACAAAAAGTATCTTTGGAGAATATACTATTAACTCAGCCTGGGAAAATGTGTGTAGACATTTCCAAAAACTAGCCAGTGTTTCTTCCACCTGGAACCCACATCATCATTTTGCCTGAGACCCAGCCTATTCCAAATTCCTCTTTCACTCTCAATCTACTTCCAGGCCAAGGTCTACCCAGACTAAGTCTGTCACCCCTATAACAAGCTGGATAACATCAATGTAGTAGGATGGATTTTTGCTTTCTCAAAAATACTCTGTTCCAAGAAATATAATGCCGTTTTATTAATTTTGAACAGTAAATGTATGCACTGTTCATAGAATATGCCAAAATAGTTTAAAAATGACACTATGGAAAATCATTAGCCAAACTCTTTGCAACTTTTAAAGATAGAATTTACATACAGTCTCAGACACTCTCCTAAAAACAATCTTTATCTGTTTCTGACTGTGACTGATTTTGACTCTGCTAGGAAAATCTCAGGGTGGAAATTTCCTGAGCCGATAGTAGGTCATGCTAATTTGAGCCACCACTCTTGGGAGGTGGCAGGAGTTAAAGAATGTAACTGGATTTATTTCTCATTAGTTATATACCCATTAAAGTATTGAAGAGTCACTTTCTAATTTCCCAGTTTTAGAAATATTGGATCATTTTTTCCATTCAGTTTCTCATAGGATGGGAGCAAAAGATACCTAAAACAAAGCTTCAACTCATTTGCAGCATGTTTAAAAAAAGATTTCCCCCAAGAGAAGAAAGTTGTCTTTTTCTTTTAGTTTTTCCAATTATCTTTTCCATGGCACATGACTGGGATATCAAAAGCAGATATGTTGTACTCCATAAATGGATCTCTAACATTTAAGCCTAATTGAGATGCACACATAATTTCATGGAAAGGGTGATTCATGTAGACCAAACCACAGACCATCTGTGCCTACCTTCCACCCCCCAATTTATCCTTTCTTAAGTAAAACTATTTCTTTGCTATTTATATTTTATTCACTACTCACATTAATAGACATCCTAAAACTTCAAACTTTGCTATGCAAGATGACAGCTTAACCTAGTCTTTGAGAGGAAGCCAGGAATTGAAGGCAAAGGGGACTTTGGCTCTTTTTAATAACTTCCATTCTTTTCTCAACTTTTAAAAAAGGAAGTTCTCTCTCGTGCTCCTTGCCTAGCATCACTTTCAGCTACTTTTTAAAATTTTATCTCTTGATATCAATTTTTCCCCCAAATCCAAAGTGACTTTATAAATCCGGGATAGCTACTATAATGCTATATAACAAACCACTCAAAGGTTCAGCCCATTGTGACCCCACTAGTTTATTTTCCCTCTCATTGGTCTGTGGTTTGTCTGGAGGTGACTCTGCTAAGGGTGTAAGTTGACTGGGCTTGGTCCCAGGCTTCAGATTGGCTGCAAGTGAACTCCATATGTCACCATATATTACTAGGACTAGGAGTTATCTGAGCCATAGTCTCCTTACAGTGGTTTACAGGAGGCCAAGAAAGCAAGTGGAAGAGTGTGATGCTTATGAAGATTTTGGCTCAGAGTTCTGTACCCACCGGCCAAAAATTCACATGTCCAACTTCAACATCAGTGGAGTGGGAAAATATACTCCACCCATTCACATGCACTGCCAAGCTCATGGCAGGTGGGGGAATTGAGAAAACTGATCAGCGCTTTTGAAATGACCGATAGGAAGGAACATAGTTCTCGTTGTTTCTTGACTCCACCTCCGGCCTGCTGTAACTTGCCTTTTATATCATATTTCACAAAAGAGCATCATTATGGGAAAAAAAATGTTTTATTTACCTTAAGAAAATTGTTTGTATACATTTTATCAATCCCCTGTAATAATACCAATCAGAGATAAACACAGATTTCACAGCCAGATATACAAACATTTACTCAGACATTTGTCGTTTTCCCACATTCATTCAAACATAATTATGCTTCTCAAATCCCAATATATCCTTAGATCTTATAATGACTTCCCTTTAGTCCATATACCCCACTATGTTTTAGGTAGAGTGAGGAATTAGACAAGTTGTGCAAACAAAACAAAACAACAACAACAAAACAGCTAAAAATTAGGAAATGAGAAAAAGAAAAACCTATAGAAATATGATGATGCTAAGAACATAGAGTGGATCTGCTCTGGTGAAACCCTCTGTGCACCTGTGCGGACTGAATAGACTGGAATCTGAAGTCAGCATCCAGTGAGTCCTAAGGAACATCACAATGAAATGGATTCCCACCTTCATCCTAAACATGGAATGTTAAATGTGTAAGCAAAGCTGGTAATTATAGAGTCCCACTAACTAATCAGGACCCAGTGCTAGTAAAAAAAGCAATTATTTGACCCAACATGTATCCTGTGCCTGGAACATAAATAAGTGCTTATAAGTATTCACCATTACTGTATTGTTGGTGATGTTGTATACCCGGTGCTGTGCCAAGTGTTGCAGATAGACTGTCAACAAAACAGATATAGTTGCACTTATGCAATTGTCCAGTAAACTCAAAATTGATTTTTATAATGTCAACTTGACCTCTACACAATGAATTTGATTTAAGAACTATTTTTGTGTAAACTGCTCAATGGTTTTAGTTTCCTGTGTGTTCAGTTTGAATCAAGGACTGGAAAATCATTTTTACTTATAGGTTAATTAGTAGAGATGCATTTCCCCCAACAAAAGAGGAAGTTACCCTACTTTGCTTTTGATCAGTCAGTCAACATATGGAATACTATGTGAATACTGCATGGTTTATATCATCGAGTTCTAACATTTTAAGAAAACTACTGAAAAATTAGACCATGCACAGAAGAGGGCATCCAGGAGGATAAAATATCTAGAAATTAGTTTATATAAAGAAAAGCTGAAAGAACAAGCAGCTTTATCTTACATGAGAGAGGCACTAATTATGTTTTTAGTAAGTATTTCAAAGATTGCTGTGGTCAAGATATTATCTTTGTTATTACAGAGGTTAAAATTTGGGATAAAAACAGAACTAATTGCCTTTAGTATAGATATAACTATACTTATTGATGTATTTAAACAAGGGAATAGTGGAATAGCTACCTATTCAGTATGAGATCTCTTTCCTGGAGATATTCAGGAAAGGTTGGATGGTATTCAGGATTATTTGCAAATTTAATATTGCAGGATACAATTCTATGTTACCAGTCTCCCAAAGAACTATGCTCATATACTGGCCCACTATTTTATTAATTTATTTACTTTTTCATTCAACCAATATTCTTTGAGAATCTAACACATATTGTATACAGACCTTGGTACCAGGGATAGAGCACAAACAAACTCCTTGCTCATATGAACCTTACTTTCTAATAAGTGAGACAGTTGACAGACTTGTAAGGAAGTAATTTCACATTGTGATAAGTTCTCTTAAGAAGGTAAATGTCTTTAAAATTACTTGTTTCAAGAATGTCAAAATGCATGTTCTGTTTGTGCCCTTCCTCCTATTCTAACTCCATTACTTTCAATCACCTTTCATTTCCATAATCATATCTAAATGTTTAAGTCATTATATGGATAGAGAGGGAGGAATATAAATATGCCCTAGACAGACCTGCGTTCATCCGAGGCTTGAGTATTTCCTGGTTATGTGATATTAAGCAATTTACTTGGCCACTTTGACCCTCACTTTCCTATTTATAAAATGTGGGAAAGCAGAAGTATTACGGAAAGGATGAAATGAGATGCCACGTGGGATAGTTATTTTTGCTGCTTGTTCTTCATTTGCATCTCCCCTCCATGGCACCCCCCTGTGGTCTTTCATAGTTCCATTTCTCCCTTCCCCTGCCTAACTCTGTTGGGGATTGGGGCGATTCTCCAAGAACTGCAACCTGATTTCCCTTGTTGATTGGCCTCCACCAAAGTTCAACCAGTGGAAGCACTGACAGGAGGTTACAAGGTGCAGGGAGAGAGAAACCAAAGTTATTTTTTCCCTTATGCTTCCAATTGGATCAGGTATATTCAGCACTAGCTACATTCTACCAAGTCCAAAGCTTCCACCAAATGGTCCCTTTTTTTTTTTTTTTTATAATAAGAGCTCTCTCTGGGCTCAAGGAACTTTTTGTCCTCCTTGAACTTTTGATCCTAGAAATGTATACTTTCCTGCTGATGTTAGTGCATGGGTGCTTCACTGTCCTTTCACCCTACATATACATCCATAGGTAACCCTTTGTTGAAATGTCTCCACTTAACCATCTGGGGACAATTTTGTTTTCTGTAGGGATTCTGATTGAACAGTACTGGACATCAGACATAGCTTCACAAGGTAAGTCCTTAATATGGTATTCTGAAATTGGTTTGTTAACATATTTAATGAAAACAGTCTTCCTGGAGGAAAATGGCATACTGGTAATGGCATGTCATGAAATCATAATTACTCAGTGATGATGTGGGATGAAGAACCAGATATAAAATGCCTGTTGATTTTGTTTTCTGTGACAGTAATGATAATTACAAAGGATATGGGGTATACCAGCTGTTTCTGACCATCCTGGGAGCTTAGAAAAACAAAAGATAAGTACAGGACTTAAATTTCAAACCCAAAACACTAGTGGAGAGCTCAAAAGCTTCTGTGGTGACCTTAAAAAAAATCCCTTCTCTTTAGTAACTATAGGGCAGCCATGCCTGAGGATTGGGCCCAAAATATAATAGTCTAGTTTTGTATGAACTTTGATTCCCCAAATCATTTCAAGATTTTTTTTTCAATAAGTAGCCTCTCTTCCCCCTGTATGAGAAAAATAATCTGTGTATAAGACCTTTCAATGACCTCCTCTGAGTTTTTGCCTCACAAAGAGATGTCAGTTACTAACACCTAACCCTACCACCTCTCTTCACCTCTATATCCATAACTGAAGCTAGATCTCAGAATGCCTCAGGTGCAAAATTGATAAGTCTCTTTCCATAAGAGATAGAGTATGCATTATTATAAGGCCTAAAAGATCTTTTAAAATTTATCAGTAGGAACCTAATGAGCTGGGTGGGGATGGTTTCTAAGAGTACTATGCTGAAGGAGACATAATATAAGGATGAATTGGCCCAATTTACTTATAATGCTTTAATTGCCTGGCATTTTGAATTTAGTGTGCCAGCCAAAGCAGGTTTAAGTACATTTAGTAGTTTCCTTGTTGACTACAGAATCCTGGATTTAATGAAAACCATTTCATGATGTCAAAATGGCAGAACTTCCTTGCTCTAATGGAGGAAGGAATTGAGAGTTTTGAGGTAGATTTATTGTATACGACCTACACACCTTATTTCTATGTCCATTAGGAGATTCCAGAGAATTCTCTTTCCATTAAGGCAATAAAAAATTAAGAGAGTTCATAAAGAGGAGAGTGGCATCCTTGAGAAGTTCTAAGGTGTCTGTGTTTGAAAAACTGAAAATAAAGGTGAAGGGTGTGCCATTGTGTAGGATCTCTTGTTTCTTGGGATCTCTCCTTTCAGTGGGAATAACAGAATCCAGGAATGGGAAAGACCATGTGGTAATGCTTAACCCTCAGAGAAAAGGTGGTTGCAATTACCATAATCAGCCACAGAGACTGAGTGGCAACCAGTGTTTTGACCTCCAGAAATCTGTGGTTGTGGCTAATTGATGACAATGTCCCCTGGTATAAAGTGGATGGGCAGCCAACAAGGTATTACTTGATCTGTCTAATTGGAAAAAGTGTATGTCTGGTAAACAAAAATCCAACTTGAGTTGCCAAAGGGGGAATTCATTGCTTCTTACAGTCCCACTCAATTTCCAGACCAAGGATGTTCTTAAAGAAAGGCCCAGGAAATCCACCCCTTGAAGAATGACTGGATTATCAAAAACTGAATCTGATTTGTAGCTGTTATTCAGGAGTTGATATCTTTACTCAAGAAAATTGACTCAGTCCCAGATTCCTAGGATAGTAACTACTCACTGGGCAAACTTTTTTTTCTCAGTCCCTACAGGTGTTATATGAAGCTTCTGACACAGGACAGACACACAGAATATGGGGGCAAAGCAGCTATTTGTTCATTTGAGAAACAGCTCTCAGGAAAGTAGTAAAAATCTGTTATTTTCATTTTGGACTTGTAGATGTCAAGCTGGAGACCATATATCTCAGCTTCCTCTGTGGCTACATACAGCAAGTTGACTACATTCTAGACATTGGAGTGTGAGAATATAGGGTGCATGCAATGTCCATCATATTTACATAAAAGAAGTTGCTTGCCCCAGAATTTCTCTCTATCCCCTTTCCACAAGTTGAAATATAGATATTCACGACTCAGCTTTCACCATGCAGACACAGATAATTTACTAGGTGTATGAAATGCTGTGAACCTGAGTCCCTGGATGATCGCAAGGAGGAGAGCTGCCCCTCCAGCCCAGACTAGCAGAAAGTTTTATGATCAAGAAAGAGACATACGAAACAAAACAACAAACTCACATAGTATTCTGTACTGTTCTTTGGAGTCTCTCTATATCACCAGCTTAGCCTGAACTTTAATACATTTTGAAGACTGAATGTTGTGTTATCCCCATTTCCCACTTTCCCCCCCTAGTAACAGGATGAATTCTTTAGTATCTCTTCAACTTAACTAATAATCAAATAATTATAACTTTAAAGAACATGAGATGCCATTTTTCAACCTATTTGTTTGGAAAAGGATAATTATTGTAATAATATTCACCATGAGAAAAGATGTGCAGAACAACTTTCACAAATTTTGGTGGAAGGATAAATTGGTTCTAGCTCTTTAGAGGACAAATGGGCATGATCCATCAAAAATTTTAAAGTGCGCAATCTGATCAAGCAATGCTGCCTCTAGGAAGCCATCCTATATGTGAACAAAGTTGTGTTTATAAGAGCACTCACTGCAGCATTGTTAGTAGTGGCAGAAATCTGATAAAAAGGTATTAATGGGAAAGTCTTAAATTACCGTATGTCTGTATTTTGAAATTTGATAGCACTATTTAAATGAATGAGGTAGGTCTATATATCATGATGTAGAATAAATAAAAATTTCTACAATATTACATGAAAGATGTAAGATACAAATTAATATATGTAGTTTGTGTTCCAACTTTTATTTTAAAAAATCATCTGTATATTTAAACAGATAAATATGCAGACAATACATACAATACAACACACACTCAGGAATATAAATTGATTGATAGATAACACACACATTTTATAAGGAAAAATAGTAACCCTCCTAATTTTTAATTATATATCAGAATCTCTTAAATTTTATATCATTATATAGTATCTTAATAGTTAAAAATAATAAACATAAACTATCAAACTGAAAGAACTTTAAAGGGCTTTTCAGGGTCCTAGAGTCTGCTTTGGGAAGTTATTCTAAGTCCAGTAATATATTTTCCTTTTAATTTTTTATTTATTTATTTTTAAGGATTTTATTTATTTATTTATGAGAGATACAGAGAGAGAGAGGCAGAAACATAGAGGGAGAAGGGGGCTCCCTGTGGGGAGCCTAATGTGGTACTCCATTCCGGGACCCTGGGATCACGCCCTGAGCCAAAGGCAGACACTCAACCACTGAGCTCCCCAAGTGCTCCATTTTCCCTTTTAAAGAGCAAATTTAAAATACATTCCTTCATATCTGTTAGACATTTTAGGACATTATTGTTATTATTATTATTATTGATTAACTTGACTGCAAATTTTCAAATGTAAATGGTATTTTTTCAGGATTAATTCATATTTAAAAAACCTGAGGTTTTCAAATCTAATAGAAAATCTTATAAACAGATAATGTCTAATTGATGTGATAAATCATTCTGGATAATGTCTGGGTTTTTTAAAATTCAGTTAACATTAAGAATAGAAAGAATTCAAATTGTCCAGAAGCTTATTGATGCTCACATTCGGTATTTTAAAAATCACATTAGCAACAGTTGCAACTTAACACTCATTGATACTCCAAATCCCCTCCTGGATAAACTTTGCCAGGAAAATTTAACTTTTTTCCCAAAGGCATTATTTCAGTCTAAAGAATCACATGCACAGACTCCGGCCAAAGGAATCATTACTACTAATGGTAAGTCAATCTGAGAAAGACAATTATCATATAATTTCACTCATATATGGAATATAAGAAATAGGAAAAGGACGATAAGAAACGAAGGAAACTGGGGAAAAATCAGAGAGGAAGACAAACCATGAGAGACTCCTAACTCTGGGGAAACAAACCAAGGGTTGCAGAAGGGGAGGTGGGTGGGGATATAGGATAACTGGGTGACAGGCACATGATGAGATGAGCACTGGGTGTTATACCATATGGTGGTAAATTGAATTTAAATTTAAAAAACTGAAAATGAAACAGTTGCAATAATATTGAAAAAAAAATTTTTAAATTCTGTTTGCTTCTCCCTGCTTTTCTCTGTGGCACTTAATACTCTTGATGCTTGAGGACGGTAAATAGCCACAGGTTTTATTTTCTCTTCTTGTATCATGTAAAGAGTTATGCTTAAACCTGGAGTCCTTAATCTCAAAAGTCTTATCAAGGGAATAGTTATAACATATTTTAATATGGATGCAATACATATTTTCCCTCTTTTTATAATTCACAAGAGGGGATCCCTGGGTGGCTCAGCGGTTTAGTGCCTGCCTTTGGCCCAGGGCCTGATCCTGGGGACCCGGCATCAAGTCCCACATCTGGCTCCCTGTATGGAGCCTGCTTCTCCCTCTGCCTGTGTCTCTGCCTCTCTCTCTG
Organism: Canis aureus; assembly: GCF_053574225.1. Lineage (NCBI taxonomy): Eukaryota > Metazoa > Chordata > Mammalia > Carnivora > Canidae > Canis > Canis aureus. The sequence goes on along the minus strand of NC_135611.1, from coordinate 61,859,366 downwards.
TGTGTCTCTCATGAATAAATTAAATCTTTAAAAAAAAAAAAAATATATATATATATATATATATATATATATATATATATATATATAATTCACAAGATTGGTCCTTATCAAATGTCACTATTAATAGCAATGTTTACTCATCTTACAGATCAATGTTTCTTTTTCTCTCTTTTTAAAATCTGAGTATAGTTGGCACAATGTTACCTTAGTTTCAGGTGGTCAGCATAGTGATTCAACTTCTCTATACCTTATGCTGTGCTCGCCACAAGGATAGCTACCATCTGCCACCATACAACACTATTACAGTATCATTGCCTATATTCTCAATGCTGTGCCTTTTATTCCCATGACATTTCATAACTCAAAGCCTGTATCTCCAACTCCCCTTCATCCATTGTACCCATTCCCTCACCCCCCTCCCTTCTGGCAACAATCAGTTTGTTTTTTCTCTGTATTTATAGGTCTGATTCTGCTTTTTGTTGCTTATTCATTTGTTTTGTTATTGTTTTGTTTTGAGTTGGGTTTTTTTTTTTTTTTTTTTTTAGATTCCACATATGAGTATCATCATATGATATTTGTCTTTCTCAAACTTATTTCACTTAGCATAATACCCTTCAGGTCCATCCATGTTGTCACAAATGACACAATCTCATTTTTTTTATGGGTGCATAATATTACATACACACACACACACACACACACACACACACACACATTCAGAGCACATCTTTCTTATCCATTCTTCTATCAATGGACTTTTAGGTTGCTACCATATCTTGGCTATTAAAAGTAATGCTGCAACAAACATAAGGGTGTATACATCTTTTTGAATTAGTGTGTTTATTTTCTTTGAGTAAATATTCAGTACTGGAATTATTAGATCATATGGTATTTCTGTTTTTGATTTTTTTTTAGGAATCTTTATGCCGTTTTCCATAGTGGCTGTATCAATTTACATTCCCACCAGTGGTGCACAAGGGTTCCTTTTTCTCCATATCCTCACCAACACTTATTATTTGTCTTTTTTATTTTAACCATTCTGACAGTGTAAGGTGATATCTCATGGTTTTGATTTGCATTTCCCTGATGATTAGTGATCTTGAGCATCTTTTCATGTGTCTGTTGACCATCTGTATATCTTCTTTGGAAAATGTCCATTTAGGTCCTCTGCACATGTTTTTAAATTAGATTGTTTTCTTGGGGTTGAGTTTCATAAGTTCTTTATGTATTTTGGATATGAACCCCTTATCAGATATGTTATTTGCAATCTTCTCCCATTCAGTAGGTTGCCTTTTTGTTTTGTTGGTGGTTTCTTTCACTTTGCAAATGCTTTTTATTTTGATGTAGTCCCAAATTTCTTAGATATGTTGCCTAAAGCAAAGGAAACAAAAGCAAAAATAAACTATTGTTAATAAAACAACTTCATTTACAACTGTATCAATAGAATAAAATAGCTGGGAATAAATTTAATAATTTTAATAAAAAAGGTAAAAGACCTGTCATCTGAAAACTATAAAACATTGATGAAAGAAGTTGAAGGTAACACAAACACGTGGAAAGATATTCCACATTCAGGTATTGGAAGAACTATTATTGTTAAATTGTCCATACTATCCAAAGCAATCTATAGTTTCAATCTAATCCCTATCAAAATACCAACATCATTTCTCACAGAATTAGAACAAATAATTTGTATGGAACCACAAATGACACCAAATAGCTGAAGCAATCTTGAGAAAAAAGAAAAAAGCTGGAGGAATTACAATTCCAGATTTCCAGGTATACAACAAAGCTGTAGTAATCAAAACAGTATGCTACTAGCACAAAAATAGACACATAGATCAATAGAACTGAATAGAGAGCTCAGAAATGAACCAAAGTTTCTATGGTCAACCAATCTACAGCAAAGGAGGAAAAGACAGTCTCTTCAATAAATGGTATTGGGAAAAGTGGACAGCTACATGTAAAAAAATGAAACTGGACCACTTTCTAACACCATACACAAAAACAAACTCAGATGGATTAAAGATCTGAATATAAGCCTAAAGTCATAACAATTCTAGAAGAAAACACAAATAGTAGTTTCTTTGACATTAGGCATGGTAACATGGCTATGATTCACAATTTTCTGACAACTATGCTTTCCTGGATTCTCAGCCTCTTGTATTTATTGACTTTTGTTAACTGAGATTCATAAATATGAAATTTTGGGGTCAAAGAGTGTCTTTTAAACTTTGATAGATCCTGCAGAATTGTTCTCAATAGAATTGTAATCCTTCACCCTATCAACAGCTTGTGAGACTTCCTTTTCTTTTCAACTCTTTGCAATACTGGATATTTTTTTTAAATGTTTATTTATTTATTTATTTATTTATTTACCAAAACTAAAGGTGAGAAATGTCATCTCATTTTCATTCTAATTTTCTTATTTGAGTTTTGTATGTTGGACTATTGCTCCCTTTTGTGTTTAACTTTATGCTATTATTGATCTATTATGTGCCATTACATTGCATTGCTAAATATTTTAAGTATATAATAGTTAATGCTTACATAATTCTACAAGGAAGGTTTTATAGTTTACATTTTAGACCTGATGATATTAAGGCTCAGAGCAATTAAATCATTTGTTTTCTAAGTCACACACACATAGGTAATAAATGATATATATGTCACATGCACAAATTAAAATTCAAGTTTAATTCAGATATCCATGTATTTTCTAACTTGTGCTATCTCTGTTCAAACAATAAGAACAAGAAAAGTGAGAAATTTTTTTTAAGTGAGAAATTTTTTAAAAATGTATTCAAGAGGTTTGAGAAAGAGTAAAGGGCTAGAACTAAATATCATAGGTAAAAATTGTGTAGAAAATATTTTGAGTTAAAGCACTAGTGATGTCATGTGCAAAAAGTAAAAATAAAAGGGGGTTATTCAGATTATGCTGTAATATTATCATAACTAAGTGAAAGTGAAATAAGTAAAGAAATTAATGAGTTGATAGTTTCACTTGGACAGTATCAAAATATTTTTATATAACTAACTTTAAAACATTTTTCACTCAATAAAGTAACTTTTGCTGCTTTGATGAAATAACAGTATTAACAATAATGATATTTATCAAGTTTCTACTATGTAGAAACAGACATGTTTGAGGATGACTGAGGATTTTTTAGATATATTAACTAATTTAATCCTTATATCAGTTCTATGAAGCTGGTACTATTTTACAGATGAGAAAACTGAGTCTGAGAGAGGTTAATTAATGTGCACAAGGTTACACAACAGTCAACTGTGGAATAGGATTCATATCAAGGTAGTATGGCTCTGAACCCAACCTTCTTAAATACTACACCATAATACCACCTCTGTAAAGATTATTTTATTTTATTTATTTTAACTTTATTTATTTTATTTATTTATTTTTGAGAGAGAGAGTGGGCACAGGACAGAGGGAGAGTAGGTTCTTAAGTAGGCTCCACACTGAGTGTGGAGCTTGATCTCACAACCCTGATATCATGATCTGAGCTGAAATCAAGAGTCAGATGCTTAACTTACCAGGCCACCCAGGAGCCTCTGTAAAGGTGATTTTAAATAAGATTCTTAAATGGTCCTTGTTTGGAACAACAAAAACATCAAGATAATTAAAAATGGTTATTTGGAAAATAAGGGTACTTAATATTCAAGATCTGAAAATTTATTTTTCCTTATTTGTTCACTCTATGGTAGAATTTAAAAAGAAAGAAAATTGTTTCTTTTGTCACTCTTTTTTTTCCCTTTGTTATTTCCAGGCAATCATTCTTGCATAAAATACATATTTGCAATTCATATCACTCTTTACTCTTACTTGTTGCTTTTATCTACTAGGCTTCTAATAGATGAGATAGGTAAAAATTTGGACTATCCACAAGGTAAATGGGAAAGAGTGCCAACAGACACAGTATTGCCTAGTAGTGCTGTGGGTCCAGCTGAATTTATAGTCAATGAAATTGTAAAAGTAACTAGGCCAATTTGAGTTTCAACAATTAAAACATGGTTTAATTGTCACTGGAATAGCTAGTCAGATTAATAAAATAAATAAGTGCATTCAGACAAATTCTGAGGAAAATTTCTGAAAATTAACTTAATAAAAATTAAAATTTCCAAAAGTAGATTAATGTCTATTTCATTGTTTTAAGTGGAAGCAATACTATCTAGTGCTTGATGAACTGCTAGACATTTAAAACTTCTCTTCCGGGATCCCTGGGTGGCGCAGCGGTTTGGCGCCTGCCTTTGGCCCAAGGCGATCCTGGAGACCCGGGATCGAATCCCACGTCAGGCTCCCGGTGCATGGAGCCTGCTTCTCCCTCTGCCTGTGTCTCTGCCTCTCTCTCTCTCTCTCTCTGTGTGACTATCATAAATAAAAAAAAAAAAAAAAAAAAAAAAAAAAAAAAAAAAACTTCTCTTCCATATTATATTAATTCTAGAAAGTTTAAATATAAGTAAAAATTAAATTATATTATATAAATGTCTTATTTGTCTTTCTAACCTATAAATCACTTGAGAATAGGGACCTCAATATGCTTTTTGACATTAGATAAAGTTGCCAAAACTTCTTGAGTTCATAAATGAATAAATGCATGTCAGAAAAATCAATATAAAATCAATACAGACAAACATTGAAACATTTTTGAGATGTTTGGTTGAAGAGTTTTATTTTTACTTCAACTGCAAACTATTGGAAAATGCAGTTATTTTTATATGAGGCGGGTATTTGATTTTTCACTAACAGACACACCAGACACACGAAATATTTTTTTAAGCGATGCAAACAGTCTTCAACAGAATCTAAAGAATGATTGTGATCTTGATTTTTTTTTTCTTTAGAATTTTCTAAGCTGGGTTTCTTATAGTTAAGTAGCAGCATTGAACCCTGTGTGATGAATGGGCATGTCGTCTTAGGAAAGCAAGTACCTTTTATAAGCTGAATGTTCTAAATGTTCTGTTACATTTCGTTATGTTGAGCTTTGGGATCAAGTACAAGAAGCAAGTCATAAAAACGGTACCATTCATGCTTCTTTGATGGTGAGCCATCTTTTCATCTATGTCATCAATTGTCCTCTTTTATTGGGTTTTAAATGTGGTCTCTCATAAATGCACACCCATCCATTGACCTGATCATAAATTGGATATATGATAGCACCACACCAATTTGCCATATACTTGAGCAAGAGATTTAATCTCTTGCCATGTTTTACCACTCACAAAAGTGCATCTTTAATATATTTATTCCATACCATACTGGAAGTGTTGAACTATTCACAAGGTCTTAGAGTCAATACAACCACGTACAGAGAAGCCATCAGAGAATTCTTTAAATTATAGTCTTTAATTCCCCAGAAAATTTATTCCTAATCACCAAAAGAAAATATTTACAATTGCCAAAACTATCTTTATTATTAACTCAAATGTATAAAAACTGGTTACCCATAGGGCATTTAAGGTGTTAGGATTTTGACTTCAAGTCAGTGTGTTTAAAAAAGTAATTGGAGAAGTACCATATATGTTCTAACCTGTCACAACCTTACCAATCCTTTTTCTTCTCACAGGCTTTGTTAAAGGTCCTTTGTAAAATAGGTTCCCTTCTCCAGTCTGCCATTGCCTCAGGGTGTTCCAGCATCTACTCCATTTGGCAGAATGTTAATTAGCCCTTTTATTTTAGATACAGTACACCTGCTCTCCACCTATTGCCACAGACTTAAAAATTTGAGTTCTTGCTTCCTGACACTGCTGAGTCTAAGGCATGAATTCTGATTCCCTTAACCCATACCTCCATTCATGGGCCAACCTCATACTTTCCTATACCTAGCTTCCACACAGAGCCACACAGAATAATCTACAAAAATCACAACGGAAAATTTTATATTACTCTCTAATTACCTCCTCATTTCTCTACTGGAGAAGCCATAGAGTGAATGGGCCCAGTGTATTAATTCTACTGAAGGAAAGGACATTTCTTAGTGAAGGTCACAAAATGAGGTACCAGAAAATGAATATCAAAAATATGCTTCAAAGAAGGCAAGAAGTCAAACTGGAAAGGATTGTCATTATCTAAAATGGATTCTCTCTCAAACAAAAAGCAAATAGTAAGAGCTAAAAAATGTAGACTAGTTTCTTTTCTCTGTTTCTATTATTACCCCTTCCAATTCAATCTCTGTGCTATAACCTCAATTGGCTATTTAAAATACAAATCTCAATTGCTAGTCCTCTAATTTAAGACCTTTTGATAATACTTTCTTCATAATTAAGAGTGGAATAAAGTCTTTTTATATTCTGTGCTTTGGTGACCTACTTTCCCCTTGCCTACTTGTTCTTTCTTTTTTTTTTCTTTCATGTTCTCCCATTTCCCAACCCCTAAACATCTAAATCCCTCCTAGTGGACTTTAAATCTTACTTCACTTATGTGTCTTCTCTTCAATTCCTCCTATCAAAAATAGTCTCTTCAAAGTTCGTCTTGTAACATCTTACTCCAACACTTTACCTCTTGCTTCTTTGGGTTGTAGATGGCTATGACCCTATCTCATCTCCCCTTCTTGCCTGAATACTCCTTCACATGTAAACAAGGAGCTACAACTGATTCGTCAGTTTTTTCAAAACATCTAGCAGAATATCAGGAACCTTAGTTGGCACTCACTCAATAAATATTTGTGCAATGAATGACTGTCTTCAGCCATCAGAATCAATCTCTACGAGAATCTACAAAACCAAATGACTAATGGCTTCTTTTGTCTACTACAGCCTAAGTGGAGAGTGCCAAATAGTCCTAGAATAAACGAATTAAGTTCCAAAAGATGAAAAAGCACAAAGCAAAGAGAATAAGAGGGAGATGATCACACCATGTGCTGATTGTTTTGCCTAGAAGCCTTCAAGGCCTTTAATTAAACAGTTTAACCATGGGAGGCAAAAGATGGAATGTGTTCCAAATTAATGCTTTAAACTCATTATGCTTCCAGGCCAGGAAATATAATAACTGCATAAGAATTTGGAAATTATTTCCGCAGAGATCATGACAGGTTTTTTTGATAAATCTCAGTCACTGTGCTTCAAAGAAGTCTTTGCTATTAGCTGAGCTGATATAATAAATCAAAATGGGGCAGGTCTTGAAGCTGGCAGTTTGATTTAGATATATTTAGATGAAAAATATCACCATACTCAAATCTCTTTCCCCCTGTCTTAACATTTTACAAAAGTAGTGCATAGTGTGGTTGAGATATATTGAGTAATTGGATTCTCAAAACATTCAAGGAGAAAGGATTGATTTAAAAGAACCTAATTTAAAAGAAAACCTTTGAGACACCTGGGGGGCTCAGTGGTTGAGCTTCTGCCTTCGGCTCAGGGAGTGATCCTAGAGGCCTGGGATCGAGTCCCAGATCGGGGTCCTTGCGTGAAGTCTGCTTCTCCTTCTGCCTGTGTCTCTGCGTCTCTCTCTCTGTCATGAATAGATAAATAAAATATTCTTAAGAAAAGAAAGCTTTTAATTTTACTTATTCTTCTCAAATTAAGTTATATGAATGACTATTTTTATAATTCTTTGTGCCCTTTCTTCTTTCTCTGTTTGGTCACAATTCCACAAATCTTATTCTCTTGATTCTATTATATAATGTTCAGAAGATTTTGATAAGATAGGAAATACTAGGCAATCAAAATTAGCCAGCCATATCTCTTATAGTAGGTCTTTTTTTTTTTTTTTTAAGATTTCATTTATTTAATCATGAGAGACACAGAGAGGCAGAGACATAAGCAAAGGGAGAAGCAGGTTCCCTAAAGATCCAAGACTGCAGGATAATGACCAGAGCCAAAGCAGATGCTCAACCATTGAACCACCCAGATACCCCTTATAGTGGGTCTTTACAAGGCTAGTATACCACTTCTAATTCATGCTGAGATTTTTTTCTGCTTATTAGATGATAAAGGGTACACCAAGAAATATTTTCCTTTTTTACAGGCTTACTCATCACATTTTATATGGAAATATTGTTCCCTACACCACATGTAATATTTTTAGAACAATGCAATTCAACAATAATATTACTAATGTAATATGAAATAAACTAGTTTGAGACCTACAGGCAGCACAAAAATAATCACTATATTATTTCTGAGCTCAAGTTTTTACAGTTTTTACAATTTTTAGGAGAGCTGTGATAACCAAGTATCAAGATAGCTCTTAATGAGCCTCACCTTCTGGTGTTCCTACCTTTTCATCATCCCTTCTCACATTGAATCAGTGCTGGCCTATGATGGAATTGTGGAAATGATGGTGTAGGGTTTTCTCTGCTAGGTCAAAAAGTCATCTCATCTTCTGCCTTAGCCTGTTGGATCTTTCACTCTGGTGGAAGCCATCTGCCTATAAATGATTTGAGACTGTACCCTACTTGCAAGCTAACAAGCTACCCTGCCACAGGTTCTTGGATAGTAGTAGAAGACACGAGACTCCAGGGTCACATTCAAAGGACAGTTTATGATTCAAAATAATGGGAGTCACCAGAGTACCAGCATTGTGCCAGTTACTTGAGCCCCGATTCCCACAGACTAACACAAAGTGTGCCATAGACAACATCCATGCAGTGGGTTGTGTTGAAGGAGATAAACCTCAAGTTTGGGGGACCCAATTTTTTTTTAAGATTTTGCTTATTTATTCATCAGCGACACAGAGAGAGAGGCAGAGACATAGACAGAGGGAGAAGCAGGCTCCTTGCGGGGAGCCCAATGCGGGACTCAATCCTAGAACCCTGGAATTATGCCCTGAGCTGAAGGCAGACACTCAACCACTGAGCCACCGAGTCATCCCTAGGGGACTCAGTTTTTTAAACCTGATTGATCTCTGCCTTAGGTAGATATTACCTTTATGATATGGGAGAAGAAAAAAAAAATGTCTTTTGCTTGGAGGGAGACTATCTCTATCCAGCAAGGCTTTTGCTATGCAAACATCCTTGAAAAGATAATTCAGAACAAGAGAAGTTTTCAGTTCCTCTACTCACCAGACCAGGAAAATTGTCTTCCAATATTGCAAAGCCACAAGACACCCAACAGCCTTCTTGAGAGAACCATGCAGTGATGAACTGAGGCCTCTTCCAGCAACCAGCACCACCCTACCAGCAACTGAATCACCTTGGAAGGGGATCCTAAAGTCCTAGTGAAACCTTCACGTGACTTCTTTTCTAGCTGAAATCTAGCTACAGTTTTATGAAGGACTTGAAGCCAGAGCCATTCAGAAAGTTACCCTAAAATTCCTGATCCTCAGAAATTACAAAGAATAAAAATACTGGTGCGTTAAGCCAGTTTTGAGGTGGTCTGTTACACAGTCAGACACAACCAACACAGATTTTTGTGCTTGAAAGTCGTGTGCTATCCCAAGAAAAGTCTTAAGATGTTATCAGTAGCTTTGGGATAAGGCGTAGGAAGAATCTGGAGGCACCTAAGGAGAGTTTCAAGGAAAATGTAAGAGGTCTTGATGAGATATTGAGCAAATCTTAGCCACCTCTGAGGCTGTTGGGAGGGCTCACAGGAATGTGAGAGAATGTTGCTGGATACAGGAGGAAAGTGATCTTTATGACACAGTGGCAGAAATCTGTGACACTGTCGTATAGGAACATGGAAAGTGGAAAATGTACCTGAGGAACTAGGGTAGCCAGGCACTGTACCTGTATTCTTCTTGCTCCTAGGGGAAAGAGAAATAAATAGCCTTTTATTTCCTTGAAGAATACATACAGTGTTATATTATTGACAACATCAATTTTATAAATAACTTACCATTTGTGCGTATTGCAGTTTCAGAAGGTAAATCATTATTTTCTACATACAGCTTAGTTCCCTGTTTTAACATGAGCAAACACCATTTTTTTAAAGAAACACTAGTTGGAGAGAAAAGAGAAGTAATAACTTTTGTTTTAGTTGACTTTTATTAAGTGGCTTTAAAGATGAACTTAAAAAAAAAAACATTACAAATAATACTTTCAATGTTAGTTTTCTGGAGGTTTAAAGTGTTCTATCTTATAGTGCTGGAAGTCAACTATTCTGAGCCAAAGTAAGATGGGGGAAGTTTCCAGGAATGTGGGTATTAAGGCATAACTGCATATTCACTAGGGTACAAAAGAAAAATGAGAAATCAAAATAAAACATTACCCTTTAGAGGAACAGTTAAAACTTACTTTCACAAGTAAGTGCTGTTCTATTTCCAATAATGATTCTGTCTTACTTTGAAAAATTCTAAACAATAACAAAACACTTGGTCAGAAAGATTCAATAAGCTCTCAAGATTCCAACTTTAATTTGGCAATGATACTAAGCTGGTCTGTGAAGGCTGAACACATTGGACTGATTTAATGATGAATAATTTGGAGGTTATGCAAAATAGTTTTTGAACCCTCAATCACCTGCTGTTACAGTCAGCATTTATACACCTTTCAGAGGCTGCTACACATGTTCTTTTAATGTTTGATTTTATTTGTTAAATAAGAGCCAAAAAGTGAATCCAGTTTAGGACATAAATATTACATTTGGAATATTGGATTTAATGGGTGTTTCTAAAATTTTCCTTTTTTGTGGCCCATCTGCTTGAAAAATACCTTAACATAATTTTCATATGCACACACACAAACACACAGAGAAAAATAGTTGAAAATAGAGGTCACTGAAATAGCTATAACTATAATACCTTTCTCTTATTTTGGTTCTGTAGAAATATTTGTCTTCAGAAAGATATTCTCAACTTCTAACAGAAACTCATTAAGATGATGAAATCACTGGGAGAAAAATTTCATTTCTTTCTTAGAAATTGAATTTCTGGCTCTGTTCAAAGAGAGTAGAATATTTCTTTCACTCTACATTTATTTATTTATTGGGAGGGGAGGGGCACAGGGAGAGTGGAGAGAGAGAGAGAGAATCTTGAGCAGGCTCCATGCCAGAGACATTGATATGGAATGGAAACAAGTATATCACCCCACAAGCTACATGAGATGTGCTATAGAGTGATGTGCATGGGCCTAGGGGCAGGAAAACCGAGTCTTTTCTGAGCTTTGCTCATAACTTGCTGTGTTACCACTTAGTATCAGTGAACTTCCTCACCCATAAAGTAATATAGTTATATTGAGGGATCTAAGTTTCCTTCAACTCAACTAGTCTACAATTCTGAAAGCTTCTACCTTTAAGATGATTATAACCTGATATCACATAATGAAGTCTGACTTTACTCAGCAGTATCATTTGTAGGTAATTTTTTTTCTCATAATGTGTTTTCCCATGAAGTTAATGTCCAATTATTTTGAAAGTTAAACACTGTTTGAAATGCATCACCAGTCATTATGATTTAATGACATTTTCTGAGAGTAGTGAAAACACCATGACCTTGATGTTATTGGAAAGGTCTTGGTTATGAGTTGTTTAACATGTGGGGAGTTGTTTGACATCCTTGTCACTACAATATAAACTTGTACAACTTTTCATGAAGGTATCCTTCATGAAAGTTGATCTCTGTCACTGAACATATGTTCTTTCCCAGATACCTGCCTTTGATTAATTATTTCAATCACAAGTCATGATAGCGTTGGCATGACAGAGGGTATCCGTTCTGTATTCAGAGGATCATTCTCTGAATGAAAATAGAAATTGTGCTCTGTGTCAGATGGTTATTCACTCCAAAGGAAAATAGCAAGAGACAAGACAGCCATGAGGTGGGCTTCTGGCTTTTTACTAAGACCAAACACATTCAATCAGTGGGCAGCTTCACAGCACAGCAAAGCAGATGGACACTTCTAAAATCCCCAGATGAGATTTTAGAGTCAAACATTTCAAGTGCATACAGCCTATTGTAGAGGGGCAAAAAAGTGCCTCAAGAATAGTTTTTTGATACCGAGAAAAGTTTTGTGTGTTTTCTTAAAAAGACAAGCTTTCATTTGGAAATATCAGATTAGCAATGTTTTCCATAAGCCAGAACTCTACAGATACTTTTGTTGGTTTGCTGGCTTTTTAAAAACTTAAAAAAAAAAAAGTTTCCCCAAAAGAAAACAAAAGTGAGCACGTTTTCTAAAGTGGAACATTTGAACAATTGTTACCCATACTACTTTTATAGTCTTCTCCTTTTTTATTCTTAACCTATAGAAGAATTATTCTTTAAAAAAATCCTTACCAAGCAAATAAAGTTGACTAAGAAATCTAAAACATCTGAACAGGAGCCAGACGTGTAGGTAAAATTCATCTTCAACCATTTGATTCACACGTGTTCCTTCTCTGACAAGACAAGACGAGCCAAACAGCATCCAACAGCATTCCTCCGTTTTTCCTTTTGTTGTTTGCCAGTTAATTTTTATTCACTGGAAATGCCAATTTTCCACATGCTATTCAATGTGGTGTGCTTGTTTGAAAAGAAGCAAAGAAAAAAAAAAAGAAAAGAAGCAAGGAAAAGAACTTAAGATGCTGAGAACTTAACTCATTCCTTCCTTCTTTTCTGTCCTCCTCCTCGCTGACAAGTCCCTTTCTTCCTGGCTTAGTGAGAAACAAAAGCAGATTCATTCAACTTCAAAACTTGAACCCATGCCAGGTGAAATATTTGAGCGAGGCTTATCCTCCACTCGCTCACGCTGCATAGGTGGGCCTAGTTAAGTGGTTTTTGTTGGCTACACGGTTTATTATGATTTTACAGTCACACCCTCCGTGCCAAAGTGCAGCTCAGCAAAGTGCGCGTGTGGGTGGGGGTATGTGTGTGCTTTGTTTGAGAATGTAGAGCTAAAGCAACTATGTAGTTGGAGACATTGAGGAAACTCATCATTTCAGAATATATTTAATTTACAGCGAGCCCTTGCTAACACTTGATCTTTACCATAACATACCTGAGAGTCAACAGCTTTTACACTCTCTTATCACTTTTTCCCTAATTAGGTAAACTGGAAAAAAAAAAAAAAAAAGTGCTCAATCACTTGCTTCAGTACAGCTTAGAAAGTTAGGAAAAAATGCGGGAGTACAAAACAATACTATCAACTTGAATTCTTTTGCCTGAACCACCAGGCAAGTCTCTGCCTGAGGCAACACTGCAAAGTAATGCAAGTGCTGTAATTAACCTAAAAATTCTTACAGGAGGTACAACATCTCTCTAGAGTAACTTGATGTGCAGGGAAGGACCCCTTTTGTCAGACTTGGCATGGAGTAGAAGCAGTTATCAATATGCATTAAACAAATATAATTCAGAGCAGTTGCTTATGAGAAAAGCCTTAAAAAGACTGTAGAATCATAACCTTTTTTGTAGGTTGTAGATGATTTGTAGCAGATGAAATCCAAAGTATTGGGATGTAAACATGTCTCATAGATCTCTAGTGGTGTTATGTTAATAGGGATAACTGATGATTAATGCTATTCTACACTCTGCAGCATTTTAGAACAGAAATAGGTCTCCAGATTAGCCAGTTCAATTCCTTCATTATACAGATGAATAAACTGAGGCCCAACGGGATTAAATGATTCATCAAATATTACATGTCTAATTAACAGCAGGAGGGCGGTTATAATGTGGTTCTCCTGACAGTCAATTCAACTCACCAGACTTGTGGATGTACCTTTCATATGAAAAGAACTTTTCTTACTGATGTGAGATATAAAAAGATATAGAGCCCACAAACCCCACCTTTAAGGACAGAACAATGAAGGAATAAGACAAGTATAAAGCTAACTATAATGCAAAGAAAAGGAAAATATTAGCTTTTATGGGTTCAAAGGATGGAGAAGAGAAATTTGCTATAATTTCTTGCTATCCTACACAGTAATGATTCCTTTTTCACAACTATAATAGAACAATGATTTGAAAAGGACCTCAGAAAACCCACTGAGTTCATCAGGTGACTATCTAAATTAAGGGTGACCAACGTATGCTTTAGGATGTACAGTTCTTCAAAATGTAGGTATACTGCCTAAAGCAAAAGGAGTAAAATTGCTGTTACAATGAAATAGTACTGCATTTTAAAGTAATATGTATTTTGTTAAAAATCTCAAATGAGAACAATGTAAAGAAATATCACTACTTTCAAAACGACCAATGATTCTTTTTTTCTTAGCAATAAAAAAAATACTGTATTATACAACTCTGGTGATTCTGCAGCCCATTGTTTATCATATTGGTCATTTTTTTTGGACAAAATTTTATGTCTGATGACCTTAACAAATCTCTTATGTACTTGAACATACTAGACTCCATTAGATTTTTATAGGATCATTTTTGCAAAGTATCAAGGCTAGTTTACATCTACCTGTTTTTTGTTAATCCTGTAAGTTTAGAATTTTCTACAAATTTCATAAGCAGATTCCAAACTCTGTAATTGAAATTCTCAACAGAGATGGTGAATGGAAACCATCTTTATAGGAGAGTATCCTTTCCTATGAAGAACATCATTAATGGATCCCAAATAATTTAATACTGGATAGTTCATCTTTAGATAAGACACTTGATTTAATGGGTTATGCAAATAAAAGGACTACAGTTAAGAGCACTTTTCCTAACTTGGCTTTAAAAGCATGTCTAGTTCATCAATTATATATTGTTTACTCACTGAAGATCCATGTATAATACACTGAAGATTAATGTATAATCAGTGAGTCACTCACAAAAGTTAACTCAAATGCCATTTGAAATTAGACATTATCTGAGAAGAAGTTGATCAATTTTGTCCAGACACAGATCAACATTAAGGACCAATGAAAGCCAAAATAAACCAGTATGAAAGAAAAGGAAAAATCTACTCTTAATTGGTACAAATGTGAAGTGATCTTTAATAAACATAAATACAGACATTCACAGAATTAATTGATAGAGGTGTATTCTATACATTAAATAATGCTCAACAATGGCTTCATGTTTTTATGTTAAATATTCTTTTTCTTGAAGTGCCAAAGCACTGTGAACAAACTCCTAACAGAAATGTGACTTCTCACAAAAAAGGACTTAAAATATATTTGCCACCACTGAGGTGAGAACAAGCAGATCGCCACAGAGAGGGTGCAGCCATCAAAGGGAATGTGTGAAATGCGCACAGCCAACATTGTGCAAAACACATTAAAGAAATGTGCTTTGATTTTTTTTTCAGGAAATCAAGTGACAAAGACGCCATCCACAAAGACTATATATTGAAGAAATACCTAGGACAGAATTCAGTAATAAATGCCAGAAGTAAAACTTGGACATGCCTGTATGGACTGACCAATACAGAATAATGTATAACATTGATAGGATTCCTACTAGACTCTGTAACGTACTATACTCTGTTGTTAGCCATACTGATACTGGGTAAAAGTTCTCATCAACTCCTTTGAAAAATGGAACAGGCCCTGAAATTCTAGTACCCATCATATGTAAACATACCTAACAGAATGAAATTCCAGTTGGTGTATAATATGTCACCCTTTCCCCCCAAGAGTTAGTATCATTTGAACATGATGACTTACTCCAGTAGAAAGATAGTATTAATTGGAGCTTTTTGGAAAATATGGTGTTAAAAACAAAAACAAAAACAAACTACTTCCATTACTTGTGAAATGATTAAGTTTTGAGAATTTAACATATGTGCCTCATGGAAAATATTTCCAATCCCTGGGATGAATCCTGGTTGGTTTAAGGATGGGCCTGTGTCCTAAAAAGTTTCAATCTCAGTGAATCTCAGAACTCTTGCTTCAAATGCTGGATAAAAGCCTCCTCTCTCTCAAACCTGTAGTATGTCAAGAGAGTCTAAAGACAATGACATTCATTTTGTCCCTATGGGCATTTCCATAGCTTGAGTTGGGATCCAACACACAGAGGAAAGAAAACTTCAGGAAGTGACAGGAAGCTCCTGGATTCAGCTAACCCTGAAGCTAACCCATCATGGATTTACTGCTACACAAGCCAGTACATTTTCCTACTTTTAGTCCATTTACCATTAGGTGTTCTGATTCTTGCACCAATGGCATCCTGAATGATGTAGTCCTTTAACTCTCTGTACAATGTAAAAGCTCGGTAGCCTTGCTCCAGGCTTCCAATGCTTGTTACTAGCCACCTTCTCATATTCACCCTTTTTTTCAGCTATAAAATATCACTGGAAGTTCCCTGAATGCATTGTGCTATTTTGGATCTCTGTATCTTTGTATGTACATGTTTATCCCTTTCCTAGGAATGTCCCTGTCTCCTTTCTTGGCTTATCTAATTCTATTTATTCTCCAAAGTTTTTGTCCTCTGTGATGTCCCTAAGATTTTCTGGCCCATCTCCCACTTGACTTAGATGCCCTTTCTATGTGTGTCCATGGCTTACCTTTACCATGGTATTTATCTTTTATCATAATTTATTCTTCCTAACTGGACTAAAAACTCCTCATAAGATATTTAGTTTTTTTTTCTTTTTTCTTTTTTCTTTTTTTTTTGTTTTTTTGTTGTTAGTACCTAAACTAACACTTGTTGATGTTCAAATGTTGGCTGAATTAATGAGTGTACCAGATAATAAAAGAAAAACAATAAACCTAATTCCAGCTTAGGATAAATGTTTTCCTTTAATTTGGCTTTGTTTTGTTTGGTTTGGTTTAGGTTTTTAGTAAGAGAGAAAACATAATGGATTTTAATGACTTGGAATGTGTTTTATATTTTGATACAGTTTATTAACCCTTAGAGATAGGTAACCAGATAGAAAACTTAATTACGGATGAGTTACCTTCTCTTGCTACTCACCATTAGTCACTAGAGAGAAATAAGCAATAGAAATTGAATGAATTAGTAAAAACTTACATTGTTATTTGAAAACTCTGAAAGCACAATTTACATGATGATGTCAAGCTTATTTAGGCTGAGTCTACAAATATAAAATTAAAAAGGGGGAATTTGAAGGTTAATTATGGTAAATAGCTTCATATTAGTTGGTATGGTAAATGTTTTTGTATTAGTTGACCTTTCTGAGGTTGCCAGAAAAGATTGCCTTCACTAAGTGGTTCTAAAACGTTACTACTCTCGGCCCCAGTCATTCCATGACCTGAACATTTAGTGGCCCTCAGTGAGAATGTCAGTATCATCTTAGAAATGACTAGAGCTCAAAACCTATTCAGGTTTTTAGATGATGACTGATGATGTCTTTTTCAGATAATATACACAGTAGGGGAAAATTCTTAGTGAGGCTTTTTAAAAAATTTTTTACAGTGAAGCTTGCCAAATTCGCCTCTGCATATTCTAAAGTTGGTTTTGGCCTGTTTGTTATCATTCATCTAAGTGTCAGTCAGGGTCCTTCCTCATAGGAAACAGATGGCTCAGTGCATCAAAGTAACGAAAGTAAGGTTTATTTACAAAGGGCCTAATGCCCAAGGTGTGAATGGAGTTTAGGAAACTAGATCATGCAGGGACCTGAGACCAACTGCAAAAGAACTCTTATTCCCCTTTGCACCCTGTGTGCAGAGAGCTGAGAGAAGGACTCACCAGGAAAAGAGTGAGGACAGAAGTCACCTGGGGAAGAGCAGGAATTTCCCATTGAGGGCATAGCCCGCCCTAGGCAACCTCAGCAGAATGGAGCCAAAGGAACACGTTTCCTGACATCATTCTCTTCACTGCTTCCTGTCTTCTGCTGGACTCCCCTTCGATGGGAAGTCAGAGGGTGTGGGAGGTTTTTTGTTGTAGTACAAAATGAGTTAGCTTTTTTTTTTTTTTTTTTTTGGCCTGTCAGTGCCCAATATTGCCTTTGTCTGGGTGAAAAGATTGTGTCTGCAACCAGTGAACAGTCTCATCACCTAGTATATCATCATGAGGTAATATCAATTCGGTCATCGTCCTTTCCAAAGTCTAAAATGTTAGCTACTACTGCTATTCTTCATATAGGAAATTCATGGGGAAAAGAGAAGAAAAAATGAAGTACATAAAGCACAGCTTCTAAGTTCTCTCTCTGTAGTCAGCCACTAGCAAAACTTGGTTATCGTAACTGCCTACTTCCACCACCCATTTCCATGTCTCTTTATTCTCTGCAAGCACTTCTGCTGGATGAGGGTTTTTTAACTGCTGAGATTATTTGAAACTTCATTCCTCATTCTGTGAATCAGCCTTGTACGCTCAGTCCTGGCTATGCTGGGTTCTAACTCTCTTTTGGGTCCACTGGTGGCTGAGAGTCTGAAGAGAGTCAATATTTGCTTCTAAGGTGAGGACAGTTCAAAAGAATTTGGAGATTCATAGTCCTTAACTTCATCTATGTCTACGTGTATGTCCCATCCAATGAGACAGGGTTCCACTGTTTACTGGGAATTGCTTTTCCCTTAGCATATTAAGGGATCTGGCCAGTCCAGTTTATAATTAGTGCTATGACTCTGCAATCTTCACAATCATAGCCTGAGCTTGGTTGTCATCTGTGTCTTTCAAAGTTACTCAGGAAACCTTGTGACTCAGCAGATTCCTAATTACGTGTTGAGAGCCTTAATTCTCTTTTTCCCTATCTGTATTCTCTAGGACTATAAGAAGAAGCTAAGTGACTCTAAAAATATTAATGATCAGAGCAGCTAAGTGCCACAGCCACTTGATCTTCACCAGCTTATCATCCCATGAAACCGTAGCGATAACCTGAATATTGATACTGCTATAAGATGCCAAGAATTACCCCCATCTGACTCTGCACACCCCCAGCAAAGAGGTTACCCCTACACTCCTCACATATGTGGCAGACCGATCCTAGAATCTCATTTCAAGGCATCTGTTTCCTGGGGCCACCTTTGTACCAACTAATGTTATCAGCCAAGGTTCTTCCAGAAAAGAGAGTAGATAAGTATTTATTCACAAAATGACATATTATAAAAGTTTGGAGTGGAGGTTGTGGTCTGTTGAGATAGAGGAGGAGTGGGAGGTTTCACGACTCTCAAACCCAAAGGGCTGAGGAGAGGGAGAGATTAGCAGGACCTGGAAGAAATAAAGTCCCAAACTCATCCAAAAGCCAGAGTACTCCAAAGCCCTAGTAATGTAGTTGATGCAGGCCCATTTTTGAGGTAGAGGGCAGATGAGAAAAAAGGGAATGGCTCTGGATGGTCACCCATAAATATATGACACATGGCATTATCTTTCTCTCCTCAAAATCACATTCCTGTCCTCCTTCTAAACTATGTGACCTCACCTTTTCCTTGAACTATATGATTTAATTAATCTATTGTCTCCAGTTTCCCATTTTTTTGCATATTTCTGTGATAGTATATTAAAACCATGCTAATTTTTGTGTTTTCTAAATGTGCTCTGATACTTTCTTATACTCTTACATAGGTACCTATAAATATACACATTTACATATGTTTTCCATTTGGATATAACCAGTGACAATGTCTTTCTTGTATGTTATTTGGATCATGTCATAGACATGTGCACAATTGATACTGTACATGCATTAATGACTTAAGTTTAAAAGGTGAGAATTAATAATTTGAACTTGGAATTACATATAGTTCTAAGGATTATATATTTTTCTTCCCTTTTCTCTCCTAATACAGCATTCTTTCTCTGATTTAAAACTTTCAATTTTCAACTTATTTTATCATCTGGAAGAAATGTTGGCTCTGAAAATGAAATTTATGAAAGCATAGCTTTCAAACAGTGGCAAGAGATATTTTTAATCTTAAGGAGTTCACGGTGTTTTTTTTTTTTTTTTTTTTTCCATCTTGTTTCAGCAATGAATTCTGATTTTCTTATTAGGAATTAGGGTTTTTAATAAAAATCCCTTTTAATTACCTCAAATTTTTATTTGAAAAAGAGTGGTCTTATCTACATAATTCCCCAAAGAAAAATCATAACAGACCACAACGAAGTTATTTAAAAACCAGGGATATACATTAGCCATCTTGATGTCTAGTCCAGATAATTTTACCTCTGAACATTCTAAGTGCAATAATAATGAAATAGAAGGTAACTATCCTAAAATAGCTTTTTGAAAAGATGATTTTATATCTGTAAAATGTCACTGATATATTGACGTTGGAAATAAATTCATAGTAATGATGTTCGAAGTCCATTTTCATTTATAGCAACTTAAAACTCAGATGGCAATGATATTATCATGGTTTCCAGATTCATAAATCACCATCAGTCATTTCCATAATGTTTAATGTTTGTTTTCCAAGGACCTCAAATTAATCCATAGATAGACCATTAATATTTTGGACATAGAATATCTGTATAACTTTACAATGTGAAAAGTAAAATAAGAACATATTCTTGACACTGAGGTGATTTACTTCAAGTCATATTCCATGTCTCTGAGAAAGAAATAAATAGAAACTTCGAAATTGTGGTTCCAGATTCTCTACTGTGGCCATTTAGCCTTCCATATTTCTATTTTATACTTTAGTACAGCTTTACGATTTTAATCAGTCCTCTTTATTGGCTCAGAAGTTATAGCAGACTTGCCCTTTGTATACCACTTAGGTTTTGTGGAGCATCGTTTAAATAATGCTGCTTTCAAATCTACATATATATGCAGAATAATGGGTTTCTGCCATTCTATACAAGCTGAGATAAATATCAAGGAATATATGTAAACTTAAGCTATCTCCTCTTTCTAGTTTTGAGAGACTGAGGGCAGATGGGTAGATTTATTTTATTTTCCCTAACAAAAAAAGAAAAGAAAAGAAAAATCTTACTTTAAGCATGTCAGTACCTAAATAATCAATATGGAACCCCCAAAATAGTTTTAGAACCAAATATCTTTCTTCTTGGCCAAAAATGAGATTGACATAAGCCTCTGTAGATACAAAGTGATTTTCAAACTCTGCATAAAGCTTGGCTTATGATAACTTTAAATAATAAGGACATATCTGATGTTAAAATAACAGTAAATATGAGTTGGAATTTATTAGCAACAAAGCATTTGCCGATGGATCTGGATAGGAAGTGGTTTTTTAGAAGGTAATCATATGCTTCTGATTGTGATGTAGTAGCACACTGTATGCTGAAAGGCAACGTGACCAACTAAAGGAGATTGAGCAATAAAAAAAAAAATGGAAAAAGAATTAATGGCAGGCAGGACAATTTGGAACCTTTGAGAAAACATCTTTTAACCTGTTTTTGTATTCTTAACCTGGAAGAACACCGATAGGAATCCAGTGAAATTAAAATGTGGCAGAAATGTTTCCAGAAGTGATGGGAAGGGGCCAGGATGTAAGACAATGGCTTTGCCTGCCACGCTGGCCCAAAGGTAGGCCCAGAAAAAAGGCCTCGCATTCCAGAGGTCCTCCCTTGACTCCCAGACTCACATTTTCCCCACTGCACCGTGCGTGTCCAGTAAGCATTGCCTAAGAAAACATTGGCAAAAAGGCCAACTTGGATTAGAAATTGGTTTGTCTGAAGTCAGAGTTCACAGTTTTTACCACATTATTCTCCTGTTCAAAAAAATCCTTCAGTGGCCTTCCTTTTAAATATGCTGTGTTAACAAAGTACATCATTCTCTTGGCATTCCATTTAGACTTGCTCAGCCTTGCCAGTTTCATCTCCCACTACTTCCCTACAGGAAAGCTCTGTTGCATCCAAATCATTCCATCGCTTAGCATTTGTGCTCTACTTCCTGTGCACACGTTCTCTGAGGCTGTTCCTCCATCTGGAAGCCCCACTTCTGTCCTCCCTTTATTTCAATCTTACCCAACATGCACTGCTGAGGTCCAAAACCCATCTCTTTGTACATGTTCCCTGGAGAGACCAGACAGTCCTAGTCCTCATTTCCATTTCTGGCCACCGTTCAGTACACATTCTTAAGACCACTTATTTGGCCTTTATCAGGTTCTAGTTAGTGTTGTGTACTGTCTTTCCTGGAAAACCTCTACCATGTTGCAACACACCACATCATACCACAGTGCCTCCCTCATAAGGGATTAAATGAATAAGTTCTCATAAAGTGTCATGTATAACGCAGGCCCTTCGTATACAGCTTACAGGGGCTTTTCCTTATCTTATCTCTCATCGTGAAATTTTAAATAAACAAGCTCTTATATTCTCAGACTATAGTATTTACAGAGAGCCTTTACATAGGATATTTTATTTCACAATATCCTTAGAGGAAGGCAGATATCATGAATTTTACTTTACAGATGAAGAAGCTGAACCAGGAAATCATGAGTGATCCGCCCAAGGTCACACTGACTGAAGGTCAGGTATGAAGATTTAGAGTCATTTTTTTTTCTCTAGCATTTGCTAATGCTCATTTTGCTTAATAGTTTTGTCCTTGTAGCTGATCATTTTAATTTTGTGGTTTTAAGCATTGTGATTTGGAATATGGATAAATCAGGAAAATGATAGGAAAAAAATACTAAAGATCACAGAGACACAAAGCTAATAAAGCTAATTAAAGTATATGATTAGTACTTTAAGTGACTTGGCAATCGATGTAAAACAAGAAAGAGAATGAGAGAACGCTTAATGTTGAATGAAATCACGAAGACTAAGCAAATATGGTGTAAATAACAATGAGATGAAAGTTAAGGAACAATGGTTTTGAGTGAGGTATGTTGGAGTTCTTTTACTGAATTTTAAATCATGTGCTGCATGATGAAAAGAAATATACAAAATCCATTAAAAGTTAGAAGACTATGTATTCACAAGTTATGGATTCCATTGACTAACCCCTTCTGATGTTGAATTGCCAACCTTTCTTAAATGCAAACCATGGGTCAGGCATTGTCCTAAGTACTTTTCATGGATTATCCACTGTTCGTCACAACAGCATTCAGAGGTATTATTATCCCGACTTTTTCAGGGAAACTGAGGTGAAGTCCAGGTATAGATACAGATGAGATTTTCTACATACACTGTCTAACCTCTAAGCCCAAGCTAAACTTTGCATAATCACCCTTGTAATCAGAACCCTGAACCAGAAAATCTGAACCTAATGATTCAAATCCATTTTCAGTTAAGTAAATATATTTGAGCTGAACGATGTTTCTTAATTGTTCATTTGTTTAAAAAATATTAAAACCTCTTGTGTTTTTGCTAGGACTGCATACAACTTCAATGACGTAACATTTCTCTAGAGAACTTAAATGTCAAGTTTGGGACAAAATAGTCTGCAGCACAAGCTCCTCTGTGCTTTGCAGTGTCTGCACATCTGTTTGCTGCCACACGTGTAAGAAATGAACACATGTGGCTCAGTTAGGATTGCCAAACGTCTCTGATTGTGAAAGGCGACATTTACTTTAGAAGGACATCTAGGTCTCAGTGGTCTCCTCAGTGGTTGAACAGAACCATAAATGCATTAACAATTTTTAGGAAATGTAACTCAGTTTTTCCCCCTTAAAAAAGTGGCTGTCACCCTGGCAGATTATCCTTCTTCATGCACGTTTGTGTTTGTGACCTCCCTTGCAGCATTGGCAATGAACAGCAAGAACTAACAAAAGGTCATTGTCACACAGACCTAGGTCTGAATCTCAGTCCTTCTTTTACTGGTCTTAGGTTTTTACTGAACTTCTCTGAATTTCAGTTTCCTCATCTGTAAACTATAGAACCTAATTCATGGGATTTAGGTGAGGATAAAATAAAGGAATAGGTACAAAATCTAGGGATCATGGTTAACACAGGCTCCATAAATATTCACTTAACAAATAATTGCCAAGGAAATACCAGGCACATATATAGAAAATGGATTTTTTAAAAATACAAATATATCAATATAGTTGTTGGAGAATATAAAATCACAAATACTTTCTTTTTCCCTTTTGATTCTAATTTTCTGTTTCTTCCAGAAATTTCATTTGAAAATAAGATTTTGCTGTGGTCTGAGACTGAGGATACCATGTTACTGACAGTAGCAAGAAATCTCAGCATACAGAGGTTGACATCAATATTCGTCTCAGTTCACTCAGAAGAAATCAGATATATTCTCTTGAAGTTTAATATATATTTTTAAAGATTTGATTTGTTTATTTGAAACAGGGAGAATGAACACAGTGGGCGAGAGGGGCAGAGGAAGGGGGAAGAAGCAGACTTCTTGCTGAGCAGAGAGCCTGACACTGGGCTCCATCCAGCCCAGGATCATGACCTGAGCTGAAGGCAGGTTCTTAACTGACTGAGACACCAAGACACCCCTTTGAAGTTTTATATTAAATTCATTTTAGCAACCAATTTTATTTCTCCAGTTAATTCTGTGAACTTCTTTCCATTGGCCCAACCACTCACAGTTTCTGAGACTAATTTTCTTTAAGTGTAATGACGTTGAGTATGTCAGTGGAAAAAAAAGTGGCTAAGTATAAAGGACAAAAGAGCTTAAGTTGGTGCACTGAAAACACTGAGCTTGGAAAGATGCTTCTAGCACAGTCTAGGGAAACTCTGAGGCTGTAATTTTAAATAGTCAGTCCAAACCTTTTGGTGAGCGGTGGTCTAAGATGAAGACTATTTTACCTGGCAACACCCCTGTGCAGGGATTGTCAGTCTAGCCAGCAACACTTGCTTTTCTTGTAATTGGTAACCTTCTTTCAGATGCATCTGGTCTCTTCACTAGGAAATCCACTCATAGCACCTGCTGTAGCACCCTGTGAATACCAGCTATTCTTGGCATGAATTTTACTACACTATGATTAAAACAACCCTTACATAGATGGGTCTTTTATAAGTAGATGTAGCTCATAAGGTAATGAGCTGGAAAATGTGAACACAGTACAGTTTCCAGCCAGGTGACCCCTCTTAGGAAGAAAAAATTATGAAACAGGACACTCTGAACCATATTTAGGCATCCTCTTCTGTAATTAGTCCAGTGTAATTTATTGAACATTAGTAAGTGCTTAAAAATTCTTCTTTAGTGGAATCATTGATTCCACTGTAGGTCAAGTCCACGTGGGTCACTTCTTCCCACCAAACTTTAAACAGCTGACAAGTGTAGTGATAGGTGTTTAAAACTAAGTTTCAAGGTCCTCATGGCTCAGTTGGTTAAGCATCTGCCTTCAGCACGGGTCATGATCCCGGGGCCCTGGGATTCAGCCTCGCACGTTGGGCTCCCTGCTCCCTCTGCCCCTCTCCACTGCCTGCTTCTCCCTCTCTCTCTCTCTACCCCTCCAGCCCACTCATGCTCTCTCTCTCTCTCAAATCAATAAATAAAGTCTTTAAACCAAGGTTCAAAGACATAACAGGTGTAGCAAATGTGGTAAGCTAGCAGTGAATCTGCAAAAAAAAAAAAAAAAGCACAAGTTAGATTGCACTAAATTGGATGATAAACCGCAAGTCACCTACTTTTTATCCTTTTCCCCTTGTCCTTTCCATTCTAAATCTCATTTATGAAATTTGTAACCCAGCAGAGAGCTGGGAGCTGAATTTGGATAGATGCTTTCAGTGACAATTTCAGTCAGCAAAAGTCCAAGTCAAGGCAGCTCTCCTCCCACTGCTTCTCATACTTTTCTCTGCTCTTAGTGATTTTTAATGGTTACCAGTGTTTTCTCCCCCCACACACCCCCGCCCCGCAGTTGCAACTGTGACTGTCATTTCCCAGTAGAACTCTCTGTACATCTGATGCCCTTTAACATCCTCAGTTTTCAGAAACCCTTTGAAACCAGAATGCTCAGTGTGACCATCCTTATAGGGCAGTTTGTAACATTTATTACATTCTCTAATCATTCACTGGAAACCTATAACGTTATAAGTACTTCAGATACAGTAGTGAGTAGATGGGATATCTATGACAGGAAGCATACAGTAGGGTAAGGAGAAGCACTCGCTCTATGAAGTTCTCTAACCATGTTGAGCATTCCCACTACTAGCATCTGGAAGTTAACCTGTACATCATGTTCTTTTTGGAACCTTACACACCCTGGAAGCTGATTACACTGCCTTGGACTCCATGTTCCCCTAGAGGGGTTGCCATGACTGCTGATGCTGCCAGGATGCTCAGGCCTCAGAGATCCAGTGTGAAGTCATTCACTCTATCCAGGTCCAAACCCAGGTCACCAGAGGAGATGGTGATTCTTCATGGACTTCAGGATACATGGCATATATAGAAAAGAAAATGCTGATGTATCTTTGATTTTCTCTTAGTTTCCTAAGATAGTTGTACAAAATGAACTAATGACTTTTCAAAACTGAGGGACACTTACCTTGTGTTTCAGTCTTCTCCATGAGTCCTACCCAATGCACCCAAAAATAAAGGATTGTGAAAGAAAATTCACTAGTTTTTCTCTCTGTTGCTTGGCAATTTACATGTTTGAACACAGAGAGACAAAGTGGAGAGGGATTACTATCCAACTCCCTGTGTTTAATCCTATTTCAATGGGTTTAATATAGATTCTATAACTTAAACTTGGATTACTTGGGTTAAAGTAGTGCTATTATCAATTGTTGCTCCATATAAACAAAGCTAATACATAGTTGTGCTGTCATATTTCTCATCTTCTTCTAAACCTTTTAATAATTTATAAAATTAATTCGCATATTCAGAAGCAAACACATAAATCTAAATATATGATATATTAAGACATTTCTTCATGGAGTACCAAAATAATTCCTTTCATATTACATTGTATATCACTGATTATCATTCTAGTTTTGTTTGTTTGCAATATATAGTTCTATTGTTTAAATGCATTGTTTATTTTACAGAAGGTGATAGATGATAGATAAATGATAGCTATTGACATACACATAATTCTATATTCTGCAGAGCATATTTATGTATATCATTTTCTATAGTAATAAATCCAAGAAAGACATCCTAAGTACGAGAGCCTACATTATGCTAACATCAAAAAGCAATAAAATAAAACTTTCCAAAGCTTTCAGCTTTGGAACTCTGAATGTGGTCAACTAAAAATGATTTCCTGTTTCCAGAAAGTTTTTTTTTTTTTTTTCAACAGAAAATCCTCTCTCTGGAAGTATCAGATGTCCTCATAGTTATTTGATACTACTACCCAGAAGAATCTGGGAGAAAAAGAAAAGAAAGAAATTGGGAAAAGCCAACAGAGCACAGGAAACCCCTTTTGGAATTTCAAAGGCAGTGAAATGTGGAATAAGTTAGCTATGCCAAGACGTTTTATATAGAAAGCCTGAAAAACTGAGTAAAAAAAAAAGGAACATTCATATGAAGAACTATATAGCCATTATGCATATAGCTTCATATTATATAAATTAAACTAAAAAAAGAGAATACAATTAAAACCACTTATAAAAGACATTTAGGAAATATTTTAGTATATATAAATGGATGGATATCTAGAATGAACAGGGAACTCTGGAGTAGCCACTCAAATATATTCCTAAAATGCTACAGCTGCTACTGTTGCAGCTTTTCCTAAATTTTTTACACCAAAGGTAGTTGTATTAAGATTCTCTGGAGAAACAGATCCAATGGGATGTGTACACACACAAAACAGGAGATTTATTATGAAGAATTGGCTCACATGATTATGAAGGTTGAGAAGTCCCATAGTCTGCTGTCTGAGAGCTGGAGACCCAAGAAAGCCAGAGATGTAATTCAGTCTGAATCTAAAGGCCTGCGACTCAGAGGAGCCAGGGGTGTAAATCTGAGTCAAAAGGTAGAAGATATGAGATATCCCAGCTCAGCAGTGAGGCAGGAAAAAAGAGAGAGATGTTTTATTCAGGCTTTTGGTGGATTGAATTAGTCCCACCCACCCTGGGGAGGGGAATCTATTTTACTGAGTCTGTTGATTCAAATGAAAATCTCATCCAAAAACACCCTCCCAAGTATACCCAGAAATAATGTTTAATCTGGATACTCCATGGTCAGTCAAATTGACATATAAAATTAACCATCACAGTGGTTAATTATTTCTTAATATTTGCCCAAGGAAAAGATAGTAAATAATTTTAGAGAATAAAATCTTTTATGACATTACCAGTTGGCCTTGTCTCTTGACATGCCATTTTTTATTGCTATTACAAATAAGTAGGAGAGGAGACTTCCAAGGCAAATATCCATATGACAACCTCATAACCCAAAATGAAGCAGAGGAAATTATGCCTCTTGGCCAACAATGGGTGTTTTCGTGCACCTAATCGCAATCTTGCTGAAAATGAAAATATAGTAGAATTCTTGTTCTTTTCAAGCTAATAATTAACTATAAGAAAAAGTGGCTATTGATTTGGAAAGAAAAAAATGGCAACTATAGATAAATTTTGAGTGGATACACTAGTACTTTTTGGATATCTGGTATTCCATCTGAGATTAAAACATAAATTGAGACATTGCTTATGAAAGAAGAGTTAACCAAAACTAATATATATGTCAATGTAAAGCACGTTACAGGGTATGTAAACACCCTGTAGTTGTTCAATAAAGTTTGAGGTTTTATTTTTTAGTTATTTATATTTTAAATATTTTTATTTATTTATTTTAGAGAGACAAAGATAGCACAAACAGCGAGAAGAGGGAGAAGCAGGCTCCTTGTTGAGCAGGGAGCTCGATGTGGAACTCGATCCCAGGACCCTGGGATCATGACCTGAGCTGAAGACAGACACTTAAATGACTGAGCCGCCCAGGTGCCCATGTTTGGGGTTTTATAGACTGAGTTTGAACTCTGTCTAAAGACTACTCATACCATATCATATATTGGAAAGTTGCTAAGAGAGTGCATCTTAAAAGTTCTCATCACAATAAAAAAAAAAAAACTGTAACTATGAAGATGATGCATATTTAACTTAATGTGGTAATCATTTCATGATGCATACATATATTTTTTCCTTTGTATGAAAGGTTTTAATGAATTATGAGCCATAGCCATTACAGACTTTAAGCCTTAATATTTCTTTCCTATGTAGAACCAGATAATGGAAACAGCCTATGTCATGTATGACAGAAGACAATGGTATGAATAAGAGTAATAGTAATATTTATCTACACATCTGCAAGCTTCACTAAAGTTAAGAACCGAGAAGAATACTGCGGTGTCCCAAGTCAATATAGTAAATTTAATTACACATTTTCTATCCTCATAGCTTCCGTTGCAATATAACAAATACTACTTTGCTTTTATTATGATGTGATATACCTACAGCTTATACCCTCTTATATGTCAGTGATATCTCAGTAAAACTGGAAAAAATAAAATCCTTGTGGAAAGGGGGGAAAAAGACTATTCAGTGCTTTGCTAACAGTTTACACATAATTTACATATTCACTTGCTATTTTTGAATATATTTACTTCTTTAAGAAGAATTTTATTTTGGAAAAGAAGTGTGGGAAAAGAATAGTGAGGGTGCCTTTGCTGTACTCTACATTAAATATATAATTTTAATAATTTAAAAGCTGCATAACTGACACTATAATAGAGGGAATTAGTGTAAAATACTAGAAGACCCACAAGTAACTGAGTATGTATGAGAATCTCCTATATGGTATGGGTGCCATTACAAATGACTAAGAAAGGTAAGTTTATTTGGTAAGTGAGCTAGCCAATCACTTGAGGAAAAAAAAAGGATACTTACCTCATGCCATGTAGCAAAATAAATTACAAATGTACCAAAATTTAAATACAAAAAATCAAATAAATAAATACAAAAAATCAAAATCCTAAAATACTACAAGAAATATAATGGGTATGTGATTTTAGGTGAGAAATAGTACTTTGAATCTTAAGTAATATATTTATGAAAATTAGCCATACTTTCCAAAACAGACACAAATTTAGTGAGAAGAGTAGCATTGTTTTACATTTTTGCAAATCTCTTTAATGTCTGGCTTAATAGAAAACATCTGGATTCTCATATCGGCCTCTGCATTCATCTGTGGTGATATCATATGTCATGTAGCTTCTGGAAAACTCCACTGTAAACTTGCGAAAGAATAAAAGTGAAAAGGCAGATATATCTTGGTATTATTATGAAAATAGTTTTGACCTTTTAGTCCTCCAGAAGGGGTCTCCGGGACACTAAAGGGATTCTGAATCAGACTTTGAGAACAACTGTTACAGAGTAATGTTAATTTTTAAATTGATTATATCTCTAAGGGATCATTTCATTTGCATCGCTATGGAAAAGACTCCTCTGCATTACCTGTAGTCTCCTGCAAGTTTTCAGTTTGCTATCCCTATGGAGTTGCAAAATAGCCTAGGCAATCAAGGATTACACTCTTCAAGATCCATATCTCCTAAAAGGACACCTTATTTCTTCTGCCCATTTCTCAATCTATCCTCCCCCTGAACACTTTGTATCACCAATCTCTGCTACATTAAATATGCTTATATGCAAAATTCATGAGTTAGGGAAATTTCTGGATGGTAATAAAACGAGAAGGAAAGAAAACTGAACTGCTTCCAACATAGTTAATGCGGTTACTCTTTATACTCCCACACTCAGATGCTCACTAAATGCCTTCCTTCTGAATTCTCTTTTCTATCAGAGGAAGTTCTTCTTCATCTTCTTACTTCAATCCTTTACCCCTTGTTTGGGAAATCTTACTACTTTCTTCAACAGGCAGAAATTTCTCTTTTTGGTCTTTTTTATGTCTAACCACTTAAATGGCCTCTCTAACTCTGGTCATATCTTTATGAGAATATCTTTTGTTCAAGAAGTTGAGATGCATTCTCAATTCATGATTAAAAGTAAATATGATTGTTTCAATTCAGTTTTAGTACCTAGTCCAGAAGAAAACATGGTTTCTTTTCACACTTGATCGTTTAGTAGGTAATGCTCATCCAGGTGAGCACTAAGATTATAAAACCGAATCTGAAAGCCCAAAGTACATGCATGCAGATATAGTGAAAAATGAAAGTCTATTTTTAATCTTTACTTTGCCCATTCTTTTTAGAACATTAGGCTCCACTATAAGTATTTTAAGAACCATTTGACCTTAACATGCCCCAACTGAGTGTTATATCATTCCGAAAACATCATTTTAAAGACGAGTGCAGTAGCCTTAGTTTCCCTCCTAAGAAGTAGCAGCTCCAATTAAATTCTTTGATTTCCCCTTCTAAAAGTATGTTCTTGAAAAGGGAGGAAACATAGTAGGGCTAGGCTCCAGTTTATATATAATAAATGCACTAAATTTACACCAACAATGTCAATATGAATAAGATTGGGCAGTCCAGACATTTGAAAATTTACCAACATTGCACTACCCTATTTTGTCGTTTTTATTATGGTAGGGAGGACAAGTCAGTGCCTATTCTCACTACCAATAATCTTAGGAAGCTATTAATCCTAAATCTGACCTTGAGATTATAGGAACCCACTCTTCCTTCATATTCTCATTATAAAACCAGAGTCATGAGGATGTCCAAGTGTGATTCAAGAAATAAGAAATGAGCTAACTTTGACCACAAGAAGCAGACTTTAATGAGTTGTACCATAAAATCCCTCCTCCTCCTTCTCCTCCTCTTATTCTTCCTTCTTTAATCCTAAATCTGACCTTGAGATTATAGGAACCCACTCTTCCTTCATATTCTCATTATAAAACCAGAGTCATGAGGATGTCCAAGTGTGATTAGAGAAGACTCTTCCTTCTTTTTTTGTTTCATGAATAGAAGGAGAAATGGCAGCAATATGAAGCTTCTACTCTGAATAAGAATTGGCAAGTTCTGACCCGTGATCAAATCTGACCCTCTGTCAGCTTTCTTTCTTTTAAGATTTATTTATTTATTTGACACAGAAAGAGAAAGACAAAACTCAAGTAGGGGAAGCAGCAGAGGGAGAAGGAGAAGCAGACTTTCTGCTGAGCAGGGAGCCCAACACTGGAGTCCAGGACCCCGGGACTAGGACCTGAACCTAAGGGAGACACCTAACTGACTGAGCCACCCAGGCACCCCTCTGCCTGGTTTTGTACAGCCCATGAGCTAAGAATATTTTTATGTTTTTAAATGGTTGAGATTAACTCAAAAGAATAGTATTTCATGACACATGAAATTCAAATGTCAGTATTCATAAATAAAATAAAATTGGAAAACAGCCACATTCGTTTGTTTATGTATCATATGTTGTTGCTTTCATTCTATATTGGCAAAGCTAAATAGTTACAAGAGAGACCTTATATGACACCCTCATCACTCCACATTCCTTCTCAGTGCACTGAAAATCACAGTGTTGTAATTATAACTCAACAGCATTTCAAATGTCATGCATATTGCTGTACCACAGGATGATTTTTTATAAAATTACCTGCGTGTACCTCTCATGTCAACATAAGAGAAAAAGAGAAAATTGGACTTTGAAAGTTATGTTTTTAAGGTACAGTAGAGTATGGGTTATTTATTATTGCATTAGATAGTGAGTGATGGTGTTTATCATGTAGTGACACTACTATGCTGAAAGAGTACAGTATACATCAATATTATCTGACTAAGCATACTAGACAACATTTCAATGAAAAACAATGATCAGAAAAATTAGAAAATTTAATGTGGAATATTTTATCTGAGCCTAATTTTTTTCACAGAAAATAAGAAATGAAAAAAGACTGCAACCAAAGTGAGTATCCAGATTGCTCACTTGTTAGCCAAGTCAGGGTAGGTACTTGCAAATGGTGTATTAATTAGATTGTATTTAAAAAAAATAATTAGATTGTATTTGATTGTGGCAGTTGAAGAAATGCACCTAGAGAAAATGAATCTGTTTCAGCCTTTTGGTGAGAATATTCCTTCAAAGAGTTGAAGATACTGGAAGCAACTTCAATACTCAGTTGAAAAATAAAGGAAATGATTTTCAGTGGTTTCCCTTGGTTCCTGATGAATTAACAGGTATCACCAATACTCAGTTGTTATTCATTTGAGGAATCAATACTGAGTCTGACACGACTAAAGAATTGGGGTCTGTGAACCTCCTGTGTGGGATATTATAGGAAAGAATATTTTCTTTCCAAACTGAAAAGTCACTCATTCAGTACAATCTGCAGTGGAATCTGCTAAGATATGTTACACTTAATGGTGGAAATAAATATGTGTGGAGCAGGAAGTGGCTTCTTCGGACAAATTCACCAAGCTTGTGAAATTTCTCAAACAAGAACTGCCCTAGATCTGTGTTTTCAATACTAAATAGCATTGGAAGTTAGCTTTTGCTGTGGCCTTGATAATATCTCTTAATCAATTAAATCTAAAATTTCAAGGCAATACAGAGTTTATATGTGAAACATACTGCAGTGAAGTCATTTTGACAACTAATGTTTTCTTGAATCACAAATAATTTTAAGCTGCTTATACACATCATGTGCTGGCAAAAGTTAAAACAAGAGTCAAGATTTCTCTCTCCATACAAATTTGCAGCACGTGTATTTTTTAAGCTCAAACTACAGCTCCAGCAGCACTTTTTAGACCTCAATGCAAGTGGAGAGGAAACTTTATTATTTCAAAATACATTTAACTCTGCAATTGAAAATCTTTCACCTACCCTTCAGTTGGAAGTGATTAATCTGAAATGTAATGACATGCTAAAAGGCAAACATCAAAAGAAGAATCTAATAGAATTTTGTTAATGTATTTCAAGTTTTAAATATGATTAAAATCATATGCTAGTGGATTGATAACAGTATTTGGCAGTACTATCTCTGTGAAAAGACATTCTGAAAGATGAAATACGTAAAAGCTCATTACAGATACCATTAACAGATGAATATTTGCCGTTGATTTTGATGATAGGGAACACTAACTTTGAACTCCATTTAACCAAAATGCTACACTCCTCCCCCAAAAAACAGAATTCCATTCTTTTCATTTGCAGTCCTGTGTCACAAAACATTACTTTGTAGTTCTCAAAATAATTGTCTACTCTAGTATGAAATCATTATTATTATTATATTTGCATTTATCAATACAGAACTGTAGACTTTATCTTATTTTATAAGATAATATCCCTAATATTTTCTCTTAGCCCATAAATCTAAAAATATTTATTATCTGGATCCTTACAAAAGTAGTTTGCTGACTTCTGATCTAAGTGAAGTATATTTAAATTCTGGTTCCATTAGCAGAATGCAGGGGGACCTGACGACAAAGAAGGTGTTGGAAGCCACAGACCATTGAATTTGGGATGGTCACTGTCTTGAGAACTACAAGGAGAGAGATTGCTTCAAGACTCATAGCTAAGATTTTCTTCTCCCAAAAGAGAGCAGAGGCTAGCAGAAGGATGGATTCTCCTGTAGTCAGAATTAGCCAGAGATTTTTGAGAATCTTTGGCCACAAGACCCTTAGGGAAGATTGGAACAAAGTCAAGATTTTTAGACTTGCACGAATAAAGAAATGTGACATTATTTTGCTTCCCAAAACTGCTAACACAAGACACTGACTATACATACATAGAAAAGATTCTGAAGGGTGCCCATCAACATGTTCCATAGGTTTCTCTGGGTCAGGGGGTTACAAGTTTTTCTACTTTTTTTTTTTTCTAATCCTTTTCCCTTTTCTGTGATATTCTAATCCTTTTCCCTTTTCTGTGATATTGCAACAGTAGATACTTTGGTGTTTTACTTTTTTACTTGTCTCTTATCTTTTTTCCCTGATGTTTCAATAGTAACTATATTTTATTTAAAATTCATACTTTTAAACTTATTTCATTTTAAAGATATTTTCTTATTTACTAATGTTCCAAAGTCATCCTGGGAGAGGACAAATGCTTGCTATTTATTTTCAGATGACTTACAAGAAAAATATATTGTAGTTGAAAGAAAAGAAGATCTCTAGGCTAGCTGTCCTGTTTTCTCTGCAAACATGTTCCTGCATTTTATTTCTTCAAGAAAACAAGATTTTGAAATATTAAAGTAATGTCCACTTAAAAACTTGGAAATAATGTTCTTAGGTAACGAAATATGCCCATATCGTCAGCAAAGAATAAAAGGCACATTGTAGCTAAAAGAAATCTGAGATTGCTTTATCCAGAAAAAAAAAAAGTATATGTAAGACAGTCTGAAAAAAAAAAAAAGGAATTAACAGGCTTCTTGTCATGACATGAAAAACAAGTAAATTTTTTATAAAATGCAAATTTACTTTTGTGTACATTGGTAAAAATTGTCTTATATTTTAAAAATCCAATCCATTTACATGATCTCAGCTTGTTCACATCTTGTAAGTTATGAATTCCTCTTAGATTATGATTTCACGATGTGCCAAATGCCTCACATGCTAAGACAACCATGTGCATGTAACCATGAGCCTGAGAAAGCATCAGGTTCTGAAAGAAATCAGTTGTCCTAGAGCCAAGGAAATCATACGGTCATGCTTCAGGATATTGAGACACTATCATTTTTCCTTCCAATGACTTTGTCTCCATAGAGTTATATATTTATAGGAAACTGTATGTTTGCTCTAAACAGATGTTTGTGTTTGTTTACTCTGTTGACATAGAGAACACTTAGAAATTTTGAATAATTTCAATGTTAAGAGATGGCATTGACCAATAGTGAGTAGCATTAAAGCATACTGTAGGTGCCTAATAAGTAGCATGTATAAAGTCACAAATTTACTTTTTCTGAAACTAAGGTCCATTCTTCTTGTTTTCTTATTAGCTTCCAGTATTTTCAGAAAGAAATAAAAAAGAACTAGAGAAAATCAGAACAGAGACTATTAAAATAGTTTTTCACTTCATTTCCCCACATCTTAGGAAGGACTAAAGTCTTTATCAGACCAGTGTGAGAAGATTATGTCCTGTCTGAATGTAACCAGGCCAGGAAAATAGCCACTTTCTGCTTAGTACTTGTTCGCAACTTCATAATCAAAAAGATGATATTTACCATTCCTAAGCTCTTCAAAGATTTGGAGGATAAAGGAAAACTTTTATAATAATCTCTTTAGAATAGATTTTCATGTGAAGGAAGGAGAGAATCACCACTGTTTTCTCTTTGTCAGCATACCTCTGGGAGGTACATTAGGATTAAGTCTGCTCTAATCACCAGTTGTTGGCTGACAAAGGTGGGCTTTGAACTAATGAGTTCAAACATGGAGTTTGCTCATGTATGAAAAAAGAGAAAACAAGATCAAGTCAAAGTTAGTCTTTATCACTTGTCTGGCAATCAATCGTGGGCCTTCTGTGGAAACCGTTTTACATACAAAATATCTACCTTGATATATTTTATAGAAACGCAAGGTGTGCAT
The DNA here is from genome assembly GCF_053574225.1 of Canis aureus. Classification (NCBI taxonomy): domain Eukaryota; kingdom Metazoa; phylum Chordata; class Mammalia; order Carnivora; family Canidae; genus Canis; species Canis aureus. Next base: position 61,823,387 of record NC_135611.1, on the reverse strand, counting down.
CGAAAACACCTGTCTTTGTTTATCTGCTTGGTTTCCTAAGTTTTAAAAGTAGATCACTTTTTTTTTAAGTATATATTTTTTATCACATCTGATGTCATTATCCTATAATTAAGTCTTTCCTTTCTGTTATAAGGTACAATATAAAATCATGTAGTTGTCACAGAAAGGCTTTCTGAGGATAAGAAAAACATGCCAAATACTATTCGCTTATTAAATAATCTTCTATACTTCATAAATACCTACAGACTGCTTATCCAATTATTTCCTGTAAGGGTAACTTTTAGAATATGCAGTTTAAATAGTCATTTACATTAAATAGTAAAGAGAAGGTTATCAATCTTAAGTAGCGTCAGCTTCCAATTGAACTTTAAGGTCAAATTTGCCATAGTGGGAGCAGCCTTCCCCAGGTAGCATGAGAGACAAGGCTGTGAGTGGGGGAACATAGAGGATAGGAGGCCCAGGAGAAGGAATCCCTTTTCTAAGGTGCATTTTGTTCAGTGTAGTCAAGGGAAGAGGGGTACAAAGCTGATAGTCTGGACCCCTTGTTGTTGCTTTTTTTTAAAGATTTTTAAATTTATTTATTCATGAGACAGAGAGAGAGGTAGAGACATAGGTGGAAGGAGAAGCAGGGTCCCCGAAGGGAGCTTGATACAGAACTCGATCCATGGACCCTGAGATGAAGACCTGAGCCAAAGGCAGGCACTCAACCACTGAGCCACCCAGGTGCCCCATCTGGATCCCTCATAGTAGAAATTTGATTGGCAAAGTTCTTCTCAAAACTGGAATTGGTAAAGGCTTCTTTTATCTCTTCCTATATCTAATCAGTTACTAACTTCTGGTATTTTTACCTTAAAAATTACTCTAGGACACACTGAATAAATATATAACTGTATTAATACATGATGAATGAATAAATAAATGAAGGAAGGAAGGGATGAAGCACATCAATGAAAGCTTTTGAATCCTTATCTCTTGGGTGAGATGCGACATCCTCATTTCTGGGAGATCTGTCCAAACACAACAATGTACCAGTTGATGAGTGGGCCCAGAAATCAGTGTACAATTCTGGAAAAGGGGAATGGTTTGAATCAGGCTTGGTATTGAGGCCTTCATCTGATGAACAGGAAGATACTTAGGAAAACTAGAACAGAAAAGAATGTTGAAACTCACAAACTAGTTAGTAAACACAATTTATCTCTGGCACACAAAGCATCCTGTCTTATTGATGACATGATTTCATTTTAAGTACTACCCCCTGGTGAACTGAGCTTCCTAAAATACTTGTTGATCTACCATGATAATCTCTGTTGGTCTGTGTGTGGTCTCTAGAGGATAGAGTGGAAGGAAGTTTGGAGAAGGAAGAGGCAGGAAACATAAGGTAGAAACCAACCAAATCAATCCAATGTCAACCACTCTTCTTGTTTTACAATATCTTAGACTGTATTTTTTAATTGTTATGCCATTATTATTATTATATTTTATAATTTATTAAACTTCTATGAAATTTATGTTGGCATCATTAAAACCTTTTTCTTTTTCTTTTCTTTTTTTTTTTGACACACAACTAATTTGTTGACCATTTAACCACACAAAAACTGCTGAGTGGCTGTCCTTTTTTAAAGTTCTTGAATTACCTTCCACTCAGCTGAAAGTGAGAAGAAATTATGGGAGGTGAAAAGTTAAGGGGTTTGGATAACTCAGATATACAACGAAGCATTTGGGTGCTTGTCAAGTTCAAGCCCCTTTTTAGTTTTTTATAATATTAGTTATAGGAAAATGTTCAGCTGCCAGGCAGGGCCTGGATATCTTTCATATTTCCATCAGCTGGAAATTAGAAAAAGAAATGCATTCCTTATGAAACACATTATTGAAAGACAAATTATGTAGAAATAGTTTCTCAAATGTTATCTATTTTATATAGGAAGTACCTCTAAGAAAGGCAAAGCAAGTTTTGTTGACAGGGGAGGGGATTTGGGACACCTAATCTGACATGCATGATAATGTTCATTTTGGTTTATTCCACAGCCATGTGCTTTGCTAAAACTCTGCTTACCTTGATTTGGGGTTTCTCATCTTTTCCTTTTCCTGGCTTGGCTTTAGCTTTTAAACTAAAAATAAAAATAAATGAAAGCAGAGAACAATTTTTACAAGCAAGTGTCTTACAAGAAATAACTGTAGTCTCATAAAGTTTTATCTTTTTTGATTTGTTGCAATTTGAGATGTAATAAAACGTAAGGCAAGGTTTAACATCATGTCTCTAAGTCTAAATATAGTACTTTCCTAACTACCTTCATCAATGGAACTCACGAACTTTTAAATTTGAGTATGCCAAGATTTTTAGTGCTGCCAGCATCTGCTAGGATCCTCCTTACAGGTTTTTCAGAGGGACAGAGACTGCACGTAGGAAACTTGGCATCACTTCTATTGTTACCACATTAGATAATGTGTGACAATGTCTAATTTTTCAACAAAAACCATTTCAACAGATACCAGATTTGAAGATAATCTACTAAAATGTAAAGTTCAATATTCTGTATCAGATAGATTATACACAAAATTTTGACTTAAAAAGGTGTAACATTTTAGCTTCAAATATATTTTATAAGCTAAGATTTAAACATATTTAGGTACTTCATATCAGATAATAGAAAACAGTATACCGAGTTTGAATTTTTCCAAGTAAACATGTACTCTGCAAACACTAAACTAACAAGATCATGTTCTCTTTCCTCCAAATGTATTATGTTTTTAAATCAAAGACTTATTTAAAAAAAATAATACTCTTTCTCATGTGGAGGGAAAATTTGTAATCATTCTTATGTGGCAATACGAGGACAGTAATATTAGAAATCTTAACATGTCAGCCTAATGTTTAGTGATTTTGTAAAAGTTCTATGCAGTATCTACTTCACAAACATTTCTGTAAAGAGACTAATTTTTAAATTGAAAAAATCTTCCTTGTATATTAGGGAGAAATTGAATGGCCTCTGAAACTTGTTAGGTCTTACGAAACTAGCAGTTTCTTGGCTAACAAACAATATGCCACTCCAGGCCATTCCTTCCAACTGACTCACTAAGTCAGAGGCAAAGCATGGCGTCTAAATGCCAATGAAGACATGGCCCTTATTTTCATGATACAGTTTCATGTTTTGGATATTCTCATTCTAGTGAAAATCAAATTATGTCTATTTATCACAATCTGGTAGTTCCTTGTGTGTAAATGCTGCATCTTATTTCCCTTTGTATCTCCCCAGGCATCTCTATAGCAGCAGGGGGTAATCCAGTGTTTACTGAATTGAGTTAATCTAAGGTGGGCTATTTTCCTCTTCTAGTAATTGTGACTTCTACGCTGTTGGGTTTGAGTTTTTTGTTTTTTGTTTTTTGTTTTTTGTTTTGTTTTGTTTTGTTTGGTGTGTCCCTGGGTTAGACCATCACTCACTGATTTTTGCCCTACTTAACAGGAGCAGCTTACTAATAAAAAGTTGCCTCTTCGATTTTCAGGCTGAAGTAAATAAACAGCAAAATTTTGGAAAACGCCAGGAAGGGGTAGGAGGCAGCAGGAATGTGCTGTCAGGGATTTTTCTGTCCACTGGGGGATTTGGTGCAGTGGAAGAAAACAGGTTTAAAATTAAGATGAGATCATTTTCAAACTCCTGCCATTTTCCAGAAGTGGCAGCTTTTTACTGAGCTTCGGTTTATCATCTGTGAAATGGGAAGAACAAGGTTTAACCTTTGGAATGTCAAGAAGAGAAAATAAGATGTTACATGTAAAGCATTCAGGATAACACCAAACACAAAAATGGTCACTATTAAAATTTGAATCAGAAGGATTATGGTGTGACAACATAAGAAATTTCTTTTTAGTACACATTCCTAGATAGAAATGACTCAAACTGTCAAAAAGGTTTTGAAGTGCTTCCTCTTAATTCAACAATATATGAAGAAGGCTGACCTCATCCAGAGAATTCACCTGCCAATGAGAAGACAGCCAAGTGCTCCAGCATTACAGAGGGCAACTCCCTGCCCCTCTCCGGGTTGGAGGTCTGTGTGGGAGGCTACATATCTGACCAACATGGTAGAAACAAGCAGCATCCTTTAGGATCAATCACTAAGGCTAAGAGTCCTTAGCAATCTCTATGATAAGACAAAGAATCACACATTGGCTTGTAAAACAAAATCCAACCATAAAAGAAAATGATACCGTATCAACAAAAATGAAAAGACAGACAACAGAAGTTGAATACTAAACTAAAGGAAATCTCAAAGTATAATTAAATATTAAAGGCATCTCACTTCAGGGAGGTGGAACTTAATCTCCTCCTCTACCCCATGGTAAATGTGAGCTGCACTTAATGATTTACTTCCAAGTAATAGGATATGGAAAGATGGGGCAGTAATTTTGCAGCAGAAAAAAACTGACAAAAACTACTTCAGCCAGGTGATAAAGGTTAGCACCGCCAATGAGAACTCATGTCAATAGCACATAACCCTGACAAAGTGTAATAAAGAAGGGCAGTTCACCTCTGTGTACTCTTCCCTGAAACTCATAAGTCCAGTCTAACCATAAGAAAAACATCAGACATACTCAACTTGAGTGGAAGTCTACAAAATACTTTATTAAACTGTTTCTTAGAGCTGTCAATCGCTTCTTGGCCTTTTGGCTAAGATCAAGTGTAGTATCTTAGAGCTGTCGAGATTGTAAAAAACAAGGAAAGAATGAGAAACTGTCACAGACTAGGGAACACAACTAAGTATCATGTCTTATGTTGGATGAGATCCTGGAAGAGAAAAAGGACATTAGTGAAAAAACTTGTGAAATCTGAATAAATCCTAAGGTTTACTTAGTAGAAATGTACCAGTGTTGGTTTCTTAGTGTGGCCGATGTATTCTGGTAACATAAGATGTTAAAAATAGGAAAAACTGCAGGAGAGATATTATTTCTACAATTTTTTAAATAAATCTAAAACTATTCTAAATTTTTTTAAAGATTGTTTTAAAAGAGGAAAAAGTATTTATCAATCAGTTTTTTTCATATGTTGAAAAATTTGCAATCCATAATTGTTTATGACAGTCATGGCAAACATGAAGAGAGAGTAGTATCAAGTTATAGGAAGCTAAACCTTAGAAATACAAATAGTGGAAGACTTTAACACTCCTTTCACAGGTTTGATCTCAAATAGGCAAAACTAAAGATGAAGATAATTATAATAAAATACTTAATGCAGTTAAATTAGAGTACCATATCCATATTAAGGTCCACACAATAGTTAATCATATATAAGGACTTAAAGAAAACTATATAGTCCCAAGATTTGGGAGTGAACAGACCAAAGTAGTTGGCTATAATAAACTTATACCACATACACAAAAATGAATGACAAACCACCAAAAGCACAAAAAAAACATTTTCAGGTTTTGTTTGTTTGTTTAGGGGGAGTGGTAAAGGGAGAGGGAGAGAGAGAATTTTAACCAGATGCCACATCCGATGCAAGGCTCAATCTCACAATCCTGAGATCACAACCTAAGCAGGAGTCAAGAGTTGGATGCTTAATTGACTGAGCCCTCCCAGGGCCCCATTTTTCACATTTTAAAATATTCTCTGATGAAAAAAAGATAAAAGTATCAAACACTTGATACACAGGTTATTTTGAAAATAAAAACAATAGGAGCTTTGTATATCAAAACTTAGATGATGTGGCCAGAGCAGCACTTAAACAAGAATTCTATTTTAATTATACAATGTTTTTAATATTGAAAAGAGACTGAAAGAATGCAAATGTATTCAATTCAAAAAGTCAGGGGGGAAATAAAAAATAAATCCTAGGAAAGAAAGATATATATATATATATATGTATATATATATATATATATATATATATATACATATATATATATATATATACAGAAATCCAGCATTTGAAAATTAGGAGATAGTAGAATTAATAAGCAAACTCAGGATGTGAATCTTTAAGGAAAAAATGTAAATGTAAAGATAATTTTACTTAAAAAGTAAGGTGAAAACAGAAAATTAGAAATGAAGAGAGGGACAAACAATGAAATATGAGCAATTACTATAGAGATCTTTATGGGTGCAAACAGCTCAATATAATGAAAGATTTTCTACACAACGCAAGTTACTTAAATTCACTTAAATAGCCATGTTATAATGTGAACAATCTATAAATTTGCTGCATAGAATATCAGTAGGTTTCCTATATGTGATTCCACCTTTCCTTCTGTGCTGTACTAAGTCTGAGGTTCTAGGACTAAGTATCTGACATGAAGGTGAGTGGGGCTGGTCTTTGCCTATGGTCATGGACCAAAGAGGACCTGGACCTAAATAGTTGCTGGCACAGGTGCGCTCTGAAGTACCAAGTCCATGAGAACAAAAACTGGGTGCAAATAAAAGAGTATATGATATATAAAAGATAAAATGGAGCTGAGATTTTGCTTGGCTAAGCCAAGAAAGATGGTCAAGGAGAGACCAACCCGGGGGAAAAGTATGAGCTATTAACAGCTCAAGCCAATTCACAACTGGAGGTCACTATCAGTTAAAAGGTAATTTTCATAAATTATTTTTATTCAAGGAAAAATCTCAAGGGCAAGAAATAGATTTTTCTAAATTGATGTTTCAAAGAAGAACAGAGAAAATATAGCTTACATCTTTAGCTTGCAAACACCACAATACATCCAACTGGGTTAAATGTGTGTATGCATAAATGAATACATGTGCATGCACATACAATAATAGGAGAGCACTTAAATGAATATCTGACATGATTCTCTAAGCATTAAAGCAATAAATTAACAAAAGATCCATATGCTTGTTATGTACATTTTGATGTCTGCATTCATATACATTCAATAAGTATTTGAGTCCTTACTTATTGCCAAGCACTTAGAAATACAAAGATAAGCAAAAACACATAAAGCCCTGCCTTCATAAAGTTTATAATCTAGTGTGTGTAGGAAGGTCAGGGGGAAGAGAAGTATCAAATATGAATTAAAGAATTATAGAACAAATATAAAATTAAAATTATGATAGGAGAGTTCAAGGAGGTGCATGCTTCTGTGATAGGATAAAATACGGGGATTTGATCTAAACTGTGAGCTCAGGAAAGGCCTTCCCAGAGAAGCAGTGATTGAACTGATCTCTGAAAGATGAGGAGGAAATGTGTCAGTGAACTAGGAATAGTCCCTAAGAATATATTCAGCCCTTCCTTTGCTCTTATATGCCCACTTTTTTTTTTGGGGGGGGCGGATTTGGCTCAATTTATTGATCATATTTATATCTATTGCGTTAGTGAGGAGGTGCCAGGGGCTGAGCCTCAGACATCATTTCTGCTCCCAAGTTTGAGGACCAGGGGATGTCTGGGTTTTATTGTCGGAGAGATCTGAGCTGCAGAGATTATTTTTCTCATTCCTTCCCTCATGGCCTTGGATAACCTTCACTCCAGAGATTCTGGGCTCAGGGATTCCCTCCTCAACTCAAGGTACAAGCACTGTGATTGGGTGGACAGGCAAGGCTGAAGTCAGTCCTGGTAAGCACAAGCCCACCCAATCCATCTTCCTTCCACTGATCTTTCTCTCTTTTCCACTTGCCTCACAATGGCCAGAGCCTGGCTTGGTGAGCATTTATCCCTAGGTGAAGGCCCTTAACTGCTGGACCATAGCCAGCTTCCCTTAAAGGCAGGAATCTAAGCACCACCATGTTCTGTACTGGGCAGCTTCCCTATCCTGGCTTTTCTATGAAAACAAACAACTTTTTTGGTGAAGGAAAAGAAGGAGCAGGTGGACACGATACATTTGAGTACTAAGAATATTGAAGCAGTAATCTAATTGAAAAATAGAAAAAATTAATACATTAATCAAAGATATTTTTACAAATCCAACCATGGGAGTTAGGAAAGATGAGGGTATTTGGAGTGTAGTGATCAAGGGTCAGAGTATGCAAGCAGATGAAGCTGGAGAAGCAGGTGGTAGTCGTACAAGGCATTATAAGACAAGTTAAAAATATTTATTTTACCTTATAAGTAATAGGAAAGCAGAGTTATGTGAGAGGTGGGATGAAGAATGTGAGGTGGGAAATACAATCAGGTTTTATATTGAAAAGAATGATGTGACTTCAGTGGGAAAAATGGAAGATTAGTTAGGAAAACACTACTGTAGGCAGGAAAGTATAGCAGTATGAATGTAGGTTGTTGCTGTGAAGATGGAAAAAAATTTAAGAAAGCAAGAGAAATATAAATAGTGCAGTTGACAAGGTCTTTTGATAGTTGAGAAACTGAGATCATGTGTTTGGCTTTAGACATGTTGAGCATGAAGGGTCTATTTACTATTTCTATGAAACAACCCTAAAGTTTAAGGAATGTGAAAAATATTTTCTTTTGTGCATAGATTTAGTAATTTTGTGCATGTGGATTAGTAATTCACATGAGCCACAAAAAAGATGGCTGGTTATTGGTCTACGACAAGCGGGAAGACTTTGAAGCTGGAATGGACTCTATAGCTGAAGGCTGTAATCTTCTAGAGATTTCTTCACTCAATGTATCTAATAGTTATGTGATCAGCTAGGAGCTCAGCAGAAGCCATTGGCCAGAGTGCTTGTGTATTGTTCTTATCAGTTGGCTAAGCTTTCTCACAGCATGGTAGCTTCAGTGCAGTCAGACTTCTTACAAGATGACACGACACAGAGCTCCAAAGAGAACCTTCTAGTAAACAAGATGGAAACTTCATCACCCTTCTGCCATTGGTTATAAGCAAATCCCAAGTCCATCCAAATTCAAGGGGAAGAAACATAGATCTACCTCACCATGGAAAGAATGCCAAATAATGTATGGCTCCATATTATTTATATTCTTCCCACGTACAAAATACATTTACAACCTTCCAAAACACTTGACAAGTATTTTTGCATGATGGCATCAGGTTTAGTCTCAAAACCTAAATCCTCTAAATCAGATCCAGATGTAGAGGAGTCTCCTCAAGTATACTTCCTTAGGTACAACTCCAAGAACACAGTTCCTCTCAATTAAACTTCTATGAAGTAAAGACACAAGCTATATACCTCCTATATTAGTCAGGGTTCTCCAGAGAAACAGAACTAGTAGGATGCATATATGTATAGGAATGTACATGTTCAGAAGTTCCAAAGGCCTCTCTTAACTTTGTTCTGTTTTTCTTTTAGGTCAAGCTGACATGGTGTTTTTTAAAACTATGGGCCTCCTTCTCATCAATTCACTGTCCACTATTAGATAAAAAACATGCCAACACATGATAATTTTCAAGATAGTCCCTCTCTTCCTTGGGTTCCCTGGGCTGGAAAGGTAAGTCTGTGAGTCATCAATGTAATAGGTAGTAATTGCAGCCATACGTGTGGGTGAATCTGCTTACAGTGACAGAGTAAGTAGAGATCAAGGAGTGCTTATGACCAAACCTATGCTGTCAAAGAAAAAATATTAACAAAATTAAAAGGTAAAGGCAATGGGCATTTGTATTTATAATAAGTATAATGGACCAAGGTTTGATAGCCTTAATATATAAAAGATTCTTTTTAAAATAATTAATTATTAAAATTATGAATACCTAAGAAGAAAAAAATACCTAAGAAAATCTATCTCTCCAGACAGTGAAATACAAATATCTTGGACAAGCTATCAGTGAAAATAAATAAAAACAAATAAAAACAAAATTATATTTAAAAAAAAACAGTCAAATTGAAAGACTCTTGAAGCATTTGAACTCAAAGTCAGGAAGGGTAAGGTTAGGTCATCACTCACATATACTGGGGCTGTATTTTGGTACTAGAGGGCAGTGTTTGGGCAATATAGAGGACAGGTATTAGAAAATTCATTTACTTAGCAATTCCATTCCTAGAAAATAAATTTAGAGAAGTGGTTAAATATTGTGTGTGGCAATGTGCACTGACGCACCATTTTTGTACAGGAATGATAGTTGAAGCATCTTTTTTAATAAAGGAAAAACAGGAGTGGTCAACATTTCCGACAATAGAGGAATGGTTAAGTAAATTATGAGACGTACACAGGATTAAGAACTAAAAAGCTAAGAATAATTATGCTTTAATAAAATAGATTACAATATGAGGGTAATTGAGGAAAGCAATAAAATAGTATAAAATATGATTCCAATTTAGTTTTAAAATAAATGCATTAGAATTCAGAAGGAAATATATCAAAATGTTAACACCATTTATCTCTGTTGATGCAATTATGGATTTTTATTTTCTCCTTTATTCTATCTAGTTTTCTTTTTCATTTTCCCACAATAAGCATGAATTACTTTAAGCAACAGAAAACAATAAAAATAATAAAAGTGAGCTTAAAAGATGTGGTACTTAAAGGCTTTTCTTTGAGCAATCGCACAAGAAAAGACTAAGTGCTTAGTAATAAAGGCCCCGAGGAAAAAGTGGACATCCCAGCACAGACGGCAGGATAAAAATGCAATATGGGGAGCACAGAAAAAGATTCAGACTGAATCAAAACAGAGACAATTCCCTTAGGTGGGTGGTTTTCTAAAAATTTGGCACAGAAACCACTTAGCCATACTCGATCTTGCCCAGAAGCATTAAAAGAAAAACAAACAGAGCTGCTGTGGCTGAAGACAGAGACAGAGCCTGGAGCTGTGCTGCCTGCCACCCTTGATCCATGCTCACGCCTTGCCTTGCTCACCCCCCACCCCCCAGCAAGCTCTGCAGAAGAATAAGATGTAAGGAACGCAGTTTGAAAATCAAGAAAGTCATCTTATGTTCAGGTTTATCGTCCGCCACCCTGATAAAGATGAGCTGGAAATGATCAGAATTCACCGTGTAATCTTCATGATTCGAGATCTTACAATGTAAGAAAACATGCAATTCTCCTGACAGGATAGGTTGGTTCACTGATTCTCCCCAAATGCACTGGCCCACATCTGCCTTAAAACCCTCATTTAAAATATCATGCGAGGTATTAACATCTAGAGGCGCTTGACCTCGAAATATTGTACTTGATCTTCTGAGTTATCCAGAGTAGGAAAAACAGAAAAGACAGATAAGAGTGCATCTAAAATGGGCCGTGGCACTGAGGGGCAGCTTTGGCTTGATCACCCTCCACCGTGCTTAACACCAAAAGGAAAAGAGGGGCCCAGAGACAACTGAAACATTTGGACGGATCTTACTGAGTCTACTCAGAACTTCTCAGAGGTTGCAGCAGGTTGTCTTTTCTCACAAGAGCGCCAGTGGCTGCAGTGAAGATGAATGGGGACCTTATTTTCTCACTGCAAGAGAAACAGTAGCACAAAACACATTCTAGAAACTATACTGCCCAATGTATAACCATCAACCGCATGAGGCTTTAAGCTCTTAAAAGGTGGCTGGTCTGAGCTGAGACATATACTAAGTGTAAAGTGCACATCAGATTGCAAGGACTTAGTACCAAAAAGGAATATAAACTACCTCGTTAATAATTTTCACCTTAATTATATATTGAAATGTATGGTTTTGGTATTTTAAGTTAAATAAAATACACAACTAAAAGTATTTTCATGCCTTACTCTTTTTCTTTTTTAATGTGACTACTAGAATATTTAAAATTACTTATGTGGCTCACATTTATGGCTGGCATTAAATTTCCACTGGACAGTACGTTATAGAACAAACTGTTATAAAACAAACAGAATTGGGGCTGAGGCTGTTAGTCCCACTGGTCTTGCTTGGGATTTTTTGGTGGGGAGAGGGGAGGGTTCCTTGTTTTACGGATGAAGGGAGAGAAAACAACTCTGTCCTTTTGAGTCCTTGATGTATCAATTGGGGTTTCAGTTTCTTTGTGGAAGCAGGAAATACCAGTTGCATTCCACAATAAATGAGGGAGATGTGGACTAACCCAAAAATGCACCCAGAATGAGCTTTCTGTTGGCCTGTGCAATGGTTAGAAACTGTGTTAAGTCCGTTGGTCAATCTGGTTCTGTTTTGCTGCCAGTATTAAAAGGAGGAAGTTATTAAACAGACTCTGTATTTAAAAAATGAGTATTGACTATCAAAATGAGCTTGGGAATACTCTCTATAGTGAGAGCTGGTCTTAACTTTTATTTAGGGCTATGTCCTCTTATATGTAGGTGTAAACCTTCATGCACAATGCTTTTCTCTGAAATTAAACATAAATCTCCTGAAACCCATGGATTCTTGCCTAACACTAAGTTATAGATTTCTCCAAGAACATCTTCATTCATCATTTAAACATATTGCACAGTCTGAGTAACATAATAGTCGATTCTAAGATGCAGTTTACATTACACAGTCCCATACTTTCAAGGGCCTTAGTAGTTTTATTCATTTATTCCACAGATATTTATTGAGCACTTACTGTGTGCCAGGCACTCTGCCAGGCGTTAGGGATGCCATGGGAATGATAAATAGGACAAGATCACCGACCTCTAGAAATTACAGTTGAGTGTAGAGGGTAGACATTTATCAAACAATCACATGTGAGAGTTCTGAGAAGCAAGAAACAGGGAGAATTCACAGCTTTGAGGGGAAATGAGTTGTAGATGGAAGGAGGTATAGTTCTTCCAAATATAATGGGAAGAGTAATGCCCTCAATCTGAATAGCTACAAAAGGAGCCAATGTGCTTAGCATCAAGTATGCGAGGGGAGAGCAAACGTAGATGGGATGCCTAATATATCCCAGCTACATAATCTAGACATAAAATCATTCATTATTTAGACATGGCCAACTACTCAAAGCAAGATTTAATTTCACAGAACGGCCAGGAATTAAGCGTAAACTCATGCATCAGTGCTGAATTGCAGGTTGGTGGGAGGCATACTCAGCCCATAACAGCAGAAGGAAACATTTGGCGGTAGAGACAGGTTTGTCGTTACCATCTAGGAAATCCATTATGTACCAACACTGAACTTCCATACTTGCTAAGACTCTTTAGTGGGTCTAAATACCACTGCAGAAATTGAAACGTAGGTCAAGATGGATGTCCAGTGACTAAGCATGCAGAATGTGGGGGAGTGGGGCATGGAAAGGGAGAAGGATGATGAACCGTAAGATAAAAACCCAGCCATGGGACCTTTGCTTTCAGGAATATTCAGGAACAATGTTGACCTGGAGAACATTGTGGAAGTCCAGTGGCTTCCATGATCCAGGTTATATGTGTAAATGTGATCAATGCTAGAGCCCTATGACCGACCAAGGTCAGTCTCTGAGGGATGTTGCTTAATACTAACTTCCCCAGTTTGGAAGGAAACATAGGGACGGGGAGTCCCTAGTTTTTTCTGCTTTAAGTCAGTATTGCCCCCACGTGATTTTGATACACTTTTAAAAATACTGCTTTATGTTTAAATATCTCCTAGACAGATATATTTTTGTGTGTACAGTTGAGTGAGGGACTGTATTAGGAATATATACTTCACAGGAGACTCTTTCTGGGGATTATGATATGTACTCAACCCTAGAAGAGTACAGTTGTTTTAGGGACTGAGAGGGAGACAATGACTCACAATCTTGTCACCATTAAAACTTGGGAAGGCAACAATAGAGAAAAAGCAATGACCAGCAGAAGATATACATGATTCTGATCAAATCTGTAAGAAGGAGATGGTACTTCAAATAGGCTCTTTTTAAAAAGATTTTTTATTTGTTCATGAGAGACACAGAGAGAGAGGCAGAGACATTGGCAGAGGGAGAAGCAGGCTTCCCACATGGAGCCCGATGCAGGACTCGATCTCAGGACTCTGGGATCACACCCTGAGTTGAAGGCAGAAGCTCAACCACTGAGCCACCCAGGTGTCCCTCTTGAGATGTCTTTGGTGCAAAAGGTGGTTTTTTGTTTTTCACATTTTTTAAAGTTTAATTTTCCAACATATAGTATAACATCCAGTGCTCATCCCATCAAGTGCCCTCTTAATGCCCGTCACCCAGTTACACCATCCCCCCAGCCACTTCCCCTTCTGCAACCCCTTGTTTGTTTTCCAGAGTTAGGAGTCTCTCATGGTTTGTCTTACTCTCTAATTTTTCCCACTCAGTTCCCCTCCTTTCCCCTATAGTCCCTTTCACTATTTCTTATATTCCAGGTATGAGTGAAACCATATGATGATTGTCCTTCTTCGACTGACTTATTTCACTCAGCATAATACCCTCCAGTTCCAACCACATCAAAGCAAATTGTGGGGATTTGTCCTTTCCGATGGCTGAGTAATATTCCATTATATGAATATCCATTCATCTGTCAAAGGACATCTCAGCTCCTTCCACAGTTTGACTATTGTGGACATTGCTGCTGTGAACATTGGGGTGCAGGTGTCTTGGCGTTTCACTACATCAGTATCTTTGGGGTAAATACCCAATAGTACAATTGCTAGGTCGTAGGGTAGCTCTGTTTTTAACCTCTTGAGGGATCTCCACACTGTTTTCCAGGGTGGCTGCACCAGTTTGCATTCCCACCAACAGTGCAAGAGGGTTCCCCTTTCTCCACATCCTCTAACATTTGTTGTTTCCTGTCTTGTTAATTTTTGCCATTCTCATTGGTGTAAAGTTGGTATCTCATTGTGGTTTTGATTTGTATTTCCCTGATGGCAAGTGATGCGGAGCATTTTCTCATGTGCGTATTGGCCATGTGTAGGTCTTCTTTAAATAGGCTTTGAAAGAGAATCATGATTTAGAAAGTTGAAGGTGACAAGAATTCCATGTGTAATAGGTATATAGTCATTTAAATGTAGATAAAATTTGTGATACCTGATATATGAATATATTTATAATATAAAATAAAGAAAAAAACTAAACAAAGAGTTTAGTTTTAATATGTAAATCAATACTGTATTGGTAATATTGACAAGAATATAAAATATATTAATTTTATTCTCTATTTTCTAAACCTTATATATCTTGCTTACGAAGTATTCAAATTAGAATAAAAATCATACATCAAGTCATTCTAATGCTAATAAAATCTTTAATGTAATCTTTGATTGATAGATCTATCACTAGTTAAATGATGCTTCTTTCTTAGCTGAGATTTTACATATTAAATTATTCCGAAAAAAAAAAAATTATTCCGAAGAATTCTTCACTAAAGTGAAGGTCATTAGGTGGCTGGGGATGTGATGAGGCACCTGTGGAGATTCTTCTGGTTTCCCCAACCAATTTCAACTCTATCTCTCTCTCTCCAGCCACCATCTGATAGCAAAAGGCACTGGCCCTTTGTCATGACCCCCTTGACCTAAGTATGCAAGCTGAAGTGAGAGTGGAAGAGGATGAGGTGAAAAGAAAAGGGTGTATTAATCACGTTTGTAGCTTCTGCAAACTTGATGGTTTAACAACTGCCCTAAGTTCACATGCCAGACACCCCTTGTCCCAGACAACATGATAATGGGGCTGAGTTCCCTTGTCTTGGCTTTCTGTGCTCCCCTACCCCTCAAGAGGAGTCCTCCTCCCAGAGGCGTGCTTTTCAAATACAAACCAACCAATTCAGAGGCTACGCCCACTATCATCTCCCTCGTCAGGCTCTCACTCTGGGCAACTGTACACACCAGCCTACTCACCACAGGGCCAGACGTGAGAGAGCTAAGGACAGCTCCTATGCTCCAAAGTCCACTGAAATTATTCAAAGTAGCCAATCCTGCTTTACTTGCCTTGCCTATTCCTTCTTGTGGAAACCATGATAAAGGCTTTTACCCATAGTTCTCCTCCTTCCCTCTGCCTCCTAACCCTGGTGCTTCCCTGTGTGGCTCCCAATGGCATGACCTGTATTCCCTCCCTTGGAATCTGCATATAATAGACTGTCTTTTCAATGGCAACTGTATCTTAATCTGTTGGCCTTACCAGATCTCAATAATAATAAATCCTATTAAAATGAGGGGGATGCCGGAAGAAGGGATGAGGGGGTTAGTTACTGGTTAATTCTACTTAGTTGAGTTAAGAATCTGCATATTTTGTCTGTTTTGTTCCACCGAAGAAGGGCAAGAGGGTGGCCTCCTTTCAAAGTCCAGTCAGGAAACAAAGGGTGCTGGTGGGGAGACACCTGGTTGAAGCGCAGTTAACAAGCAGGACAAAAGCAGGAAGGGAAACAGAGGAAAATAGCAGCGAATGGCAACTGCTGCCAGGCTGAGCAAGTAACCGTGCTTAAAAGAGCTGCAGGAGCAACTGGGTGGAGTGAGAGGGGTGCGGGGTAAGAGGAGGTTTCTTCTTTGGGAGAACTGGCCACACACAGTGGGGAGGAGGCCCTCACTGCCACCTCTCGCTGACACATTCTTTGGGTCTTTAAAAAGGGATCCCAGGAAGATCTTCTCCTTATAAACTTTCTCACATTGTTCAGGGATGGTCAGTACTTCCCAGGGTAAAGTTTTCCACTAATGCAAAGTTTCCCAATCGTACCTGAACGAACACTCACAACCTGAACATTAAGCCCCACGTGTGCCTCAGGTTTGTCCCAAACTCTTCAGCCATTATCAGATTTCTCCCAAAAGTGTCTGTGTGGGTCTCCTTCCAGCCAAGGACATTTGAACCTGAAAGAAATTCCTGAAAAACCTGAAACAAATAACAGAATTGCCTCAGCAGGTCTCCCCATGCTATGCTCCAGTGCCCACACAAACAAACAAAATATGTAGCAATCATAGTGGTGTATGGTTTCTGAGGAAAAACCACACATGTTAGAATTCATTAATTAATTATAGTGCTTATCACGCTTACCATTAGACCATTTACCAAATGGTAGAAAAAGTTTCCAATATTTAGTGAGTAGTACGGCTGATTGATGAGTGCTCCCTGAGGATAAACCCATAAGCCCTGGTTTATTATATTTCAGACAGATAGACTCAGCACTCCGAAGAAGAGCAAATTTTGTAAGCCCAGCGAAAGAGATTTTAAATAAAAGATTCATACATATATATAAATACATAAGCCAGAGGGGCCTGGGTAGCACAGCAGGTTAAACATCTGGCTTCGGCTCAGGTCAGGATCCAGATGGAGCCCCGCATTGGGCCCCCTGCTCAACGGGGAGCCTGCTTCTCCCTCTCCCTCTGCTGCTCCCCCTGCTTGTGCCCTCTCTCTCTCTCTCTCTCTCGCTCTCTCTCTCTGTCAAATAAATAAATAGAATCTTAAAATAAAGAAATACATACTTACATACATAAGCAAATTGTGTGTCTACACACACAGGCACGCATGCACACTAAAATGACACTATTTTAAATATATCCAGTTTTTCTGAGCATAGAAATCTTTCTTTTCACAGATTTGCAGTTTAGCAGTCCCAGCGGTGAAGGTTCTCTGTGCCAACGGGAATACTCTCCCTTGCAGCATGAAAAGGCTCTTTGTTACCGTGTTCTTATGCTACTTTCCCATTCAGTATGTTGCGGAGTACCACAGTTATTCTCGGCTCTGTCACAAATAAAACGGTGCATCAGGAAATTAGTAGAATTGCTAGAAAAGGAGAGGAGGATTTTAAATAATCTGTGCACTATAACATTCTGGATTTGTTTCTTTATGGTGAAGTCAAGTTCATATCTTCAAAATAATGAGAATCTCTGAATGTTGACAGCATACTTTGAGTTCCTCTACTACATTAAGTCCAGTTACACAATTCCTTGGGGACCTCCAGACCATTCTAGAAACGGTTTCATAATGCATGAGAACAGTGCTTACAGCAGGGTAGGAGACTTCTATTCCCCACTCCCTTACACCCTTTATTTGGTAACAGTACCATGATGTATCTTTGGGGAACCTCTCCACTCTTGCTCTCAATCCATGTACTTTAGGTGGGGCTACTTTTGCACCCTGGCTGTAGAAGTGAGCTCATGACCCCAAGCCAAACTGATAACATTCAATATCAGGACATTAACTGGAACTTTTATAAGAGATTCTTTCTTTTAAATTGCCAAATTTGGGACACCTGGGTGGCTCAGTTGGTTAAGCATCCAACTCTTGCTTTCAACTCAGGTCATGATCTCAGGGTCATGAATTCAAGTCCCGCATTGGGCTCCATGCTGGGTGTGAATCCTACTTTAAAAAATATAAATAAATAAAATAAAGTTGCCAAACTGGTGAAACATAAGTCTGATGTGTTGGGTGAATATTTTTGCCCTAATTTTAGAAATGCTTCAGAAGGGACCCAACACACAGGAAAGAAAGCAGAGTCAACAATGGTGAAGTAGACATGGTGATGTGCCACTTAGGTCTTTCTTAAGTCTCTTTTGCCACTGATTGCCTAGCTGCAAGGAGTGTGGTCAGCAGATGGCTTCCAGCTGTCAGCTTCTTCAGAGTCTGCCTTAGCTACGAAAAGATGACTCACCTGAAGTCATGCCCATCCTGGGTAAGCCCACATTAATGATTGAACAAGGTCAGGTATCAAGCCTGGCCATTTTGACTGACCTTGGGAAAGATGCCATTGTCATTATTTAATACAGAGCTCCTCATTAGGTTGGCTGCGGTTTTATAGGGCCTGCCTCATAGTTTTTCTTCTCCCTCTCCCTTTCCTTTCACAGGTTTTGATCCCTAATAAACAGCTCCCACTTTAAAGCTGCATCTCAGTGTCTGTTTCTGGAAAACTCTGCCTGTGATAGGTAGAAGAAAACAGATGACTGATACATTATTTGAGAAACCAGGTGTGGCTGAAATAAGTTTCTCCAGACTTACAATATATTGAGTCAGTAAAGTCTCTAGAACTGAGAGATTCTTGACAAAAGCAGGCTTTATATACCATAGCCCAAAGATTTCATGGGAAATTCTGAATCTATCTATTTGTACTTGGATATTTCCTGTTTTGGCATTTCTAACCACCAACTCCCTCATTCTCTTCAAACTAATCTGGTAATCCATCTTAATCTTCTCAGGTTTATGAGAAATGAGATCTTGCCACCCAAATTACTGAGGACTACAGAAATCACTAATGAAGGAGAAGGACTTGAGTCTAGAAATTTCTTAGTCCAAAGCCTATTGTGGGCAACAAGGAAAAAACTTATTTAAGAAAGGAGAATGAGTTTGTTCCTAAGGTAAGAAAACCAATACGCCCAGTTATTGAGAGCCAAGAAAGGCAGAGATGGAGGAAATTAGATAATGAGCTAATATTCATCCCTAATTTACATTTGCTTTCATGCATAGATTTGTCTGTCTTTCCATTCTGTCCTATGGGGCTCCATTCTACTAAGTGCAGACTTTATACTTTCTCAAAACATTTTCTCAGCTCTAGTTTTATTAAAAATCTGCTTATAAGGGTGCCTAGGTGGTGCAGAGGTTAAGTGTCCAACTCTTGGTGTCAGCTCAGGTCGTGATCTCAGGGTCATTAGATAGAGCCCCACATTGGCCTCCACATTCAGTGCAGAGTCTGCTTAAGACTCTTTCTCCTTTTCCCTCTGCCTCTCCCCACCCTATGCTCGCACACACACTCTCTCTCTCAAATAAATAAATACATATATTTTTTTAAAATGTGCTTATTTAATGATAACACAGTGCTATCCTGTACCATTTTCTATGTAATGTTCACTTCACAGACACACTTAGACATTAGCAAAGGAGCCCCAACTTATGCACTAAATATTAGAGGAACCCATTGAACTTTCTTTCATCTGTCCTTTCAGTGGGTTGAGATATCTCTGGGGCCAAGTGATATACTTGTGCCTTCCCTCTCAGAGCGCACTCAGGTCCCAAGGAAAACAGAACTTCATGTTCCCTGCAGAGACCACTTCCTCTGGCCATACTCCAAAAGTGCCTACCATACTGCTAGTGTGTACAACTCTAGGCCCAAGGGGATGGCCAGGAAGTGGTTGTATGTGGAGAGTGAGGGCAAAGACTACAAAAGTGGGCTAAGAATAGGAAGAGAAAAAGAGGTGTACACCAGAAGCCAGCATGAAACTCCAAGGAATTCCAGAATTATAATTGCAACTGGGACAAAAGGTAAAGGGTAATTTTTATTACTATTATTCCCATTTATCTTTGTGGTTTCTTCTAAATCATCAAATTGCCCTAATCTTTCCATCGCTAATAATTTGAAGTCTTAAATTTATAGAAAGTCAGCCTTGTAATTTCTCCTGAGAGAAATCATAGGTGTAAGAGACCCTAACTCTGCATAAATTCATGAAATTAACTTGATTGTACCCTAACAAGGTATTCTTATTGCTCTCATGTCTCCTAAGCCAACTCAATAGAGTAACCGTTGAGTACCACCTACATTACTGAGTACCTATTACATTAGACACTGAGAATTCATATGATATGGACCTATTTTCTGCTCCTGAAGAGCTCATAATCTAGTGTTTGTAATAGTGTTTGTATATGTATGACAAATCCTGCAAAACAATGGTTAAAATAATATGTAACTTTGAATAATTGATAATTAATTAATGATGATTTATAAGAACTGAATTTGGAGGAACAGGTGAGAAGGGCTGGCAATGAGGAGGAAGGGTCTTAGATGGTTTCATAGCAAAGGTAGTAATGTTGAAAATAACATGCTTGTTCAAGAAATACCAAGTAGCTCTACATTGTTAGATCTTCAAATTTAAGGGATTGAGAAAAACATGATTAAAAACTAGCTCAAAATGGAGGGAGTCAACTCACAGAGGACTTTGGATGCCCTTATATAATAAGGCACTGAGATGTTACCTTATTGATTGAGGGGGGAAAAAAGAGTTTTACAGGAGAGGGACATAATCATAATCAAATCTTAAAAAGATCATTTGATGACAGAGATGGATGCAAGGCAAGACTGATTCAAGGTAGGGTGACCATCTAATTACTGGCCAACTGGCATACTGAAAAAGGAGCACTACGATCATTCCCACTTAGAAAATAGGCATAACTGGAACTGGACACAGAGTAAATGTAAACATAAACTTGTACTATTTCCTCTTATTAGTAATTCTAGGATCATTATACAGCAGCTCAGGAAAGCTGTTCTATGTTAGGACAAATTGTAATATTTTGATAATCTATGATATAAACTGTCTTGTATCTATTTTAGTTTGATATTAGTAGTTTGTGAGGAATCTTGTAGTTTGCATTTGAATGACTTCAGTTCCTGTAGTTTGCATTTGAATGACGTCAGTATATGTCCACTTTTCAGTTTGACCTAAGGAAGCACTACTAGGTTTTGAGTTTTGCCTAGGTGTTTGAGAAGCCTAAAGTCATTAAGATAAAGCCTAACATCAAAAAATTGGAAGCCAAGTAACTTGTGCAGAAGGAATACACAGAAAACTTGGGGTGGTTTGGTTAGAGTATAATTAGGGGAGGGTGTGCATAGGGTAGATTTTTCTGGTTTTCAGAAATTGAATTGTAATTTTTTGATGTGCTATTTCAATTTTTAGTAGCAAATGTGTATGTAGAGGATCTTATTAAAATTGAGACTTAGTTGAATACTTAAAAAAAGGAAAACTGGAATGTATGTTCACCATAATCTGAGAGGATTTAAGAGCACATGGACCATTTACAAAGTTTCTGAAATAATATAGGTTGAAGACAAAGAAGCCTGAAGGACAGCAATAGCAGTGGGGATATAAAGGAAGGACAGATCTAAGAGATAGAAGATAAAACCAGGAATCTTTTATTTATTGATTGTAAAGGATAAAGAAAGGGAGAAGATCTCTGCTTTCAGCTCCAATGTGTTTAGAATTTGGAATATATTCCATCTGTCCTTATAACAAGAAAAAACTGAACAAACTGAAAACCAATGAATTTTCTTGGACCCATCACAGAACTGAAGTTGAAAAGCAAACTTCCATTCCCAAGGCTGGCAAGATAGAAAAATCCAGAAAATCACAGCTAAGATACATTTTCCTGGGGTGGAAGCCTCTGGAACCATAAACTGCTAGGAACGCTTACATGATAATTTTAAAAAATGCTGGAAATGGAGTGTGGGCTAGCATGAGAGAGAGAAACTCTTTAGGGGCACAGTCTTAGGGGGACCACCCACACTTTCATGGGTTCTACTTCCAGAAATTCCACCAGTTTCTTTTCGTGAAAAGCTAATAAAATCCCCCTATGGCTCTGGCAGGGGCCGTTTGAAACAGGTGCAGAGCTCCACAGTGTTCTCTATAACAAAGTCCTACTTCCAGAGGAAAAGACTTTACCAGAACCATATCCAACCATCCAAAGGACATTTCCCCCAACCCTGCCTTTTCTAGCTTTCCTATATAATATAATGAGAGGAAGAAGGTGAAAATTTCTGAAGGTCATAGCCCAGAAACTCAGCCTACTCAAAGACTAAGATATATTCATTAGATTGAAAAATTCTTTCCCTCTCTGCATCTCACCATCACACTACAAGGCTCCAGTGTAGTAGGAGTGGATTATGGGTTAAAGAGCTGCATGATACAGATTCTATCTGTGGAGTTCTTAGAAAAGCCAAAAGTCAATGAGACAAAAATCACGGACTCTAAAAGAATTTAAAGCCTCTGGCTTCTACAGCTACCACAAATATTAAATACAGCCCAACCCAACTGCTAGCAGATAAAAACCTCAAGCTAAGAGACTATTTACTTCAACTCTTGCTATCCAATACGTTATAGATGTCAAAAAAATTATAAGTCATGTGAAAAGAAAAGAAAAGATGGAAAGGAAAGGAAAAGAAAAGAAAAAAATAGTCTGAAAAAACAAAGCAAGCATCAGCATCAGACCCAGGTATGGGATAAACTTAGGAATTAACAGACTGGGAATTTAAAATAACTATAGTTAATATGTGAAAAAACTCTAATAGAAAAAGTAAAGGGCACATAAGAACAGCTTAATAATATAGGAAGAGAAATGGAAACTCTGAGAAAGAAATCAAAAGGAACTTATGAAAATCAGAAACATTGTAACAGAAATGAAGAATGCCTTTTATGGACCCATTGATATACCTGGATATGGTTGAAGAAAGAATGGTTTAAATGAGCTTAAAGATAAGTCAATAGAAACTTCTCAAACTGAAATGCAAAACAAAAAGGAATAAAAAAAAAAAACCCATAAGAGAACATCAAAGAGCAGTGTGACAATTTCAAATGATACAATATATATATATATATATATATATATATATATATATATATATAACCAGAATACAACAAGAGAAGTAAAGGAATAGAAATAATAAGAATGAAAATAATAATAATGAGAAATTTCCAAAATGAATGATAAACACCATAAATCCAAGAAGCTCAGAGAACACCAAGCAGGATGAATACTATATATGTATATATACATGCACACATACATACATATATACTTGGGCACATCATGTTCAAATTGCAGAAAACCAAAGACAGAAAATCTTGGAAGAAGAAGGAAAGTGAAGGACTGAGAATAATTCTCAAGTATCTGGTATGGATAGTCCCTATGCAATAGGGTAAACAGACTGGAAAACCTCCCATCTTGAATTTAGCCCTAAATTATTTCTTATATCTCCATCACCCTCCCCACAGCATCTGCCAGCACTCAGACCAAACCCGAAACCTGGATTTTTAAACCACTGTTTTAGGTACCACCACCTCCCTCCCCCTGCCAGAATTTATTTTCTCCCTTCTATTCTATTAATCAGCTTGAATACTGTGACATATCATTTTTTAAAATAATATTACTCCAACATACAACTTTTTCCAAATGTCGCTGATTTTACATTCTTGTGAGTATCTAAATATTTTCAAATAATAAGGTAATGTGGTTTCATTGCAGAAAACTATGAAGGTTAAAAACAGTATTAAGAAAAACAAAATAACTCATAATCTTGTAGTCCAGAGTTACTTGCTATTAAAAAACTTACATAGTTTTACAGTATTTTTCTCTTTCTAAACAGCCTTACATCTCCTGTTTTTAGGTCTTTCCATACGTGCTTCTATATACCTGGAACACTCTTTCCCTCATTTGCATGCTTTCAGGAACATGGTGATGTGCCTTGGCACATAATACAGGGAAATCTCTATGACCTGAGTATCGTATATATATGCAAGAATACTCAGCAAGAGTTCACAAGCCCGGTCCATCAGGCTGTGTGCACTGAGTCCTTAATTAATTAGGCCTGGGAGGGTGAGGGGAAGCAATAGCAGAAGGAATAATCAGGCACAGTCCTTTTTCTCCTTGGTATTGGAATCAGGACAAACCCTCACCCGCTTTGGACTGAGTTCCTAGGGTTCATGGATAACTGTGTTGGCGGGGGTGGAGGGGTTGTTCTTAAGGAGAGATATTATTATTGTTTTTTAAAAAGAAGTATAGAGGAATAAGTGATTGTTTGAGGGCGGGGTGGAGGTCACTATATTATATTCATATCTGCATCCTGAAGTTTGAAACAGGTCATGCTAAGTCTCTAGTCTGTGCATGCTTCTCATTCTATTGAGTTCCACTGGAGAAGGAACTGTATGTATCCCTATAGGATACATTTCTAAAAGCCAAATGATTACCAAAATTTAAGCCAAGGGTACTAAGTGCATTATTGTCTTTTCTGTCTTTAAAAAAAATTTTTCTCACTATTTTCCTATACAAGTACTAGCTTATAAATTAGTGAAATTGGGAAAGTTCCTCTTTTTCTTCAAATGCTTATTCATTCATCCATCTGGGCTAAATTTTTTGTGACTTTTGGAATGAACAACCACAATAACAACAAAAACACGTAGCCCTTCATTAGAGAGACTCACCAAATAGCACTTCAATTAAGAACAAAGCCAGTATTATGGCAAACAAGTCG
The DNA here is from genome assembly GCF_053574225.1 of Canis aureus. Lineage (NCBI taxonomy): Eukaryota > Metazoa > Chordata > Mammalia > Carnivora > Canidae > Canis > Canis aureus. Next base: position 61,798,745 of record NC_135611.1, on the reverse strand, counting down.
TGATACACAATACTGTCCAATTAATTTCAATAGGTGTGATTAAAAAGATCTCTTTCATGCCAGTGGTTGACAATCTTTAAAGAAATGTATCTGCCTTGCAAATGGACGATTTTCTATTCAAAGGGTGCAAAGAACTAAGTAAAATTTACAAAAATCTTGTCACTGTCAATGTGGGAGAAAAAAAAAACCCAGGACAGTAGAACTCTTCAATGAAGCCTATTGTTTTTGATTGAATTTTCTCAACTGTAGTGCTTTTTGTATAAGCTGTCACAGTATAACTTCTTTCACCCCTGAGGCTATCACAGTAAAAAGGATATTTCTTTCTCATGAAAAAGTTCCACGCAGCTAAGATTTTTATGGTGTATCTAGTTGTATAAAAAAGCAAAATCATGTTCTTAATTATCTACTATTCTGTATAAGAAAAGTGCCTGCTATGATTACTCAGGGAACAGAAAAGTCTCTCTGCATTCCTTCCCAACAGCAACACTGCATAAGATAAAAAGAAGAGAAACAGCTTTTTATTTTGAAGTAAGCGTCAAAAGAGCTTGCCTGATGGGATTGTACAAAGTCCAGTTTGTGCTAAGAGTTACTTAAGCTGGAAGTGCCACTGCGAGGGAAGGAATGGAAAGAAGGCAGTCCTTTCACACAATTGCAGGGCATCGCTGGGAGCCTCAGAGCCTGCATTCAGCTCCTTGGCTGGGACAAAGGCAGGGCCAGATCCTCACACTCAAGTGGATGCAGAAGGAATAAAGAAAATGCCTGGTATTCAAGAGCCAACTCTCAATGGGCCTTCAGGATTGCCCTTTTTGGTTTTCAAGGGTGAAGAAATCCACAAATGTTTGAGAAAAAAAATATGTATTTCTATTGTGAGTACAATGTGGTTGGGTTCTTCATCGTGTACCTGGTCTTCAATCTCCAAACTCTCCAAGTGAAAGAAGAAAAAAGCAGATACAGAAAGAAAAATCAACACCAGGCAGATTTTCTTTCCCTTTTTTATTTTGATTATGACAGAAGTCAAAACTGCACTTGGACCTTGCAGATATGGTGACAGCAGAAAAACTCTTCATTCGAAGACATGGTAATAGATGTAGTCTCATTCATTCTTCTGGCTTAATCACCACTTATTCTCTTGATTTTTTTCATACTGTTGCCCACAAATAACGTTGAAAGTCTTGCCCAGGTCTAGCTCTGCTATGAGAATTTCCCAGACAACTGCAGCCCAAAGTGAGCTTCTAGATTCATAACACTTACCACGGATAATGCTCATGTGGCACTAAATATTTATGGCCATGAATTATTCTTTGGGTATGCAGGATTTGAAGGGATCTTGAAACATTCTAGTGAAGAATTCCAGCAAGAGAGTAAACACGTGAACCTATCACTTAAGAAAAGCCCAGTCTAGAAATATGAAGATGGACAAACAGGTAGAAAGAAAGAAAGAAAGAAAGAAAGAAAGAAAGAAAGAAAGAAAGAAAGAAAGAAAGAAACAGGTCATGACTGAAACCAGAAGAATGGATAGGAATACATACATAAAACACTATAAATGGAGAAAAGAAGAGGGATTGAAGAGAATTCTGAAGAACATCATTCTTAAGAAGTATATAGTACAAAAATTAGTGGAAGGGAATTTTAAGGTGTCAGAAAAGCATAAAGAATGTTATTTATTTGTGTGCTTTTAGTTTTTCTGAAGGGAGTAGAAATTATTATTGATTATTTCAGTATTTTTCAGAATACCTGTTACAAATCTTTGCATAGAGTATGCCCTAAATGTTTACTTAGTGTCTGAGACATGAGCAATAAAGTCACATAAATATTGCTCTTGTTTTCCTTTGGATTGCTATTCTTTAGGCAGTAACCCCAGTGCCACTCCCCATCCAGGGTATTGATCCCATCTTCTCTCAGAAGATAGTGGGTGGCAGCAGAGGACCCGTTAGTAGAGGTCCTTTGCCTCTAGGGGGAGCCCAAGGAAAGAGTACTGGATAAGGTCAAGTCTGAGACCTTATTGGGTCAAGGCAGTAGAGAATTGAGCTTTTGGTAAATCGGGAAGGGTTAGAAGGAATTAGCTTCCACAGAGCTGAATCCTTCATTCTTTTGAAATTGCACCTTTTAAAAAATTTCACATGACAAGAAGCAGATTCAGGCTTGACTCTCAAGCCTGTGTGTGTGTGTGTGCATGTGTGTGTTCGAGAATTTGAACAACTTTCAAATAGGCAACAGCTTAACACCACCCCCAGTCTCTTCCACTCCACTCATCTAACATTTAGCCCACCTTTCAGGGTTTTATTACCTGTTTTGTCATTGCGCGCATTTGAGTTTGCAAATATTGTTTAAGTCTGTAAAAGTACATTTTTATAGTTTACCCTTTCAAAACCTTCAAGGTTAAGATTTAAGTGTTTAATATGTCACAAATTCCTGCATTTCTTAGGGCTCCTGGGTCACCTCGTCCTCTGCCTTTAGGCTCAGGTCATGATCCCAGGATCCTGGGATGGAGCTGAGTAGGGCTCCCTGCTCAGCAGAGAATCTGTTTTCCCTCTCCCTTTGCCCTTCCCCCTTAAATAAATAAATAAATAAATAAATAAATAAATAAATAAATAAATAAATAAATCAGTCAATCTTTTTAAAAAAATCCTGCATTTCTCATCAGTGAAAAAACTATTTCAGTTTATTTGTCTGAAGATGTATTTTGCTCCATGTAGGGGAGCTTAGTATAATGTGCAGACAATTCTGGCCACAGGCCACAGAATTTGCCACAGACTGTACTAACTCTCTTGCTTTTGGGTGTAGTGTCTCCCTTTGTTGTATCTTCCTTGGTCAGGTTAAAATCATGGAAGCATTCCTCTTAAACGGAACAAGTGTGAATACTTCTTACAGATTGTGAGTTGTTTTATTACAGTCATCAAAAAAGTCCATAGAAAAGACAAATAAGATCCAAAAGCAAAGTATCCAATACTAAGTATCTACCTATTAGTCAACCCTTGTTTTCCTTACACTTGGAAAAAGGGGTGGGGGTGCTGAAATAAAAGTCCTTTTTTACAGTTCTACAATCATAGCCAAGATGGGGTACTTCACATCCCAATACAAATGAGCATTCTAAAGCAGGAGGGATTAGACAATATTCACATAGCAGGTTTACTGCCATTGGACTGGATTTCCCAGTCCTAAAAGGACAAACATTTCGTCTCACCATGAGTGACTAAAAAATAGGGTATAAAGGGTCTTCCAAATGGTGAACCACCTATTTGTTTGAAGCGTGTTTTGTAAGTTCAATAAACCAATCTGCTGTTGGATTCCATCAAGCTGAATGAAAATACATTCATTAAGTGTCTACTATGTATGGGGCTCTGCACCTGCACAGAGGTATAGGACAAGTTCCTGCCCAAAAAAGCTGATATTCTAAACTGTTGGCAAATGTATATGGATTTGCTGTTTTCACCACGGCCCACATCAATGTTTTACTTTGAATCCATTTATTTGAGAGTCCTGTGAACTGCTGGTCATAAGAACAGATACCTAATACCAGGTATGAGGAATTCCAGACATATTTCTAAATGGCAATTTTCAGGATCCCATGGCAAAGATTTTAAATGGATTTGATCAAAAGTCAAAAGAAGCCTTTTCACATGCTCTTGCTGAGAAACTTGGCATTGGGACTGTACCTAATTGAGAGACTGTTGGCTGAAGTGTATTGGCTTCAAGCCCAATCACAGGACCCTTTGGAACAAAAAGTAAGGCCATTAGTGTGCATGCTTAATTCCAAGTGATCTTGTATGAGTCTCCCTCATTCTTGGGATTTACAGGTCCCATGGTTTGGTAGCATGAGAGAGTGACACGTTAATCCTCTTCTTTTTTCTCTCTCATCCTTACAGACTACTATAGGTTACTGACAGTCCTGTAAATGGAGATTAAGTTGTTTTTTGGTTGTTTTTTTTCTTTTTTCTTTTTCTTTTTTTAAGATTTTATTTATTTATTCATGAGAGAGAGAGAGAGAGGCAGAGACACAGGCAGAGGGAGAAGCAGGGTCCATGCAGGAAGCCTGACGTGGGACTCAATCCTGGGTCTCCAGGATCATGCCCTGGGCTGAAGGCAGCGCTAAACTGCTGAGCCACCTGGGCTGCCCGGTTGTTTTTTTCTAACAACTTGGCAGTGAAGCTTATATCAGTTTGTTGAATTATAGGTATTATTAACTTTGAATATCAATCTCATTATAATTTTTTTTCTGTGGGCCTTGGTAATAACCCCCCTTCTTTTTTTAAAGCAGCTTTATTGAAATATAGCTGAACTGTAGCTGGTTTAAACTCTATCAATTAATTAAAAATCTTCCCTTAGTTATGATTCCTTCTTATTAGAGTCATTACATATTGGATTTGTGGGGTTTTTTTTTGGGGGGGGGGTAGTGGTGGTGGTGGTGTCTGCAGAGTGACTAACCAAATGCAGAAACTGTCAATAGACCTAGAATATTACTTAATCCCTTAGAGAATTCCTCTATATATTTGTCTTTAAAAAGCAAAAGCAAAACAAAACAAAGTAACAAACAAATAGACACAACACAACAAAACCTTTAAAAGCAATATTCTTTTTCTTTAGGTAAAAGTAAAACTTGGACAAATGTAAATTATATGAACTCCATTCTTCCATTATCATTGTACTGGCTGACAATCTTCTCTTGCCAAATTATTTGTTCCTGGTTGTAAGGAAGATATTTCTAAAAAATAACTTGAAAGAAGCAGGGGAAATGTAAATAAAGAAAATAAATGTACACTGTTGTATAAGATCATTAGCAAATGGGTTAGAGTAAATTTGTAGGTCCAAAGAGATGGAAAAAGACTTTAAAAGGGGAGTTTCCAAAGGTTTTCTTGATGAGAAAGTTCTCTCTTCCTGGTGCCTGGCTAGGGCTGGAGAGGTCAAACTGTGGGGATCTCTTCCTTCTGAGAACAGATGCCCAGTGAGCTGGATGAGGCTATTCAAGAGTGGCTACTGGCACAGAGATCCACCACCACACACTTTGAGATCTTATTGTAAACTGTCATGATTGACCTGTTTAAAACTTAAGAGGAAGATAGCCCCATATAGGATTCAGTGGGAAACATGAATTTGTCCAAGAGGAAAATAAAATGAAAATTATCTTGAGATTTTTCAAGTAGAATTAACAGTGCTAGTTTCAACAAATAATTATGTCTTTTTAAAAAGTTTTTTAAAAATAATTTAATCTGAAACAAATGCAGAAATGTAATTTCTTGTCCTGCAGAAATAGCCATGGTTTTCCCTGTGATGTTCACAAGCTATTATTCGTGCAAGAGCTATAGACTTACTTTACCCATGCACCAAGCACCCCTCTCTCTCATTTTTGGGGAGCCCAACTTGCTCTCCCACTCACTGCCCCAATTTCCTTCACTGGCAGAGGGTTAAACTTGGACCAAAAATATATGTCATGGTGACATGTACATTGCTGGAGAGACTTTATATAACTAGGTTCAAAAGCCTAGCTCTGCAGCCACGTTTCTATGGCCTATATGAATCAGTCTTATGCAGTTTGTGATAAAAACCAAGTTTTTTTTTTTTTTTTTTTTCCTTAGGCTAAATTTTAAAAGATGTGCAAGTTTGGTAGAAAAAAATTGAATCAAAATCAATAAAGAAACTGAAGCTTCTTTATTAAAAGGTACATCAAAGAAATTCATTAAATATATATTGCATGTCAGAACCAAAAAAAATGCCAAATAATAGTATAAAAGTTTTATCCTTGTATAAGTATGTTATATAATCAAAAAGAAATGTGTAAGAAAAGACTGTTAAATTATCAGATGCTTGCAGATATAACGAAAATTAGGGCATTGTTCAAATAGCCAATTAGTTGTAAAAGGATTTGCTGCTTTCAGTGTAATCTTTTGAATTTTTTTCTTTTTTCTTACTAAGAACTCATAAACTATCTTTCCAAGAGTTAAAACATTCCACCAGAAACAAATAACAAGACTCCAGTGTATTACTTATTTACAAATAGAGAATCTAATTGTCAGAAATTCCTTTATAAAGATTGTGTCTTGAGTTTCTTCCCCAGAAAGTCTAATATGTCTTTGGTCACAGATGTGTACTCCCTATGGACAGAAACCAGGCAGCCTGTTTCTGAGTGCCTTTTATCAGTTCTGACACATCATTGCTCCCGTTTCTTCATAAGTACCAGAGGATGTAAATGAATAGTGCCCCACCTCACTATAATTAGTGGCCTTATCTAATAAAGGTGCCAAGGTTCCGCTCTGTGCTTTATCTGAGCTCACAGCCTATTTTTTGGAGGGGAGGGAGAAGTACTGTCATCAAGTCCTGCTTAGTGATCGCTGCCACCCTGTACTATTTTAGAGATTTTGACTCACTCGTAATTCAAGGTGACAAAAATGGAAACCACTACTTTGGATTTTCAGTTACGACAAATGAAAATGCTATTAAATATATAAGAAATTATAAGAACCTCTGAAATGGTAAATTTTTTCCACTGAGGTCATGAAAAGTAAACCTGAAAAAAAAAATACACTCAGCTTTTGGCAAAATCTAAATGCACAACCATTTCAGTAACTTATCTGAGGTAGCTATATTTCGTTTTATTGTACCATAATAACACCACTTTCCATTTGAGATTTCCCATTTCTGCATCATGATTATTACTATTATCATTATCATTCCATAAAATTTCTTCCTAACTTTTATTCCCACTGTTTTCAACTTCTCTGGTTCATCAAAGTCCCATCTACAGGGAGTGAAATAAAGTATTCCTAAATCCTTCAGGCTCCAATGTCTGGATGCATGCAGCCTTACCCCCATGATAACAACGTAGTGCTACACCAGATCTCCCCTCTTTCCTCTCAGAGATGCTAGACTACTACAGTAGCTAATAGTAGTTGAGGTAGAAACTGCTGAATTTCAAGTCTGATCTATTGAAGCTGAGCCTCCTATAAGATACCCAAGTGAAGTTATGTGGTTGCAAAGAATGGAGATGTATGGTTCACAGGATTAAAATCTGGATTAGAGATATACATGATATCCAAACATGGAGGTTAGGATCACTGTAGGGCAGAAAGGATATTAATAACACAAATTCTGTGAAACAATTTTTTGTGAAAAACTAAACATAAAATATTTAAATTTTGACATCTAAATATAAAAATGCAATCTTTAAGGTCCTACGTCTAAATACATTTACACAAAGAAAAGTCCATATGCGGAAATGTTCAGTGACTGCTTTTGAGACATGGAGTTATACCTGAAATGCACGTGTATTACTTGTGATGCTTTAAAGGTGTTTTGTTTTAATGTCAAAAGAAACAAGATTAGTATATTCAAGTCAGGCATCTTCAAACAATACAGAAATGCATACAGCGAAAAGAGAACATTTTCCTTCAATTACCTCCAATACCACACTCCTTGTAGAATCAATGTTACAACTGTAGCTTGTAACCTCATGCAGTTTTCCAATGCGTTTACAAATACAGGAGAGAAAGATAGGTAAGAGAAACATTTGTTTGTTTGTTTGTTTGTTTGTTGAGCTTTGGTTTTGATTTTGTTTCATCATAATCAGATCTTAAGCCTTTTTCTTGCCTTTACCTATATTCTCTACTTAGATGATTGCTCCTTGTCCATTGGTTTTGAGTGCCTCTATATGACTGGTGACCCCTGATTTTATATGCTCAAGCCATGACCTCTACCCAGAGCTCTAGACTCACTCATACTACTTGGTCATTTGATACACTTGGCTGTGTACTAAACACTTTGAACTAAATAAAGCCCAAACAGAATCCTCAATGCCTGTTTTTTCCTGGGGCCTCAACCCCAAATCATTCTTCCTGTCCTCAGTATAAGGTATTTGGTTTTGTTCATCCAGGCTAGAGCCCAAAATAAATTGTCCTCAATTTCTCAACTTCATATATAATGTATCAGCAGAAGCTGTTGACTCTTCTAAAGTATATTCTGTATCCATCCACTTTTTCCATCTCCACTACCATCACCTTAGTCCAAACTATCATGTTCACTCATCTGGATTACTTCATAGTCTACTTCTCTTCCACTCATGGCTCTTCAGAACCTATTTTCCATGCAAAAATGATGATTTGTAAAAAAGTATGTCAGATCACCTTACTCCTTGATTAAAAACATCCAGTGGTTTCTAATTTCTTTTAGAATAAAATCTAGACTCTGTGCCATTATCTCCAAATCCCTCCATGGCATGTGCCTTGATCTCCATCATTCTGGCTACATTGGTTTTCCCTCTATTCCTAAAACAATAGCAATTCCTTCTGGCCTTAGAACCTTTGTATTGCTGTTCCATTTATCTGAAAAGCTCTTTCTCCAAATATAAGTAACCTGACTCCTTCTCAACTTCCAGTTCTAAATCCCAATGCATCTTCTCAAGGAATTCTTCCCTGGCTCTGTTTCTCCCTTATTATTCAAGTCTTTACAGGCATAAGGTATAAATACTAAAATTAAGCAATGCGTGTAATCAACTTAGAAAAATGCTGGTATTTTTATTATACAGTCATTATACATGACTTACCCACTTGGGGTTTTTTCACAAATCATTACTGCCAAGAAATGTTCATCTATTAAAGTGGGGGACAGAACCAGATATTTACCCTCCCTACTAACGTATAAAAGCCAAGAAAAGAAAAAGAAAAAGAAATAGAGTCCCTTTTCTTAGTCTAATTAGTCTAGTCTTATTCATGACCTTGTTCCCAACTCTACCATCTATAGCAGGGAAAACTGAAAAAGAAAATACATGAATTATATTCCACTTTAAAATTTAATTCAATCCAACTGTTTGCTATAATTATTTCATCTTTTACATGTATCTCCTCAACTTCTTCATTTCCTTGAGAAAGAGAAGGAAAAAGAACTTATATTACCTCAAAACAATATGAAAAAGGGCATGTGTGGCCTCTTGCTGGTTCTTGGGTAACTCAAGAATAGTTAATGAATGACTATATAATCCCAGCATCACTTTATTTTTTTTCCAGCATCACTTTAATTGACTATATACTTTGCTTAATTTAACCCTTGCAATAATTCTATAAAGTGAATACTTTTATTATCCTGGTTTCAAGTTGGAAAAACTGAGGCAGAGAGATGATGTTATTTGGGCACAATTGTACTACACTGTAAATGACAGAGCCAGAAATTGTACCCAGGCAGTCTGCTCCATACCTGATGTCTTTGGCCATCATCTTATGCTGTTTTCTTAGTATGCTGGCTGGATCCAGTGAGCTATGGTTGGCTCAGTCCCATCCTTGTGCTTTCTGCTATTGTCTACTGCTGACATCTATACCTAATGAACTTGTGGTGAAGTCTCCTTGGCTGGCCAAACACTGGGCTGTCAACTCAGCCTTCACATTACACAGGACCTGGTGGAGGTTCAGGAGGAAAAACAAAACCCTGTCTAGGCTTGTCTATACCATTCCACCCACTTACCCATATTTTTGTGTGAACACTCTATTCAGTGGGCTCCTCCTAGAGACCTAATGGGGAGTGGGGCCAGAGCCCTTATGCTCTCCTCTGTTAAAAGTCCATGTCTGCATGTCTCATTCCCCTATGTTTGTCTTATCTTTTCTTTCTCTTTTTCTGCTCATAAGCTGCTGGGCCAAGGGGGTGGGCTGGTTGCTGACTTTGTAGCACAAACTTTTGCTGTGAAATGCCTTCTTTCTCCTAGAGGTAGCACTTGTCAGTTTCCCTTTTCCATGGGCTCCGCCAACAGAATCACTGTTATGCAACCTGGTGCAAGAGGGATGAAAATGCACTGGCTTAATATTTGTCAAATTTATCCATACCTCTCTTGTATGTCTTCCCCGGTAGAACACAGGCTAATGATAGCGGAGGCGTCGGCTGCCCTTTGTAGACCAGCTTGCTGACTGTAAAATCTCAGCTGTTTACTTCCTTAAAACATATGGTCTATTTGTCATGGGTATGACCTTAATAAAGGTCTGTGCAATGCTTAGAAGAATAAAATACATTGTAAAACCTTTCATCCATCAAATGTCTGTCATACTGCCAGGCCAGGTGGAGTAATAATTGTGCTTGCATGTATCAGCAAAGAACAATGTAATAGATGAAACTACTTCAAGTAATTAACTTACTCACAGCTGTTTTTTTTTTTTTTTTTTTTTTTTTTTTGACAGAAAGTGGCTTGAAAGACTGAAGTTACCAAGAGCAGAGAATGAGGCACGTAGAAAACGTTGCCATAACATCACACTGTCTGTTTACTGGAAAGACGGCATGATTAAACACATTATAGAGTTATAACTTGCCTGCTGTGTTAATTTCTTGTGGCTGCCACAAAAAGTTAGCACAACCTTGGTAACTTAAAACAATAGAAATTTATTTTCTCACAGTTCTAGAGGTCAGAAGTTCAAAATCACGGTGTGGGCATGTTCTGTGGAAGTTCTCCCAAAGATGTGGGGTGAATCCATTCCTTCAGTCTTCTAGCTTCTGGTGGCTACCAGCATTCCTTGGAATTCTTTGGCTTATGGTTACATTTCTCCAATTGCTTCTTTGGTCTTCACATCATCTTCTCTGTATGACAAGTCTTCCCATTCCTCTCTTTTATACGGATACATGTGATGGCATTTAGAGCCTATCCATATAATCTAAAATAATCTCCCACACTAGGGATGGAGAGGACACAGGTAAGGGGAAGAGATACATCTGCTTTTTCAAGCAATATATTCACCATGCTCAAATAGAATGGCTTTTCAAACTTTCTAGATTTCCGTGTCCAAGGAAATCTTAGCCTTCAATGTTTCAGCTCTCCCATAAATGTGCTTACTACAATCCTGTCCTTAGATTACTCAAATTAACCTCACTTTTCACCATTTTATGCTTACTTGAAAATAATTGCTTGGTGATTTTGACAACTATAAATTAGTATTTACCAAAATATATAATGCAATGATATAAATACCTACTATCTCAAAAGCAAATGTGGCATAATAAATACATCTCCACAGAAAGGAGAGTGGAAACTGATCATTCATCTTCGTCTATCCTACAATTGTGCTTCACTTTTGTTTACATCCCATCTCCCCAAGTAAGATAAAGATAGGTGAAGGGAAAAATAGCTATGTATGCACGGCTTTGGTGTTGCACATTTAAAGGGAAGTTTGGAACTACTTTTGAAAAGCTCCCCAAATTAACATACAGTTTAATAAAGTTGAATTACTTATGTTTTATTTATTATGAATTATCTGGATACTTTTTGTAAAATTTTTCTTCATTTAATTTATGTTAATTATCATATCAGCTTGGTACTGGAATGGGAAGAGACCCCAAATGAGCCACTTGGCCTGCATGGTAACTCCATGAGCATCAAAAAGCAAGGAATCTTCTATTTCATTGCTCCAACCTTCATGACATATGGCTTCCATCTTGTGTTCAATTGATGGCCCATCCCACACCTTCTCATAACTAGAAAAGGCAAAGGGAGTAAGGGAAGAACATCCCTTTAAGGAAAAATCCTAGAAGCACACAGTATTTTTGCTCTAAAAGCCAAAACCAAATCACATAACCACAACCAGCTGCAAAGGAAACTAGAAAATGTACTCGTTGGTTTGGATGGCCATGTAAGAGTTAAAATCCATTACCATGAGAAAACATATTGGGAATCAATTAACCATCTCTTCCAACAATACTCCCATTTGCCTATCCAAATATCTGTGGTATTTCTTCTCATATATAGAGCACACTCAGGCCCTTCCAAGTCTCGTTCAGCATCTGACAACCTATAGAGTAAAAGACAAGCTATGTGACTGCCCCTCCCCCTAAACACATGCCATAATCTACAATGGTGGAATATGACTAGGGTAACTGTCATAAAGTTTCTAATTTTAAACAGGGAAAGATGGAAACACTGAAGAGTCATCTGTCTATAAAGATTATAAAGGGCTGTTGGATAAGAACCGCAAAGATTCTCTGCCTAAGAATGAGTTCTTATATAGTGACTCTGCCCTTGATTCTTCACTCTGAGAAGAGCTCATGGCTTTGCTTTTTGGGACGTTCCTTTCTATTTTATTGTCCTCTGTGGCCACCTCTGAAGAATGTGTGATGGCTGCCCAGCTTTGCAGTCTGATCTTGTCTGGTACAGAATGATCTGATTTAGAGCTTGAACAATAATAAACTTTGTCAGTTTAGCTTGTAGATTCTTTGACAATAGAATGTCCTCAAAAACTTAGTAGGTTTTTGCTCCTACTCAAATCCATTTAGGAGTAACCACCGCCCCTTGTTTTGGATACAATACTAAAATCTGAAAGCACTTTTTTGTTTTGTTTTGTTTTGTTTTGTTTACTGGTTTCTGAGTTCTACTGCCCCACCTCACCTTCTCAACATAATAGATGCTATCTAGAGACTGTTTGACACAGCCTTGGATGAGATAACAATGTCCTTGATCTGACCTTTACCACCTGGCTGGCTTCCACTATCTAGCAAATATTGTAAGGCCCCAAATCATTGGCATAAACATTACTTACCCAGGAGGTGATCTTAAGGGGTAGTATGGAAGGAAAGCAGAAGTTAGAGGAAGATGTGAGGGAAGGATTATGAAGTTAGAGAAACAGCAGGAACAAGGGCATGTGGTATATGAAAAGAAACATCGACAGACTAGACATAGGACTGATAATGCAGCCAAGTTCAGATGATGATGGAGAGTGTGCATACTAAGCTAAAGAGGGCTGTTTTATGGTTTGAAAAGGGTGGTAGTGAAATGGATTTTTGATACTCCATCTGATAACTGTGAAGGGTGGATTTAAGGAACAAAAATTTTGAGACAGAAGGACCAGCTAGAAGGTTACTATGGTAAACTAGGCAAGAGATAATGACAGAATGATAATAGGATCAAGAAATATTTAATAAGGGGCACCTGGGTGGCTCAGTGGTTGAGCTTCTGCCTTTGTGTGATCCCAGGGTCCTGGGATTGAGTCCTGAGTTGGGCTTCTCCCTCTGCCTGTGTCTCTGCCACTCTCTCTGTGTGTGTCTCTCGAGAGTAAATAAATAAAATCTTTTAAAAAGAGAGAAAAATATTTAATAAATATAATCAGTAGAACTTGGTGGTCATTCAGTCGTTATAGTGTGAGTGAGAGAAAGGAGAAAGGCAAAGGCAAGGGCTCACATAAAGAACACGGAAAAGAGACTGATTCTATCTCAGAGGTATTGAGATTTTTTAAAAAGCCTGTATGAATTCGAGGTATAAGTGTTCAGAGGAGGTAAATACAAGAAAAGATTTTTCAGGAGAAGACTATACCAGAAAAGTCCATTGAGGGTGTTGCTAGTGAACAGGCAATAGTTACCACCTTGGAACCAAAGGATAGCTCTCAGTTAAAGAATATACTGTAGGAAGAAAATCTGAGAATCATCAAAATTTTAGAGGAAGACAGAAAAAAAAAAAGAGAGGCCCCTGAAGAAACTAAGAGGGAGTAGGAGGAGCAAGCCAAGAAGCATGGGAGTAGTGTAAGAGAATTGCTCTGAGGGCTAAGGTAAGAAATGGGGGAAGAGTGAATGTGGGAAATGGAAAGTGTAGGTCAGCAGTGCTCTGACACTTGCAGGGGAGGAAAGAAGGAAGGCAGTGTAATAACAGGAAGAAACAGGGTCAAAATGGGACTTTCTTTTAAGGATGGGAGATTTGTCTATAATGTAGGCCAGCAGCAAGGTGAAGAGATGGGGGTTGGTGGTATTGGAGAGGCAGGGATAACTGATAGATTCAGATCCCACTCCAAGAAGAGAGGAAATCATGAGCAGGGTTGGGAGATTGACCCTGGTGGCAAGGGCGGTCTCAATTCCATAGGCCAGAAAGTTTGTTTGCCTGTCAGTTACGTCAGAATTGGGAAAAGGGAAAGGTAAAGGAATTTATAATTAGGGACTTTGTCTTGCCTCTGGGTATCAGGAGTTGTGAGTGAAGACAGCTTGGGGTCTGCTGCCCTCTTCACCATCTCTGCACTTATACACCATTTAGATCAAGCTGAAGAAATGGGGTTTAAACAGCCTGTGTTCTCACAGGAATATAAGGGAGTAAGAAGACAAAAACTTAGAAGTTGATCCCAGCAGGCCCCGCTATGAGGGTTAGGGTGCTGTCATTGACCTCTCTAGAAGGTGCCACCTGGAGAAAACAGAGCCTACTTTCCCTCTCTTGGCATCGGCCATTACTCCCTGCTCTTACAGAGGGGAGGTCCCTGAGTTCCCATTCAATCTATAATCAGTCCAGGATACTCAGTAGGGCACCCTGGACATAGTTTTGAAAACTAGGCTTTAAAAATCAATCGAATTTGACCAAATTTGTGCTAATTTTTAAATAATAATTCTTTGATCATTGTCAAGCATCCAGGACATTTGAACCGGCATTCCTAGTAACCATTCAGTGACTGTAATGCTTAAACCATTTTCTCATATGAAGTTTATCTGAGCTTGGGCAAATATAAGCCAATAGTAATACCATTTGAAAGCCAGAAATAAAAGAGAAAAGAGAGAAAACAAAAGGGTTGGGGAGGGGGGAGAGAGAGAGAGAGAGAGAGAATGTTATGAAAATAAAAATTAACATATGAGCCAAACTTGCAGAATCAAAAATATTTCACCTGGGAAAGAAAGACTCTGAGTAACTCTCCACAATTGCTTGTGTGGGCAGGAGTTTCAGAGTTTACACCAAGGCTTTTTGAAACCCATACCTAAATTTTCTTTTTTTTCCCCATTCTTTTTTTAAAAGTATTGCATAATTTGAGTCTTTTGAGATCTATAATGAGACAGGGAACAAATCAAAAAGTTTTAGGGGATTTTGGCACACAGGCAGGTTGTGAAAATGAATGCTAAGACACTACAGAATTTCATTTCTTATTAGAAACACCTGCATCTACTTCCATAACTTGGAGATTCTAAAGCTACAGCGCTGGGCTGCTCTCACACAGTTACCTAAATAACATCTTTGTTTTATTTATTTATATATTTTCTGGGGGGCGGGAGGGTAGGGAGGAAGGAGAGGGAGAGAGAGAATCTTTTTTTTTTTTTTTTTTTTTTAAGTTTCAGTTTATTTTATTTATGATAGTCACAGAGAGAGAGAGAGAGAGAGAGAGAGAGAGGCAGAGAGAGAAGCAGGCTCCATGCACCGGGAGCCCGACGTAGGATTCGATCCGGGGTCTCCAGGATCACGCCCTGGGCCAAAGGCAGGCGCCAAGCCGCTGCGCCACCCAGGGATCCCGAGAATCTTAAGTGGCTCCACACCCAGCACAGAGCCCCCTCCGGCCTCAATCTCACAACCCTGAGCTCATGACCTGAGCCAAAATCAAGAGTCAGAGCTCAACCTACTCAGCCACCCAGATGCCCCATAACATTTTTATTTTAAAGAGCAAGGTATACTTTCTTGAATTTGGTGATTTGTCTCATTATCTGTGTCCCTTCAAGTCATGCTCCTTCTTGATCGGATTCCTCTCCTCAAGAAAATTTCTCAAGATACTATCAGTGAATGCAGTGCTTAGAAAATTTGTATGGAGTTAAATGTGTCACTGTCCTCTTTCATCAGTGTCTCCTCTTTAATCTTTTCCTCCCATGATCACCAATAAAGCGTCAGTTCAAACTTCAGATCAACGCAGAGAAACCCAGTTTTACCATTCTTACATGTTGTCTCTTTCTCATTGCCATGGGATGGCTTCTGCTCTCTATAAAGGCGCGCTGAGTGCATAAGCACATACATAAGTCCCTCCCCCTCACACACACACACTCGCAAACACACACGCACAGACACAAACACCAGACTCCTCGAGAAGGAAGAGAAAGTTTTGAGACAAACGAACTTCTGTGACAAATTTTCCAAACTGGACCCAAAATAGCCCTTCTGCACTAAACCACCAATTCAGTGCAAAGAACTACCATCTGGTTACTGTCAGGTCTGCTAGTGCATAAAAGACTCTGTTTTTATACTTTATTTTTCTTTCCCCAAACATGCTGGGTTTCTTTCCCACTGTGTGTGTTGTGTCTAGAAAAAGCTATACTGAAGCGCTATTGTGGTTTGTACTTGCCACCCCTGAAGGCGATGAGCTACCTTCACTATTTTAAATGATAGACTCTCAAATGCTGACAATGTCCAGTTCTGAAATAACTTTCTTACTGTTTTTATGCAAATTAAGGCTATGATGACTTTACCTAGCATTAGCGTGTGTTCCCACACAGAACCAGAAGAACTGAACTAACACGTCCAGAAAAGAGTGAATTGTCTCTAGTGGCCTTGTTTGAAGATGGTCACGATGCAGATCCTGGTCTATACTGCCAGAGTTTCCAACCCCCAGAGTGTGAAGGCCTCACCAAGCGCTTCCCTCGCACACAAGTCCAGCACAGCTGCTTTTATTTCCCTAATAATGCAAATAGCAGAAACACATCTGTTTTCATGCTTCACTGTTGACAGTCCACCAAAAAATGTGCATCCAATAGCTTTTATCCAAATAGACAGAGACATGTTGGGTCCAAAACACAGAGAGGTTATACGATGTTTTGGTTTTAAGTTTGTGCAAGAAATTGAATTTTTGCATTTCATGTCACGCCTAGAACAAATCCCTCTCCCATTCTGACAATATTCTTAGTGAGGTTCCAGACTATTTCCTAGAATGTCTGCAGTGCATTAAGGCTCATTTCTACATTTTATAAAGTATATTTTGAGATAGCTATTTGAAAAAAAAAAAGAATTATGCAAAGTATTTCAGTTCAAAGCAAGGAGTGGTAAAGAAGTACAAATGCATGTGTAATGCACATAGGATGCAACAGAAAGATGTGAGCAGAAAGAGAATTGCTTCTTTATTGTTACTCAGCTTATCTATATTTGATCTTTCTCCCCTCCAACCCCCCAAAAAACAACCCAGCTTGAAAATAAAAGATTATTTCTCTTTAATAAAAACCTGTGTAGAAAAAATGTTCAGTTCAACAGACAAATAGTTTTCACGGTTTTGGGATAACAAAACATGCAGTGTAATTTTACCACTTGTAAAGTAGAGCAAGGGAGGGGGCATAAGATAAACAGCATGTGAAGTTTTATACTCTCTGCCAAAAAGACTTTTTCAAACATGTCTTTTTGGGATGCCCAGTATAGATGAGTGTCAGATGAGTAACTGTGATCAAGGAAGGTTTTGAGAAGAGAACAAAGAAATGGAAGGTTGTTTGCTTTCATCTTAGAGTTTGCTTCAACCACATCAAATAGACATTAAAATATATGACTGTATGCTACTTAATAATAATAATCTGATTATTATTAATATTTCAGATTACTAGAATCAAAATATTTTAAACACACACCTAGCTTTTCTACCTCTGCTATTAAAATTCAGTTTCAGAACTAAATCTGATTAATCTCTTTTTTGCTATTATTAATCTGAGATTCTTCTGTCTAATAGTAAATAGTTAATTGAGGGGATCCCTGGGTGGCTCAGCGGTTTAGCGCCTGCCTTCGGCCTGGGGCGTGATCCTGGAGTCCTGGAATCAAGTCCCACGCCAGGCTCCCTGCAAGGAGCCTGCTTCTCCCTCTGCCTGTGTCTCTGCCTCTCTCTCTCTCTTTCTGTCTCTCAGGAATAAATAAATACAATCTTTTTTAAAAAAATAGTTAATTGATTATCAAGATGAAGAAGGAATAGAGTCTTTTGTTTCAGATGGAAACATTAAGGAACTTAAAGGGAAACACAATTATCTACTATCTACTCATGTCCCCAAAGCTTAGACTTCAGAAGAACCTATATATATATTTATATAAATAACTTATATATTTATAATTAAATATATATAAATAATATATAATATTCATATATAATATATAAATAATTTATATATATAAATAACTAGACTATTGAGAAGAGTCTAGCTGCTTTTCTAATATAGGAACAAATAATGCTTACTCAAGGCATTGGATTACTTTGAAGTAAGGGTCTCAACCCCTTCATTACCAGAAGGGCCAAATAATACACGAAGATCTAATGCTCTTATAGCAGAAGTGTGCAAACTATTCAATTAAATTTCAAAAATTTTCAAAGATTTATTTCAAGAGAAGTAAAAGGTTAATAGTTGGCACATGCTTTGATCTACCTCTGCACTCCTTTTTATCAAGTCAGCCACACTTTATGATCAATATGAGTTTCCAAACGCTCAAGCACCTGCTTGCACATGTTGAAACTCAACATCAGGTGTGATGCTTTTACTCTTTAGACAGGAATTTATTAGCTAATAAACCAACAAGAAGTAGCCACTGTCCTTTTATAATTGCTTGTGTTAAAAAAAACTAAATTACCTTGTGAATGCATTTGCCATGTATTCACACAGTGTACTGTACCCTGTGCAGAATACATGGGTGCTGCTGCGCCTTCTTTCCAGAAGATCTAAACTTTTTTTAAACAAATCCAAAATCTATACTGTTAAAATGGAAAGAAGTATAAAAAGGAAAAAAAATTAATATAAGGACCAGCCTCCCAGTTATAAAGTAGGTGTGAGTGAGACACCAGCAGTTTAATTTTTTTCTTGATCTTAGAAAAATCTGAATTTTCTAAGAAAGGGAAAAGACTAGAAATGGGAGAATAAGGCTTTCCTTTAGGCATTTCTTACTGCACAGATGCTGTTCTCTGCTGCTTCCCTCTGTAGTCTTGTTCATACTAAGTCCAAAATTTTATTCTGCTAAACATTGTTCTCTGTGATGATTCATCATTTACAAAATTAAAAGGTCTACTAGAAAAAATTCTTTACTAAGTAAAGAAGGACCTGAATTTTAATCCTAATTCCTCCATTAATTGGGAATTTTTTTTGGCCAAGTTCACTGAAGTGCTCCATGACTCATTTTAACTCATTGATAAAATGAGGGTAATGATGTCTGTGTTGTCTTACAAAAATATGAAAAATAGAGAGCATTTGAACCTTACATGTGTTCTATATTATTATTGTTAGTAAACCTGCCAAAAATTATTTCTAAATTTAAAACCAACAGTCACAAATGAATTTTTCATTTACTCAGGCGTATGGAATTTTGAAGCACATTAAAGATCTCTAAGTGGCCTTAGGAAGTGAGTGGTAAAACAATCCAGCTTTGCCAAATACTGGGAGTTATAAAAACTTTACTCTGCCCCCAGCCACACTGGTCTTCTTCCAGTTCCCACTCACAACCTTTTAATCTAATCAATGAACTTGGCGATTTACATACAGGATTAGGACAACATAGTGAGTAGCTTTTTTATGGTTCTGTCCAACCATATCTCTCAGCATTTCCCCTCTCTCCCTGTGATCCAGCCATAAAGGGCTTCTGTTTATACCAAGCCTTTGTTATGGTGTCAGGACTTTTCCCCTTGGACTATTCACCACTGCCCTATATCTTTACCTGGCCAATTTGTTCTCATGCCTCTCAGATCTCTCCTCAAAGTTTACCTTTGCAAAGGGCCTTTAGTGACCATGCTATCTCCACAGAAAGAAGTCTCTCCCGTCACTCCCCATCACATTGTCCTCATAGCCCCCTTACCACTTTTATTTATCTCATTCATTTGTGTGTACGGTATTTGATCCAATGAAAATGAAATCATCCTTTATTCTTCTCTTTTCCTCGCTCTGACGCCCTATCAGCCTGTCACCTTTACCTCCAAAATGTATTCAGGAAATGACCATTGATGTTCATCTCCACTGTTATTATGCTACCTAGTTACCAACATCACTGCTTTAGACTACTGAAGTATCTCTCTTGTTGAAGGACCTGCTTCTGCATCTATTCTCACATATTCAATTTTTTTTCATGAAGTCATAATGATCTTTTCAAAAAACTTAAGTCACACTCCTCATGTACCTATTTAAAATCCTTCAGTGGTTTCCCAAACTCAGAAGAAGATTCAAACTCTTTACCATAACCTGTAAGGCCTGACCACTTCTCTAATCTCACCATCTACCTTCCTCCTTTCTGACCAGCCGTTCTTCTGTTGGCTTTCTTCCTGTTCCCCCAGGGGATTCACTAATTGTCCATGCTTGAACACATGTCCTCCTTGTCTTCACGTGAGGGTTTGCACTCATCATTCAAATCTTATCTCAAATGCCACTTGTTTAGACAGGTGCCCTTCTTGATCTTTCTCTATGATTTGCCACTTTCCATCATTTTGCTAATTTTTTTTTTCTCCATGGCACTGATCACTATCTGAAATAATCCTATTCTTTTATTTTCTCACTTGTAAATTCTCCTTCTCTCCCACTAATATGTTAGATCTCTGAAAGCAGAGTCTTTATTTTTTCTTATTCATTGTGATTTCTTCAGTACTTAGAGTGGGATCTATCAAAATAGGAGAATCTTAATTCAGTATTAAATGAATTAATGAGTGGTTCATTGCCTATCTTCCTCCCATGAGGGAGGAACTTGCCCGTCACATACGCCACTGTATTCCCATCACCCAGCCTAGAGTTTAATGAATACTCATTAGTTATTTTTTAGATATTTGTTGAATGTAAGATAAATAAATGACTTAGTCTGAAGAAGGTAATAGATGTAAGCATTTTAGGCTGCAAACCAAAATATATTTATAAAAGATCTTGTGTCATCAGAAGTTAGAAACTCTAATATCTTTTGGCAGCCTAAACAAAGGGCAAGTAGCCAAGATTTTCCTTTGAAAGATGTGATTGAGTCAGTAAGTATAGATTCTCATTCCAGACCAAAGTACTCAACTCCTTAGCTGCCAGGATCATTGCCCATTGATGGCTCTCAGCTAAGTCCTCTCAGGGATCTCTCTCTGTTGAACAGAACTACCTCTTCAAGATTATGTCTCTTCCAAGGAGAGCCTGCATCCGATGACAGTTGATGAAGGGGTATAAAGGTCTAGCTCTCCACCCCAATTTGAAATATCTCCAAAGTGCAATCCCACATTCAGAGCTCTTGATAGGGTTGGTTGAGGTCTCTATTGTGATTCTCTTCTAGGTCTTCAGCTTCTCTCCAGGCCCAGTCCAACTTCTCCAACTCTCCAAGTGCTGCTATAATGAGAACTCACCTAGAGCACCTGCAGGATTTCTATCCAAGAATCTGTTTCCAAGAGAACCTGGCCCATGCAATTATTAAAGTAACTTTAATTTATGACATATAGTTTTTCTTTGAGTTGCTAATGATTTTGACTCCAATTCCAAAGTGTGGTTTTGTCTCCACACCACCAAGCAGTTCTCTGATACCAGCTGGGTGTGGTATAGTTCAACTCAATTCTGACACTATCTACTTGGGAGATATCATTTCTTGGATATGATACTTGGGAGTATCATTTTCTACAAGTTAAGGACTCAGTCCCACAAGACTACTCACTTCGTCCCCTGTGCTTCTGACCAACTGGCTATAGACTGGCACTTTCAACAATCCCCTCCCTGGGTTCAATTAATTAGCTAGAGTGGCTCATAGAACTCAGAGAGATGAATACTCATTTTACTTACTAGGTCACCCATTTTTTTAGGTCACCCATTTATTATAAAAGGATATAACTCAGTAATAGCCAGGGCAATATATCAGGAAAGGGCATGTTCTTTCTGAGTGCCCAGCTTTCCTTGTATCTACATGTATTCACCAACCTGGAAGCTCTCTGAACCCAGTTCTTTTTCTGGTTTTTATGGAGGTGTCATTATATAGACATGATTGATAAATCCTTAGCCATCAGAGACTAATTCAACCTCTAGCCCTTTTCTCTACCCCAGAAGTCAGGGAGGTGGAACTGAAATTTCCAACTGTCCAATCATGAGGTTGGTTCCCCAGCAACCAGCCTCCATCCTTAGGTGGGGTCCAAAAGTCATCTCATCAACATAATATCTCATCAACATAACAAAAGACACCTGTGTTGCTCTCCTCACTTAGGAAATGCCAAGGGTTTTAGGAGCTCTGCCAGAAATAGAGATGACCAAATAGTTATTTTTTTTATTATAAATCACATCACAGTTCTCATGATTATCATTACTTTTTGTATGAGAATACCATAAGTTAAGTATTGGTATCATACAGAAATAAGCAAAAGATAGAGGGACCATTTTGAGGAGCTCACTCTCTTGCACTTTAGGGAAGAAACAATATGGTACAATATTCTATAACAATAGTTATAGAATACTGCTAGATGAGTAGAAGATGCATAAAACAATAAACTGTCAAATAAAAAGCATAAGCACTAAATTTATATCATATGCAGAACCACATCACTTGTTCTTTCATAGAAAGAGTGTTCTTACATGGACAAAAATCTGAATATAAGCAGGATGTCTCTAAGAAGATGCACAAAATGTCATAAAATCCAACCATTAAAATCATAAACTATATGTGCAGAAAAAAACTCTCAGAACTCACCTAAAGCTTTTTGCTTATTTGCACCCTAATTCTAAGAGCCTTGATTTTCTGGTTTGGATCTGGCTATGCATTACAAGTTCTAAGTGTGTGTGTTGCCATGATTTTACAGTAGTGGAAGATACATGAGACAGGAATGTTTCAGAAGGACAGAACCATAGAAGTTGTGAGTAGATCAATGGTCAGTAAGGAGCTCTGAATAGGAAAATTTGCATTCAAATTTGGCTTTTTTACCTCCTTGTTTAATTATTTCACTTGAACTCTCTGTTTTTAAAATCTCAGTAATTGTGATTGGCAAAACAGTCAACCCCAAAGATGTTCACCTCCTACAATGGTCATTATAAAGATCACATCAAATAATGCTTGCAAAATAGTACAATTTTTGGTACATAGAATGGTAATTATGGTCGGTATGTTTGGGAACAAAACTTTACTGTTCACTTCAATGGCAAAGTCACTATAGCAGGGCCTCAATATAAAAAATAAGTTAAATTTGCATGCTGGTCTTTTAAGAGAGCAAGAAAATGTAAATATATTTTTCTCTAAAAATTCTTTTTTAAAAGATTTATATATTTATTTGAGAGAGAGTATGTGCACTCATACACACACACACACACACACACACACACACACACACATACAGGTGGGGAGGAGCAGAGGGAAAGAATCTTCAAGCAGACTCCCTGCTCAGCATGGAGCCTGATGGGAGATTCAGTCCCAAGACTGATGAGATCATGACCTGAACTAAAACCAAAAGTCAGACACTAAGCTGACTGAGCTACACAGGCACCCCTAAAATTTTTTAATCTGAAAAAACCCTAGATTTTATTTGCCTATAAAATGCTCTTAGGAAAAGCATACCATTTCTTCATATGTCAGATAGATTATTTATATAGCTGTATGTGGAGAACAAATCATGGCATTCCCAAGGTCAAACACAATATCTATAGTGGAGAATCTCACCAGCCCTTCTTGAATATATTTACTACACTT
Organism: Canis aureus; assembly: GCF_053574225.1. Lineage (NCBI taxonomy): Eukaryota > Metazoa > Chordata > Mammalia > Carnivora > Canidae > Canis > Canis aureus. The sequence continues at coordinate 61,775,455 of NC_135611.1, read as the reverse complement.
CATACACTCTGATAATGATCTGATGAAGAAGGGTATAGAGTATAGAACTAGTATCATCCCACACAAATATATATATAACTACATAGAGAAGAGAAATTGCTGAATGTTTATCTGTAGGAATAGAAATATGCCCTTATGCCAGAATTTAGGTAAGATAAAGTTTTTATGTTGGAAAACAGATTGTAAATAGGTGAAAAAAAATAAACCAACAAGGAAATGACGACTTAATGATATGATTCTAAGATTATAGACTCCAGTTTTGCATTTTAGGTTATGAGTGAGAGGGAGAGTAAATCTTGGGGATCATTTTCACTGGTAACTTTAAAACACTCTTGGAGGGCATGTGCTAGGCTTTTGTGAAACTTTTACAAGTCTATGGATAAAAGAGATAAATGAAGACGATGTAGCCATTTTTTATCTAATCTAGATTTATTGTACTTAAAAGACTGATATTATTCTGAGATTGTATTGTTCCTATTTCTTGGCATCAAATTCTTCTTTAATAAAATGAGAATAGGGATCCCTGGGTGGCGCAGCGGTTTAGCGCCTGCCTTTGGCCCAGGGCGCGATCCTGGAGAGCCGGGATCGAATCCCACGTCAGGCTCCCGGTGCGTGGAGCCTGCTTCTCCCTCTGCCTGTGTCTCTGCCTCTCTCCTCTCTCTCTCTGTGACTATCATAAATAAATAAAAATTTAAAAAAAATAAAATAAAATGAGAATAGAACTTTGCATTTTTAAAATGCTCTTATTTAGCAGAAGAAGAAAGAAAAAAGAAACAAAGAAGGAAACAAAGAAAATTTAGAGTTGGTAGCCCCATGTCAACTTTTGTTTTTAATTTTACTGACCCATGAATCCCAGGAGTCTCAGAGCAGCTGCTACAGTCCTCCTTCTCTGTTTTGCAGGGGAAGACACCAAGGCCTGGAGAGGTACAATATCCTTCTCAGGATTCCTGACTAATCGGTGGCAGCACTAAGCCTAGAACCCAGTCATTTTCAGTCTTTTATCAATGGTCATTAATATAACTTTTTTGAAGAATAAAAATAGCTGTGCTTCCACCCAGAATTTTGAACATTTTTTTCTAAAATAGATTATCAAAGAAGTTCCAATGTTTGTTGACTTATCAAAAGTGTATTATGCATATCTAAATTTTTTTGTATTTCAGCAGAGAATCTAATATAAAAATATTGCCTTTACTTGTGTTTACTTTAGGATTAACTCACTCTTTTCAGAAATACCTGACCCATAGGGCACCTCTGTCTCAATAAAAGATAGAAGCTAAGTGACAACATGTCAGCCCAGCAGGTGACAAACATTCACATCCCAGAAGGGCAAGTGCTTAGAATTCTCAGTTGGATTTTAAGTGTTTTGGAAATGTTAGAAGAAGTCAGAAACTCTAGTACCTTTTGGCAGCCTATTGAAAGGGCAGGTAGCCAAGAATTTTACTTTAAAACATCTAATTGAGTCAGTAACTATGGGTGGTTTTTATTATTAACGTTGCTAGTGGTAAAGATAAGCATTTGTTTGGAGGTAGTGTAAATATCTCTGCCCTGAGATAAGTAATATGCATATCTGGAGAGATGACAAAAGGCAGCCTCCCCAGAGACCTGACACTGGTTTTTCCAGGCCTTGAGAAGTGACAGAGTTGTTTCCTTAGCTGCTAGGAAGCATTATATTAGGTACATTCTTAAATAAAACACAAGGATGTAACTTGAATCCCTAAGCATGCTACACTTAGATTGGTTTACTCCGGTTGTCTGAAAATGAAAGTTTTTATAATTGTGTACATAATGTCTTTGAACTCTGAGCATCTGCCTGAAACAGCTGTTTCTGATTAAAATTAAGCCAAAGCTTTTCACCAGTGGAGAATCCGCAGCAGATAAGAAGAAAAAAATGTGGGTGTTATTGGGACTGTGCAAGTATCAACTTTCTTCTTTTCACTTCAGATTACGTGCCAGAGGCCCTTGATCATTTTATTTTGAGAAATAGATGCCGTTTAATATTAAAAGTTGAAAATCTTCAAAGACATTACATTTTTTTCAGGTACAGTGCCAATTAGACCAGTTCATTAATTAAAAAGTATTTTAATTCTCCAACAACAACAACAAAATCATTGTGTAGGTGACTTCTTTGTTTGCAGAAGCCTTTGTTTCCTATCATATCTTGTTTGGGAAATTTATAATTCCTACTATTATGGGAGCTGTATGTCTTATTCTAAATTCATACTGGTTTTATGTGTCACCTTGACTAGGCTATAGTACCCAGCTATTCAATGAAAGTTGAAAGGCTTTAAAAGAAAGCACTGAGGCTCTTTTGAGGAAGAGAAATTTCCAAACATGAACATAGCAGTTCTTAATTGATAGCAGTAGCATAATCAGAATCAGAACTCATCATGCAAAGTTTTAGGTGGATTTTTGAAGAGGTGAGGGACTGATTTTCAATGTACAGAGAACATCTGAAGAGCGTGGACACTCCAGGTAAATATTAGTAGACTACGGCAGGATAAGGATTATCCCCAAAGAGAGTCAGGTCACTTACCATTAAATCAGAGTTTATAGCAATATTTTAACATTGGGTAGAAGAGATCCCAAAGTAACCTTCTACTATTAAGGTAGGAATCTGAAGCATTCGCATCACAAATATCCAAATGTTTCTTTAAAGGAGATGTTTTTGGGGACCCTGGGTGACTCACTTGGTTAAGCATCTGATTCTTGATTTCAGCTCAGGTCTTGATCTCAGGATTTAGATCTCAGGGTCATGAGTTCAAGCCCTAGGCGTGGAGCCTCCATTAAAAAGAAATAATAAAATAGATGCTTTCATTACACAAATATAAAAAACCAAAAGCCACTGTAATAAATAACAAATTCAAGGAAATGTGTTTGGCTCAATGCACAGTCATTTTTCTCTTGTAGATGTTAAAGTGTGTGTTAATTATTAATATCATACACACACACATACAAATACATCTTTTTAAAGTTTCTCTGTGCCTTAGCATCTCATTATTTCATGGAAACTAAAATTTCTGCATGAGTTTGATTCAAAAAGAAGGTTATCAACAGACTGCCAATGCTAACAATTTAAGTTGTCTAATTTGTCTGATGCCGATTAAATCATTCTGAGCAACCACTCAATTATAATTTGGCATCTCTTATTTCCCTCTTAGTAAACATAAATACTCTTTGCTTGGCAGTTTTAGTTTTTTATTACAAGTTACCCACTGGACTTTCTTTATAAATCAGTTTCTCGTCAGTATATTGTATATCAGTTCAGAAGCCTTAATTCATCATCTCAAAGCATACTGACAAAAAATTCTAAGGATCTAGAAAACTGGAGAACCAATCTCTGGAATGTAATGCCCACTTTAAATCTTCCTTCACCAAAGTCCTATTGATCATTTTGCCTCTCAAGACTAAGTGGTGACATGAGTCCTCCCACGTGTTTTTTTCTTTACACTTTGAATAAATCAAAATTATATCTAGTTAAGGATCAAAATTCCCAGAGGGAGATAACAGAGACTTCTGTAAAGGTAAGAGAATAAAAAATCCTTTACTCTTCCACTGAAAAGATCTGATGTTATATTTTCTTTTAGAGTTCATTAACATACCTGGATGTTTATATTTTGCATGGCATATCCGAAAAAATAAGATGAAGAATTACCAGACATGGATTCAAGTCCTTCCTCTGACACTATTTATCATCTGGCATTAGAACATCAGCTTGAGGCACCTGGGTTGGTTAAACATCCAACTCTTGACTTCAGTTAAGGTCATGATCTCGCTGTCCTGAGATGGAGACCCATTTTGGGCTCCATGCTCAGTGGGGAATCTGCTGGATATTTTTCCCCTCCCCCTCTACCCGTACCTCCCCTCTCTAAAATTCTATTCTGGGAGAAACACTTTCATTTTGTTTACAGTCTACTAGCAGTAAATCAGGAAAATAGGATAGAGCAACTCAATCCAGCAGAAGGAAAAGATCCAAAACAAGATATTATTTCCAAAAACAAATATGAAACTTCAGCCATTATTGCAAACTTAATTACCGTGCCTTAAAGTGTTCCATAATTATTATCAACCCCCTTAATTTATGCCATCCACATGAGGAATACAAAAAAGAAGAGAACAAAATTGAGGCCAAAACTCCAGTAGCTGAGATGTTATGAGCCAAGGGTCTAAAACGTTGTTAGGCTGTGAAAACACACGTACAGGGAAATCGGCCAGTGATCCTTAGTTTTTAAAGTACACCTTGCTCATTTCTGTTAACAGATTCAAAATTCCAGAATAGGCCCTGGACATTTGTACAGTAAAATATGGTGTCTGTAAAATCAGGGTCACCCTAACCCGTGAAAGAAAAAAAAGAAAGGCACTATGCGTTTCTGACTTATCTGGAAAATCTTAGCTATGTTTTTGAGATCACTCTCTGTGAGGTTTTATATGAAAATGCCTCTCTTTATCCCACTGCCTACTGCATGAGCTTGTGTATATAAACATCAAGCATTTTTAAATGCTCTGATGTCTTTATAAATAAATTTGTCAGATAACACTGTGTTTTTCATTTGTGAATGATTACCAAGTGTCTTTAGAAATTGGGAAATTTGCAGGAAAAAAATTTTTATTTTTAAAATATTCCCCTTTTAGGAATAATCATCTTCCTGCTGTGTAATTCTTTTAATTTTAGTAATTAAAATTACATTTTTCTTTCACAAATATTTCTATCCTCTTGGAATACAGTTTATTTATTTTTTTTTTTTTTTTTATGGAATACAGTTTAAATTGCTATGTTTCATGGAAAACACATGATGGCTGATTTTCCCTTGAATCAGAAGTATTTCTCAAGTTATCCCAAATATATTCTATTTCCTTAAAAGGCAGCTTGGGGCACAGATGGGAAGGATAAAGCCCTTTATAATCATTAGAAGTATTGGCTTCCTGTACAAATTTTTTCCTATCAGGTTCCTATCAGCATTTCTATCAAAGAACTGAGCTTCCAGGCCTTTAATTTTTATTTTTCTTGATGGAGCCTTTTCCAAATTGATGTTTTGCATGGTATGGTAACAGAAATATGTACAGTAATGTATAGGGAGAAAACCAAAATGAGAGAACTAAAATAATGACATAATGCAGAGTTACTATTTTAATGGCAGCCAGTAAAAGAAACAAGAGGAAAATATTCTGCAAACTTCAGCGAAAAGAGCATTGAGCTTAGGTTTGGGCCTTTCTGGTTTCTCTGCTATCTTGCCTTGAAGAGACTTTTGTCTCTCAGCTATAAAATGAACATGTGCACTTTTATTTCCCTTCAGGTTTAAAAAGCTAAGACTGTATTTTTAACTCATGTATGTTATGGGCTAAGTTGTGTCCCTTCTAAATTCATATGTTGAAGCATTGACCCCTAGTACCACGAATGTGATTGTATTTGGAGATAGGGCCTTTAAAGAAACGATTAAGTTAAAATGAGATCATTAGGATGAGCCCTTATCCAATTTGACTGATATCCCTATAAAAAAGAGGGAATTTGAACACAGAGTCAGAGTACATGCACACAGAGGAAAGACCATGTGAAAATACAGCAAGAAGGCTGCTATCTGCAAGCTAAAGAGAAAGACCTTAGGAGAAACCAAACGTGCTGAATTTTTTGTCTTAATCTTTGGCCTTCAGAACAGTAAGAAAATTGATTTCTGTTGTTTAAGCCATTGTCTGTGATATTTTATAGCAGCCCTAGCACACTAATACAGTGTGCAATGGTACTGAGCATTAGTTTTATTCCTTCTTTAAGACAAGTAAAAAGAACTTTTAATTTTAAATATCGTATTCCACATCAAAAAATATCTCATGTATAAATTAAAATTTACATTTACCAAATAAAAGTAAGATATCTTACAGTTCATATCTTGTTTTGCTATTTTAACTTTTAAACACAATTAAAAATTCTCTGCAACATAGAACAGGGATTGGCTAATTTCTGTAAAGGGCCAGATGATAAATATTTTAGATGTTTTTGACCACATGACTTTTATTGCAACTACTCAATTTTGCTGTTGTAACAATATATAAACAAAAATGTGTGGCTACGTTCTAATAAAACATTATTTATAGGCACTAAAATTTGAATTTCATATAATTTTCACATATTTTAAAATAGTATTCTTAGTTTGAAAATTTTCAAATACTAAAAAAAAAGTAAAAAATCATTCTAAGCTTGCTGACTGTCACCATAGTTTGCTGACCCCAAAATGGTATAACAAAATTGAAAGTGACCAGCTTCTGTTTATTCCTCTCTACATCACTGTTTATTTATTTTAAATCTATGTTTAATTGCAAAAATATGTAGCATCATGGTGGTTTGAGGCCAGACCAAAGCAGATGAAAGCTCAAATGAGTCCTTACCGGTAAGAATTTACCCTAGAAATGAAACCACACAGTTGAGTCTGTGCGTGTCAGCAACACTATATGACTCAGAGTTCTCTGAATTAATTTCCATATAGAAATCAATGTTTACTATATGATAAGCAGCAAAATATGCTAATTTTAAGCTTACATTTATTGTTAAACCTCATCAGTAAATAAAATATCATTTAGGAATTGAGACTGCAAACTAGCCTGCAGGCCAAATTCTGGCCTCTGCTTATTTCTGTAAATAAAGCTTTATTGGAACACAGACACTCTTATCCATTTATATACTGTCTATGGCTACTTTTTCTCTACACTGGCAAGGTTAAGTAATTGTGACAGAGACCTTACATTCCCCAAAGCCCAAAGTGTTTACAGAAAAAGTTTGCTGACCCTAAGACCAACAAAACATTTTTTTCCTGGGAAAAGTATTTAAACACTGAGATTCTTTAGAATGGCTGGGATTTGATGCTAATAAAGAGCAAAGCAACCAGAGTAAATGTATATACTTATTGCCTGCACCTAAGGTAGACCATGTCCACTGCCCTGTACTTGGTACGCCACTAATGTATAAAAAAACTTTTGACTGAGTAACGATCTAGGGCTCAGACTCCATAGATATTTGGAGTTGTACAATTCCTTACACAACATATTAATTGGGCCTTAGATTCTACTTGGCTGATCCTATAGAGCTATTTGAATACATAAATATAGATGAGATAGAAGAACCTTCGAGGAGAAAAGTGTTTGGAAGGTGTCATCCCTTCTCTTTGAGGTTCAAAATGATTTTAAAACAAATAGTAGACTATTTCTGTTTTATCTACAATTGCTTGAGCTGCACCCTGCACATAAAAAACACTCAATACATATTTACAGTCAGACAAAGGAAGCTCCAACCAGGGAGAGATGTCAGGAAAGGATCATGGATGATGGATGAGAACATGAAATGGATAATGTAGGTACTGGTCAACTTAAAGATGAGTATTGATTCCCCTACACAACCCAGCCAGCCTAGAACCTTGGGTGCACTTGGGGAAATTTGCTATGTGAGTGAATCTAGGGGATTACTTTACACCATTAAATTGGTAAATTTGGGGGCCCAAGTTAAGTGTGTGTGTGTGTGTGTGTGTATGTTGGGCAGACCTCACTGAAGGAAGTAACATCCTCCAATTTGTTTGAGAACCACCTCCATTAGTGGAGCCTGGTGATTCAGTCATGGCCAAACCTTTGTTTTAGCAGACTCAGAGACCCAAGATTCAATAGTAGTGAGCTCAAAGATAGACATGGAGCCAACAGAACTAAGTCTATGAGATTGTCAAGACTTGGACCTTAAGCTGTCACCCCAGGGAGGCAGTAGATATGAAAGCCTTAGGAGCTGATAGTAGAGTAGGGACCTCCAAAATATAACACTAGGCAGTCAGCTCTTTAGGAGAGAATAGTAGAGTGGGTTGGATGAATTCCTGTTCAGTAGGAAAAAAAAAAGAGAGAGACAAGAATTGATTTCCTGACCACTAAGATATGTCAAGATATGGACAAGTGAGCCTGAGAAAGACTGACAATCTTACAGAGAAAATGGATAGATATTACAAAGAATGGCAACTGGGATTCTAATATAATTTTTTAGTCATTGACCGTTGAGACAAAAATATTTAGGTTACAGAGTTAAGGATATATTCAACCAGAAATACCTAAGTAATTTGTAAGTATTGCTTAATAACATCTAGCTCTGTCATGCCTCTCTTCAGATACATTAAATCTTGCTTTAAAGAGAAGCCATGGTCTGGCACATTTTGATTTAGGAGGTTAATCTAAGTCTTTACAGTGGCAGGGGACAAAGATGAATGATGTAAAGTCAAAGTCATCAGTAAAGGGAATCTTTCTTACTAATATGTTACCTAAAATGACTATGTGTGCTCTGTTTTTGACATTGTTAATAGAACACATATATTAGCCATCTCCTATTTCTTTACTTTTGGTTATATTCTTATCCAGCAATAGATTTGTTTTACAAATTTGCTACAATGGGGTGAAAGGGTCAAAACTTTTAATTTTTGTTTTGCTTTGTTTACTTTGTAGTTTTTATTTCTAACATTGTCTTAGCCTGATTGACATGCTGTAATCATTGAACTATGTCAACATCCTTTGATAGTGATGGTTATTTTTTATCTCACATTCAGGATATTAGTTTCATTTGTTTTCTTTTTGGATAGAGTTTTCCAGTGATTACTGAGCTCTATCAGGTAGTAGACAATGAATGGCTAGTCATTCTTCTGACTCTTCAAAAATACAGAGTTAAAAAGCTGACCTTCACATAGAAAAATCTCAAGTTTCAAATACTACTACTAGCAGGAAAAATCGTTAATAACATCTAGGCAATGTGTTTATTGGTTTTGTATTTATTACTTAAAATTCTCAAACACAAGAAAGAATATATATTTATACCCATTTTACAACTCGAGACCTTAGAGCTTAGAAAGGTTGAGTGACTCACACAAAGTGAAAACAATGTATGGTCACTCATAATTAACAGAGGATTCCTTTAAATTTCAATTTCCTCTTGTATAAATAAATGACTATTCTAGCTCAATGAGTCAGAAGTGCATCTTGAAAAGGTGTACACTTTAAAAATGTATACAAGGGCACCTGGGTGGCTCAATGGTTGAGCATCTGCCTTTGGCTCAGAGCATGTTCCCAGGAGCCTGCTTCTCCCTCTGCCTGTCTCTATCTCTCTCTGTGTGTGTCTCTCATGAATAAGTAAATAAAATCTTTTAAAAAAATAAAATAAAATGTATACAAAAATAAGCAAAGAGGAAACTGGAAAAATTTTTTATCTCTGGTGCAAATAGGATAGATCTCAATATAATATTAGACTGTTATGTGTAATATGCCACATGTGATGTAATTTGGACCAAATTTAATTGGAACTGAGAGCCAATGATCATTCCTTAGCTTTTGAACTTAGGACAGTGATGCAGAGAGTGGATGGAAAAAATGCTCTGTGGTTCACACCAGGAAAGGCACAGCCTAGTAGTGTAGGTGGATTGTAAGAAGGACAAGAAAGAGCAGAGATGAGGGCCATTTCCCCCAACAAACGAGAAAGGGCGGTGGGGCTGGAGTACATGTTCAATAAAGATAACCTCTCCCTACTTTGTTTCTGATCAGAAAGAATAAGATATAAAGTGTGATAACCTCATAAGAGCAGAGGAGAAACACATGGGGAAAAATACTTGTTGATTAATAATGCACATGAAAGGAAATCTATAAATTCAATTCTTAGAAAAATTGCTAGCTCATCCTAAATTTGGGAAGTTTAATAGTGTTGAAAGGATACTTCTCCTAGAGACAAGAAAATCTCCAACCCCATGGAGTCAGGTGCAAAAAAATTTGAGAAGAGTTACACCTGGGTGGCTCTGTTGGTTAAGAGACAGACTCTTGGTTTTGGCTCAGTTCAGGATCTCAGGGTCTTGAGATCGAGCCCCTGGGCATGGAGCGTGCCGAAGATTCTCTCTCTCTCTCCATCTCTCTCTCTCCCTGTTCTGACCTACCTCCTCAACTTGTTCTCTCATGCGCACAAATGCTCCCTTTCAAAAAATATTTTTTTTTTAGGAGAAATTACACAAAAGTCTCAAACTAATCATGGTTTTGGCTTCCTATCACTCTCATGAAACAAGATAATTAAACATAGAAAACATATATCCTCAATAAAAAGAGTTGCCAGGACAAGAAAAATAGACTGCCAAGATTTCATTCATTCTATTTTAGACAACTAACAGACCCAGGAAAATTAGGATCATCCAAAAGGATGAAACTGTGAAGAAATGAATACAAATTATAAAATAAATATATGAGCAATATCTTAGAAGATATATGCCATGTAGCAGAGGAAAACTACAGAGTATAACATCTTCATATTTTCAAAAAAATTTACCAAAAAGTGGAAACTTAAAAAAAAATGGACTTTATAAAATGAAATCATTAAATAATAAATGGAGGACATGAGAAAAGAATCCGTAGTGTTAACACCAAAAGACTTTTAAAATCTAATTAGAAACTGATCTAAATAGACATTACTGAAAACAAAAGCAATGATATGAAAATGTGCTTGAGAAAATTGTACAGAATGCAAAAATGAAGAAATTACAGAAAATATGCTAGCTATGATGGAAAATAATAATGATAAAATATTTAGAGAACTGGTATGCATGAAAACACAATAAGATGGTTGAAACTACCAGAAATACTTAAAGATATAATAGACAAGTTCACAGTAAATTAAAGGAAATCCAAATAAACAAAAAAAATTTTATTTTTTTGACCATTTAAAAAAGATTTTATTTATTTATTTAACTTTTTTTCTGAGTTAATGTTTTTATTTTCTTCAGATAAATATCCAGAAATGGAATTTCTGGGTCGTATGGTAGCTCTGTTTTTATTTTTTAAGAAACTAAATCTGGTTTCCATAGTGGTTATACCAATGTACATTCCCATCAATAGCACACAAAGGTTCTCTTTTCTCACACTCTCACCAGCTCTTGTTACATCTTATCTTCTTGGTAATAGCCATTCTGTCAGCTATGAAGTGATACCTCATTATGGTTTGATTTGTATTCCCCTGATGATTAGTAGTGTTGAGCATCTTTTTGTGTACCTGTTGGCCATCTGTATGTTCTCTTTGAAAAAAAAAATGTCTATTCAGATCCTCTGCCCATTTTTTGAATTGTATAATCTGGTTTTTTTGCTCTTGAATTGTATGAGTTCTTTATATGTTTTGAATATGTATCCCTTATCAGATATATAATTTGCAAATATACTTTCTGCTTCAGTAGGTTACCTTTTCATTTTTTTCATGACTTTTCGCTATGCAGAAGCTTTTTAGTTTGATATACCCCCACCTTTTTTTTTTTTTTTTTACCCCCACCTTTTTATTTTTGCTTTCATTGCCTTTGCTTCGGCATCAAATTTTTTAATTTAAATTCAATTTGCCAACATATAGTATAACACTCAGTGCTCATTCCATCAAGTGCCCTCCTTAGTGCCTGTCACCCAGTCACCCCATCTTCGCCCTTTCACACACCCCTTTGTTTCCCAGAGTTAGGAGTCTCTCATGGTTTGCCTTCCTCTCTAGTTTTTCCCCACTATGTTTCCCTCCTTTCCCTTATAGTCCCTTTCACTATTTCTTATATTCCGCATATGAGTGAAACCGTATGATTGTCCTTCTCTGATTTATTTGTTTTAGAGAGAGAGAGCTTGAGTGAGGGGAGAGGCAGAGGGAAAGATCTCAAGCAGACTCTGTACTGATCATGGAGCCTGACATGGGGCTGCATTTCACAACTGAGATCATGACTTAGGCCAAAATCAAGAGTCAGATGCTTAACTGATTAAGCCACATAGGCACCCCAAAGAAATTTTTTTTTAATTAATTGAAGTACAGAAAAGAAAATTGATGAATTTATACCAATAGCATCTTCAAGGGTAGGGTGAAGGCAGGAATGTATCAATCACTGTAGCTGAATAATTTGGATTTAGAATTCACATGGAGGCAGAACTTAGTACAGATACACAGCTCATTCATAAAACTGAGATTAACTCAGTGAAAAGGAGACCACAGGGAATTCACCCATTGGAAGGAAGGGGAAACAAAAAATTTACCTGTGTCTTTCTGGACTCATGGGAATTGGAAGTCCAAAGTCTGCCTTATGACACACAACTCATTGCAAATAGCCATGTCAGTTAGGGTTAAAATATTACAATGCCATATTTATAATCGTTTTTTACATATAATCTCCGGATCTCCAAAACTTCCTAAAGTCACATTCTCGAAGTCCTTGGGAAACCTGAAAATAAGACAACAGGCTGAGACCTAAGTAAAGCCAAAGTGAATTCTGAGTCCTGAACCTTAGCGAGAGAGGTAAATTGAAACTTAGGTTTTGAGTTTTTCTGATGTGATGGTTTTTGAGTTAAATAACATTTAACTATTGGACTACCTCTGTTGTGTTTCTGTCAATGTTCTTACCTGAAAGCAAGTTGATTGTGAGGTTTTTAGAAGGTTATTACTTATGATCAGCAGAGAAAAATTTTATTAACTGCTATTCTTGGTGATCCAGAGGATAGTGGTTTATGATGCAAGAATGACCTTATTTTCTCCTTTGAAATAAAAGAGTTGAAATTGATACCACTTAGTATGTATTTCTGAATGTTAGTTGGAACAGAAGACTTTTATTTGGGCCAAGAGATTTTTTTTATAAAAGAACATAGAGCTATTTTATAAAGCAAGTATTTGAGGGGTGGCCTGGGTGGCTCAGTTGGTTAGCCATCCAACTCTTGATTTTGGCTTAGGTCATGATTTCAGGACCGTAAGCTCGAGCCCTGCATCAGGCTCTGTGCTCAGTTCAGAGTATGCTTGAGATTCTCTCTCTCTCTCCTTCTCCCTCTGCCTCTCCCCATTCACTCTTTCTCTCTCTCACACTAAAATAAATAAAATCTTTTAAAAAAAACAAGTATTTGATCTCTTTTTGTGTCTTTAAAAAATCTAACAGACCAATGGATGCAGTAACGATAATACAAACTTCTACTAATTCATAGCCAGCTGTGTAAAGATTACCAGTAACTTATCACAAGTTATGAGACAGGTGCTACTATTATGCAACTTTTACAGATGAGACACTTGGGCTCAAGACAACAGCAAAACTGGTAATAGTCATACCTCCAATTTGGAAATAATAGGAAAGCAATTGTTTTTTTAGCTCAGGATCAGGAAACTTTTTAAAATTAAATTAAACTCTTTTAAATTAAAACTGAATGAAAATGGGCTAGGCTATCTTGGGGGGAAGTGAATTTCCCTCATGGAGAAAATCATATAAGGCCAAAAGTATTGTAATTCTAAGATGAAGGTTCAAGCAGCTGAGGCATCTGGTGAGAGCCCATTTTCCGGTTCACAGACGGCTTTGTACTGCAACCTCACATAGTAGAAAGGGCAAGGGGGTCCCTTGGGTCTCTTTTATGAAGGCAGTAATCCCATTCGTAGAGGATCCACCCTCATGACCTGATTGTCTCCTGAAGCCCCATCTCCAAATACCATCATTTTGAGGATTAGGTTTCAACATATGAATTTGGGGAAACATAAACATTCAGTTTGATTGAAATGAACTTTCCAAAAACTAAAATAAAAAAGCAGAAGGAGGAAAAGAGGAAGGAAAGGGGGTATTAGAGAGACTTCAGGGATCTTTTAGAACAGAAAGGAAGTACAGGCTACCTTGAAAGGGGCTAGAATAGGAATAGGAACAGACCACTGCCTTGAAACAGGGCAACCAACCCATCATTAACTTTTCTCTCTGTTCATGTCTGGGCTCAACTACCTGAGCTTCCTCTTACACACTGCCCACCTATCCTTGACCTTCAGGGCCTTCCATTTAAACTGCCTATGGGGATGGTGGAGGCTGCATCAAATGTCTTTGAGATGAAACTGAGGTAGGAGGAAGAGTAAGGCCAGGGGTAAAGATTATGGAAGGGAGGGTTAAAGCAATTGTAAAAAAAAAGAGAACTGAGTATAGAAATGGAAAGCAAGGAAAAGATTTTCAGTGAGAAATAATTTACAGTGAGAAATAATATTTTAAGGATATGTCTCATTGAAAAATCAAGGAAAAGCTATCATTTTTTTTAATTAAGGCATAACTGAACATAAGACTCCATATTGCTCATTTGCTTTTTATTTCTATAAAATTAGTTAAAATTCTGCTTAAATTTATTAATACAGGAAGATATTTTCATAATCCCTCTCTTCTTCCCTTTCTCCCTCATTCTTTTTAACAGATCTTGCCCTGTAGAGTTAGGAAATTATAGTCAAGTATCTCCTCTATCAAGAATAAAAGTTTCCAAGCCAAACTGTAAATTAGATGTGAAATCTGTCCAGCATAGTTTTATGCTCTATCGTCTTTACTGGTTTCACCTTTCCAATTCCAAAGTAAAAAGTACAAGCTGGAAAGTTCTTATTTCTGTAACACAAAAGTGCTGCATCCGCGTCCATATAAAAAAGTCTTAAACTTCTCAGTAATCCAAGAGTGTTTTTCTACCATATGTTACATATAGTAGCTTGAAATGTGCTTGTACATTTTAGCTCTTCTCTGTCTCAGGTGGAGAATCCTGAGTTCATTTTGCTGTTGTTTTGATGTTTTGTTCTGTTTTGTTTTTCAGAACAAGTCAATGTCAAAGAAAAATACAGAACTTTGTGTGTTCATGATATTCATCCCCCTTTTTTTTTATGTTTCAATGGCTTAAGAAAATCAATGTTCCATAAGCACAAATGAAGTGAGTAATACAATAAAAACAGGCCTTAGGTCATGTTGTAAGAACCTGAATTTTTAAAAAATTAGGATAAACTCAAGCCCTCAATAGCTTTGATTTAATTTCCTGTAGAGTAAATCCATTCTCAGGCACCCGTGGATAAGTTTGTTATTTAGCACTTCACTGAGTCTCTTTTTGAACTTTACAAAGAAACAGACTTAGTGTCACAGGGTCCAAGAGCTTTGCCTTGTTCTCAGTGGGAATGTGGACCATCCCCTGACACATAGTCTGACCTTTTAGTACATGGTCATTGCTTTTCACCCTTGATCACTGGATAGGAATTATCCATGTGCAGAGAACTGCTTTGTTAACTTTGGTCATACCATACATTCCTAGTAAAAACTAAAGGATTACTGGAGAGAAAAGATGGAAGAGAAATTGAATTACCTATTTTTTATGTACTTTTTAGATATCTTTGTGGGGCATGTATTTTGTCTCACAAATATCACAGAATTATTTTGTTTTCTTTTCAGAATATTGAATTTTTTAACCATTAATTTTTTTTTGCTTTTAACAACATAGACATTGATACTAGTAAAAAAAAAAAAAAACCAAACATTTTCCTTAAATATTTACAAACTGGAACATGGCAAGTTTGTCAGAAGAAATCTCCTGTGTCATCTGGTCCAATCCCTTTATCTCCTATGATGCATGTGAAGAAACCCAGGAAGATAGGAATTCCTCCCAAAGTCCTGTAGTAAGTTGATAGGCAGGCTGACCCTTGAACTGAATTCTTTGGACTCATGACAAATGTTATTTTCATAGGATAACTGGTTGCCTCTAGGTGAGTGGGTAATTGGTCCTTTTCTTTCTGGGACTTCCTGCTGTTTTCTGTAACAAATATCATGTTTTTATAGTTAAGGATGTTGTTGATGAAAACATGGAGATAATGCTACGGTCAGAGCTTCTTTCTGGTGTGTTCTGAGCTGCTGAAGACTGATTCACTGAGGACCGAACCTCAGAAATTTCTCAGGTTGTCATGACAAGTTGGCTGAGGGGCCTCCAAGAGCTGCATGACAGAGGATTACCACATTAGCTAAGTGTCTTTCTGAAATCCAGAAGCTTTTGATTTTTCTCTATTGAAGTAGATTCTCACTTCAGAAATAGTTCTCTTTTCAGATAAATTTGCTGTAGAATAGGAATAAAGAATGTTACTAAGAGAGTTTTTCTCTAAAAATCTTTCATATATTTATACAAATGAGAGAATCCAAAATATTTAGAATAAGTATTTTTTTCTGACTTAGCAAAAAAAAAAAAAAAAAGAAAAAGGTATAATGAATATAACTTCCAATGTAGACTACCTCAATATTTCACTAAAAAGTTGGGAAAATGTAGCAAATCTTGAAATTTTCAACATGTTGATAGTTCTTTTTAATTTTCTAAATTTTTCTAATTATGCAAGAAACTTTTAGTCTCAACTTTTGTTTTCATATTTATTTCATACACTCAGAAACTTCCTATAAATTTAGCCATAATATGATTTCATATTACTTTAGTTTTCAGTCAAAATAAGCTAAGTGCTTGATATCTAGGGAAAGAAATAGAATAATTTAAAACATTTCGATCTTAAAATAATATCTCCTCTTGGGAATGTTATGAGAATAATTACTCTCAAAAGATAAAATCATTAAATTCTTTAGCAGAATGGTAGTGTACAATTCCAAAGTTATTATTCCCAAAATAATTTTTAAAGGTTTTATTTATTTATTTGAGAGAGAAAATGAGCTGGGAGAGGGGCTAGGAAAAGGGAAAAGCAGACTCCCCACTGAGCAGGGAGCCTGCCATGGGGCTCAATTCCAGAACTCTGGGATCATGACCTGAGCCAAAGGCAGCTGCTTAACTGACTGAGACACTTAGGCACTCCTAATTTTTGTTTTTAATCAATGTTACAAAATGAGTTCTATTTCAATGTAGGAAAACTTTAGTGAAGATTTACTTTTTTTAAAAGATTTATTTATTTATTTTAGAGAAAGAGGGTGCAAGAGCAGGGATGAGGCAAAGGAAGAGAATCTCCTTTGCGATTCTAGCAGACTTCCTGCTAACAGGGAGCCCAATGTGGGACTCTATCTCACAACCTTGAGATCATGACCTGAGCCAAATCCAAGTCAGCCACTCAACCAACTGAACCATTCCGGTGCCCCTCATGATGATTAATTTTATGTCCATCAATCAATATATAGCCCAATTCATGAGTTTTTTGGTTGTATTATATAAATCAATAAAAATATTTCAAGATTATAGCTAAAGTTAAGTGCTATGGCTTTTAAACTATTCAGAAATAGTATTTTCCTTTTCAACTCTATAAGGTACAGAAGTGAATGTAAATGAATGTATGTATAACAATGCAGGATAAAGTTAGTAAAATTCTTGTTAGTGGTCTTTAGACTGCATTACATTGCCAAAGTGTCACAAGTACATCTGCTTCCAAAGTCTTTGTTTTTAGTGTTGTTTATTTGATGGGCATAATATCTCTTCACAGGAAGTTAGCATGACATGAGTAGGAGACTCACCAAAGACCTTTTATCCACTGACATTTCCCTTTGTTTTTATACTTATTACTATAAAAAAATGCATTGATCTGATGACGAGAATTACAGATTCCAGTAATAGGAAATAGAATGATTTTTCTTACGAAGTCTCAGCTGTTGGTCAGGGTACCTCTGCAAGCACATAGCCTGAAGGGGGCTGTGTTCAACAGTGGAATAGGGAATAATGGATCCTAAAACATGCTTGATTCCTGGCCTCTATGGGAGCTTCCCAATTACCCGAGTCAAGAAATAGAGTCAAAAGACCAACATGTTGAAACCAATGATAGACCTGTTAGTAGAACTGAAAGAAAAAAAAAAGAACAATTGGACTATTTCAGTGTTATTGCTGCGGTCAGATTCCATGTCCTTCCTTCGCTGCTCCCCTCACAACTCCCATTCTTTGATAACCATCCTGTCATCTTCCTTATCTTCCTTTCTTAGCAGGCTAAGGAATTAACTGGTATCAGTGTGCAGTGTTAAATCAACATCTCATGTTGTCGGTTTCTTGATACACAACTCACACACCACTTTCTGAATTCCCTCCATCCAACACGCACGCACACACACACACACACACATGCCCAAACATAAAGGAGAGACATTTTAGGTTTGGAAGATTGCTTTCTGCTCTACAAATTACAATATATTTGTAGTGACCTCATCCTATTGTGTGGCCTGCATAGGAAGCATTTTCTCTTCTATTGCCACATAACCACTGCCTGATTCATCTGGTTTTCTCCTGCTCTTGAATGAAATCATAGAGAAAATTGTATGCACATATGGAAATATAATTCATTTTAATGAGGTTGAAGTTTCAACAGATGAATTTTGCATTATAAACATTTTATGTTTTTTAAAACTAGTTAACCCAGAGTTCCTTATTTTATAGGCTTCAACATATTTTGAAAACTAGAAGATAACAAAATCATGAATTCTTAATGTCAAAGACAAAAGAATAATAAGAAAAATCAATGAACAAATGAGGAGGAGGTATTTGATTTTATTTAGCTATGATTACAATAGAGAGAACACTCTAGATCTGAAGATTACAGTGTCTTGGCAGTGTAGCTTTATAGGGAGGACTTTTTATAGGGAGGAATAGACAAGTTCCAGAAAGGACGATTTTACAGTGGGATTGATTTTGTCATCAAAGCAGTCTTAGTCAGTCAGTTGAGTAAGAAACATTTATCTCTGTGTCTAAGATCTTTTGGCAGGGAGAGGAAGTCTGGCTAGTTATTGAGAAGACAAAGAATGGGAATTTAAAGGGTCCTTCCATATTTGGTGTGGTCAAAGGTAAACAAGGGAGTCATTGAGAGTCTTATGGGAATCAGGAATAAGAGTTGGCAGTGAGGAGTGCCTGGGTGGCTCATTCGGTGGCTCAAACTGTTAAGTATCTGACTCTTGATTTTGGTTCAGGTCATGATCTCAGGATTTTGAAACTGAGCTCTGTGTTTTGCTTCATGTTGGGTGTGGAGCCTCCTTAATATTCTGTCTCCTTCTCCTTCTACCCCTGCCCCCCACTCACTTACTTGCTCTCTCTCTGGGAATAAAAAAAAAAGAGTTGACAGTGCATTTTACTAAGTCAAATGGCAAATGAGTCTTACCTAAGTCAAATGGGAAAGATGGATCTTTACAGTAAAATTGAAAAACTTACAAAATATTTATTCATGAATACATTGAAAATAACAATTAGCTCATGATCCCATAGGTGATTTTACCATTAATATATAATTTCCAGTTAATATAGATAATGATTTTACAAAAAACTATATTTCCAAAGAAAAAAGTTAGCAAATAGAGTGCCATTTACATTTTTTAATTTTAAAACATTTTTAAATGTCTGGCTTAATATAAAAGAGCCGGACTCTCATTCATTTGGTTATAATATTTTGATTGAAATAAAGAATATCTGGCTTCCCTTGAAAAGGGAAGAGTAGACTTTTTGGATAATTGTATTCCTCTTTGATATTATACCAAAACTCAACAAGCTATAAATTCTTAAGATTATTACCAGGTAGGATCTGAAACTATCAATGAGTTATCCACACTGTGTTTCAATAGACTATAGTCTATTGGTCTATTTGCATTTTGAACAGATATTTTACTCATGAATGGTTTGTAGCATTACACATTAGTCCCTGGAAAATATTGAATCACTGAGTAATACAGATCTTTTAATGTTGACACATTTCATTACATATTATCGAAAACTAATATTCATTAATATCACCAATGATCACATCAGAAAGGTCTCTTAGTACTAGGAAGCCTCTTGTGTTGGTTAGACATTTTCCAAAATTCTAATTTTTGTTTGATAAGTCTGAATTTTGGGACACCTGGGTGGCTCAGTGGTTGAGCATCTGCCTTTGGCTCAAGTTGTGATCCCAGGGTCCTGGGATCCAGTCCTGCATTGGGCTCCCCATGGGGACCCTGTTTCTCTGTCTGTGCCTCTGCCTTTCTCTGTGTGTCTCTCATGAATAAATAAATAAAATCTTTAAAAAGAGAGAAATCTGAATTTTATCACTGAG
Source organism: Canis aureus (assembly GCF_053574225.1). Taxonomy (NCBI): domain Eukaryota; kingdom Metazoa; phylum Chordata; class Mammalia; order Carnivora; family Canidae; genus Canis; species Canis aureus. The sequence continues at coordinate 61,755,681 of NC_135611.1, read as the reverse complement.
TGCAAATATTGTCAATTGTTTTCCTTGATAAAATGGCTCACTTTTTTTTTTTTGAGAAAATTTCTGTCAAACACCCAAGTCCCCAAAGCCATAGTTTGTCAGCCCTTATTTCAAGAAAAAGGGTGAAAAAACGGAGCTAGTTCATTAGGCTCAGAAATCAATTGCTTAAGTGATTTTCCTCAAGATAGCCATTGTTCCTTGGTAGGCAGCAAGGTCCTTTGTGCATATTCCTAATTCTTCTAACAGAATCTTGAAAGAGGTGTACTTAAGGGTTGAGATTTAACAAAGTCTAGAAATTGATTGCTTCATCAGGTGAATATTCTTAAGTGATACTAGCCTTTTCTTTTTCTTTTTTTTTAAGGTGAGTGCATGGCAATGAAAATGTAATGGACAGTTTGCAGTCAATGCCTTCATTAGTAGTAGTCAACAATGTTACCCATCAGAGCTTTGCACCATCAATGTAAAAGTCAACACAATAAAAAGGCAAATAATGTCTTAATACTATTTTGAAATTAGTTTGAGACCTTGAAAGGGTCTTGGAAACTCCTAAGAGACATCAGACCACACTTTGAGAGCTGCTAATCTAGCCTACATAAATAAGGAGCCAAAAAAGTTGTCATAGGTAGAAGATTTGTTCAAAATGCAAGTAGACCAATAGACTACAACATAAAAGTGCGGAGAATTCATTGATACAATTTCAGATCCCACACTGTATGTAATAATCTTAAGCTGTTAAAAATATAGCTGTAGCCTGAGTATCTATTATTAGGTCTGCTAAATATTAGGCAAAAAAAGAGAAGAATTAAGAATTCCTACAATATCATCAATATATTCTTCAATAATTTATGTTGTGGTTTCTTTTTTCTTTCCTGCTACTGCTCTAGAGATTTCTCCACTGGCTGCCTTTCTACTTTCTAAACAATCTTTGCTTTCGCAATCTGAGTTGCCCTCTTCCCAATTTTTGTCCTGACACTAGTCACTGTTTTAAACCAGACTGTTTAATTTTGTATTGCATCTTATGAAAGCTCAAATGCCTAGGAGCTTTTATAAAAATGTCCAATTTTTTCAAGTATATGATGGTCTACTTTTAAAATCAATAGTCATTAGAATACATTTTTTCTTAAAAGCTAAGGAAGTATACTCTTTCAACAAAGCTTCAATACAAGGCCATACGTAGAGTCATGTAGGAGACTACCCCGTGCTGTCAGAAGGATGTGTACCTCTTACATTCCTTGCATTCCCAACCATTTGTTCATCAATAATAATATTTATCCGTTTTTCCTTGGTAACCCATTCTATGCTTGGTTTCCCTCATTGTGTATTTTCTAAACCACTGGCGTATGCAAAAAAAATGGATCACAGAAGTGTTCACTTCAACAATACAATCTTCTGGGCAAAAGAAAAGCAGGCCTCAGAGTTCTTATGGGAAGTTTAGACAGTGAATGCTTGGAACGCTATGCCCCAGACACTACATTGGGGCACAGCTGAGCCAGCCACAGGGAGTGCCTGGAAAGCTGGCACCTAGCTTCCTTTTTAAAGGGATGCAAAATAAGCATCTTGCAAGGAGGGAAACCTTGCATTATTAGTTTGCTTGGGCTGCCACAACAAATAACACAGATTGGGTGACAAACAACAGAAATTTATTTTCTTACAGTTCTGGAAGCTAAAAGTCCAATATCAAAGGGTCAGGAGGCTTGGTTTTAAAGCCAAGCCTGTCCCCTTGGCTTGTAGATGGCCCTCTGTCTGTGTCCTCACATAGTTTTTGCTCTATGGACATGCACAGCCTGGGTGTCCCTCTTTGTGTGTCCAAAATTTCTCTTCTTATGAAGTATGAAGATGCCACACAGTTTGGATGAGTCCTTAAATAGTCACACTCTGAAGTAGTAGGGATTAAGGTTTCACCTATAAATTTTGAGAAGGGCACAATCCAGCCCATAACACCCCTGTTCTTCAATTTTGGAAGGATGAATGATTCTCTTCACATAAAGAAAACCAAGTCAATGTTAGGTTTGATGATTTCTCTTTCTAGAGGGAGAATGGTTACCTGTGTTCAAGTGTCATATCAAGCATAAAGGAAGTGACTCAACATACTCCAGCCACTGAGGAGGGCATGTTACATACTTCTTACTTGATTCTCACAATAACTAAGAATATGGTAAGACTATAAGCCCCGTTTTTCAGACGTAAAAAACCCTGAGTTCAGAGACATAAAGTGTTACCAAAGGCACGTAATACTGGCAAAACCACCGGTAACACCCTGTTCCCTCCAAATCTATCAAGGCTCACTTTTTCACCACTACACTAGATGCACAGGGAAAGCAGAGCACCTAACACTGAGTCTGTCATCTGGAAAGCACCCTCATCTCCATCAATAATCAGCATTATCATTATCATCACTAATATCAAGGGCAATTATCATCATGAACTACTCCAAGACTTCAGCATTATTATTCCCACCTTAATGATGAGCAAACTGAAATCTGAAGAGGAAAACTTTGTGTGCTTGGGAGTTTTGACACTGTTTTTCGAACTGCAAAGCTCTCTCCGCTGTACCCCCATTGCCTTCATAGAATTGTTTTCTGTAGTTTGAGGACTTCATTATCCAGTTTTGATTCATGTGTTATTCCCTCATGGCAGGAATCAAGGGAATGGAAGTAAGATAGGATTAAAAGCTGGGAACTGTGAATCAGAGCTTCTGGCCCCTGCTCTGTCTACGTATGTGGGTTTTCACACAGAGTATCTTTATACAGTATCCATTAGTCACAGAAACTTTGCTGTGGAACCCTAAATGGGACATTCTCCATCTTAATATAACTTACTCCATTTTGGAATTTTTAAAAATATCATAAGCATATTGTGAGTAAAATATGGTACCCTTTCTAAATTACTTTCAAATCTTAAATTTTAAATTATCATGAAAATAAACACACATTTTCTTAACCTTAAAGGGATTACAATTCTCTTAATTATCAGGTTTCCACCTGGAAGCTCTGTATGCGTTTGAATTGTACTCAAAGCCACTTGTACATGATCATGAATAAATTGGATTGTGAATATATACTGTGGAGTGTAACAGTATACTAGAGCCATAAAGAAAATAATCAACTGAATATTTCAGCCCAGTTCAATTCTGTTACAGCTGAACACACAGTCTGATTTTCAAAAGATGTATAATATCCACATTATTATGAATGTATCATGACTCACCATTTCTGACCAGTAACAAACCACATATTTTATTGCCCATAATCACAGCTCATTTTCAGCGTGGATAGCAGGGAGTTCAGATATCTTCAAATAGTTTTGCTTCTCTTCAAATTCAGTACTAACAAATATCTGCAGGTATTGTATGCGTTATAGAAAAAGTTTTTTTTTAATTATCATTTTTCAGTAATTAGTGTAACAGAAAAAATAGGTTCTGATCTTTTATGCTCATCCCATGGACAAGCATGTTTCATATATTCATTAAAATAAGAAGATAAATTCTATGAGAGCAAGGATTATGTCTCGCACCTAACATGGTTTCTAACACACTAAATAAATATATATTGAGTGAATAACTGATTGAATGAATACAATTGACCTTGGTATACAAAAGGACCAACCATTTTAGCAATTAACCAACTCATTTATAATTGAAAGCAATTTTAGCAGAGTGGGAAAATGCTAATGTCCCTTGGGTTGTTAGTAGTGAAGGACTGAGAATTTTGTTCTTGGTAAAAATGTGATGTTTGGGGGGTTTTATACAGTCCTCTACAGGTAAAAAATTTTAAAGATTCTTTCTTTTCCTACCGTGTTGGTATTTTTAAATTGTTTTATTTATAGTTTTTCCTTTTAAAAAAATAGAAATACCACAGGACATGTCAATATCTATAGAATTCCCTATACCATGATTGAAGACAGTTATGATTTCTTTAAAGCAGTTACTGACCTCAGACTGACTAAGTATGGCAGTTGAGGACTGTGGCTAAGGGCTCACCACCTAAAATGCAGTGAGTCAGCACTCTGGGTTTTCATTCCGAGCAAAGTCATTGACTCATGTGTGACCTTAAACAATCCTTTTGTGACTCAGTTTCTCTGAGGAAAATAACTCTCATATAATAGACAAGGTTTGTAGTAGGAGTCTTAGCTGATGTTAATGGGCATTTTTAAATCTTAAAATCAAAACATAATTTACTTTTAAATTTTGGTTTCTCTTAACAAGTGACTCATTTAGGGTCATATCATATTTGTATTCATTTTGACTTTCTTCTTAAAGATTATATATATTTTATATGTATAGTACATATATGTGCATATGTATATTTTTTAAAAAGGAGTGGTTTGTATGGGACATACCAAGAATACCTGAAAATGTACCTACAACACTTGAAAAGCTGTAATTATGTAGAGCTGCAATATTGATATGTTTAATACAATACAAATATTGAACAATATATTTTAATAATTAAATTAATAATTAAATTGAATATGCTACTCTATTTATATAAATTGCTTCCTATGCCTTATAGAGGAATTTCTTTTTTAGTTTAGTAAGGCAGGAAGATAATTTTGCAAAAATTCCCTTATATCTATCTTCTTTAAAAGATCTTCTATTTTTGATTTTGATTTTTTAATTTTTTAATTTTTATTTTTTAAGATTTTTTATTTATTCATTCATGAGAGACAGAGAGAGAGAGAGGCAGAGACACAGGCAGAGGGAGAAGCAGGCTCCCTACAGGGAGCCTGATGTGGGACTTGATCCCGGGCTCCAGGATCAGGCCCTGGGCCAAAGGCAGGCGCTAAACCGCTGAGCCACCCAGGCTGCCCTATTTTTGATTTTTAAAAGAAAAATATCCTCAGGTTCTGAAAACTGGTTAACTTTCGTGCCTAAAATTTGTTCATTCATTCATTCACTCATCCTACAAATGTGACACTCACTATGTGCTAGATGCTGCAGATGTAGCAATGAACAGGAAGACAGAGCACCTTTCCTGATGGAGTTCACCTGCTGGCATGTAAGAACAGGCAAATAAAATAACTGCAAATTGTTGTAAGTCTAAACAAAGAATTAAAGTAGTAGCTATGATAGAGAATGAGAAAGGGAGACTTTAAAAAAAAAAGATTTTATTTATTTATTCACAAGAGACACACAGAGAGAGAGAGGCAGAGACACAAGCAGAGTGAGAAGCAGGCTCCATGCAGGGAGCCAGATGTGAGACTCGATCCCGGGATCCCAGGATCACAACCTGAGCCAAAGGCAGATGCTCAACCGCTGTACCATCCAGGCGTCCTGTGGGAGACCTTTTTGAAAGTGTGAACAGAGACCACATTTCTAAGAAATGTCAATTAAGCAAGGCCAAAATGAGAAGTGACCTTCTATGACAAGGAAACTGAAGAATGAAAGCATGTGGTGTGTCCCAGGCTTGAGGTAAGATCCGTATGGCTGAAATGTAATGAGAGAGTATGGACAGGCCCCAGGGCATGCAGGGGTCATGCAGGCACAGGGGAACTATTAGGAATTTTATGTTAAATGTCATAAGAAGTTTTCATAACAGTTTACAATAAAACTTTTCATTTATTAATAATATTTAATCCTCTTTTGATGAACTTCAGTGGTCATTCTTTTCATTTCATAGCAAATCAATCCCTTTCCATTTTCTTTTTTCCCAGTCCCTACTTCCACTCACCACTCGTTCTTCATTTTGTAACCCTCCCATGCTTGATTTACATACTTAAACATATAGTATTGTTTTATGTGCTTATAAGGTTTTGCATAAATTGAACTAAAATCTCATTGTGTCTTTTTCTCACTCAACATTGTGATTTCCCATGTAGTTGTTCAGACACTTGGTCTACTTACCCTGCAGAGAATTCCATACAACACATTCATATTCATGTGTCTATTCCTGAGCTAACGATGAACTCTAATTTCTCACTAACACAAAAAGTGCTGTGATGAACCTTCATCTGCATGGTTCCTTGTGCAACTGAACGAGAAATGATCTGGAAGGTATACTCTGGGGTGGTATTGCTCAAAGGCATATGCATACCTCACTTCCTTGTGTGCTTTCATGTTGCTTTCCAGACTGGTTATACAAATTGACATTTCCATCAACAGCATACAAAAAGTTCTTGTCTCTGTATATCCTCACCAATACGTTGTTTTGCGAACCTTTATAATTTTGATATTCTGATGTCTACACTGAAAATCTGATGTCTTCAATTTCCCTTTTCTCCTATTATTAGTAAGTTTGATCATCTCTTCACAGATCTGTTAGCCATTTAGGCTTTCTTTCTCAGGGTGGTTTGTTCACTGTCTTGTCACCTTTATACCATCAGATTTTTCTTCCTCTGTTTATTTGTAGAAAATCATTGGTATTCTAGATAGCTATCTCATATTGCTTTGCCTATTCTATCTACTATGTTTATTGTTGGTTTTGTACAGAAAATTTAGAGCAATCTGTCAATTTTTCACTTTTGGTTTTGAGCTTTTAGAGACTTTGTGAAGACTTTCTTCTTGTGAAGAAATCTTTCTCATTCCTAGGTCACAAAAAAATCCTCCTATTTTTTTTTCTATTAACTTAGAGCCTTTCACATTTACACCTATAATCCATCTGGTCTCCTTTTGTATGTGGTATAAGTAGGGGGCACAACTTTAGGTCTTTTCAAATGAGCCAATTTTTCCAATGTCATCTAGCAGAAAAATGTGCCATTTTAATATTTTGTTTCAATTATATGATAAATTATGTCTTATATGTCTTCTCCTGAGCTTTGTTATGGTCGATTTATTTTTCTGTTCCTACCAAGATCATACTTTTTTCTTTTTTATTAATACTATACTATCTCCTAATACCTGATAAATTTTCCCATATAAGCCTCCTTTAAAAGATTTAAGAGAGTATTTAAACCCACAAACTTACTCATCTTAGGTAGGGAGAGAAACAAAATAAAAAAATAGAAAGATTTAGAAAAACTCCAATTAAAAATAAAGAGATTATACTTGGCTTAACCATCGATTTAGTAACTGGATAAATCAGGTGGTAATTCAAACGAAGTTCTTAGGTGTACTGGGTGGAGATATATATATACATATACTCATTTTTACATATATATAATCAGGTGTACAAGATGTGAAGGGATTTGAATTAAAAACCCAAGTGTCTTATCACCATTCTATTCGTGATGCCTAAAATCCAACTATTAAAGATTTATTTTTCTAGGCAAAGTTGTTTAGACAAATGCCTAATAAGAGGAGTGATATCAATAACAAAGGTCTGATAGTCAAATTAGCTCATTATTTTCAATTGGTTAATTATAGACATCTCAGCTTGACTGCTATCTAAGAGTATTTCTAGGAGCACAGAAAAGAGAGAAGATTCAGAATCTAAGATAAAGAGGACCCTCCCTCTGTTCATGTTCCTCTGACCCCCACTCTTCCAGACTGTGTCTGTAGACAGCTGGTGCCCTCAGGCTGATGTCAATTGCCCAAGTCTCTACCACAAGTATGGTATTGTATTCCTTTAGAAGAGAACAGCAACTTTTGCTATTTGGGATGCTGAAAGGATTGCTTTTTTATTTGTGGTTAGAATTAAATTATTTAAAGCTGATTGCCATTTGATACCATATTTTTTATTACATTGTTTGCCCAATACCTTTGTTTAAAAAAACCCCAAAACCCCTAACTCTTGGTTTTCCTGCTATGATGATTGCCCAAGAATCCCCCACCTGGGATTCGATCTAGACATTCTATGGACTCTGTGGAAAATGTCTGATTTAATTAAATGCTTAGATGTCAACCCTGTGGTTTATATGCAACTACTGTCATTCCTTCTGGGCCACTGCTCTTCTCATCTTGCAAGGTCATGGGGTTTCATGAAGCAATGATTATTTTCCTTATGTAAAAATAACAAGTGGGAAGAGAAAAAATTGGCACATAAAGAAGGAGAAGGAAGGGAAAAATATACAAAGAGGATAGAAGATAATTGAACATGCTGCTAATATTATTCTTTAGTAGAAGACACATTCTATAAAGCAATATTCCTTGCTTCTATATAATGTCCTTAGTGGAGGAAGGTTGGCTGACAATAACTTGACCTTTGCCACTTTTGTCTCCTAATTTCTTCAAATAGAATCTATTATCTGCATACTCATGGGGAGCATGTGGAAAAGAAACAATAATTAGGAAAAACATCTTATTTTATAAGGAAAATGTATTCTTTAACTCAGGGTTTCATTTTTATCCTACTCTATCTCTTACTACTATCAACAATTTCAATTTCTTTTAAAATAAAGCACAAATAAATCTACTGTTAGTTTTTTATGGGTCTTATCAACCAAATACTCTACCCACCTCAATTCCAGATTACTGTCTCCTTGAGATACCAGTTAGTTAAAGTTAATGTTAAATGTTTGAGATCATTTAATTCTAAACTATCTTGATTACTCATGTAAATTTTCTTCTGTTGACTTTTTTGGGTCTGTGTTTCTTAACCATTATAATGTTCTATAATCATGGAAAGAATAGAAAATAAACCACCTCTCTGTTTTTGGAGAAAATTTTACATACAGAAGAGTGCATATCAATATTTAGTGCTTCATTCTCTCTAGGGTCTTGGTTCATGCAAAGTCATGAACTAGCAGTGGCTTTGGCTTTGAGGTTGCTGGATTCATCTCCTCACAATCCATATGGTGGTGAGAGGTTTGCTCCTTCCATCCCTTTCAAAAGTTTGAAATGTTACTATATATAGAGAGATATCTGGGTATTTACATTGGGCTTACAGTCTTTCAATACCTCATTTCATCATCTAGTAAAATTCATTCATTTTCACTTCACACACTGAGAAGTTCCCAGTGCAAAAATGAAGGATATTATTGGTACTTTGTAAAGATCATGAATTCTTCACAGCGACTCTTTTCTTCCCTGTGCTCTTCCTATTTTATTAGAGGACTAGGTACCACTCACTAAGTGAGTTTAGTCCTGTTCTGTTTTCACTGGCTTAGAATATATCTAGAATATATCCTATATCTGCTAAGTGATGGTAGAAGATAATGTGATAATCACAAAAACCAGTCTTCTTGATGCTTTAGAATTTCCAGGTAACAATGCTAATGTAAGAGATGCAAATTCCACAGGATTAAAAACCATAGAGTTTTACACTTGGCTTCTAGGTTCCACATACCACATAGTACAGATACTACCAAAGTATTTGTTGTTAATTGAATGAATCGTTTAAAAGGTCCTAAAGCAATAATGTCAATAAGAATGGTAATATCTGTTCCCATAACAGAATTTTAATAGACTTGATCTGATTTTCTTAAATATCCTCTTCAAACAATGTTGTGGAAACAACTACGTGTTCTGCCTAATTCTAAAGTTAGGTCTAAGCTCTGATTTATAGTATCTTTTACAACAGAAAGTAGTGCCTTTTACAACATAATCCTATTGCAATTATTTATCAATGTATAAATATTGACACAAGTAGGTCTATTTGGTAAGATTCATTCTTGGTGATCCCATTTTGGATCAATGTTGTTTTCATTTTTAATGTTTCTAATTTATGGCTTGTATTTATGTCTCATTCATTTATACCTCATAGAACTTGCCCCCCCCCCCCTTTCTTTGGAAATTGTTACAATATCTGCCCATTCCTTAAACCTACCTCCGTGAATTTTCACAATTTGAATCATAACCAGAGTGCTTATAGAATGTAATCTGTGATTTATTTCATCATCTTGGAATGAAATTCATCCAGCCCTGGTGACCTAATTCATACAAGGCAGTTACAAGTTTTCTTTCTCTGAAGCAGTAATACAGTGAACTCGTTAGACTCTAGAGCCAAGCTGTCTGGGATTAAATCCACTAACTATGTGATCTTCTGCGAGATGTTTAACTTCTCTTGGAGAGGAAAACTTTTCCTTTCGTCCTTTCTAGTTTCTTTAGCTGGTTCTAATAATTAAATTGACATAAGACAGATCACCAGGAGAAAAAAGAATTTAATTTTGTATGTTGGGGAGTTCATAAAAATGTGAGACTCAAAGAAATGATCAAAGCAGGAAGGTTTTATACCTTTTACACAAAGAAATAATGAATTTGTGAAGAATTGACAAGACAAATATGTTTAGACTGGTCAAAGCAGATTAATGAAGTAACAAAGTTTATTTATTTAGCTTCCTCAACCCTGAACTCCCTATATGGCAATAAGGATGCCTTCTACCCTTCTACCTTCCAGGGAAGAGATCCTTCACATGAAGAATTTATTTCCTTCTTTCAGGGGGATAGAGGATGGTCAGAGTATCCTTCTCATATTGACTATTTCTTAAGTAAATTTAACTAAAAATAATAAATATCCCAAAGTGGCATATTTTGGGGAGGCTTGCCCTGAACTCCATCACTTTTTGTGCTTCAGATGCTTCATTTGGAAAATTTAAGGATAAAACAAATATGTTAAAAATAATACTACCTTATATTATTGGACAATATATGCAAAACACCGTATCCCACATTCAATGGTTAAGAAGGTCAGGACTGACTTGGGACACTCAGACCAACAGTACCCACCCCAGAGACCGCACAGGGTGACCAAGGTCTCAGTGGGTTTACATCACAGTTCAACTTCTTCCTCTGCCTTGTTTTCTTCCTCCCTCTTTCTTTCACAGATGTTAATCCCTAATAAACAGTTTGAAATCCAGACTCCATCTCAGCATCAAAAGATAATCAGATGGGGCTCTTTGGTGGCTCAGTTCATTAGGCATCTAACTCTTGATTTCAGCCCAGGTCATGATCTCAGGGTCATGAGATCAAATCCCACATGGAGCTCTAGGCTGGGCACTAAGCCTGCATAAGATTCTCTCCCTCTCCCTCTGCTCCTTCTCTCTACCATTTGTACAAGCGTGCACTCTCTCTAAAGAAAGGAAGGAAGGAAGGAAGGAACGAAGGAACGAAGGAACGAAGGAAGGAACGAAGGAAGGAAGGAAGGAAATCAGATATTTGCAGAGAACCCAGAGTGCAACATCAATTAATCAAAAACTCCAAGAATTTCCTACAGCAATTTCCATTCGCATTCCTCATTGACATAGTGGCTGAAGTTAAGAGTTTGACTTTCATACTCTCCTAGCATAATTTTAAGTCAAACTTATACTTTGGTCTAAGTTCATGGACTTTTAACAGTTCCTCTTTCAAAATTTTACTTATATGCATCCTCATTTAAGAAACAATATCTATTTTCCCATTATAAACTAATAAATGTAGAAAACTTAGAAAATACTTTTTTAAAAGCAAGGAAATCATTGTCACAAATTAGAATCAAGTTATATGTTCTTATGTGTAAGTCATTGTTCTCATTTAATATAATGGAAACATAGTCTTGTGCTATGCAGTCATGTAAGTAGTGCATCAATATGCTTTTATGACTAGTAATAAATACTAATATATACCAAGAGCTCATGGCCAGCTTGATACCAAGCTATTTTTATCTCATTTGTTTCCCTTATGTCTCATTTTGCATATCCAATAAATCTATGAGGTACTAACCATTATTTCTCCATTTGAGGGATAAGAAAATGATCACCTGAGAGCTTAAGCATTTGCCAAAAGTCAGAAAGTATGTAAGTGGCAGAGCTGGGATTCAAACTTAGCTACATGACTCAGTTTGTAGTCTTTTAAGCTTAAAACTACCACTTTTTTTTCATTGTTACATAAAGGAACAGTCTAAAATCTAGGGTCCATTAAACATCTTTACTTTCATATTTTCTATGATACTTCCAGCTGTACTTTAGGCACCATGCATTACAGAAAGGTATAATATAGAGCTTCGATATTCAAAGTGATCTAGAGAGGAAGAAGGATGAGAATAGGTGACCTGAATATATGAGAGCAAAATACGTGCTATCATGGGGTAGAGTAAATAGCAGTTTGAAAAAAGAGGGACAGATTCCAAATGGAGCTTCAGAAAGGAAGATTAAATCTCAAGAATTATTAAAATATGCAAGAGGACTTTCCAGACTGAGGTAAGCACGGCAAGCAAAGACATGTGAACATACTGGGCAAGTTTGAAGGATGATGGAGAAACCCACCAAGACACTATAGATTTATTTCATCTTACTGAACTGATTCTTTCCTGAACAGCTGCATGAAATTTGAATATTTATTTAAAAATCACATTTCAAAGTACTGGGGCACTAACTAAATGAAATCATGTAACCTTAAGTAAGGTTAAAGATTTTTTGGTAAACTGTAAAATCACACCTTTTCTTTTTTGAAAATTTAATTTGTAATTCTATCCCTCCTTATATTTAGATTTAAATCAATGGAATCTGTCCTTTCTTGCTTTATGTAATATTTTTTGTAATTCATGGTTCTGTTTTTACTTTTTATTTTTGTAGTGTTTTCTTCTTCTTCTTCTTCTCCTTCTTCTTTTTTTTTTGGTTGTATTTCTCATGTTTCCTTTTCCAAGTCTATAAATACTGCATACCAACAAAATACACACACACACACACACACACACACACAAAATGTTCCCAAAATGACTTAAAAATCAAATTTATTTTTCTGTAATTTGATTTATAGGTAATGCTGGAGAAGGAATTGGGCAACATTTTAAAATAACTCCTAATTACTAACAGATGAAAATGTATTGGCTAAGTTTAGGCATGGAATTCAGGCAGCTGATTATGTTGGAAATGCAATTGCATGCTTACATAGGTGGATACGTCCCGTTTTTCTAAACTGGCCCACCCATGCTTCACTGTTCACATTTGTCAGTGTCCATATTTCTATGTACTTATATAGTATTGGCTGAAAATATTACAGGATACAATTATCTGACTAAGATATCTATGAGTTTTCAATCTTTAAGTCCTCATGCTTTAAAAGACATTAACATATCTTTGACAGGTATTGTTCTACTTTATAAATCTGCTGTCTTTGCTTTTTCCATCAGCATCAAAGATAAAAGGTGATTCTAGTCCTGAAGAGCAGCATCAGAAGAAGATTGGCCCTCTCACTCTCCAGGAACTATTAATCTTTCTTTACCTTCAGTTGCCTGTGAATAGAAAACTCTACAGATAATCTGATAACACAAAACTGAGGGATAGCCTGAGTAAATTATTTTGGCATATTGATATCAAGATTATACCTGTATGTAATCTGGATTTGCTGATAAAGGCCGGGCTTAATATTGGCTGACTCTAAGTAGTCTAGAGTTTTAATACCCCTACATACTAGCCAAGGTTAGAGACAGAGGAGAAAAAAAGCCCACAAAGCAACAGCATCCACTGGAACGTTTTCAGTCATCAGGAGGGGAGCATGCATGTTCAATTCATTCAGAAACTCAAGAAGCATAAAAACCAAGGCAATTGTGGTGTCAGCTGCAGAATGTTGTATGTTCATCTTTCTGCTTGATGTAGTAACCAATTAAATGAGCTATCCAGGGGCAATCAGGCTTTGTGAGGTCTTAAAGTTTTTAAGATTTAAACTAAAGTTTCAATAGCTTTACGGAAACTTTATCTGCTGCCAAAGGAGCATAAAGATGCTTGAGAAAACTCTATTATCATCTTCAACTTATTAACTAGAATGAATAACTCCCAGTCAAGATGGCAACATTTTTGAAAGGAAGCTGGAGAGTAAAAGGGAGATTGGATAGGAGTGAAAGGGAGCTACTTATAAGGTTTATTCTTAGTAGTGTGTTGGAATCAGCTCATACAAGCTCACAGGAGCCAGTTATTAAATTTTAAGGAGTTTTGTGCTGGGGCTAATGTCACACTGGTAGCTTGAAATCTACCATGATGGGAATATTTATAACTTGAAAATGACAAATGCTATGATTTAGGAATCTTTCCTTCTAAGGAGTCAGTTGATAATATCAGCACATCACCAATTTTATCGGAATGCAAAACTACAAAATTACTAACTGGAAACTACAACAGAATTTAGGGAAATAAAACTGTATGAGTATGAGTAGCCCGTTATACCAATAGGAATCTCATTCCAGAGAAAGTGTTCCAGAAACTTAAAAAGGAAAGACAAGATCCAGGGAAGATGGCGAGTAGGATGACCCTAAGCTCACCTTGGCCCATGTATACAACTAAATAACACCTATATCACTGTAATTAACCCAGAAAACAACCCCAAGTCTGGCAGAACAGACTCCACAGCAAAACAGAGAGGAAAGGTCACATTGAAGAGGGTAGAAAGGGCAGAGATTAAGTGGACTGTGGAACTGGCTGTGAGAGGGAGGAATGCTGCAGACACGGAGAGGGAAAGCCAACAGACCCTCACACCAGGCACCTCAGGCATGGGGAATGCATACAGGATAGACAAATCCCCATAACATTTGGCTTTGAAAATCAGAGGGGCATAATTTCACAATTCTTACAATCAGCAGGGCTTAACAACTAGAACTTTAAAAAATCAGCAGTTTCAGCTCCAGGAAAGCCAGGAGGATGAAAAGAAACTGAGTCCCCACCCTTAAAGAGATAGCGCAACAAACAACCCTGTGGAGATACAGCACAGAAGCAGCAGTCTGGCAAATGTTTGGCATAATTCGGAGGGAGAACTGTTTACTAATCTTAGAGTGTGAGCTGGAAGGGCAGGGATCCTTGTGAGACTTCTCCAAGAACAAGAGTTGATGAGTGCCACTTCCCGCCTCTGCCCCACAGCCTAGACACATGGACACCTGTGAGAACTAGCACAACAGCAACACTCTACATTTAACATGCTAACAGCATGCCCCACCCACATGTTCTCCTGACAACACCCTCCTCCAATATGACCTTATCCGGAGCCCATCCAAAGCAGTGCCACAAGCCTGGCAAGGTGCAAGCAGCTCCAACAGGGACCAACACCACTCCAAAGCGACTCCTGGCTGGGGAGAGGAGAAGATAACCGCACACACCAGTCTGACTGTAGCCCCAGCAGTGGGCTGGGGGCAGACTTCTGGTCTGACTGCAGGCCTCATTCACCAATGAAAGCTTTTTTTGAGGACAACACAGGAAAAGCACCCTGAAGTTCAGTGTTACCACATCCCTAACAAATGCCTCTTCTGTCTCAACTCAAATCCAGGGCATTCCTAGATGGCTCACTAACAGCAGAGGGACCAAAACTGTGCTGACAAAAGGCAAAGTGAACCATCACAGATGAATGGACTTCAGGCAAATGTGGTTCAATCACAAGAGTAGGGTGCATGCAACACACATAGGAGACACCCCAGAAGCCCAGGTTCTGGTGAACAGGGGACATTGCACTGCAAGGCAATACAGAACCTCTTCTTCATAAGGTCACTACTTTCAAGAGCAGGAGGTGTAGTTAACTTTCCTAACACATAAGAAGACAGATAGGCAAAATGAGGAGACAGGAATATATTCCAAAATGAAAGAATAGGACAAATTCATAGCAAGAGAGCCAAATAAAATGGAGATAAGGTATAGGCCTGATAGAGAATTTAAAGTAATGGCCAAAGAGATACTGACTGGACTTGAGAAAAGAGTGGAGGATCTTAGTGAGACCTTCAACAAGGATAAGAAACAATCAATCAGAGATGAAGAATTCAACAATTGAAACTAAAAATATACTACATGGAATAAATAGGAAACTAGAATAAACAGAAGAATGGATCAGTGACCAGGAGGACACAGTAATGGGAAGCAATCAAGCTGAACAAGAGAGAGAAAAAAATAATAAAAAATGAAAATAGACTAAGAGATCTCAGCAACAACATCAAGCATAATATCATTTGCATTATAGGGATCCTAGAAGAAGAAGAGAGTAAAGAGGGTAGAAAATATATTTGAGGAAATAATACCTGAAAACTACCTGGATCTGGGGAAAGAAACAGAAATCCAGATCCAGGAGAGACAGAGAGCCCCCTACAAAATCAATCAAAGGAGGCCCTCACCAAGACACATAGTAATTAAAATGACAAGAAGTAGTGATAAAGAGAGAATCTTAAAAACAAGAGAAAACAGTTATGTATAAGGGAAACCCCATAAAGTGTTTAGCTAGCTGATTTTTCAGCAGAAATTATATAGGCCAGAATGGAGTGTAAGTGTGAGCAAGATATTATTTCCTCAAATATATTTTCTGCCCCCTTTACTCTCTTCTTCTTCTAGGATCCCTATAATGCAAATGATATTATGCTTGATGTTGTTGCTGAGATCCCTTAGTCTATTTTCATTTTTTATTATTTTTTTCTCTCTCCTGTTCAGCTTGATTGCTTCCCATTACTGTGTCCTCCAGGTCACTGATCCATTCTTCTGTTTATTCTAGTCTCCTATTTATTTCATGTAGTATATTTTTAGTTTCAATTGTTGAATTCTTCATCTCTGATTGATTGTTTCTTATCCTTGTTGAAGGTCTCACAGTATATATATATATATATACTGCCCTCAAGAGACTCATTTCAAAGTTAAAGACACACAGATTGAAAGTGAAGGGATAGGAAAGCATTTATTATGCAAATGGCAGTGAAAAACATAGAGTTTAAAATAAAGACTGTAGCAAGAGATAAAGAAAGACACTGCATGTAATCATAAGGGTGGTAGTTCAACAAAAAGATATAAAAATTTTAAATATTTATGTACCTAACATGGAAACCCCCAGATACACAAAGCCACTAATAATAAACATAAAGACAGTAACTGATAATAATACAATAGTAATAGAGGAACTCAACACCCAACTTATATCAATGGATAGATAATCTAAACAGAAAATCAACAAGGAAACAATGGTTCAAATGACACTTTGGACCAGATGGATCAAAACAGATATATTCAGAACATTCCATCCTAAAACAGCAGAATACACATTCTTTTCAAATGCAAATGAAACGTTCTCCAAAATAGATCTCATATTAGGCCACAAAATGAGTCTCAACAAACTCAAAAAGACTGAAGTCATACAAGTCATACCATGCATCTTTTCTAGCCACAATGCCATGAAGCTAGAGATCAATCAAAACAAAAAGTCTGGAAAGAACTCAAATATACAGAGGTTAAATAACATGCTGTTAAACAATGAATGGGTTAACCAAGAAATCAAAGAGGAAATTAAAAAATACATGAAGACAAATTAAAATGAAAATACAATGGTCCAAATCTTTGGGAGTTAGAAAAAGTTGCTCTCAGAGGGAATTTTATAGCAGTACAGACCTATCTCAAAAAAGTAAGAAAAATCTTAAACAACCTAACCTTACATGTAAAAGAGCTAGAAAAGAAAAGAACAAACAAAACCCCAAATCAGCAGAAGGAAGGAAATCATGATGAGTAGACTAGACATAAACGAAATAGAAACGAACAAACAAAAACAGTGGACCAGGTTAATGAAACCATGAATTAGTTCTTTGAAAAGATCAACAAAATTGATAAACCTTTAGCCAGTCATCCAAAAAAAAAAAGAAAAAAAGGAAAGTAAGAAGAAAAAAAAAAACAAACAAACCCACAAACAATAACAACAAACCCAAGGCAGAAGACTCAAATAGAAGTCAGAGCTAGAAGAGGAGAAATAACAACTGACACCACAGAAATACAAAGGATTACAAGAGAACATTATGAAAAATTATATGCAAAAAATTGGATAACTTAGAATAAATTGATACGTTACTAGAAACATACAACTTCCCAAAACTGAATCAGGGAGAAATAGAAAATTAGAGTAGACTAGCAATGAAATTGAATCAGTAATCAAAAAACTCCTAACAAACTAATGTTCAGGATAAGACAGCTTCACAGGTGAATTCTACCAAACACTTAAAGAAGAGTTAATACCTATTCTTAAACTACTCCAAAAAACTGAAGAGAAAGGAAAAATTCCTGATTTATTCAATAAGGCCAGAATTGGCATTATCCTAATACCAAAACCAGATAAAGACACTACAAAAAAAAAAGGGTACTACAGACCAATTTCTCTGATGAACATAGATCCAAAAATCCTCAACAAAATATTAGCAAAGCAAATCCAACAATAGATTTAAAAAATCATTTACCACAATCAAGTGGGATTTTTTTCCTGGGATGCAAGGGTGGTTCAATAGTCAAAAATTAATCAATTTTACATGTCACATCAAATAAAAGGAAGGATAAAGGCTATAAGATCATTTCAATAGATGCAGAAAAAGCATTTGATAAAGTACAACATTCATTCATGATGAAAACCCTCAACAAAATAGGTTTAAAGGGAACATACATACCTCAACAAAATAAAGACCATATATAAAGAACCCATGGCTAACATCATAGTGGTGAAAAACTGAAAGCTTTTCCCCCTAAGATCAGGAATAAGACAAGGATGTCCAATCTTACCACTTTTATTCAACATAGTCCTGGAAGTCCTAGTGATAGCAGTCAGACAAGAATAAGAAATAAAAGCCATTCAGGAAAGAAAGTAAGTAAAGTAAAACCTAAAGACTCCACCAAAAAACAACTAAAACTGGTAAATCAATTCAAAGGTCACAGGATACAAAAATCAATGTACGGAATTTGTATTTCTGTACACTAATAATGAAGTAGCAGAAAGAGAAATTAAGGAAACAGTCCCATTTATAATTGTACCAAAAATAATAAAATAACCTTAACCAAGAAAGTGAAAGACCTGTACTCTGAAACTATAAAACTTTGATGAAAGAAATTGGGGATGATACAAACAAATGGAAAAATATTCCATGCTTACAGATTGGAGGAATAAACATTGTTAAAATGTCTATACTACCCAAAGCAAGCTACAGAATAAATACAATCCCTTATTAACATACCAATAGCATTTTTCACAGGACTAGAACAAATAATCTGAAAATCTGTATGGAACCATAAAAGACCCCAAATAGCCAAAGTGATCTTGAAAAAGAAAAACAAAGCCAGAAGTATCACAATTCCAGATTCCAAATTGTACTACAAAGCTATAGTGATCAAAGCAGTGGCACTGGCACAAAAATAGACGCATAGATCAACCGAACTGAATAGAGAGCCCAGAAATAAACCCATGATTATATAGTCAATTAATCTTCAATAAAGCAGGCAAGAAAATGCAAGAGGAAAAAGTCTCTTCAACAAATGGTGCTGGGAAAACTGGACAGCTAACATGCAAAAGAAGCACTTTTTATACCATAGACAAAAATAAACTCAAAATGGATTAAAGACCCAAATGTGAGACCATAAAAGCCCTAGAAGAGAGCACAAGCAATACTTTCTGTGACATCAGCTGTAGCAACTTTTTTTTTAAGTTGCCTCTCCTGAGGCAAGAGAAGCAAAAGCAAAAATACATTATTGGGGCTACATCAAAATAATAAGCTTCTGCACAGCAAAGGAGAGTATCAAAGGAAACTACAGAAAGGGAGAAGATATTTGCAAATGACATATCTGATAAAGGGGTAGTATCCAAAGGTGAAGGAGATTAAGAGTACACTTAACAATGACGAGCAGTAAGTGATGTGTAGAATTGTTGAATCACCTAAAACTAATAGAACACTATATGTTAGATCTACTGGGAATCTAAAAATCTTTAAAAAGCCAAGAATAGAAGCACACAAATTAGATACTTTTCTCCCACCCAAAATCCCACCCAAAATCTCTACCCAAAATCATCAGTCTGGACGATTGTCCATATGGATGACCAACTAGTTTCTTAGATCCTATGTGCCTTAACCTCTTCACATCATCAGGAACCTTTAATTCTTTTCCATTTTTATGAAAACAATTTAGACCTCTTCATCATCTATGGATTTTCTATCTCTGAAACCCATATTTCAAACATCCAAGACTCTAAACATACCTCAGTTACTGACTCTTTCAACAATACTGATTTCACATCTACTGTATGCCAGGTAATGTTATAGATATTAGGGATAATGTGATAAACACGAATATGCTATGGGAAAAAACTGGCAATAAAAAGTAAACCAACAGGTAACAAGATAATTCCTGATAGTGATAAGGGCCAGATAAAAAATGTAGAAGGGTAATGAGGCAGAAAATAATCATATAGGGAGAGGGAACTATTTTACCTATGCTGGTTTAAACAAAGCCTCTCTGAAAAATCCCATCGGTGGAGTCAGAAGGAGTAAAAAGAACACACAACAAGAAGAGAGGAAGGCCAGCTAGGTGGAGGAAATTATGTTTAGAGGTCCTGTATTGGAAAAATCTTGACAGCTTCAAGAACAAAAATGGAAAAAAGATAGTATGGAGAAATAGAGAAAGAAAGGGAGGAAATTGTACAAGATGATGGTAGAGAACTAAGCAGAGATCTGTAAGATATGGACTTTTTTGGGATTTTATTCTAAATACAATGAAAGGCTCTTGTAGAATATCAAACTGGAGAACAACATAATCTGTTTTTTTATTTTAAAATGATTACCCTGCTGTATGAAAGTTGTTGATTATGCTGAAAGTTGATAATGCTGTTGCATTGAAGAGGGGTAAGAGTAGAGTTAGGAAAGGAATGAGAAGGTCATTATAACTGTCCAGGCAGAAATAAAGGTGTCTGGATCTGTGGTGCAGGTGGTGAAGACGCTTGGAGATCGGGGGATGGATACAGAGATATTTTAGAAGTATGACTACGGGTATACCCAGAGTTGCTCTTGGATTGCACATTGTATATGAAAGAGAGGTTCTAAAAACTGTAGAATGAATAGAGGTGTTTTGGTTTAAGATGAAAAACATTAGGAGTGGAGGACTGGGGAGTAAATCAAGGGTATCATTTTGAATATGTTAATTTGGAGCTACTCCTTTCAAATGGAGATAAAAGTTAAGTAGACAGTTGCCCATGTAAAACAGGAGCTTAGTTTATCAATACCGAGCAGTTACTATGTGTCCAGTACTGACCAAGGAATGGCTGCAAAAACTAGGGGGAGGAAGGCCCGATATCCAAATGACTACCAACCAAGTTGTAGAAATGGTAGACTTGCTCTAAATCTCCCGAAGGCAAACTCCTGAACACTGATGGGGAATTTTATACATAAGGCACATTATGGTTTGGTGTGTTGAACTTTCCAATGATTAAAACTTCTCATCTGTGGAAAGGATTTAAATTACTCTTAAACTTATGGTTAATTACAAAACAGTAAATTACCTTTCACTCAACTCCTTCAAACACAGAAGTCTGGAACAGGATCACACATTAGCAGAGAGGCTAGAGGAGATCAAGATCTCTGTGGAAATCTCTGCCTCTAAAATTCTAAATGTTTTTTAGAGCAAGAACATGAAAGGGAGAGGAACTGACTTGTACTCCTCACCAAATATGTGCCAAGCATACTTACGCAGCATTACTGTTTCATGCCAAGCAATTCTTTTTTTTTTCTATAAGATTTTATTTATTTATTCATGAGAGACACAGAGAGAGAGAGAGAGGCAGAGATACAGGCAGAGGGAGAAGCAGGCTCCATGCAGGGAGCCCAACGTGGGACTCGATCCCGGGACTCCAGGATCACGCCCTAGGCCAAAGGCAGGTGCTAAAACTGCTGAGCCACCCAGGGATCCCCTTGACAAGCAATTCTTATATGAACTCTCTGAGGCAAGATTATTTCTGTCTTATAGATGATAAATATATGTGAAACAATTGACAAACACAAAAGCAGGTGGAAATCAAAATGTCTATAAGCTTTTATGTTACGAGCTCTGGATTGAAGAACATGAATTGGTCCCAGGGCCAGATGGGTTTCCCAATGTTTCCATCAGGGTGTCACCTCAGGATGAACCAACCACCCAACGGAGATTCTAATTCTGCACACCTGACTCCTACCCAGATGGGAGTTTTACTTTTCATGTCCATTTGGGCTCCAGCAGTGGGAACAGAGAGTGATGCGTCTTTGAGTCTACCTCAAGAACATGTGCTTGCTATTTGGAAGTAGGAATGGAACTGAAAGTATCAATAATGTAAAATCTATCAAAGGCTCTGTTTACTCAGTATCAGATAAAACAATTCTCATTTTACAGAGAAGAGTGAGTCCGGAGGAAGAGAAGCCCCAAGTGTTACTCTCATAGTGATCCTCCAGCAGAAACGTGAGAATGATTGTCTCTGAATATTGGGATTTCAGATTTCTTTATTTTCTTATTTATACATTGTTGGACTATATTATAGTGAATATGTATTTACTAAATGTATTACTATTAGTAAAAACAGTAATGTACATGTCTTCTATTCTTTCAAAAATTTTTTGTTGTTCTTCCAGCAGAATGACTATTGCATCCCTATTTCACCTAGATACTATAAAACACCAATATTTATCATTAAAAGCCTAATTGAATTATCACCTGCTCTTAAACTACCCTCTGCTCCCCAAGAATAATAATTGTACCTACCATACACTTTAAATTACCTGTTTACTTTTTTTCTTCCATTTTAGGGAAACTGTCAGCTTCTTGGGGGACTTGGTCTCCTTCATCTTATATCCCCCAGGATCATAAATTATGCCAGTATATAGTGGCTGCTTAATATGTATTTTTTGAATTGAATTAAATATTATTTAATGGGTTGATGAGAAAGGAAATGAGCCATTCTGAGGTCTTAGGGCTCTCATCCTAATCCCAGAGGGTTCTGTCCCCATTGGCCTAATGGATATCCCCTAGTCAAATGACTTTCCTTTAACTCCAGTTTGGAGAAAGCCAGCATCCTAAACATTTCTGAGAACTAACTGGGAGATGGCTGCCAGCCCAGAGAACAGGGCTTGCCTCCTGATGAGACTCTACCAATACTTTTCCTTCCTAGTATTTGTCTTTCAAACAAAGCTGCTTTCAAGAAAGAACTCTCTGCTCTCTGAAAGTACAGAGGTAATTGGCATTCCCCTTGTATTGGTGTATTTTTAATGGGAGCACTGCAGTATGTTTTTTTTTTTTCTAAATTTAAAAAAAAAAGTCACCCACGGGGCTGAGAATTTCACATTCTTTTCTTAGCTGAGAGGCGCACTTTTTAAATACTTCAATAAAATTTTATTTGGTCACTTAAAGAAAAAAAAACTTGTCAAAAAGCAATTGTAGTTTACTTGTCCTTTCTGGTAAAAGAGCATGTTTTTGAGGGTGCAGTATGCCCAGTAATTAGGAGCCCAGACTCTGAGTTAAATTTCTCACTAGCCTGGCTCTACTACCTTATTGTCTGACTCTGAGCAAGTCATTTGATCCCTCTGAGCCCCAGTTTCCTTATTTGTAGGAAGAACCCATCTCATAGCATTACAATGAGATTAAACATTACATATTTTAAAGAGTGATAGGAAATAGCACAGTAAGATTGGTGATCACTAAAAAGTAGGTACTAAGTGTTAGCTATTATTAATATTCTGACCTAGAAAATATGCTTTACCTAAGTTAGTACAGTTTTATTGTATAGTTTGAAAAATTAGGGTTAAAAATGTCCATAAGACCGATTTTGAATGGCTTGTTCCTCTGCTTAAAATGAAAAAGAAATTTAACTCTAACAACTGAAAATGTGCTTACATGCAATAGGTTCTTGACTCTGCTTTTCACTGAGAATATGACCTGTAGTTAATAAGACCCTACTTTGTCTGCAGACTATTCACTGAAAGTCTCCTGATGTCATTGTCATGGCATAAGAAGTGTCTCCTACTGTCACTGTCAAGATATAAGAACTATTTCAAAAGTCAGTATTAAGAATTTGTGTACCGTCCTACCTTAGTGTTAAAATGAGATAATTCGGCCATCAAAAATTCACTGAGGGAAAAAGTGCAATAAGTGTGCACTGAAAGATTATTTTCAATCACAGCCAAAAATAAACACCCTGCTCAAATGATTTCCCATACACTTATGCGCCGCCTTAGCTCTCCCCCGTATCTCCTATGTTATGATCCTATAGGTCCTTGTACAGTGAAGAATGTATGAAAGAAGACTGGAAAATCCTCTTTGCATTCTTATCTCCCAATTCTCTCTTTATATCATTCTAATCAGGTTTGTGTTGTCACTGTGTAGCTGAAATTGCTCTTGTCAAAGTCCCCCAAAACCTGCATCTTACGACATCTAGTTTCCTGTCTTCATCTTACTAGACATATGTAAGCCATCAGCAGTATTTGACACCATTTTCTTTCTTTTGTGAAACACTTTTCATCCCTTGGCTTTCAGGACCTAGTGTTCTCTTGTTTTTTCTCTTCCCTCAGTGGCTTCTCCTTCTGAGTCTCCTTCTCTGGCTCCTCTTTCTCCAAGAGATTTTAAATGTTGGTAACTTCCCTGGCTTTTTTTCTTTAACCTCCTTTCCCTTCTGACGTCTCTTCCTCAGTGAGTCCATCCCCTCTAATAGGTATAAATGTCATCAACGTGCCAAGGATTCCCAAATGTATTCCTTTAGCTCTGATGGTTTTAAAACACTTCTATGAATATTTTTCTGTACCACCTGACGGGGTGAAATATAACTCCCCTTCCTTTGAATATGAGTCAACTTTAGTGACTCACTTTTAATGAACAGAAGAGGCAAAAATGAAGCTGTGAGATTCCTGAGACTAGGTTAGGAAAGGTGATACAGTTTTACCCTGATTCTTGCCCTCTCTCAGTATGTGCACCTTTGGAACCCAGCCACCAGGCTGCAAAGAAGTCAAGCAGCCACATGGTTAGTTAGCCCCGACCCAGCAGATAGCTGATGTCCATTATCGTCAACCACCTGACAGCTGAGTAAGTGAGGCTTTCGATAATTTAGATGATTTCAGCCTACAATTGATGCCAAATAAAGCAGCAACAAGTCCCCATCAAGAACTACTCAAGTTGTAGTTTTGAGGGGATCCCTGGGTGGCACAGCGGTTTGGCGCCTGCCTTTGGCTCAGGGCACGATCCTGGAGACCCGGGATCGAGTCCCACATCAGGCTCCCAGTACATGGAGCCTGCTTCTCCCTCGGCCTATGCCTCTGCCTCTCTCTCTCTCTGTGACTATCATAAATGAATTAAAAAAAATTAAAAAAAAAGAACTACTCAAGTTGTAGTTTTGAAACAAAGCTCGTGTGGCTGTTATTTTAAGTCATAAAGCTTTGGGTTTTTGTTACACAGAAATGTATAACCAAACCCTACCTAGCCCTTGCTTTGTACTACAGAACCTGCCCACTCAACATCCACACTTCCATGTAGTATGGAAAAGTCAACTTCTTGTGGCAAAAAAAAAAAAAAAATCCCTCATGATTTCTTCCACAAGACTGACTCCTCCTACTTCTTCCCTCTTAGTCAGAGGCACCACCACTCAGTCCATTGCTCAGACAAAAACCTGGAAATCATCCTTGAATAAGGCCTTTTTCTCACACCACGTATCCAGTCTATCAGTAAGAATCATGCTCAAAATATGTCCAAGATGGCATTTTTAACTGCTTCTCTCATCACCTCTTGTAATCTGGTGTAGTGCAACAGCATGTTTACCCTTCTGCGGCTTATTCACTGGACAAACATCCTCTGCTAACATACCTGAGTGGCTTTCTATTGCACTTACCATATAGTCTGGGTCCTCACCAAGGCCTATGAGGTCACTCATGAATGGGCCCCTGCCTTCAGCTCCAATTTTGGTTCCTACCACTTTTCACTTGGTTCATTCATTTGTTTTGTCATACTGGCCTTTTTGCTTTTCCCAGAACAGGCTAGATTCATTCCTGTTCCTGACTGACAGGTTTTTGTGTGTTTGGAAAGCTCTTCTCCCCAAATCACATGACTTACTATTACAGCCTTGGCTTATATCTTTGCAAAGAGGCCTTCCTCTATATTTTGTGTCCTCCGGTCCTTATTAGTCTCTATCCCCTTGTGACTTTTTTCTCTTTAACGTGTTTTTCCCTGTTTGGAATTATATTTATCTGTTAATTGTTGACTCTTTCCCAGATGAGAATTTGGGTTTCCTGAGCTCAGGGACTTTTACCACTTTTTGTGTTACTATAGTCCTCAGTACCAAGAGAAATTCCTACTGCAGCTGTAAGCAATCTATACAGAACAGGTAAATAAACTCTGTTCAATAAAGGAATAAGGAGTTTAATCACTTAATACATGAGGCTTGATTAGATTGGTTTGGGTTAAAAATGTAAAATTTTTTATTGGCATGTAAGCTATTTCCATCAAGGAGAACTTGTTCTTCCTATGATGAGGACTTCTTTGCTGAATGGTTTGACTCTGGAAGCTATTCTGAGATAGCTTCTGACTGTGATGGTACATGAGAGCCTTGGATATAAAATAATAATTGAAACATTAAAGTATGTAATGTAGGATCAACACTGAACTTCACTTTGGCTTAGGAGCTATTTATATATTCAAACGTACTTTTTTTTTCTTTGTCACAATACGGTTTTCTGGTTCAGCTGTTGTTAATAGCTGTGTGGGATTTGAGATTTTACTCTAACTCACAAGCTAAAAGTTTACCTGCCACAGATTTAAGGGTCTGGGCAAAAGACATAAGACCTGGGCAAGACAAAAGACAGTTTATTACCCACAATAATACCAGGAGCCAGGATAATAGCATTTTTTTTGCACTGGTTCCCTGAGCCCTAATTCCTGGAAGCCAACATGACAAAGTGGGTTGTGTTGTGAGAGAGAAAGCCCGAGTTTAGGAAGACCCAAACTTTTATGATAGACTGCAAGCAAATCTTTCCAATCTTGCCTCAGAAAAAGACATTACCTTATTAAACTGCAAAATAAATAAAACTGTTCTTTTTTCAGAAGGAAACACTATCTATGTCTTCCAAAGCTATTTGAAAGGACAGTCCAGGAAAATGCAGTTATGTCTCTGCTCATAAAACATGCAGAATGCAAGAGACTCATGCAGAATTGTCTCATGTTATGGACTGAATATTTGTGCCCCCCTCCCAATTCATATGTTGAAGCCCTAATGTGCTGGTGTTTGTGGGGCCTTTGAGAAGTACTTTAAGTTAAAAGAGGTTGTGAGGGTGGGGCCCTCATGATGGAGTCAGTGTCCTTATTAGAAGAGACATCAGAGAGCTTGCTGTCTCTCTCAGAGGAGCACAGAGGTCGTGTGAGCCTACAAGCCAACAGAAGAGGCCTCAGATTGAAATTTTCCTCGCTGGCACCTTGATCTTGGACTTTGCAGCCTCCAGAACTGTGAGACATAAATTTATGTTTTTTAACCCACACACTGTGGTATTCTGTTATGGCAGCCTGAGCTAACTAAGACATCTTTCAAATACTTCCTTTGTATTTTTTTTTTTTTACATTTTTTCTTAACACAGCCAGCTAATAAAAATATTCTGGCAAAGAACAGTCAGAAAAAATACTGTTACAAAGGAAATATTAAAATACTGTTTCATTAAATGAAGTACAATTTCAGTTTTTATTGACTACAGGCTACTTATTAGTTTCCTTAGCCATTTTATAACAAATAGGTTTTTAATCACAGAACAAGAGATCTAGAAATAATATAGGTTTGGTGCCTTGGCTCTTCGATGCATCAGAGACATACACTTCCACAATTTTTCTGCCTAAGTGTGTTGATTGATGAGATATGGTATGGAGCAGTGGTCCAGCCATAGCATGTGGTGCCAGGAAACAGAACTGGATCAGGAGTAAAAATATTGGTGCTGCCATGTAGGGCTAAGCTTCATTTCACCAACCATCTTATCTCCCAGAGCTTCTGTGTGCTGAACTGCAAAATGGCAAGAATAGTGATATTCATCCCCTATACTTCAAAGGATTATCATGAGGACTGCAAATGCAAATGTGAATGTTGACAAGGAGCTGATTTCATTCTTAAGCAAGAACTGATATTTTTCATAGCATATTTATCATCTAAATTATAAAGAAATACTAATTTTAAAATATTTCAAGAAGATTGTCAAGTGACCAAGGAGAGACCATAAGTTTATTGGGTGCATAGCTATCTTATATATTCTCATCCTCCAGGTTCGGGCCCTGGAAGCCACATCAAAGTATTTGCACCCCAAAGAAGTGCCATGAAATTTTAAACTTATGGGACTTTACACAAACTCTTTTTATTGACAACATTCTGTCCTTTCAGTCTTCAGCTGGTATTCTTTGAGACCAGGTTAAATATCATATCTGGAATCTCTTTCCCACACCCCTTGGGCCAACTGGGCTCTTCCCATTGTGCTCATGTGGTGGTTATGAGAGTGCATGTGTATCTGTTTATTTGCATGTGTTTCTGTTTATCAAATCGAGTAGAAAATACTTTGATGATTAGGGATCCCATTTAATTTACCTTAGAATTCTCAGTACCTAAAAGTGTCTGACACTTAGTGTTTAAATTATATTTGACGAAGGAAAGAGAGAGAAAAAGAATGGGAAGAAGGAAAAAGGGTGGGAAGGAAGAGGGGAAAGAGGGGGAAGGGGAATTCCTTAAAATTTAATACCTATTTTTGGTATGGATTTATTTTGGCATTATGGATCAGAGCCTGGTCTCTGGATCTAGATACTTGAGTTGAATTGTAGCTCAGTTCCCTATTAGTTATAGGCCTTGAGCATATTACTCATCTTTGCTGTGCCTCAAATTTTTCATCTATAAAATAAACATAATATTAGCAGCCTCTGAGAGGGTTTTTGTGAGGATTAACTGAATCAGCCCCTACAAACAATTTAAAACTGTGTCTATCCATTCAATAAGTGTTGGCCATTGATTCTGACGTTGATGCGTCTCCCTCCAACACCACTACCAAATAATATATAATGACTAATGACAACTTCAGAGATTAATGATTTTTTAGAAGTCATCTTTGAGATATTTCTTGTTAATGGATATTTTCATTAGGCAGTAAGCCAATTTCATTAGGAGAAGGTTATAGAGAATATGACTATAAGTTTTGGGAAAGCTATCCTTTGTCTGAAATGTTAATTATATACATTGTTACATAGAACTCTGTAAGTTTATTTGCACTTGTGCTGTATCTTATAAAACTCTTCTTGGAAAATATACCTTGCTGGGATTCACAGAAGAACTAAAACTCTCCATCTCTTTACTGAGCTTTCCTGGAGATCCCAGTGATTTGAAAACTAATGCAAAACTCTTGGTCAGATATTTAGTTTGACCCAATCCCTCTTAAAGGCAACAATTAAGACTTAGTGAAATTTCCAGGGCTTTCCCAAATCCACAAGAATAGACTTTAGTATTGTCCAGTGTACGCTTTGCTTTACAAATGCAGAAGCCCATGCAGAGGCACAGAGTCTAAGACCACTTAGCTACCTGGTAATGCCAATTCTGCAACACAGGTTTCCAGAGTCTCAGGAGCTGTCAGGTTCATGATACTAAACAAAAATTATTGGTTGTCAATGCTACATTTTCTTTCTCTCCTGATATCAAGGTATTATTGCTTTATTATTAAACATATTTCTCTTTCTGCGTCAAAAAAAACCATATTTTAGATGTTAAATATAAAGTAAAAACTTCTGGTATTGTGAGAGATAAAAATATGGTAGGAAATTTAAATATTAGACATTACAACAAAGGATGGGCTTATTAATTTGATTTTTATCTAATTTTATTATTTTGATTTTTGTCTATTATTTTAATTTCTGATTTTTTGTCTGGGCATAAATAGTTGAAAAAGTACATATATATTTTGAACTGTATTGTTTGAGGGACAGATGAATGCTTGGAAACACGTAATTTTGTTTTAAACAATAATGGTACACACCACTGCAGCCTTGATTTCATGCCAGGAACCTGCATCGTATTTTAAACAGCCACCAATGTTCATCTTCCAATTAATCTGGCACTGACCCCCAATGTTGCCATAAGTCTGTCATCCCCTAATGAATATCCCAGTGTGCACATTCCACACAAGGACCCTACGTTGAAGGTAAAACGTGCTGCATGACACTGTGACACTGTCTGGAGAAGGATGTTAATTCTTTGCGAACATTCCCACGGAGAAACCTGACCTCTGTTCATCACAAACAGGAACTTTTTTCTCTTTTTTTTTTTTTAAACCGGAAGGTAGAGTGAAAGAGGAAACAATGTTGATTTCTGGGAGAAGTTGTGCTGGAAGTCCAGTTTGCTGGCTCTCGGAACAATTATGGGAAGCCCCACAGAGCATGTCCTTTTTATTCAGAATAATGGAAGGCACTTCCACTCCTCTGCGGAAACAACAGTTCAAAGACAGGACACAGAGTCCCTAAACTCTGGCAGCTTTTGAATAGTCCCTTCCATTCCACTCCCACCACTGGTGAAGTGAAAAAGGACTCTTTATAGGTAAATTGGTGTGATATGGGTCTCCTTTATATCTCAGCGTGCTATTTTGCCTTTGGGAATAAAACAGACTGGCCTATCTGGTTCTATTATTTATTCAGTGAATAAGCACTAATCACTTTCTCTGCATTGAGTTAGGCAGTATGGACACAAAAATGAGTAAGATAACTCTCCTTGCCCTCAAGGAATGTACAATCTAGACAGACATATAAATTGAAAAGCATACCATTCTTGAGAGCAATTTTACAACATGTAATCAAATTGCTATGAGTGAGCAATCTTTCTCCTGTTAACTTTGCTGGAGAAAATCTCACTTGAGCTCTGAAAGGCTTAGCAACAAGTTGGAGGCAATACATGTTTCATCATCAGAGAAGCACATTATGCGGTGCTTTGCCACAGAGCAGCAAAGAAGTAGACTTAAAAGAGTAGTGTGAATGAATCTGTAAAACATCTAACGCTGAATATGAGTAAATTAAAAAAGGAAAAAAAAGAAAAAAACTATAACAATACCGTAAAATAAAATGCATGCACAAAAAGCAACACTGTCTATTTAGTATACAAACAAAAGGATATATGGAAGCACATTTAAATAATGGCTTTTTGTACAGTGGGCCATGGGTATGGAAATTCAATTAAAAGAGAATAAAAAAATAAACAAGAGTAGTCTTTATAGATTGATGATTATGTGACACAAACTGAGTAACAATAACACAATTCTCAACCAAATTCCTAAAAAAGAAAAAAGCGAATTGAAGTATAAAGCAGTAAATGTGTTTAGAATGCACTGCTCTTACAGAGAGGTGAATAAAATCGGCCTTCGGAACCCAGGAAAATGTTTTGGAGGAGGTGACGTCTAGATTGAGACTTAGACACCCACTGTCACAGCTGCAGCCACCTCCTCCATCACATACTGGCTTGTCCTTGCCCTTGAGTCTGAATTTAACTTTGTAATTTAAGTCCTCGTCCGAACTTATATTGAAGATATCTTCTCTTATTTATTTCAAAGTAAGTGGGTGGTACTCCTGCCCTTTGGCAAATAGAAGTTCACAGGTTAGCTGGCTTTAGATTCCCACCCAGATTTACATCATCAAGATAGAGCACAGCATGTCCAGAGCCCATCCTGCTCGGTTGTCCCCTCAGCTCTCACAGGGGCTCTGAAGGATAAATCCACACTGGTCATCCTGCTCCAAATTCGTACCCCTGGCTTTTGCCCTGTTTGTTTGGTTTTGGTTTTGTTTTATTGTAAGACTTGTATTTCCCTTCCAACAGTAGGTCCTTGGCTCACTATTCCTATTGGATGCCTTTGTGTCTCTGGGATTGCATGCTATTAATTCTGTCCAGAGTCCTCAGGAACCAGAATCCTTCCATGAACTAGCTGCACAGCGAAGTCCACCCCCTAAGTTGAATAGTCTACCGTTGAGAAACCCCCCTATTCTTCCTCGCTAGACCTTCCCCATGCCCTCTCACCTTTCAACATTGATCAGTGTATATTTTTTCACCTTAGTCTCTTTGTGACTTTTCTCTGGTAGTGTGATGCTGGGAATGCCCTGAGTGTATCTGACACAGGCTAGAGGAAGAGGCATAGTGCATTATGCTCTGAAGTCAGCTATAGAGGTGTTCAGATGTTCAGTCAATTCATCGCACAGGCATAAGCGGTTACTTGACCTCGCAGTGTAAGTGGGTGAAGAGAGGCATTTTATATCTTAGGACTCAGGGTTTTTGTAAGCATTAAAAGAACTGATATGTGCAAAGTCCTTATAGCAACATTCTGGCAACACTATCCATGCTTTTATTATCTCTAGGTGTTGTCCTCTCTGGGAGGCTTGTCTCATTCCTAACACCTTCAGTTCTGTCTCTGGAAACTACCAGGGGGGGGGGGAAATAGATGATACTTTAAAAAAAAAAAAAAAAAAACTAAAAAGCATTGTTTTGGGGGGAATGAAATACAATATAGTGGGAACAGCCCAGAATCTGATTTCAGATGACCCAGGTCAAAGTTACAGCTGTCCCTTCCTCACTGTGTGGTGCTGGGGAAGTTTTATCTCTCTTGGCCCATTTCCCTGTTTATGGAATGGAAATAGTTATGACCTCTACCTCCCAGGGTAGTTGTGAGGATTCAGCAAGGTAAAGCTTGTGAAACTCTTTTATAAATGGTGTTATGCTAATATTTGTTACTGTTGTCATTATTATCTGTCATTTGTTTCAGGCGACTAGAAACTATGTCATAATACTTCCTGTAGAGTCAATGAGTGATAACCTTTGTTTCAAATTCTAGGAACAAAGTTGGCCTTTTATGATGGTTAAATCTCATATTTTGAATTAACTGGCCAAATTCACTGTGACTCTACAGAAAAAAATGTGTGAAGCTAAGCCCATTCCTAATATATTATCTTTTAAATGTGAAAAACAAACACCCCCCCCCACACACACACACACCACTTAACTATTCTCTTCTATTTCTCACAGCTTACTCTTCAACAGTTAGTGGAACGAAGAGGACACTGAGAAAAACCGAGACTTTCCTAGAATATCATCTATATCATTGGCTATATCATTCAATGATGACAACAATCCTAGTGACATAGTGATAGACCCTTGTATAGATGAGACCCAGGGGAGGCGGGAATTTCCATCAATATCATCTGGCTAATTAGTGATGGATTGAGGGCTAGAAGCCAGGTGTCTGGACTTTTGCTACATGCTAAGAAGAAACTCTAGAGTTCTTTTTCCACATAAATCAAGAAGAATTTATTAGCCCCTGCTCTGCAAAGCAATAAACAAAACATAGGAAAGGGATAAATGTGTATTATTTTTGGAGGGGGGAAGGAATGGGGATATAAAAGAGGTGTCATTTCATATAAACACCTGACATGAAATAGTCTGCATTGCCTGAAGTATGTTGCAATGCATTTAAGTATCTCAGGCTCACTAAAATACGTTTCCCACATGAACCTCCCCCTGGAATCAATCCTTTTGTCCTCTGATGCCCAGAGCTACTTTTGTCAGATGAATTTATGAAACCTAACCAATATGAGTAACAAAAATGAAAATGATGGCAGCTCTTTAACATTAAGCATCCATGAGTAAGAGCTATGAGCACTAGGTCATTAATCTGTTCAACACACTTTTAGTTTGAGTTCCATATATTTCCTTGGATGGCCCCACTTAGGTCTTGAAGGGAGGGAAGCTTTCAACTGGGAAAACTTTAGGATGGTCAAGGAAAGCAACCTGGATAAAATGAGACTGGGTAGCAATCCAAAATGATAAGATAAATAGTAACTCAAGAGGCCATGATAGTAATCACTTCTGTCCATTTGTTAACATAACCTACTGAACTGTACTTCCTTAACTTTTCTCAAACTGTTTAATCTTCAAAGTCTGTGAAGATTGTTTCCTGGAAAAAGAAAAACTATTTTTTAAATTGCAGAATTATTTATAAACAGATTGATTATTCTTAGTATCAAAATGTGACTAAATTTGTCTTTATAACACTCAAGAACATTTATGTATGTAGTAAACCTTAATTTCAAACTGTTAAATAACACCTTTAAGTTTTGTGTCTACTCTCATCTTTTTTTTTTTAACAGAAATAACATAATGTTACCTCCAGATACATATTTGTTTACTAGGTCTATGGAATATTGAGTCAAAGACCCATAGAGTCTGTTCATAATGTATTAATTTTACCAAATTACTGAGTATATGCCCAACACATTCCTGTTCAGAGTTTTACCTAACTTATCTTATCTTACACTATTTTTTTCCTTTTATACAGAGTTTTTAAACAACTAAAATGTTAAAAAAAAACTGAACACTACTTCTGAATATTAAATATATAAATATATAAATATGTAAATAAACCGTACTTCCTGAATATTAAAATATAAGAACAATGGCAAATGTTACATTAAAAAAAAAAAAAAGTAACAAGGACTCTGGAGCCAAACCCTTAGAATTCAAAGTCAGGTTCTACCAACTTATTGGCTTTGTGACTTTCCATAAGCTTCTTAAACAATCTGTGCCTCAAGGTTCCATAATTGTAAATGAGGAATAATAATAGTATTTGCCTTATAGGACTATTATGTAGAATGAATGAGTCAATATTTGTAAATCATTTAGAGCAACTTCAACACATAAATCTACTAGGTCCTAAATAGTTTTTGTATATAGGTACACAAAAATATGAGCACAGATTCATGTATCTTTGTATATATACTATACATACATGAACAATGATATCAAATTTCTCAATATGTCTCACAGAAGTTCAAGTGTTCATGAACCTATACACGTATTAGTACTTAGTATCTTTTGAAATTTGGTCTTTCAAAAACTGAATAAAGAGTGCATCTGAAAATTCCGTATTTTTTATTATATTTATTTTTAAACACTGAAGTTTAATTATAACTGAAATATAGAAAGGAGTTTAGATATTATCTTGAGAAAATTTGAATTGGACAAGTCTATATCCAAAAGGACATCTTTTGGCTAGTCTTAAAAAAAATTTAGTGACGTAGCCATTGTCAACATGGTTTAGGGTATGAACATTGGGATGAGTTCCTATATGTATATTTTATGTCCTTTTTGTGGCATCCAGTGACTCACTGTGAAACCAACAAATCCTGCCTCACCTCTACGTTATTTAGTCACCCACACTTGTCCCTGCATCTCCTCCACCAGTTGTTTTGACACTGCCCTTGTTCAGATCCTAATCATTTCTCCCATGAAATACTTCAACAACCTCTTGCGTCTTCTCCATGCTTTATGTGGCCATGATTTATCTCGGTGACCCTCAGATCTAATCACGAGACTTCGTCACTTTAAAAATTCTAGTGTCTCCTCATTGTCTCTGAAGAAAAAAATATAAAACCTGCCACAAGATACCCTAAATCCACCTAAAATGAGCTCTAATTTACCTTTTATTCTTCCTCTCATGACACTTTCCTCTCCATCACGTCAGACCCCAATCTGTCACTAGATGAAACTAGTCCCCACTCTTTGAGTGCATAGTTTTATGCACTCTTAATAACTAATAACACCATATTTTTTATTCCTATTGTTTCCTCTGCTTCTGATGCCCTCTTTCTTACACTTAATTTAGAAAAATGGTAGTTGAACTTTAAAACTCAGTTTAAAATGTATTTCTCTAAAGACTTTCCCTAAATCCCTTCTGAGCTCCCATATCACTTTGCATATGTAGTTTTTATAACAATTTGTATTGCAGTTGATTGCCTTATTTGTCTTCCCCACTCCCCAAAAAGGCAAAGGGCCAGACATGCCATAAACATCTTGTAACCCAAGTCGACACCGACCTGGGTTATAATAGAAGTTGAATCAGGGTGTATGTGTATATGCCTGTGTTTTAATAAAGTATCGGTTTCAGCTCTGCAGCTAACTGGTTGCATCTCTTTAGATGAATCTTAGTTTCTCTTTTCTTTAAATTGAGGAGATTGTGTAATAGACTCTTTCTGGCTAAAACGTTATGATTTATAAAAGTAAAATAGAAAATAATTATAAACACACTGAGAATAAAAATACCCTATCAGGTTAACAAGTACAAATGTTCTTATGTATAAATAAGCCAATATTAACACATTTCCAGTAATTGCCTAATTGAGCTACATTAAACAGAGTTCTTTTTTGTTATACTTTTTAAAATGTGAAACCCTTCCATGAACTGAACAAATGTGATACAAAGAAAGAAATGAAGGAGAAGGGGATACATGGGAGAGTGGAGACTGAGAACTCAGATCAACAGGGTGCTGTTTTTAAAGAAGTCTTTTTTTTTACATTGAGGTTTTCTTTTTTACTTTTATTTATTTTTTTATAGATTTATTTTTTATTGGTGTTCAATTTGCCGACATATAGAATAACATCCAGTGCTCATCCCATCAACGTGGATAAATAAGTCTTATTAGGATGAAAGTGGCATTTGGAAGAGGAGGTCTAGTGACTGGGCTTCCACATTTTACAGGATGCTTTCCCTAGTTCAATGAGATATTGGGGGAAATGATCTTTAAAACCTGTGACTGGAAAGTATCTTCTTTTCAAAGAGACTACAAATATAAAAGAAAGCGCATAATTTTTGTTTGACTTGAATGAGAGGAGAGAAAATAAATTGTAAGGAGTTATAAATGTCTCCAGATAAGTCTCAGTAAAGTTTCCATTCTCTTTTCCAATTAAGATAGTGTTCATAACAAAAAAAAAAGATTTTTGCTAAACCACAATGAAATTTTAGACGTAGAAATTTTTTTAAATCTTATTTTGTGATCAGATCCAAAATATTATAAATGATTGTTCAATTTGATACACTATTGTTAGCTGTTATTGCTACTCTCAAACCAAAGATAACGCAGTCCAGAGAAACAAAGCTGAGTTCAAGGGCGTTTCTTTATATTCTCCTGTTTTCCAAGCATTATGCTAATTACACTGAAGAATACTAAAGAACTGGAAACAAGGTCATTGACCTCAAGAAAGACAAAGGTAACACAGAGACAACAAATAGACAACAAAAGCAAAGCCAAAATCACATACCTACAAATACTCATCAAGTGCCAAGTAATACAAAGCCTGGAGCTAATCTCATAGGAGGGAATTTGTCTGGGAAGGCATCTAGAAGAACAGGAGCCTCTAGCAAGGTCTTGGAGAAAGCGAAACTCGGGTCATGCGGCTGAGGAATGAGGGCCTTTCAGGCAGAGAAGCAACCTTAGCAAAACACATCCAGAAGTAGTGCTGGACCAGATGTGAGCGGAAATTGCAAGTAGCTTGATTAAAGTGAAGAGACAGAGATGTGACTTGGAAAGACATAGTACCTGCAGGGATTCATTTGGAAGATCATTGAACAACCTTAGTATTTAATCCAAGCAGAAAGGAAGGGCCAGAGTTTTACATAATAAGTTTTTCATCCCTGAACTCTCATAATCAAGAAAGCACTATTCTCAGTTCTTTAGTGGATATTATTCCTGATTTCAATTCCTCAATTTAGCCTTCAAGATTATCCAGAGAAGTCTGAATTCTTACTCAAGCATTCAAGACTTTTCATGACATGGTCCCAACTTAACTATTCCAGTCCGATGCCCTATTTCTCTCCAATAGAAACCTCCCACACAGCCATGAGGAAACTAAGGACTGAGAATATTTCTTTGTATTCATTCGCACAATAGTACACTTTTTAGCATTTCTGCCATTGCTTTCTGCCATTTTCACTTTTGCCAGAAATGCCTTCCTCTCTTTTATTGCTGTGGGTCCTCTCCACCCATCACAGTGCAACAAAGGTTGTTTTCTGTGAAACCTTCTCAGCCTTCCCAACCCACAGAGATTTCTAACCCTGTACACTTGCGGGCTTATTGTTTATAACACCTTTTTAGCACTGAAAAATTGACATGATATAGTTATCTTTCTCTATACAATTTATGTGTACTTACAAATAGACAATAAGCAACTGGAGGATAGAAATTTCTCTTATATTTTTCATTACCCATAATGCCTTGTACATTTTAAGTGTGCAGTGAAAATGAATATATTGTTTTCTTAGAACACATGAGAATGGGACTATTTCTGTCTTCTACTGTTTTATCTCAGCACCATGTTTGGCAACTAACATATCTATTATATTTTTGTTCCATATAAATAGATTGAATGAGCAAAGCATAATATGGCAAAGTTGGAGAAGCAGAAGCTGTGAAATCAGACTAATCTAGGTTCAGTTCCAGCTCTTTCTACTACAGACTTTGTGACAACCTTGGACATATTCTCAATTCCCTTAAGCTGTATTTTCCTCCATTACCAATGAGAGTAATAATTATCTCACTTGCAATATCTTTGTCAGATAACATGCATAATTTTAGGCATCCAATAGATAGATATATTATCTATTATTAAAGTTTTCTACCTGAATTTTTCCCATTAATCATTAGATGTTTATACTTGAGCAGAGAAAATTCCCTTGTCCATTTCACAATTTAAAATGTTTCCATATAACATAGAAATAAATCTCTTATCCTTTCTTTAGCAGACTGCGTCCTCTCCTCCTTCCTTTAAAATACTCTTATTCTCTTGTGGTTCACACTATGAAATTTTACTACTCACAACTACCTAGATGCCGTCACCTGCTGATATCCGTGTCATTTTCCGTTATTCACTGAAAATGTGAACATCTGGTCACTATTTTCCTCCCCGCTACCATTATGATCTTCATTTCTGGCAAAGTGGGAGGTTCTTTGACCTCCCATCCAAAGCCTTTTTTCCCCTCACCACAAAGTGGCCACTGACGTCCATGGCTTATACCTTAGATCTTGGCACATGCTCTCTGAAACACTGATTCTAAACAGTTCATTCTGATTACTACTTCTTATTTTTCCAGTTGAATTATTATAGGTGTCCCTCTCCAACAATTATTTAATTCTGCTGGAACTCTTATCTGTTAACTCCACCAACAGCCCGCTCATGCCCTTGCTTTCCTACTAACCCAATACATATTTCATGCTTCCTCAGTGACCTCACTCCTTTGCACACACCCTCAATTCTCTTGCCCTTGTACCCTTCCATTGTAACTCTTTGTAAAACCCCAAGTCAAATCCTGTTCATCACCCACCAGAACAGTTGGACATGGCTAGAGAAAAACATACAGCCAGGCTGAGATTTCACTTTAATTATATGACCCAAAATATCTTGGGAACATGAAACATTTCCTGAAAATTCCACTCTTCTTCTCTAGCAAAATTGCTTTTCCACTAACCAAAATAAATCTACACTATCTCCTCTCTGGTCAATCACTTAATAATGCCTTCCTTACCTTACTTCATACATGTCTGACAAAATAAAAGTAATAAAACAAAAATCCATCTTTGGTCAAATTTAACAATCCTATTGCATTTCTGTTTATAAACTGCCTTTTCTCTCATTATACTGTATGTTATCAGGGCAAGAAAACCCCTCCTCTTGTGCATTCCCAATCCCTCTTACCTAATCAAGATCCTTATTTCTACAATAATCCCCCTTATACTCTATATTATCAATTTTCCATTTTATATCCTAAACATAGGTCATATTACTAAATATATTTGTACCTCTAGATAGACATGCCTATGCTCAAATTTCTCTCTAGCTCCTGTTCCATTCCTCTGCTATACTCTATAGGTGAGCTCCTCAAAACAGTTGCCTATGTGTCATCTCTCCGATTCCTCTC
Source organism: Canis aureus (assembly GCF_053574225.1). Classification (NCBI taxonomy): domain Eukaryota; kingdom Metazoa; phylum Chordata; class Mammalia; order Carnivora; family Canidae; genus Canis; species Canis aureus. The sequence continues at coordinate 61,716,415 of NC_135611.1, read as the reverse complement.
TTCCAAATTCTCTCTTTAGTCTCCTCAATCAGCCTTTTTTTTTTTTTTTTTTAAGATTTTATTTATTCATGAGAGACACAGAGAGACACACACACAAGCAGGCTCCCTATAGGAAGCTTGGTGCAGGACTTGATCCCAAGACCCCAGGATCACTTCTGAGCCAAAGGCAGACACTCAACCACTGGGCCACCCAGGCATCCCTCTTCAACCAGCCTTTTGTCTTTACCCCTTGTCAAAGTCACCAGTGACCTCGTCTTGCCAAATCTAATGATGAATACCCTGTTCTTACTTGATCTCTCTGTAGTTTTGTATGTAATTGACCTGTCCCTTCTTAAAACTTTTATTTGACTTAGCTTTTCAGATACTATGCTCTTTTAGCTTTGGTTCCCTTGGCTGCTGCTCCCTCTTCTAACTCCTGATTGTTGCAGTGCTTCAGGGATCAGTTTTCTAACTGCCTATACAATATTTACACAATATCAATGAGCCATCTCAAACCTAACACGAATGTCTGAATCCTCAAACTCACTTCTTGTCTTGCTCAATCAAGTCAATGCTGCCACTATTCAGCCAATCAAATCTAACAATCATTTTTGATTCCTCCTTCCCACTCACTGCACATTTAATCCACCCACAAGTTTTGGTGGTTCTACTTTGAAAAAAAACAGGTTTTTCTGTTATCGCTTTTGACCTACCACAGTCTATGCTTTATACAATAGTAAAAATGATCTATTTAAGGGATCCCTGGGTGGCGCAGCGGTTTGGCGCCTGCCTTTGGCCCGGGGCTGATCCTGGAGACCCGGGATCGAATCCCACATCGGGCTCCCGGTGCATGGAGCCTGCTTCTCCCTCTGCCTGTGTCTCTGCCTCTCTGTCTCTCTCTGTGTGACTATCATGAATAAATAAATAAAATCTTTAAAAAAAAAAAAAGAATGATCTATTTAAGACATAAATGAACCCATAACCTTCTCCTTTTTAAAAATCTTTTATTTTCTTTCCTGTCATACAAAAAAGAAAATCAAATTATTATTTATACTTCTTGTTACTTGTATCTGAAATTCTTCCCCTAGATTTTCTGTATGTGTCAGTCTTTTTTATTTTTCAGGTCCTTGCTCAAATATCACCTCCTCTGTGAATCTCCTTCGCACACCTTATGTAAAATACCCTCTGCTCACAATTTGCCACCTTTCTGCCTGTAAAATTGACATCCCCCTTGTCATTTCAGATGAAAGAATAAACAGTAAGTCATACCGTCCCCAGGCATGGCTGGACCAGTCAGGGAATGTATAGACTCAGGCCCATGAGATAGGAATGCTTGCTTATCATTCAGAGGAACCCATAGGAATGCAACTGCACTAGCTTACATATGTACAAGTAGCTAGTTTATTCACATACAAACAGCTAATCAGCGTTATCCTAAATACATAATCACCAGATGTACCGAATGAAATCTCAAACATAAAGAACAAAGATATTTTTCAGATTGCAAGTCTCTTGACATGGAACAGACCTCCATGGGACCAGACAAAGTGACCCCAAAAGTTATTAAGTAACATCTGTCAGTATGAATTCATGGGCCTCCAATCAATGGCGTCCACCTTCTGAAAAGACTTCTGCCCCAAATTATGCTTTTAAAAAGCCTCACTTGCAAGCCATTGGGGAGTTTGGGACTTTTGAGCCTTAGTTTTCTGTTCTCCTGGGCGGCACCACATCAAACGATGGCCTATCTTTCTTCACTGCAAAGGCTCCATGTCCATTTTTTTATTGGCTTGCTGCATCTCAGGTGGACAAACTCTCATTTGATTCAGTTATACCTGTTTTATTTTCCTCATACAATTCACTACTATTTTAAATTATATTTTTATTTTTAAATATATTTATTTCACAGAATGCAGAGACTTAATTTCCCTTACCACTATATCATCAATACCTAAAACAGAAGCTAGCTCATAATAGGTATTGAATCAATATTTGCCAAATGAGTGTTAAATGAAAATATTTAAATATCAAAACCTGTGGATTTCCCCTTACAGTCTTACTTGCTCACCCATGTTACTGATTTCCATTGCTGTCATTCTAATTCAGATCTCATTTCTGCTCACTTATGTCTCTTTATCTTTTCCTCCAGTTCATTTGGAATACTCACTTCCATTAGTTTTTACCAACTTTACCACTTTCTCACCTTCATTAAAATTAGTCTTTATATCTAAATCAAATTTTACAAATTTTGAAGTGATTTTTCTTGCAATTATTAAACTCACTTGAACGTGCACTTATAAATACAAAGATCTTGAGTGATTTTCTGAAGCCTGAAAGTATTTCATCTGACATTAAAAACTTTGATAATTTATTTCCAATGGACATTTTGAGTTTTAGTTTAGATGTCATTTACCCTGGATGAAAAATGATATCTCTTTCTCTTCTGAATTTCTGTATTCACAGGATGGTGTGACCCTTTCATATATTACATTATATTACTTTTATATTTCCCTCCACTGCTAAATTGTCATTTCCTAGAGGTCAGGAAACATATTTTATTCATGGTTCATGGTATCCTCTATCATAGCTAACAGAATGAAGTATTTGTGTCAGTGATTGGTATATATCAGACCTGTGATTTTTTTTTCTTTAGATTTTTATTACCGAAGTTAATATTTGTAGTAGAATCCATGACTAAACTTTTATTAAATATCTACATTCAGGATTATCTGAAAGGAACATTGATTTATCTTTTAACTTAATGGTTTGTATTAGAATTACTATGACATTCTAGTCTTGAGAGACTATGTATCCTATGATCAAGAGGTAAGTTCTAAACCCAAACTCCCTAAGTTCAAAATACCAGCTCCTCCACTTATGGGCTTTGTGATCTTGGGCAAGATGATTAACTTTTTTTATGTGCCTCTCCTTCACATTTAACCTACTTCACAGGTTAAGAGGATTACTTGAATGAAGATATGTAAAGCTCTTAAAATGCTGGCACATGGAAAGCACTCAATAAATGTGAGTTATAATTAGTCTTCCAACTTCTGCACCCAAATTTTACTACCTCCAGCAAAGGTGCTGAGGCAGAAACCACTACTATGTAGTGTTTCTGTTGAGATAATGGAGTTCATGTTTAGAGGAGAAACATGTGTAAACCTACAGAATCTGCAGAGATATATTTGCATACCCAGCTCTTACTTTAAAGTCAAAGACTGGAGGTCAGTGTTATTTCATGGATGGTGCTTGATATTAAAAAAAATATGCACAAAAAATTAGCGAGCTTCCGATAGTCATGTTAAGGCTGACAGTTTTGAAAGTACACAATTATATATTTATAGTATAATTTAAATGAATTTAAAATTAAATTAAATTTGCTCTATTGAATAGTGCTCAACTCTAAGCAAATAATATGAGAGGGGATTTTTTTTTGCTTGTTTTTTATTTGTTTTGTCTTGTTTTTATGTTAACATTTGTTAAAGGAGAATTAGAAACTGGACATAAACATTTATCTTCTTCCCCAAGGAACAGGTTGACAGACAAATCTCTAAGGATTAAAAGCAATTAATACCAAAAGATAAATGGCTGGAACATGATCATGTTAATCTGTAAGGATTGTAAATTATAATTATAAACAGTGTCAGGAACTCTAGTCAAGATTCTCATGGCAAAGACCAGTCCTTCACGGTGAATCATGAGAAAATCACATATTCTTTTTTCTTAACCATTATAGAAGTTTTTTAATTTTGCTTTTATCTTAAGCAGAAAGCAAATAAATAAATAAATACATCTCACATGATAAGATGCTTTACAATAATTTTTCTCAGTTTAGATTTTTAGTTTGCCTTCATAATGAATACCAGTAAGATATATGGGTGTGTTCCTTTCACAGAGCTGCTATTTGGAAAACTGAAAAAATTCACTTCAATTTTCCTTATGATACCAGAAGAGTACCAAAATATATGTTTTCATTAACATGTCCTCAGCCAACCAGAAGGGAGACTATTTCAGGGCCTACACTGAGGTTAGACATCCTCTAAGAAAATGGGATGGTTAGACTGACCTCAAACTAAACAGAGAAAAAGGAAGTGAAATATGTTGTGTATCATTTCAGTCTAGAAAAAAAAAATAATAATAAGGAAATGGGATGTCCGGGCAAAGAGATTCCCAAAGATTTTTGGCAATGCAAAACCTGTTTGTTATTTGATTATATAGTCATCTTCTCTACCAGCTTCTTTCTCACATCCTGGGGATAAATGTATATTACATCATACGTTGAATTCGACAGATTTAACTCAAACTATTTTGATTTGAAAAATTTTATGAATTTCTAACAGCCTATATGCTAGTTGACTACCTCTTGAGATGTTGTAAAGCCAAGACCAATAATCAATATTCAATAATCAGATATTTATTGTGATAATCTGTTGTAGAACTGAGGATTTGACTTCACTGGGAAGTGAAATTGTATCTTCCTGTCTTTCTGTCTCTTCTCCCTTCCACTTCCAATTCTTACTGTAAATACTAACTCTTTCCTGAGATGGAAAAGCAGATCACAGTCATCTGAGACTTGATGCTGGTGCATGCTTCCAGCAAGATCTGCCTGCGGTCATGGCTCTTTTAGAGGCTCAGGGAGACAGCAATATAGTTAGTGAGATCAGTGCCTCAAAGTCTTTACTATCCCTTAAAAAACAAAAATACATTTACAACACCTCCATATTCCTTTCAAGATTAAACTACACCATCCTGTGCCCTCATCCCATTGCGAAAAAGCTACATATAATGTATCTATTCTGATCTGTACTGATGTCTACAAATATATGTAATGCCTACAATTTTACATTTGTATGCAAGATCATTTATGCCTTTGGAGACTTCATAGCTACTATGCTTGGAAAGAGAGAAAATAAACATAAGAAGAGAAATAGCAACACAAGATGACATAGGATAAATACTGAATCTGGGGCCCCTTGGTGGCTCAGGCAGTTGAGCGTCTGTCTTCAGCTCAGGTTATGATCCTGGGGTCCTAGAATCGAGTCCCACATTGGGCTCCCTGCTCAGCAGGGAGTCTGCTTCTCCCTGTACCCCTCCCCCCTGCTCATAATCTCTCTTTCTCTCTCTCTCAAATAAATAAATAAAATCTTTTGAAAAAAATACTGACTCTTCTAGTGGTGTGTGATGCCTGGACTAAAGTGAGCACCAACAGCTGGGTGGTAATATAAACACATGAAATATTCTTGTACCTGTGTGTGCAAGTGTGTGTATGTATATATAATATATATATAATGTATATATTATGTATAATGTATAAATATATATCATTTATGTCCATTTCAGTTAGTAGGATTTTATGAAGTGAATTTTATAAACTGAATCCTGCATGTACTTTGAAGGCACCAAGGGAAGGCATGGTGGGATCTTGCTCCTACTACTATCTACCTGCCCCTTCCAGATTCACTCCAAATCAACACACCCTCAAAGTAAAAATAGTGTGCTTTGCTGTGCTAACATAGCCTGAATATAAGTTTACTCGCAGCCTGGTCTCACACCTAAAGCCCTTATTTAGAAGTTCTATACCTATCCTGGGGGATTTTATCCATTTTAACCCAAAGAACATAAAGATAAAGAAGATAACAACCTTCCTTCAAGGAATTTGTTTCAAATTTACTTGTTCATGCACACACGGAAGTTTAATTCATTGCTCATAGGGAAAACACCATTTCAGGGAACAATTTCTAAGGTAGACATTACTGTGAACATATGGACAATTTTGAGATGATAAGACATTTGGGGGTACAGCACGAATAGGTCTCTTGAAAATACATGTATTGTCTCGGGACTCAGTTGTACATAAGCCATACAAAGATGCTGAGCATCTTTATCATGCTTTGGTTCTCAGAACCAACATGACCTTGGTTTTAAGCTTACTCTATTCATTTGGCAACACTGCCTTTTAGGATAATCTATAATTAGATGAGAATATCTCAACTTTTTGTCCATTGAAGTACTAAAATTGTCTGAATCACCCAGTCTTTGAGACTTCAGCTTCCTCATATAAATCCACACGGCAAAACGCTGTTTGCTTATTTCATGCTTATTTCATGTTTGCTTATTTCATCGGATTGCCTGTGTCATCTCTGGAGACCAGCAATTATTAATATTAATGAAACCTCAGGCCCAGGCTTGTAAACTCTTAATTGTATATATGTGTCATATTATCTAGTAAATATGCTTTCAAAAATAGCACTGCTAGTCTGCCAAGAGTCAATTCAGGAAAATGTTGAGGCATTCATTCTGATGCTCCTCAAAACCCATTTTAACCTAGCCCTGACCAGACAAAGCTGGCCATTGCACACCCTTGCTCATCCCACCCTTAGAAAAAATGCTTTATTTATATATTTAAGATAAATACTTCCAATATTAAGCAACCCAGATGTATGATGTTATTTGGCTTCAAAAAAAAAGAATATAACATTTTTATTAGTCCAAAATCCTTTGTACACCTGTTTAGCCTTCTACCTTAAAATCTTTTTGAAGACAAATGGACCTATTTTTTTCCTCAGATCTAACTAAGGGCAGCACAAATTACAATTCCCATCAAGGAGGATGGCTCTTTACTCAGTGTTTCTTTGTGGATTATACCACAGAAATCTTCCAGGCCAAATTTAAAACACATTTGTTTTAGAGTTTGCCAAGTCAAGTATTACTTAGCAATTTTAGTGCTATTTGATTTCTATGTAAAAGTGTTTTTCTGTCTTCACTCTCCTCCTCAAAGCCCATTTATGTCTTTCTGCCTCTAATATCTATTTGTAGCAAAGACAGTGAAAAAGCATGGGAATTCTAAAGTTAGCCTTGCTTTTGTTTGATAAACATGATGGTTCTTTTTGTATAAATGAATCAAAAGCTTCCTGTGTTATTACCCATTTTACCTCATTGTAATGAGCATAGTATATATTGTTTATGGAGCTACTGGATGCATCCTGAGAAATGATTCAAATAATACATGGTGGTTGGAAGCATGTTTCACTACATATCTATATGTAATGAATGCAGTAACATTGTACTTGCTGCCCAAAATCTATCATTAAAGGCAACATAGCACTCCTTTAAGGTTGTATCACTTGTTCTCCTCAAAGGACTAATAATGCTGTCATAATTTCTGTTTCATTTAGTTTATTGGATCCTTTATTTTAGGAGATCAATACATGTAAATTGTTCTTAAATGTAGCAGAAACTCCTTGTCGCCCTGGTGAATACTGAAGTGAAGTCATGTGATTTATGCTCCTAAACACACTCTTACCATTGATTGGGAATGCCAATACACCAGCAGTCTGAAAGTCCAGACTGTTAATATGGTTCCTTTTGTTTCATTTCAACATCTCAGGAACTCTCAGTCCTGGTCCAAAAGAGTTTGCCCAACTGAAGTCTAGGAGAGAACACTGTGAAAAAGATAGTGAATGACCCATTCCTGAAATAAAGCCCTACTGAAGAGCTCCATTAATTACAAAGCTCCTCTAGGAAATCATTCAAAGAACACCTGAAAGCTATCATCAGGGTATGTTTAAAATTCTCTGAAGACACCATTCCACATCTATATTTTAAATTAAAAACTTTAAGAAATCTAGAATAATATTTTTCTTATGACCATAATCTCACATCAAGTGCTTGCAGTGATCCCACATGGTGATATGAGTATCATATAATTGTTTCATTTGATTGCCTCTACAGCTCTGTGAAGTGACTACTCTTGTCCCTACCTCACAAGTTTTAGGAACCATACAGAAAGTTTTAGTACCTTGCTTATTTGCACATGTCCCATCAAGTTCACAAACGTTCACAGAGTTCAGAAACTCTTCTTAAGAGTTTCCTTATCTACAAGATAAGGACAAAATACTTACCTCATAAAGCTTAATGTCTTGTTCTCATCCATCAGAGAACAATGACCTAAAAATTTATTTACAAAGGACTTAAAAAAATAGGAGGAAAGGTAGGGTTTTTTTTTTTTTCCAATTAGTTTACGGAAATTTATTTCAGAATATCAGCATCCAAATTGAGCACAGATTTTAAAAAGGATATTATTGTCCAAACTACTCTGTAAGCACAAGCCTAAAATCACCTTCCAGATTACCTTTATGATAATGCTTAATGAGCATCAGAGTCTCATTTAAAATATTTTGTCTCTGTTTAGTTCAGACCTGCATAATTTATATCAAAACCACCATGCTACAAAGACTTATGTTGTAGAAACCAAAAGTATGAGAGGCAGAACAAAGTTCTGCAAGACATCACTGACAGATAAGAATGGGACATCATGGGCATTGGACCCTATAACCACCTTTATCATAACCTTGTTTGTAGACAAAAACAAGTTACTCAATTCGTATGGGTCTCAGTTCTGTGAAAAAGTGATTGACTAGAGAGTATTAAAGTTTCTTAAAGTTCTCTAATTCTAAATAACATTTTTAGGTTAAAAGAGATAATAGCCAGATCATAGTGGGGGGAGTAGTCAGTATCATTAGATCAGGGGTGAATCTGTTCCATATAAAAGTAAAGCACATGTACCACAAGGCGAGCCCACTTGGGTTAAAGACTTGGCATGGTATGTCTAAGTGATAAGAAGAATGTACTTCAGTTTTTCAGTTCTATTTATACACAGTAAAATATTTAAAAGAACACTTAAGAATTCTTATGAGGAACAAGTAAAAGACTATTTGTAATCTTGAAGGCAATATTCAAGGAAAAGTATATATTGTTCTCAGGTTATTTTTTTAAATCAAAGTCTAACAGTATTTTTGGCAAAGGGAAAATTGTGAATAACATGGTATGCAGCTGTGTATGGAAAAACTAAAAATGGAACTGTAATTTGGTCTTAAATTAGAAACACATCTGAGTTTCGTTAACAATTTAAGAGTGATATTAATTTGCTTCTTTCACTCAATTGTGTATATATGTGTCAAAGAGAAGAAAGAGGGAGGGAGAAGATGAGGGAGAAAAGACAGAAGAAAGAGAGGGATTACAGACAGAAGAGGGAAAGAGAAAATGTCTGACAACTAAACACAGATATCATAATTTGTATATGAACTTTATTCTGCTTACAGTTAGGCTTTCTAAAATGGGCAGAAGTACTCTACCTTGAAAAAGGAAAATAACTGAAGTTCTTTCAAAATCAACTAAAAAGGAAATGTGTTAAGAGAAACCTATGACTTCTTAGCCATATAATCTAATAATGCTTCAGCCTTATCATTGCTTTCAATAAGACACACAAATACAAAACCAATGAAAACCATTATGAAGTCCTATGAGATATACAACTATGAAAACTATACTTGACTAAATTATAAAATCTAACAGCATAGAATAGATTTATTCTTATCACCTGCGCTCAGGAATAATTACTAAATAGGCCATAACTGTTTCTTATTTAGGCCATACCCAACTGCAAACAGGTCAGTTCTCCATGTAGATTCAAGGACATCATATCTATAGTCCAAACAATCAACTTCATGTACTAATCTAAGTAATCTAACACATTCTCTTGGAAATTTATTTAATGCTAAAAATGAGAACAATTGTACTCACATGTGTTCTTAAGTCACACAAAATCAGAAAGAAGGAAATTAAGAAATACATTAACCTTTGTCACAATACCAGATACTATCAAGTTAGTCCTTAAATGACTTCTCAAGACCCAGGATTCCAAGTTGACTCCCTTTTGTTCTATGTCTAAATTGAAGGGTTGTGCCACAGTAAATCTGGAACATTAATTTGTGTAAGAATAATCCAGAAGCTTGTTAAAAGGGACAGTTCCTTAAACCTGTCCAAGTGATTCTGATTCAAAGATGTGGGTTGGCACCAAAAAAATATACATTTTTAATGAGAACTCCAGGACTCCAGGATCTAGAGTCTAGGAAACTTCATAGACTGTACCATGAGATATGCTGAATGCTTTGCTTTTAAGATTCTTTCCAGCTATAAAATATTTGAGTCTTAAAGAACAGAAAGTGGCAGGGAAGTACCCATGAGTGATGATATAGAGGAAGGACACAAAATGTTAATAAAAGACTCATTCTTCATCAATACATATTAGCAATCTGTCAAGCACAGTACATGTAACTGGTGATAAAGAGATGAAGGGGAGGTCCCCATCTTCTGGAAGTAACATAAAATAAATCAATGATTATGAGACAGTAGTGTAAGTACAATCATAGGGGGGAAAACAGAAAATGGCCAACTCTGTCAGAGAAGAGAATACTTTTGGATTAAAAAAAAAAAAGGATGAGAATAAGAAGGGATTTAAGTGGATTAGGAAAAAGGAGGAAATAGAGAAAGAAACCAAAGCAACTAACGCCACATAAATAATGAAGAAGAAAAGTAGGAAGATAGTCCATAAAACTAGGCTGAAGTAGGGAGAGTCTATGAGAAATTGACAAAAATTGAATTTGGCTCCAGGTCCATTGATTCAATGTACCTAGAAGGCTTTAATCTCTTTTGCCTTTTCCTCTCAATTTTTTTCTGCCAAAATTTATATCACTTTTTCATTGAGTTCTTTGGAACAATGAGTCTATATTTCATTTTGTTAAAGAAGCTAGATGATCAGTGTGTCTAAGCAACTAAATCATAATATTATCATTCTTTTGTAGAGTTACTGGCTTCTGAATATTGAGATTTATTGGCCATTCTGAATTATTTGAAATCTGTTGATTTTTTCCATTTGTTGTTTCCTCCTTGGATCCTCCAAAACAGAACTCTTTAAACAGTTTTTAACCACTCAACAATCACTTAACCAAATTTTATTCTTCTATGCTGCAAATGACATTTAAAGCAAAACTGGGTTCTGGTGTGTGCATGTGTGTGTGTGTGTGTGTGTGTGTGTGTGTGTGTGTGTATTTGAAAAGGCAAGTGGACTGTTACATCCATATATGGAAATAATTTTACATCCTCAAAATCCATAATAATTTATGTATAAAAATATGTACTCAGTTGCTAAAGTTTTTATTTCTGTTACTAAAGTTTTTACTCTTTTTTCCAAAAGAAAAATGACACTTTAGTTCTATTAACCAAATTTTGAAAAACCATCTTATAAGAAAAGCAAGAGAAAAAAATATCCCTTTTTTCCTTTTCTGTAACAATACTTATTTAATGTCTTTACACATATTCACATGTGTGTATCTATAGTTCACATGTATCTATTTTATAAATTAATAAGCATAACCATATTCATGCTTATTTTAAATTAATATATTTTTTATTTTTCTATCTTTTTGCTTCTTTTCTCTCCTTCTACTCTTCTTTATTGCACTAAAACATCCTAATGTCCCTCTCCAAGATGGCTCATATCAATACCTAGTGTCCTTGTCCATGTTATCTCCATTGTCATGTAATTATATACAGTATTAGCTACGCTCATAGGCAGACACACACATATATCTGATTTTTTTCATTGTTTACCAGGCTGTGGCAGACAAAAGAACTAAGGGCATTCTCCAGCTGACAATCAGAAATAAACTTGGACTGTCAGTCCACCAGCTTATAAGGAAATGAATGCTGCCAGCAACCACATGAGCTGAGAAGTGAATCCTTCCCCAGTCAAGCCTCAGATGAAACCCCAGCCTCAGCTGACACCTTGATTATAGCCTTCTAAGACCTGAAGAGGAGATGCAGTTAAACCAAGCCCAGATTCATAATTCACAGAAACTTGAGAAAATAAATGTGTGATGTTTTAATCCACTAAGTTGTTGGTAATATGGTTATGAAACAATAGATAAATAATGTATGCAAAAAATGGGATTATGTAAAACACATTAAAAGATGAACTATCTCAGTTTTGCCTGAGGCCTGACTACTTGAACATCTAGATGGAACGTGCAAAGTAGACTACTGAAAACCAAATTTTAGACCATTTCCCAAACCTGTCTTCAGGATTTAAAAAAATTATAGTTCAAGTCACCAGAGTTGGAGATTAAATAGAGGATTTCACTGGAGAGAGCTATCAATTTGCAGAAAGCCAATTCTTGTTCCCGTGGGAGACTGGATGGAAGGACTTATCCCTCACCATAAGCATAATGAGAGGAAATTCAAAGAAATTATTTGATGGGGTGCCTGGGTGGCTCATTTGGTTAAACGTCTGCCTTTGGCTCAGGTCATGATCTTGGGGTCCTGGGATCGAGCCCCACATTGGGCTCCCTGCTCAGCAAGGAGTCTACTTGTCCCTTTCCCTGTATGACTCCCCCCTCCACTCATGCTCTCTCTTTCAAACAAATAAAAATAAAACCTTTAAAAAAAACCCACAAAGAAACTATTTGGAGAGTTTGATACATAACCCTAGTGCCTACAGAGCTAAAAGGTGAGTGAATTGCTAATGATGGCTTGGTGGGAGAGTAGAAAGACATTATTGGGAATTAACTGGGTTGTCTCAACAGAAGACCAAAAGTGTATTTTTCCCATGGGCAAGACATGGGCCACAGAAGAGAGAGTTGGGGTGGAGTTTGTATAAATCCTGCCAAAGAAGGGTATCTGGAGTAGTGGAGAAGTCTCAGCAGAGGGAGGCTGAAGTGCATCAGCATATGCTCAGGGGACTGGGAAGCAGTTGGAAACTACCAGCAAAAGAGTTGCATCAGCTCAAGTCAAGTGAATTGCCAAGAGACATGTCCAGTTCTCCAAATAATCCACAAATTATCTATTTGAAGCAAAGTCAGCCTCAAACATCCACCAAGTCCAGAGAGTGCTGACTCAGGCTAACTTAGTCACATAAAATATTTCCTGATCCTTTACCTTTTTTTTCCTTCTCCCTTCTTCTACTACTACTCCTTTGATTCTGGAAGAGTCAGAAACTGATGTTAGACAATTCTGAGAGGAAGGGTAGAAACACAGGAAGGTTAGAACACAGAAAGCTTCTTCTTTGGCATCAAACATAGCTAGGGAGAGGAGAAGCTTTAATTTTGAATGAAGTCTTTAATTATTACACTGACTGAACATATTAATTACTGAACCGAGTCCTTTTTTTAGCCAAAATGATTTAAAGATGTTTTATTATTCAATTGTGAGCAGTAAACTATGAGTTTGCCCTATTATTTTTTCCAACAGCCAAAATTCTAGAGCTCTACTAAACAGTTGTATAAGAGCAGCCATGGGTGAGAAATAATGTCTATGGCCACATAGACATTAATCCTGCTCTTTCAATGTTTTTCTGCACTTTTTTCACTCAAACTGCATAGAAGTCCAGCTTCTCACAAGTCATCTCCTATAATTCTAATTCACTTATTCACAATGGTTTAAATTAAGCATAAATCTATTTGACCTGTTGACAGGCACACTCTTTTCCCCTACCAGGTTTTATCTGCTTGTTTGCTCTTTTGAGCAGCAATTTGACATTAAGGATGTAGCAATTAACATCATGTATATAAATTTTTAAATATTGATGCTTGTAATTTCTTTAAGATATTCTCAGGAGTGAAATTTCTTGGTTGAATGATACATACACAAGCACACATATATTGAAAGGCTGAAAGACTTAACATTTCCAACAGGAATGAATGAGAGTGATTTCCATCATGTCTCAGCCAGAAATACATATTCAAGCTCTTATCAATTTTCCCAGTCTGCTGGGTGCAAAGTGATAATTGCTGTTATATTAATTCATATTTCTTTGAAGAACAGCAAATCTGAGCATCCCATGATTTTACAGAACACAGATTCTTAGATTGGTAGAAGTTTTTATGAAGATATACTGAAATGTTTACCTAGATGTTATAAATCTGAGACCAAGAGAAGTTTGATTGATTTGTCAGGATCATACAGCTCCTCACTGGTGAACGTGAACTAAACATCGCATTTGTGGTCTCTTATTTTTCAAGGCAATATTCCTTTAATCACAAGCAACTCCTTATCAGGAAAATATTTGATTAGCAAATAAGTAAGAAGTATAGATAATAAGGCCTATGAGTCCCAAGAAGGGGGTGAAAGGTCACTATGAGTGATAGTAAACACAGCAAAAAGAAGGTAAATATTTAGAAAGAGTAAAAATAAAAATTTATTTGAAAGAGAGTACGTCATAGAATACGGCACACATAAAGAAGTTTCTGTAATGGCAATGGCAAAGGGAAAATAATAAAGGTAGGCTTAAAGTAGATTTTACTTTCGATACCAGGTTAAGGTATTTGTACTTTATGTTAAAAACTAAAATGAAGCCTTTTGAATGGGAGTGTAGATTAACGAACAGTAGTTCAGAAAAAGTGATATGGAATGTCAATACCAAACAAATGTTCTCAAATATAAATTTGAACAATTTACTTTTTTCTTCAAGAAAATTATTTTGTAGTTGCTGAGATTTATTGTGCTCTAATAGATGCATATATATGTGTGTGTGTGGTGTGTGTGTGTGTGTGTGTGTGTGTGTATTTTTCAAAATAATTACCTTACTACATTCTTTTTTCATGAAGTTGTAATGGAGAGAAAGTCAGTGCTTTTACTTCTAGCAAGGCTAATTGAGTCTTGCTCTTACCTTTTTATTTTACATTGTTCTCAAACAAGCTACTGAAACCACATTAAATGTAAAACCACATTTAAAAATTTCTATAGGTCATGTTTTACACTAAGGCTTGAAAAGAAAATTTTTCCTTTTTTACAAAATAATTTTTGACAGCCAAGAATCTATATTAAATGACTGCATATAAACAATAAAGGAAAGCTTACACAAGATAAGAGGCAAAATGTCCTTAAAATGTCTTTAAAAGAACTGCCTTCACTCAATTCATAAGCCACTCCTTGGAAAGATATCAGACATAAAGTAACCTTAAGAAATCAATGAGATTAAAATCTTTTGGCGAATTATTGTTTCAAGATAAATAGTAGTGTGCCAACTGTTTAAAAGAATTACTTGCTCAGGAAAATCTGACTTATGGTGTGAGGATAATTCTATAAGGAAAATTCATACAAATACTTTTTAAAAATTCTGTTTAGTTAATATACAGTATCATATTAGTTACAGGGGCACAATATAGATATTCAACAATTCCATGTATTACTCAGTGCTCAACATGATAAATATACTCTCAATCTCCTTCACCTATTTCATCCATCCCCTCTCTCCCCTCTGGTAACCATCAGTCAGATTTTTTTTGTAATTAAAAGTCTGTTTTTTGGTTTCTCTCTCTTTAATTGGTTCATTTGTTTTACTTCTTAAATTCCACACATCAGTGAAATCATACTTATTTAACTTAGCATTATACATTCTAGTTCCAATCATGTTGTTGTAAATAGCAAAATTTCATTCTTTTTATGGCTAAAAATACATATAACATATATATTTATATAATATATATACCACACCTTCTTTATCCATTCTTCTGTCACTGGACACTTGGGCTGCTTCCATATCTTCGCTATTGTAAATAATGTCACAATAAACATAGGAGTGCATATCCCTTTCAAATTCGGGGTTTTCATTTCCTTTGAGTAAATACCCAATAGTGGAATTACAGGATAATATAGTAATTCAATTTTTAATTTCTTGAGGCACCTCCATGCTGTTTTCCACAGTGGCTGCACCAGTTTGCATTGTCACCAACAGTGTATGAGGGTTCCTTTTCCTTCACATCCTCGCCAACACTTGTTGCTCCTTGTGATTTTGATTTTAGCCATCCTGACAGATGTGAAGTGATGCCTCATTGTGGTTTTGATTTGCATTTCCCCAATGATGAGTGATGTTGAGCATCTTTTCATGTGTCTGTTGGTCACATGAAATATGGAGAATAGGAGAGTACCTATTCATGTCTTCTGTTCATTTTGTAATTGGGTGAGTTGGTTTTTCTGGTGTTGGATTGTATAAATTCTTTATATCCTTTGGATACTAACTCTTTTTCAGATATGTCATTTGGAAATATCTTCTCCCTTTCTTTAGTTTCCTTTGATAGTTTTCTTTGCTGTGCAGAAGCTTTTCACTTTGATGTAGTCCTAATAGTGTATTTTTGATTTTGCTTCCTTACCTCTGGAGACGTACCTAGGAAAAAGTTGCTACAGTTGATGTCAGAGAAATTACTGCTTATGCTCTTTTCTGGACTTATATGGCTTCAAGTCTCACTCTCATTTCGGTCTTTCATCCATATTGAGTTTATTTTTGTCTATGATGTAAAAAGTCGTCTAGTTTCATTCTTTTGCATGTAGCTGCCCAGTTTTCCCAATACTACTTGGTGAAGAGAATGTTTTTTTTCCTTTTGCATTTTCTCACCTACTGTTTTGAAAATTAATTGACCATATAATCAAGGGTATGTTTCTGGGCTCTCTGTCCTGTTCCATTGATCTACGTGTCTATTTTTGTGCCAGTGCCATACTGTTTTGATTACTACACTTTGTAGTATATCTAGCAATGTGGGGTTGTGATACCTCATACATATACTTTTGAGAATTATTAACAGTAGTATAAAATACTACACTTATTAAGATAAATAAGATATATTAATGAATAGAATACAGATAATTTTTATTCCTCAGAAAAAAATATTATGGAGAATTCTAAAAAAAAAATAATTTTTAAACAGTGACAGGAAAGTAAAATAAACAAAAAATCTATAATGGAAGTCTGTAAGATTATTTTTTTAAAAAACATTCAGTGAGCCTTCAATAGAATGAGACATCTGAGGATATTTAGCTATGAAATAGAAATAAAAATAAGCTGTTTCAGTTGAGCATGTTAAACATAAGAAATTTATATTCCTTAGAAATATTTTTGAAAATGATCTCACGAAGTTTGAATTTACACATGAGAAATTTATAATTTCACTTCAAATTTACAAATGTTATTATACATCCAGTTATGTGCCTAAAATTTTGACTTATGTTAGACAATCAAACTTATGAAACATGGCCTGTACTATTTTTTTCTAAGATTTTTTATTTATTTATCTGAGAGAGAGTACACATGTAGGAAGAGGGGCAGAGGGAGAAGGAGAAGCATGCTCTCTGTTGAGCAGAGAGTCAGATGCAGCTGGATTCCAGGACCCTGGGATCATGACCTGAGCAGACGTTTAACCTACTAAGCCAACTAGATGCTCCAAACATGGTCTTTACTTTCATGTGACTCAAAGTATAAGATGAATAGATACTTAAGGACATTGCCTTTTCTTTTTTTTGAGTATGTTGCTTATTAACGGATACTCAACTTGCTGTTAAAACATCATTTTTGTCATTGTCAGAAATCTTATACTGAGAGAGATGTGAGCCTTTCAGTTTGATAGTTTTTGTGTTATTTTTATTAAACTATGCAAGGTCAGTGTGTTTCTCATCATGATATTTTTAAAATGTAGTTTAATTTATGTTTCCAGGAAAGGCATGCTTTCTTACTGCTTCCTCTAAATTTAAACATCTATACTACTAGCTTAGCACTGATTTCTTGTCTTTCATTCATTCGACACATACCTAGAGCATTTATTATGATTCATGCACTATTCTGAACACTATTTAATATTTCTAATAATATTTTTAGGGCTAAATATTTAAGGAAGCATCCAGCCCTCAGTTAGTTTTGTAGCTCTGTAGAGTTGGGCAGGAAGAGGGAGACACTCTCCAGGAGTCTCTGTGCTGAGTGCAGAGTCCAATGCAGGGTTTGATCTCATGACCCTGAGATGATGACCTGAGCCAAAATCAAGAATCAGACACTTATGGCAGCCCAGGTGGCTCAGCGGTTTAGCACCGCCTTCAGTCCAAGGTGTGGTCCTGGAGACGTGGGATCAAGTCCCACATCAGGATCCCTGCATGGAATGGAGCCTGCTTCTCCCTCTTCCTGAGTCTGTGCCTCTCTCTCTGTCTCTCTGTCTCTCATGAATAAATAAATAAAATCTTAAAGAAAAAAAAAAGAATCAGACACTTAACTGATAAAGCCACCCAGGTGCACCAAGCATATATGCTATTATTTAATGTACCTAGCACTTACCTACATGGGTTCTCTTTTAGTATAGTATGACATCTGGACTCAAACTACTGTGATTCAAATGCCAATTCCAGGTTGACTACCTGTGTGATTTTGAGTGTGTTATTTGACCTGAGCCTAGTTTTCAAATCTGTCAAATTAGGCATATGCTTCAGAGAATTATAATGAATAGTATGATGTGTGGCGTGGCCTTTTAGTACATAATTGATATATAATACATGCCAGTTATTAGTATTAAAGTAGGAAGGTAGTTAAAACATTTTTAATGTAACATGGTCTTTAATTTCAGAATATAGAAATCAGGGCAGCCTTGAAAGATCCAGCAATAGAGAGGAATTTTAGGAAAAAAATGGGCAAGTCGTTTAGTTTTGATGACTTAGTTTCTCATTTGTAAAACATTTTAAAATAAAATTTTCTCTGAAATCCATTCAAATACTACTCTTCTTTTTTAAAAATATGTATTTATTTATTTATTTAAGAGAGAATGAGTTGGGGAAGGAGCAGAAGGAAAGAGCAAGATTCTTAAGCAGACCCCACACTGACTGTGGAGCTCCATGCAGGGTTTGATTTCATGACCCTGGTATCATGACCTGAGCCGAAATCAAAAGTCTTAACTGACCACACCATCCAGGTGTCCCCTACTATTCTTTTATTTTTTCACCATAATAGAATTTGCCAGCTTCTAACTGGCAAGATCCAGCATCAGTCTGATATACAAAGGTGAAAGTCATGTGATAAGGAACTTATGACCCTTTAAGCACCTGTTTCTTTTGTGCACTCACTGCCCACTCTCTAAGGTGACAGGACAGAGTTAAACAAAGCTTATGAAAGAATGAGATATTGCCAAAAAATAAGACTTTATTTATTACTGAAGGCAAGATATTGAATGACTAGAGAAGAGATAGGTAACTATTTCACAAGCAGTTCAATGCTATTCATTTGGGATGCATTTAATAGGCAATGCTTTTATCATAGTAATTCTGGAAAAAGTAACTGCCAACCATTTTCTCGAGTAATTGAAAAGAAAAAAACCCTGTGGAAGGCAGATGTTGGTTGGTATTCTCTCTTTTCCTTTCCCAACTATCATAAATCACATATTTCACAGTCTTTACAGTGTTTTGACCTTTTAGCATTTTACTATGAAGAAAAGATTATGGTTTCTCAAATCTCTACTCTGTAGGAAGTTTTTCCTAATAAAATACATTTGAATAATTAGTGTAAAATAAATCCCAATCTTCTCACAGAGAGTAAAAGATGATAACAGTGTTATCTGGATCTCATTTCAGCTGCTTTGCTCAGCTTAATTGCAACAAATTCCATCATCCTCTCCAGTTCGATTGTCTCTATCAAATGTTTTTGAATCCCAATCTGTGCCTTGGAGGGAAACCTTGCTTATTGACCTCAATATAATTATCAGCAGCCATCCATGAAGCACAGCATGTATTGTACAAATATTTGGACTGATCATCTATTGTGCCAGGAACTTTAAAAATTGTCTTGCTTCACACGATTTGCCCTCTAAAAATATCGACAGACACTGTTAACTTGACAAGTGTGGAAAAGGGAAAAAAAAATAATTAGATGTGGGTGCGTGAAAGAGAGTACTACTCAGTGTTTGAAAGGAAATTTTGAACCATCACTAATTACAAGAAAATAGGAAAGGTCAGAAGTAATGGGAATGCCATAATTTAACATTCAAAGAAATAAAGAAACAGAAAGGCCCTGTGATAATACCTCCCTTTGGACATTTTTTTTGTCCCCTTTCTTCAAAGCTTATTAATGGCAAAAGAGAGAATATTGGTGAGAATTAAAGAAATGAAGCTTGTTAGTTTAAGCTTTCTATTGGCAACCCATGCAAAGAGACACAAATTAGGAGTGAGGCCTTAAACACTTTCCTTCACCTTTTACACTTGAGTTTTCTCAACTGCAGAATGAGTGTTTTGACTAGACAGTGGCAATGCTACTGTCTACGCCAGCTCTAATTTCTAAGATTTGTATATGCCTGGCTGATTTGGCTGTCAAGAGAATGTAGTCATCCAAACAACAAATTAAATTAGCTATAGCAATTTCTAAATCAGCAAACCAATTTTTTTTGTTTTGTTTTAATTTTTAACTGACTTGGCTTTTCCATTCATTGACAAGAATATACATGTAAAAAAGTGGAAGCTGATGCAGCCTTAGGAAATTGAGTTAAAACCATTCTTGAGAGAACCAAATAAAAATAAATGATACTAGGAACATGACTATAGAATGGTGCTTAGTTTGAAATGTGACTTTGAAGATATATCAGTGTTTACAAGAAAGAGAATCTATTAAAAAAGCAAGATGGAATAAACAATCACAAAAGTAACGTTTTTTTTCTTTTTAACAAGACAAATTTCAAACAGAGTCATCCATAAACTATATCTCTCAGAGTCAGAGGGAAGAAACTAGGGGAATTTTGAATTAAAAAAAAAAAAAAGCTCAAAAAAATTTCTTGAATGAATGAATATTAGGTTTATCTGCTACCAAGATGAAGAAAAAGGGTCTTTGTTCTTTCTCTAAGCATGTTTCCATGCAAAATTAGTATCCTGAAGGTTATCATGAATACTTCCTCATTCTGAACCCTTTGAAACTCTCATGATCTTATCAGCAGTCAATAAACCAATTAATAAAAAAATGCATTTTTTATCCCAACTGTTCATCCACTGTTCTCTCTTACAGTGAAGAACTCCTTGATGAGGTTCTATTCCCTGTTCTTCAGCCTCAGGCTGCTTATCTTCTACCCCAGGAGGAAATGTTTATGTACCTTAAACCCCAAAACCCACCTAGAAAAGCTAAATGAGTAGAAATGATTAATTTAAAATAGTTTTTATTGATTTTCTAATATTTCAATAATAGAATGGGATTGTGAGTGAGCCAAGAATGAAAATTTGATTTGGTTAGATTGAATTGTGGCTTATCAGTCAACATGCATCTAACATATAAAAAACACTTTAAAATATATGACTGAGTCCATGGCCAAGAAGGTCACACTCTATACTACTTATGGAAATTACTATAAATATATAAAGCTAAGAAAAAATAATGCAGTCACTCCAGTGTACTAAATGAATAATTCACCAATTACACACATACACACACTAATTATTCTCTGAGTTGAGAAGAGGAACAAGATCTCTGTGAGCTATGATGTTTCTTGGAAGTAAATAGTACTGACGTAGATCTTAAAGAATTGGTGAAATAGCTATCAGAAAAATAATGATTTTTTTTAAACTTCCAGTTTCTTTTTTTTTAAGATTGATTGATTGATTCATTCATTTATTCATGAGAGACAGAGAGAGAGAGAGGCAGAGACACAGGCAGAGGGAGAAACAGGCTCCATGCAGGGAGCCTGACGTGGGACTCCATCCCAGGACTCCAAGATCACACCCTGGGCTGAAGGCGGCGCTAATCCACTGAACCACCCAGGCTGCCCAAATAATGAATTAATATAAGCAGATTGACATTATTAAATATTTAAAAGTAGATACTATTGACTATAAAATCAAGATTATATAAAATAATGGCACATTGTGGAGGAAGTAGGTAGAATTTTAGACGGTCATTGTGAAAAAAACAATTGCGGTTAGAATCTGATGTAGTGCTTCTCTCCTTCAGTTGACTAGAATAAATATAACCATTACTAATTAAAATAAACAGGATATGTCACTGCAGTAAATCATTAGATTATTGTGAATATTAACACTGTAAATGGACACAAACTATAACAGACATAATCCAGTCAGTAGAGTTAGCAAACGGATGAAGAGAGTTGGAGAGAATGAAAAGTCATTCTCTTGCAGATCAACAAGCAGAAGACCTGGATGTAGCTTTGTTGTTGCCACCAACTAACTGAATAACTTCAGTTTTTCAATGACTGTTCTCCAACTCTTGTAATTGTGCCCTATTTGCAAAAGGTTAATATTGGAACTAATAACCCTTAAGGTCCCTTTCTGTTCTAAAATTCTGAGTCTGTACAGAATGGGTGTAGTGGTTGAAACCTCTTTCCCAGAGAGGATAAATTAGCATTCAGTACATCAATTTCTGCTTGCTATAATTCAAGTATCACATTTGAGATTAAATCAGGTATTTCCTAAGACACTCCAGACCCTAGTGAAAGTTATGCTGGTTGAAAATTTACTTACTTTATTCCTCACCCACTGTGGACATCATTAAACATTATGGCCAACTAGTAAAGAGAATTTGGATTTTTTTTTTAAGTTGAGGAAAGGGTGTCACTGCTATATGATATTACTATGAAATACATCAAAATGTGTTAGGTTAAACCATATATGAAATTCCTGATATATTATGATTTTTTACCTGAAAAATGGCCACCTCATATAGCTCAAACTAAAATTCCACTTAATTCATTGTTTAAAAAGAGAATGTCTGTCATGCAGATAAAGTGCTACAAAGGGTGAATAATTAAAGTTTAAAGTCTTTTGAAGGCACAATCAGAACTTAAAAAAAAATGTGACTGATTAAAGGAACATTTTTGAAATTTCAAAGGGGGCACCTGGGTGGTCGGTTGAGCATTTCACTCATGGTTTCAGCTTGTGATCACAAGGTCACGGGCTCCATGTTCAGCATGGAGTCGGCTTGGGACTCTCTCACCTCTCTCTGCACCTTCCCCCACTATGTCTCTCTCTCTCTCTCTCTCTCATCTCTCTCTCTCAAATAAATAAATAAATAAATAAACAAATAAATAAATAAATCTTTTAAAAATTTTTCGAAGAAAGGGTAATGAGGAAAACATACCAGGTGGTAATAAAAAACTGAAATAAGAAATAAATTATATATAAAGGAAAAGATTGTGTATAAAGGAAAAACAACAATGAAAAAATCAGTAGAGAATGGAATTTTGGAATGTGTAAGTTACTAGACCCTGAAATCAAGAAAATAAATTACTGAATCTTCTTGTTATTGGGACTATACCTTTTAGCCCCAGATGTATTCCATTTTCCTCCCTTGTAAAGGTAGTAAATAATTTTGTTTCATTTCTCTAGTTGTCATCTTTCAATTAACAATTATTACTCTGTAAGATTTAAAGAGATAAATGAAGTTAGATGCTATTATCTAACATTGGCAAAATTGGAAAATACCAACTTACTTAATCACCACAGTTATTTACCTGAGCACTTTGTTCTATTACTTACTAGGAAATATTGCCATTTAGTAACAAGCGGGGAAACTAGTTTTCACGAATAAGACACATAATATATATCCTTACTATACAAAAAGTTTAAACTAATAAGTAAGAAAAACCACTTCTTCATCAGCTTGCAATTACACTATACATATATGATATTCCATCCATTTCGGTGTTATATTTCTGATGTTAATATCCCTGGATTCTTCTGTATGTCCCTGGACATCAGTTTTCTTTTTTTATGTTCCATTATTACTGCAAAACTCATCGTTAGTCTGGAATTCCAGTATACTCCAGCATAAAGATATCATTTAATAATGTCAATACTAAACTAAGTCCACAATTGCCAACTTTTGCATGTATGCAAAGGTTTGATTTTTGCCTATTGGCAACATGCTCTTAAGTAATTTTATATATATATGTAGATACATATACATATATATATGTGAAGAGAGTTGGATAGAATACACAATACATATATTCATCAAAATATTCTTTCACCTGATATGAGAAAAAACAGAAGTTGATAGGGAGGATAAAAATTAAATTAAATTAATTTTAGAAAATTATCTAAAATCCAAAAAAAGGAGGAAAATAATAATATGAATTTTTTTCTATATAGATTGCTTCCTCCACCTTACGGGGAAAAAAATCCCTTAAATTATAGTTCCAACGCTCTATATTAGAACCGTGATTATTTCTATGTGAAAGGTTTATCCTCAAAAAATATGATACTCTTTCTTTTTGTAATGATCAAGCAAAATCCACACTTTATTCAAATTCTCTTAGTTTGAATTTTTGCTGTTGCACCATCTCATCCAGGATACCACATTATATTAAGTCATCATGTCTCCCTAGGCTCTTTCTAGTTTTGGCAATTTCTCAAAAATTCCTTCTTATTGATGATTTTGACAGTTTTTTTAAATTATATTAAGTTTTTAAAAATTTAATTCCAGTATAGGTAACATACAGTATTATATTAGTTTCAGGTGTATAATATAGTGATTCATTATTCAGTGCTTATTACAAACTTATTGTACTTATTGTACACTTAGTGCTCTCAATTCCCATCTCCTATTTCACCCATCTCCCCACTCCTCTCAGATAACCATCAGTTTGTTTTATAGTTAAAAGTCTGCTTTTGGGGGGAAGCCCGGGTGGCTGAGCAGTTTGGCGCCGCCTTCCACCCAGGGCCTGATCCTGGAGACCCGGGATTGAGTCCCATGTCAGGCTCCCTGTGTGGAGCCTGCTTCTCCCTCTGCCTGTGTCTCTGCTTCTCTCTCTCTCTCTCTCTCTCTCTCTGTGTCTCTCATGAATAAATAAATAAAATCTTTTTTAAAAATCTGTTTTTTGTTTTTTTTCTTTAATTGGTTAATTTGTTTTACTTCTTAAGTTCCACACATCAGTGAAATCATACAGTATCTTTCTTTATTTCCCTAGCACTATACTTTCCAGTTCCAATCATGTTGTTGTAAATAGCAAAATTTCATTCTTTTTATGGCTAAAAATACATATAACATATATATTTATATAATATATATACCACACCTTCTTTATCCATTCTTCTGTCACTGGACACTTGGGCTGCTTCCATATCTTCGCTATAGTAAATAATATCACAATAAACATAGGAGTGCATATACCCTTTCAAATTCGTGTTTTCATTTCCTTTGGGTAAATATCCCATAGTGGAATTACAGGATAATATGGTAATTCAATTTTTAATTTCTTGAGGCACCTCCATGCTGTTTTCCACAGTGGCTGCACCAGTTTGCATTGTCACCAACAGTGCATGAGGGTTCCTTTTTCTTTGCACCCTCCCCAACATTTGTTGCTCCTTGTGATTTTGATTTCAGCCATTCTGACAGATGTGAAGTGATGCCTCATTGTGGTTTTGATTTGCATTTCCCCAATGATGAGTGATGTTGAGCATCTTTCCATGTGTCTGTTGGTCACATGAAATATGGAGAATAGGAGAGTACCTATTCATGTCTTCTGTCCATTTTGTAATTGGGTGAGTTGGTTTTTCTGGTGTTGGATTGTATAAATTCTTTATATCCTTTGGATACTAACCCTTTTTCAGATATGTCATTTGGAAATATCTTCTCCCATTCTGTAGTTTCCTTCTATAGTTTTCTTTGTTGTGCAGAAGCTTTTCATTTTGATGTAGTCCCAATAGTGTATTTTTGGTTTTGTTTCCTTACCTCTGGAGACGTACCTAGGAAAAAGTTGCTACAGTTGATGTCAGAGAAATTACTGCTTATGCTCTTTTCTGGACTTATATGGCTTCAAGTCTCACTCACACTCTCATTTCGGTCTTTCATCCATATTGAGTTTATTTTTGTCTATGATGTAAAAAGTCGTCTAGTTTCATTCTTTTGCATGTAGCTGTCCAGTTTTCCCAACATTACTTGGTGAAGAGAGTGTTTTTTTCCTTTTGCATTTTCTCACCTACTGTTTTGAAAATTAATTGACCATATAATCAAGGGTATATTTCTGGGCTCTCTGTCCTGTTCCATTGATCTATGTGTCTATTTTTGTGCCAGTGCCATACTGTTTTGATTACTACAGCTTTCTAGTTTAATTTGAAATCTAAAAATATGATATCTCCAGCTTTGTTTTTGTCAGGGTCACTCTGGCTATTTGGGGTCTTTTGTGGTTCCATATAAATTTTAAGATTATTTGTTCTAGTTCTATGAAAAATATCAGTATGTTGATAAGGCTTGCATTAATTCTGTAGAATGATTTTGGTAATATAGCCATTTTAACAATGTTCACCAATCCATGAGCATGGAATATCTTTCTTTGTGTTGTCTTCAGTTTCTTTCATTAACATTTTATGGTTTCAAAGTACAGGTCTTTCACCTCCTTGGTTGAGTTTATTCCCAGGTATTTTATTATTTTTTCATGCAATTATAAATAGAATTACTTTCATAATTTCTCTTTCTTTTCTTAATTTCTCTTTCTGTTGTTTCACTGTTAGTGTAGAGATGCGACAGATTTCTGTACATTGATTTTTGTATCCTGCATCATTATTGAATTCATTTATCAATTCTGGTATGTTTTGTGTGTGTGTGGCATCTTTAGAGTATCGTGTCATCTACAAATAATGAAAGTATTTCTTCTTTACCAATTTGGATGCTTTTTATTCCTTTTTCTTATCTGATTGCTGTGGCTAGGACTGCCAATACTATATTGAATAAAAGTGGTGAGTGTGAAGATCTTTGTCTTTTTCCTGACCTTAGGGGAAAAGTTCCTAGTTTTTCCCCATTGAGTATGATGTTAATTGTGGATTTTTCATGCATAGCCTGTATTATGTTGAGGTATGTTCCCTCTAAACCTATTTTGCTATGGTTTTCATCATGAATGGATGTTGTACTTTGTCAAATGCTTTTTCTGCATCTGTTGAAATTATCATATGGTTTTTATCCTTTCTCTTGTCGACGTGATACACTACATTGATTGATTTGCAAATATTGAGCCACCTTTGCATCCCAGGAATAAATTCTACTTAATTGTGGTGAATGATTTCTTTAATGTATTGTTGGATTTGGTTTGCTAATATTTTGTTGAGGATTTTTGCATCTATGTTCATCAGAGATATTGACCTTTATTGTTCTTCTTTTTGCGGTATCTTTTTCTGATTTTGGTATCAGAGAAATGCTGCCTCGTAGAATGAATTTTGAAGCTTTCTTTCATCTTGCATTTTTTTTAGAATAGTGTGAGAGGAATTGGTATTAAGTCTTCTTTAAATGTTTGGTAGAATTTACCTGTGAAGCTATCTGGTCCTGGACATTTGCTTGTTGGAAGATTTTTTATTACTGACTCAATTTCATTGCTGGTGATACTCTTATTCTAGGGCCATTTTCCAACTTTTTTTGTTTCCAAATTAAGAATTAAACCAAACTACTATTAGGCAGCTAATATGATACATACTGTATCATAACAGATAGTAATGATGAAACAGTAAGAGCCACCAATGGTGCAAGTTGAAAGAGTATTTCTGGAGCCTTTATTCATCCTTTCTATGTAATGGTAAATAAGTGTTCTGAGAAGAAAAGTGTTGTTGGCATCAATAACAGTTTTAATTTTATATTTCTATCTCTATCTATCTCTTTATCTACCTAAACATCATTTATACTAAAAATATTTTATCAAATCCTTTGTCCTTTTCACAGATGAATACACATTCATGTAACACCTGCTACATTTATCAGTTGATCTTTGTAAAAAAACTTTTTGAACTTGAAATTGATTTCTCATCAAAGAATCTCAGAAGTCATCCAACCCAATCCCTTCTCCAGTATAATAATCCTGTTATAGTTTTTAACCTGACCCATTGGTAAAACAGATGCTAACTCAATAATGAAAGAAGGAATAAACAGATATAGAAAAATAAGATAAATAATAAAGAACTATTAGAAAGACCAGCTTTAGCAGAAAAAAACATGCATTTCAAAAGTGATGATATTTAAGATTCTCAGATCATCTTTGGTTTTTGTGAAATGCCCTAAAAGTAAAATTTGACTTAGATTTAGACTCCACAAATATCTGTGACATATCCCAAAATAGGATAGGTGGTAACACATAATTTCTTGACTATTTATTCTAAACAATGCTTCACAAAGTTGCAACTTTACTAGTAAATTAGATACTGATTATCTTCAGGCCTTAACATTCCCTTAAATACTAAGTAGGTGAAAATCCATTTTTTCTCGATAATGAAAGTTAAGATTAAACTGTTCCTTGGATTTCATATCATGATTACAAAACTTCTTAAAGTACCTTTAACATACATGCTTTTAAGTGATTTTATTTTTAACACTAAAGGTCTATTATAGCCTTTGAATCTGATTTGCTTTTTGCCTTTCCCTTCCTCAAATATTGATCTTTTTAATAAACTTTTTAACTTTTTATTAAACTATAGCATAGCAACTAATGAGTGGGGATATTTTGAAACAACCTTTACCATCCATCTTAAGAAAATATAAAGACTGGTGATAAATACATCAATTTATTTCTCCATATTGAAAGAACAACCAAAGAGTGAATGGTAGCAAAAAGAAAGGCAGATTTTTATAAAATATAGAAGATGATCAGATGCGCTTCGTTTTGGTATATACTGACCTACTTTTAAAAATAATCAAAGATATATCACTTATGGCTATGATAAAGTGAATGGTCCCTGACTTGTCCTCCCCTCAAAAATAACTAAAAAACTGGACAAAATTTATGAATCAACTATTTTCAGGCACTGAACAACAGAAGTTCAGTACTCTGAACTTGGAGGTAAGGGAAACCTAAAGGTGAGTCCTATGTTCACTTAGGTGTTCTGCCTGGCTTTTTGGGATATGCAGAGAGATGAAGCCAAAGCTAAACAGAAGTATTGTTAACCCAAGAAAGTAGAGAGCGAAGTCCTAAACTATTGAAGTAGCTAATTTTTTTTTGCTGTGTACTAAACAAGAGAGAACTAAACCAGAGGCCAGAACTATAAATTATCTTAAAAAACAATGGAATTCAGACAACAATTGAATAATATCTTTAGAGTGCTGAAAAGAAAAAAAATATATTGTCAACTTAAGTGTCTATATTCGGCAAAAATTACAATAAAAAATTAGGCTGAAATGAAAGCATACGCAAATGAAAGCTGAAAGAATCCATCAAAAAACAGACCTGCCCACCTAAAAAAATATAAAAAGCAAAGCAAAACAAACAAACAAACCCAAAAACCAAAACAAACAAAACAAAAAAACTAAACGAAAATTCTCAGCCTGAAGTCAAATAACATGAGAAGGAAATCTGGATATACTGAAACGAAGAATACCAGAAATGGCAAATAAACAGATAAGTATAAGTAATTATCTTTTGTCTTCTCGTAGTTTCTTTATAAGACAAATTAAGTATTTTAAGTAAAAATAACTCTGCATTAAAGAATCTGTTACGCATGTAAATATAAAATATTTGACAGTAGGATGAAGAATGAGAATACTGGTTGGAATTCTATGTGAATACATGCAGAATACACTTTAAGGAGACTGTGATAAATAAAAATAAAAAGCATACTATAATTTCTAAACCACCTACTAAGCAATAATACTTGATTAACCCTCCCCAAAAAAAAGGCAAAAAAGAATTTAAAAAACCAGTGGCAACAACTAGAAAAGAAAGATTTTTAACGTTGTTAAAAATCTAGAAAATTTTAAGAATCAAGGAAATAAACACCCTAATTAAAATGCAGAAATCAGACCAGATAAAAAGAAAAACTCATCTCCGAGTCATGTATGAGTCTCATTTTAATAAAACAACACACACATATTGAAAGTAAAGAAGTACAAATAGATATACATAAAGTGTTTACAGAAATTAGAGGGGACATTCTTTACCTCATTTTACTATGCCAGCAAAACCTTGATACTAAAGCCTAAAAAAGATATGCCAAAGAAAACTAAGATCAACATCCATCATTGATACAGTCACAAAAATAATATAAAATAATAACAGATTGAATTTAGCAATATATAAAAGAACACCACACAGGATAATGTTGGAGTAATCCCAGGTTGCAAAATGTACTTAATGTTCAAAATTTAATCAAAATTAAAATTCACCACATTAACAGATCAGCTCAACAGATGGAGGAAAAGCATTTGACAAAATTCAACCTGCATTCGTGATGACTGTGATAAATCTAGGAATATAAAAGGACTCTCAATCTGAAAAAGGGAAATTATTTTCAGATATGTCAATGAAAAACCACAACTATATGATACTTAATGATCATTTATTAGGTTATTTTCACTTAAGTTTAGGAAGAAGACAAGGATTAAACATGATTTCTATTTACCTAAACATAAATTTTTAAAAATGTTTTTAAAGATTTATTAATATCTTTGAGAGAGAGAGAGAGAAATAGAGAGAAAGCACAAGCAGGAGGATAGAAGGAGAGCGAGGGAGAATCCCAAGCAGACTCTGTGCTAAGCACGGAGCCTGGTGTGCAGCTTGTTCTCACAAACCTGAGATCACAACCTAAGCTTAAACTAAGAGTCCGAGCTTAACCAACTACACCCAAGGTGCCCCCACAACATGAATTTTATTAATCATGATATTGGAAGTGCTAGCCAGTGCTGTAAGGCAAGATAAAAAAAAAAAAAAAAGGAAAAGGAAAAAATAAAAGAATGGGAAAGTTAAAAATGATTTTTATTCACAGACAACAGTTATTTTATTTAGAAAATATTAAAAACTTGACAAAACCCCACAAAACTAACAAGTTAATTTAGCAAAGTTGCAAAATACAAGGTCCATACACAAAAATAAATTAATTGTATTTCTATATACTAACAGCAAACAATTGGAAAAATTAAATCTAAAATTTATTTGCAGGGCACCTGGGTGGCTCAGTGGTTGAGTGTCTGCCTTTGGCCCAGGTCATGATCCCGGGTTCCTGAGATGAAGCCCCATATCAGGCTCCCACAGGGAGCCTGCCTCTTCCTCTGCCTATGTCTCTGCCTCTCTCTCTCTCTCTGTCTCTCATGGATAAATGAATAATGTCTTTAAAAAGTAAAAAAATATTTGCAGAACAATATACACAAAATTGTTTATAACATATCCTTAACTTTAAAAAACTAACAAAAATGAACAAGAACTTTACACTAAAAATATAAAATATACTGAAATAAAATAAAGAACTCCTAAATAAATGAATACATATCATGTCAATGGATTAGAAGACTCACTATTGCTAGTGTCAATTGTTCACAAATTGATCAATAGATTCAACTTATTCTGAATAAAATCATATTGACCCTTCTTTAATAGAAAATAATGATGAGATTCTAAAGTTAATATGAAAATGCAGAAGTGCTGCAGTAGCCAAAACAACCTTGAAAAAGGAAATGAAGTTCAGAAGAGTTATGTTATCTGATTTCAAGCCAAATAATAAAACTATAGTAACCTAGACCGCTAGATCAGTAAAACAGAATAAATCAGTGGAACAAAATAGATCAGTAGAACAGAAATAGGCCCACACACATGGTCAATTGATCTTTGACAAAGGTGCCGGTCATTCAGTGGTGAAAGGGATGTCTTTCAAGAAATGGTGTGGAATAACTGTATAAATATGTTGGAGGGAGAATTCTTGTGTATGAACACTAAAATTGCTATTTGGGATATGAACAATGGTCTGAGATGCATTTGGCTACATGGAACAGTGCTGCTGAATTCATTATTCCCTCCCTACGACCTTCTTGTGTTACTTCTTTGCACTCACAGGAAATTAAAAGTTACCAGAAAAGAGAAAAAAAATCAATGACTGTCAAATATATGCTATAGAATAAATATTATGGTATATGTTTGTAGCAAAAAAAAAAAAATGAGTTTTTTCATGTTTACTTGGAAAGAGATCAATCATATTAAATACCTGGAGAAAGAATACAAACATATTAGAACATGGTGGATGAAGGTTGTAAACTTCTAACATATGATGGGTTCATCATTTTTAAAGCAGCTCATAAACTACAATCAAGAGTGTAACTAGCGGGATCCCTGGGTGGCGCGGCGGTTAAGCGTCTGCCTTTGGCCCAGGGCGCGATCCTGGACACCCAGGATTGAATCCCACGTCAGGCTCCTGGTGCATGGAGCCTGCTTCTCCCTCTGCCCCTCTCTCTCTCTCTCTCTCTCTCTCTCTCTCTCTCTCTGTGTGACTATCATAAATAAAAAAAAAACAAAAACAAAAAAAAAAGAGTGTAACTAGCACTTTTTAAGCTCTAAATCCATCCACATGAAGGAAAACAGTTTGAAATGTTTGCCATCAAAGACTTCGTTGCTTTCAATATCAGAATATTGCTATTGTATTTTACTGAAGGAGGGACTTAAATGGACAAAGTAAGATTGAGTTCCCACCCCCATTGAGAGTGACCTCTTGGGCATAGAGCCCCCATTCAAAATGACTGGGACGGGGTACGGGAACAGGGTGAGAGTGGGCAAAGGCCCTGATCCAGGGTTAACCTGAGGCCATAGCTGCCCTGTTCACTTGTAAAGGCCCTGTTTTGGGGTTGTTTGTTCTAATTTATTTTAGGCTAGGTAAGTCTGAGGGGTGTGGGGCCATGGTCCCCTCAGCCTCTATGGGGGAGGGAAGAAGGGAGAGTTCTTTTTTTATGTTGACTTTTTTTTCTAGTGTTTTCCCTTTTCCTTCTGCTCCATTTGGGGCCGCTGGGGGTTTCAGTCATCTCCCCATTTGGTGCCCTGGATTGTCTTTCTTTGTCTGTTGATTCTAACTTGTAAATAAAGGAAATATTATTCAAAAACTTAGGGTATTTGCATGAACTTAGGGTAGGTGCATTATCACAACTGATGCCTGGGCAAGCTGTAACCATAATACAGACCCCCTTGGAAAACTAAGAATTAAAACAAGAATGTTTATAATTAATACCAGAAGGTGTTATCATGAGAAATCTTTCTAATACTTATAAACATTGACAATCAAACTTGAGAGGTAACTGAGTTCCTGCCATAGAGTTTGGCCAAAGCAGACACTCAATAAATCTGTTCACTAATAAGTGTTTAGGTAAATGAATTTAATAAAATAATACTAAAGGGAAATCACATCATTCCTACAAGATCTTATTTCTTCATATGTAAATTAAGAATGATAATACCTTACCTATCTCACAAGGCTGCTATAAATATCTGAAGAAATATCAGATGAGAAAACAATCTAAAACTGAGATAGAAATATAAACGAATCCTTGTGAAGCTAATAGGAAAAAGCCATATTTTTGACTACTTACAATGAGTCAATAGCAACTTCATTTAGTAGAAATATCAAGAGGTCCAGAGGAAATTGGTGTTTGTAAAAAGTTCTTACTTTGTAGAACTGAATGAGTTTCTCAACTCTAGGAAACAAACTGAGGATCCCTGGAAGGGTAGGTGGCTGTGGCGATGGGGTAATTGGGTGGTGGGCATTAGGAGGGCACATGATGTGATGAGCATGGAGTGTTACATGAAACTGATGAATTATTGAACTCTACATCTGAAACTAATAATGTACTATATGTTGGTTAATTGATTTTAAATTTAAAAATACTTAAACAACAAAAAAAGAACGTAATGAATACACTTCTGGAGTATGACCTTCACACAGACCTTTGTTCTCAACCTCACAGAATAGTGACAAAAATTCCTTTTTTCTTAGATTTATTCCACCGACTTAAACAGGGTTGTTTTCTGCATCTGGAGAAGGAAGGGATTCTGCAAGAATTATGTTTTAACCAAATGATAGAATGATCCTTGGTGTTTTTATCCAAACAAACAAAAAACCCAAAGCAATTGTGAAAGGAAACCAAAGAAAATAGCTCCTCTATTATCTTTATTTTCGGGCAAGCTATTTGGAAGCAAGTCCCTGCATTTTGGCTCAAGTCTAGTAATATCGCCCACTGAGTTTACCAGAATGGGAAATGCTAAGGTTTGCATTCTAAATATCCACATTTGCTTTTCCTTTATATGACCAATGATCCCTGACCTAGACCATAATCTGGTAGTAAAAGGGATGGAAATGAGCCTGGTTCACAAATCGACTGATACCAGTGAAGTGACTAATACATTATTGATGTCAGCTTCTCAAAATCCTGGAGATTCTTAAATGAAAAAAATTTTAATTTCTGTTACTTATATTATTAAATTTTTTCTGGAATAAACAGAGTAGTAGTGTTTTTACCTAAATAAAGAGAACCATTTCCAAGTACAACAGACTCAGATTTTTCCTGAGTTGTATGTATCCCTTCGTTGGTCAGAAGAAATTTAATCCAAGGGCTGCCTCACCAATTCTGTATTAACCAAGAATACTATAAAACTCTCTTTTCTCTGTGTTCCCCACCAATTCAGCACTGAGCATATTAAAGTATACTATACAAATGCAATTAGAACAGTGGCTAATAGGCATGTGCATGATAGGGACTCAAAATTATTAATTGAATGAATGCATGAGTGAATGAGTAATCTTAGAAGGAAATTCTAAAACAAATACTATAGTCTTTTTTTCCCCAGAATATATTTAATCTCCAGTGAATCTAACTTTGTTACTTTTGTTGATTGCCTTTCTCAGCATTGCAAAGCACACATCTTGAATTTTGCACTTGCAAACACACCTTTGTCATTTTGCTTCTGTCTTTGCATTTCTTTCCATTTAGGTTTATCAGTAGTTTTTAAATTATCCCCCAAAAGTTAAAAAAAAAAAAAAAAACTTGTGTTTATATTTTTGTGTTTTTTGTGTGTTTTTATTATGTTTATTTCTTCTTTTCTAATTTACTATTCCTTGTATAAAAGGAACTATTAATTTTCATACACTGGTATTTGATATAATCACAAGACAATATTCTTTTTAAGTTTTGAGAGCCTCTTTATAAAAACTTAGGCTTATACATACAATTAATCATATGCTAACAGTTTTTTCCTTCTTCTTCAATTTTTATTCTTCGCATTTCAGTATTTGTCTATGCTTTCCAGTATAGTGTTGAAGTATCAAAATGTTTTTGTCTTCCTAATATTAATGAAATGTTACACTACCATATGTATTATTTCCTGCTGAATTTTTTATAAAAACTCCTAATCAGGTTTAGGAATTTATTTTTTGCTTTATGTTGTTGGCTTATTTTTTTAAGGACTGAATGCTAAATTTCATTAAATACTTCTATATCTATTAAGACAATATTCTTTTTCTAATTTAATCAGTGGTGCATTTCATTGTTAGATATTTTTTATTTTGGAAACCATTTTCCTCTGCCCCTCCCAGACTGTGCTCTCCCTCTAATAAATAAATAAAACCTTTAAAAAAGAATAAATTAAATTAAATTAAATATGAGCATATAGAATTCAGCAATACAACAATAACAAAAGTATTAGATACCATGGCCAAATGGGATTTATTCCAGGCATGTGAGATTGGGTGAATATTTGAAAAGCAATAATTATTATCCACCATAGTAATAGGCTAAATAGAAAAGTCTTGTAATCATTTCAACTGATGAGTCAACAGCATTTGACAAAATTTAACACCTATTCACATAAAAACTCTCAGAAAAATAGAAATAGATGGGGACTTCCTCAACTTGGTAGAGATCATCTAGAAAAACCTACAACTAACATACTTATGGGTGAAAAATTGAATGCTTTTACCCAAAGATTGGGAAAATGCAAGGATTTCTGGTCTCACCACCTTTAATCAATGCAGTGTACTGGAAATTTTACCCAATGCAATAATGCAGGAAGAAATAAAAGGCACAGAGTTTGAAAAGTAAGATAAAAAACTGTCTCTATTTGGAAATGACATGATTTTCTATGATGAAAATCTCAAAGAATCTACAAAAAAATCTTTGATAATAAGTTCAGGAAGGTCACAGGACACAAGGTAAACATACAAAAATCAATTTTATTTCTATATACTACCAATGAGCATGTGGACATCAGAATTTAAAATACAATATCATTTGTAATGAAATACTTAAGTGCAAATCAATAAAACATGCATAAAACTTGTATGCTGAGAACTACAAAACGCTGATAAAAGAAATCAAAATTCTAAGTAAGTGCGGAGAGATAGTGTATACATGAATTAAAAGACAGCATAGTAAAGATCCCAATTATCCTTAAATAAATATTTCAGTTTAATATAGTTCCTGTGAAAAACCCAGGAAGATTTGTGGTAGCTAGATCATTTAGAGCAAGCAAGTTTATTCTAAAATTTCTATGGAAGACAAAGGAACTAGGATTATTATTAGGTGAATCTCCAGAGAATTACAAGAGGAAAAACCCCAAACTATGCCAAATGGTAACAAACCATATGATTCTATTTATCTAACTTCTTAAAATGACACAATTATGGAAATGTAGAACATATTAGTGGTTCGTAGGAGTTAAGATGGGGAGGGGAGCGAGGTCGATGTGGCTATAAAAGAGTAATATGAGACAAGTGATGAGTGGTCTTTATGGTAATGACAACGGTCTGTATCTTGACTGTAGGAAAGCCAATAAAATAGTTGTGATATTGAACTATATTTTGTAAGATGGTACCAGTGGGAAAACTGCATAAATAGTTCATGGGATCTCTGTATATCATTTACAACTTCATGTGAACCTATAATTACCTCAAAAATTAAAAGTATATATATATATATATATATATATATATATATACCACAAAAGTACAATACAAAAGTCTACTACAAAAGAAGAAAACAGATACAGATTATTCCATTCAAGGGTCCTACTTCATCTTTTTTTTTCCCAAACATTTTATTTATTTTTTCATGAAAGACACAGAGAGAGAGGCAGAGACACAGGCAGAGGGAGAAGCAGGCTCCCTGCAAGGAACCCGATGTGGGACCCGATCTTAGAATCCTGGGATTATGCCCTGAGCCAAAGGCCGACCCTCAACCACTGAGCCACCCAGGCACTCCCTACCTCATCTTATAAGTAGAAATAATCCTTATATTTGTGCTATTTAAATTTTTCTTCTGAATCATAGAGTTAAATGGAGAGTTCCAATTCATTTTTTGAAGCTAGCATAAACTTGCTGCCAAAACCTGAGAGAGATCACAGAGAAAAAAGAAAACCAAAGAACATTATCACTTATAAATAATACCAAGATCTTGAATAAAATATCAGGAAGTAATTATTTTTAACTATTTCCAAGAATGCTAAGATGATTTAACATTACAGAATTGATTCATTAAATTTCTCCTATTAATAGATCAAAGAAGAAGAAAAATGGTCATCTTCATTAACCAGAAAAAGGAATTCCTTGTAAAAATTCATAGTAAAATGTGAGCAAATACTCTTTATTAGTACATTAAACAATATCTTCCTGAAACCAAGGGCCAACATCACATTGTATAGTAAAATGCCAGAAATACTTATATTCAGGCAAAATAACCACTTTTGCTATTATTGCAACCATATTATCCTTCATAATTTCAATTAAAAAATCAAAATTCCTCAAATATACTTGAAGAACATGAAAACTAGCACTGTGAAATATAAAAGGTATATATAAATGGAAAGGTATTTTTTGTTGTTTGAATGCAAAGCTCACTGTAGTAAATATGTGTTTTTTTACCAAATGGATCTAAGCAAGTAAAATAATTCCAGTAAGAATCCTGATTTTTAATAAATTTAATCAAATATTTCCAAAAGAATTTTCCTTTGCTTGTTATTAGGACCCAATTATTCATTTACTTACTCACTAAAATATTTATTACGCATCTACTATAGGCCATGGATTGTGCTAGGTAAAGGAATTGCCACATTACATAATGTCTATTTGGATCCCGTTTTTATCAAGCATACATTCATATACAAGTAGCATTAGATCACCTAATTGTTAGGAGTCTAGCCATCTGATGGTGCTAGGAATTGTAGTAGTACTTTCCTCAGTATAGCTTATCTGTAATTTCCTTTTTTAAGCTGAAAAAATTACCTATGGAATTTTTCTTAACAAAGCAAATAAACACTTAAGAAAGTAAAGATACTCACCATTTTTATATAACCTAGATAATTTATTATACGAATACTAGGTATAAGAAAGATATGAAAAGCAAGATATGAAAATTACTAAAATTCCATTTACAATTTGCATTGTCTATGGCGTTTAATGCAAATATTCTTTTTTTTTGTATCTTCTTGCCACAAAGGTATTCTTAAAAAAGGGAGCACAGATACCCATGCAACAAACATAGCAGAAATATTTGTCAGTATGTATAAAAAGGATCAAACATGAGTTTTCTTCTTTCCTAGATTTGTAACACATGTAAATTGCAAGTCTCAAGGCACTAAATTTTTTTAACAATACTAATTTGTTTTAAAATGTAATTAATAGTTCTTTATCACATTAATGCTTTTTTTGTTTGTTTGTTTTCTGTCTTAGCTCTTCTTTTGGATGCTTAGTTTCCTTAAAGGCTGTAATTTCCCTCTCCAATTAGTATAATTTAGACCAAGTATTAGTATTGCTCCCTTTTACCAAATAAGAAAATTAAAACTCAGAAAGTTCATTCAATTTTCCCAAGACCACACAACTAGTAAGTTTTAGAGTTGAGATTTGAACTCAAATATTCTGATTCCAGAATTCAGTTGATAACCATCACTTAGTTTTCTTGAGTCTCTGATTATCAAGCATTATGATAGATAATTATTATGTTAACTACTTACTGATTATATTAGTCATATTACACAAAAGAGAAAGCTATTTCCCATATGGCCTATGGCCATATTCAGGATGACCTGGAGACTCAAAAAAAATATTTTAAATAATCCAAGTTAGAAAAAAAAGGGAAGGAAGAAAGACATAAAGTGAGAAGGTCAATCAGATTTATACTGGAAAGATTATTCATTGAAGGGAAAAAACGTAGTTTGGAGAAACAATGACTCATGATGTCCATGATGTAGGTAGGAAATAGACCAGGAAATAAATCACAGTACTGAAATGAGAAACTTTTGAGATTACTATAAAGTTTTCTCAACTTAAGTCCCACATTTTCTATGTAACGTACTTATATTTATTAATTGAAAACTCCTTATTTTGTGGGTAAAAGACACTTCTGAAAATGAAAAATCATTGACTGGTAATAAAAGTGAATCTAATGATAAAATCTAAACCCTTCAAGGATAATTTCAATTCCTCTTTTCTAATTTGATTCAATTGTGTGCTGTTCTTCTCATTAAGAGTTTATATTGTTCTTGTCATTTTGTTTAATTTAATGAGGTCTTTCCCTCTAATTGTATGTGTATACTTTGTATAGTGTGTTTAAGTTAATTTTGGCGCCTTAGCCAAGTATTAAACTCAACTTCCGTTTGAATTTAGTTAAATGTAATCTGTGATATTTTTACTAATCGGTTAGCTCTTCTGATAGTTTAGGTGGATAAACTACAAAGTAATTGTATTATGAAATAAAATTGACTGCATTAAGACTTGATTATCCTACTTTAAAAGAGAGAAGTAATGCATAAAACTGAGTATTTGGGGACAATAGAAATTGAAAACATTTTGTTCAGTGTATTGTCCACCTCCACAAATCCTACAGATATCATTTATTAATCCTAACAGGTTTTTTTTTTAAGTAGGCCAGTGAGTGATTGATTGTAAAGATGGACAGCCTAGTCGCAAAAAACTGGAAAATACTTTTAAAAAATGTTTTCTTGTCCATGAGTAGATATTGGAATCTAATAATAATACTCTAGTTTCCTGATGTAAGCTTAATTGGTTTTTTCCTATGGATCCCTTTAGAAGAAACTACATTATGTTTGCTCATACTTTTGAAAGAGGGAAAGAGGCATGGTGTCACTAAGTCCTCAAAATATCTTTTCATTGGATATGAGGGCAGAAGATCATTTGTTAGTCCCTAAAGGATGGTACAAAAACATTTGGTTCACAGTGAGAGTTAAACTGTGTCTGGCTCCTATCAGTAAAGGAAATTGAGTGAGAAATAGGTGCATACCTGTGCTAGTCACTAACAGTCCTAAGGTTTGTGTAAGAGTGCCAGTTTGCCTTACAAAATACTTCATAATTGTATCACATCATGTATTTCCAGGTGCCAAGCAACTGTTGCTGGTTTTATTATAGATTCACTCTCTGCCAGTTTATTGTGTTTTAAACAATAGGTGTTGCAGACCATGGGAACCTCAGTGAAAATGTATTCCCTAACAGTGTCCGGATGTCATACATATATTTCTTGTGGGAAAACAAGGTAGATAAAGTCATGTCATTGACCACAACAAATAATATTTAAAGTTGCTTAATTAGCATGAGGAAGTTCATGCTAAATTAGGAAGCATGTTTATTTAGAGTAGGAAATGCTCTATATTTTCAACATGGAAAAAAAAAATTCTTGTCTGGAAATTTAATAAACAAAATGCTTCTTCAGTTCTCCAGGTGTTTGTCAGAGTTAAACTCATTTTCCACTTAGTTTCCATCCCTTTATTCTAATAGTACTCATTTACTTTGTCTCATTCTAAAGGATGAGACTATAAAACTTTTTTTTTTTTGATTCCCCCTCCAAAAAATCTTCATTTTTAAATTTAACTTTCTGACAGTACTTGTGCCTTCAAATCTTTCACAGCAATTTTCTGCTCGTCAATGAGGAAAGCACTCTTGACCTTGGCACAGACACATTTAGCACACATGGAACCACCAAGCGCCCTGCTGACGTGTTTTTTCAGACAACCTCAGGAGACCTTTAGATCTCACAGCATGAACTCCACTAAGTTGGCCTGGGCACAGGCCACATGAGGATTTTGATGCCTTCAGAACCTTCTTGGTATAAAGGTAAATAATTCTATTCCTAGGGATTCAAGACAGCCTGCTTTGTTTTGTTTTGTTTTTCTTACAGAAAGAACAAGAATTTTCTATTTTCCTCCCATAAATCCAAAACTAACAAAAAATCCAACACTTAGACTCTAAATTCTAGTGGAAGATGACCTCTGACTGCAACATTAAGTTCTCCTTGAAATCATCTTTCTCAGCTGTCCACTGCCTTGTGCTCTCTGCCCACACTTGTCCTGAGGCCAGCTGGCCAGAGCATCCCAGCTGATGTCAAATGACAGTGAAAGCACTGCAGTGCCCCAGGGGGCAGCCAGTCTGCTGGGGCCACATAGGCAGAGGGATGACCTGCTTGAAAAAGCAACAGCAACCAAAGGCTGTGGTCTTCCTGACCTGGAACATCATGGGAAGTTTGCTGGCAAAGGTTTTGGTTGATATTGGGGAACAAGAAGGCTGGTTTTGGCAAGCCGTTTCCCAGGTGTTCTGGGCACACAGGGGTGTATCAGGGACCCTGACACCCTGCCCTATAGGTGCCACAATGTACACTCAGACACTCTGGAGAAGCCAGTCCACCCCTGTTCCCATTGGACTCCACAGATGTTGCTGAGGAATCTTATTTGTGAGAACACCTTGTCATGTTCCTCAGAACCATCTTCTACCAACACCTTGGAAAACACAGCAGCCTAGGAACCAAATTCTCCAGAAAGGCCCTTGGCTGAGCATAGATGGCAGTGATGGGAGTGTGGACAGGGACCTGGCACTCAGCCCTAGGGACACCATGACTGGCCCTGGTCCTGACAGCCTGGTTTTGTTAGACTATGTTGTAGGACAGTCTGTGATGGTATGTCAAACACTGGACTATTCTGAATGCCTCTAGACACCATCCCTGGAAGAAAAAAATATATATTTTTAAAAAATTTTATGTATTTACTCATGAGAGACATAGAGAGAGAGGCAGAGACACAGGCAATGGGAGAAGCAGGCTCCCTGCAGGGAGTTCGAGGTGGGACTTGATTCCAGAACCCTGGGATCATGACCTGAACCAAAGGCAGATGCTCAACCACAAGTCGTCCAGGTATACCCCCTCTTTTTTTAAAAAAATTTTTTTTAATGAACAGTTTTTTTTAATGTTACAGGAGGTGCTGGCTAAACTTACCTATATTTTTACCCCACAATATCTTTCAAAGACACACCGAAGTAAGTTTTAATCCAAACCTATTAAATCTTGTTAAATACCAAAAGGGAGGACTTTCCAAATGGACCGTCAAATTTATCAAGAGTAAATACATCTAATTTTTCAGTTTGATAGTTATTGTTACAGAAAGAATACTGGGCAGGTGTACTTGGCTAACATAATTCAAGGAATTAAAATTCCCATTTAGATTTAAGGAAAAAGGTAAACAATTTCATGTCAGATTAAAATGTCTA
This sequence comes from Canis aureus, assembly GCF_053574225.1. Lineage (NCBI taxonomy): Eukaryota > Metazoa > Chordata > Mammalia > Carnivora > Canidae > Canis > Canis aureus. The sequence goes on along the minus strand of NC_135611.1, from coordinate 61,674,610 downwards.
TATAAAAGGTGACTAAAGTAAGTATTTTCATAATTTATTCATGCAAGGAAAACCTTCATGAGGTAACATTTAGCTTTAAGAGTATTGTGTGCTTCTTAAGATGACCACTCTTTTTTTATATATATATATCGCTTGTTGCCTCAATTCCTCATGACAGATAAAACTATATCCACTTTACATCGGTCACTTTATACCAGTATACTCTGTATATTCAAAATAAATGCATGCCAACTGGACTGAGTCACATGGCCACTTTGCTGAATGTTGAGAAAACAGCTACTTAATCCACATTGAGCAAACCAAATGAAAGATCACTCAGTCTCCAGTAGGTCATATCACCTTTTGTTTCTTTTTTTTTTTTTTTTTTTTACGTTTTCCATTAGGTTAGACAGGCTTGATTATATGATAGAGGCAGAGGTCCCTAAAGATAAGGCAGGGTGGCATCTCTGCCGCATTCTATTTGGTTTTGCAGGTATGGATCCTGCTTAAGATTCTCTCTCTCTCCCACTCCCTTGCACTCTCTCTCTCTTAAAAAAAAAAAAGTCAGAAAACTGTTCTCAGTGTTGGTCTCCATTATATGCTACATGACTTTATGCATAAAGTTAATTTGTGAGAGCCTCAGTTTCCTCACTTATAATATTGAAATAGTGATACCTGCCCTTCCTTCCTAACTGGGTTTTGCAAAACTCAGAGCAGATGATGTGGTGGGTGGTGTTTTGTAAACTGTAAAGCACTAGACAGATGTCAGGAATGACTGATAATGGCAATGTGACATGTGTTGCACTGACCACGAGTTAAGGAAGTTTATAAATAGTCCTTCAAAATGTGCGCTCAATCTGTTTCTTATTTAGACGATGCTCTATCATTTATATGCTAATAAGGTAGAGGAATAGATCAAAACATTTATATTATTAGAAGTTAATAAAAAAATAAAGCTCCCATCTGTCTGGGGCGGTGCTATACAAATGGAACAGTTTTGAATGATGATAAGTAAAAAAAAAATTGTAAGAATAACTGCCAATTTTTCTATCCTTCTGCAACAATTCAAGGATGAAACATCATGGCAGATTTTATGATCTTTTAAGCAAGGTAGGAAGGACATCAGCAATTTGATTCAAGAAAAGCAGGGAATGCAACTTAAGCCTGGGAGGAACAGTCCCATCTATAGTTTCAGAGATCTCACTCAGTAGATGGTAATTTGAGTTTTAGCTAAGAAAAAGTAGTCTATCACACATGATATATCACTAGTGGCTATTGTGTATTGAGCATTTTCACTGTATCACTTCTTTACATATACTGTCTTGTTTTTGCTTAACATCAGCATGGAGTATAAGAAAACCAACTTACAAAAAAAAAAACAACTTACAAAGATGATATATTCTAACCAATGCCACATGACTATTCAGCAGCAGGCTCAGTCCTCAAACCCCTAGTTATTGCACGGGAGAGTGAGAAAACATCTGAGGTTCTGGTCGCATTGCTTTTTTGGAACCTTCTTATATATTTATTTTTTTAACAAATTCACCCTGATGTTACAAAGACCTATATTACACATAGGTCAGTGAGAAGAAAGCCTTACTCTGCTTAGAGAAGTTAATTACTTGTGAGCAGAATAAAAAATGTAAAGTGTTGGGACGCCTGGGTGGCTCAGTGGTTGAGTGTCTGCCTTCAGCTTCAGATCCCCAGTATCACAGAATCAAGTCCCACATCGGGCTCCTGGCTCCATGAGAGCCTGCTTCTCCCTCTGCCTATGTCTCTGCCTCTCTCTCTGTGTTTCTCGTGAATAAATAAATAAAATCTTTAAACAAAAGTAAAGTGTTGAGGGCTGTTTCATAACCTTGTTCAGTTTGCACAGAATTGGCAATACATTCAAAGATGTGCTTAAGCCCCTGGCAGTTCCTTCACTAGGTACTATGGAGAATAGAAAAATTAATGTTACGAATTACCAGTTCCGGAGGAACTTATAGCTTCTTGGCAAGAAGATGGACAATAATAACAATGCAAAAATTAATAAATATTTTTAAAATAACAATTTTAAATAGAAAATAACTTTAAAATAGTAGCAATAACAAAATATTTGATTTAATAAAAGTCAAGGAAAAGGGGCACATGGGAAGCTCAGTCAGTTAAGCATCCAACTTTTGATTTTGGTTCAGGTCAGGATGTCAGGGTCATGAGATCTAGCTCCCAGGGCTCCGTGCTCAGTAAGGAGTCTAATTCTCTCCTCTTCGCTCTTCCTCTGCCCCTTTCCCTGCTTGTACTCTCTCTCTCTCTCAAATAAATAAATCTTTTTTTAAAAAAAAGTCAAGAAAAAGAAAAGACACATCCTGGGAGATAGGTGGTGAAGAAGAGATTCTGAAGGTTGGGATGCTTTAGCAACTTTATAATGAATAATGAATAATGGGAGATTATTCCAGGTGTAAGGATTTGTATGGACTGGGGAGGCACTGAATAGTGAAGTATCCTCACTCCTCAGGTTGAGGAATAGCAAGCAGTAAGCTGAAAAGGTAGTAAAGGTGATTAAAGGTTGTGCTAGAAAATTGTGATTGTATTCATTTACAATGGTAGAGTTTGAATGAAGGTCTGAAAAGTACAGAGCTATGCTTTAACAAGATTGACCTATCCATGTCCATGAAAAATGAGAGACTAGACATAAGGGGCCTAGGGAAGAAATTCTTGCAAGAAATCGGTCAAGTGGTAATTAAGATTTGTTGCAGAATTGTAGGAAAGGAATAGAAAGAAAAGCCTGAATGTGTAGTACAGAAAATTTGCTGATTGAATGGATGTTGGCTTCAAAAGAATAAGCAGTCTAACTAAATACTAACTCCAAGTTGTCCGGTCTAAGAAGGAAGTTCTTATTTAGGGTGAAAGAAAATGGGATCTGTTAAAGTTGAACTAATGAGGAGGCTTTTAAATGGAGATGTTAAGCAGGTGTTAAATGTTTGGATTTGGCTCTCTGCATAGTAATTGGAGCTGATGAACACGGATTTTGAAGTTAAGTTACACTTGAAGTTGACTTTTGAGGTCTTGGAAGCAGATAATGAGCAAAAAAGAAAAGGAAATAAAGATTAAGGACAGAACAGTGTGAAATGCCTGCATTTGGGGTCTGAGAAAAAAAAGCAAAGCCAAGGATTCTGCATTCTAATTGTTAGAGTGAAAGATTGCATTGAGAAATAAAGGCACTGTTGCAAAGCCCAGTAGAAGTGGTATAAAAAATAAAATTAGAGACTGAATTCCACGTTTAGAATTGGTAATCTTGCATATAGAGTGTAGTATCAGAATAAAATTCATATTTTTAGATATTCAAGAGTGAATAAAGAGATAAAAGATAAACTCTACCTGGAAGAGCCATTCCAGATAATTTGGCCCACTAATTCAACATATTTGGAAAGTTTGAACTATTAGGCCAGATTTTCACTTTGATAAAATCAAATGAACTCTTCCCAAGACTTTTTTTCCCTTTAAACAGCCTAAGACTTCAAGCCTGGCACAAGACAATCAGATTTGAAATAACAAAAGTGCTTATTCTGTGAAAAACTAGATGCAAACTCTCAGTCTTTCAAAATAAAAACAAATTGAAAAATAACTCAAAGTGTTCCTAAAATTGACCTGTTAAAATGGTGTACCACAGGGAAAGAACAAAACAAAGAGCCAGCCTTCTAAAGGAGAAATAAATGTGGAAGAGAACTTGCCTGGTAGGGGAGGATGTCATAGGAAATCCAACATAGGTATGGTAGGATTTATTGCAGGAGATGATAGATTATAACTTAGAGTTTATTATGTAATATAAGTATAGCATTCATCTAAAATAATTTTTGAAGAAATTCCTCATTGCTCATTTGAAGTGCAAAGGCCAGAGGAAATTATAGAAAATTGAGGAAATTGCAGGCAGCTGCCATCTGTAGTCTTTAGCAGACATTGTTGACCCTCTATTAAGGAGTACCCAAATGTGAACAAAGAAAAGAAATATGCCAATATTTCTTTTTAAAAGGTTAAAAACATCCAGGGAGTTTTTGAGCACCATGCCTTAAGCCTCTAAAATAGTCTTTTCACGGTATCCAAGAAATTCACAGCATAAAGCAGTTAAGTGTGGCATCCGAAAAAAAAAAAAAAAAAAAAGAAAAGAAAAGAAAGCATTGACCTCCAAAATGGCATTTCCCCTCTGGTCTAAAGTTGAGATTGGAACGAAGTGTTACAAGGTTCACACCCCAGCCCAGCGTGACTCTGTTTGTGCTTCCCAATCACACAGAATCACCCCACTGACTGAAAACACATACACTAAACTTTGTGATAAATTTCTCTGATGGTCCGATATGTATATAAATAAAGAAAATTATTCTCTTTGGTAAATGAGCATTCACTTCTTTATCAGTTGAGTAACATTTCTTTGGCTGTGTTATTACCAAGTGACAGAAACTCTAAAGTAAATAGAACTTAAATGTAAATTAAATCTACTCATTGATAATTAAAAGGTCCATATAAACATTTAATTTCCGATGAGTTTTTCCCCTCCCCCGGGGCTCAAATGGCATGACCAAAGGCCTACTCTTCTCCATCTCTCTGTTCTGCCTTCCATGGTAGTAACTTTATCCTGAGGTTTCAAAATTGGTTCTTTTGGCAGTTTTAGGTTCTCCCCTTACGGTAGATAGCATGGCTTCTACAGATTTTGACTTCACTTCCTCACATCATGCCCCTCAGGGTGAAAAAAAAAAGCCATCTTCCTCCCACCAGCCTCAGCAAATGTTTTCTCCCTCCCATAAAGGATGACTGGATTATTCTTCAATCATTGTGGCTGAACATCAGGAAAAGCCAATGACTTAACCAAGTCCTATTCCTAAAATATAGAATTGAGTGAAGAAGTGTAGAGTCAATCTCTCCACTGTCACTTATGGAGATAATAGAAAGAATGATTCCCTAGAACAATGTTGTAGTGCTATCTTGCTCCTCTCCCTTCCAGATAAAAAGAAAAAAGGGGGGGATGAGAAATAATGCTGAGTGACAAAAAAACAGGTGTTCATTAAAATCTCTCCTAGACTCATTAGTTGAGAGGTCTAAAGAGGACAGATTATCCCTGAGCAGAAACTATTAATAGCTCCATCATATTGTACAAAGTAGAGATCAGAGCCAACTGCAGATTCATTTAATCTACCAATCAAATATAAATACTAAATAAGAAGAAAAAGAGACAATTTGGAAAACAGAGAACTATTTATTTTTGTTGGTATTCACCTAAAAAGAAATTCCTACCAGCCATGATAAGGCTGTACTATGTTTATCTCTAGGCAGACATATTTTCTCTAATTCTATTTACTTCCCAGAACATCTGCATCAGTATATTTAGTACCTCGGTACATTTTTCAAGTTCTGTTGAATCTTCATTTTTCCAAGATAGAAAATCTTTCCTAATAGAAAGAAAGAATTTTTTTTTTCAACATGGGTTGTTCCCTGGAATAAGTCAGTCTCTGGAAAGGCTGACTGGCATAGGTTTTCACAGACCAAATCATCCTTAATCAATAAGTAAACAGAAGGTATTACTAAATACTTGCTATGGCTTTAGCTGCCAATCAGATTTTGAGATGTGTACGGCTGAGAGGCCAAACTCTTATGGAAACATGAGGAAACATGAGGCCTTTTCTTACTTTTAATCTGTATGCAGCACTCCCACAAGAGGTTTTCCACCTCTACAACAAGAAATATGACAGGAATTTCAGGAAACAGAAGAGCTTACATTTCTAAGCCAAATTTTTTTACCCACTTGTGAATTCGACAAATACTCATGAAGAGAAGGAAAGGATATTTGATGAGAAAAATAACATCATTCCAAAGTAAAAGAAATCTTTAAATATTGATTTTAATTTTAAATATTGCTGGAGGAAGACTGGGGAGGGGAAACATCTTTCTACTATTATGATAACCTGAGCAGAACATTTTACTTTGAAAACCTGGTAATGTAAATGTTGAGTCTCATTAAATCTTGGTTCTAGAGTCCATGGAGAATTACAGAGATGTTTTATGCTTTCATTGGTTGAAAAAATTATTTATAATTCTAATACCGGTTACCTTCCTTTGATGATGCTATAGTAATAAAAAAAAGTACTGATAGATGTATAAAATTTAACTGCTATAACCACTTTTAAATTTAGGGTTTTTAAATTATTATTATGTAAGTTCTTTGTATTTTCTGGTTACCAGTGCCTTATTAGATATACGATTTATAGGGGCACCCAGGTGGCTCAGTTGGTTAAGCATTTGCATAAATATATATGCATATATATATATAGAGAGAGAGAATAATAATGATTAATGATATTCCAAGGTAATTTTTTAAGATTTCAAAGAAATATTAATAATTTTAGGGTCTATTGTTTCCAACTTAGGTAGTATTTAATATAGTACTAATGAAAGATGAGAGAGTGTTGGCTATATTTTGATAAAGTCTTTGTAGAAAAGACCTTGACAAAAAAAAAATATATTTTTCTATCATGACAAAAAAGAAAGGGTCATATATAATTGCCCAAATTCCCATGTTTTAGTAACAGTGATTTTATTTTTTGTTTTGTTTATAAAACTTGTTTATTAACCATAATTCCCATTATTTTTTTATTTTATTTAAATTCAATTAATTAACATGTAATGTATTACTGGTTTCAGAGGTAGAGAACAGTGTTTTATCAGTCTTATGTAACACCCAATGCCTATTACATCACATGCCCTCCTTAATGTTCATCACTCAATTATTTTTAACTGTCTACTCCATATATTTCCAGGATATGCTTCATTTTAAATTAATTTTAACATCCTTCCCAAATCATGGTCTTATTTCTCCCATACTTTATGAATAATGACATCATATAGAATCTCACCCACATTTTATTTTTTCCCTTGATCTGTATAAAATTGTTTTAATTTTTAAAAATCTACTTAAAAGTAAATGTTCCCATATCATGTTTTTCTTTTAGAATAAAACTTCATTGCAGCAAAGGATAGAATGTCCTCTTTGGTCTGAAGATGGAATAAAAAGTAAAAAATAGGGATGCCTGGGTGGCTCAGTGGTTGAGCGTCTGCCTTCCATTCAAGGCGTGATTCCAGGATCCTGGGAACGAGTCCTGCATCCTGCTCCCTATGAAGAACCTGCTTCTTCCTTTGCCTGTGTCTCTGCCTCTCTCTCTGTGTCTCTCATGAATAAATAAATAAAATCTTGAAACAATAAAAAATAAACTATAGAATAAAATTGAAATAATGGGAATTTTATATATCTTTTATCTACCTATCATCTTTCTATCATCAATCTATTTATGTATCCAGAGAGAGAGAGATTGAGAGAATTTATATTCCTTATCATAAGACTTGGACATTTTCAATATAACTAAATGCAAACACAAAATGAGCAATAAGTTTAAAGTATGGGCACGCATAAGAAATCCTGTTAGACTTTTGAAATGTTGAATATTGTTTCACCAGATCTCTCTAGATTTCTCTTATTTGTATCTTCTAGTGAAAATATTTGCATTTCCCTAATGAGTAATGTTAAATGTCTTTTCATCTGTGCATGTTTTATGGGGCAAATGTCTATTCAAATCCTTTGCCAATTTTTTAAATTGAGCTTTTTAAAATTATTATCATATAAGTTCTTTGTATATTCTGGTTACCAGTGCCTTATTAGATATATGATTTATAGGGGCACTCAGGTGGCTTATTTGGTTAAGCATTTGTCTTTGGCTCAGGTCAAGATCCCAGGGTCTTAGGAGCAGCCCCACCCAGGAGAGTCTGCTCCTTCTCCTCCTGCCCCTTCCCTCAACTCATGCGCTCTCTCTCTTCCTCTGTTCTTTCTCTCAAATAAATAAATAAAATCTTTTTTTAAAGATATATGATTTATAAATATTGTCTCCCATTCTGTCTGTTTTCTTCATTTCCTTGATGGTATCATCTTTAGCACAAAGTTCTTAATTTTTATGTAGTCCAATTTATTTATGATTTTCTTTTGTGACCACACTTTTGTTGTCTTATCTAAGAAACCACTGCCTAAACCAAGTTAATGAAGATTTACTCCTAAGTTTTCTTTAAGAGTTTTACGGTTTGAGTTCTTACATTTTGGTCTATGATTGATTTTTAGTTAATTTTTTTGTGTTCTGTAAGGAAGGAGGTCCAACCTCATTCTTTTCTGTGTGGATATTCAGTTGTCCCAGCACCATTTGTTATAAAGACTGATCTTCCCCCAGTCAAATGTCTTGATAACTTTGTTGAAAATAAATTAACCATAAATTTAAGAGTTTATGGCTGGACTCTCAATTATATTCTATTTATTTATAAGTCTATCCCTAATGCTAGTATTACCTCATCTTGATTACTGCAGCGATCATCTTGTCAGTTTCTGCAAAGAAGCTGGTATTGAGCTAGAGATTGTGTTGTATCTGTCCATCCATTTTGGCAGTATTGCCGTGTTAATAATATTATGTCCTCTAACCCATAAATGTGGGATGCCTTTCCATTTATTTAGGTTTTGTTTTTCTTTTAACAATATTGTATAGTTTTTGATCGTGTAAGTATTGTACTTCATTGTTTATTATTATTAAGAATTTTATACTTTTTGATGCTAATGTGAGTGAAATTACATTCAAATTAGCTAAATTCATTTATTGATTCCAATGGTTTTTAGTAGATTCAATTTTTCATAGACAAGATCAAATCTATACAGATAGTTTTACTATACAGATAGTTTTAACTTTCTTTTCCAATCTGGGTGTGTTTTACTTATTTATCTATTTATTTATTTGTTTGTTTGTTTGTTTTTCACTGCCTAACTCACCTGGTTAGTACAATGTTAAATAGAAACCATGAGGGAATACATCATACCTGTTTCTTACCTTTGGAGAAAAGCACTCAATCTTTTATCACTAAATAGCTTAGCTGTGCATTCTTTGCACAAGATATCCTTTATCAGGGATCCCTGGGTGGCTCAGCGGTGTAGTACTGCCTTCAGTCCAGGCCATGATCCTGGAGACCTGGGATCAAGTCCCACATCAGGCTCCCTGCATGGAGCCGGCTTCTCCCTCTGCCTGTGTCTCTGCCTCTCTCTCTCTCTCTCTCTCTCTCTCTCTGTCTCTCCTGAATAAATAAATAAAATCTTAAAAAAAAAAAAAAAAAAAGATATCCTTTATCAGATCGAGGAAGTTTCCTTCTATTCCTAGTTTATTGAGTGTGTATTATCACAAAAGAGTGTTAGATTTTGTCAAATGTCTTTTCTGTATCTATGGAAATGATCGTGTGCTTTTTGCCCTTTATTCTAATTTCAATATGGTGTAGTACAGTTATTGATTTCCATAATGATAAACTAAGTCTGTATTTACTCCTCTGCCTAGTTCTATTATAGAAAGTGTAAATGGAAGTCTGCAACTGTTATTTTTGAATTGTCTGTTTCTTCCTTCAATTTTATCACTTTGTTTTATGTATTTGGGGCTTCTGTTTTTATTTGTGTATGTATTTATAATTGTTGCATATTCCATTTCCTGTAGATTTAATCTTTTATCATTAAGAAATACCACCCTTTCTCTAATAACATTATTTGTTTTAAGGTTTATTTTGTCTGGGATGCCTGAGTGGCTGAGCGGTTGAATGTCTGCCTGTGGCTCAGGGTGTGATCCCAGGGTCCAGGATCAAGTCCCGCATGGGTCTCCCTGAGAGGAGCCTGCTTCTCCTTCTGCCTATGTCTCTGCCTCTTTCTGTGTGTCTGTCATAAATAAATAAATAAATAAAATCTTTTTAAAAAAATAAAGTTTGTCTGATATAGCCACTCCAGCTCCTTTATGGTTGCTCTTTACATGGTATATCTTTTTCTATTCTGTTATTTTCACCAATCTATATCTTTGAAGTAAAGTATGTTCCCTGTAGACAGCATATATTTGGATCTTGTTTTTTCATCCAATCTCTCATCCCTTTCTTTTCATTGGGTTGTTTAAATCACTTACATTTTTTCTGTGTTGGTGGTTTTTTGCTTAGCATTTCTAATATGCCATCCTCTGAGCTCATTCCTATGTTGTTTCTGATGAGACGCCATCTATTAACCTTACTGGGGTTTTCTTTTACTTGGCAAGATTTTTTTCTTTTGCTGCTTTCAAGGAAGGTTCTCTTTGTCTTTAAATATTTTGTGTATGATTAGTACTAGTATGGATATCTTTGCCTTTATTCCATTTGAAATTGTTAGATGTATAGATTAATGCTTTCCATCAAATTTAAGAAGTTCTCAACCTTCTTTTATTTCATGATTTCATTTATTATTTCTGCCCTTTTCTCTTTTCTCCTTCTGATAATCTCATTATGCATATGGTGTCCTTAATGGTAGTTAACATTTCTCTGGATTGTTCCTTTTTCTTCATCTTTTTTTCTCTTTGCGTTCGAATTCCACAATGTCTAATGATTTGTCTTCAAATTTGCTATTTTTTTTTCCTTGTCATCTCAAATCTATTGTTGAGCACCTCTAGTGAATTTTTATTTTGGTCATTTTAATTTTCAACTATAGAATTTCCATTTGGCTTTTTAAAAATAATGTCTGTCTCTTTATTGCTATTTTCTATATGATCAGACATTGTTCTCACACCTTCCTTTAATTATTTATGCATGATTTCCTCTTGCTCTATGCATATCCTTACACAGACTGCTTTGAGGTCTTTGCTAAGTTCCACATCTGGGCTCTTTCAAAAACAGTTCAGTGTTGCCTGCTTTTGTTTGTTTGTTTGTTTGTTTGTTTGTTTGTTTTCCTTGTGTATGGGTCACCCTTTCCTATTTTTTTTTTGCATGTCTCATAATTTTTGACTAAAAATTAAAAAGTTAAATAATATAGCAACTTCTGGAGACTGATGCCCTCCCTCATGGGTTGATGTTGCAGCTGTTTGCTTAGCCATTTATTTATTTGTTTAGTGCATTGACTGATCTGATTCTGTGAGGTCTACTTCCCCTTGATATGCAGCCTCTGGGGTTCCTGTCAGATATTCTTTCTTTTTTTTGTCTTTTAGCCTGTCTACCTCCACATTTCCTCTGGGACTGCATAGGCCACTTATTGTTCAAAGGTTATACTTAAGTCTTGTTTAGTCACTTAGATTTTTATACTTTATCATTGCATGTATGAGTAGCTTAAAGGCTATTACCACAGTTTAAGAAATTTATGTTTTTACCCAATGCTCAACCAGGGACTAGTAGCTTCTATTTTGCCTCTCAGATAACTTCTGAAAAGGCACAGTCTTGAGCATGCATAGTCTGTCACACATCATATGCCAAGAATGCATATGATTTTATTTTTAAGACTCGCTTCTTAGGAGTTGCACTTTGGTAAGAGTAGTTTATTATTCAGTCAATGATTGGTGAGAACCTGTGCTTGTGGTCCTGATGCCAGTGAACCTTCTGGTCTTTGTTGATTGATCTGCATGCGGCTTAGGGAATATCAAATTTATTCCACTCCCTGCTCTGATTACTCCTGAGTGATGCCTAGAGCTTATACTCAGTACTTCTTACCTGCAGGGGTAAATGTGATACCAGAAAATTCTTTTTGGCTATCCCTTTTTTGATTCTATTAAACTTCTAATACCTGTGTCATTTTGCTTATTTTGGCTTGTATCATAGAGTTATGAGAGCCCTTTTAATTACTTTACACCAAAATCTTCCTTCTTTTTAGCAATGCCATTAGGCATAAAATTCTCCACATTCTGTTCCATACAGAGTTGTTTCCTCAGGGAAAGCTATGGGGCCCTTTAAGACTTGTTTCTCCCCCAGGGTAGAGCTTTTGTGACATCACACTAGAGCTGGAGGTAGAGATAGTGACCTAGTTCTCATGGAGTAGCACTGTTTGACGAGGGCTCACTGGGAACATGATATGGTGGTCCCTAGTTTTCCTGGTTTGCCTTCCCCAAAGTAAAATCTCTGCCTTATGAATGAGCTGAACAGGATCAACTGGGGCCCTGCTTTGGATCAGCCTTACATGCCTGGGGAGAGTTTCTAATATGAATGAGGCTCCTTGGGGAAGAGAGACCTGATCTCTCTGCTGCTCTTGCCTGGAATAAAGCTCCTACAACAAGGGACTGAGAGATGAGAAAAACCTGACAGCATGCTCTTCACAAGTTGGAAATGTAGCCCTACACTGATGCTATGAGGAAAGGGAGCCTCCATCTTCATCACTGTACTTACCAGAATGAGAGCTCCTGGAACATTTTCATAAGAAGTGATGTGGGGGAAGAAAAAGGACAGGAGTGAGTTGTGGCTCAAATGCTTCAGATTTTCACTGTTCTTACTGAGATTTAGTAGATTTTCTTGAATGAATGTTTCTCCATTTTCTGTATGCCCTTAGGGCAGTTTCCAGATTCTTTAAATGATTGTTTTAATACCTTTTTCCAGGAAAATGGTTGTTTCTTTTGGGCAAAGAATCTTCCATGCTACTCAGTCCTCAATTCTGAACAGGGCTCAAAAAGCACTCAACTTTTAAAGTCAAGAACATTAATATCCTAGTAAAAATATTTTAAAAATACATTGCTGAAACCCATTGGAATAATAATTTATCATAAGCCATAAACCAGAGTTAATTCTAGATGTCTGAGCAGAGTTGTGTCCTGTTTTTGAGTAGCATATGAAATGCTTCTAAAGGGTGCTTTTGGTCACTGAGTCAAGAGGAGAAGGGAATCAGGTAAATTTCACTTTTCCTGACATTACTGCTCTGTTCAGCACAGTGATTTTAGAGGCCTAGAAGCAGTCTTACATCCCATTTCATCTGTAAGGAAGGATGCCATCTAGACTTGGTGAGGCTAGACATAGACTGCCATGTGACAAGGGTCTACTGAGTGTAAAAACACTCAAGCACTCTGAAAAAGCCCTGCTCACTCTCTGTGTACTTGCCGTTTCAAAAACAGGTAACCAGATGTCATCCAATCTGGAAATTTGGCCTCTATTTCAATGATATCAGGAATTAAACTATTCAGGTGATTGGCTGAGGACTGGTTGGAAAGATCAATATCATATACAGTTAGTGGTTCAGAGATAGATGGGAGTTCTGTGGGACACTAAGACCATGGCATGAGTTCTGATCTGCTCACCTCCCTGGGTCTTGTCTCATTTCTTTGCAACAGGTCTGGCTTAAGATGAGATTATCAGTTTTATACATTACTCAGTGCTCATCATGACAAGTGTACTACTTAATCCCTATCACCTATTTCACCCATCTCTCAATCTTCCTCCCCCTTAGTAATCATCAGTTTGTTCTCTATAGTTAAGAGTCTATTTCTTGGTTTTTCTCTCTCTCTCCCTTTCTTTGTTTCCTTTGCTCATTTGTTCTGTTTCTTAAATCCCACATATGAGTGAAATAATATGGTATTTGTGTTTCTCTGACTTATTTCACTAAGCATTATACTCTCTAGCTCCATCCATGTTGTTGCAAATGGCAAGATTTCATTCTTTTGTATTGTATATATAAAATTAATATAATACTGTATGTTAACTACCCTGGAATTAAAATTTAAAAATGTTTTTAAAAATGAGATTGTCCCCCAAATCTCCCCCAAGTCCAAAGAACATTAAAACTGAAAATGACTGTAAAGGAGATGGTAGACAAAATAATGACCTTCAAAAGATGTGCATGTTTTAATCCCCAAACTTTATATATGTTATGTTACTGGCAAAGAAAAATGAAGGTTGTAGATTAATTAATATGATACTCATCTAATCTTAAAATAAGGCACTTATAAGGATTATCCAAGGGGGCTCCTGAGTGGCTCAGTTGGTTAAGCATTGTACTCTTGGTTTCAGCTCAGGTCATGATCTCATGGGTTATGAGATGGAGCCCCGCATTGGGCTCTGTACTCAGTAGGGGGTCTGCTTGAAGATTCTCTCCCTCTGCCCCTCCCCGACTCATGCATACATGCACGCACTCTCATGCACTTTCTGAAATAGATAGATAAATCTTTTAAAAATAAGTATTATCCAGGTATGTCCACTGTAATCATAATGGTTCTTAAATGGGGAAGAGAAGGCAGGAAAGTGAGTGTCAGACTGGTGTGACATAAAAAGACTTGACTCCTCATTGCTGGCCTTGAAGATGGAAGGTAACCAAGAGCCAAGCAATGTGGGTGGCCTCTAAAAGCTGGAAAAAAACAAGAAAAGTGATTCTTCCCTAGAACTTCCAGAAGAAACCAGCTCTGCTGACACCTTGACTTAACCCAATGAGTTCTATTTTAGACTTCTGCCCCCTAGAACTGTAAGATAATCAATTTATGTTGTTTTAAACCACTGTTTGTTTTTTGTTGTTGTTGCTATAGCAGCAATAGAAAACAAAAACAAAGGCACTGGGCTTTACACTCTGATTTTATAAATGAGATATTAAGGCTCAGAGATGTCAGGTGATTAGCTGCAAATCACACAGGTAGTAGAAGCAGAGCTTGCTGATTCTAATTCAGTAGACAACTCAGACACCAACCCACACATTCATCTCTCATTGATAAAATGGGAATGATAACTCATAGCTTCCAGGGTAAACTGTGGGTTAAAAGATCTAGTCCCATGACTAGCAAAGACCTCATCATCATCAAATGCTAGCCTGAGCATCCACTGCCCTCATCTCTCCTTTTCTACCAGTACTGTTCTAATAAAACACTTCCTTACATCAAACCATGTCACCCATAGTTTGTACCCATTATTCTTAACTCTACCCTTCACGTCATAAAGGAAATCTCTATACCTGAAAATATTTGATACTGAAAATAATCCTCCAGAATCCCCTTCTTCAGGCTAAGTATCCTGGATTTTATTCTTCATCTTGCATGGATCAGAACTCTTGCCTCCTTGTTCCTGTTCCACATGTAATGAGCACTACTTCATTCAGAGGTAGTGAAAGTGGCATCTAGGTTTATATGAAACATCTATTTACTGCCCTACTGACAGGGGCAGAGCTGAATAGGGCAATTTTCTACACAGTTCTATTAATGGTTTCTAGATCTCACACTGAGCTGCATCTCCCATGAAATAACTATATATTTGGCTTGGGGCCCTCAATTCCTCAAAACATCATTAGCACTCGCTTATATTTAAAAGGCATAAAGTGTGACCCATCTTTCCAAATTATTAAGTCTTTTGCAGATGCTCATTTTGTCATGCTATGGATCTCCGTCTACCTACCATCTTAGATGTAACACAGTCACATCCAAACACATGAAAATGAGAGAAAAATGAGCATTAGGAATTTTAAAGAGCCCCAAATCAGTGGCTCCCAGAATTTTATATTTCTTGGATCAAGCAAAATTTAAAATAAAATTTGGGGGACTGACTAGAAGTAATGGTCTTTTATCTTAACAAAAGAGATCTTCAAGAAAATAGAAAAACATTAACATATGCTATTACTATATCATAATTTTAATATTCAAAAAGTAGAAAAACAGAAATCTCAAAATGAAAATTAGTATCTTTTTTTTAAAAAAGGACAAAAGAGAAAAAATTAAAAAGGACAAAAGACATCTATGTGCACACACACACACATACACAAATAAATATATATACTCCATACACTATAATTGTATTTCATTTACCCATAGATCAGTGGTCTTCAAGGCTGGCACATGTCCTTGGAACTACCTAGTAATCACTCTCTAATTTGTCTAATTATATCTAGGATTCCAAACATACTTATTTCATTCATTCACCTATTCAAATATTTATTAAGTAATGTGATGGGTTTTTAATGTTTTCTCCATATTCTGGGATGTGATATGGACAAGTAGGAGAACTGGAAATTTTGTAGGGCCAATATTTCTGTATAGTTTTCATCTATATTGCACTTCAATTTTCTCTTTCTAATATATATTGTATCCTATTTAATGCAAAAGTTTTTTAATTGATTGAGAAAGTGTAGGCAAAATACTACCAAGTGGACACCTCTCTTATATATCACCTGCATGTCTATAAAGTATACAGGCCTTTAATTCAGTAAAATAATATACAAGAGAGGAAGAACATATTGATCTACTATATAAGAGCACTACTTGAAATTGAAAAATAAAGCATTCGGCTTTTGCCCTTGAATATCTTACAGATTGTGCCCATAAAAACACTTAAAATTTAAGTAATTTCACATTATACAGCTCCTTTTTAGAATGTGGAAGATCTATTATCACCAGGACTCAGTCAACAACAATTAAGTAGAGCTAAGTGACTGCCACACCCTCAGATGGGGCAAACTTTCTTCATTTTGTTCCAGTCCCTGCCATTCCTGATGGTTAACTGTACAATGAGGTTAAGTGCTTGTTGCATCACTCATGCAGTGCACCCATGTCTTTAACAGAAGTGGGGGAAAAAAATACTGACTGTTGTTAAAGTGAAGTGGCCTCACTTCACTCACTTATATTATTAGTCTAGAGGGTAAACAGACAAGCCAAAAGGAGATTACAGTATTAGGACAATATGTGCAGTAATCAAAGTAAGCATCACACCATATACATGATAGGCACCAAACAAAAGCAACCACATCTTATAATCTAGTTAGTGTAGCTACAGTGCAGAGTTCAAACAATGCTGTGAATTGTAAAGTCCTGGTAAACTGTTTCTTGGTCATGGCTACAGTGCCAGCTAAACTGTGGCCCTTCCCTGGCACAAACTCCATGAAACAGGGTTTATTTTGTCCCACTCAGGAACTGAAGATTTTCAAGGTCATGGATTTGCTTCTCACAGGTGCTAGTTTCAGGCCCAGTGGTGTGTGTCATATTCTGGCAAGAGGCGCTGCGTGAAAATTTTCAAGGCTGAAAATAAAGCCTAGAAAAACATGCAAACAATGTGCTGTTGTGGATTTGGATTCCTTCTTCTTCTGGAAAGAATCCTAACATTTCTACCATGTTCCCAGCAGGAAAGACTTTTTTTGTCGTTCTTTCTACTTACTAACGTGGAATGTCAAGCATGTAGGGGAACTAATTGTATCAGTCTGCCAACCTCAGAACCATAGTAATTTGTAGTTTCCCTGGTTAGTAAAGCGAGATTGACTAGTATTGGCAAAAGAGAAAATAATTCTCTTAGGAGTTTTTATTTTTTCAATGTGCTTTAAGAAAGCACAGGTGCAGAGCTTTTGCAGTCAAGAAAAACAACAAAATTTATACATACTTGAAGCTAATACCAACTTCTAATGAAGTAAGATAATCTTATCTGCAGTAAAAATGAATTTGTATGCTGTTAAAACAAATCTGAGATCCTTGTAACTTTTGTGATTCATAGCTGTCAAATGTTGTCTTTCAGTCCCAACCTTTCCCTAAATTCTGTGCTGATAACTGAAATATTCAATACCTAGGAAATGTCTTTAAATATATGCCCACCAAGTAAGCAGAAGAGAGGGTCTCTCTCCTCTTTGCAGCTCTCTGTTTGGAAAGTTTAGATCTTTTATTCAAATGAAACTGACAATTTAATAAGATAACCAGGCATGTGGAAAGACTGAGTTTGATCAATCTTGGATTTTTCTACTAATCTCCACTTTAGCACAATGTACTCTCTGTTTCTTTCCAGGTTCTAGTTTTGAATGATCACACACCAACTCTGATCTGCTCATCTAGATTAAGAATGATCAAGTAAGTGTGTCCCAGACTACAGTTAAGAGGTTAATGTTTTATTCTCTTCTGGCCATCCTTACTGGATAGAGATGTAGGTTTCCAAAATCATCTCATTTTCATCAAAATGTCAGTTGCACTCGTTTTCTTAGGACATCTGGACCTATTCTTCCAGCATGGTCTTTAATCTCTATACCTCATACCCGACCTCTAACTGTGCTACCTCAAATTGGAAAGCAACACACACTGCAGAGTTTTCTATTTCTCTCTCTTTCTTCCTCAAAACAAGCTGCAAATCTGTAAAATCTTCTTCTAAGTTTTAATATTCAGTAATTTCTCATCCAATTCCAATCGACCTACGTATGTTGAATAGCAAGTGTAGCAAAACCAAGAACTCATTTGCTGAAGATTTACTAGCTTCACATTGGATAGAACCTTGCATCAGGAGAATTTCATAAAATTACACTAGTTTTAACCACTTTTTACTAAGTTTCTGAACACTGATGTTACTTTCTGATTTACTTTTAAATCCAGTTGTCTTTTAATAATTGTACAGCAGACAAGACATATGTATGACTACTGAATCAAGTACCTGGAGAGAGAAAAGAAATCATTAAAAGGAGAGGTGACATCAGCAAGACAGCGAAACGAAAGCTTTAAGCCTTCCTTGCCTCACAGACACACATTTCCCCAGTTCATGGACCAAATGCTTCTGTGAGAAATCCAGAAGCCAGTTGAGAAGCAACCACATCCCCGGTGCATGCAAAACCAGCCACACTGAAGCCAGTAGGAAAATCTGAGATACCCTTTCACCATAATCCCTTCCCCGGTATCGCACCATATGACTGGGAGGAAACCTCCAGCTCCCACCTTCTCTGTGGGGACAGAAAGAAAGAACTGGAACATACAATCAACATTCTGATTTTCCTGGGGGCCACCTAAGGGACTGATTTCTATCTTGCCTAAATTCGAG
The DNA here is from genome assembly GCF_053574225.1 of Canis aureus. NCBI lineage: Eukaryota > Metazoa > Chordata > Mammalia > Carnivora > Canidae > Canis > Canis aureus. The sequence goes on along the minus strand of NC_135611.1, from coordinate 61,656,085 downwards.
TGCTAACACAAAAGGATTCAAGATTGGGAGCCAATGAGAACAAAAATGGCAATTTAGCATACAAACCTTTGCCATAGTCCTTCCCCTAGCTTAGAGCAGAATGAGCATGTAAAGATCTTCAAATTCCAAGCCTCTCCTGGAGAAGGAAAGATTTGGACCACGCCTCCAGTGTCTCAACTTTTCTGGGAGCTCCCAAAGGATTAACTTCTGTCTCTCATGTCTCAGAGGGTTGATGGTCCCAGGAATACTCTAGATCTACTAGATGTCTGAAGAAGGCTTAGACTAGCACATCTTACCCATCAGAGTTCATCCCCCAACTCTGTGCAACACAATGGGCAAGATTCCAGTACCTGGCTTATCTCTGGGAAAGGAAAGAGAAGACTGAAACATATGACTTTAGAGGAACATATGTTCCTCTAAGATCAGCAACAGGGCAGGGATAAGCACTCTCTACTTCCATTCAATATAGTATTGGAAGGCTTAGCCAGAGAAATTGGACAATAAGAAGAAATAAAAGGCATCCAAATTAGAAAGGAAGAAGCAAAATGATCTCCGTTTGCAGATAACTTGATCTTATTACGTAGGGAACCCTAAAGACTCCATACACACAAACACAAAAAAAGCCTGTTAGTACAAATAAATTCAGTAAAAGTGTGGGATACAAACTCAACATCAGTTATATTTCTATACACTAATAATAAATTATCTGAAAGAAAATGAAGAAAACAATCCCATTTAAAATTGCATCAAAAAGAATAAAATATTTAGGAATAAATAACCAAGGAAGTGAAACAACTATACACTGAAAACTACAAAAACTTTCTTGAAAGAAATTAAAGAAGACACAAATAAATGGAGAGATATCCTATGTTCATGGGTTGAGAAAATTAATATTATTAAGATGTCCATACTACTCAAAGTGACTTACAAATTTAATGCAATCGCTTTCAAAATTTCAGTGGCATTTTTAAAAACAATCCTAAAATTCATATGAAAGCCAAAGGACTCCAAATAGCCAAAACAATATAGTGAAAGAAGAATGAAGTGAGGATCATCATAAGTCTTCACTTAAAAATATAACGCAAAGTTGCAGTAATTAAAACAGTATGGTACTGGCATAAAGACAGACATCTAGACCAATGGAAGAGAATAGAAAGGGCAGAAATAAACCTATGCACATGCAGTAAGCTGGTCCTTAACTAGGTTGCCAAGAATACACAATGAGGAAACTGGAAATCTACACACAAAAGAATGAAATTGGAACTTTATCTTACACCATACAGAAAAATCTACTCAGAACAGATTAAAGACATAAGCATAAGATCTGAAATTGTAAACCCCTAAAAGAAAATGTAGGGGGAAAACTTCTTGATATTTACTTTGGCTATAAGTATAGGAAACAAAAGCAAAAACAAACAAGTAGGCTACATCAAACTAAAAAGCTTATGCACAGCAAAGGAAACAATCAATAGGGTAAAAAGACAACCTAAACTATGTGAAATTATATATACAAAACATATATCTGATAGAGGTTTATATTCAAAATACATAAGGAACTCTTAACAAGGAAAAAAGAAAGAGAAGGAAGAAAAGAAAGAAAGAAAAAGAAAGAAAGAAAGAAAGAAAGAAAGAAAGAAAGAAAGAAAGAAAGAAAGAAAAAAAAGACAAAACCCCAAAACACCACCAGCAGCAACAATAACAAAAAAATCTCGATTTAAAAATTGGCAAAGAACTGGGATGGATATTTCTCTAAAGTAGACATGCAAAGAGCCAAGAGGTATGTAAAAAAAAGATGCTCAACATCACTATTCATTTAAAAAATATAAAATCAGGGATCCCTGGGTGACGCAGAGGTTTAGCGCCTGCCTTTGGCCCAGGGCGTGATCCTGGAGACCCGGGATTGAATCCCACGTCGGGCTCCCGGTGCATGGAGCCTGCTTCTCCCTCTGCCTGTGTCTCTGCCTCTCTCTCTCTCTGTGTGTGACTATCATAAATAAATAAAAATTTAAATAAATAAATAAATAAAATAAAAATAAATAAATAAATAAAAAATATAAAATCAAAGCCACAATGATACCACATCACACCTATTGGTGTGGCTATTATAAGAAAATATAAAAAATAACAAGTGGTGGCAAGGATCTAGAGAAAGTGGAACCTTTATGCACTCGGTGTAAAATGATGCAGCTGCTATGGAAAACAGTAGAGAGATTCCTGGAGAGATTAAAAATATAGCTACTAAATAATCTAGCAATCTTACTTTGGATATTTATCCAAAAGAATTGACAACAGGACCCCCAAAGGATATTTTCATTCTGATGTTCATTGCAGCATTAGTCACAACAGCCAAGAGGCAGAAACAACCTAAATGTCCATTGACAGGTAAGTGGATAGAGAAATTACAGTATATGCATTTAATGGAATATTAAACAGCCTTAAAAAAGAAGGAAATCCTGCCATAGGTGAGAGCATGATTAAACCTTGAGAACATTGTGTTAAGTGAAATAAGCCAATCACAGAAGGACAAGTACTGCATGATTCTACTTATGTGAGGTATCTAAATAATCAAGTAAAAGCAGAGTTTCATGGTTGTTGCCAGAGGCTGCAACAGAGAAAGTTGGAGTTGTTGTTCAAAAAGCATAAAGTTTCCATTATGCAAGATGAGTAAGTTCGATAATCTACTCTACAGCATTGTACCTATACTTAACAATACTGCACTGTACATTTAAAATTTGTTAAGAGGGTACATCTCATGTTAAGCAGTTTTTAAAAGAAATAAAGTGTATGGAACTCAATTTTGAACTAAAAAATTGGTTAGCATAAGCCTGTAAGATAACATAATGTACGTTATTTTCAAGCAAACTGTATTTATAATTTTGGAATATTCTTCCTGAGAGATTTTGTAGAGATATTAAACAAAAGTGTAAACATCTCTCCTGCACAGTAGGTATTATAATTTGCACATATACATTGATAGGATACAGGAATGGATATAAAGATAAAAAGAAAATTTGTCAACAGCGCTAATCATCAGGGAAATGCAAATCAAAACCACAATGAGATGTCACCTTCCACCTGTTAGAATGACTAAAACCAAAACACAAGAAACAACAAGAGTTGACAAGGATGCCAAGAAAAAGGAACCCTTGTTCACTGTTGGCAAAAATGAAAACTGGCACAGCCACTGTGGAAAACAGTATGGAGTTTCCTCAAAAAATTAAAAATAGAATTACCATATGAGACAGTAATTCCACTACTGGGTATTTACTGAAAAAAAAAAAAACAACCCACTCACTCAGAAGATATGCACACCCCTATGTTATTGTAGCATTGTTTATAATATCCAAGATATGGAAGGACCCAAATGCCCACCTGTAGATGAATGGATAAAAAAGACACATACATATAATGAAATATGGTATCTGTATAAATATATAGATATAGATGGATATATATATAAATATGGATTATATACAATGGAACAATATAAAAGAATATAAAACAATATAAAACAATATAAAAGAATGAGATCTTGCCATTTGCAACAACATGGAAAAACCTAGAGGGTATAATGCTAAGAGAAATAAGTCAGTCAGAGAAGGATGAATAACATACGATTTTATTCATATGTGGAATTTAAGAAACAAAGCAAATGAACAAAGAAAAGGAGACAAAAATCCAGACTCTTAAGTACAGAGAAAAATTGGTTGTTGCCAGAGGGAAAGTGGAGGGATGGGTGAAATACATGAAGACATTTGAGTAAACTTATTGTGATGGGCGCTGCGTAATGTATAAAATGGTTGAGTCGTTACATTGTACACCTGAAACTAATATAACACTGTATGTCAATTATACTTCAGATAGATCTATTTATTTATCTATCAGAAATTTTATAAATTTCTGACACGAAGAAACAACTGGAAGGGAGTGCAGGATGCCAAGAAGTATGGAAATAATTTTCTCTTGCACTTTCTTTGTATCAAGGACTGTCCCAGTTATATGACCCCTATAATAAAGGTGAGGAGCCCAACAGAAAATTTTCATCAAATTAAACTAAAAGAGTTTAATTCACTACTCTTGGTGTTTTGAAAAAGTGAAGTAAACATTTATGGACATGAAAACTATTCTTTAAGAGAAGAAACATTAACTAAAGTAAGCAGCAGTCTGTTTCCTCTCTCTTTTCTTCTCCCTCTACCCTGCCCCTTCTTTCCTACCCACCCTAACACACACACACACACACACACATCTAACTATGTGTGGAATGGCTGTTTAGAGTTCTTTGCCTCAAAACATTATGCAATCTCAGGCTAGGGTCTTAAAAATATCAAAAGTTGTTGTCTTATTTCTCGTAGCTTTGCAATTGGATTCTTTGCAGCTTATCTTAAGAATTCTAAGACCTTGATAAAATTTAGAATAAAGAATGATGTTGCCTAGGGAATGTCCATGAGCAAGCTAGGTATCTCATTTCAGCTACTTTGATAACAAAGTAAACAGTATGGAATGTGGATTATGATTTGGTCTGTTTTCATTCTCTTCTCTCTGTGATAATGGCAATCTGCTATGCATATACACAAAGCAGCATTTTTCTTTCTTTGTTTTTTTTTTTTTTTTTTTTAAACAAAAGCAATAAGGTCCATCTTAAGGTGTAGAGTGCATGCAGTTTTGGAGTTCTTTAGATACTCAACCAAATTTTGAATATTCTTTATGTGGCATAAGGAATAATACTGTATCACATTTGTGGGCACTTTAAGGCAAATACAGAGACAGAACTATTTATTTTGTTTTCAATAGATGACTACAACATTTAGAATGAAATGCTTGGAATATGTACTAATTTTTCTGTGTAGGGTTTTTCACACTCAAGTTACTAACCTTCAGTCACAGGACTGCAAATGTAACCATCCCTTACGCCACAAAATGTAATTCTATGTGTTTTGGGTTTTTTTACTACTTGAATATTCTAATCTAAATTTGAGATTATCCTTCCTAGTCCATATTTCTGCAGCTCTTAGTGTATAGAAAGGCACGAATACTGAGTTCAATGATCTTTTATTCTGATGATAAAGTTGTTAAAGCCTTATGTATTATGCCCTTTCCTTTTTTACTTTCTGCTCATGGCTCAGATATCCACAATCATATGCTCTAGATATTTGCACTCATGTGAAGATGGTCTGTGGAATGTGAAATCATCTTCTACCCAAATCTGAAACTTCTTTACCTTGCTCTATCAAGAGTTATCTTTAATTTAACCTGAGACTGGGATTATTTTTCCTCTTCAAGGAATATGTGAGAATCACAAAAAAAAAAAAAAAAAAAAAAAAACCACTTAGTTGATTCACTCCTGTTTATCTTGCCAAACAAAGGTTCCTTATCAGCTCCACAGGAATGACTACCCTGGCATCATAACCTGACGCAGACAGTCATTAATACCCTCAGAAAGCATTTGATGAAAAAGCCATCCTTCCTCCCTGGTACCTGTTTTTCCTCTAGGTCAGCTTCCTAGGAGCCCTAGAGCCATTTTCTATCCATTGTTTAGAGTTCCTATCAATCATTACAAAATAATTTTAAATTTAAGTCCAGATTACTCATGTTTTTGTGTAAGACATTTAAACAACCTTGAGTTAACATATAGGAAAACAAACTATTTTTTTAATCTGCTCCTGTCAGCAGAAGGTTTAGTATCATCAACCATAATATACTGACACTTTCCACAATTAGGGAACAGAGAATACTAAGAAATATAAGACATGGTCACAATGGAAACCAAAGACCTAGTTTAGTAGGAAAAACACAGATTTTTGTGTCTGTACTATAAAAGTTGAGGAAAGAGCGGGATTACAGGCTCTTGGGGCGACAGTAACAGGATTGACAGTAGCACCAATAAATCTCACACTAAGCTCGAGATAAATTGGTTCTGCCACTATTTGAATTTTATTTACACATTACATCCAATTTTGGTTATTTCCAATGAATCCTGATACAATTTTGTTCCAATTTAAAAAAAATCTTCCTAGACATATTTAGCAGAAGGAAACTGTAATTGTAAATATCCCGGCTCAGGAATTGTTAAACAATTTGTGCAAAAAGAGACAAAATCAAAATCAATGACAAAACAGGAAATATATATTATATATATATATATAACTTAGGAAGAAATAAAATACTATAGGACTTACAATAAGTGTCTGCTTTCACTGTCTTTTAGGTGAAAATAAATGTTTCCAGAAGAAAAATGAGTCCAGTGGGAATGTGTCAAATGTTTTAATCAATAGCCTAAATCTTTGGAGGAGAAATGATAAGCTCTTCTCAGGCAAATTCAATTTTGAACTCTCATACATAGTTTTAAAGACCTAATTTTGTTTTTTCACAACACGTTGCAAATCTCGTAGATATTCATTGGCTGGATTAAAGCACAAAACAAAACAAAAATGTGTAAAATGTGCTTTGAAATAGTAGCATCAAAGAAAAAAGTTCTCTTCCTGTTGGCTCGCCTCCCCCACACATTTTCATCTGTCATACTGAAATAAATAAGAGGGCCAAGGGTTTCTTTCTCCCACGGTGCTGTTTGTGGTTAAGGAAACAATAAAGGATATTGTTACAAATAGGTAGGCAATATAATGAGAGAAAGAAATGGCCTGTGGTCATAGTTGCAGCTGTGCAGGCAAGACGTAAAGTTTTCAAGGGTGTAAGAAAGCAGCTAGAAACACCCATTAAAGAATAAAGAGGTTTTTGACTGCTGTGTACAATAAGATTATTTGGAACACATTAGCTACTACTGAGCTTAAAGTTCTAGTCATAGACTTTAAAGTTTATGAGTGACTTTTTTATTTACCTTTTCTGGAGTGTTCTTGCTTTACTATGTTTCCTTTCTCTGAATACGTTTTTTTCAGTTATTTTCAGAAACTATGTATTTTTTATAAATAGTTTGACAAAGGAGGCACAGAAGTGTGATCCTTAGACTGACTTGCCCCACACGGATGGATGGGTGGTGGTGGAACATGAACCAGTCCAGGGAGCTAGGACAATGGCTTTCCTCACAAATCCCAGATGACCACAGAGTTCAACATTTCAGTGTGGGATTAATGAATTTAAGGCATAACCATGAAAACCAGTTAAAATGCACCCAATTTGGAATTTGCAGTCTTGGTAGTGGGTAGTGGTTGATTGTGCAGCATTCTGAAATCAGGAAATGACCAGCACCAGAAGATTATCAATTGAACTGTGGTTTACATCCACTACTGACTTCTTGATCGGTTGAATCTAGAGATAAGGAAAAGTATACGGGATAAGAGGATACAACCTAGAGTGAGATGCCCATATTTGACTCCTGGTAGCAGCTGTTGACCCTGTAGAAATAACCTCTCTGAATTTCAGATTCTTACTTCTAAAATGAGGTTAGTTACAGTACATGTATCATAGGCTTATTTTAAGGATTAAAACATATCTAATACATATTTTTAAATAAATTGTGTATTTTGGAATAATTTTGGGTATACAGAAAAGTAAAGATGGGACACTTGTGTGGCTCAGTCGGTTATGCATCTGCCTTCAGCTCAGGTTATGATCCCAGGGTCCTGGGGATCAAGCCCTGCAATGGGCTCCATGCTCGGAGAAGAGTCCACTGCTCCCTCTCCCTCCCTCCCACCTTGCTCATTTTCTCTGTCTCTCAAATAAATAAATAAAAATTTTTTTTAAAAAAAGGGAGAAAGAGAAAAGATAGTACTGAAAGTTCCTGTAAAACCTCACCCAGTTTCCTCTAGAGTTATTTTCTTACATTCCCACAGTACATTTGTCAAAACCTAAGAAACCAACATTGGTACATTGCAATTAACCAAACTCCAAACTTTATTCAGATTTCACCAGTTTTTCCACTAATGTCTTTTTTCCATTCCAAGATTCAATCCAGGATACCACATTACACTGAGGAAAATACATATTTTATATTTTCAAAACATTTAGAGTAGCGTCTGGCACATAGTAAGCACCTGCTTAATGTTATTTAGTCCTATTAGATGGTTGCCATGTAGGTAAGATGGAATGTTTCAGCACTATTATACATTAACAAGACTTTACTCCCAATTTCATATACTACAAGTTCGTGAAGAGAAATAAATAGAATTATTTCACCAGGATATTGCAAAGAAGCTATTAATACAAAACAAAGGGTAATTTGTGTTTGTACTAAAAACTGTAGGTTAATTGCTCTCAAAAGGCGGTAGGGTATCTTCTAAAGGTCAGAAAAACAAATCATGTCTCAGTCATGTCACTCCATTAACTGACTCATTCATTCAACAAATGTTTTTTGAGTGTCTACAGTACACAAAGCAGGGTGCCATGGCCTGAGGCACAGTGATAAATAAATCAGACTCAACCACTTTTTCATATGAAGCTTACGTTTTATGAAACTAACATACCATAGCCTTGAATAAGCAATTGATAGGGAATCTGATTCACCCCACAATGAAATGGAAAGGCATTAGAGTCCCCCATCTAAACACAACCAATGAATATTTACTTGAAGTGGTGATAGGTAGGCCAAAGAGGGAGATGGGCACAGTTCACCTTAGTTCCAGTTACCCAGACATGGCAGGATCCAAGAGGGACTTAGACAAAGATATGAGTGCAAGGAAAATCTGGAATGGACCCCAGATGTGTCCATTCCAACCACTCTGGTGTGCTTCCTGAAAGGTGCAGCCTTGCTTGTGACTGATAATAATATTAGCTAAATGCTATCAAGCGCTTACTCTATGCCAGACATCGTTCCTGGTGTTTTACATGGATCAATTCAAGTAAATCTCACAACCACCGTATGAAGTAGACATTATCATTCCCCAATTTATAGATGAGAAAATGAGGCAAAGCAATCTAATTCAAGAAATATATAAAGGAAAACCAGAAAAATCTTGTATTTTCACAACTTTCTGAATACAAAAGCATAAATTGCCCCAGGCATAAATAGTAAAATCAGCTTTATTTGCTCTTTATTAAAATAAAAATTGAAATGAATGATCTGGACTTGTAGATTCTGAAAGACAATATTCCTTAGAGTAGTAAAATCTTGGAATGTTTCTCAAGATGTCTCAAATAGCTGCCGCGCAAACTCACACATAAATATGCAGTGTACTAAATGCCATTTGTGTCTTCTTTTCACAATTCAGTAAATCCAGTAGTAATTAAAGCCTCTACTACCGCCTAGGACCTGTTGTGTGCTCTAGCAAAGACAAATATGAATAAAACACCCTCTTTCCACAGAGACTTTACGCTGTAATGGATGCATTTTATTTTATTTCACATATGAGTGACCAAAAAAATGCATTAAGCTGAAATAAACATATCCTGAAATAGCTAACGGGTAAAGTAGAGTAAGATTGGACCCAGTAGAATGGCACAAACACAATGCAACGTGAGGGAAAAGAGAGCAGAAACAGAAGGACTTGCACTTGGCTAGAGGACATGACTAGAACATGTGAAGACTAAGTGGAATTTTAACAAGTGGACACACATGACAAGGTAAGATAGTCTTCATGAAAAGAAGAACATTGATGAAGGCAAAAAGGTGGAGAACCACAGTTGTCCCAGGACTACTACCCACCCCTGTTTGGCTGAGGCGCAGATGGCAGTGAGAGGGAAGAGTGGGTAGGACCGTGTTTGCATGGACTTGAGTGGTGGAATGAAGGTTTTGTACCTGATAGAGCAGAAAATGGTCAGCTCTTAAGGATTTTTGGTAGAGCATTGACATAATTGAAACTGTACTTCAGGAAGATGAATCTCTAAGTGTATAGACTGGATGGATTTCAGACTGGAGAGAGACAGGAGCCAGAGGTACCAATTACATTTTGTTGTTCTGTCCAGGGGAGAACTAATGACTACCTGAAACCAGGGTAGGGCAGAAAAAATAAGAGAGGGTGGACATGGCAGTAGGGTGACTGATGTAGAAACTTAAAGAAAATAAGAGACATCTGAGATGCTCGCAGAGACCGGATGACTGAGGAAATGGAGCTGTTCTGAACGATCTGGAAAATCACCAGGAAAGGTCAGGATGCTTTTAAAGAAAACGTGATGAGTTTGTTTTTTGAACATCTTAGGTTTATGGTACTTGTGGAAGAGCTAAATGAAGAGTTTTAAGCAAACGGGAAGAAATTAAAAAGAGACTGGAACTAGACACATAAGCTCTGAAGTCATCTCAGTAAAGATGGTAATTGAAGATGTTGGAGTGAAGAGAGACTGAAAACAGAGAATTGGTGCTGGGAGAACACCTGGAGAAATTAGGAAGAGGATGGGGGCAAAAGAGAGAGAAAGAAAAAAAAAAAGATGCAGAGCAGAGGTAGCAGGAGAATCAAGGAAATGCTGTTTGGTGCTACTGTGGAAAATTAATTGTGAAGAAATTTCCAGAAAAAGAAATTAATCTATACTATGGGAAACTTCATGAATACAAAAGCCAGTTTCCTTATTTAAAATATCAATTTATTTTATTCTCCAGCGCTTCATGGGTACTGGTTCATCTAAAGAATTTTCAAACAAGAACTTCAGAAAAAAAATTCACTCCTGAAAATCTAAAATATTCATTAAAAGACTTTTAGTAAATCTGCAAAATCTATTAAGCAGCAATTAGATAAAGACACATAGGTCACACATGCATTTGAAAGCTTCTGCTCATGATCAGATATTCTGTTGGAAAAGCCACTTAGTCTTTTCAGGTTTTGGAGAAAATATGTTTGCAATTATTGCATTGCAATGCCTAACTGCAATTTGTCTTCATCCTAGGGGCTGGAAAGAATAATTTTTGAATTAGAACTTAGTTCATTTTCAGTATGGTTCTTTGTTTGGTAGCTTTCTATCCATTTCCCCCCTTTTAAATTTTTTTAAATGGAAGAAGTTGCCAAATACATCTTAGGCCTTCTTGAAACCAAAACTATAAGAGTCAAAAGAAATTTAAATTACTCCGAGGGTGAACTGACATTTCTTCGAATGATTCACAATCTAAATACAAACAATATAAAGTTCAAAAAATAAATGGATGGATGGTGGATGGATGGCAAGAGATTGAGAATAATCAACTTAAATTTTTTTATATTGTCTTACAGTTTACTTGCGAATGCCAGTCATTCCAATTTAGAATACCTAAGGAGGAATTTGGCTGGCAATTTCCTTTTTGTTATGCACATAGAAATGGCACACACACACAGGAATTTCTTCATCCTCAGTGTTTGCCGACTTCCACCCCTCCCGAACTTTTGAGTTGTTGATACCACAGTCATAAGAGAATAAACAAAACCATCTTCCTACGTCTTAAGTTGAAACCAGGAATGCATTTTTCATAAAGCAGCTGTTGGTCAAAGAGCATTATTAATATTCCTCTTCATGGGCATTTTAGATCAAGTAAGATTCAGTGTACTAATATTTGAGTCAACTAGCAATCATAAAATTTCATCTATGGAAAAATACATCCTAAACTCGAAATGATAAATCTATAGGAACCCTTCTAGAATACACCATGTTCATTCATAAAGGAAATTGGACATTTACAAACATATTAGGTATGCATCTGAAGATATGTAAAATTGATGGTTGTATTTATAATATAAAATTAGCATACTTAAATCTTTTGTATATAACTATTGAAGTTAGTATTTATTAAAAATACACTTTTGTGAAATTGACATCATATAATAAATTTTCTGAAGACTAATCTATAGTATCCAAAACTCTGAAGAAGTTAGGCATACTGTGTTTTGGAAGACTCTACATCCTGAAACACAATGTAGCCACTAAGGCAAATCCAGTAAATGCCTTTTTGTTTTACTGTCATTGAAACCAAGGAACAGGGCAAATTTAGTTTTATTTTGACAGTAACTTTAAAAACTTTTATTTATACAGTAACTTAAAAAAAAAAAAAAAGAAAGAAACTTTTCCAACAGCCTGAAGCTTGCTATTTTCTGATATTTATGCCTCAGTGTTCCTTAAACCTATTTGACCCATGTTTTTGTCTAGTTACTATACTGATTCCCTTGGAGCTTTAAGTCTACGCCTTTTTACTCAGACATTTTCCTGACTATGCCTAGCACTGATACGTTTTTATAAGAGAAAGTGCAAATGAGAAATGGAGAACCAGGTGCTTTCCGCACACTTCCTTGACATTTCGTGCTATTGTGATAGAACAAAAGACTACATGTAGTAAAGCAGGTCTCATAAAGACTGCAATCATACTGAAAGTGTTCTATAGAAACAATTATTTCCATATAGCACAACCAAAACCCTTATTCAGTGACCAACAAAGATTTAACTATAAACATTTATTTTAATGGCTTCCTGTTATTATTTACTACTCTAGCATTAAAGACAAGCAATACAGAGATTCTGATCAGAGACCAGTAATGCAATACAGCTAAAGCAGGTAGTTACCACAATCAGGGTATTTCCTTGATAGGGAGGGATGGAATTCATTTGTAAGGGTTTTCTCAGATCACATAAATCATACTTCCTCAAACCACATGCCCTCAGACACCAAACACAAGCACACACACACACACACACACACACAATTTTACTAAATAACAGTGGTCTGTTTAAAATGAACTACAATTTAAAGCTGCATTATGTAATCTATGCATTTATTTCACATGTTTTGACCATGCCCCCTGGTCTGTGATCCAAAGCAGGAGGGTGGCTGATGACTATGGAACCCATTAGCCTTTCTGATTCCATGTGCATACATTGCAGATTAGCTATGGTTCTAACTTCCAGGGTTAATGGAAACCACTGGGTGGTTCGGTTGTGCAGTACATGCGTGCATATGTGCATGTGTGTATGTATGGTACTACAGAAAAGTTCACCAATGCTTATAAGTTGATTAACAACAACAGTACTTTTCCATTTTTCTCTTTGTTCTTTATATTTTCCCATATTACAATCCCTCCTTCACTGCTGCTGGCCATTGCTCTTCCCCCATGACCTCTCTTACCGAGACCTCCCATTCATGTACCCTTGGAAATTTAAGAAAGTTCTTCCTTTTATTCAGTTCCTCTGGTAACTTGTATTAAATAAAAAAGGAGATCAATTTAGGGGAATTAATCTGTACTACAGAGTGGTTTCTTTTTTTATCATTGCCTAATTTTAATTAAAAAAAAAAGAGAAGGGAAATTTGTGACCAATAACCATTAAACAGAGCTTCTAAGATTCACCTTTATTTCCCTAAATTATGTCTTCCCTAATTAAAAGGAGAACACGTTGGCCCATGGTACATCTTTCCATAGGCTCTGATCCAAAATCAGTTCTAAAGTTGATTCAAGGTACTTTGAAGGGTAAGAGTGTAGTAAATTTATAAGCAATATATTACAATTTGTCTTATCTTCCTTCAAGTGCTCATCTTTACAGTGATTTGTGAGAGGGTTTAATAGTACACATTTCAGAGTAGATTTTCCCTGAGATGATGTTCTAATCGCCAAAGATTTAAGCTCCATTTTCCACCAAGTGGTTTGTCACCTTTGCAGTGAATCTATAATAAGAAATCTCCTGTTTTGGAAACCTATCCATATTCTCTTCCCAAAATTTAAACATATTCATCTTCATTTTAAGAATCAAGAAATATTTTATTTTTGAACACCCTTTGGACTTCCTAAAATGTAAGCTCCTCCCCATCACTGGGTGCATTTCACTGTGAAATCCATCTTCCACACAGACTATATAGTTAAGTCCTGCATCCCGTCCATCACAGCAAAAGGATTGGACTTACTCGAAATGCGGTTTTGTCAGAAGAGTAGATGGACAGATTGACACGAAAGTAATCAGTAAAAGTGTTAGTCCTCCTGTTTAAAAATGAAAGCCATAACATTTTACTTTGCAGTTTTGTACATTTGCCACATCAGCTATAAAGTAGAGGTGGAGCTGTTGGATTTAACTTATTGAAAAGGAAACTAGGGATCCCTGGGTAGCGCAGCGGTTTGGCGCCTGCCTTTGGCCCAGGGCGCGATCCTGGAGACCCGGGATCGAATCCCACGTCGGGCTCCCGGTGCGTGGAGCCTGCTTTTCCCTCTGCCTGTGTCTCTGCCTCTCTCTCTCTCTCTGTGACTATCATAAATAAATAAAAATAAAAGGAAACTAGACTAGGTGGGGTGTGTGGGTGGTGAGGAGGGCCGGAAAGGAATTATTCCTAGGGGGAATAACTTTCAAAAATCCTCTAAGACTAAAGTTTACGCGAAATCAATGATGTAAATTAAGAAACACGTTATGGTTTTATTTGTTCTGCAACTGTGTAAACCTCACAAATTTTCAAGTGGGTTTCCAAACAGTTTACACTTGAACCTTTCTTCTCTGCAAAAAAAAGTTTCCCCAGAAGTATAAAAACCAGAATGAATTACTACAGATAGGGCTGACTTCACACACCTAAATATGCTCTTGACTTGTGTCAGCCCCCACAGGCTTCCTCAGACTCATAACTTTTGCTAGGAACATGGTGTCAATTCTGCTAAGATTCAAAGTAAAATCAGAGCAAGCCCTAGCTCTAGAAATCTAGTTCAGTGAAGCATGACATATCAATTGCACCATTTCAGAAGAACCCAATTACACCCCGGTGACTAACTTCACCCTAATATTTTAGCCATATCAAGACTGGGAACAAACACCCAAGGATGCAGGGTGCTCACTAATTTGCACAATATTAACTCAATATTAAAAATAATATTTATTTAGCATTTACTTAGAGGAGAAGCTGTGAGCCACATGGCTTAAAGTTAAAGTCAGTGATGGGGCATAGCTCAGTTCTACACAACCTACACAACAAATTAAAGCTCCCTTTTAAATTGAACCAACCCTCCCAGGGAGTCAGTTTAATGACCATCTGTTTTTACTCAAAATACTCCTTGGGGGAAGGAGGCATCTCACCTCACACTCCATGCAGCTTATCAAAGTATTTCCTCCCAACCACAGACAAGTATGTTCTCTGAGAAGAAAGCTAGTAAATATTTTTTTTTCCTCCATCTAGTTAAAAGTCCTGGGATGGTTAGGCAACCTAATAATGTTTAATCATTCCTTATGGACCCTTCCCTCAGACCCAGCCTTGATCAAGATCTTGGGGAAGAGTACAGAGTTTTCTGATTAATGTTTCTGCAATACTTGAATTATTTAAACCTGAGGCTATTCTGCAAGAGAAATCATTCACCCTTTTCACAGATGAGAAAACTGGGTTTCAGAAGTTAAGATACCTAATTATAAAGTCTGGATTCAAAACCAGTATTCTGCGGGAAATAATGTACCAGACGATACAAGTCCCTGATTCAAATACATAAGAAACAAAGCCAGGGATTTGGTTTGTGTGGACAGAAGGACTTTACTTGGTTTGCTTCTCCTACAGGAGCAAGGGTGTATTGTGAAGAGCAAAGGAAGATGAAAACGGAGAGGAGAGAAATTAAAATGAGAGGATTTACTTTGGTTTTTGGAGAATTGAATAAATAAACACTTATTTTATTATTGTGACCTAACATATACTAAGCACTTACCACACACCCTACGAGCTGCCATGATTTTTGTCACCACTTCTAGGGCAACTGGAACTTTACATCAAGCATTCTTCCCTTGGATTCTCTAGACAAGTGAAAAGGAGCTTCAGCGGGGAGTGGAGGCGGTCCATGAATACAGAGATTATATCCAGAGTTTTACCTGTAAATGAATTTCCCTGAGAAGAGGATCAATAGTTCTATCAGATTATTAAGAGGTTATTACTAATGGTTAAGGAAAACAAAACTATAACTTCACATGGTACCCCTGAGGAATTTCATCTATTTTCATGGTTTCGATGACTCAATACACTGTTCAACCTCAAGACTGTTCTCTTTTTAGAACTGCAGAGATAAATATTGGATCTCCTACCGAATATCAGCCTCCTCAAGCTTGTTCCATAGCAAATCAAATTCAGCATGCCCGGATGCACGCACACACATTCTCCTCCTGCACCTCACATCTCATGTGGTGACAACACCACCCTCCTGTCACCCATCCTAGAAAGCTGCTAGTCATCCTATTATTCTCTCTGTTTTTTTCAATCAAGCACCAAAGCCTGGTAATTATACCTCATAAGGAACTACTGAGTCCATTCTCTATTTTATAGCCCTACCACATCTTATGTGTGCTTTACAACATATCTGGTGTCTTTAAACTATCCACGTTACTTTCAGTAGCTCATTAAACATGTTAAGACTTTGCGTGACACACAAGGTCTACAACAAATTGGCCTACAGCTTTCCCTCTTTCCCATCATTATTCCTGCATGTCCACATTGTCTATGCCGTCTTCCGAACGACACCTTTGATGGAGTAAGTGCCTCTATACTTTTTCTTAAACTGTTCACTCTGTTGAACGCTCACGCCAAGTTCTTCCCCTGATGTATTTCTATCCAAGGTCATGACTCGTCATTCCAGCAGCCTTTGCCAATTGCAAGGGTGAATTAAATGCCCCTCCTCTGTGCTTCAGAGTCTAGAGCAGTGGTTCTCGTACTCCAGCATGTATGGGAATCACCCGCAGTGCTTGTTAACACACATATTGCTGATTCAGTCTCTGACTTAGCAGGTCAGAGGTGGGGCTGACAGGGTTGACCGGGTCAGAGAGTCACCACCAAGGATTTGCCCCATACCTACTGAACCAGCTCAACTTCTGGGACACTTCTAAGCGCAAGTAAGACACCTGCCACACTTATGGGTAAGCATGCTACCAAGGAGCTGTCTACACGTAATGTCGTCCTGCATTAGCCACTCTTCTCAGAAGGGCTTGTGGCACTGGCAGGCACGTGGAGGCTCTTTCTGTTGAGAAATCAGCATTTCACATCTTGCAGCTAAGGTCGCTGCTAATCACATAAACAATTTTACTGACTTGGTCTTCAAAATTTTCAACTGACTCACTCTTAGGAAACAATTATCAAGGCTATTAGAGTTATGACATCTTAGAACCGAAATGAACTTGAACCTTCCATTTCCCAATCTAAGAAGCAGTACAGAATCAAATGGTGTCATTCTGCATATAATGATGAGTGGCAGCAGTGGAAAAGTAGGTTTAGGGGCGCCTGGGACGCTCAGTCAGTTAAGCACCTCCCTTCAGCTCAGGTCATGACCCCAGGACCCTGGGGTCGAGCCCCGCAGCAGGCTCCCTGCTCAGCAGGGGTTTGCTTCTCCCCCACCTTGTGCTCTCTTTCTCTCTTGCTCTCAAACAATCTTTTAAAAAAGGCATTTTAGAGTTATTTGCAAAACTATTACCTTTGCAAAGATAGAACAATCCTTTCAGTCAGCTTAAAAACATCTCTCTACAAAAAGAAATGATTCAAGATTTTCTTCCTCCATCATGGAATAAGTGTATCCAAGAACAGTCTGACAATTTACCTATTTGAAAGATAAATATGCAAGCAGGTTTCTTAACAAGGACCTCTTCTCTGGAGTGGTCTTTATGAGGGTCATAATGCAAGTTATGCTATAAAGCTGGATGCAAACAGCCACAGGAAGCCGCTTTATTTTAGTACCTAATTCTCTACTTTGAGACTCCCTGAAGATCATTTTACATCTCAGTTGAAGAAGTCACAGGAAAAAGTTACATTGCATGCCTTCAAAAGATTACTTTTGTGTGACCCTGGAGAAACATAGGAACACAAAGAAACTTCTATCTTCTTTCTGGCCCCTCCCCCATTTAACGATGCTCCTTTTTTGGTTGACATTTATTAAATTGGACGGTCTTTTTGAAACTGTCTTCAACATGTTTCAAATTATGTAGCCTGTTTAAGACATTACTTACTCCATTCACGTGGATAAATCTACTTCTTGTACATGATCTGTTCAGTATCTGGCGCCTAATGAATGTTAAACACCCTGGACTCTGCTTCTCCCATCGTGTCAAAGGAGGTGCCTGTCATCTGCCCTCTCAGACATGGATTAGAAAAGAGCCCCAACTGCTCTTCCCCAGCAGTTGTTTCTGCCAGAATGCTTTTGTTTGGCACCAGAGTCCCTAACTGGCAGCCATTCTGGACACCTGTAGTTCTCCTCACTTTAAAGGGTATGGGTCACGAACTTCCTGGGTCCCCTTCACACCCTAGGCGCACCCGAACTGGTAGACTTTTGGGAACTTACTACATTTATCAATGTCTTTATAAAAACAGTCCAGAATTATATACAGGTAGCAGGATATTTTTGTTTAGTTTTTTGGGTTTTGTTTTTGATTTTTCTGTACAGTGCCACACACAGATGTTTACTCAATGCTTTCTAATGATCAGAACCCACCTGGTAATTAATTTATAGTTTTTCAAACTATATTCATGCCAGCACAAATGATTTTAATGCTTTTTTTCATCTACTGGGATACTAACCCAGAATTCCCAACAGATTATCTTTTTCCTCTTTTTTTAAGATTTTATTTATTTATTCATGAGAGACACAGAGACAGAGGGGGGCAGAGCCACAGGCAGAGGGAGAAGCAGGCTCCATACAGGGAGCCTGAGGTGGGACTCGATCCTGGGTCTCCAGGATCACGCCCTGGGCTGAAGGTGATGCTAAACTGCTGAGCCACCCGGGCTGCCCCAGCTTATCTTTTTTAAATAAATTCTTCCCATCACATCCGTGCCCCACCTTCCTTTCCATGGTGGGATAGAACACAGCATCTTATTGCAATAATCAAGAGAGGAGGAGTGAAGAAAAAGTCTAATATCCCAGGGTAGGATACGTCCTTGGTTTCAACCCAGTTTCATCCTATGATTCTAATTATCAGGAGACTGATAATTAGTGGCAAGAACTTTAGCTTTTCACGTGTGATGAAAAAAGGAAATTTTCTCTTTCCTTTATGCACTGTTAAGGTATTTGTTGCCGGCAAACACTCATCTTTATATTGATAATTCAGAGTCTAAAATGATCTATATTTACTATGTTTTCTTTATAAATAAAATCCCTCATTTTCTTTCTCACATTAATTTCTCTTTAATCATAATTTCCCCCTCAAAATTCATCTATTTTCAATTGTAAGGACTCTTAAATTAAAAGCAGGATCTGGGATCCCTGGGTGGCGCAGTGGTTTGGCGCCTGCCTTTGGCCCAGGGCACGATCCTGGAGACCCGGGATCGAATCCCACGTCGGGCTCCCGGTGCATGGAGCCTGCTTCTCCCTCTGCCTGTGTTTCTGCCTCTCTCTCTTTCTCTCTGTGTGACTATCATAAATAAATAAAAATTTAAAAAAAATAAAAATAAAAAAAAATAAAAGCAGGATCTAGGGGAACCAGGGTGGCTCAATGGTTGAGCGTCTGCCTTTGGCTCAGGTTGTGATCATGGGCTCCTGAGATCAAGTCTTACATCAGGCTCCCTGCAGGGAACCTGCTTCTCCCTCTGCCTATGTCTCTTCCTCTTCTTTGTGTCTCTCATGAATAAATAAATAAAATCTTTAAAAAGAATCAGGATCTAGGGTTATCTCCCAGATAAGTAAAGAAAGATACCTTATGGAAAGTTATTAAAGAGATCTGACTATGTGATTTGAACATAATGGAGATAAAGCATTAAATGTTTCTACTAAATTATATCCTTGACAATCTGATGAATTAGAAACAAGGCAAGGCAAGGCAACAGGACATTAGGCCTTTACGAGTCATTTTCTAACACTTAGGGGCATTTTCTAACACTTAGGGGCATTGCTTACTACATCTCAAACAATATGCTTAATATTTTGATAATTAGTTTTTTAAGATTTTATTTATTTATTTGAGAGAGAGGGAAAGAGAGCATGTTCAGGGAGAGGGGCAGAGGAGAGGGAGAAGCAGACTCCCCACTGAGCTGGGAGTCCAATGTAGGGCTCAATCTCAGGACCTTGAGGTCATGACCTGAGCCAAAGGCAGATGCTTAACTGACTGAGCCACCCTGGTGCCCCTAATAATTATTATTTTATTTAATATCCACAATAACACTGAAATAGATCTAACTAATCCCAAGTTTCAGATACAAAACTAATGCTCAGAAATGTTGAGTGTATCTAAGGCTTCACAATAACCTTGCAAATAAGACGGATCACATAGGAATTAATTTCATAATAGTGATACTATTGACATGAAATATTCTAGAAGGTGAGTTACATGTATTATGCTAATGCATGTAGGAACCTGAAAATAGGTTATTTTTATAATTAAATTTCTTATCTTCCTCTCTCTGCCTTCATAAATGTAAGGTCATCCTCCAAGCACTCATTTACTGGAGTCAAAAGTTTGACTCTTGGTAACACAAAGGAGCCAGTTTTTCTAAGTATGAATTTCCCATTGATATCTGTGCATAAGAAAAGAAGAGCACTGTTAGCGTTTAAGGGATATTTTTGAAAAGAAAAAAAAAAAAAGATTATTCTTCACAGACCAGAGCATAGCAGACATAGTGTTTGAGACCATCATAAATTACCTCCTAGCAAGGAAGCACTTCCACCTTGTTCTTTCTGTGTTCTTTTTTTTTTTTTGTATAGTAAAAATATAAATGTAAGCCCTGCTGAGTCATTTCATAAAGTTCTCTCATACCCTAGTATTGACCACTGTAAAAATAATAGCGACTCCCAGCTGCTTTTTGTTGAGTATTTCTATGTGCCAGGTTTTTGTCTATTTAGCTGTTTGTGTAAGATGCTCTGCTTCTCAGAAAACTCTCATGAGGCAGGCATTATTAGCCACCCATTCTCAAAGCAATAATAATTAATGAGGTAACTGAAATGTGGAGAAATCCCCAGGAAGGGAGAAAGCTGAGATTTGAGCCCAAATTCAAAACCCATGATTTCCACTTTGCAATGGGAAATCTCAAAGTCTCCACCAGCTGACAGAACAGAAGACTTTCGTGCTATTATTTCACGTGCTTCAAGGCTTGAAAAGAAAAGAAAAACCTTGGCAATGTTATCAAGAGTGGATTAGTTAGAAGTCATGGCCATTGGTTTGTAAGTCTTCACTTAAGCAGTTAGCGGCTGGATGTGTGTGTTGTTGACACCAACTCAGATTTCATACACCCACCCTTACCATCCAGCACATTTTTTTCACACTCCTATTCACATTTTTTCCTCATTAGCCTAGAACTTCACACGTCACCTATTCATTTTCCTCCAATTGTTGATTATGCTTTACCTTTTTTCTCCTGTCATAAAATAGACTTTTCTGTAGGTAGGCATATATTCACATGTATTCACAAACGAGTGAACGTGAGTTTAGATTGTGTCCAAGAGGGTGTGACACGTTATTTTTGTTTTGCTTTGCTTGTTTTCAAAAGTAAAATGCTAGAAGGACACCTAGATGGCTCAGTCAGTTAAGGCACTGCCTTCAGCTTAGGTCATGATCTTGGAGTTCCCAGATCGAGCCCCATATCAGCGGGAAGTCTGCTTCTCCCTCTGGCCCTCCTCCCTCTCCTGCTCTCTGTCTCTCTCTCTCAAATAAATAAGTAAAATCTTTTTTTAAAAAAATAAAATGCCAGAATGGGTTGCCTTCCTTGTTATAGATGATGGAAAAAGACCTCTTTTATGCAGCCTTAAGGAGAGCACAAGTAGTGACTGAATGACGAAGAGGGAAGGAGAGAAATGGAGTAGTCAGCAGGAGTAAAGTTTTAATAGGGGAGACCTCAAGAATCTAAAGTAGAAAAAGAGCAAGAGTGGAATCAGATTTTTCTGTAAACCACAACAAGTGTTTGACACCACCATGCATATTCAGTATGATTGGACTCCTTTTTAAAAATTTCCTTCGGAGCTCGCTTCTGTCTTTTTATTGGAGAGACCATCTTCTCACTGATGGCTGATGCTTACACGTGCATTTTCTAGTGGGGAATCTTGCTGTTTCCATTGCTATTCTTTACACTACTTTCATTCTTCCCTTCAGGAAATCTACCATGATGCCTATACTAGTAGAAGAGCAATCACTCTCCCTCTCAACAGAGCTAGCATTCTTTCAGATTGTCCCTTCTGTGCTCCAAGTTCAGAACACTTTTTATTGATGTAGTATCTTTCAAATTCAACTGAAATGGAAAAATAGAATCACAATGAGATTTTACTATGTTGAAAAAAGGTAAACTTACAAATCTCATTGTAAACATTCTATGTAAAACTGTGAAAAGAACGTCAACTTCTGAATCACCCAAGTGACCCTGGATTTGAATCCCACCAGGGAAACCAGAAAAAGCCATTGAATCTTCCTGACCTCATTTTGTTCAAAGGTAAAATGATGGTAGCAACAACTCCCCCAGGCTCTAAGGATTCAAGATAAATTGCTGAATACTCTACCAGGCACAGATTACTGGCTTAATAGATAAAGACTATCATTATCGTATTACTTGAATCATACAGCAGTAGTATAAAGGGAAAAAAAAACAAGTTTTTATTTTTTTATTTTTCTCTCATTAGGCACCTAACTCTCCTCCTCAAAGTTCGATGGAATTAAGCCCTCTTACCCTACCCTTTATTGCATTTATGACCTTGCATTGGAATTTTGTGTTTACATGCTTGGCTCTCTTTTCTAGACTACAAACTTTTCAAGGACAAAGCACACGTTGTTAGCATAGCATTTCCGATGACTAATGCTGTGCTAGACATATTTTTGGTGGTTAATGTCAACTTGACAGTGTCACAGCGTATGCCGCCATTTGGCCGCCATCATTATCTGTGAGCGTGTTTCTGGATAACATTAATATCTGAATCCATAAACTGAATAAAGCAGATTGCCCTCCCTAATGTAGGTCTCATCTCATCAGTTGAAGACATGACCAGGATAAAAATGTTCACTAGAAGGGTCTCATCCTGTCTGACCATTTGAGCTGGGGCATTGGGCTTTATCAGCCTTCAGCCTTGACTGAAACATCAGCTCTACATGTGAGCCTGGAACTACACCATCAGCTCACGTGGTTCTCAGGCCTTCAGACTCAGATTGGAGCTACAGATTGGCTTTCCTGAGTCCCCAGCTTGTGAACTGCATATCCTGGGACTTCTTAGCCTCCCTAATTGTGTGAGCCAATTGCTTCTGATAAATTTATTTATATATAATCACACAT
This sequence comes from Canis aureus, assembly GCF_053574225.1. NCBI lineage: Eukaryota > Metazoa > Chordata > Mammalia > Carnivora > Canidae > Canis > Canis aureus. The sequence continues at coordinate 61,633,086 of NC_135611.1, read as the reverse complement.
AACCTATTGGTTTTGTTTCTCTGGAGAAAACATAGTATACCGCTTAATTAATATTTGGTGAACTGACCTGATCGCTCAGAATGGAAAATTCTTATAACAACACCAGTTTTTCCTTGACCCTATTACCTTTTGAAAAACAGAAGATTTTTGACATTTCAAATGTCCCCAAATAAAAGTCCCAGATCCTATTGTTGAGCACTTAAAATGAGCAAAATCTGTCCCTAGCTTATGAATTCTCTGAGGGACAACTTTTTTGATGGATTTTAAACGTTCACCTCAGAAGAACAGGTTTAGAGTTTCAAATTGAATTCCAGTCTTTGATGCTGAAATCAATTTCTGATGGAGAAGTGCAGCTCTGGTTTTGACTGGAGGAAGCAAAAATATCAAAATGGCTTTTTTGACATTAAACAGCTGTTTTTTAAAATTCCATGATTTCATTGTAAGTGAATAAGACACATGTGGATTAAATTTCCTTAAAATATACAAGGTTTGAAAAATTAAGGGAACCTGGTTTGGGTTTGATTGACTGAAAAGCATTTGCAACCCAACGCTTATCTCCTCCTTCCATGTCTCTGCCTGAGAGTTTTCTTCTTGCAAACTGCTTTGAATTCAACATATAGAAGAGTGATCTAAGGAATTTGAAAGATGTTGAAAATCAGCCCTGGGAGTTGTTTCTGGAATTTAATGAACCCAAACCAGTCACTATGCACAACTCCTGAAAGTCTCCTTCTGAGAACCTCATTCCACCAGAAAAATATTAAGCTATTTTCAAATTATGTTAAAATTGCATTTTAAACATTATATCATTGCAGTTTGGATCTTTATTCCTAATCTAATATTATTTCTAGACTTATGAATTATTTCCTTTATTTTTGAGGGTAGTTATTTCACAGTTAAAAAGAAATTTAGCAGTTTTCTTTCAAGCATAAGATATTTTCTAAGAGACAAAAACACAGTTGTTAAGTTTCAGATAAAGTTGTGAATGAGCATTCAAATGGCCTACTCCGAAATACTTACATTAGTGAGAGAATTGTAAACTCTGGTTTTCAAAACAAACGGTTCACTTGGTCTCCAGTTCCGAGCCAAGATTCACCCTGCAAGCATAGTGCACACTTTTTCTCGTTGCTATTTACATTTTTTAATTGGATGTCTCTATAAGACTGTAATTGTTAAATAAGCAGGGGGTGCTGGGGGATGTCCATTGCATTCCTTTTAAAGGCTCAGAAACTAGTAAAAGCAAAGATTTTGCTTCACTGCTGATGAAGTGAGCAATGAGTTGGTGAAAGGTCACATGGGGTAAATGGTATATCTAGAGGGTCCCGGGGTACACATGTCCATGCAAGCTCACCCACCAGACCACTGTGGTCTTCTCTCTGCCCAGACATCCTGTGGTTTGGTGAATCAATAATTGAGTTCCCAAAGCTTCTTCTCTAAAAAAGTAGTATAAGCCTTAATAAAGTTCTATTGACTTTCTTGTATAGAGAGTGAGACAGAAAAAGAGAATAAATGAAAGAATCCATTGTTAGATTTATTATGGCATTGCCATCAACAACAAACAATTATGAAATACCTGCTATGTATAAGGCAGTACACTGACCCCTTTGGAGGCAGAGTATAAGATATAAGCCATACCTGTACAGAATTTACAATTTAGTTTAGGAGATGGTAATATGTAGTCTTTCTATTGACACACACACACACACACAAATATACGTGGGTATATAAAAACACATACATATTAAAAACTCGACAAATTAAGGCAGCCTGTAAGAAACATCCGGAAGGTGGTACAATGACAACCATTCCAGAATTTTAGAGAGAAATAGGTCTGTGTATGATTTTCTGGTTTGTTTTTGTTTTTGTTTTTCAGAGTGGATACAGAAGAGATATAGAAGATGTGAGGAGGAAGAAGGAAAGGAAGAATTTCCCCAGGAGCATATGTTTTTACTGATGTCCATGTTGTGGGTGATTGGAGTTTGAACCACAGTGGTGACTATAAGCATCAGCATAGAAAGACACGAATTTTGGAGACATTTGGGAAGTCGGAGGCTGCAGTTCTTAGCCTTTTATTATTCTTCCCTAAAGAGCTTTCTCTGACTATACCCATCTATAGGAATGCTTCTTAAGGGGCAAGGACTAGATTTACATTTTTTCCCAATCCACCTTGTACTAATACTTTTGTAAAAAGCAATAAAAATAAATTAGTAGAAAAATGAAATAGAAAATAAACACTCTCAAAATAAAGTCTTAGTATTTTATTATGAAATCCACCAAACATAAGATTACATTTTAGTTAACTTCGTAAGAACCAATCTAATGTAGAAAAATAACAAAATAAAATTAAAACTGTAAATGTTCATTAAAGATGTACAGATAGTCAATATATACAGAAAATTGCTACTATACTCATAATTTTTTATAGACTTACAATTATGACTACAAAGAATTATTAGTGAAATAGTGACTCCCCACAATAAAAGCCTATTTGCATACTTTAAAAATAGTATGTATCAATATCTAAAGTTTTTAACATGGCGATTGAGGTTGTTTATTGCTCATTAATTTATTTAATCTAGGTTGAATTGATGACAGTTCAACTTGCAGAAGATAATAGATAAATTTAAACCTCTTCTATATTTTGTTTTAGTTATATTCACAGTAGAGACAACATCTCAGAGATATGCTGACAGGAATGAAAATAGCCATTTAGCACGTGCAAAAAAACTCCATATTTAATTAATCCAAAATGAAACAAAGAGTATTGTAGTTTTAAAATTCATAATTATTCCTTCATCAGTAACCAGTTCCAATCATTGATCCTATAAAGTTCAATTTAAAATACCTTTCAATGAAAGAAATGACTTCTGGATTTTATACACATTTGAGTTGCAGTTGAAAAACTTGCCTTAAAATATCACAAGCTATAACTTGGTTTTATTGTACATAGGACTTCCACAGACCTCACACTACTTATGACATGAGTGTGATGGTCTCTGTTTAAATAATCACTACTCAATCCATGTGATTATTGCAGCCATGTCAGGTTGCTATAAAAGTTTCTACACATTCTGAATGTCTGTACTTCTTGTCACAGACAGGGAGTGGGCAATTCTACTATTTTACTACAAATCTACAATTTTACTATTCTACAGGTCACAGTGCAAGTAGCCCTGATAGAGAGTGCCCTCATCCGCAGCTCCAGTTCTCTATTTCAGCTTCCTATGTATTTCCTGCATGATCCTTACCATCATTTACCTTGTGATAATTATTTGTTTGTTTGCTTTTTTTCACATCAGTTTTCTCCATTAAAATGTACCTCCATTAGAGCAAGGACAATCTCTATCTTGTCACAATTGTGCTGACAACACTTTGTATAGCACAGGAGGGGATACATGAATATTTATTAAATGAGCTCATTAAGAATCAGTTTAAAGGCAACAAAGGATGATGATGGTGTGAGAGAAAGGGCAAAGGAAGGAAACTGACATTTATGCAGCCTTTATCATGTTCTAAGCCTTACACAGGGCACATTACTTCTTTCATTTCATTCCACCCTCACGCTAAACCTGTGAAACAGATGTTATCATTCTTGCTTTAAAAAGAAGGGGATTGAGGTTCAGAGAGGTTAGGAAACTTGCACAGGGTCACATAGCTAGTAAATGATAGAGGTGGGATTTGAAGAATTTGGCTCCAACACTGACAGGATTTGTTGAGTGATTACATGTGTGCAAGAGTCTGGGAAAGGAGGTAACTGATCATACACTAACACAAAGGAATACAAGCATAAAGGAGAAACATTCTGGGATTGGAGAAGTAAATACAAATTCAGTTTAGGCAAGTTGTGTTTTTTTTTTTTTTTAATTTTATTTATTTATTCATCATAGTCACAGACTGAGAGAGAGAGAGAGGCAGAGACACAGGCAGAGGGAGAAGCAGGCTCCATGCAGGGAGCCCGACGTGGGATTCGATCCCGGGTCTCCAGGATCGTGCCCTGGGCCAAAGGCAGGCACCAAACCGCTGCGCCACCCAGGGATCCCGGCAAGTTGTGTTTTTGATGTAATTATTTGCATATGAGCCTAGGATTGACATGAAGATAGAGACCTGAGACTGGGGTTGCTGTGATATCCATAATTGACTGTGAAACACTTCCACAGGTACAGTGTGATACTCTATGTAGGGTACTTAGGCCACACTATAGGCCAGGTTCTGCTGAATAATCCAAGAGAAACAGCTGATCCTCTACTCAAGAACTCTAACACACTAAGAGAAATAAGCCAGAGAAAGACAGTGTATGATCTCACTTAGATGTCAAAACTAAAAAAGTCAAACTCATAGAAACAGAGAGTAGCACTGTGGTTGTCAGGATTTGGGGAGTGGGGGCAATGGGGAGATATTGATCAGATAGGGCTTTCACCTATAAGTGGAATAAGTTCTGAGGATCCAATATACAGCATGGTAACTATAGTTGCTAACACTGTATTGTCTACTCGAAAGTGTTAAGAGAATAGATCTTAAGTGTTCTCACCACATACACACAAGATAACAACTATTATAACTACGTAAGATAATGGATGTGTTCATTAACTTGATTGCAGTAATCATTTGATGACGTATATGAAATTAACATCTTGTACCATTTAAATATATGCAATTTTATTTATCAACTATAGCTCAATAAAGCCGGGGTTGGGGGTAGAACTCCATACTCCGGAGGCCTTTCCTATGAGAACACTCACTTCAGCCATCTGGATCTCTATCAAAACCAATGCTTTCCTTTCTCACAGAGCAATTGTCAGAAATGAGTTTGTATTGGTGAAATGAATGACTTTTAAATTTTTTCAATGAAAAGTGTTTTCAGTGAAAGTATTAATAATATGTGGATCAGATAAAATATTTTAGAAGTACATCTTACCCAGCCTGATGCATGCAGAAACAGAGAATTAGAAACCAGAAAAGCCAGTAGGTGAATGCCATAGGTGATGCCATAGGTGAATGTCAGCGATGCCATAGGTGAATGTCAGCGATGAACTCGGGAGGACTCAGATTATCAGACGCTGATAATAAAGGAGAATAGAATCTTGACATCCCCTCAGGTTTGCAGAACAGATTACACACAATTATTTCTTCAGTGATTACTTTCTGGTAAATACTTAGATAATAAATGTTTTATATATGTAGCAGAATGTGCTCTGAGACTTGTTTTCATTATGATCAGGTAATGATAGTGGAATAGAACTAGCTCTCACCCTCCCTAATTTTTTTTTTTCTGTGGCTACTGTTATCTACCAAAAAAAGAACCTAAAAGTTGTGTTCAGGTCAGCCTGCAATAAGAGTTGTCCATGTACAGTTGGTAGTTCAGATCATCCAGGAGGAGTACGAAAAATGAGAAGACCACAAGATAGATACCTGATGATTTTCAGTATTTAGAAATGCCAGAAAAAGGAAAGTCCATAAAGAGATTGAAAAGTAACCAAAGTAAAGGGAGGAGAAGAGCCAAAACTAAGTTGTCATCTAAACCAGAAGATTTAAAAGTTTTCAGGAAAGAGTGTTGAGCAGTTTCAAAGACTTTTAAAACATCTAATAACATCCTACCTGGGAAAAAAAGTGCTGATTTTAACTATTAGTACTTTACTGATGACCTCAGTGGGAGCTGAACAAAGGTAAGAGCAGATGTGAGGACTGAAGTCAAATTTCAGTACACTGAGTGGTGAATGGGCAGTAAGGAAGTAGAAACAATAACGTAACTTGAGAAGTTTGGCTATGAAATGAAGAAGAAGGAGTCAAGTGGATGGAGTATGCAAAATAGAAGTGGCTCTTACTTGTATTTTTCTTTTCAGATTAGAGAATCTTGGATACAAGTAGAAGATGCATTTAAATGAGCTGCTGATATATGGAGCAGGAACAAAAAAACAGAAGATTGACCAAGAGGACAAGGTGGGGGAATCAAATGAAAATACGAATGGAGTTGTAGGTAAGATTGGGCTGGGTGAAGTTCTTTCTGATTTCAGTTTCACTATGAGGAGGCAAGGAGAGGTATGTGTGTAATTTGGCAGAGCTGCAAGAAGTTTGCTGTGGCAAAATACAGAGACGGAAGGAGGAAGCCTAAGGATAGTAATAATGATTCGGGGAGTTGGATGGGAGAAAGCATTTCTTTGGAAGGTTGGATTTCTTACTACTTTGCTTAGATTTATCACCCTATTTCTGCCTTTAAAAAGAATTTAGAGAGGGACACTAAGTGGTTGAGTGGGTTAAGCATCAGACTCTTGGCTTCAGCTCAGGTCATGATCTCATGGGTTGTGAGATCCAGCCCTGCTTCGGACTCTGCACTCAGTGGGGAATCTGCTTGAGTCTCTCCCTCTACTCCTTCCCATGCATGCACATGGGCACTCTCTCTCTCTCTCTCTCTAGTAAATAAATTAATCTTTTAGAAAATTTTAAAGAAGAATTAAGAGAGACCACAATCGAGTACTAGCTATTAATAAGGATCTCCGAGAGACAACTCCTAAGAATACGTGTAAAGCCTAGAATGCCTTCCCTTGGCTTTCCCAGGCAGCAAGTCCCAACTAAAGACAATTTATTAATGGGTTGCTTACTTGCACCTTTCCAAAAGTGATGGAAAGGTCAATAATTATGAGCTCAATGGTGAGAGCTATAGAAACCCTACTAAATAATAAATGCTTGTGTCCTGCCATAATGATAAAACTGTAAAATTTCGGTAAAGTTAAAGCACAGATAAACTTTGTCTTTAAATCAGCCAAAAAGCTGTTTCTGTATACTGTATAGAATCGTTAAACTCTTACTATCTTTGCCCTGAAGGGAATTCAGGAATAACCAGATCAGACCTCTCTTTATGTTTTGTTTTTTATTATCATAAAATGAAGTGCTCCTTCAAAAAAAAAAAAAAAAAAAAGACTTACATAACTTACATGTGTGCTATGCTTGGAATATTTGAAGGCCATTCTACAATTTTCTTAATGTCTATGGTCTAAAACAGGATTTTGTGTTTGGGACATATGCGGAGTATATACAGAATATTCGGTAAATGATTTGAATGTATTCTTTATAGTTACTCCAGCGGCACTAAGATCTTGCAAACTTTTCTCTCTCCACAGAGAGAGGCACTGCGTCCATAGCTGTTAGTGAGCATCCTGTTTACAGCTGATATCCTTACAGACCTGAAGGCATTGTACTTCCCACATCACAGCAGCAGACGTGTGCATGCACTAACATCCTGTGTGGAAAGCATTTGAGTTTCTAACATCACAACACTGTGTTCTATGAATAATTGGGAGAATTCCTTCACAGGAGCTCAAACAATTGGCCATCACACCTTTTTGAAGTCCTGGTTTTCAAAGGCTTTCCCAATCAAGGCACAATAGAGGCTAGAATTTTCACACAATCATTTAATGCTACGATGTGGACAAGCACAATAGCTGTTTTGTGGCAAATTAACATCCGCACCATGTAAGAGCCTTTGGTGGAGATCTGAAGGGAATGGAAAAAGAAGGAGAGGCAGTGATCTAACTTTACCGCTCCTCATTTTTTTCCAAACCTAGTGGTAGAAATCCCTACGTTCTTGTAGCAGGAGAACAAGAGTAAAGGAGATGCATATGAATGTCTTTGAAATTGTTTTTCTAGGGTTTCCCCAGGTGGCTCAGTCAGTTGAGGGCCTGCCTTCGGCTCAGGTCATGATCCCAGGGTCCTGGGATCGAGCCCTACGTCAGGCTCCCTGCTCAGTGACAAGTCTGCTTCTCCCTCTCCCTCTGTGATCTCTCTCACTCTCTCTCAAATAAATAAATAAAATAAAAATCTTAAAAAAAAAAAAAGAAGAAGAAGAGGGATGCCTGGGTTGCTCAGTGGTTGGGCATCAACCTTTGGCTCAGGTTGTGACCCAGGGTCCTGGGCTAGAGTCCCACATCGGGCTCCTTGCAGTGACCCTGCTTCTCCCTCTGCTTGTATCTCTGCCTCTGTGTGTGTGTGTGTCTCTCAATAATAAATAAATAAATAAATAAATAAATAAATAAATAAATAATATTTTTTTAAAAAGAAAATGTTTTTCTAGTACAAATTTCAGAAATATCACCAACTGCTACCTCACTAGATACACAAACTTTCTCAGATTCTTTAAACTGACTTAAATGGGGACACCTAGGTGGCTCAGCAGTTAAGAGTCTGCCTTCAGCCCAGGATATGATCCTGGGATCCCAGGATCAAGTCCCCCATCAGGCTTCCTGCATGGACCTGCTTCTCCCTCTGCCTAGTCTCTGCCTCTCCTCTCTCTCTCTCTCTCTCTCTCTCTGTGCCTCTCATAAATAAACGAATAAAATCTTTAAAAAAAATCTTTACTCAAAAAAAAAATAAAATAAAAATAAAAATAAACTGACTTAAATGGAAGAATCAGTTATTCCCAAAGCATACTTTTGGCACACAAATAAAGCAACGAATTCCTTCAGTCAATTGCCACCTCACTAGAAAAAAGTTGGGGCTCCATTAGCCTGGAGACAAGGTGAGGTTCTGACTCAGATGAAAAGTATTACTGAATATCTTTCCCTAGCCTGTTCAAAGCTCAGTTGTAATGCCTTTCCGCCCAGCACTGGTCCTCGAGAAAAGAAACCAGGGACCTGCCTTGAGAGGAAATAAGTCATCGTTACGCTATCTAAAATTAAAGTACCTATTCCTGCTTTACAGTTTATCAGATGTTTGGTCCGGATGCTGATTGTTTTAAAAGTCTGTCTAAACATAGTATATTTCCTAAAGGAATGTTAGCAAACTAAACACTTACTTCTAGTGACAACATCCTAAATTTTATTAACATAACCAAGATAAATGAGTAAACAGACACAGTGCTAGTAAGTATGTGTATTTCCCAGGAAAGCTAAACTCCTGACACAATATGATTTATGCTTTTTACTGTAAATTATTAATTATCAGCCTTAACAAAGATTTACCTAGTGCTAAATTCTTAGAAGTGAGAAACACCAACCTTCCCATTGTGAATGTGAAGTCATTAACTGCCTTTGTTCCTAGTTCCTGATAAAGTTATTTATGTAGCAGTAAACAAAAGCCAATGAATTTGATAGAACAAACAAATATCAGAACTCTATTCCCTATCACATCTTACACATATTTGCGGTTTGGGTTTTTTTAGCGAAAAACAACTTTTAGTGATGGAAACTTGTGTAAGCCACGATGTTTATTTTCTCAAGGTTGTTTTTTTGCTGTAAATTGAAAAGGAATCCACTTTTCTGGATTGAAGTTTTTGCCGTTGGGGATTACAACAGCTTTGCTTAATTTTTCCCCCTTTATTTTTAAGTTCACCACACTTTCAACCTCTTCCTGAATGAAGAATAATTATTTGGCTGAAATTCATTTTCAGCACATGACTAAAAAAAAATCTTTTGAAGAAGCTCAAAATAACACAGGAAATACTGAAGGGTTAATGGCTCTGACTCCTCCCTAGTTAGACCTACAAAAAAATTAAATAGATCAATGTGTGTGGTGTGGTAAGAGCTCTTAAGACATTTTCAATGAAATAAAAAGTAGTCTATCCAGCAGGTAAACACACCATTCTGGAGTGTATTTGGGGAAACTGGGGAAGAATTATAATAACGTAGATCAGCAAAGCACCATTTAGTACTTTGGAGTTGTCTTAAGGAACTGAGTTTCTCAAAGCACAGTTGTGTAATACCGCTGAGTCACTTAGGAAATTATGAGCCTGAGTCCTGTAAGATGCCACCGGGTCCAACAAATATTATGCTTTTCTTCTTCCATCTCTTTCAACACATCTGCATAGTCTTCTTGGTCTGAAGGTCATCCAGCTGCCATGTGAGTAACCATAGCTATCTTTCCTGTAACTGATTTTAGTTTTCCGCTTTTCACTTAATTAATAATCCATGCAGAATTTTGGTCTTTTGTTTATTCTATGATCTGATGAGGCAACAATCACACAACTTACAATTGAAGAGAGTTGCCTTTCATTCAATTAGCCTGGCTTCTAACATAAGCTACAAGTAGCGAAGAGTCACTGTAGTCAAAGACTCTTTTTCCTAGAAGGGTACTAAAGCATTTATGATATGACCTTCCAAGTGTTATTATAGTTGACAAGAGCCATATAAATGGCATTATATACAAAAGCCAGAAGTTTTTCAGATATTTAAAAATAATTAGGACTAATGTTCTAATGTAAGAAAAAGAGCCCAAAATATTAGGCCAAAAAAAAAAAAAAAAGGGTGTAAAATATCCATAGAAATGTTAATATATAACCCTTAAAACCCTAGGAAAATGCATGTGAGTAGTAGGCTATGTCTGAATAGTCTTTTTTTAAAATAACTAGATTTTAGGTTAAAAAAAAAACCTCAAGAAGATCAGTTCTTAATATTCCTATTTACTTTGATTTATTGATAATATTGGTATTTGATACTGGTTCCTAAAGCCTTCATCTAGCCTTCAGAAATATTGTGTTAATAGGCAAAAGGTAGAGTCTGACACATGACATTAGGTCATCCACTCAGCAACCAATTATTACATACTTGTTGCATACACTGCCTTGGAAATTTGGTACGGAAGAAATAAAAGAAACACTGTTCTTAGAGGAATTTTTTTTAAAGATGTTTTTATTTATTTATTTGAGAGAGAGCAAGGGGAAGGAGCAGAGGGAGAGGGAGAGAGAGAGAATTTCAAGCATTCTCATCCCAGATGAGCAAAATGCCCAACAACTCAGGGCTTAATCTCACAACCCTGAGATCATGACCCAAACTGAAATCAAGAGTAGGATACTTAAATAGCTGAGTCACCCGGATGCCCCTCTCTTAGAAGAATTTTTAAATTCTTCGGCATAAAAAAAAATGAGTAACTTTCATTGCCTTTTCCTCCTCTGACCATTTCCTAAATTCTGCTCACACTTTCTTCTCTTTTGCTTATAATCTTCCATGGACATCAGTAACCTTTCCCACAAATTCCAGGGCCCACTCTCCAACTTAACACCCATTAGGTAATGTGTCCAACATCTCTATTTTTTTTTATCCCAAACTCTTGCTTAAGCTTCAGAGTTGTGTTTTTCTTTGCCTTCTGGATAGATCCATGTATGTGTCCCACAAGATCTTTAAAAATTGCAAGTTGATGTATATTCTCTATGTCCTCTGACTTGTTTCTCCTACTTTCCCTAGGTCTTAGTAGCTCACAAAATCAGGAATCCTTCACACTCATATCTCATCACTAAGATCATCTAGAGATTGAGCTGAGCTTCTTGAAGGGAGAAGATTTTATCATTTACCCTTTTATCTCAAGTCCCAAACATGGTAACAGGAAAATGGTTGCAACTTCATTAAATATTTGTACAGTTTAATTGAAAGGAAGGACACTGCATCAATTATAGTTTTGAGAGTTGAAGTGACATAGAATTAAAGCACAATCAGGGAGGAAATAATTCAGGAAAGACAAGAAATGCTAATGTGTTTGAAAAGTTGAGTTTGGATCCAAGTCTTAAAGGAAATGGTGTCAACTGACATGGAGGAAATCTCTGTTCCACAGATACAGATAATCTTTTCTGACTTTGTGTAGTTATCTCACAAATAAAAGATTTTGATCATAAAAGAGAACCTGAAAGATAAAGAAGTCTCAATTTCTGTCACCACTATTGAAAAGTTATTCAATATGATGCCACAAAGATAAAGAAATAGGGGCCCCTGGTTGGCTTAGTGGTTGAGCTTCTGCCTTTGACTCAGGTCATGATCCTGGGGTCCGGGGATCAAGTTCTGTGTCGAGCTCCTTGCATGGAGCCTGTTTCTCTCTCTGCCTATGTCTCTGCCTCTCTTTGTGTCTCTCATGAATGAATTAATAAAATTTTTAAAAAAAGAAAAAAGAGAAAATAATGAACATCCTCATGGAGGAGAGGTGGCAACATTTTCAGAATATTTTGTACCAGACATACATAGAGCATAATCTCAAATTAAAATATATGATTAATTTTGGTTTTGTTTCCTTAACTGAGTTCTTTATGATATATATAACGTTTACTTTCTTATATATATATAAGTTTACTTTCTTTTGGTATTGTAGATTTTGCCGTGAACTGAGAGGATCTAGCTGTGGTCCTGTCTGCAGAAAGCTGGAAAAATCTGTTATCACCGTCCTGAGTCTTGTTTACTTTTTCTTTAAAATACAAAAGTTAAATTAAGATGTGTAGTTTATAAACTATGCTAGTAATAAAACCATTTTTACACTTTAATTTTTTATGGTTCATACTGTCAAGATTCAAAACACAAAGACAGAAGTGAAAAGTCCTGTCAATAATCCATTACCCAGACTGATGACACTAAGCCTCCTGCTTCTTGTGTATCTTTTCTGGGATATTTTAGGTATAATTATGAAATGTATTTACAAAATATATATGGATATATGTTACACGAAACAAATAGAAAATATACTTATATTTTCTTTTTTTTAAGATTTTATTTATTTATTCATGAGAGATACAGAGAGAGAGGCAGAGACACAAGCAGAGAGAGAGGCAGAGGGAGAAGCAGGCTCCATGCTGGGAACCTGACATGGGACTCGATCCTGGGTCTCCAGGATCACTCCCTGGTCCAAAGCCAGGCGCCAAACTGATGAGCCACCCAGGTGTCCCTATATTTTCTTTTTTTTTTTTTTTTTATCAAAATGGGGCATATATTATTCATTTCATCTGAGCCCTGAATTTTACACTTAATCGTGTATCTTGGAAATCCTATAAGTATATAGATTACCCATCTTCTTTCACAGCTGCATGATAGTCCATTGTATGAATGTATAATCATTTATTTGACCACTCCCTATTAGACGACATTTAGGTTGTTTCAATCTTTTACAATTACAGAAAATACTTCAATGAATAAATTTGTATATAAATCATTTACACAGTGTATTTGTAAAATACAGTCCCAGAAGTAGAAATGCTGGATCAAAGAATATGTGCATTTGTAATTTTTATAGATCTTGCCAAATGGAACCCCTGAAAATTTACATTCTCATTGACAATGTGTTAAAAAAAGTATGAGAGCTAATGTTTCTCCACCTTTATGCCCACAGAGTATATCACGAAAGATTTTATATTTAACATTTGATAAATAAAACATGAGATCTTAGTGTCATTTTAATTTTCATTCCACTTATAATAAACAAGTCTTTACATAAACACATATTAAACATTTTTTTATAAAGATTTTATTTATTTGAGAGAGAGCATGAGGGAGAAAGAGAGATCACAGCAGGGGGGAAGGGTAGAGGGAGAAACGGACTCTCCACTGAAATCCCTACTTGGGACTCAATCCTGGGACCATGGGATCATGACCTGAGCTGAAGGCAGATGCTTAACTGAGCCACCCAGGCACCCCATTTTGAACATTTTGTTGTTTTCTGTAAACCTTGTGTTCCTATCCTATGACTATACTTCTGTCAGGATATTGTTGACTTTTCAATTATTTTAGGTACTATTATATATATATATCTCTATACTGTCTTGGCTTTGGTTTGTCATCTTCTGATGGCAGTAGTTCTTGTCAGTTACTAAATATATATATATATATATATATATATATATATATATATATAGAGAGAGAGAGAGAGAGAGAGAGACACTAAATATATATATATATACATATATATATATATATATATTTAGTAACTGTATATAGCAACTATATATAGCAAGCAAATACCAGGCAACTCCGTGGAAGTATTCTCTGTTCCTATTCTCCCCAGAGGGAGCACACAAAGTGGGTGCCAACTATTCTCCAAAATGCTGGGATTGCTGCCACCAGCCATAGACCAAGAGTCTTCCCCATCATTATTTAAGCAGACATGAACTACTGCCATCAGAAGATGACAAACCATAGCCAAGACAGTATAGACAGCATACTAGTTATTACAGAAGTTTCGGCCAACTGGTTTTGTAGGCTTATTGCTGGTTAGGTCACTTCATTAATCTCATAGTAATATATATTAATCCCACATGTTAAATAACTGAATTTTGATATATCACTTGTTTTATGGTGGGATCTTATTGTAGCATGTTATGATTTTTTTTTAACATTTCAAGCTATGAAACATCAGTAATTCATTTTAATGTAAAGAATGAAGTCTGCATAAATTTCCAGTGTCACTTAAACTTCAAAAATAGTGTTTCCATTCTGATACAAAATGTCACTTTTATGGCATACTATGTACTATATGTGATGTAAAAAAATGATAGATTTTTTTTTCTAGATTTGCTGTTCTCTTCATTGAAATGTCTAGTAAAGGGATTGTTATATTATTTTAGTTCTTATACTTTTATAACATGTTCTTGTAGAATTATTAACCCCCACCACTTCACTTTTCTCTTACTGTTTTCTGACTATTCTTACATATTTTCAGTGAACTTGAGAATCATCTTGCCTACTTTCAGCTATTTTTTTATTTGAATAACACTAAATTTATGGATTATACCTTAGTGAGAAGTGACATGTTTGATGTTAAGTTTTATTATCTAAGTATGAGATACGGTTTTCCTATTTTTTCATGTCTTTTTGGAGGGCATCCCTCAATATTGATTTAAAGTTTTCTTTGTATTGATCTTGTACCTATCACTTAAAGTTTATTCTAAGTATTTAATTGTTTTGATGGCATGGAGATAGAGTCTTCCTCAAATATTTTCTGATTGTTGCCTGAATGACAGTGACTGATTTTGTTCCAGAAAAATTAGTGAGTTGCCTTACTGTTTTTAAATTTGGAGTTTATTTGGTTTTATTTTTTTTTAAGATTATTTATTTATTTATTCATGAGAGACACAGAGAGAGACGCAGAGACATAGGCAGAAGGAGAAGCAGTCTCCCTGCAGGGAGCCTGATGCAGGATTCCATCCGGACCCCAGGATCACAACCTGAGCCAAAGGCAGACGTTCAACCACTGAGCCACCCAGGCATCCGTTTGTTTTTATTTTTAACAATTTTCTTGGGTTGTCCAGCTAGACAATCAAAATATCTACAAATATTGGTAACTTTATCTCTTCCTTTCTAATATTTGTAAGTCTAATTTCTTCCTTTTATCTTCTCATGAGATTAGGCATCCAGTTGAATATTAAATGTTAAAAACTACAGTGGTCATTCCTGACTGTAATGCAACTTCTTCTAGTGTTTCACCCCTTTTTTTTTTTTTTAATTTATTCATGAGAGACACAGAGCATGAGAGAGAGAGGCAGAGACAGGCAGAGGGAGAAGCAGGCTCCATGCAGGGAGCCCGACGTGGGACTCAATCCCGGGGTCTCCAGGATCACAACCTGGACTGAAGGCAGGGGCTACACTGCTGAGCCACCCGGGCTGCCCTAGTGTTTCACCTTTAAGCCTAATCCTAGCACTGGTGTTGAAACATATATTTTATTATATCACAAAAGCATCTATCCCTATTTTAAACTTTTATCAAGAATTGAATTTGTAAATTACAAAATATTTTTTAATTTTGTTTGAAACTATTGAAAATGTTTCTAACTCTTCTACAATCCGTTTTAGTAAATTACATTTTCCCCCAGAATTATCCCTTTAAATTTAGATTTCCATGTTTGTGTTTTTTCACATGGAATTGAGAAATAAAGTAATCTCATAGAATTCCTTTCATTTCCTTTTTTATTTGTGATCATTCCTACATACTTATTTGCAGCTTAAGCATACCCCTTCTTGATTGAATTAGATACAAGTATATTGTTACCTTGTTCTTGTTTTTCTCCCAAAGAACTAGTCAATTGATTTATCAGTTCTACCATTTTCTGATTTCCAATCACAAATCAACCCTTCTCTTCTTACTTGCTTTTTACACTAACTTCTTCCTTATGCTTTCCATGGATTTAATTTTCTACTTTCCTTAGCCTATAATGTCCCTTTGTCTCTGATAAAATTCTACTCATACTTCTCTAGCTAGGCTCAGATCATTCCTTCTCTAACCCTTTCATCAGAAGTAGTCATGCCTCATCTTTCTTACATGGCATCTGTACACATTTAATTTGTCATATCTTTTATATTTTATCTTAATTTTGTCTATAGCTACTTGAGGCCAGGGACTATATCTTAGTTCTCTAATACACTGCTTATAATGTAATAGACGTCAAGTAATGTTCAATAATAAATTCATAATACAGTGATTCAGTGGGCTTGCATGATGCTTACCTTTCTTATCCATCATCTTCAGCCACGTGTAGAATCTTTATTTGTTTAGCTTAAAATTCAGTGAAATGTATCAAAGCCAACAGATAGTGAAAATAATTGTTCACAGAGAAGTTCTTCAGGTTATGGATCAGTGACTTCCCAATGGATCTTCATACTTTTGGGGAAAAAATGGAACTAAATGTGTTCAATTTTATAAGGAAAGATGTCAAACCATGCACCTGCTTATTCAAAGTGGACTGAATGTTATCAGACTATTTCTCAACAAATGAAGTACTTAGAATTATGAACTTTCTTTGCACTAATCTTCTTCAAAGATCTTTTTATATATAAGGTAATCCTTAGCCATAAGTGAAACAGAATCACCTTACCACACGCAAACACACACACACATACACACAGAGTCTGATTTTAGATGTATCATAAAAATTTCTCTTTCCTTAGAATAACATTTTCATTCAGCTCATTGAAACCTCAAAACCTGATTTGAAATATGTTCCTTTGCCTAAAGATTACTTTCTTCTCTCAAAGTGGAAAGCTTTTAGAAGATAACACATATTATCAAATAATCGACAAAGTTATAGGTCATCTATTTTATGCAAATGCTTTAAAGATTAAATTTGTTGAACTCTACCCATGGAGTATGCCACTGTCTGGGTCTTAAGCAATGAAAATGAGCAGCATATTCAGTGAAAGGCATTGAGAAAAGACTGGAAACATGAACTTTTTTTACCCTACATATTTGCTCATAGTCATCATCTTTATAGCCCCATGTGCCACATGCCCTGTATTAATGTATGTTTAAGATTATGTTGTTAAAAGGTCAAAAACCAATATGGCATCTACTTATTCAAGTTAACAAATATTAAATGCCTACTGTGTGCCGAGTACTTTTTTAGGTGTGTGGGAGATAGCAATGAATGAAACAGATAAAAATTGCTTTCATATTGGAGCTTAGATACTACTGGGAAAAATTGAATAATAAACAATAATTGTAATAAATAAACAAATTAAGTAGTTTTTTTTTTTTTTAAGAGAATGATGAATGCAGTGGAAGGATAGAGCAGTTTAAAGGGAAGAATACGATGCCAGAGGTGAGGCAGTTTGCAGTTTTAAATAAGATGATCAGGGTAAAGCACACTGAGTTTGTAATATAACACACCTCAAAAGTTTAAGTGTAAAGAAAGTCAGTCATGAGAATATCTGGAGAAAAGAATGCTTTTAGAAGCAACCAGTGCAAAGGCATAAGACGGGGACATGCTTGGCATGTTCAAGTAACACTGGGAGGCTAATGTGATGAAAATGAGAGATCAAGGCAGGGATTAGAGAAAGAAATGAAGTCAAAGAAATACTAGGGTGAGGGGTGGGGTTGTCCTTGTAGGAGTTGGATTTACTCTGCATGAGATGTGAAGCCATTGGAAGGCTTTAAGCAGAGGACTGACGTGATATGACTTAGAGACTACTCTGACTCTGTATGAAGATGAAACTGCAGTGGGACAAAGGTAGTAGCAGGGAGACTCGCGGGGAAGCTATTGCAATAATCTAGGTGAAGATCATGGGTTTTGGACCAGGGTAGGACCACAGGTAGTGTTAAGAATTGATCAGGTGTATTTTGAAGGTAGATCCAACAGCATTAGCTAATGGATTAAATGTGGGTTATGAGAGAAAGAGCAAGGAAAAGATTACTCCAGAACCATGGGGCTGGAATCATCATCAAATGACAGGGCAAGAGATGACAGGCAGAAGAGATTGGAGGAGAAGACCAGAAGTTTCATTTTGGACATGTTAATTTTGAGATCTTCATTAGCCATTCAAATAGAGGTTTTCAGCAGGCAGTTTGATGTACAGGAGAGAGGTCTGGGC
The DNA here is from genome assembly GCF_053574225.1 of Canis aureus. NCBI lineage: Eukaryota > Metazoa > Chordata > Mammalia > Carnivora > Canidae > Canis > Canis aureus. The sequence continues at coordinate 61,615,054 of NC_135611.1, read as the reverse complement.
TAAAGATATAAATTTGGGAGTCTATGGCACATACACAGAATTTAAATCGGCAAGATGGATTAGACGGCTAAGGGAGGGGATGTATATGGAGAAGAAAAGGAACTAAACTCTGAGGCACTTCAACATTTTTGGCCGGGGGGTGGGTGGGGGGGACCAGTAAGATGAAAGCAAGAAGTAGCAACCAGTGGCAGAGGTGGAAAAACCAGGAAACTAAGATATCTTCAAAACTAAGGAAAAAATATATATCTAGAAGGAAAGATACTTTAACTCTGCCAAATGCAGCTGATACGTTAAGTAAGATGAGTCCTGAGAACTGGCCCTACGTGCAGTTAGCACCATGGATGTTACTGGTGACCGCAACAAGAGTGGATGGCATGATGGGGGCAAGCCCTTGATTGTGGGGAGTTTAGGAGTTAGGATAGAAATAGACAACTATTTAAAATAAGTAGATACAATTATTAAGTCTGTTTTGCAGAGGCCCAAAGAGTGTTTGCACTTGTCCAAGTTCATGTAACGGTGACCAGTAGCTGGGACCTGAAACAAAGTTTGCTGGAATTCAAACTCTGCTCTCTTCACCACTACGTTTTCTTGCCCGGGATCTGCCTTATTCACAGATATAGCAATTAAGCAAAGGAAGAAACATAGATTAGAAGTTCCTAATTATCTCTTATCTTTTGTGTTTTTCCACCAAGAATTCAAACCAACATTCCTAAAACGTCCCACAGCATAAATTCCTTTGTCCCCTCTCAGTGTCATCCTCTGTGTGGCCTTCTTATTTTTTGTTTGTTTATACATCTTAATCCCTTTCACCTATTTTGCCCATCCCCCACCCCCTCCTCTAGCAACCACCAGTCTTTTCTCTGTATTTATAAACCTGTTTCTGTTTTTGTTTGTTTGTTTGTTCCCTATGTGGCCTTCTTATTAAGTCACTTTTATAACCACTTATCCTCACTCATCTTAAAAAAAAAAATTCTTGTTTACCTGTATGTCCAATTACTGTAATCAACTGTTTCCAGATCTCTGAACACATACTTTATTTCCCATTTACCTAGGAACCCTATCCTTTGGTCCATTTCCTCTACCCAGTAGACTCTATCTATAAGATCTATTTAAAAAATCCACCACAAAAAATAATAATAAATAAAATAAAATAAATAAATAAAAAATAAAAAATCCACCACTGATACTGGCTGAGAGGTTATCATAGCTCATGTAGTCAGAAAATAAAGAATCTTTGGGCACATGTATGTGGTTGAAGGGGGAGGAAATAGCAGATAAGCAACAAACCAAATTGGAGCTAAAACTCCAGAGTAAGTTAGATTTCTAGTAACATCCCTAGTAGTGTTGGCAAAAATGGACCCAAGGATGGCAAAAAGCAATACGGTCCATGGCATGATAAAGGGAGGAATTGGAAAATACAGTTTCATGCCAAAAGGCTGGCAAGGGAAGATAGAGAATGAGTCTGATATCCATAGACCTGGGCCAATCAGATGGCAGGCTAGATCGTCAAAGTAAGCCCATGAGCATGTAGATGACTTAGCATGAGTGTCTTGCTTTCACTTCTCTCCTCATCGCATGTCTTCAAGTGGCTGTGGCTTATTTGTTCCATAAAGTACTACCCAAACTCCTTCTCATGCTGGAAATTCATAGTCATAGTGACAAGTTCAGTATAAATAAAGCCTCTATTTTACAATACACTCTATTTTAGATTGCTTGAAATACTGATTTCTTCAGAGGTACAGCTAACCCTTATTGACATGACAGTCCTAATCATAATATGCATTTTTGCAACACTGTGATCTATCCATGGTGGATTTACGCATTTTTCAGCCTGTTTTTGCATACACTAAGTTGTTCCATGTGTATGGCCGGGCCTATCTCAGTGAAAGCCCATGACTCATGATCTGGAGCTCTGAGTCACGCTCTGAAGTTATGTGAATTAGTTTTAATTTGGTGCTTTCCAGCTATCAGTATAAGCCTTGTCTGCTGAGAGCTTTGTTTTGTTTTCCTTCCTAGCACTTGGAACTTGTTTAATTGGTAGTTGATAACTTCCACAGTGTGCATTTGGCATGATGGAGTGAAAGTTGGCTCAATGGCAAGCAAAAAGAACAAAACAAGCTGGCACTGAAGAGAAATTGTATTGTAAAAGACATTAGTGTTGAGAAAAGCAGAGATTTGGGAGATAAAAAGTTTCTTGTTTGCTTCACTGTAAAGCAATTCACTTCATCCTCTAGTTGCAGATCACAAATGAGCATGATAACCCTGGAGACTAGATAACGGAGCAGGAGATAGGAGGAGGAAGTCTTGTCTGTTCATGTAACTATACATGTGTCTCTGAGATTAAGTTACTGTACCAGAAAGGGAAAATTGGATTAAATAAGAGGATAACATGCAAGCACCCAGTGCTTCTACCATAGCCTAATGCCTCAGGGGAAAAAAAAAAGAAATCTGAAGTTGTAACATCATTTTATGCCCTGACACAGTCTGTTATTTGAAATGCTTTATGAGGGATCCCTGGGTCGCCCAGCGGTTTGGCGCCTGCCTTTGGCCCAGGGCGCGATCCTGGAGACCCGGGATCGAATCCCACATCGGGCTCCCGGTGCATGGAGCCTGCTTCTCCCTCTGCCTGTGTCTCTGCCTCTCTCTCTCTCTCTGTGACAATCATAAATAAATAAAAATTAAAAAAAAATATTGAAATGCTTTATGAACTAGCAACTGAGAAATGTGCCTAGGATTGAACTATCTGGTTTAGGAAACATGTAGGTGATGATCTGAGTAATTTACTTATATGTTAGAACAGAGAGGGAGGAAAACTTATCTAGTTGTTAAGATGTTTAGAAAGAGGATCTTCAAAGTGTGTCTATCATTTCCTTTTTTTTTCTTAATTTCTCTACTATTTAATCTTCACTGGTTTTCTTTGGTCATTTTTTCAGTAAAAACGTTTACTTTTTACTAATGCTTCACATAGATTACCAGACTTTTAAGTAAAGAATACTTTACATTCTGAGAATTCTACAGTCTCTTATTCATAATAGTTTTATACACAATCAACACTTTATTATTCACTCCCAGTGGATAATACAGAATTTTTATTTCATGCTGAAACATATTATGTTTCTTTTCCAGAAAATTCATCGACTTTTGGTGTTTAATGAGATATTAATAAAACAAGGCCAAATGTCATTTCACATCTAGGATAAAGCAGTCTATGATTCCACACTTTTTGTGTATTACAGATATGACTAATTCAGAAGCAGATTGATCTTGAATAGATATACATTGCATTCCACTTTTACAAAAATAGATCAGTTTCTTTTTCCTTTTTTCTTTTTTCCTTATTTTTTCCTTTGAAAAATATTCATGGAGTCCCAGGTATTGCATGGGTATTATGATAGATGTCATAGATAAGGAGGTAAACAAGAAGAGCAGACACATTCCTTGTTCTCATGGACCATAACATCTAGAGACATGGCTAGTTAGTAAAGAAATCCCAATTGTCAACATAATATAAAAAAGTATAAGGAATAATATATTAATCTATGAGTCTGGCTTTCTGAGGAAATGATAGCCCTGGGACCTAAAATATAATAAGGATAAAGCCAGATGTCAAGGAGATTTGGGGAAATGAGTACATTCCAAGCTGAAATTTGGTGTAGTGGTCAGGGTCAGATCATGAACAGTCATGGACTGTTTGGTCCTTCCCCTGAACCCAAATCTGTAGATGCCACAAAGTTAAAAAAGGAATTTGATGGATCCCAAAATCTAAATCAAAGACTATAAAAAGCCTTCGGAGAACCAGAACATAGGTCAGTTCCCACAGAACCTACAGGAAAGCTTGCTAGCTCTGTACTTTTCACATTATGTTGGCCAACTAAGTGCCTACTCTTCCCTACCAGGTTCAAGAAGTGGACAGAAAATGAAAGCTCCCATCCAGGGCCTGCCACAAGTGGCAGTTCATCTGGACCTTGCTGGTGCCAGGTGGGTAGGAAGTAGAGAATAACCACCCAGTGCTGAAAAACTAAGTAGCTTCCCATCATTGAATTCCCACTGGATAACTACAAGAAGAGGCAGCCCCCAGAAAAAAAAAAAAAAAAAACAGTGCTTGGTATAGGTTGAGGTAAGGACAGGTTACAAAGTACAATATCAGAAATTCTTTATCCCTTTGTGGCTATTCATTTTCACCAAAAGGTGTGTCAGCTGCAATCTAAGTCGACATCCCTCCCTTCAGGTACACATCACCAGCGAGAAAGATGCTGGTCCCACCATTCTGAACATGCAGGAAAAAACAAAAACAAAAAAACAGACATCTGAGGAGTGCATACAAGCTCTATGAAAGAAAAACTCTATACATAAGAAAGCAAAATTAATGGACCAGATTAAAATGTACAAAATATCTTTATCGAGAATAAAGAAACAATATTATAAACATCAAGCACTTAAGGTCATTAGAGATACTAAGCATGAAAAATATAATATTGAAATAAAGGACCTAATTTCTTAGACAGATTGAGAAAACAAAACATCAAAAATAATTTCAGAAAAGTTCACAACTGACTCCTTTGATTAATACTGAGATTCCTATACAAAGTGAAACAATTTTTCCTCTCTAATCATTGAATATATATTTTAAAATTCCTCATAGCTTTCTTTATTACTTGTCCTTTAGCAGAAGTAAAACAATCAGGTAATTCTCTGTAAAAAAAAAAAAAATCACTTTTTCACAAATAACACAGATATTATATAAATACGTAACTATTGCATAAACTTGAGGACAGAGTACCAAGAAGAAAAAGTGAACATCTCTTCAACATCACTCTCACCACAGTTTGCTTTTCTTTCTCTTGAACAGAAATAGGATATCATGTTATTCTATAACAGGCTTTTTCATATAAAATATATTTTTTGAATAATGTAATATGTGCATATATATATGTAATATGTAATATGTGCATATATATATATATATATAACCATGACCTTATTTATAACTCATCTACTCTTTTTTAGTCAAGTCTTTTTTAGTCAAGTTTTGTCTTGATCTTCTACTTTATTTCAAAAGTATACATAGTTACATGCTCATAAAAAAATCAAACAACACACAAGTGTATATAGAGCAAAGCCAAAAGCCCCTTTACCCTTTTATCCATTTATACATACACACATGAAAAAATATTTTATGTTTTCCCAATGCTGTGGATTCAAAGCCTGGGGGAAAAAAAGATAGAAAAAGAGGCTTCTACTCAGATAGGTAATGAGAGAAGACTACATTGGTTTCCATTCCACACTGGTGTATAGATTTAAACTCTTGTGTTGTAGTTTAAACACAAATGGAATCAGACTATATGACACCACAGTTTATGTTTTCACCAGATAATCTTTCTTGGCAACCATCTCAAGTTAGCATATGGAACTAACTTATAGTATTGATGAATGAGAACTCTCAGTATTACCATTGCAGCCTAGATAGCATCTAGGTCTTTTACCAGGACTATTTGGAATTCTATTAGGTTGAACCTTACTCCAAAGATAAAACCACATGTTCGCCATCAAGAGTTTTCAGAATAAACAGTGGTAATACACAAACGTCTGTCTGGGACAAACAGTAGCAAACTATAGACAGTGTTTGAGTTTTCCTTTCATTGCAGTTTATGCAGTTTAGTAATATTGCATATGCATCCCATCTTCTGGGCGGCTCTGTGTCTTTCCAAAAATTGCACTTTAAAAACTAGAATGAACTGTGATAAACATCAAGTAATTATTAGAAAATAATTTCTACAAAAAAATTAGAAGAACATACTTAGGGAGTTTTCACAAACACAAGGGACACATAGTTATAGTTACAACTTAATTTTATAGTCACTGCAATTCAGAAGTAGTCTCTTTCTTCACATTGTGTTCATTAAAATAGCCCAACTTTTCTTTTGTGGTTATGTCACTAGTTTAGTTTAACTATATTAATAATAATTTATTGGTTAGTAGTAAAAATAAAATACTATCTTTTTCAGAATTTTTACTATTATACTCATTGTACAATGATGACATTATGTTCATGACATTTTATAGAATTACTGGGAAAATTAGAGATATAAAGTTACTTGGTTCTCCAAACAGGTCTGTATTCTCCTTTTTAATACTGGATACTAAGTAAGCTAACATTTGTATTAGGCTTATTCAATATCATCTTGTTTAAAAAATCAAAAATTTTACAGAATCTTTTTCAATTATTATTTTTCTTCAATTACTTTATATTTGAAGAAATGAGAACAAAGAGAAGAAGAGCAAAAAAATACAAAGTTAGCAATAGGGAGTTTTACATATAGTTTAGTGAATAAAGTATGGTAAAAAATAAGAGTGCTAACAACTCACAAATGATTAAATAAACAGCAGTTAAATTAATCAAAGCTTCATGTTGCCCTTATTTAAAACAAAATAATTTTTCCTCCCTCCAGTTCCAATTGTACACTTTTGTGTTGTCTCTGCTGTTAAATCTGGATCCTTATGGAGAGAGTGACCTTAGCTCTTTGTCTCCCCACAAAAGGACACACAGGATACCTCTGTAAGTGTTCAACACATTACTTGTTGAATTAATGGAATAAGACATTCACAATTTTTCATGACCACTATCTTCAGGCTGGGACAAGAGAACAATCACAATTTTATTTTGCAACATTCCTCTCCAGGGCTAGTAAAAATTTCCTTTAATCTTTTGTGCATATCATGGCCCAGCTGACTTAAATTCATCCTCATCCTATCATTTGGAGCACCAATGTCTCTGTTTTAAGATCTCAGAAAACACACACACACACACTAATTCTAACTTGACTCCTTTAAGTCAAGCTTGCCTTCAGAATATTTTGTAGTTATAGTAATACCCTAAAAAAATATCATTTTTGGTTTTGAAGATGGTGCCCAGGAATAAAATCCAAGTGGAAGTGGAAAGGTGATGAAGAAGAGTGTTGGCAAGAAGTTGCCTCTGGTGACAGTTGTCTCTTCAAATCCTCATGAAACTCTCCCCTTCACGTGATTCAGTAATGTGATCCAATAAATGCCTCTTTGTCAAAGCTAGTTTGTATGGGACTTAGGTCACTTGGATTCAAAGAGGTCTTGAGTAATAAAGCAGTGCCTTAGGTGATCTTCTCTGCTCCTGTGTAATATCCCATTACCCACTCACCTCTCAGCTCCTAAGAAAGTACTCTGTGATGAGGACTGGTTTCCTGACTCCACCCTCACCTCTGGGAATGGGCCCAGAATATTGTAAGCTGATCAGCACATCCCACCCCCTTGACTATGGTGATTGGTTCAGAGATAAGCTTATGATCCTGAGTTGATATGAGTCAGACTCAGGACTTTTGCTCAACTTTGGGAGCAATAAGATTTCCGATGATGTGACTTGACCTCTGATCAAGCCAGTCTGAAGCCCGGTCCACTATCTAGGTTAGAATCCCAATCCTGCTACTCAACGTTACTGTGCCTCAGTTTCTGCTTCTCTAAAATGGAGACATAGCAGTCTTCAGAAAAGTTTTGCAAGGATTAATGAATTAGTACATGCAAAGCAATTAGACCAGTGCCTGACATGTACTTAATGTCCAATAAATGCTACCTATTTACTATTATTAATCCTTAGATGGTCAAATAAATACTCTTATTTGAGCCAGTTTGTGTTGGAATTCCTGTCTCACATAATCAATCAAACAAACAAACAAACAAAAACCCTAAATTGTATGGATCACACAGAGAAGATTTCTTCTTCCATCTAAGACTGCAAGCATATGTCCATCATGTCATGCTACCCAGAGGAAGGGCATGGCTCAGTTAAGAAAGAAGCAGAGTACAGCCATGTGTAATACATCTATCATGTTCTGCATGGAGCTCTACTCCCTCCCCACATAACGCTCAGAGCTGTTCATTGGTCAGTGGCTCTCAAATTGCCCAGAGGTCCTGTTAAAATACAGTGACCTTGCACTCTGGAGCGTTGATTCAGCAAGTCTACCAATATTTTTGCATTTCTAACAAGTTCACAGGTGATGCAGATGCTGTTAGCACCCAGAACACACTTTAAGAACCACTGTTCTAAACATGGAATCCAACCTGGGGAGTATGATAGGGGCATAAAGATGCCTGCTTCCCCTGGCTTTCTAGGTAAACCATAGAGTAGCTTCCTGAGGATGAAAAGATTGGCTGAATTAATAGCCCTTCCAGATCCTCATGTATCAGATTTGCTCTGTTAGCATTTTGTTAAACCATTTTTTCTGGTTCTTCCTACTCATTTATGTCTTCCTTAAAGCAAATATTAAATCACTAAAACAAGTACATCTGCCCTTATAGTCCATGGAGTGAGTAGAGGTCCTGAAAGCTGTTAAGGTAGAGTAGGAAAATGATTGGGTAAAACAAGTTATATACTTGGATGGAAATGCACCATAACAAAGTCAAAATCGATCTATGTATATATACCAAACATGGAAGAAAGCTATTAAGTATGTTAAGATTTAGTTTCTGGCTTTTGTGAGTGACATTTATTTCCTTGCCAATTACTGCATAAGTGATATTTACAAAAGTTATACAAGTTATTCAGATATTTTAAGGGAGTGCTAGTGAGAGAATGTTTTGAAAACTTTTATAAAAATGAGCAGCAGTTTATAAATCATAGAAAAATGTACATAATGTTTCAAACACATTAATTTGAGATACTTGTGTTACTTAAATATCCTCATATTTTCTAACATTCCCTTTAGGATGCGTAAATTGGAAATCCACAGACCCGTTGCAAAATTTTAAAAATAATGAAAGGCACCAGTTTGTAGAAATCACACTGACTTAATAAACATCTTCTATTGATCTTCTCCCAAAACATTTAAGTAGAAATCATTTTCAGTTTTAGCTATTCATTTTTTTAATTATTAGAATGCAAAGAATCACTAAAACCAAGCTATCTCTTTATCATCTTATTTATTTGTTTTGGGTGATCTTCAGGATTACCCAGTCTTCAGACTTCAGGGTATCCAGACAAATTCTCTTTAACTTAATTGAAAGAAGGAAAGAAGGAAGGAAGGGACAGAGACAGAGAGAGAGGAGGAGAGAGATAGGGAGGGAGGACGAGATGCCATGCTAAAACCTTGAGACATGATTTATCCTCATAGAAAAATTTAATTAATGGCTTAGTGAATCTACCCTAAATTTATGAGTTCATTTAAATATAGAATAAGGCTAAGTGGAGTGGTACGAAAAGCACCATTATGACAAATAACAGAAAACTTATCTTGATATTATGCCCAACACATACTCATTCAGATTGAGAGCTCTTATAAAAGCAAAATGGATCCAGAGAGAGAAGCTTGAATAAAGGAGTAGAAAACTAGATGTTGGCATTTTCCCAGAATTCTTATTCCCATGCATTGGCTGCTGCCATCACTACATAGAAGTGAGAATATAACACTCTAAGAGCTTTCTTTTTCTTGCTAAAACCAAAATAAGATTTCAAACTATATGATAAAGGAGTTTTGGGGTTTGGGAAAAAGTTTGATTGTCTTAGTGCATTCATTCTATGTGCATGTTGCAAAAGACTTAGCCTAAATAATATTTTGAAGTATCATCAGACTATAACTTGTCTGGAATAAAACTCAATAGGTTTTGTATATTCCTGTAAAAACTAACAGAATACTTATGTGAAATAAAAACAGACTTATTCACAATAACTCCAAGAATAATGTAATACACAACCAAAGAAAAGGTGAGGTTGAAGGAACACATAGGGTCCAGAACATGAAGGACTTTACCTTCAGGCACTTGGAAGCTATGCCAGGGCTTAAATGGGGACATATCCCAGTTTGTGTTTTTTAAAAATCTACTTTGGCTGCTGAACAGAGAATGCCTTTTTTTGGAGCAAAAGTAGATAGGAAACCAGCTCTATGGGGCGGGGGGGGGAGTGACTGGGTGGCGGGGAATGAGGTGGGCACTTGACGGGATGAGCACTGGGTGTTATTCTGTATGTTGACAAATTGAACACCAATAAAAAATAAATTTATTTAAAAAAAACAGCTCTAATCTAGGTGAGAGGAGATGGGGAATTGGATGTATGTAAAGTGCTTAGCACAGGTTCTTGTGCAAATGCTCATTAAAATGGTTAACACAATCCCATATTTATATTTAAATGTTTCATAATTTTCCTTTGAATCCTGTCTCTCCTATACGTCAAATCCAGATATAGCCAGTTATCACTTCAAATCTGATATAAGCTAGTTAAAGGCCATCTGCTATTTAGGTTTACTTTATTTTTCCCAATTCGAAGAAAAAGTCATTACAGGACTTTGTGATTAAGCAGAGAAAGTAGAAGCCATCAGGCCATAAATTCCTTGCCTTTCAAACACCAAATCTTCACATTTGCTTCACATCCACACTAATTCTTTCCTTCTGGCAAACTCGCAGGAGGCATTTCTCCTGCCCAAGGGTAAACATTACCTCAACTCTAGATTCATCCCCTCCAGCCTTCCTGAACCACCTACTTCTCCATTTCCATTGATCACCGCTCAACCATTGTTTTTCTACCTACCCCTCTCCCAGCACCCAGGAGTCTGAAAAGAATTCCCAACTTTCTTCTTCACTTCAAAGTTTCAGAAGCTCTGAAATTTGTGGTCTTCTTTTCCTTACATTTGGGGTCTCCATTCCCTTACGTCCCCCTCTTTCTTCAACCTCAGAGAATTTAACTTTTGGCAGGAACTATTCTTGCCAAGATCACCAATAACCTTTTTGCTACCCAAGAAAATGGGTTCTTCTCAGTCCTTCTTTTACTTGGGTTCCCAGATGCCTTTACTACTATGGAGCAATCTTCCACCACCCTTCAAATGCTCTGCTTGAATTCCATGAAATTTCTCTGTTCATTCCCACAGGAAAATTCTTCCTGACCTCATGAACTATGTTAGGCCCCTTAAATTCTTCCAGGAAAGGATGTAAAATGAGAGTTTTAGCCAAATCCCTAAAAAGATTCCAAAGTGAGGTGTCAAACCAAGACAGAAACTTTCAGAGAAAAATATCAAAATCAGTTCAATGACTCTTCAACCTCCTATTCATATAGAAAGAATGAATTTTTAAGGATTATTTCCTGAGAATAGCTGGGTTGTGAGCTCAATGTCCACCAGCAGAGAAGGGCTCTCCATCTGCACCTCAAGCCTACTGAAAGGGACTTCAAAGAGACCTTTAAAAGGGCTCACCACTTGTCACCTCCAGTTAGGGAAGCATAAGAAACTGGCATCTGGCATGTTGTCCAAAAAATTGAAGAAGGATGAGAGATGGTCCCCCTATTAAGAGATGAGCTGAAGGAGAGAGAGCTGCTTGAAATCAGCCCACACTCCTAGAATCCATAAAGGTAAAGGCTGTGTAAGGGTCCTCAAATCCAGTTGTGGGTCGTGCATAACAGAAAGCAGATGTGGAGTTGATTTAGGTCCTGCCTAATAGAGTCATCTTGAGGAGGGGTTTAGGAGTAGGGGACTGGGAAGAGGTTCTTAGTGGAGATAAGCTAAAGGTATCCCAAGATTCTTCGGGCATGAGGAAGCTACATACAACCTGCAAGAGAATATAGGTAAGAAACCCTAGTAAGGACACACAGAGCACCCTCAAAAGAGTTAGAGATGTGCCTTAGAGATGGACCAGGCAGGCCCAAAGACAAGTCACTTTAGGATAACCCTAGTCAAATAAAAAATTTTATTTTCCCCTTCCCTCCCCTGCTGCCTTATGCCTCCATCCTTCCCCCTCAGAAGAGTCAGAAAGAGCAACTAGCAAAAGGGTAAGGAGATGAATGACAGAGAAAAAGGCAACTACACCTCTCCCCCTGTAGAAGCCTAAACAGAAGAAGGGGATAGCTTGTACATTGAATGGACTTGGACATTCTGACTATTACAAAGGACAAGCACTGTCATTTCTGATTTAGAAAGTACTTGCAATTTAAAGCCACCATAAGAGAAAAATGACACTACTAGAGTTTTCATAGCAGCAGAAGATCACCAAATTTTAAAGGGGTCATGAGAAATGCCATAAAGGTATGCTGTCTCTATACTCATTTTCCCAATGTGCTTAACGTGCCAATTGCACTCCTATAAAACTTTATATTTGTACATTTCATCACAGTTATAACTACTTATTGACGTCATTATTCCATGACTGCTATCTTGTAGTTCTATACCTAAACTGAGAATTCAGGATACCATTTTCTGTTAGTCTTCCAATTTCATACTATTTTCCAGACATGTCATAGCCAGTATCTTCTCTCAACTTCTGCTCCTCCTAGTGTTCCCATCTGTAACATCTCTACTTCTTTAATTCACTAGGCTAAAAAACTTAAATTCTACCCAGCTTTAAAGTCCGTATCATATCCTTCTTTCTCCATGAATTCTCTCTCATAGTTTCATGCCCCACTGGCTTCTTGAAATTTCTCTAATATTTTCATGTTCACCTTTCACATTTGTGAATATTGATTTATCTTCCCAAAAGTATTATACTATATTTTTGAGTACAGGCCAACTGTTAAATTATTTTCACCATCTAGTGCAGGTAAGAACATCATTGGTTTCAGGGCAGCTGGGTGATGCAGTAGGTTAAGCAGCCTACTCTTGGTTTTCGCTCAAGTCATCATCTCAGGGTCATGAGATGGAGCCTCCCGATGGGCTCTGTGCTTAGTGCAGAGTCTGCTTAAGATCCTCTTTCCCTTTCCCTCGGCCCCTCTCCCTACCCTGCTCACTCTCTATCTCTCTCTCAAATAAATAAATAAACCTTTAAAAAATCATTTTTCCCCAAAAGAATATTTTTAAGAGTCTACCAAAGTAGCACTAAACATGGATTTAAAAATATGTATGGATTTTGACAAATCTGCACAGTATCTTATAGATAGGATAGAACCAGTCAATGGTGTTACAAATGTGCATTTTAGGGCAGCCCAGGTGGCTCAGCAGTTTAGCGCCGCCTTCAGCCCGGGCGTGATCCTGGAGACCCAGGATCGAGTCCCACGATGGGCTCCCTGCATGGAGCCTGCTTCTCCCTCTGCCTGTGTCTCTGCCTCTCTCTCTCTCTGTGTGTCTCTCATGAATAAATAAAATCTTTTTTAAAAAATGTGCATTTTAGTTTATGAGGCTTATTTTATTTTATTTTATTTCATTTTATTCTATTTTTTTTAAGATTGTATTTAAATCTTTTTTAAATGAGCCAAAGGCAGATGCTCAACCACTGAGCTACCCAGGTGTCCCTATTCTATTCTATTCTATTCTATTCTATTCTATTCTATTCTATATTCTATTCTATTCTATTCTATTCTATTCTATTCTATTCTATTCTATTGGAAAAGAAGTCCAAATAACAGTGTGCAGCACTTAAATTCTGTAGATTTATTGTCCAGTTGTTTCATAGCTTCTGGGTCCATGAGTTCATTCAGTTTTCAAACTCTCATTAGAAAGCAAAGTTCATGGGGCTCCTGGATAGCTCAGCTGGTTAAGCATCTGACTCTTGATTTCAGCTCAGATCATGATCTCAGGGTCATGTTCTCAGGATTGTGAGATGGAGCCTTGCATCAGGCTCTGCATTCAGCAGGGAGTCGGCTTGAGACTCTCTCCCTCTCCCTTTGCCCCTCCCCCTGCTCACTCTCTCACTCTCTAAAATAAATAAATAAATCTTAAAAAAAAAAAAAAGAAAGGAAAAAAGTATTTAGAAAGTACTTGGAACAAAATTTTTTACTTACCTTTCCTGACAATTTTTCATGCTGTCTTCCTCCATTTTTCTTCTCTTTGTTATTTATCATAGTTAAAAGTTGTTGTTTTTAACCAACAGTGGTTTTACATATGTAACACCAACAATAAATGTATAAAAAGAATGGTTTGAAGAAAATGTGCTGAAATGCTAAGAATGGTTGTGTGGCTGTATATTGCAACTAGGAGCATTTTGTTCTTTTTGTTTATTCTTGGTAAATATTCATTAATGAGCATATATACATGTATAATAAGATAATCATTAGGAGTCAACTTTATGAAGTGTATACTATTCCCTTTCCTTTTACTGGACTTTAAACCTAAACAAATCCTAGCCTTCTTTTTATTTTACTATTATTGTGAATGTACATAAAAGTATGTCAAAGGGGACCTGGGAAACATTATTTCAGGACATAGCTAATTGTATTCATGGTATTTAAAAAGATTATTTTTGAAAATTTCCAGTAATGTTTTATTCCTTTGATGAGCAAAACAGAGCTGAGCCAAACCATTTTTTAATCAAGCATGTTCAAGAGACAACCTGCCCACATGGTGATAACATCAAAAGTAAGTATTTCAGTTGTTTAAATGCATTTAAAAATCTTTTTGGACATCTCTAAAACTATTTCCATCAGTGAAAATACAAAAGTATTGTATCTGGCCCATGTCCATAGTTGTTTATTTTAAGTTTGGTGTATTGTATTGTGTTTTCATCTCAACTTAAAAGCTCAGATAAATATTAAATTATTTATACTGTTAAAGAGACATAAAACTAACTTTGTTTTTTGAGACAATCACAAAGCATTAACATAACATGAGTAGTTGAATATCTGATGCTTCTTTCCAATGTGTTACTGTTGTATTATTTTATTGACTTTCAGAGTTTTCCAGGTAAAATTTCTAAAAGCTAATCCTACATTTTTGGCTATGTCTTTTGCCTCTCTCTGTTTTGTTTTTATTTCTTTTTTTTTTTTTTTTTTTTTGTCTCCATTAAATTTCTATCTCTTTGAAGCCACTACCTACTTTGAAGTTTAGCCTGGGGTAGCATTTTGTTTTGTAAGCCAAGAACTAATCTGGGAGAGATAATCACAATTATATGAGAATGTGAAGGATTCTTCATTCTAGCAGAAATATTCCATGCATAGAAATCTTACCACTCACAGTTTTTTTGTTTATCTAAGTATGGAAAAATATATTCTAACTCCTGCCTCCTTTCTCTCACGAAGCTCTTCACAGTGAGGAGAAAAGCATGCACTATACATAAATTCTAAAAATGCACTAGAATTAGGACCTAAAAAGCAAAATTTTTGAAGATTAAAACACTTGGGCTAACAAAACTGCAATGAGAATTACAAAGAAAAGTAACAGAATATTCAAAGGCATTCTTTGAAATATTTAAGAAGTCACATTTTCACTAATTGCAGTAAAAGGATAATTAGTGGTGAGATACAATCTTTAAAATGTTTAGTGTTCACTTTTTTCCTATAACGATAACATAATAACAATAGTAAGGCCATTGAACTAAAATATTTTACCATCTTACGCTAATGAAAATTATCTATGCATTTTAACATTCATTAATTTAACAAATATTTCCCAAGTGCCTCCTATATCTGAGGTTACTGAGCTGAGCACTGAGGATACAGTAATGACTGAGATGTGGCCTCTACTCTTGGTAAAATTTCAGGAAGACAAGCAAACCAGTAATTTCAATGTAATATGGTAAATGTTGTAGTGGTATTAAAGTTATATATGGCAATGAAACCTTTCCTGGTTTTAAAGGTTTGGGAAAGGTGTTTAGGAGAAAGTAGCAGACAAACTGAGACCACCTTTCTGTAAAAAAAAAAAAAAAAAAAAAAGCATTTATTTAGCAGTAAGCAGTAATCCTATATTGAGACAATATTTATTTTGTCAACAAATAGGTGAAATAGGTATAAATAATGTAGCATTTAAGGTATGTAAAGAGAAAAGACTAGGAAACAGACAATATTAAGAGGGAATTGAAAAAGATGAAAAAAAAAGAAAAGTATTTAAAATTGGATGGTTAAGTAAAGAAAACTCCTCTTAGTTGTTCTTTTAACAAAACCTTCCAATAATCAAAGAGGACGAGAAACAGAAGCGCAAATTCCATCTTCACTGAAAGAAAGAAACAGAAGACATCTGCAACCTCATCCATAACAGATTATAAACTTAGAAAGCAGATGAAGAAATTGAATATAACTTAGCAGAAGGGAAAGAGTTCAAATCCATATACTTATAACAAGGAATCCTGTTGCGAAATAATCTGGTTTGTTGTTCAGATCCCCTGAAAGTCTCAGTAATTGGAGATGCCAGGTATCTTTGAAGGTGGGCATGTCAAGGCCTTTAAATCTCCAAAAGAAGCAATAAGACTCTCAGTTTGTCCCTCTCTTTGCTTTTAAGCAACCACCCTTCAAGTACACTGAAGGAAATGAATTTTTTTCCCCAAGAGAAATTGAACCTGAATTGTTTCAGACTTGGAATACAAGACCCAGAGTAAATCTGGAATACGGTATTAGACTTAATTTCTGGGTGATGATATGGAGAGGGTAGGATAGAATTTAGCAAAAATATCCATACTCAGTTGTAAGCTAAACAGCTCCTGCATCTATCCAGCCCCCAAATGCCAGCTATTAGACTTACAACTTCAGAGCAGGAGCCTAGAAGATCTTCCTCTAAAAACACTGAACCCCCAACAAAAATGACATAGGTCCACCAGTCCAATGGACAAATATGCCCCAATACAAAAAGCTTCCAACCCCTCTATTAATGCTTCATTTTGAATATATCTTGATCTGCAGAGAATGTTAAGGAACAGTCTGAAACATGAAAGACAATAACCAAAGAAACTATAAAATATACTTCAGAGAATCCTAACATGATACAGAAAAAAAAATATGTTGAAGGAACTATGATTCATACTCTCAAAAGATGAGATGATTTTACTTCTGAGAAATAATGTTAAGATTCTATAAAAATAGGAATAATCAGAAAACAAAAGAAAAGAATGTTCTTGAAATTTTAAAATAATATCCAAACAAAATATTCAATAAATGGTTTAGAACATAAAGTCAAGAAAATCTCCTAGGAAATAGAATTTAAAAGCCAAAAATAATGGTAAATAGAAAAACAGAAAAAGAATATTGGAAAATTGATCCAAGATGTCCTACATTTTCCCCCCTGAAAAGTAAAAGATGAAGAGGAATATTTCCCAGAATGAGGAAAATAATATCTATCTAGCCAATTGAGTATTCAATAAATTAACAAGGGCAGAGGGACTTATACCAGCTCGTTTTATTATGAAATCTCAAAAAAAAAAAAAAAGTTGAAAAAAAAAATCCTAACAGCTTCCAGATTTTTCAAAAATAAAATTACATAAAAACACTGGGAATGGACTTCTCAACTACAAAATTAAATGCTAGAAGACAAAGACCATGCCTTTAAGATTCTTTGTGAAAAGTATTCTTAATACTAAATTCCATAGCCAACCAAAATATCAGTCAAGTAAAATAAGGTTAAAAAAAAAGAGAAACTTTACAAATATTCAAAGACTCAAAAAAATTACTTCTTTTTTAATGCTTTTTCAAGAAGTTATTGGAGAAATTTCTCTTCTAAAATGTGTGATTATGCAAAGAAGAAAAAAATCATGAGTCCTGAGAAATTGAGGTCAAACAGAAATATTAGAAATACATTCCATAGTCAAGGGCAAGCCTAGATAGCAATTGATTCAGATTAGAGGAGGATGGATGGTTTCAAGAGAAAAATCTCCCATTAAAAAAGTAAATGAAAGATTATTTGATAGATTTTAAATTGTAGAAAAACTATTGAGAAACTTTGCAGAACTACTGGAAAGGGTAGAAAACTTAACTCCTGGTTCAAAGAAACCAAATAAATGAAAAATATAAAGCAATGATTAACTCCAGGAAAAATTTTAAAGTGCAGATAAAGAGCCTATATCCATGCCATTTAGCTTAGCAATGAAAAAGTTTTGCCTAGTCATATTAATAATTTGAATTATGGATTTTAAAAATTGAGTTATAACTATACTGGATTGATATGGGGATGATAAGGGGAATGTAAAAGAATTAAAAGTTCTATCTACTTTAAGAGAAAGAACATATAAAATCTCTAAAACAAATGCATCAAGAACCGTCAATGCTTTGACAGTATTTAGGAATATGTAAGCAAACACCACAAAATAGTTTAAAAGTTCAAAATAGTTGCCTTTAAGTAGTAGTAAGAGTAAGGAAACTATGAAAGGAAGGGATGTCTGGTTTTGTTTGTTAAAACTTTAAAAAACTATGTGAATGTGTTACTTGGATAATATAAAAAAATGTTCCATATAATAAAAATGTTAAAAGATATTTAATATGGTTGACCATATAGCTCTACACAGAAAACAGAAAACAACACAGCTAACCTTCCTATTTCCTAGGTCCCTGCACTGCACTGCTGGCCTTTCAACCAGCACATCATCTGTTGGTGAATCACCTGCAACTTAATTTCATAAACACATTTTCTCATTGAGTCTCCAATCTCAACACAGGCATAAATCCAAATTGTTTAAGAGTCTCATTCTGGGAAATGTTGACAGAAGTCTCAGGATATTTCTATAAGATATTTACAAGTAAAACAAGGAGGAAACATATGTCCAATTCATTGGAGGGTATTACATAACACGTGCCTTTCTGGTATATTTATAAATGATGAACCATCTATAAGACTGTTCATCTTATCAGAGATATTCCTACACTGCGAAGGGATCTCCTGATCAACCTGACGAACAAAATACTCCAAATATTTTGTATTTATTTCCAGTTAAGTAGACTTTTAAAAGTTAGTATGTGCCCAGATGCCTGGGTGGCTCAGTCAGTTAAGTGTCTGATTTCTACTCAGGTCATGATCTCAGGGTCATGGGATCAAGCCACACATAGGCTCTGCACTTAGTAGGGAGGTTCTCTCTCTCTCCCTCTCCCTCTGCATTCCCCCCACTCTGGCTCATGCTGTCTCCAAAATAATAAATAAATCTTTTTTTTTAAGTTTCTTTTAATTAAAAAAAAAGTAATGTGCCAAAACTCCAGTAAATTGATTACACATATTATTTCCTTTAATCACTATAATCTTGTGAGATAAACTTTCTATCAACACCAGAGGCTCAAAGGTTGTATGAACATCCATGGTCACACAATGAGCATGGAACACAGCCTGGTCATTCTGCACTTACTCAGAAAATGAGAGAAATTTGTTTCTAGTCAATATTTAATGTTATAAGGTCTCCAAATATTTGTTGAGTAATCTAGATCTGTGCTTTAATGTCAACAGAGATTAAATGTTCCTTTTACTCGGAAAATTTATTAAATCCGATTTGATGCATTTAATCTGTTTATGCCTCTGCTTACCAACACAAATCTAAAGATGCAAGAAAATGGCTAAAGGAATATGCACTTTAATAGAGTTCAAAACTAGTTTCTATATGCTAAAGTATGTAGAGGAACATAGAGTGACATCTGCAACTTACTCTGAAATGCATCCAAAAAATCAGATGGATTTGTGAAAAATACAAAAAAAAAAAAAAAGACAGATGGCTAAATACATGAAAAACAAGGATAGTAAAATGCTGGTTGTAGAAGATATATGTTTGCTGTAAAATTGTTTCAGCTTTTCTATTTTCTATTTGAAAACTGTCATGATAAAACATTAGAGGAAAACAACTAAATCATTTGGATCACACTAATAGAAATGTAATGAGAGCTACAAATCGGAGTCAGAAATGTGATTTCACATTTCCTGTAGCCACACTAAAAAATGAGAAAAAGAAACAGGTAAAATTAAGGTTAATGATATATTTTATTTAACTCAATGCATTCAAATATTATTTTCAAAATGTAATCAATAAAACATTATTAATGAGAAAATTTATATATGTATTTCATAATAAGACTTCAAAATCTAGTGTATATTTTCCACTTAAAGCACATCTGAAGTCTGGCTAACCACATTTCACATGCTAAATAGCTACATGTGACTGCTGGCTACTTTATTGCTAGTGCTTATCTCCATATAAATATACTTGCTACCATGTTCATAAATTTAGGTGAAACAGCCACATAAAGCGAATATAGTAAAAGAAAAATAATTTCAAAGAGCATTATAATGTAATAAATTATGACCACTTTACAGGAAATCTCTTGGCTAAAAAAATATTTACCTAAAAGTTTTATATATTTCAAAATATATATTCTAATAAGATTCTTCTGCTTATTCTTGAGAGTATGATATAATCTGTTTGACAAGTGACTATGGAATAAGGACTTTTTAAAGATTTTATTTATTTATTTGACAGAGAGATAGTGAGAGAGAGAGAGAGAGAGAGAGCACAGCAGGGGAGCAAGGGAGAAGCAGGTGCTGAAGGCAGACGCTTAATTCACTGAGCCACCCAAGTGCCCCGGGAATAAGGACTTTTAAATCACAATTTTAAAAACTACAGTTCTTGCCTCCCTCTACTCATCTTTACTCTTCCACAGTTGCATACATAATAGTACATACCAGAAACAAAACCAAAAAAACACCTTTTTTTCAAACCTTAAAGATTTGTGGCCATTTTCTCAGCATTTTCTTGGTTTTTCTCTTTTAAACCTCTGCTATGATAATATACTTATTTTTTATGATAATATACTTCTTAATGCTAATTAATATTCAGTACACCTTGGAAATAAAAGTAGAAAGACAAATACTGACATCGTATTAATGATACCCTTTTCTCTATCGTTTTAAGACCAGTAGTCTTCAGGCAAAGTTGGAATTTCTAAGCTTAGAAATAACCGAATCATTGATCTTTCTCTAGAGATTGAGACTAGTATCCGAAATCTTAAAGACCATAAAAATAAAGTATCTTCTGAAACATACCTAGTGGGAAAATTTTAATGAAGAGTTTTTGTCCTTTAATTCCCTAGTGGCTTAAAGCAAATATGACTATAATTCCCAAATGTCTCCACCAACTGAGAAGACAAATATCAACCTTGAAACAGATCAGATCAATATGATGTACTAAGATTAATATGATTTAACCAATTAAATGAGCTTTATAGATAGAAATACATTAGGGGACCAAGTATATCCCTGTTAAATTTAAAGCTAAAGGCAGCCTGCACCCACAGGCCTGGCATGCGGGACAACTTTGAGGGGCCATCTCAGCTCCAGAGCTCCCTAAAACATCAATTGGTCTCTGTTTCAACTGCAGCACAGTGCAGGCTCTTGCTCTATCCAAACCTGCTTTCTTCACTCTCTTGCAGGTATTTCTGAGAGCGCTTTCCAATAAACTTACAACATACACACGTCCCTCTCAGACTAATTTTGCCCAGTGGGCTGTGAGCTTCGGTGAGAAGTCATTCCCACCCTAGCCATTGAATTGTATGTGTGAGTTCTTCACGGTCTCTTTTCTCTTTCTGCCAACACCTCACATGTCACCTGTTCCAAGTGATACAGCTACAAGTGGTGAGACCTAGTTCACTGGTGACTATACAGGAAAGAACTCTCATCCTTGCCTCCAACTGACCTACATTATAGAAGTAGTGGCGAGAGACTAGCAAACCTTTATGTTACTCTGCAAAGCCTCGCCTCTCTTGGCTAATATAGTATCCATAAGCATATCTTTCTCTTTTGGCTGGTATATTTTCTTGGGAATAAGTGAAGGTCAGTTGCCTGGGTTGCATTTCCCCACACAAAATGAACCCAGAAATCTTGTGATATTCATTTTGGTGACTAAGAAAACATTTCCCCTCAACCATGCTTATATTTCTTTTCTTACCTTTCGGTTCTTAAAATATTATAGTGAAAAATATTTGGAGATTTTTTTTTTCTGTAAATTTGGCAACTCCAGAGTTTATATCCTTCAGGGGGAAAAAATGAAGATGACACCACCTTAGAGAGTGATTATGAGAATGAGATAATGCATTTGAAAACCTCTAGCATATTGTAGACCATAAACGCGAGTTTTCTTTTTGCCTTCCTTTCCTGCAATAAAAAATGTCAGTTAAATACAGCATCACTTTAGTCTTACCAACTTGATAGGGTGTTTCCACATGGATAATATCAAAAGAAAGATCCTCTGAAATTCATAGTAAATAAAGCAATTAGTCCCAGGCATCAAGGGTATGGTTTATTTCACAAGTGAATAAACAGTGTCCGCAGGGTTTTGCTATTTATAAGTAGAAGTTCAGACTGAGATTTATAAGTAAAATTACTAGTAACTTTTCAGTTATTTCCTCCTCATTTTTTTTTCTCTTATTGTAAAGTAATTCAGGTTCTTTACCTTTTACCCTGTTGTAGTATACTTCTGCATGTAGGACAGGACGTTGATGGTTTAGAATTGGTTTTGAGCAGGAGTTGCAAACTGAAAAGCAAATGAGGGCCAGAAAGGCATGGTAACTAAGTAAAGTGAACCAGGCTTAACAAAAAAAAGAAAGTCAACACACAGTTCTCTAAGCTATCTTTAACTTTCTCAATTTGATAGAGCATGGCTCCCAATAGCCAGGTTGTTGTCTTTACTTTTTATTTTTTTTTATTTATTTATTCATGAGAGACAGAGAGAGAGAGAGAGAGAGAGAGGCAGAGACACAGGCAGAGGGAGAAGCAGGCACCATGCAGGGAGCCTGATGCAGGACTCGATCCCAGGACTCCAGGGTCATCCTCTGGGCTGAAGGTAGGCACTAAACCGCTAAGCCACCCTGGTGTCCCAGGTTGTGGTCTTTAAATACCAGTCAGTTCTCACTCAAAGGAGCCAGGATTCCTGAAATAGTAGATTCTATGTCTGGGCTCAAAATGTACAAGATGAGATCAGGACAGTTTGTCCAAAAGGTAACAAAGGGATTGTCAAAGTTCATGAGGATGAAGTCAAATTAAGCAGAAGATAGAAAAATATAAGCATCAGTAAAGACAATACCTGCTATGAATTAAAACATAAGAAATATGTTTAAGTACATGAGCTCATACTAAAAAATACAAATTAGTCTCAAATGGAGGGTGCTAATTATTTTTAAGAAATTCATAAACAGAGGAAAAAAACATTTGCTCAGCTTTTTCTATAAGAACTATACCACTATGTAAACAAATAACAGACAAGACGATGTTTTTCTTAATAGGGGCAGCTCAGTTATTAAATAAAGACAGGATAGTTTAAAAAAAGACAAGATAGTTTAATTAGATTATAACATTTTGCAACCTTTAGTGAATTGATGGATCTAGGCATTGAACACAGATTAATGAGAGAAAAAGAGATAAACCCTGAGATTATGGGCCTTCTGATAGAATACACCACTGCCAATGAAATATTATTCTCAAAAAATTCAAGCAAGTTTACAAGAAATATAGACAATAGAAGAACATGCTAAATTTTACTATGGTAAATCAGAAAATTTGTGACTGTGAGAAATTCTACAAAAACAATGAGCCAGGTTTATTAAACAATTTATAGCCAAAAGAAAGATATACAAAGAGAGGGAGAGGGATTAAGAGAGAGAGAGAAAGACAGATACAGAGATGGAGAGAAGTTATAAATTAGAAGATACTTTAAAGACATCAATCAATTACCTCCTGTAGCCCTTATTTTAATCCTGACTTTTTTTTTTAAGATTTTATTTATTGATTCATGAGAGACATACAGAGAGAGGCAGAGACACAGGCAGAGGGAGAAGCAGGCTCCATGCAGGGAGCCCAATGCGAGACTCGATCCCAGGACCCTGGGATCATGACCTGAACCAAAGGCAGATGCTGAACCACTGAGCCACCCAGGCATCCCTAATCCTGATTCAAACAAAGTGTAACATATATTTATGAAACAATTGGAAATTTTAACAAACTGGATAATTTATATATAAATGCTTTCTGCTAATGTTTTTCGGTGTGACTATACCATGAATATGTGACTGTTTTATTATATAAGTGTTCTTATCTTTTATTGTTACATACTGAAATACTTACAGGGAAAACCATAGGATGTCAGGGATTTTCTTTTAAATGATACAGTGAAGGGAAGGGAGTGGGGATATAGATGAAACAAGACTGGACTTAAGTAATCACAGTTAAAGCCATGAAATATGGTCATGGGGGATTATTTAGTTTTACTGTCTATTTTCCTACATGTTTGAAATATTTTAAAATTGAAGCCTTTTAAAATTGAAAAAAATTCTAAAATAAAGAACTGCAAAATGGATTTAAGAAATATCTCCTTTTTGCCTCTAATTCTACTATAAGCAAAACACAAAATGAGTATGATGGCAAAAGGCAACTGTCTCCCGTCCACAGGGGCAGGACAGTGGGGACTGGTGTGGACTGTGGCAGATGGAAGAGAGCACGCTCATTGCAAGAGGAGTGGTCCAGCACAAGGTTTATCCATACTACATATGGCAGCAAGGTTGATAATACCAGATTTCTGATGTGTTCAGAAAAGCTGTAAGTTGACATATATAGATAAAATTATCTTTAGTGTTAAGTGTTGGCAACTAATGTAAATTTATTTTATATCCCTAACTCTGGGAAATGAACTAGGGGTGGTGGAAGGGGAGGAGGGCGGGGGGTGGGGGTGAATGGGTGACGGGCACTGAGGGAGGCACTTGACGGGATGAGCACTGGGTGTTATTCTGTATGTTGGCAAATTGAACACCAATAAAAAATAAATTTATTATAAAATAAATAAATAAATAATGCTAGTTCATCGTTAAAAAATTATTTTACATCATTCTGTGGGTAAGCACTAAATGGATCAAACAAAACATGACATTTTGCAACCTCTGATTTATAAGGAGCTGTCACAGTACCGTATGACTGGCTTCCCCATCACCAAAAGGGAGTCACAAGCTATAGAACACCAGCACCTAAGTCTCATGGAATATTGCCAGAAACCCATTGTTTGATCTGCCTTCCTTTCAGTCACCCCACTGTGCCATGTCCACTTTCTATTTCTGTGCCCAGTCTCTCCAGATTGAGCCTTTGGCTGGAAGGACTGCTTGACTTTTGACTGCAGACCCCCTCCTGCATACAGGATTAGATCTTCAGAGTCTCAGGATGCAATCCAGCACTACTTTCAGCAAAACTTCCATAAATCCTCATCTCTGTCCAGTATCACAAGCACCCTGCCTGTCCAGAAGGCCTGTTTGGTAAGAGGTTAGTTTATAGTTATCCTAAATATTAATTAATGTGACTTTACTAAATTCAAAACATGTTTTCCTCATTCACATTCAAGGCTAGCTTTCTCCTGGCCTTCACTAAACACTGACCCCCGCCCCGCCTTTAGATAGTTACATGCTATTTGTTTACAATCCATTCAGTTGGAAAATCACTATCTGGCTGAGTATAAACACATCTAATAATTGACCATCAAAATGACCTAGACACTTCCTCTGCGCCTGCATGTATGAATAGTGATGTAATAAGCTCTCAAATATCTTCTCATTAGTACTTACAACTCGTTTGCTGTTCTTGAGATTGGATACAGTCATATAAATGTTGATTTTAGTTAGATTTAATTTGTCTAAATGTTGGTCTTTGTAATAAAACTCAGTGTACAGATGTTAGATGCTTAAAATGTCACTAAGAAAAATAGATAAATTCGTAGTGGTAGAGATATTTACTAACAGGATTTTCTAAAATATAGAACAGTTTGTTTATGCAAAATTTGATAGAACTACTTTCCTACTTCCCTACAAGCTGCTTTTCCACCATTCCCCATTCTTCACCCTTGCCATGTGTAGATCAAACACAAACTCACAATTTTATGTATTGGAGTAGTTGGGGAAAAAAAAAAGAGAGAGAGAGAGAGAGAGAAAGATAATGAGTTTGATCAACATCTTTAGCATTTTAAATATTTTAATATCTAAATATATGTATAAATAAAATGAGTTGGAACATTGTATGTAAAATATCCTCTGCTTATGTTAAGAGGGGATTTAAATTATCTATTCTTGCCTCAATAGTAAAAGAAAATGTTTAAAATTGCTTAAATCATAAATTACTTATTTATTAGTGGTCATTCTTCCCAATCTCCAGAGCCCAGCCGTGAGGCCTTGGTGCTCTCATACTGCCTGATGTTGAAGCAGATATGGCAGGTTCCAGCACACCCTAATCAAGAGTCTTAGTGCATGTCTCATTTAGAATTGGTTTTCAGAGGCCATTTTTTCTCTCCATTAAATGCTTTTTTTTTTAACACTGTAGAAAGAAAGAAATAGGTATTCTCATATAAGAGATTCTTAAAACAACTACAGGACAAGATCAGTGGAAGATCCATGAACAAAAGTTTTGGATGTGTGGAGGGGTACGTGTGTGTGTGTGTGTGTGTGTGTGTATTCTGGTATAATTATTTTGTAGTTGTGTTCTTTGTTTCCCTTTTTTTTTTTATTCATTCGTTTGGTTTTTTTTTTTAATATACATATATATTTTATTGGAGTTCGATTTGCCAACATATAGTATAACATCCAGTGCTCATCCAGTCAAGTGCCCATCACCCAGTCACCCCATCCCCTTGCCCACATCCCCTTCTATTACCCCTTGTTTGTTTCCTGGAGTTAGGAGTCTCTCATGTTTTGTCACCCTCTCTGATTTTTCCCATTCATTTTCTCTCCTTTCCCCCATAATCCCTCCCACTATTTTTTATATTCCCTGTACGAGTGAAACCATACAATGATTGTCCTTCTCCGATTGACTTACTTCACTCAGCATAATGCCCTCCAGTTCCATCCACGTCTAAGCAAATGGTGGGTATTCATCATTTCTAATGGCTGAGTAATATTCCATAGTATACATAGATCACATCTTCTTTATCCATTCATCTTTCGATGGGCACCAAGGCTTCTTCCACAGTTTGGCAGAAATGGGCCCTCAACTCTACAGTCAACTAATATTCGACAAAGGAGGAAAGATTATCCACTGAAAAAAGGACAGTTTCCTGTTTTTCTGAAAAAAAATTCAGTTTCTCCTTATTTTGTTAGCTAAAGCTAGAAAAGTCTCTATTTAACAAAATCTCCAGAACTGTAGCAATTTAATTGTCCTTACAATTAAATTAAGCATTTATTGAATCATACACTCTAATTAGTAAAAAAAAAAAAAAAAAAAAAAAAAATGAGGGACAGAGTCATAATACAAAATAGAATGTGTTAGAAAAAAAAGATTTTAGACCCTATCAGGGAGTTCTAAAAAGATACTTAGTTATTTTCTATGTATTAAAAAGACTGAAATACCTGTTGATTTATGATGGGAGTAGTTTAGGTAAGCTAATATGCTTCTTTTGGCAGGAGTCTCATACTTTATTATGAAAGCATGATTTATCTCATGCTGATTGAAAGTTATAAATGCCTTTAAGTAATTAATAAAAGGAAAATACATCATATTACCTACATTTCACAACTTAACCAATTGACAAAACTTTTAGAGACTAGGTTTAGCAGTCAAATTGTTAAGCATTACAGATAAAATCTAAAGGTCTTTTTTTTTAATTATTATTTTATAGATGAAAACTATGTTTGAGAGGCTTGGTGACTTATTCAAGATATCACAGATGTTTTTCTTGTAGCCAAACTGATATTAAAACCCAGCTTTTGTAAATCATGCTACAGTAGCACACAAACTCCCTTACATCTCTGGATTATACCAACAAAGGTTTATTTCTCATTCAATTTGGCTGGCTGCTGTTTTACAATCTGTGTTTGCTCATTCTGAGACCAAGGTTGAAAAAGCCTTATTTGGACCATGCCATCTTTCAGGCAGAGATTAAAAAGAGGTTTTACAGAACTATATAATGCCTCTGAAGGCTTTTGCTCAGATGAGACATATGTCATTTACACTCACATTCTATTACTATATACTTTGCAACTTACCTGACAAAACCTGACTCAGTGGGCTAGAGGTTTAGTCTTCTTACAAAGAACTTAGCTGAGAAGTGGAAATAATTACATCATTTACTACAATAGATCCTCAATCCCCAGAACTATATACACTCTCTCTCAATAAGCAGTGGGCTTCTCTGTTTCTTGGGAGTCACGAATGCAGTGGCTCCTGAGGGCTCACCGGCTACCATGTCAGATCTGACTTCTAATTTTTCAGACAGAGATTTTATTGTAACCATTAAGACTGAATACCATTTCCTCTGGAGGCTAAAAAACTAAAATTACCAATAGAAGTAAATTAACTCTCAACTAGTGCTTCTCTTCTATAAACTGACTCCTAAGGAAGAAGTTGCTTTTTTTAATGAAGATCCTTCATAGGTTAAAAATTAGTCTTTTTAGATTTCTATGACCTGAGTCACATTTTTAGTAAATATGTTTTATTAACTCCCTAGCATCCATTTCAACTCCTATCCATTGAGTAACAGTCATTCAGTGTGGGAAATTATTCTCAATTTCAAGAGATGGGTCTGCTCCAGTGAGAATAATCCCATCCACTTCCCTTGCCAAGTGACTATTTCAGAATGATCTGATTCCTGCGATTCAGGTATGTGGAGAAGGTCACCAGACAGTTCTGGAAAATATCCTTTTTACTCTTAAAAGCAGTATAGTGAAAAACTGCTCTCTCTACCTTTCACAGAATGTGAACATGAAGCACCTTGTCCTAATGGCTATTAGTGTCCATCGTGAAAGCATGACAACTTGAGGACAAATCTGACATCAACAATGCTGAGAGAAAAGCAGAGAAATATTGCTAGAACCCTAATTAAACTATGCCTAAATCCTATCTCTGGATTTTTAGTTATGTAAGCCAATAAAATCATTTATTGGTTAGTCAGATTAAATTGATATTCACATACTTCAACCAAAAGTATCCTAAGAAGGCATCAGTTCTTCTCTCCTTCTTTATTTTACCCATACCCCACCAATAACCAAAGCTGCAAGATTAGTTTTGGTAGGAGTTACAAGCAAATATCTATCTCTCCTCTTGAGTTCTACAATGAAAACTGTTCTCTTTTTTTTTTTTTTTAATTTTTTTATTTATTTATGATAGTCACAGAGAGAGAGAGAGAGGCAGAGGCACAGGCAGAGGGAGAAGCAGGCTCCATGCACCGGGAGCCCGACGTGGGATTCGATCCCGGGTCTCCAGGATCGCGCCCTGGGCCAAAGGCAGGCGCCAAACCGCTGCGCCACCCAGGGATCCCTGTTCTCTTTTTTATTTTGTTAAAAATATCTTCTCAAATATAAGTATAGCTAACTACAAGGCATGAGACATCTTTTATATGTTATCTACTCAAATAGGAATTTTAAGCAAATAGCAATATGTATTCTACTAGAAAAGAAGGAACAACTAAAGATGACCAAACAGACCTTAAATAAGACATTTATAAAATGATCTTATCCTCAGTAGATTACCCATGGCCTATTATTGTCTTAGCAGTGGACATTGAAATCAATAGATACTCAGAAGACCCAGGAAGTTGTTGAATAAACAGAAGCATGAGAGATTCTCACCAATAGTTCTCAGTGGGGCACTAAAAGAACATGGGTGGTATTAAAAACCACTACGTAGTTCTCTACTTCTCTTATTTTAACTGCCAAAATAATATGCCCTCCTCTTTCTACACAAATATGCCAAAACAATAAGATGGTACTGTTCCTATAAAATATTAGTCTTACTAAATGTCACTCTTGACCACTCTCTATTTGTATCTCTCTTACGATGTGAGGGAATTAACCCATGGAAAGGATTAATTCCATTAAATTCCTGCTATGAGTTTAATCTGGCATTCAGAACATCTCTCCAAGCAACATCAATCTTTTGTTCCTAGCTTATAGTTTTATTTTTTTTATTTTTTTTTTTAATTTTAAGATTTTATTTTTTTATGAGAGAAAGAGAGAGACAGAGACAGAGACAGAGAGAGGCAGAGCCACAGGCAGAGGGAGAAGCAGGCTCCATGCAGGGAGCCTGACGTGGGACTCGATCCCGGGTCTCCAGGATCACACCCTGGGCCGAAGGCGGCGCTAAACCGCTGAGCCACCCGGGCTGCCCTAGCTTATAGTTTTAAACTGCATATCTGCAAATATCCCAGAGGAGCAGAACTGAGAGAACACAGTAACAGAGAAGTTTCAGTCTTAACAAGTTGCAAATTTTTATGTATGCTCTAAGCCAGCAAAATAAGATTTCAATATCAACGGCTTGTCAAAAATGTATCATCTGGGCTAGGGAAATATATATATATATATAGGCATTAGAAAAGTCATAAGCAAAGTTTTCCAAAGTTTTTCAGAAATCAGAAACACTCCCAAAAGTAATATAATGATATTTATGAATTAAGAACAAATACAATAAGTTTCTGAAAAATAATGTCAAACGTTGAAATTTAAGAGGAAAAAAACTGAGACACCTGGGTGGCTCAGTGGTTGAGCATCTGCCTTCAGCTCAGAGCGTGATCCCAGGGTCCTGGGATTGACTTCTGCATCAAATCCCACATCGGGTTCCCACAGGGAGCCTGCTTCTCCCTCTGCCTGTGTCTCTGCCTCTCTCTCCATGTCTCTCATGAATAAATAAACAAAATCTTAAAAAAAAAAAAAAAAAGGAAAAGAGGTAAGAAACTCAAAACAAAATGCAGAAGATGCACTTGGCACCCCAGAAACACCAACATTTCGTGTGTTAGCAGGTACCTCGAGGGAAGTCACTTTGTGAAGGTGTAGCAGGAGCCTAAAGGTTTCCAGAAGTGTCACTAACAGCAGCAGATGGTAAGGACACATGCAGAAACTCCAGGGGAGTGTGACTTAGAGAATGGATATGAAATGTGGTACAAAGGGGAGGCGGCTACCGGCACTAAAGGGTGTGCAGACTATGCCACTACACAGTTGCATCTTCGATTCAGGAAGGCTAGGGACACAAAATTCAAAAGAAGAACTGGAAATGAAAATTTTTCAATATGCAAGATAGAAGAAGGAACTTCAGGTAAGTGTCTGGTGGATCAAGATATCACCCAGTTTCCTAGGTGAGTCTAACTTTTCTCACAAACCACTCTAAAGATTTTATTTATTGATCTGTCTGTCTATCTATCGAGAAAATGAGTGGAGTGAGAGGCAAAGAGAGAAGGAGAGAGAGAATCCCAAACAGACTGCACTGAACACAGAGCCCAACTCAGGCTTGCTCCCACCACCCTGAGCTCATGACCTGAGCTGAAGTCCAAGAGTCAGAGGCTTAACCAACTAAAGCCACCCCGGTGCTCCTTCTCAGAGACCACTTCTAAAAAAGATGGCGGTTGGGTCAGGGGATTGTTTCCTCATGACAAACAGAATGCCATACTAAACATCTTCTTGGGAAGTGTTTCCCTATCAAATTTCAAGTCACAGGTGGATGATTTTGAACAACTGGCATAAACTAACCAGGAATGAAAGTTAAGAAGGAAATCAAAAGGATTTTCCAATTTGTGATAGACTTGCTTTCACTTAGAAACTAGCAATTGTACCCACTGGGAATCCTTGAGTGTCTATAATGACATAACTATTTTACCAGTTATTGGATACCAGAGATTTGCTGATGTGTATGGGTGTTGGGCTGCAACTGTGATAGGCTAATGGGCCCTATTCACTGTTCAGACTCTTTACAAAGAGAACACCTAGAAGTGTAAGCTAGATTGATGCAACTAATTTCAGCTAATGTACAGAACTATATACTTAGTGAAGGATGCTTGAGGTTTCAGCTATAAAAGGAACTCCAAGCATACATGTGCATCTGACTGAGACTTCTCTGGCTGAGACAGAGCAAAAAATAACCATGACCTTTAATTTCTGAAAGTTTGACTATAAATGATTAAAGGATTTAATTTGGGGTTTCAGTTTCTCCCTGAAAATACAATAATAGGAGGAGTTATATTGTTCAAACTCAAAGCAGATGTATATTGCCGGCATTGTCTTACTTATATAAATTTTATTCTATCTCGGATAAATTATACTGGACAGCATGACTAGGCAAAGTTTAAGAAATCAAATAAATGGTAAGTGAATTCTTCAGCCTAGGGAGGGCAGGATTTCTCATCAGTACTATTGACATTTTGAGCAGATAATTCATTTGCGGGGAATGTCCCATGCATTGTAAAATGCTTAGCAGGACCCCTGGCCTGTAGCCACTGGATTATCTGTAGCTCTGTCTTCCCCCTCTCCCCTAGCTGTGACTACTAAAAATGTCTCTACACATTGCTTAATATCCCCTAGAGAACAAAATCCCTCTGATGGAGAACCTCTGGCCTGAAATATAGCATGGCCTTTAGGTTAATTCAATTAATGCCAGGTTTTTACTCATTTCAGAGCCTTTTAACAAAAAGCTGAACCGTTTACCAATCTATACAAGAAAAGTGGTGCTTTTCAGGAAGTAGCCTCACGCAGATGCCAGATTGCCCTGAAATTTTATATTCTCCTTTTCCCAGGAAAACTACCACATGCATACTTAACCACAGGGGGAGTGATAAACCTAACAAGTCATGGGAACCAAACCAAGGACCATTTTTTGCTCCTCCCCCTAAAATTTCTGCCCAGGATCCTGTAGAATAGGAACCAAGAAAAAAGTGAGTGCCTCATTGCATTGGTGAAATCGGAACCAAGTAATGCCATTCCCTCCATCACCAGATTATATAGGGTCAAGAGCCAATAAGTAGGAGTGGGAGGGACCCCTCTCACTATTACACTTAATAACCCACCTAAGAAATTTTTGGTATCTGTCCCCACCACCTTGGACTGGGTGATTTGAAGGCCCTAGTTACCAAGGGATAAATGCTTCCAATGAGGAAGGTAGTCATGTTCCATGTCATTGGAAGCTGAGATAGCGCTCTCCCAACTAAGACTTTTCCTGTCACTGAACCCAGAGGTAGAGATGGAGGTTACTCTATTCATCAGGGATATTCATTCCTATTATCACGAGGATCAGAGTAATAATTCTCCTATTCTCTCACAAATTTGGAGCAAAGTTCTTGGCCATAACTGCATTCTTGATTCCCTATGACTATAGCTCCTACCAGGCAGTTACTCTTCGATGGGCTCCAGTAATACTGTTTCATCCCTTCACCTTTTCAATTTTAGCTTTCCACAATTGCTAGTCTCTTCTGTTCTAAAGTTTCTAGAGTAAAAGCCAAGGCTGTTGCAAAAAGCTGCAAGGACCTACTCGGCCTATCTGAACTCTCTATTTGCCCTATTATGTTTCTGATTCCATCCCCTACCAACTGCCCCCATTCCCTCCGTTCTACCTACATAGACCTCTGCAGTATTGCTCAAACATTCCAGGCACCCTCTGCCCTGGGGTTTTGTCCTTACTCTTCTCTCTACCTAAAATGCTGTTTCCTGATGACTGGGATTGGCATCCGTATCATCCAGTGGAGAAGGGAAGATGAGAACGTAGGCATTGAGCAAGTGGAACAGACAAAGGAAGAGTGGCTGTGTGGTGATCTTAACTGAGTCTGAGGATGTGCAGGTGAGATATACTACACTCTCTACTGTCGAATGTTTGGAATTTTCCATAATAAAAAGTTAAAAAGAACCTCTGGGATAGATTCTGAGGAGTGTGCATTTTAGCAGGCTACCTGTGTGGTATTCATGTTCCCTCCATCACCCCATGTATGAGGTTGTTCGGGAACCCTTGTTCCAGTGCCTGTGACTCTTCTTTCTGTTCCGTCAAGTGGGAGGTTTCCACAGAGCTTTGGTTGCAGTTTCTCCTCACTCTTCTTGGTAATGTTCTGCTCACCAGCCTCTCCTGACAAGTCCCTGTCACATTCTTAGAATCTTTTCCTTTCTGATGTTCACCTTGGATGTCGGTCCAACATGCCAGCTCTTTATCCTCTTTATTAAAGCCTGATAGTTTTCCTCAAACCCTTTTGCCAGAAGATCAGTGGACATTCTGCTCTCACATAATTACAGGGTGCCTCGGGCAACAAGATAAACACAGAACATGCCCTTCGGGTCACTGGAAACACTCCCTCCGTGTTTATAGTTCTGAGTTTACAGATGATCTATAGCTTTTGAGCTGCCTCCTGCTAAATTGTCACAACAAAATGCCCGTTTGCCCTGAAATTTTTCTCTTAAACTTGCTGACACCTAGGAAGTTAGAAACTCCTGGGACCAAGAGGCTATAAACCTGTTGTACGTAGCAAACAGCTGTTAGTTTTCAAAG
This sequence comes from Canis aureus, assembly GCF_053574225.1. Lineage (NCBI taxonomy): Eukaryota > Metazoa > Chordata > Mammalia > Carnivora > Canidae > Canis > Canis aureus. The sequence goes on along the minus strand of NC_135611.1, from coordinate 61,581,203 downwards.
GGGTGGGTGATGAGCAATTTATATCAGCTAAGTGTCAGACAGGACACTTCATGGGCACCGTAAACACACAGAGGCTCTGGAGCCAAATTTTCCAAACTCTGGCACCTCTTCATGCCTGACTTCTCTGATGGGCTCCCCCTTTTTTTTTTTTATGGGCTCCTTTTTTAAATCAATTAATTAATTTATTAACTTATTATTTCTTAGGCACTATTACAGTGTAGTGGGCTGGAGTTGAAGAAAGACCAGCCAATAACCATAAATTCTTCTTAAATGTCAATTCCTTTCTCTATGAGATGAGGAGATCTGATGAGGCTTGATCTCTGAAGCCTTACTACTCACAGTATGCTCCCCAGTCCAGACATGCTGACATCCCCTGGGAACTGGTCGGTAATCAGATTCTTAGGCCCCATCCCAGACCTACTGAATTGGTCTTCTAGACCTTCACCCTGGTACTTTTTTGGTTGTAACAAAGTACCATAAACTTAGTGACTTAAAACAGATGTATTAGGTTACAGTCCTGTGGGTCAGAAGTGTGATGCAGGTCTCACTGGGCTAAAATCAGGGTGTTGACAAGGCTGGGTTCCTTCTCAAGGTTCTAGGAGAGAATCTATTTCTTTGCCTCTTCCAGCTTCTAAAAGTGCATTCCTTGGCTCCTGGCTTTCTTTCTTTGTCTCCAAAACCAATGGTGTTGTATCTCTGACCTTTCTTCCAGAATCACATGTCCCTCTAACCCTAAACTCAGTGGGGAAAAGTTCTCCACTTTTAAGGGCCAATGTCATTAGATTAGGCCCATTCAGATTATCTAGGATGTTCCTGCCATCTCAGAGTCCCTAACTAAATCACATCTGAAAATCCTTTTTGTCATATAAAGTGAAGTATTTCCATTTCCAGGTATTATGATGTAGGCACCTTTGTGGGCCATCACTTTGCTTACCACACTAAATTCTGAGAGGTTCTACTTGTTACAACATATTCAACTATAAGAAAATAAGTAGAATTCCTTTGTCTGTTGTTGACTACATTATTCCTGTTATAGGCTGAATTGTATCACTCTACTCCTCTTCCCTGCCCCAAAATTCATATGTTGAAGTCATAACCCCTAGTACCTCTGAATATCACTTTTCTTGGAGTTGGGGCCTTTAAAGAGATAATTAGGGTAAAAAGAGGTTATGGGGGGTGGCACTAATGCAAAATGACTGGTGTCTTCATTAGAAGAGTGGATTAGGATGCAGACGAGCATAGAGGAAAAAAATCATATGACAACGGAGAAGACAACCACCTATAATGCAAGGAGCAAGACCTCAGAAGAAACCAAACCTAGCAACACCTTAATATAGGACTTCTGGCCTCCAGGCTGTGAGAAGATAAACATCTGTTGGTTAAGTCCTCCAGTCCATGGTGTTTTGTCATGGCAGCCCCAGCAAATTAATATATTCCCTGGTGCAATTTCAAAATATTTTAAGACAACTGTAACTACACTGTCATCTTTGCTGCTTTATTATTGAGGTACAGAAGTCCTCCTGAACTGAGTTTAACCACTTTTGTCATTATCTGGTACTAACTTGATCTCTACCTCAGTGTTACACAGATTCATAACCCAGCCTATTTGCTTTCCCTGCTGACTCCATTTGTGGAAAATATGTGCATCCTTCTTAACAAACTGCATAAACTCAGCTCAGTTCCTCATAAAACCCTGGCTGCTTTATCCAAGATCATGTGTTTCTAATTATTCCCTCTCTTCCCAGGATTATCTGTCCTCTGCCAGTGAATCTTCTCTAACTACAAAAACACTTGGTTCCACCTGTTCAAAAGAACCGCCACCCCTCTAGTCCTGTGAAAGTTCTACTGGAAAAAGTAATCTGTACTCAGTGTCTGCATTCTGATCACCAAGCCACTGGTCACACCTCACAATCTGACTTCTACCCAAACATTTGGCCAGAACTGCCACCTCTGGTATCACTCGTGACCATTTTTATGACTGCCAAATCTAGTAGTCTCTTCTCCCTTCTATTCTCTTTGATCTGTCTGTAATTTTGACAGTGTGGGCAGCACTCTTTTAGAATGCTTTACTATTTCTTTTCTCTTTTCCTTCTTCTCTAACCCCTCCTTCTTTGCCTCTTGTACTAATTCCATTTCTAAAATTATTCAGTGAGCCCTCATTATGTTTCAGAGCAGGCCTGACTCCTACCCTTAAAGAATTTGCTCTTTCTCTTCCCTACCTAAAATGGGCTTTTCCGATGTTTAAATGGAATTGTTTTCCAAAGATCAACCCTTGAAAATCTCTTTTTTCTTTTCTTTTCTCCCCCCCCCCCACTTTTTTTTATCTTTCTCGTAGTAATGTCACTCCTAATGATTTTAACTAGGGTCTCAGGGCAAATGATTCCTAAAACTTCATTTCTTTTCTATCACTTTCACTAAACTTTTCTATCATCATGTTGCTCTACTATTTTATATTCAACAAATTAGCCAAAATTGTACTTACTGAAATTGTGCATTGAAAAAGATAAAATATACAGTATTAAATACCTTGACAGACTTTAGCATTAGGTTGATACTAATAATATAAATTACAATGTAACTACAAATATTACCCACACAGGTACAAAGATGAGAGACTCTTATAAAAGGATCTGTAAAAGGAGGCATGAGACTACATTAGAAAGCTAGTAAATCTTAGACTGCATTTAGAGACCATAGTTACTAGAACAAGAAGGAAGGGCATTCCATTGTTGTTTGGGCAGATAATACTAGAATCAAACTTTTGAAATAGTTGCTGGAACTTACCAATGGATAGCTAGCCAAAGAGCATGAGTAAAAACAATCAGAGGGAGGGAAACTGAAAATTGTTTCTATGACAAAACATTAAAAAACAAAAAGAAAATAATTTGGATTTTGGATTGGATTAAATCACTAGCTTCCTGAAGCAAAAAGAAGCTGAAAATCTACAAAACAAAGAGATGAAAAAATATGCTGAAGACAGCATTGTTTAAAGCAACAAAATGAAGTAGAAATACTTAGAGCACAACTGGCAGAGATAGTAACCTTTAAAAATGGTGAGTAGAATGGGATCAACCTGTTGCAGCTTTAGAGATACAGGTGAAGTATGATCTCCAGTGACATACAGAAAAATAATGACATTGAACAATTAAAGAAGATCACCCTGGAAGCTTCTGAAACAGAAGAGCAAACTGTAGATATCAAGTCTTGACATATGAATTCAATGAAGCCTGTCAGAGTTGAAACTGAACCTCAAACAAGTACTGAAATTCTAAAAAATGAAGTAGAGGGTGGCCCTGTAGTCCTTGACTCTTGAGAAGTGTCAACAGAAAATAATCAAACCACACAATTTCCAAAACCTGAGTTAGAGATTCATTTTACACCTTTATAGCCAAACAAAATGGCAGTGAAACACCTTGCTCGTATTTCACCAGTGATGGGCTCTTAAGATTTCCAACTCCCAAAAGAGGAAGAATAATGAAATGGAGTAAAAGTGATATATTTCCAAAATGGTGGAAAAGTAGAAATTGTATTAACCATACTCCTGAGGCTCTCTGTCAGGACTGGGTGAAATGTGAAAATAAGAAGAATGCTATTCCCAGAACTCATTTAAAGTCCCCTTTTTCTGAACATAGGAATTATTCTGTCAAAAAGAAACAAAAGGCCTTCACACATTCGTCATCTAAGAAGCATACTCTTTATGGAGTCAAGCATCCATAGTTAGTATAAACTTGGCCTCTAAATAAAAAGAAAGAAAGAAACAGAAATGTGGAGACTTCTTACAACATTCTCCAACAATTCTTCAATCAAAAGCAAAGAAGATAATTGAAACAATGAGCTCTTCAGTGCTCTCAAATATAGAAGTTAAGAAAATGTGTCTCAACCAAAATGGGCCAAATGGAAATTATACACAAATGAAATTTCATCTCCTATTACATATATCTGGCCAACTGATTTTGATTTGATGGACCATAAACTGAAGGAGAGTAATCATCAGATTCTCAATGACTTTGAACTAAAACAGCCAAATAAATCACTTTATGGAGAATGTTTTAATATAAATTTTATGTTTATAATCATTGTAACTTGCATTCTGACTTTTCAAAGATAATTATATATATTATGATTCATTAAATCCCTCTGTATATACACATTGCTATTTTATACAGGGCATAATTTAATTCAAAGAAAATAAGTCAACAATACCAAAAACATGGCTAGCTTCAAGTGTTTGAAGAACTGACATGTGAGAATGTAGCTATAAAGGGCAAAACATGATAAAATCTGACTCATTATGGAAGACCTTTCTAACAAAGATGTTAAAAATTATATACAGTTGCCATATAATGGCCTCTACATCACCACAAATGTCCAAAAATTTAGGAACTGGGTCAAAGAAAAGCCATCTAACCTGATAGGAAAAAAAAATGGACTTTGGAGTCAAAAAGTATTAAATCCAAATGTTGCCTCAGTGACTTCCACCAGGTCATCCTGGAGAAGTTATTTGCCTCTCTGAGCCACATCTACTCATATAAAATGGAATAATATTAACTTGGAATATTGAAAAGATTATACCTAGTATGTGCGAATCATTTGACCTTTATTATTATAATTTTTAACAATGTATAGGTGGAAATTTTGACTGAATTAGACCTAAGTTCTTTCCGAGTCTAAGATCTATGATTCCAGATTTGCTGAGAGTGCAGTTGAGATAACATAACATTGTCTAAATACAACTGACCTTTGAACATCATGGTTTTCAACTGCTAGGGTCCACATATATGTGGATTTTTTTTCTATAAATACAATAGAGTAACTTTAAATGTATTTTCTCTTCATTATTATTTTAATACTATTTTCTTTTCTCTAGCCTATTTTGATGTAAGAATACAGTCTATGATACATATAACATACAAAATATGTGTTCATCAACTATTTATGTTACCGGTAAGGCTTCCAGTCAACAGTAGGCTGTTAGTAGTTAGGTTCAGGGTCATGGTACAGCTGTTTTTCTACATTACAAAAGAGTTATTTTATCCCTATCCAGAGGTCTCCAGGGAAACAGGATTATGAATATATATGGATAGATACAGATGATAGGGAGATGGAGATAGAGATTTTAAGAAATTGGCTCACACAATCACAGAGGCTGGCAAGTGCAAAATTGGTAGGGTAGGCTGGCAGGCTGGGGACCCAGGGAAGAGGTGATGCTGCAGTCACCTCTGCCTTTGAATTGCCTGCCACCTGAAATGCCTCTGAAGGCAATTTAGGGGCAGAATGCTTTCTTTCTCAGGATATCCCAGTCTTTCTAATGAGGACTTCAACTGGTTGGATGAGACCTGTCCACACTATGGAGGATAATCAGCTTTATTCAAGATTTACTGATTTAAATGTTAATCACATTTGGGAAAAAAAAAAAAAGAAAGCCTTCACAGCATCTAGACCAGTGTTTGATCAAACATCCCAGTGCCATAGCCAGGCCAAGCTGAGAGCTAAAATTAATAATTAAAATCTCCGTTGTACCCCGAAGTGAGTGGCACTGTGTCAGATGATGGTGTCTTCCCATTGGGAGAAATAATCTCCCTGACTGCACAGGACAGCCTCAAAGGTTTCCTTTCAGGGTATCTCATCATTGCTCACTGACCAAATAGATCTACAACGTCTCTGACTATATAAATGTATTCCTATTCTGTCCTACTTTCCCAAAATGATCATTTGATTCAGGAGTCTGATTTGGAAGGATTATGGCTTTGTTAGAGTTTGTTGCCAATGGTGACTTCCCCTTATTGTCCACAGACCCTCTGATGTCAGTTCCCAGTGCTGTGAGTCACCATTCACCCCTCCAACACAGGTGTGAATGTTCAATATGCTTGATCTCAGAAAAGCAAAATCATACACAAACTCCTTTAAAAAAATAAAAAAAGATTTCATGTATTTATCCATAAGAGAGACAGAAAGATGCAGAGAGAGAGGCAGAGACACAGGCAGAGGGAGAAGCAGGCTCCATGCAGGGAGCCCGACGTGGGACTCAATCCTGGGTCTCCAGGATCAGGCCCTGGGCCGAAGGCAGTGCTAAACTGCTGAGCCACCGGGATACCCACAAACTCTCATTTTTGACTCTTCAATAACCTCAGTCATATACCTGGAGCCCTTAACAAGGCAGAAAACAAAATGACTGTCCTACTGGAGTGACAGGGATTTGTTTCTCTCTTGCAATGACACTGAGCCTAGGGAAAGAGCTGAGAGAATTGGGTTATTTCAGGATCATGTTTTTCTCTAAATTATAGATATTATTTTTCCCTGCCAAAAGAAGTGTCTCAAGTAAAGACACTTCAAATATTTCTACTTAAATTGTTTTTAAAGTTTCCAGTATGATAATGGTGTTTTTTTTTTTTTTCATCTGTATTTCAGAGCTACAGATCGAAATATCTACTGAGAAAATGGTAAAGTGTCTGACATAATGGTTGAAGCTGGGTGATGAGTACATGGGGATTCCTTACACTATGCTATTTTATGGGTTTGAAATTTTCATAAGAAAAAGTCATAAAAAATGTCTATGGCATCCTGGCATTTTACTAGTATTTTTTAAATGAGACAGGCCAATGTTTTACTGAATACCTGTTCTTTAAAGCTACAATCAGTACACGTCAGTTTATATTTTTAAACTACATGACTATAATCACTAATCTTGCATTTGTCCCTATACTTGTACCTAGTTCTACAAGTTCCCAAACTGCTCCCTCTGGGGAAGAGGGCAGCTATTTTCAATAGAAGCACAATTCTTAGCCTTTGGGGCTCAACAAGTTAGTATAAAAAAACGTTCAAAGAAGCATCTGGTATAAATAATTTTCAACACTCCTTAGAGGTTTCCTATGAGGATTACTGAAAGGCTGGCATGTAGTGGGAGACATTCTGGTATTTGGAAAGGATTGCTATTCACTATAACTACCATTTTTTTAGTAGTTGCCTCTACTACCCATCTCTGGCCTCACTTGTTCTCCACTGTGATCTCAGGAAACCTTAACTTGTATATAACAGTGTACAAGGAAGCCTTGTATACTGTAGAAAGTATACAAAAGAATAAAAAAGTCTTTGTCTTTTCTCTCCATAATTAAATCAGAAGGTTAAGGAAGGGTGAACTCCCTTTAGTGACTCCCTCTATGAACAATGACTTGAGGCAGAAGTCATAGGTTTCTTCATGTAGACTAGTATGTAAGGAGCCTGACTTCTTAGAAATAGATTTGTCAACATAAAAGATAAATATAATGGGTTGCTTTCTCAGAATTCAAACTAAAGTCTTCACACTGCAGCTCACTCAAATTGCCTTGTTCTATTTGACATAGGTGACAAATCATATACCTACCGGATCCCTGCAGAAAAATTCTCATCTATAGCATTAAAATTTTTCAAATAACACTTTTTTTCAATAATAGTTTTCTTAAGCAAGCTAGATTTTTAATGTCATCTGTTGTATTTATGCAACTTCAGATCTTCTCTCCCAAATATACAGCTCCTGCTGAGCTAATAGTTTTCTATTTTCATCTTGCTATTTATAATACACTGATGTTTCTTACCAAGAATCTTTGGTTTAATCCACAAAACTCAAATCGACCATCAGAGCCCATTGCCAGTGCTGAAGTATTACTGTTTTAATGTCATTAGTCAATCATAGAAATGCTTTCTATGCACACATTCATTTCAAAATTATGTAAAATAAAATCCTCCATGGCTTTCAGATTGCAGCCCATAATCATTTTTTTGTACTTTAAAATACTCCAGACATATTGCTGAAGGAGTACACTATTTACAAAAATTATTCTTGGCTTCAGTTTTTTTTCAATGAGTTTAGAAAGCATAATTTAGAAATTTATTACATTTGTTTTTCCTCCTTTACTGTGTCATCAACACGGGCTGCACATTCTTTGAATTGCAGTAAAGAATTTGGCTGTCTAGACACAACAAAATAAGAACACAAGGCTTACTTCAAGTAAATCACTAACTTGTGTTAGCCAACAATGAGCAGAAAGATTTTCCCAACACTTTCGCTCTGTTTCATTGGAGGAATCTAGGATCTAAGGATCATATTCATTTTACATTTTCTCTTCTATCTTTTTTATTCTATAAATAAAAATTTTTTAAAAGAGAAACTACCAAAAAATGCAGAGCGTGGCTGGAGTTGTTCAATATTGATACATCCTTACTGAATAAATTTATGCCCAGTATACAATGTAAACTTTGTTGTACAAATCTAGAAGCAGGAGATGTGTTCTCTTTCCCTACATTTGGAAAATCTCAGTCCTGACCCTTGTTTATTACAATAATATCACAGCCTATTTAAGGAAGAAAGCATTTGGAGATTTGTGCATTGCCCCTTTCTTTTACAGAAACCAAGGACTTATCAAAGGAGAAGTTTTCCAGGATCACTCATACAGAAGTGTTCTCTGGACTCTACCAAACTCTCACAGACTTCTTCCTTAAAAAAATTGAGTGGAAAAAAAAAAATTGAGTGGACCTGTAAAGCCTTCTGTCCTAGAGTTGAAAGAGCAGCTAAATTCACAGTAAGCTAATTGTATATGGAAGAAAAATGATTACTTTTATTATATGTGTATCCAAATCATTTGTCTAGTAAGGACTCCTTAAAAAACAAAGCCCTCAAAATTTAGGTCTCCATCTGTTCCTTTTGGTAAAAATTAAGAAACACATGCAGCCTTTGTAGTGGTTACCCATGACAGAAAACATAGAAGCATGCCTTATAGCTCCTCTAAGGGGATTTTTAAATCCTTATGGACATTCCTTAAGCAGAATTACTCATGCTAATTTTGTGATGCTCTATTGGTTTTACTTGTTTGTTAATACAATAACATTCAAAGCCTATTGTCTTAAATCTGGACTTACCAAGAGAGATTTCTAGCTCCATGTGGGACAGATTACTCCCATATTCCCATTACAAGCAATTCAATAAGTAAGGCAAGGAAGCATCTATCTACGCACTAGCTGCTACTCTAAGAAACTTGATCTTCCTGTATTAAAACTGTTATGTCTTGATATTTGAAAACCCAGAATTCAGAAGTAAACTGGATGGTTTACTACTAGCCCTGGTATATTAAACTTTGAGGAAATTTCACATTTTCTTTAATGTGGTGTGGTCTGTTTATTGTTTGTTGGCTTTTGTGTCAAAAATTTTTCCTGTAGAATCTTCATAAACAAATCTTCCTTAACATGTATGCCACACACTTACATGCTACACGCCTACAATTCTTTAGATTTAACACCTGAAGTTCAGTATCTCAAATAGAAGAGTGAAAGGCATATCCCCAGGGTTATAAAAATTTAGCAGAGACTGGCCCATGCCATCATGAAATTTCTTTGAGGTTTCATGTTTTAAAATCTTATATTTTAATTTTTTTAAATTACCACCAGTTTTGCATTTGGCTGAATATGTCTCTGATTTAACATAAATATTATGTCTCAAAAAAATTACATGAGTGGGGGCATCTGCATGGCTCAATGGTTGAGCATCAGCCTTTGGCTCAGGTCATGATCTGAGGTCCAGGGATTCACTCCTAAATCAGGCTCCCACAGGGAGCCTTCTCCCTCTGCCTATGTCTCTGCCTCTCTCTGTGTCTCTCATGAATAAATAAATAAAACCTTTATTAAAAAAAAAAAAAAGAGCTACATGAGCAGAAGAGAGATTTAAACTGCAGATTTTCAGAGGTAGTCTTCAAAACATAAATAATGACAGAACCTATGACAGGGCATGAGGATTACTTAGGAACAATGGGTAGACTATGGAATGAAGGAAGCCAAGCCATAGTTCTTAGGGAAACCAGCTTCTCTGTGGTTGCATAGAAGAAGAAAGCCAACAAAGAAGACTGAAGAAAAGGGACACCTGGGTGGCTCAGCTGGTTAAGTGTCTGCTTTCAGTTTAGATCTTGACCCTGGAGTCCACAGATCTAGCCCTGAATAGAGCACCCTTCTCAGCAAGGAGCCTGCTTCTCCCTCTCCCTCTGCTGCTCTCTCTCTCTCTCTCTCAAATAAATAAATTAAAATTTAAAAAGGCTGAAGAAAAGTGGCTTGAGAACTAAGAGAAAGACCACAATAATGCATTTTCTTAGAAACCAGTAAAAGAGTTTTTCAGAAAGAAGGAGTGATCAAATGTGTTGAATTCTTTTAAGGAATCAAACGAGTCAAGGGCCAATCTAAGGATGTGGATATTGTTTATGATGTTGATGAATACAGTTTCTGGGGCAGTCATAGAGAAGCAGTGATAAGAAGCAGATTGTGGGGCTTTAAGAGACCAGCAGGAGGTTAGGAAGCAAAGACAAAAGCCATGGGTAACTTGTTTAAGTATTTGGTCAGTAAAAAGCAAAAGCGAGGTCAGTTGCCAAAAAGAGATGTGAGATCCAAGGAGAAGAACCATTTATTTGTTATTCTTGCCTTCTTCCTTTCCTTCCTTTTCTTTCTTTCTTTCTTTCTTTCTTTCTTCCTTCCTTCCTTCTTTAACATCATGTATTTGCATCCAGTCAGTGAGAAAGAGCAAGAAAGTGGGAGAAGTGGGAGACTGAAAAGAAAAAAAAATAATTTTCAGGTCATATGCTGGGATAGGAGAGATCCTCAGAGAGGAAGAGGCAGATCTTTTCCATTATGACTGGAGGAAAGGGAGAAAGGAAGGTGGGAGGAGCCTAGCAGTATATAGATGTGATGCTGGAACATTTTTTTTTTTTGAGGTTTTATTTTTTTTTTAATAATAAATTTATTTTTTATTGGTGTTCAATTTGCCAACATACAGAATAACACCCAGTGCTCATCCTGTCAAGTGCCCCCTCAGTGCCCGTCACCCATTCACCCCTACCCCCTGCCCTCCTCCCCTTCCACCACTCCTAGTTCTTTTCCCAGAGTTAGGAGTCTTTATGTTCTGTCTCCCTTTCTGATGATGCTGGAACATTGAGACAGTTTTTATCTGATAGCTTCTATTTTCTCTATCATGATCCTCTGCAGAAAATGAGGTGAAAAGTGGAGGGAAATAGTTGAAGGTCAACGTTTGAAGGGATTAATTAGATTTGAAATCACTATAATGAAGAACAAGAGGACAAACTTGCTCAGGAAATAGACAATATTGCCTTTCAGTGTTCATGGCCAAGCAGAAGTGATTAACTATGAGGGTGCCTGAGTGGCTCAGTGGGTTAAGCATTGGGCTCTTGATTTTGGCCTAGGTCATGATCTCAGGGTCATATCCATAGGGGCTCAGCACTCAGCACAGAGTCTACCTCAGATTCTCTTTCTTCCTCTCCCTCTGCCCCTCCCCCTCTGAATAAGTAAATAAATTCATTTTTTAAAAGAAATTATTAATTATGAAATTAATGAGGATTAGTCATCCTGGGGTTTTTCGTTTTGTTTTGTTTTAATTTCTATAGCAGTGCACAGAGGCTCAGAAAGAAATGTGAAGAATGTAAGTTCATTACTTTCTCCACCCTGAGACCTAGATGTGAAAAGGTAATGTCTGGCTTATTTCAACAAGCCCAATTCTAAAGCCATCCTCATGAGTAACGTGATTTATTCCAACGGGGTACATTTTTGTTATTTTTAAGAACCCTTCTCGATTTCATCAAGTTGCTTCTCCCTAAAGGAAAGATCAGATCAGAGAGATGAAGGAGGTGGTCTCAGCTATTGAATCGAGTAAATGAACAAAACCTGATTGACCAAGTTACACAATATTAGGGGAACTGAGACACAACAGTGTGCACAGAGTTCACTAAGTGATGCTCTTAGAAGGAATTTGTTCTTAAGAATGATTATCTACTTAATATGTTGTACAAAATCGGAGAACAAAGAGCTAGGCTAACTTGATATATCATTGGCCAAGTTCTCCTAAATTCTTACTACTTAAGGAAAAGTCTGAGAGGTCGAGTTGAATTCACAGGAATTAAATGGCCTCAATTGTGTGGATTGAAGGGTTGCAGAGTCAGGCAGATTACATAATAAGGCTTTGTAATCTTAGAAGATCTCCTTCCCCACCCTCTATTCCCTAATCATATACTCGGAGCATTTGTGTGGTATCACCAAAATGATGGGTGCTGTAACTACTACATGGGAATTGAGAGGATATGCTGTGATTGTGAGCAAATATATCATAATGAAATGAAGAAAGAGGAACACAGAAGAATGACAATAGAACCAGAGTGAAAGAGAGGTCAGAAGTTCAAGAAATATCAAAGGAACATTTCATATGTGAATAAAAACTGAGTGAAAGGGCAGAAGGATATAGAAATGCTAGGAGCCCTTCTTACTCTCTTCAAATATAAGGCAACAGAGGTATGTACACTATAAGAGGGTGAAAAATAAAAAGAAAGTGCAAGCGATGAGAGTCCAACACAACATCTTCAGGAAGCAATCACAGAACCTATGGGATGCACTGCAGTGAAGCCATGTAAGCTTCTGGGAAACCAGTAGGAATCTACTAGATAGGGAAGCACAATAACAACAGGCTGAGATCTAGAGTTCTTAAATACTGTATGTCTTGCTACTGCTCTTAAAAATGTTTTCAAAAATTGCTCAAACTGAGATTTCTCATAACAATCCAATGAAAATAAAAGAATCATATATAATTTAAGAATAAGAAAAATTATGTACTTTTTAATATGGTTGGCACAATGACTGTTTTGCTGCGGCTTTTATTTAGTAATGTTGAGAAACGCAAAGCTGTGAATATACATGTCATCGAATATATTTATATGCCTCTTGAACTTTTGATACTTTGGTTATAAGAGTAATAAAACCACTATCTCACACATAAATATGATTCCATCTCCTACATTGCCCTAAACCCTTTGGAAAGCATGCTGCTTATGCAACTCAAAAATTTTCAAACTTCATTGCCTCAAATTATATTTGGATTAATAAATAAAATACTAAAAACTATTGTTTTTTTCCCCATGGCTCAGCGTACCTTTATTGCCTCTTCTGAAGTCAGCCATCCTGTGCTAATCAGAGCTTTAGTTTTTAATCTTTATTCTGCTTTCTGATGAAGTGGTTTAGGACCTTCCAGTGAAGAATCTTTGAGGTAGACAAAGAGCTATTGCTGAAGCAGCCTGGGAATCTGGAGTGTTGTTGGGAAGCTCTGACCCAGCTGATGGGGCATGTGGGGTGCCATATGAGATGAGGCACCAGCATTGAGAATAATGGTGACAGTAGCCAGCATTTACGGAGCACCTTCTGTGCCCCAGGCCTGCTGCCAGGGTCCTTGCCACTCTTACTCCATTCCATCTGCATAGTATGTCCAGGATATAAGACTTAGCATAGTTGTTTTGCCAATGGGTAAACTGAGTCACAAGGAGATCGATTGAGGTCCCCACGTCCCACGGAATTTTTTGTAAAAACCCAGACAGTAAATATTTTAGGCTTAGTGGCCCGAAAGGACCTATTACAACCAAACTCCATAGTTTATAGCTCAAAAACAGTAGTAGACAATATGTAAACAAATGGGTGTGGCTGTATTCCAATAAAACTGTATTTACTAAAACAAGTAGAAGGTCAGATTGTCCGTGGGCTGTAATTTGCAGAAGCTAATTAGATTATCTTCATGTAAATAGTATAGTTTATGTAATCTAGATTTATTATTTGTTAAGTATTTCTAGAACAGGGCTCAAACTATATTTTACTTAGGTCTTTATCTATTGTTTAAAAAAAAGATGAAGACGACAATTTAGGTGATACAAAAAAGTTTTATTAAACACTTCATGAAACAGACTTCTTTTGCAGAACTGCAAAATGGGGCAGAAGACAGAAAGCTTCTATAAGATAAAGAAGAGAAAACAAAGAAGAGAACACAAGAAATTGTCTGATTGGCTAGAGCCACACAGTCAACTTGGTTGGGAATGAGAAGGCACAAGGGAAAAAGTATAGAGTTGACTTGGTTCTCGAGGACTGGCTAGCTTGGTGTTTAACGACTGGCGTCCACTGAGCATTCACAGAGACACAAAATCTATCTGAGTTTTGATTTGCTGATTCGGCACCCTGCACAGGAGCTGCTCCATTTGGGGCTTGAAAATTTATTTCGACACTACTAACCCATTGAAACGTAAGTTTTATGAGGACAAAGGCTTTTTCTCCACTCATTGTTAACAACACTAGTACATAGTAATATACATAGTTAATAAATAAGCTAATAAATGAATTTGTTGTGTAAATCAGCTATACTTGCACAAAATAAAACTCAAAACTTCTTTACCTGGGAGTCTATATTTGAAACAGAACTTTCCTAAAGAAGTCTCTGGAAGTTACCATGTCTGTTCTATGTACATATTTAAATAAATGTCCTACCCAAATATATTTGCCAAAAGATAAGTTATCCATACTGTAAGTCACTGATTAAGTTGCTGGGGTGCCTGGCTGGCTCAGTCAGTGGAGCATCCGACTCTTGGTTTTGGTTCAGGTCATCATCTCAGATAGAAGGTCAGATTGTGGGATGTGGGATCAAACCCCAGGTAGGGGCTCTTCACTCTGGGTGGGAAGGTTGGAGGAGTGGTGGGGGTTCCGTTTAAAAGCTTCTCTCCTTCTGCTCCTTCCTCAGCTCATGCATGCTCTGTCTCTAAAACAATAAATAAATATTAAATAAACAAAGAAATAAATTGCTAATTTGTTACTCTTCAAAAGCAATATTTATTTCTCTTTGCATTTCCTACTCTGACAATCCTCTTTTCAATCCTACATGAATAACTCTGCTTATTAGAGAAAGGGTCAAAAGGAAAATTGTAATATTTTCGTAATTCATAAGATTTTTTAAAATTCCTTTTTTACATTCATAATTACCTTTAAAATAGAATAAACATCTGGCAATCAGGTAGCCAAGGGCTCTACCTTAATGAAGTATAACCAGGCTGTTCGCCCTGATGTCCAGCTTCTTTTTAACATTAGGCCTGAATCCTTTCTTTCCAGACATCCAATGCCCCAACTTGCCCCCATCTCTTTGTTTGCAGAGTGCGAAGAGTAGTATTTTATAGGTCCTTGCGGGGATATGCTCATGGTTATGTGGAGGAAGGGGTTGCTCAGCAAAATTTCAGAGCATACATGCCTGTCCTTCTACTTGGTGATCCCCCACCCCCCACCCCAGGCAGTAGGCAGCTTGGCTGGAAAACGAGTTGCACGTTCCCACAGACACTGACTTGCACATGTCCTGCCAATGGCCACAAGTTACTCAGCCTCTCTACGCACTGCCTCTATTGAAACTTCCACTTCTCCACAGGCACAGGGCCTGGCTCCACTTACCCTGCTCACCTCCCCTTCCCCACAGGGACAATCTATAAGGTCACGCCCCGCCACCTTCCTCCTTCTGGAGTCACCCAGCCCCTCCTGAGGTAGGGCAGGAACAGAGGGTCCGCAGTGTCTTTCTCTTTGTAGGCCTATTAAGAGCATAATCAGTGCTCTATAACCCTCAGGGGCTTTCCGTTTGATACCCAAGAGTCTCTCTGCAAGTGAAAAAAAAAAAAAAAACCCTCAATAATAACTTTCTTTCTCTTTGCATTCCTGCTTTATTGCCAGCTTGGAACATCTCTTACCTCCAAAAATAAATCAGGTACCAGGATAGATAAATACTACATACATGCATCCTATTGTCATCTCGTTGCATTCCTACTATAACAATCCAATCCTTTTTAAGGGTACATGAATAGTACTGCTATCAGAGAACAGGCCAAAAAGAAATGGAAAAATTTAGTATTTTCAAATGCATAATAAAAGCCAAAGTCTTTTCTATGGTCCGAGGGCCATCAATGATCGGTCTTTTCTTATCTCTCTGACCTCATTAACTGTTACTCTGCCTTCTGCTCCCTACACTAGAGCCACACCGCTTTCTTCCTTTTTCTCAAAATTGCCAACCACATCCCCATCTCAGAACCTTTGCGCCTGTTGTGACCTCTTCTTGGAATTCCTTTTCCACAGACATATGCTAGCTCTTTTACTCCTTCATTCACATCTTTACTCAAACCTCATTTTCTCAGGGAAAGTTCCCTTTGTCATTTTATCCAAAATTACAACACCCTCTCCCAACATTGCATTCTTCTTCCTTTTTTTCTAACTGCTCCTTATCTTATTTATTTTATTTTATTTTATTTTTTTTTTTAATTTTTATTTATTTATGATAGTCACAGAGAGAGAGAGAGAGAGGCAGAGACACAGGCAGAGGGAGAAGCAGGCTCCATGCACCGGGAGCCCGACGTGGGATTCGATCCCGGGTCTCCAGGATCGCGCCCTGGGCCAAAGGCAGGCGCCAAACCGCTGCGCCACCCAGGGATCCCCTATTTTTATTTTTATTTTTATTTATTGCTATCATTAGTCTGCTCTTGCCAAAATGTAGTTTCCATGAGGGCCAGGTTTGCCCTGTTCTCAGGTTGCGTCACCAGTGCCTAGAAGAGTGCCTCCCAGGTGGTAGCTCTAAATAAATATTTGTTAAATGAATGAATACTTGATTTATCTTAATGGAAAAGACAATGTGCTCAGTATTACTTTTCACTGAAAGCAAGGAAGACGTAGTAGTTGAAAGCATAGCCTTGGATGAAGTTTCCTGTTCTCTCTGCAATGAACACCCTTCTGTTTGGCAGGCAATTTCAGAGTGGCAAGTGCACAATGTGGCAGCAGTGGTGGTCATGAAAACACAAAAATGTATCTCTTTGTTACACAGCCTTTTTTTTTCTTCCTGCCTTTTTTTTTCCTCCCTAGCACAGAAGGGGCCCCATCACTACAGATGAATCTACAGCACATATAACAGACATTATCTTACACCTTGAAATGAAACTGACAAGACTGAACACACAGAAAATGTAATTCTTTGAACAAGAATCCTGCCCCGATTACTTTCTATTTTATCTGCTACACAAACACTAAAATCTGACTACCTGAATGCCGACTGAGGTGTTTTCGAAGAATATTCCCTCTAAAAAGATTAACACAGTATCTTCTACAATTTGTTTAAGATACCCTGGCTCATCTCATGACTTCTAAACAGACCAAAACATTTAACAAATTGGTCTCATAAAGCTTCTATTGTGCATGATTTTTGCCATTCCAATGCCTGAAGTCTCACTAATTAACTAGCAACTGTGTTAGGCTTTTAACACAGAAATATGGAATGTAGTGGGTTTTGTGACAATTTCTTAAGAGACATGAAGCCAAATATCCTTGGGTTTTGCTCAGATCAAACTGTGCCCAAGTTATCAAGGTCAGGTCCATCTGCACCACTGCTTCAAGGGCTTAGATAGCGTTTGAAAATAGTTGCACAGTATACATTGTTGACTATTTGATTTCTGCTATCTGTCCTTCCAGTGAAACTGAGATTAACACAGGGGACCTTCAATTGGAGCTTCTTCAGCATGGAAAAAAAAAAAAAAAGGCAGATTTTATTGTGGTAGTGAGTTAGAAACACACCTGGAGACAGACCAAATTCACGTAGAGCCATGAGGCTGCCATATTGCATTAGCTGCATCAACAAATATACCCATTCCCTTCAATTACAGATTGATGTAGGCCACTCCCCACTGCTCACATTGCTGCCACATAGAAGTTTTCAGGCACACGCAGCTCACCAAAGCATATAACTCTCCCAGTGGTCATAGTGAATTCTCCACTAGCTAGCAAGAGAATATTGTGCAATCTGAGTTGACCAAAGGTGACCGGGGTACATTCGCGAGTTGGCCCTGGTGAATTTACTATGTCTATATGTAATTCACATAAAGAATATTTTACTTAAAGTGTTATTTTAAAATAGCACCCTTATAGCTCTCATCTTCTTAGGCATTGTGTATCCATCTCTGGTCCTCTCAACAACCCTAGAAGATAGAATTTTTATCCCTTTTCTCACAAATGAATAAACTTAAACTCAGAGATAGCAAGTGACATGTCCAAGACCACATGGCTAATAACTGCTAGAGAAGATTTATTCCAAGTCGACCTGGATTTCTCAGAGAGGAGACTGGACTGAAGTCAATGAAAGAAATCACGGGCAAGATCATATTGTTGAAAGATTAGGGATCATTCTTCCTATTCCCAGATACTATGAAAGAAGTATTTACTCCCCGTGGTTCCATTAGTACAGCTTTTTATTTTATTTTTTTTTCACAATTATGGAGAAACTCTCACTAGTCCTCAATCTTCATTATTTTTCTGCCCTTCCTCCTGTCCTCCTAAGTCTGAATTGTAAATGCATTTCCATCAGACTTGACCAGTAATAACAAACCTTCTTCTCCAGTTTGGAGCAGTGTTTCTCAATACTTTTTTCACTATCTCCTAAGCAAACTTGTAAGTCCCTTTTTCCCCAAAATTGTCCCTGCCATGAAATTCTAATTCCACAGATACATTGCATATCTGCTTTTCTGCTGTGACCCTTTGGAGGGCCATGAGCCATTGTTATAACTAAAATATGCCCTCACAACATATTTTTGCTTCCTTGGGGGCAATATCATCCTTCGTGAGAATGCATAGTTTAGAGCAGTGTTTCTCAACCTCAGCATTATTGACATTTTTGGCCATATAATCTTTGTTGTGGGGTATTGTCTTGTGCATTTTGGAATATGTAGCAGCATTCCTGTTTCTACCCAATAGATGCTACTAGCAATCCCAGTTATGACAACTAAAAATGTCTCTAGACATTGCCAAATGTCTCCAAGGGGGTAAAATTACCTTTGATTAGAAACCCTAGTTTAGAGAGAAGGAGAGCTGAAGGTCCAAATGGCCAAGTGTAGAGAAAAAACACTTTGAATATTTACAACATAAAAATCTGCAACCTGGAAGAAGACTTTTACTTGAACCCAACCATGCTGGCATCCTGCTCTTGGATTTCCAGAACCATAGCAATAAATGTCTGCGGTTTATAAGCCACCCAGTCTGTGGTATTTAGTTATAGCAGCCCAAATGGACTGAGATTTAGGGCAACTAATGCCAACTGGAGAAGCCCAGAGGCTCCAGGTCAGAGGTCTTAGAGATGAGAGTGATGAATGATCTTAGGAATCTGAACACCTTAGACAACTCACAGAGACTCTTAGTATTGATTAATGGTAAAGACATGGAAAACCAAGTAAACAAACAAATAATAAGACAATTATTAACTCTTGAAAGGAAGTTGTAGGCAGCACTTAAACTGTCATAATAGCATAAACAATGATCTAACAAATTTTCATTGAAATGAAAGTATCATATAATTAAATAGGGTGAAGGAACAGGACGAGTGCACACATGAGTGTTGCCATAAGGAAAACCATCAGGTGGTAAAAGAGAGTTCAATCTTTACCTTGATAAAAGTTAAGAGTAATGCCTAAAACTGACATAATCAGGAAGAAGCAAATTAAGAATGTAATTTAGAGACCTGGAAGCCAACCGGCAAAGAATCAGATAAACAAACTAAAAACTTCTTTTCCAGGGCAGCCCGGTGGCTCAGCGGTTTAGTGCCTCCTTCAGCCCAAGGCATGATCCTGGAGACCCAGGATGGAGTCCCACGTCAGGCTCCCTGCATGGAGCCTGCTTCTCCTTCTGCCTGTGTCTCTGCCTCTGTGTGTGTGTGTGTGTGTGTCTCTCATGAATACATAAATAAAATCTTTAAAAAAATAAAAATTAAAATTTCTTTTCCAGAGTGGAGAAAAATGAGGAAGAAGGAGAGAAGTAGATACTAATATTTAAATAGCTTTATGAAACTATGACTTTTCAAACAATCTGCATGTGTAAAAAAAATTATTCTTAAAAAATAAGGGAAGGAGGAAAGAAAGAAAAAATACAAGTAAAAGATGGTATGAGATTGTATGAGTTTTTAAAATCTTTTTATAAAAGATTGTAAAAATGAAATTTTTAAGTATTTTTTGGTTTTAATATTTAAAGTTATCATCTATTCTCAACTCAATGACTTTAAAAAAAATCAAACACACTGACTTCAATTTAGGAAATATTCAGGCAGGAGGTGTTATTACTTAATAATTAAATGATACATGGAGATATATCTTAGTTATATGGAAAATATGATGCAATCTGAAATTTTTTACAGTTAAATTATAAGAGATTCTAGAAGTTGATGGTGACAGTTGATGATATAGTTTTTTAATGTTCCTGGATCCCCTCTCACAGACAGAGCAATTATATAGCAAAACCAAAAACCCACAGAAAACATTTGATATAAAACTATGTGACAAGGTATTCCCACAAACTAAGAACAAGAGGACAAAAAGCCAATAGCCACAAGACCTGAATGCTGTTGGCATCTGGGAGAGAGAAAGAAAATGGCCAAAATAGCCAATTCATTGGAAAATGTTGCATGCCCATTAGAGGCAAATAGTTAAAACTGGAAATTTTGAACAATCCAAAAGCAAATGAGTGGAGACATCTGAGTGGCTCAGTCAGTTAAGCATCCAACTCTTGGTTTCAGCTCAGGTCACGATCTCATGGGTCATGAGATCCAGCCCCACCTCAGGTTTCATGCTTTGAACTCATTCAGGAGTCTGCCTAAAGATTCTCTCCCTCTGCCCCTTCCCCCCACTTACCCCCCCCCCCGGGAAAGTGCCACCTGCTCTTTCTCTCTCTCTCTCAAATAAAGAAATGTATCTTTTAAAAAACCAAGTGAGTATAAGAGATTCACAGTGAGGCCTGACAAGGCTGTAGCAGGCCAGCTCCATGAACTCTCAAAATCGAGTAGCCAAGGCTCAATCAAAATTGAACAAAATATAAAAGGAAAGATCAAAATAAAAGTCAGGTAATCTCAGAAATTAAACTGCTTTATCTGCGAACACTTACATATACATGCACATACACCCAACAGAAACAGGAGTTCTGTGCAGTTAGAAAAGCCACTCTTACTTCTAAAATTTCTGGAAAAGGAATTTCACATTAAAAAAGGCCAACAAGAAAGCATTCTACTTTCTTCCCAGGACTCCTCTAACAAATCACCAGAAACTTGATGATTTAAAAAGAAATTTATTCTCTCACAGTTTGGGACACCAGAATTCTAAAACTAAAATGTCAATAGGATTGGTTCATTTTTTGGAGGCTTTGGGGGAGAAACAATTCTTTGCCTTTCTCCTAGCTTTTGGAAGTTGCTAGCAGACCTTCATGTTTCTCAGCTTGTAGACACATCACTCCAATCTGTCTCCATCTTCACACTGCTTTCTTCTTTTTGTGTTTCCTTCTTTATCTTATTCTCTTATGAGATTCCAGTCCCTAAATCCAGGATGATTTCATCTTGAAGTCCTTCACTAATTACAAACTAATTACATCTGCAGAGACTCCATTTTTAAAGAAGGTTGTACCCAAGGGTTCCATATGGACATAAATTTTGGGGAGACACTATTCAACCTACCACAATGATCAAAGTGAAATTCCATTTAAAACTAATATGTGAAAAAAAGAGGAAAAGGGGCAGAATAATGTCTACAGAAAATGAAAGCACCCAGATTGAGACATGCCCATAAAATATACCAAAACTATAGCTTTCTACTTCAAAACAAACTAAAAGATTTTAAGCCACTACTATAAGACTTGGAAGAACAACATTCTGATTTGAATTAGAAACACCCAGGAGTGATATGGCAAAGCCCAGGAAAGAATTAAAAATTAAATAAATAGTTTCAGAAATAAAGGCTAACCTAATACAGTGTAAAAGCAATTTTTAAAAAGTGATTGAATATAAGCAAGTGAATAAAAGAAATAGAAGTTTAAAAAAAGAGAAAAATATTAGAAATAAAAAATAAAAGAAGGGAGCAGATTTAAGATAAAGTGATATATATGGAAGATAGAGAAAGGTCTAACATATAGATCACAGGGGTCTCTAGATAGGAAATCAAAGCAAGAAAAGGGAAAAAATGAAACTATAATTTAAAAACACTTTCCTAGAAAAAAATGAAATGTTGAATTTAAAAAGCATATTTCATAAATAAGAATATCTACCTAGAAAAACCAACACTAAGATTTTATCTAGTCATATACTGCATTTAAAAACTTTTGTGCATCTAGGCAAAAGTAACAAGGGATTTATAAGGAAAAGAAATGTAGACTTTCATCAGACTGTGCAGCTGACATTAATGCTGGAAGAAGTAAAGTACGTATTTAAAATAGTCATGGAAAACAAGCGGGAGTCAAGGATTTTATATCCTGCAAAACTGACTTCCAAGTCCCATGCAAGCTGTGGTCGCCATGCAAGATCTCAGAGAACAGTGTTCCCACACTTGCTGAAAAATCTATTAGACAATGAGTTTCAGGTAACCACATGACTAAAGAGACGTTGACACCTTAAAACTAAGGAATAAAAAACTAAGAGAATACACTTAGTATTGACTTATATGTGCTAGCAATGTACATGTACTACACATATTTTTTAAACCGTGGTGGGGATAGAAGATGAAAATAATCCAATGTTCCAACTGTAACTAGAGGTGATAGGAATTCTAACAAATCTCTGATATGGATTTTCCCTGATTGTTCTTTGTTTAGGATTCCAAAAATACAGGAACATCTTAATTCTTCATGGAAATAAACAGTAAGAGATTATCAGATATGTGACATACTGAAATTCTCCTATACATAAAATTTCCCAAACATGTCAGACCTGGCTCCTGAGCAACCGAACATAAAAAGAGGTCTGCATTAAAGATCATGGAATCATTGATTTCGAATGAAATTATTGAAAAGAATGTTTTTCATTAAAATGCAGGCTTCTACAATGGCTTAAATTAAGTTTTAATAAGCATCAAAGATAGTTTTATATCAAAACAGAATCCAATAAAATTTCTGAAGAATGCTTTCATAAAACAGCACTTTGGTTCTGTTAGCAATATTGACAAATAAGGAGCTGCTTAAATTGTTGGCATACTAACCATTTATTTCTTTGTTTTATTACAGCTGTTAATTTCCTTACTAATACATTATAATAGTCCCTAGTGTACATAAAACAAATGAGTTAGAATCTATCCCAACACTGTTCCATATGCTTCTCTGAGTCAGTTTTGTCTAAGGCAAGCTGACCCACTAGGACTTTGTTGATATGTGCATCAAGACACGTTCACAGCCTACTTGGAGTTGCTCAGAGTACATGATTCACACAATATTTAAATTTTTGGCTCTTTAAATCTTGTCGAGCTTGTTTTTTTGTTGATTCCAAATTTCCCCTCCCACATAGATATTAAATAGGTGGAAAGGAGCGCTTTTGCCCAGTACAGCATTTGAATGAAATTCTGAGCCAAAGCTGTGTGTCATTCTAACTTCCAATATCAACCATTTTAGTCGACTTCTTATTTCCACACGTCCCAATTTGACATTCATCTACAGATATTTCTAAATGGCCTCAAGGGACAAACATGCATTTCTCCAATACTTTTGCATGTTAGAAGATCTCTGCTTCCTCCAGAAGGGAAAGTCCCTCAGTGAGATACTTGCTCTTCATTGCACTGCTTCCTGTGTTAAAAATTTGAAAAATTATGTAAGGCTGTCAGGTTGACAGTCTGAAGATTATCTCCTATAGCTTCTTATGGAGGCATGAAAAGTGGTATTCATTAGAGACAGAATTTATGGGTGTGCAGTATTCCTAAGATTATTGGAAATCTGTCTTGACAATTTACAAGTAGTTATTCTATGGAGAAAAAGGAATCTATCCTAATTGGTTAAAAATAAAGAGCTAATAATTGTGCCCAGAATTATGATAGCCAAATTTCTCAACCCAACCTTGTATGATCAAAATATAAGAAATTAAAAAGTATATAAAAGAAAACCTGATAAGAAATGAACTATACATCAAAAACTCAAGGACATGTGAATAAGGAAAAGACTCCCTCCTGAGCAAGTTAAGAACTGAAACAGATGATGCATTGTAACCAAGTTACAGGAAATATCTCTCTTGAACAATATAAAAAAGAAATATTTAATGTCAAGTGATGCAAAGAGTTAGAAAAAATAGTACTTTCTTTTTTAAATTTATTTAAAGAAATATAAAAACAGATCCTTATAGGTTAAATATAGCAGATTTATAGAGCAAGGTAAGATTTAGCTAACATAGCAATTTAACTCACTCTGCTCTCTTTAAATGTTATAATTTTCAGGAGTTAAAAGCCAAAAAAGCTTTCCTATTTTTAGCGTTAGTGTTCCACATGAAAATATTTTCTGTGTTTTTGGAAAGGAATTTGGGTCTGATACTGCAGTCACCTGCAAATTAAGAGTCTTAAGAAACAAGAAAGGTATTCCCTATGGTGATGGAAAAGATATCTCTAGGAATACTTTGCAATATGGAATTCCCAAATTCACGTAAGTGATGGAGTTTTTAATATTTACTACAAATGATTCATCTAAGAAGGTCTGTGTAAATTTTACAATATGCCATTATTTTTCCAATTTTAGAAACTTACAAAATCAGGCTTCGTTTGAACATATTCTAAGTATTTTGGCATTTGTTTGGGCCAGATTTTAAGGGGAAACAGTGAGGTTTCCTCCATGACACATTTGAATGGCCACTCCCAAGTAATTCCAGCTTTCAAAAACTGTAGGATTTCCAGCCACAGAGAGCAAATGGGTTTCATTCACGGATGTTATTCACAACTATGAGTGGTTTAAAAAATTGACAGCAGTAACTAGAACTAACAGAGCTGTATTTTGCCAGGACTTTTTTTTTTTAAGGGATTGTAAAGTTTCTTTAAAGTGAAGGTTAGTGAAGAAAATCAGTATGTACCACTTAAAGAATCTCCCGTGATGGTCTTATAATGGCTATTCTGAGAAAAGGCTTCACAAAAGTTGAATTTTCTCATTCAGTTTAAATGGAAATTGATATTTGCATAAACATTTGACATTAGGGCATCAACTATTCCATAATTTAAAAATAAACATTAATATTAAAACAGATGACATTTGTTGTTAGTGCAATGGTATCTCACCTATATCTCTCCCTTACTGGCCCTCAGTCCCAAATTCTTTGCCATTTTACCCATGCTCCACACAACTGGAAGGGTTTTCTTTATAGAATGGAATCCCTAAAGTATGCCACAGGAAAGAGAAGGCAAAAGGTAAAAAAAAAAAAAAAAAAAAAAAAAGAGTCCTGGGATCATTCAAGTTGAGGAGACAGCAGGTTAAAAAACATTAACAGGCCTAATGCAGTTTTTCTAAGCCTTTAATCCGTTAATCTGCACAGTGAATCTCCAAAGAGGAAATCAGGAGAGCTGCCGACTCTGTATTCGTTTAACCACAAGTCTTAACTTGTGGGATTAGTCTCCCTCTAAGTCTAGAAGCAATTTTCAAATTGGTATTCTAAAATAAAGACGCAAACCTTCTCAAAGACTTATATGGTCCCATTTCATACTGAATAAAGTCCCCACTCTTTAGTATGACACTCTGTATTATTTATAATGTGCCCCAGTCTACTTTTTATACATCTTTGGTGAAATCACCCCACTTTCCCACATGTCTTTACCATTTTGACCCGTTTGAAATTCTAGTAGTTTCACATCTCTGCCTTCCATCATTGACTCCCTTTCCACCTAAAATTTGATACTTTTCTTCAGCCTTTAAAGTCTTGCACCAGTTTTATTTCCTTCATAAATCCCTACTACCCTTTTCCCATCTATGCTCCTAGAGCACCTTAGTCTCACCTCTCCTGGAGAATTTAACAAAAACTGTTACTATGGAGCTGTGTTTTTGCCCTTCTAGATTGTAAGGGTAGCCTGGAGGCAGACTAAGCAGTTACTTATATTTATACTACCAACACCAAGTACAATGCCAGAAACGTGATCGTTGATTTATTCAATTGTAGCTGAGAACAGACAAATATATATACATATTTTTTTTCTTTTAATGAAGTCTCTAGTACTATTTTAGTCTTTAAAAATAGAGAATTGAGCCTAGTTCTAGGCAATTAACATCCAACTACTAATTTCTTAAGTATCCGATGATTTGGATTTTGGTATAAACTCAGTCAGAAATAGATAGTAGTATTAATCCATCACTGAGTTTTAGCATGTTAAAAAAAAAAAAAAAAAAAAAAACCTCATGCCCAAACACCAATTAAGATCTTTAATTGCTAAAATTCTCATTAGTACCATCAAAAACAAGTTTACCTTATAGAGAAAAATACTCTAGTAAAGTTTTAATCCTTAACACAAATGACTCATAGCTTAGTTAATTCTTCAAGCACATCATGGCTTCAAGAGGATCAAGTAGCATGCCGTGATCTAGGTGAAGAAAGTTCAATTTTTTTGTTGTTGCTGTTAACTTCTTAGAAAAAGAACTTTCTAAAGTGAGGATGCCATATACATCCAGGAGCATTGTAATTCTTTAATTGAGAAGTTACATCATCTGTTGGATGCCCACCCAAGATACCTCTGAGGATAGTGTAATAACATACCAGGCTAGTGAGAATATTCTACTAATGAGGACAGTTACAAGTATGAATTTAGTCTGATAAAAATAACTAGTGCTGTCATGATTTAAACACAAATTTTGTTTGTGTGTGTGTGTTTTTAACTTTGGACATTAATTAATCGTTTAATAGGCCACAGATGTGTCAAATAGCTATTTTCTGAAAATTAACTTTCCTTTTTGAATTAGCAAAGTGAATTAAAAAAGCAACTATGTTTAAAAGAAAACTCTGGGTACTGAAATGATTTAATTTTATGTTTCTATATTCTGCATAGAACTTGATTTAGGACTCTGTTATCTTGTTCTTGTACAGAGGATTTTTACAAGGCTATTTGAGTAGATAAAGTATTCTAACACTCTGCTAAATATGCTATGCTCTGAGCTAACCTAAGAGAAAAGTCAAAGAATCAGATGTGAGCTGGACTGAATCAAAAGCTACTCTTTAGAAATGGTGGGCAAAAAAACAAAATTGTTCATTTCTCCCCAAATCTCTTTTTCTCTAAATTTCTAAAGTCAGTTACTTGAGTGGCATAGAAAATGCTTTTAGAAAAGTTGAGGGTTGTTTCAATGATATCCTTGTTCAAACTATCAGAGTATGGTCTAGTGAAAGAGGGGAAAAAGAAAGAAACCAGATTAGAAGTTTGGTCAGGAGGTGAGTAAACTCAAGATGTGACATAATGTAGTAGAAAAAAGTGGGCACAGATGAATTTTTATCAACATTAGGAAAGGGACATGTAATTTTAAAAGCAGGAAACTATTGAGGGGGGAAAAGCTGCCTGGTGCTTATGTGTGTGAATCTACATGTCAGTAAATCAGCCTATTCAGCAGAATCTATCAATGATTTTTTTTGCCTATAATATTATTCCTACTGGGCATCCCGGGTAGCTCAGCAGTTTAGTGCCACCTTCAGCCCAGGGTGTGATCCTGGAGACTCGGGATCGAGTCCCACGTCGGGCTCCCTGCATGGAGCCTGCTTCTCCCTCTGCCTCTCTTTCTCTCTCTCTATGTGTCTCTCATGAATAAATAAATAAAATTTAAAAATATGTATTATTCCTACTATGATGGCTATGCCTTCTTCGCTAAAGAGAACTACAGGGGGAAGTAGAGAACCTACCATGAAGTGAAATACTGCCAACATGTAGACACAAGGCTGCATATATTTTATTCCATGCATTCCATGCTTTTAAATTTCATGCCAAACAAGTTTACTTGGGATTTTTTTTTTTAATGACCAGAGAATACCTAAATTAGGTAAAAACGAATAGATTGGAATATTAGCTAGCTGAATCATTTCCATTTGCTGATTCTTTGACTCAACACATTTAAATAATAATGAAAAGTCAACTGGCCTTGCTGGATTACACATTGGGCTATCAGGAACACCACTATCCATTGTCAGTTTGCTTGCCATGGTTGCAATAGGTGGAACAATAAGCATTTAAAACACACACACATACACACATTGAACTTGACAGTAATCATAATCACATGAAAATAGCTGTTGCTACTAATAACATCTTCTCCCAAAGTGTCATGACAGTTACATAAAGCACTCTCAATGTCAGAACCTTTATTTTTATTTTTTTTTTAGATTTTATTTATTTATTCATGAAAGACATAGAGAGAGGCAGAGACATAGGCAGAGGGAGAAGCAGGCTCCCTGCAAGGAGCCGGATGTGGGACTTGAATCCGGATCCCAGGATCACCCGGATCCTAGGATCACACTCTGGACCAAAGGCAGACACTCAACCACTGAGCCACCCAGGTGCCCCAGTGTCAGAACCTGTAGAAAAATAAAGCAGATTATTTTCTTGACACCAATCCTACATTATTTAAATTCCTTTCTTAAAGATGTGTCCAAGAGAAGAAACCTGATATTCGGAGTGAGGTACGATAATTAATTTTCCAAGTATCTTTTTTCCTATGAATTAACCATGCCAACCTTTGCCATACAGTATGTTAGAGGCCATGTAGGACTTACAGTCTAACGATGTGTTTGTTTTGTTTTCCTGGCTCTGCACGGGCAACTAGAAATTCTTCATAACAAAAGACATTGGACTAAATATACCTTCCAATTCTAAAATTCTGTGTTGGAATTATTGTTACATGAGTCTTCTTTTGCTATTTAAGCTCCAAATACCAAAAGCATTTAGATTATCTGGCACCTTCTGAAATCTAGCATCACAGTAAATCATTGACTAAACAACACAGCCACAATCTAAAATACTTCATTTCTGTTTTGAATTTGTAAAAATACATCTAGTTTTTCATACTCTTTTGCAGCCATATCCCAAATGTCCTTAATAGAGAGCTATTTTTAAATTTGCAATTGGTAAAATATCACACAGTATAATATTCAAAAGGAACAAAAAGTTGTACCAAAAAAGAAAAAAAGTTGTACGAAGAAAAGTACTCACTTTCTCACTCTGCCACTCAGCTCCGCTCCCCAAATACAATGATTTTTAACCAGTTTTTTGTGTATATTCTTTTAAAGATAACCTGTGTTTACAAGACAGAGACATACACAAATGCTGTGGAGATGTGTACGTAGAAAAGTCAGTGTGGCAGTGCAATGCAACATTCTCCTTCCTAAAACAACAAACAAAAAAACAACACAGCCCAACACACATATGAGCTAAAAATAGGTAAAAGGTGATATGAAAAACTTAACAATTGATGAAGCTGTCAGAACAGAAAACAAAAAGATAAAGATTGTTGAGGTTGATTTTATGTGGAGCATGAGGCTTAGAAGAAAGCTTGCTTTGCCTTCGCGATGTGGTGTAGACATAATACTGACTTCATTGTCAGACAGATCTGGGTTTAAATCCTGTTTGCCCCTTAATAGCTATATGGCCTTGGGCAAAATAATTAGTTCTCCGGGCCCATTTCCAACTTCTAAAATCTGATGATGAGTTACAGCTCATAATCTAATACTGAAGATCTTATAAAATAGTGTTTACATGAGATTTTGGATATAGAATTCTATTTTTCACTGCTTTGAAAATCATGAACTTAAACATCTATCACATGCTTTTTAAAAAAAGAAAAATGAGGGGCATCTGGGCGGCTCAGTCAGTTAAGTTTCTGCCTTTGGCTCAGGTCATGATCCCAGGGTCCTGGGATCAAACCCCACATGGGGCTCCCTGCTCAGTGGGGACCTGCTTCACTCTTTCCCTCTTCCCTTGCTTGTGTGTGCTCGCTCACTCTTTCTCTCTCTCTCAATAAAAGAAATTAATACCACTACAACAAAAACCTAGTACATAGACTAAAACTGCATAATAACACTCCCTAACAGTCCGGTAAAATCCTCTTTTAAAAACAATAGGAATAAATAAATAAATAAATAAATAAATAAATAAATAAATACATACATACATACATACATACATACATACATACATACATACATACAAACAATAGGATGTCATCTCCTAGGCTCCCAGAACTCCTGGCACCCAGCCCACTGCCCAGGCTCACCACTGTCATCCCAGCAGCCTCACAATAACCTGGGTCTTTCTTTTCCTGATTGATTTTTTTTTAACCTCGCTTATTATTTACCTAATGGGGCTCTCCTATACAAGAAAATCAAGATAATTTTTCTTTTATGAATAGAATCATTCCATATCTTCAATAAAGAATTAAATCACCTTCAATGATGGGGGAACAGGGCTAGCAGAGGACAAAGCACAGCTGATATCCTGGAAAAACAACCCCACCCAGGGTGGGATTTGTGTGGCATTCCTCAGGAGGCTTCCAGTTGTCTCAATGTTAATACCTTGCTGGAGGGGAAAACAATCTTGACAATGGCAAGGCCTCCGGTGTCTTATAGGTCCTCCTTAGCATATGAAAATCCTTTGGGAAGCTTCCTTTTGTTTACCTCCCCCAACTCCTGGGTATATAACCAGCCACTCCTTACAGGCCCAGGACAGCAGCTCTTCCTGCCCACGGGTCCTGTCCTTGTGCTTTAATAAAACCACCATTTTGCACCAAAGACGTCTCAAGAATTCTTTCTTGGTCGTCAACTCCAGATCTCATCTATATTCCAAAAATTCATCATTCAATATATTCTGTTTACCAATGCAGATGCCCTGAAAATATATTTTAGAACGTACCTTCCGAAACAAAAACTTTGTAATGGCTAACTTAGAAATACCCAGAAGAAAACAGCTATCCGGAATAATACAATACCAATTTTACCAGAAGACTGCAGGTTTAGCATATAAATGTAAGGAAGTCCAACGGGAAAAGTGGGCTGTTTGTAGACATGTGTATCTGAATTAGCCTTGCCTTAATCAGTTTTTTGACCTAGAAGCCCATTGGACTTGCTCATCAAGGACTACACCCTTATTCGTAATCTACTCTAATAATTTTATCTCATTGAAATGTATTACATCATTCCCCTGATACAGATTTTTAAGGGATCTTTAGTCCTCTCAACATACGCTATTAAATCAAAAAGAAATGAACAAAAATCAAACAAATACAGAGAAATCTCCAGTGTTGTGGGTAACAAGAATTTATTAAAAGTTGTTCTTCTTTGTCTCACTGGAAACACCAGAAGAAAAGCAGGGAAAGATCCATGACAAGCTCAGGCCTTGGATTAAGCTGCACACCCTCTCCCAGATACCCTTGAAATAAGTATAAATATGAGTGATTCTAGCAAGGCCCCTTGAATATATCAGTTAGATAACTGTTTTCATAAATTCCACAAATCTGTGGCAGTAAACAACATTAATGTAGAAACAAGGGCAAAGAAAGTATCATTTTTATGAAACCATAAATACTAAGTGTTGTAAATAAGGTCACGATAAACTGTGCTTAATCAGAATTAAACACGGAGGTCTGGTTCAGGGTCAAAGAAGCATAAGCATTCTGCAGAACACAGTCTGTCATTTTCTGTGACTTTGTTCACTGCTAGAAATATACCCTTGAATCACCTCTGGGACATACATACTTAGAAATCAGAAGGAAACTTGAGTTAAGGGATTTCTGTAAAGGTAAGATTTTTTTAAGAGACGTTTTAAAATCTTGAATAATTACCACATTTTTAAAATGGCATGAATTTTCAATAGCATAGATGAGTGTGTATGGTGTTTAATAATTTTCAGAATAATTAATATGAGCACAGGCCCTATGAAGGATTAATAACAAAGATAGCATTAACAAGAAGATTAGTCATCAATGGCATAAAAAATAAATACAACTCTTTGTATCTAGGCTCCACTCTATCCTCAATTTTTTTTTTTTTTTTATTCTCTCTAGATGTCCCTCTCACTCCAACAATATTGCTTGCATTTCCTTACAAGTTTAGCTAAGGAGAAGAGTAATTTCTATAAGATATCAAATACCTCACTTAAAACAATTAGGACTTTAGTTTTTTTTTTTCTTTTAGTTATGTTTACACTCTCCTCTGCCTCAAAGTAATGGCCAATCATGTTTTGTTCATTAACAAAATTGGGAAAATAAAATTTCTGATAATCTAACCCACATACAACTAAACATACTTTAACAAAGAGTTTGTCTTAAAGGAGACCAAAAATTAACTAAAAGGCATTTTACCGGCAGTGTTTTTTTTTTTTTTTTAAGATTTTATTTATTTATTCATGAGAGACACAGAGGGAGGCAGAAACACAGGCACAGGGAGAAGCAGGCTCCCTGTGGGGAGCCCGATGTGGGACTCCATCCCAGGACCCCAGGTTCACAACCTGAGCTGAAGGCAGACGCTCAACCACTGAGCCACCCAGGTACCCCATCCAGCATTTTAAATATTGTTTGAAATGTTACATGTTTAATTATGTCCTAAATTTTGACAATAACAAAATAAAATAAAATAAAACCTAATGGTAGCTATTATTACAAATAATAAAAAGAAAAAAAAAGATTTAAATTAGGCAAAATTATTTATAATTACAATAATTGTAAATTAGACAAAATCATATTGTTATAATTTAAAAAACTAAAGAATATTTAAACTGAAATTTGAGGATGGGACTGTTTTTTACAAGTAAATTTTATAGGAAATTTATCTATTTTAAGGAATGCCGTGTGTTTTCAAGAGATATTGAATATCATTCCTTGGGAGATATCTGTCACCTGATGTCTAAGAACAGAGCTTCCATATGTCTGCTCCTTCATGAGCAACAAGTGAGGCCCAGAGACCTTTTCCCACCGAGAGACAGAAGCTGCTCTTTCTTCCAAATTTTGGTCACTGTCACTCTTCTCTGTTGACAGGTGTTGCTTGTTTTGTATCATCTCTACCATTGCCTGCTTCTGCTCAGCACTACACCCCGCTTTTAATCTCCATCACATACTTTCTCTGCTTTTCCATTTTCCTTTGTTCTTCTATTTTCAATCGTCTTGCCTGCTCTTCATGGCTTTCACCCCACAAGTGTAATGTTTTGTGAACTTCACCCCAGCTTCCCATAGGAAATCTTTCTTTTTCATTGATGAAGCAGGTAGGAAGAAATTCTTATGTGAGCTTTCTACTCTGCAGATATCTTCATTGTTTTAGAGATGTAGAGGAAGTCTCTTACTCTCTAAGTTTTTAGTTGTATCTTCACTTGAGATCAAAGCTATTCTGCTGTGATGAGTTTTTGTTGTATAAATTTAGCTAAACTGGAACTACACTTCCCAGAGTTTCCTCCCCTGTGTATTCTCACCAGGGTCCACAGGAAACATTTCCACAGAAAGTCAGAAGTGAAAAACGGACCATATTCCTT
Organism: Canis aureus; assembly: GCF_053574225.1. Taxonomy (NCBI): domain Eukaryota; kingdom Metazoa; phylum Chordata; class Mammalia; order Carnivora; family Canidae; genus Canis; species Canis aureus. Next base: position 61,548,129 of record NC_135611.1, on the reverse strand, counting down.
TATATTTAGGAGTCAACCCAGGGTCTCAGGCATATCCGGGCTTATCTTAGATATATCTGTGTCTATCTGCCTGTTTGCAGGGTGTCAACCTTCAATGGGGCAGCAACTGAGCCAATAGCCTGCTGAATTTCCTACTAAAGCTCTTCTGAATCCTAGGCCAGGTACATATCAAAGGGCACCAGCTTCTCCTGCAGGATGCCCTATTAATGAAAGCTGGAAGTCTGGAGGTAATTACAGGATCATTAATACACCGCCACTGTCTTAACTCAGGGCTATAGCAGCTCCTCAGCCATATGCCAGGTACCTTTATCACCTCTCATTTCACTCTGGTGCATTTCATTGATGGTATCACACTGACCGGATCAAGTGAGCAGGAAGTAGTGATGATCCCAGGCACATGGGTAAGACAATTGTATGCCAGCAGGTGAGAAATAAATCCTACACAAAATCAGCAAAATTTCTGTGAGTCAATTGTCTGGGGCATATTCCTTCCAGAATGAATTACGCGTTGCTGTGTCTGGCTCCCCTGACTATTAAGAAAGAGACATAATGCTACCAGACCTCTTCAAATTTTGAACACAACATCTACTTCATTTGAGGGTGCCATTACAACCCATTTACAGAGCTACCTGGAAAGCTGCCAGTCTTTAGTGGGGCCCAGAACATAAGAAAGCTTTGCAACAGGTAATCTTCAATGTCACTGGGACTGTGTGACCTTACAGATCTGAAGGTGCATAGTATGGGGCCTTCGATGGTCCCTTGGAGGTGAATTACAGCACAAACCATCAGGATTTTGGAACAAAGCTATACCTTCTTCAGTAGAAAACTACTCTTATAGTAGTTTAACTCTTGAAAATCAGATTTTCATTTGCTTCTAACCCTTAACAGGGACTGAACCCTCAAACATGGGCCACCAAGTTACCATGAGACTTGAGTGCTTATCAGTGCTTTTATGCTCTACTAAACCATAAAGCTGGGCACACACAGCAGTGCTTCATCATTATATGAAAGTTGTATGTACAAGATCTGACTTGATTATGTCCTGAAAACAAAGAAGTTGCATAAGTAAGTGGCATGAACACTCATGACCCAGATTGCTGCCACATAGCCTCCTCCCTTTCAACCTGCACCTATGACCTAAAGGGGAGTTTCCTAGTATTAGCTAGTTGGAGAAGGAAATATTAGGGGTTGGTTGCAGATGGTTCTGCATAATAGATGGGCTTTACCTGAAAGTGGACAACGATAGCCTTCCAGATCTAATCTGAAGTACCTTGAAAGACAGTGGTGAAGAAAAATCCTCCCTGTGGGTAGAACTTTGAGTAATACACCTGGTTGTTCATTTTCCCTAGAAAAGGAGAATTGCCTTATATATGGACCTATCCTACCTCAGCAGAAACAGCTGATGAGCTTGTTTGAATCGCCAGGCAGCTGGAAAGAACTCAATTGAAGACTTAGCAATATGGAGGCCTGAGGAAGAGATAGGTGTTTAGACCTCTCTAGATGTGCACAGGATTTGAAAATATGTACGTGTGTGCTCACCAAAGAGTAACTTCAGTGGAGGAGGATCTTAATAAGCAGTAGACAAGATGACCCATTATATGTACAACAGACACTTGCCCCAACCATCCTCATACTTGACTAATGAGCTCACAAAAAAGTATTTATGGCACCAGAGATAAAGGTTATACATGGCATCAGCAGCATAGATTTCCACTTACTACAGCTGATCTGACTATAGCTACTGCCAAATGCTCAATTTGACAGCAGCACAGACCAACACTGAGTCTCCAATATGGCACCATTCACTGGGGAGGAGGGAAATCAGCCAGCCACCTAGTGGCAGATTAATTGCATAGAACTACTTCTATCACGGAAGTGGTAGTGCATTGTTCTCACTGGTATAATATGCTGTATGTGAATTTGCTTTCCTTCCCCACAATGTTTCTGTCAAAACTATCATCCTTAGGTATACAAACTGCCTTATTCTCAGCATTAGTTCTGACTTAGAAATTCACTTTTTAGTTTATGATATGTGGTGATGGGCTTAGGCTCACTGACTTCACTGGTTTTACCATCTTCTCTGTCACCCTGAAGTTATTGGCTAGACAAATAGTGGAAGGGACTTTTGAAAACCTGCTGATGGCACCAGCTAGGTGCCAATGGCTTCTTGAATGGAATATATACCCTTGTTCAGAGACAAATATATGATACTTTCCCTCCCCTACCCAAGATTTAGGGCTCTGAGAATCAAGGGGCATACAACGGTATAGCTGCTCTAAGAATTATATCTAGTGATCCACTAATGAAATTTTTGCTTCCCATCCTTGCACTTTGAACTCCTTTGATCTAGCAGTCTTAGTTACCAAAGAAAGAAAGCTTCTACCAATGAGACACAGCAATGGTTCTATTTAAACTAGAAAATGAGACTTTTACTGTTTCTTTATACTTCTTACCTGAAAGAATCAACAAGTACCATATGGGATATTTGTTCCTAAAACCTAGAGAAAATTGAATCACTATTATACAATGAGGGGAAAGAGTAGTATTTCTGGAATGTAGAAGATCTCCTGGGATGCTCTATCTCCTGCTTCCAAGGAAATTTTTAAAAACCCCAATAATCCTTAGGGCCTAGAACCTTTGGGGATGAATGGTAGTTAACACTATAGCTTAATATTGAAGCTACTTCATATGAAAAGGGAAACGTGATTCAGTTAGAAAAGAAAAATCACTGAAAGATAAAGGATTTTATATCTCTGTTAGAGGGGAGCATTAATGTTTCCAGTTATATAAGAGATACTTGTGTTAACTTAGGTGGAGGTAAGATTTTCTCATGGTCTTTTTTTTTTTTTTTTTGGAAGTTAAGTGTAGTTAAAAGAGGCATATTTGGATGCTGAGTTAACTAAGGTTAAACTATAATAGATTTGTATTATGCTAATTTAATTAAGTTAGAACTTCAGTTCTTAAAACTCCCTTCCCTGCATAGCACATAGTTAACATGGGCCACAAGGAATGTCTTACAAAAGATTTGGAAGGTGGAAATCAAAGAGCAAACATATTACTCAAGAAGCTGGTGCAGGGAACAAGGCACTGTTGCATTTCACACACATGGCCACTTAACTGCTGACTTACGTGGCTGGCAGGAGACAAGCACCTGGACCTTCAACACTTCCAGCTCCTTCTGGATCTTTTCATTCAGTTTCTCTCACTTCTGGGCCAAGTGCCTGTTCAGCTCCCACACAAAGGGCTCCAGTTTTTCTTGTAAAATGGCCCCATCCTGGAAGTTGGAAGTTTGGAGACAGAGGGAGATTGACAAGAGTTCCAGTCCTTCCTTGTGGTTTCTGGTTTAGCTTCACAGGCTCAAGGTTTTCTTTGCTTTTCCAATTTCTTGTTCATCCATCCCTCCTGACTGCCTGCCATGTGAACTTCAGACTCCAGTACCAGACACAGAAACAACAGCAACCACAATTATTTTATAAGATCAAATCCCTACCATAAATCATTTATTTTATGTGTTTATATTTCCTAGCGGTTTTGCTTCTATGATTGATGCTCCTGACTGTCTGAAGCCTGGTTGCCAGATAATCTGGGTGTTTCCTTACATGGACTGCACTTTGAAAGGCTTAAGAAAGATGGAGGGAAATGGGAGATAAGGTCCTTCCTCTCAAAGACATGACAAATTAATCTAGAGACAAACTTTTCGGGGCACCTGGGTGGCTCAGTTGGTTAAGCGGCTGCCTTCAGCCCAGGTCATGATCCAGGGTCCTAGGACCTGTGATCAAGCCCTGCATCAGTCTCCCTGCTCAGTGGAGAGCCTGCTTGCTTCTGTCTCCCTCTCCCTCTGTTTCTCCCCCTGCTTGTGTTCTCTCACACTCTCTCTGTCATATAAATAAATAAATCTTTTTTAAAAAGTAAAGGCAATTTTTTCTTAATAATTCTTCATTTTAAACTATGTCTTCTTGCCAAATATCAATAATCTCTTGCAATAATTTTAATCCAATTGAATGAGGTGGATTGAATCTGTAAGTGACCCAAAATATGCCTCGGAAATTACTTCTTCATGAATATTCACCACCTGAGATTGCATTGTCATTATATGCTTTTCTTCTTTTTAAAAATGAAGTGCAGAAAAATAAAATCAAGCACTTTCATCCCATGATATACCTTTACACCTAGTCCAGAAATGGAACACTTTAAAGTAATTAAAAATTAGTTGAATACTAGACTCCAAGATATGTTCAGGCCAATAAAAAGACAAGTTGGGGAGAATTAGGCAACAGTTCCATGGAAGGAGAGTATTTCTTCACTAAAAAATGGATCTCCTTGTCTGCAATGCCAGCACCTATTTTCATATGCGGTTGGACAACATTTCCCAGACTTTTTCATCATACACTACTGGCTATTATGGTGGTTATGTTTCATCCAAAGAAAACTGCATCAAAGACTGTCTGTCTTATTTGGCACTTACACATGTCTTCTAGCTAATTATCATTTTATAATCTTAAAAGAAAAGTCCAAATGAATTCTGTGTGTACATTCATTATTCAGTGCATTTATGTGCCAGACCTAAATGTACCTAAATTTAATATGTATTTCCCTTAATATAATGCCAATCTTCCCCCAAATTTAGGTAGATCAATATCCTAATTCAAATTTTTCACCAAGAGCAAAGACTCAAAGGTTTTAGATGATTATAAACTCATCATAATAATAAAAAGTACCACAAGTTTTAGTTATTGAAGGCAAAAGAAAAATTAGTAACGATTTACCACTCATATTTTTATTTGTATTCTCTCCAGGAATGAAAAGTTGTCCTCAGCAAATTAAGATTTCTGGTTATTGCAATCAGTTCTCTCTATTTCCAAGGCTTATTTGATAACTTCGAATTATCCAAAGATGCTTCTTCAACGTGTACTCATAGTCACGGTAACTGATACTTTGCCAAAAGGTTTTACATGCCAGAAGTATGGTATGGCTGGCAGCTCATAGTGATATACAAGCCAGGTATAGAGGCCATTCTCCTCAGGAACATACCTTACTATCAGGCAGGTTGTCTTAGTCCATTCAAGCTGCTGTAACAGAATACCACAGACTGGGTGGCTTATAAACAACAGAAATTTATTTCTCAGAGTTCGGGAGGCTGGAAGTCTGAGATCAACGTACCAACAGATCCAGCGTCTGGTGAGGAGTCCCTCTCTGTTCATAGACAGCTCTCTGCTGTGTCCTCAGAAGACCACAGTGAGGGTAGGGAGTTCACCAAAGTCTTTTATAAGGGCGCTAATCCTATTCATGAGCACTCCATCCTCATGACCCAATCACCTTCCAGTCCCCATCTCCTAATACCATCACATTGAAGGTTAGGCTTCAATGTATGGATCTGGGGGTGGTGGGGTGAGGGTGACACAAGTAACCTGTGCTATAAAGCACAGTTTAACAGGAAGAAGAGAAAGAAGAAGGAGGAAGAAGAGGAAGAGGAGAAGAAGAAGGAGAAGAAGGTGAAGAAAGAAAAGGAAAAAAGGAAGAGAAGGGCGAGGGAAGAGAAGGAGGAGGAAGAGTAGGAAAGAGTGGAGAAAGGAAGGAGGAAGAGGGCAGTGGGGAAGAAGAGACTGCAGTTAGAGCTAGATTATGGCTGAGGCCCAGGAAAGAGAAAGGAAAGTGTAATATCACAGTCATCTCCTTACCCTTATTTTTCCCAAATGAGGGTCACGATCACATTTAGCTCAGCTTTCCAATAACACACGTCCACCTAGTATATAAACACTCTGTGGGTCTATACCTGAGAAATCGTCAGGAAAACACTTCTCTATCTCCCACACAATTACATTTTGATTGTTTATGAGCAGTCTTTTCCAGACCAGGAGCTTCCACGTGTTCCCCATAAGACTTCTCTCTGTTTAACAAGTCTTTAAAAATTATAGACTCCCTAAACAAAGTCTTAAATAAGTTGCTTCTGGCTGCGTTCATTATTCATGTGTCATTATTATAACCGTATAGCAAAGTATTGTTTATAAGTTACTTGTACGTGCATTATCTTCCTTGGTATATTCAATGATCCTTTAGGGTAGCCAGAGACATTTTTATTTTCCCTATTTTTAGATGCCAAAACAAGCCAGGTACTGCTAAAAGTCACAATTAAAGCATAGCCAGATCAAATTCCTGCTCCAGGGTCCTTCCTGATACCATGTTGGCCTTAACAGAGGGATACTCTTAAACTATCTTCCATAAATGACAATCAAACAGGAGTTTTCATGGGCACAAAACAGATACTGACCATGGTTTGGATCTGCTGCACTGGGAAATTTTCACAACCTATTCAAATGTAAAACCTCCAAGCGTTTTACAAACAGTAAATTTCTATCCTATGGAAACAAAATAAGCCAAAGCTTTAATTGGTGTCATAAGTTCCAGGAAATCAAACAGTAAAGAAATAAGCCCAATAATTCTTCTTCATCCAGGACTGTCATTAGATTAAGGTTAAGCGAGAGACTGTTCATGAAGCACCTGTATCAGAACAACCGGGATATGTGTGAAAAGCTCCAGTTCCTCGGTCCCAACACAGTATTGAATTGTGTATAGAAAGGCCCTGGAATCTGCATTTTAACACATTCCTCAGGCAATTCTCATGAACGCTACTATTTGAGAATCACTGCGCTGACCAAGTTTTACCCCCATGAGACAAAAAAGAGCTACTAAAGAGATACCAAAAGTATGAAAGACTCAGAAATCTGTCCAGAAACACAAAAACTATTAGGATATACTGTGAATCACACACACACCTACAAGGAGGTCAATTAGAAGCAAAGTAGTTTATGCCACCGAAGTAGTTGTGTTCAGATGATACCATTGACTTAGTACTATCTTGTTTTATTCATCTATAAAATGCAAATGATACTTGAGTGTTCTTGAAATGCAAGGATTACCTCAGTGACAGTAATAAATGTGTTGATAGATGCAACTAGATGATAATAAAAGAAAGGATTATAGGAGAAAGCTCATGAATATCATTTCCCATCCCTGAGAATGTTGTGGCCTGTGTTTCAATTCACAGCATTTATTCAAAGAGAGAAATAATAGCACTGACTCCCAAAACTGGCAGCAGTTAGAATAGCTCAGCATATTTAATGATAAATAGGTCACACTGTCTACAAAACTCTGACTTCGACTTGGAATCCTGCAACAGGAGCCGCTTCAACCTGCCTGGCTCTGTAAGTCTTTATCCCAGTGATTAGATAATTAGCGAGAACATTGCAACTGTGTGAGAACCACGGTTTCACCAGCTGATCTTAGCAGGAGAAAACATATATTATTACCTTTCTTTTAATAGTAGCTGTGATTAACCATAATAAAATATATGCCTAGCAATTTCAACAGTACACGAATCCCTGAAATTATTTCTTGTGAGAACTAAAAGGATTGTAGATTAAGAGCTCTTAATTCAAACTTGTAATTTGGGTTTAAACTATTCATTATAAAAATCAAGCCAAAGCTGAGAGAAATTATCCAGGGTCTAGGGAAAACAGATCCCTCTTTCATGATCAAACCCTTTTTCCCCCCTTCAAGTGAAAAACCACGTGAGTCCCTACACTTTCGCTTTTTTGCTCTCTACTTCCAGATCTATGAAAACAAACACCTCTATCTTGCTGTCGACAGTAATTTTGAAAAGCAGCTGTGTTTTGTGAGATACATATTGAACAGCCAGAAAGGACTTTTTGAAGTTGAAAAATTCCTTTTGAAGGGAGCAGAGTTATTTTCCTGGTTTTCTTTCTTTCTTTTTTTTTTTTTTTTTTTTTTTTTGGTATGCCATTACATTAAATGATGAGGAGTCAGATTACTCGTCTAACGTGGTTACGTTATCTGAATTCTATGCAGGTTTCTTTTTACTCAATACTAAGGAACTAAGCTAGTAAATCCTTTCTCTTAGAACAAGTCCTCTGGTTTGCTGTCCTTTCTAGAAGTCCAGCTGCTGCCACAGAAAGGAGGTGACACTGGAGCATGGCTTTGGTTTTTGAGTTCTACTAATCTGATGAGTTCTCCTGCTACCCAAGGAATAGACATCAGTTATTCTAGTAGTTTATGTAGGAAAAACTGCCATTTGCTATTAGAATCTTCAGTTACAGAAGGACTGGGAAGATCAAGTCATGCTACACATTCATTCTTTTGCGAAAGTTTCTAGTAAGATAGCAACACGTGTCTTTGGGGAAGAAATCACAGATCTCAGCCTGTTTTCTTCTACAGAGTTACTTTGTGGAATATACAGTAATAAATGTGTTTAGCATCAACCAGCCTTATCTGTTCTTTTTATTATACTTTGTAGTAACACGATAAATATTTCGAGAAGAAAAAAACTTGCAATAGATATAACTGGAAACTGGCACAGATTCTGGTTTTTACAAAAGCACATGATCTACCTGGATGATCTGATGAATCAAGAAAACCCTGTTTGTTGGGTACTTCAAACAAGGGCTTTAACAAAAAGAGCACTGATATGCAGCTGCTTTTTGACAACAGCCATGAATCACTGATAGAAAAGCATGAGAACAGTCAGCAGACTTAATTATATATCATTACCCAAAATAATGGCAACATTTTAGGTATGAATTAAACCTTTAGTGGTGGAGACTTGCATCATTTGGGAATGTCAGTGAATCCAGTGATTTTAAAAATCCATAGACAAAACAGTCAAGGTTCATTGTCCATTTAGGAGGAGTTGCAAAGTTTCTTTGTATTCAGTTTTTGAGGCTTTGTGGGGGAGCTAAGAGCAATTCTTTTTTGAAGGCAGAGGAGAAGGTTTTTTAAGGGTAGGAGAGAATGAATATTTATAATGACAGAAAATAAGACACATCATCAGAAACAGCTCAGAACCATGCAATCATAGCTTGGAATGGAATCCCAAAAGCCACTAACCCAACCTCCTGAATGCAGTCAGGACTTTCTCCAGGGATTTTTCTAAGGTAGAACCAAATTTACTCCCTGAGGTTAGGACCCCAGCTGCTCAACCTCCCCACAGAATTTCTGTTCTGATGCCACAGCACGATGCACCTGTGAAAGAAAACCAGCTCAGCTCTAAGGAAGCTGGTCCCGGCCTTCTCTTCCTCTTCTCCACAGAGTTCAATCGTGAGAGGGATAAAACCTGGTGTTGAGGACCTGTGAAGATTCAGAAGACTTTGGAAGAGTCATTGACTATGGAAACGTATTTGACCGCAAAGCCCTAGGAGGGGTCATGTACTCAATCCTCCTCCTTCAAAACAGAAATGAGTCTGAACCAGAAATCACACATGCGTACCCTCACAAACCAGACTCAGCCACAGCAAGCATCTTTAGCTTGCCCCACACTGTGTTTTTTTTTTTTTTTTTTTTAAATTTCAGTTTGAAATGTTTTCAAGTCAGCTTTCAAATAGAAATTCAGATTTTCAGGTTTCAAGTTCACTCTTCTGCTCAACCATGGCCAAGCCTCCTTGGTCTGCCTCATCCCTTGGGGGTCTGCTAGAAACCACAGAACCACGTGGACAGAACAATAACTTCATCCTCCCTGGAGACACATTGACTGTCTCTCACTAAACCTCAAATGAGACAGCTCTCCTTAGCTCCCACTCCCACATTTCTGTCCTTGGGAAAAATATGGAACCTGGAATCTTAAAGTCATTCCATCTAGATGGAATACATGTAGACTCAGGCTAGAATTGTTTCATTGTCATTTGGATCATGACCGTGTTGTCATTGGGGGGAGGAGGGGTCCAATGAGCCGTCCTCGAGTCTCCAGGCATGAGAACTAAAGTGTAGCTTTTACTCATACAGATGAAACAGTACTGTTATTTCAGTCTTTTCTCCCAGAACTATTTCTCAACTTGAATTTTTCTTAGCTCTCACTCTCAGAACACTAGTCCTAATGATGAGTATTGACGTCTCCTGCGTGCATCTAAAAAGGTTTCTTCTCTGCTCTGATTATATTACAGAGAACAAATTTTTTTCATATATTTTTAAGTTACAAGTATTCATTGCCTCATCTCTTTTCTAATATGAATATTTTCAATTTACATAAGCATTCCTGACCACACAGACTTTCTCATATTTGGATGTACCTATATATTTTTTTTTGTATGTCTCATTCAAAATTCTCTAAATCTCCCCAAACTGGGCTATCATGAATGCATAATAAAGGACTTCCTACATTAAACATGTTGAAGACTATATCCCATGGAGCGATTTCCCCATGGTTTCTAATTGTTCTATTTCCATTTATATTCCTGAACTGTAACTCTTTTTTTTATCATCATGGTATATTATTATTTCAGGTTTGATTTGTGACACACTATAACTTTTGGATTTTCATCATATACAGTTTATCTCCTTGTATCTTGCAATGTAATCTCGAGCATTATGTCTCAACTAGTTGTGCACATGTATAAGTTGTCCGTTAGCCTTATGTCCCCAACAACTCCCTTTATTAATGTGTGTGTGTGATTTCTGTATCATAGTGCAGTCATTTATTTATCATTTTGGTTCCCACTCCTACACCCCTCCTCCTAGATTGAGCGCCACAAGTGTGAAGTCTGTCATATTGATTTGGTATCTCCAATCACAAGTATAAGCTTGGTGAGAGAAAATGTGATATAGGGAATGCAATATTGATGCTTGTCTATTGAGTAAATGACAAGCTAACTACATCTTCTTAGGTTAGGACTTTAGAATTTAACAGAATGGTATCAGACTTAAAATTGTGCTAAAAACAAAAACAAAAAAAACTTATAAAGCAATTCTTTTAAAGTAACAATATTTTATATGTATATATGGTAGTATATATATAAATATATATTTTATAAATACAAAATAGTATAAATAGGGTGAATTTTGCAAGGCACCCCAATTCAAACAGATACTACATTTTGTTCCATCTATCACTAGGTTAGTGTAGTTCAATTCTTGAGAATTATTTTTATTCTAAGATACTACCTATGTCTCACATTTATTTATCTACAAGAAAAACACAAACATAGTGAGAAGGAAAAGTAAGAGTAAAATTGAGTGAAAAGGGGCAATTAAAAAAACAAGGAAATCATGGTGATAATGAGGTTTATAATTCCACCAAGTGTTGGAAAATGTTTATAGGAGATACTACACATGAGAAATGTGTTTATGATTTTATACAGAAAAACAGTGGTGCAAACTGAGGCTAATAGTATACCAAGTTAAGTCTTAGCAGACTAAAGCAATCTTTTGAATGAGATTTTACTTACAGCACTTAAAATATTTCTCTAGACTTGTCAGCTTATTGATAATTGTGCCTTGAAGACTCAATTGCAGATGGTTATCAGTCTTTTTTCTATTTCTTTCATAAAGGGAAACAATTAATTTGTCCTGATAAGTAGTGTTGTTACAAACTTGTAACACTTATTGCTTACTGCTCTATTTTCAAGTGATTGCAAATTAATAAAACTGTGTACTACAAGTTTATCTTGCTGTACTAAAATACAATCTTACAAAACAGGTTTTTAGGGCCACCTGGGTGGCTCAGTCGGTTAAGTGTCTGCCTTTGACTCAGGTCATCATCCCAGGGTCCTGGAAGGGAGCCCCACATCAGAGCCTGCTCCTCTCTCTCCCTCTGCCTGCTGCTTACCTTGCTTGTGCTCTCTCTGTGTCAAATAAATAAAATCTTTAGAAAACAAAACAAAACAGGTATCTCAAAAGATGATTTTTTACCAGAGTATTGACACATTTTTCCTCCAAGTAGGAAGCTCATTAGAAATATTTAAATTATGATTTTAGTTATAAAATGGAAGATTTATTAGACAGTGTTCAGGAAAATCTATATAGTAAAGTTGACTTTTTTATCTCTTTATCACAGATAAAAGGGCTCCATGATTTCTAATAAATTCTGAAAGACTGACCTTTATTTTATGACTAGCTTGCAGAAAGCACCACAAAATTCACTGGAATTTTAAAACTTACTTATTTTAATATATTCCTTTAAATGGAAATATTTACTTCTTTAGACTGAGAAGTAATCTTAAACTACTCTTTTATTTTATTTTTAAAGACATTTAATCGGGTGGAGACAATCTAAGTCAGATGTATGTTAAAGTATAAAATATGATAGATGGCATTGGAAATAGATCACAGAAGTTGTTCATAAAATGACTCTTATATACCCAGGGACATTAAATCAGCTGTAGAACAAAGACATGTAAAGTGATCGCTCTTTTGTGTTGGGGTTCTGTTTTATTAATTTCCAGATTTATGTAGCAACTGTTAGGTATAAACGTCCAATGAAGCTAACAATAAAATAATAATGATTGAATAAAGAACTAATTTCAGTAGACACTGGCACTTGACTACATCTCCCCAAACATACCTTTATGAAATCTTCCATTCATAAGCATCAGGGTGTTAACTGCAAGCCATTAAAAATGGTATTATGGGATTCAGGTTGGCCAGTGAAGAGAGGACTTTCCTAAGATTAGGTATGGTTTGCTAAAGACAAGATAACCTTAAATATTCTTCAGGCTGGTTAGGTTTCAAGGAGCAACTAAATGTACTTTGATTTTTTAAAACCTAGGAATTACAATGTAGTAATAGTACCCTGGCTGAAAGAGTTTACGTTTCACCTAAATCTGATGAATATGACCAATGAGGGGTGGAGGGGGAGGCATTAAATCACTTAAGCATGAACAACAATTTAAAGGTACTTTAGATATACTCCAGAAATTTCATTTGAGGTCTTGCCCGCTACAAGGCTTGCTTTATAAAATATTTCTCCATATCTGCCAAACCTTAGAGTAACCCTTGCAAAAACCATAAATATGGTGCAGATAAACAGTGGCAGTCTTACATAATGAGGCATCTTTGCCAAATGGGAGTAGAAGACAAAAAGTCTGCCTCCCACTAAGCAACATGTTCCAGGCCTCACAAACCTGAAACACCATCATTCATAGAGTGGCCTGGCTCCCAGGAGAAGTGAAGGTTCTCACTGGGCTTCTGAAGGAGAGAGCCCTGTAGGCCTTCACAGCAAGGGGGCATCAATCTATCTTGCTTCCTTGTGCTAATATCTTCTATTAATATGTGCTAGCAGTATGTGCTTGGCTTCTGTTATAAATTCCATGCTTATCACAGTGCATCTCATCTAATGGGTACTTGATAAACATTTGTTGAGTTGAATTACTTTTTAACCTCCAGACAAGTCTATTAAGAAGCTATTTGTTCCATGAACAGGATAGACACTGCATAGGGCAAGTTACAAGAAATAGCCCTTTCTCCTAGGACGTATCAATCTGACTCGGTTGATATACATCAACGAAAGACAAAGAACAAAACAGTTGGATCAAAAGTTAAAGTATTTCTAACAAGTGTATTTGTGTGGGCTAGGAAAGGGTAAGTATTTAAGTGGACAGACAACATGATGAGTTAGAGAAACCATCAGCTTCTGTTTAGCATACCACTTGAAGGAGATAAACTTCATAGGAAAAAGCACAGCTACTAAGGATGCCTTGTCTTCCAGCTCCATTTTTCATGAGATGTGTAACCTTGGATAAATTATGTAATCTCTCTATGCTTCAGTATCTTCTCAAATTGAGATAATGGTATTATCTATCTTGTAGGGTTGTTGTTGATATTAAGTTAATTTTCTAAAATGTTTAGAACAGTGCCTAGCACTCTTAGGAACCATATAGTGTTTGTTAAATAACTAAATTAAGCCCTAAGCCTGGGAATAAAACAGTAGCAAATGATACCAGAAAAAGAGATTAGGGAATGGAGTGAGATCCATAAAAATAAGAGATATCTACTCTGACCTTTATAAAGCTATTTATTTTTTTCTTTTTTTTTTTTTTTTTAATTTATTTATTTACGATAGTCACACTCAGAGAGAGAGAGAGAGAGGCAGAGACACAGGCAGAGAGAGAAGCAGGCTCCATGCACCGGGAGCCTGACGTGGGATTCGATCCCGGGTGTCCAGGATCGCGCCCTGAGCCAAAGGCAGGCGCCAAACCACTGCGCCACCCAGGGATCCCTTATTTTTTTCTTAAAAATTTAAGTTGTCTGGACACCTGGGTGGCTCAGTGGTTAAGCATCTGTCTTCAGCTCAGGGTGTGATCCTGGAGTCCCGGTATCTATTCCCACATCAGGCTCCCTGCATGGAGGCTGCTTCTCCCTCTGCCTATATCTCTGCCTCTCTCTCTCTGTGTGTCTCTCATAAATAAATAAATAAAATCTTTAAAAAAAATGTAATTTGTCTGCATTGGCATTGACAATATTTAATTACTATTTTGAAATTCATATTCAGCCTGTTGTATCTTATCTTTTTGCATCCACTTGTCAAAAGAATTATTAAGGAGGCCAGTGAAAGTTTTTCAGAAAACAAGATTAGAAAAAAAATAATAAAGAAATAAAAGCCATCCATTAATCTTGTCCCTTTGACCATCTTTTGTTCCAACTTAATTGGGCCCAAATTGGCTAGAAATTCTCTGAGAACTTAGCCCTTTGAGCTGGTTGTAGCCCACACTCCTCTGAAGAGTTAAAAGTAAGTGGCACTCTTATACTCTTTATTCTACTATTGTGTGTGCTGAGCATCAGTTATCAATGAAATACTGCTCAGGTAGCAGAGCTGCTACTTAAGGTTTATAGAATGTGAGATCCCAGACAGTTAAAGGCGCTCCGGCAAATCCCAATTCTTGGGCTTGTGTATACACCATTGAGAAGGACTTCAGGATCCTGTTTCTGATAGACTTTTGATCCTTCTGTCACTGACCTTCTTTGAAACATTTATTTTTCCCTTTTGTGTTTTAGTTCCTATCACTAAGCCTGAGGGGAACAAAGTCTATTTTTTATTACAGAGATGAAGTGAAACCAGACGAGATATCCAAGTTAGGTATTAGAGAAGACATACTGTATAAACCCAAGCGATTATGATTTTTAAAATATTTTAGATGGTTTAGTGCTAAGTTAGGTAATAAAATTCAATATAAAAATTCAATTTGAAACTATTTATTAAGCAAGAATTGGGTGCGCAACAAGAATAGAGAGAGAGAAGAGTAAGGTAAGTCCTCCACCCTCAAAGAGTATTTTATAGTCTGATGGGAGAAAATAACAGACAAGCATCTGACTATAAAACAAGTTGAACAAGTGCCGTCACAGAGGCACAGCAGAAGGCCAAGAAGTGCAGAGAAGGGAGTTACCAAAGCAAGATGAGAAGACAGGGGGCCACATGAAGGAAGAGCGATCACTGGTTCTGGCCTTGGAACAGAAGAGTAAAATTCCTATTTGTTTTATAGTTGACCCTTTAGTAGCATGGGGGTTAGAGGTGCCAATGCCCCTATGGTTGAAAATCCACATAAAACTTTTGACTCCCCAAAAACTTAACTATGAAGAGCCTACTGTTGACCTGAAGCCTTACTGATACCATAAGCAGTTGATTAACCCACATTTTGTATGCTGAATGTATCTAATCTCTATTCTTACAATAAAGTAAGCTAGAGAAAAGAAAATGTTATTAGGAAAATCATAAGGAAGGGGAAATACACTTGCAGCACTGTACTATATTTACAGAAAAAAAATCCATGTAAGTGGATCTACACAGTTCAAATCATGTCACTCACGGGTCAGCTGTGTCTTCCTATAACTCACAGAGACAGGAAAGGTCCAGGATATACTAGAGGACTAAATATTAATAGGTGTGTTTGGTTTTAAACTAGAGCACCACACTCCTTCCTACCAGCAAGTGCCATTCAGAGCAATCTGTATATATCAGTTCTCATCACAGTTGGTATTAGGTCTCTCATATTGATCATGTTGATGGAGATCTCCGTTGAAACATTTTTCAGAGCTCTTCCATTTCTAGATTGTCAAATATGGCCTAAAATATTAGCCTCCATCTTCCCAAATTAACGAAAACGTGAAAAATGATACCCTCTTTTAGTGCACTGTTTGTCTTCTTTTATTTCTTCCCGCCCATGCCACCGGGATGTTTCTCGCACAAATTGTTCAAGCTTTCATTTAACTGAGTAAAGCCTTGGTCTAGAAAATGGATAGACAGCTCGATCCCGTGTAATCCGTTGAAAACTTGCCAGCTCTGCTACATCTGGACATAGCAACTTCTGGGCAAAATCAGGCAGTGGTGTGTCTTCAGTGTTCCACCACCGTCCTTCTACTCATCTGTCATTTGGGGAGCATGGTTTTGTTTCCTTCTTACAGACCTATTTTCAAGTGGCATTCAAATTCCTCCTAAGAGGTGTTCCCCCCCTCAACTCTCCAGAGCCTTATGTATTTTAGTTTATGACTAGAACAAGCCAAAATGCCTTCAAGAAACACTAAATTAAATCTCTGATTTGGGGTCAGTGTGGAAAATAGTCGTCAGCAAGGACTTGCTGGCATCCTTCGATGAACACAGCTGACATTCCATGAGACTAGATATTGGTGGAAGCAGGAGTTCCATTCCTGTGGGTTTGGTTCCCTCTCTCTCTTTCTAAGAGCTTCGCTGTTGGCCCTCATAGACGATTAACACAGTGTGATTTTACCCGCAAGTGGGCATGGGCTGTGGCAGAGGCAATAGCAGCTCGTTCTACATTCTACTATGTGTTCACTGCCTGCCGCTGTGAAAATTAGGCTTCCTCACCAAGGCTTCCTCCAGGGGACCTTCTACTCTGACTCCACTGGGCATCTTTGAAAGGAAAGACAGGAATACCAAGCCTCAAAGCCAAATATTTGCTAATGAAGAGAAATATTTTTCAGGAATATTTTTCAGTTGCCTCATAAATCTTTACATCAACTTCTCGAAATAACAACTAAAAGGGGAGCTTAAGAAACCCCTTGGGAGAAGGCACGCTGACATTGGGTGTGTAGCTTGGGAGGGAAAATCATGATGTGACAAGTCCGATCCTCAGATTTCATAAGCCTGTAGCATACCGTACTGGCTCAGACCTGCTTGCTTCTGACATCTTTTTGGTTGTTAATTTAGGAAAATATTATAGATTACAAGGGAACACTCCCATCGTCTTCTACAGTAACCTCAGCCATCTTTCTTCTGGAGACCAGCAATTTATTTTTTAAATCATTGTTGGATATTGTAGCAAGGGAAATGTTAACAGTGCCTGTGATTTACTTAATGGATAATTTTACTCACTGCAGTCTGGGTAAATGACATTTATGTGAGATCTGGTCTATGTTGCTTGGAAAATGCCTTATTCAGAAAGAAGCCAAGCTAAATGTGCAACTTTTTCAGACTCTAAGATTTTCACTTTGTTTCTGACTGAAATGTAATTCATTTCACATTCACGTATGGATCGGGGGCTGCAAAGGGAAGTGAGGCCAAGAAGCGTATTTGGTTCAGACCATGTGGCCCTGCATCCTTTGTGTGTCGATGGTGGCAGAAATTTTCACACTCCCAGAAATATCTCTGTGTCCAAACAGCTACAAACTGTCCAGTCTATTGGAGACAAACCCATGATGTTATAAGACAAAGTTTTTCTTAAACTAGACTGTATAGAGCTCCCCAGGCTGTTTGATGTCCATGTTGCAAATAAACAGCAAACAGTCTAAAGGAAAACCCAACCGTTCCAACAGATCAAGTCAGAAGGCTGTCTCAGAAAGAAGTCTTCCTAAAACTGGGTGCACTTTTCAGAATTGATAGCTCTCCTCAGGGAGGAGATTTCGGCACCAAAAGGCTGTAATTCCTGAGCAGCGCTCCAAACAGATCAACTTTCCTTTTATTACTTTGTTTTGAATTTTCCTGGGGTGGCACTGCAAACGTTTTGAGCATCTCCCTGTCCCTGTCAGGGTTTTCTCTGTCTTCTTCTGTGTTAACCTGAGACAGTGCTGCTGAATTTTGGTTGCCCCGTGCATTAACCCAGACTGGATCAACAATTTCCCCCCCTCCCCCTCCCCCCAACCCCCGGCCTCTCAGAGAATCCGGCGCTCACATGTTTCCATGTGGCAAGGCAACCAGACTGCCAGCTTTCAGTGATGATTCATCTGCACCGGTTTGCAGCATCGAGGCAGACAAGTGCCCTGATGAAGTTGGGGCAGGGAGCTCTTTGTTTAATCCCGGTTTTGTCAAAGCTCCACTGCTACCTTAGAAAGGACATTAGGGTTTCTCATCTGTTTCTTCATCAGCAAAATAGGAATCACCCTAGTATTATGGTACTTAATTTTGTTTTCTTTTATGAAGTGCTTTGAAGATGAGAAGAGTTGCATTTATTTTGGTTAGCAATTTAAATTAATGGGGTTAGAAATATGACACATCCTGTGTTTGGTGGCACTTCTTTGATTTTCTTGCTCCTCCTACTCCTTTGCTTACACATGCAAATTCGTCCCACCTTGCCACTGATGACTATCTCCAGTTGAATTTGCTTTTGGTATTTTAACTCAAAATTGTATTATTGAAATCAGCAGGATGGACTTTAAGAAGTATTGAAATCTGCCACTAGGTAGATAGTTGTTTCAGTCATTCAGGAAGGCTGATTACATGCCTAATAAGTCCATCCAACGATTAGAAATCAAATAAGAAAGCTTCTTAAATAAGTGATTTAAAAAATCAGAGAATCAAAATAGCAAAGCCAACTTTTTAGGATTACTTAGAAGGGTCATTAGAATTCAGCTAACTCCTAGGATGTCCCTCCTCTTTAATCAAGGCTTGAGATAATAACATGCCAATGAAATAAAGCATGAAAGTGCTTGCTCTTATTCCCAATGGTCGCTGAATTCTGTTTCAGACACAATAAATGTTATATATATATTGAAAGATACATGTGCTATATTTAGTTCAAAATGTTTTAGTTCGAGTGTGATGAACATATTAAATATGTGAAATTAAATGGTGTGGTTTATCTTTGCATATTTTTATTCATTTTTAAGAGTCAGAACAAAGAATTTTATCCATAAAATGCACCAGAGGGGCACCTGGGTGATGCAGTTGGTTAAGCACCTGACTGACTCTTCGTTTCAGCTCAGGTCATGATCTCAGTTTCATGAGATCCAGCCCCACATCTGGCTTGGTGCTCATTGTGGAATGTGCCGGAGTTTCTTTCTACCTCTCCCTCTGTCCCTTGACCCTGCTCCAATCTCTCTCTCGTTCTAAAACAAATAAATAAATCTTTTTTTTAAATGCACTAGAAAAAAAATATGAAAAAATTATCATAAGTAGCCTCAAAGACAAGTCTAAGAAATTATCCAAAAATGGAATTCAGGGCAGCCCTGGTGGCTCAGAGGTTTAGTGCCACCTTCAGCCCAGGTTGTGATCCTGGAGACTCAGGATCGAGTCCAGCTTCGGGCTCCCTGCATGGACCCTGCTTCTCCCTCTGCCTGTCTCTGCCTCTGTGTGTGTGTGTGTCTCTCACGAATAAAAAAAATAAAATCTTTAAAAAATAAATGGAATTCAAAGGAGTAGGGTAATAGAGTTTATGTTAATTTTTTGGCCTGAGTCCTGTGATCTCAGAACATTGGCCAATATCATACTGATTTTTGATGGACTTAAAAATCATTTACAATTACGGCTTTTTTTTTTTCATTTTCTTTGTAAAATATATTTTGTTTACTAAATTTTACAGTCTAAATGTTCTTTCAATTATTGTAAGTGAATATCCCAATATGGTGGTTAATTTTATGTGTCACCTTAAGTAGCCCTGACACCCAGGTGTTTGATTGAACACCAATCTAGATGTTGGAGTGAAGATACTTTTTAGTTGTGATTAACATCTAAATCAGCAGATTTTGAAGACAGCACACTGTCTTCCATAACATGGGGGGCTTCATTCAATCAGTTGGAGACATTAAGAGGAAAAGACCGAGGTCCTCCGAGGAAGAAGGAAGTGTCTCCAGACTCCCTTTGGATTCTTAATTGCCACATCAACTCTTTTTAGATCCCCAGCCTGTCAGCCTGACCTGCATATTACAAACTTGCCTGCCCATATGGTAGCATGAATCAACTTCTTTTTTTTTTATTATTTTTTTTTTATGATAGTCACAGAGAGAAAGAGAGAGAGAGAGGCAGAGACATAGGCAGAGGGAGAAGCAGGCTCCATGCACCGGGAGCCCGACGTGGGACTCGATCCCGGGTCTCCAGGATCGCGCCCTGGGCCAAAGGCAGGTGCCAAACCGCTGCGCCACCCAGGGATCCCAGCATGAATCAACTTCTTAAACTCTCTTTCTCCCTTTTGATAGATGATAGATAGATAGATAGATAGATAGATAGATAGATAGATAGATAGATAGATAGATAGATAGATAGATAGATAGATAGATAGATAAGAGAGAGATGTACGTTATGTGTGTTGGGGGGATGTTTTTTTGTTTTGTTTTGTTTTTTAGAGAATTGATTTGTTACAGCTCATTTAAGTTTTTTTTTTTTTTAAGATTTTATTTATTTATTCATGACAGACACAGAGAGGGAGAGGGAGAGGGACACAGGCAGAGGGAGAAGCAGGTTCCACACAGGGAGCCTGATGTGGGACTCGATCCCAGGTCTGAAGGATCCGGCCTTGGGCTGAAGGCGGCGCTAAACCGCTGAGCCACCCGGGCTGCCCCCCCCCCCCGCTTTTATTTTTATTTTTTTGTAGAAACATTTAATTCATGGGGAATGATGGTCTTTTCAATAAACAGTGTCTGGTCAACTCAGTATTCATACGGAAAAAACAAATCTTGACTCTTACCACACCGTTCACAAAAACCAGTTTGAGATCGATTTTAGACATAAAAGTGAAAGATCCTGGAGAGGGGAGATTTCTTTTTCTTTCTTTCTTTTTTTTTTTTTTGAGATTTCTTAAACAGAGCACACAAAAACACTAATCTAAAGGGGAAAATGATAAATTAGAATATATTACAATTTACAACTTTTGTTCATCCAAACACATCATTAACATAGAGAAAAGCAACTCAGAAAGGGAGAAGATACTTGCAAGACATCTATCTGAAAGAAGATTTGTATATAGCAGGTACAAAGGATTCCTACAAATCAGTATGAAAAAATACAGAATTCTCAATAGAAAAATGGGGAGAAGCCTCTTGATTCTGGAAAACCCTGACTAATATACCTACTTTTTTCTTTTTCTTTTTCTTTTTAACTTGACCTTTTCCTTGGCCTTTTACTTCATGAATCCCTCTACATACCTCCTTGGGTGATGCTGACTGAATCCATCAGTAGTCAAGGAATGCAGACACAGGACAATGAGGGAATAGCAAAACAAAGAGTTGAGGAAATGAAGTAGAACTGTGCTCATGCCCTGGCTGTGTTTATGCAAGGGCATTCCGCACATTGCCATCCAAAAAGGAAAGGAAAAAGTGAATTTGACATACTCAGGCAGTGAGGTCTGTGCAATTAAAAACAAAGTTGAATTGAATGCTGAGAAGAAGCCGTTGACACTCCTGGAATCATGTTTTTTAATTTTGGTAGTCACAAACTTTATGTAAGTTACAATGTGATCCTGAATCACAAATGTCATTTATTTCCTGATTAGGCAATGCCAACTGAGCTTTGGGCCTCCTTGCAAGGAGGCCTGTATACCAGCCGTCTCCCTCCCTCAAGCTGACAGTCGAGCTGTGTCAGCTTGACATAAGCCAATTCCTGTTGTACTGACAATGCTTCTCTCTGGATAACTGATGCAAAAAGTGTCACATTAAGAAGTCCAAAGTGTCAGAAGGCCAGAGGCTCACTGCTGACCTTGGTGAAAAACTGTCCAAGAAAACTGTTCCTGCTGCATAAACATTCTTTTATGGTTACTCAGACAGCCACTCAGAGACTTAATTTTATAGAAAGCAGCACAGGACCACGGATGAACTGGAGGCTGGAGATCAAAAATCTAAAAATATGCTGTCTTTATAAGCCTCAGAGAAGCCCAGAGAATGATTACCATGTCTTGACATTGCAAAAATTCCCTCCGTTACACAGTTGATTTGAACCTTGTACAGCAGACAAACTAAGGCTCAGCCAATGCCATCCAAATTGAGTAGCAAAGTTTGCCTAAGCACACATTTGGTAAACTTTAAAGCTAAACCCAACCCTGCTTCTTGGCATAAGAGGACAGTGATATTTCGCTTAGGCTGGATGGGAAATGTTAGCGACAGAGTCAGTAATCCTGCTCCCAGCCATACTCAATATTCATTTTGAAAACATATTTTAAATACAAAGGAAAAGTCTTTAATTCATGCTATCAAATTCTCATTCAGATATGTCATAGGTGAGTCTCTAGGAATGTCAAAATAAAGAGTTTGGCCCTTTGGAGAACCCAAAATGGAAAGAAAAGAAAGCCTACATCATTCTAAGAGGAGGGAAAGAGAGAGCAACTAGCATATTTGAGTCCATATTACATATTTTTATCACTTTATATTATCTGTTTATTCTCACAACTTTTTGCTGAATTGATATTATCTGCATGTTAAGAGTCACCAATCTGAAGCCCAAGAGTTTTAGCAGTTTGTTCTACACAGTACACAAGTTGACAGTGGCAAGAAGCTTCTTTCTATAAATCCAAAAGGAAAAAGATGAAACCCTTTTTCTGCATCCTGGACTTTTTGATAAATAATTTATGTATCATTTATATATCACATTACGGCTCACAAAAAGCAAAACATGTTGACTTCAATTGAGTATTTTTTTCTTCCAGCAAAAATAGAATATATTCTTACATATTATGAATAAAATTGAAATGAGCATGACAGTATTTGGTTTAAAAAAATATAACATATTTTTAAAAGAGTGCACATTTGTTCCAAATGTTTTCTGAGGAGCGTTGCTCTGTTAACTGCTTCACATGATGACAGGAGCACCATTTGGAGGAAATGATTTATTAGCACACTGTAGTCATATGTATGTATGAGCATTTCATCCATCAGATTCTGACCCACTGTCAGCAGCATGAGTGCTCCGAGCTGTTTCTACAGAAATGGAGATGTGTTGCCTTGAATCAGCTAAATTTCCACTCAGTTCTATGATCAATAGAAAATATTTCAAATATGCATAGATAGGATTAATTTTCTCTAACCAACCCTAACAAGTTCCTATGGGGATTGTTTGTTGTCTCACATCATAAACAATATTTGTAACAATAATAATGATGATGATGATGATTAACAGTAATGGCTAATTAGCAAGGATCGCACAGCTAGTTAAATAGTAGAAAATAGATTTTAAGTCAGTCTATCATGCCAGAACCTAGGCTCTTGACTGCCAGGATACTATCCTCAGATTTATACATATATATTTTTTAGATTTATCACTTCTAAAGTGAACAGGCTCCTTTCACAACAGTTAAGTCTAAAATGACACATATGTAAATTAAATGAAGGTGACAATGTAATCCTCCACATCCTGTCAATTAAAATAAGATGAACTTTTTTTCAGATGTTAATGTCTCTGGAATCAGGATGCATCTTAGCTTTGCGTCCTAATTTAGTTGACAATGTCTTTTTCTCTTATAGTGAGGACTAAAAGAATGATGTGACTTAAAATCCATGGCATCTTAGATTTCATTAAATATTATATATTAAATCCCAATTATGTTTATTTCACAGACTTATAATAAGGCTAATATGTTTAACACATTTCATCACTCTTAACATTGTGGATAATATATATGATCATATGTATTCTCAGGTACATTAATGTATGTTACCACATATATTTTCATACCTATCTATCTAGCCAACTATCCTGGTAAAAATATCCTGTGCCTTAAATGATACTGGTATTATGACTCCAATTTCATAAATGAAGAAACTGAGGCTCAGAGAGGCTCAGTCATCAGCCCAAGATTTTACGATTACTAATTGTGGTGCTAAGTGGGGATCAAAATCAATTTTTGACTCCAAGCTCTGCAATTTTCTCACAAGTAAACCATTGTGTGTTTATAATCTATTAGATAATTTTGACCTTACATATTCGTAAGAAGCTTTTAAAGGAATTGATAGATGCTACATTTTAAGCTCAAAGCTCCACCATGCCATTGTTACAATCTTCAAGAGAAGTGCAACGGTGCCTTGGCCCAGTTAGGAGCTATGCTGGTAGTTGTAACCAGGAAGCAGGGAAGTTTACGATTTTTAAAAAATATTTTATTTATCTGACAGAGGGAGAAAGAGAGAGTGGGGAGAGGGGGAGCAGAGGAAGAGGGACAAGCAGCCTCTGTGCTGAGTTTGGAGCCTGATGTGGGGTTTGATTCCACAACCCTGAAATCATGACCTGAGCCAAAATCGAGAGTTGGGCACTTAACCAATTGTGCCACTCAGGTGCCAAATATGAACCAAAAGAAAAGAACCTTGAGTAAAGAAAGTATTTAAAATGCCTTCTTTTCATCCTTCAGGATCAGTGAAACTGGCCACTAATAGTGTTGATTCCTTCCTAAATATGTCTGGCTGCTGTGATTAGAAAAGTAGAAAAAGAAGTGTGCAAGCTGATGGAGAGAGGACTGGTTTCTTACCTTGAGTCCCTGTCCAACTTAGTCTTGAACTTAAGAATCAAAATTCTTGTGTTTATAAACATGGAAAAATTATATTTACCTGCTTTCTCCTACCCAAGTAATTTTTGAAAGAAAACGAGATGACATGTATCAAGTGCTTTTATATACTTAGAATGTCACAAGAATAAATCCCTTCTCCAATTCTCTCTACCATTTCTAGAATAAAGCTACTAATACTTTCCAAAGGCCAGTCATTGTAAATCTAACATTATTCCTTATTTGCTCCAGGAACACACATCCTAAATTGTCTGTGTATGATTGCACCAATTTTTTTTTCCTGTTGGTTATTATTTCCCATCCACTAGAGCTTGCTTTTTTATTTTCTCAAAGCCAAATTCTGCCAAATAATTCTACCAAGTTCTGCCAAGACCTGACATTGTGTTTAAGGCCTGTTATAGCTTGAAAGCTAAATCCCAATGAGATTCTTTTAATTTAATTTAAAAAAAAAAAAAGGAAGTCAAGCTTACATCAGAATAAAGGTGGAGACAGAGCCCACTCACCGTCTGGCACCTTGACATAAACATACACAGGAAGTTGCACCAACAGCCCAACTAGTTGTATTGGATCTCATAGCTCAATAGATAAATCTAAGAACCAGAGATAATCTGGTTAATCTCTGGTTAATCTCTTCAGTGAGCTATAAAAGATAATGATATTCAATAGAAATAAAAATCTTGGATTTAGAAATTTGACAGTGTAGCACATCATCTCATGTTGTCATGATAATGGTCCATTGTACAGATAAAGAAGTTATGGCTCAGGATGGCTCTACGCTCATAAGCAGACAACAGACAAGTCAGTATGCAAATTCAGGACACCACCAACACATTCTCCCATCCCATCCCATTCTATCTCTGCTTGACTAGCCTTCCTTTTGATATAAGAGATTACTCCTTTTTTTTCTTTCTTTCTTTTAAAGATAGCTCCTTTACAAAAACACAACACACTTTCTATCCAGTATTTCCTCCTCATATCACATTATACCTGAAGGACAAAACTGAGCCATGCAGTTTAGCTTGCCTCCTTGAGGAAAGGTGAACTGTGTCAAGGCAGGGTTTATAATCCATTTGGTTCTCTGATGTATCCCCATATGTTTAGAGCAGTGCTAGACACTTAGAAGGTACTTTATGTTGCTTATTATCTTTTATTGCCTTTGTTTTCTCATCAAAATCAAGATCTCCTGAGGACACAGATGCCTACAGGTTTGATATATTTCTTCAAATAGCATGATGCAAACAGTCCCCTAAGTATCTTTCTGAACATTTCTTTTCATCTGCATACAAATAAAAAGGTTATTAAATTATTTTAAATTAAACATTATTTTTTCCCTTAAAAAAAGTACACACCTCAGTACCTCAATTCTGAGAAAATGCTGCTGAAGGAGAAACTAAGAGGTTCTGGTTTTCTCTACTTAAAAATTAGGGAACGTTGAATAGAATGCAACTTCTACATGGGTTAATCACAAAATTAAATTTGTACCCCAGATTATATGTATACTTAATCTTCTTTCCAATAACCTTTCTGTGATTGTTTTTATATATTTATAAATAGTCCATGTCTCATATATAATGAAGCTGTATATTTGTAATTTTGTTAGATCAAAAACCTCTGGGAGAAAATTTGAGGGTGTGATCGTGATTTATATGAAGTAATTCTGCATGTGACCCTATTCCACTGAGGAAAAAGCATTCCTTATATAGTCCCCTTGTTTATTTTTATTTTATTTGTTGTTGTTTATTTTTCATTTCATAATCATAAACTTAACTCTGTAATCTGGCTAGACTTGGAGGGAAGCAGGAAAATACGGAGCCCATAGAATTGCAGCAACAGTTCAAAGATGACAGGATATTTTGGACAGATGGGGGTGAAGATCTGCTCTCCTGAGCTACAGAGAGAATGGTCTGGTAGCTAAGATTTAAAACACAAGTCAGATTTCTTAGATTTGTCTACAGTCAGCAATGGTGATCTTGCTGGCCTTGCCTTTCCTGGACCCAAAGGGCTCCACGGCTTCCACAATACTCCTGCCCTCTTTCTCCTTGCCAGAAACCACATGCTTGCCATCCAACCACTCAGTGTTGGCAGTGCAGAGGAAACACTGGGAACCATTTGTGTCAGGTCCAGCATTAGCCATAGACAACATGCCAGGTCCTCTCTGCTTCAGGATGATATTTTCATCATCAAACTTCTCCCCATAGGTGGACTCACCCCCAGTGCCATTACAGTTCATGAAGTCACCACCCTGGCGCAGAAATCCTGGAATACTGCCTTTATAACCAAGTCCTTTCTCCCCAGTGCTCAGGGCATAAACATTCTCTTCTGTCCTTGGAATTTTGTCTGCAAACAGTTCAAAGGAGACTTTGAGGGCTACCAGTCTAGGAGAATGTCCCAAGAATAAGGTGGGGTTGACCATGCTGGGCAGCGCAGGCAACTCCAGGGTGGTAGTGTGTGCAAGGCCATAGTCCCCTTGTTTAATTTTACTCCTTTCCCAGGTATTTATTAGATACCTGTTCCTTAGGGTGCCAGTGTTTAATCAGTCTGGCGTTTACTGGGTTTTGAGCATTCTGGAGATTTTTTGTTGTTAATTATTAGATGTAGCTTCAATGTTCTGGAAACAGTATAATTACTATTTTAGGACAAGACTTATGAACAAGCAAAGCAACTTAATGCAAAATGTAAACTGTAGCGTATGTATATTGTTGTCAATATTTCTATGGGCCATCTCTGCAGCCAATTAGGTCTTTCACTGTTCCTAAGTGAGCTCTTATTTGTTTGCAGTTGGGGAGAGTAAGCAATCACACTCTTATTTATTTATTTATTTTTTGAATTTTTAAAAAAATTTTTATTTACTTATGAGAGTCACAGAGAGAGAGAGAGAGAGGCAGAGACACAGGCAGAGGGAGAAGCAGGCTCCATGCACCGGGAGCCCGACATGGGACTCGATCCCGGATCTCCAGGATCACGCCCTGGGCCAAAGGCAGGCGCCAAGCCGTGGCGCCACCCAGAGATCCCACAATCACACTTTTAGATGGAGCCTTGGTGTTCTGACAAGACACTCTTCAGTGTAAGGTTTTCCTAAATCCTTTAATTCAGTTTATCTTAATTCAGTCATTTTGCAATCTGACCGTGGAGGACTGAATCTCATTAGCTAATTAGACTGAATCTCATTAGTAGCTCCTTATTTTACTTATTTTCTGTGTAATTAATTGACTTTACTTTTTAAGTACCATTTTAGATTAACGGAAAAATCGAGCAGAAGAGTTAAATATACCCACCCTCTACCTCCTCCAGGCACAGAGATTTCCCTATTGTCAACATCTTGCATTAGTGTGGTACATTTGTTACACGAGTGAACTGATATTGACACATTATTGACTAAAATTTACAGTTTTTTTTGTTATTCTAACAAATTTTATCACTTATGTTCAGTTTGATGAGCCTATTTTTTTGGCAGCTCTTTTTATTGTGCATCAGCCATTATGGTAGATGCTGAGAATAAAATGGTGATAAAACATCTCTCTTTGTCCCTTAGAGTCTAGCCAAAGAGATAGATATTCCTAGGTAAACACAAGTGTACCCAGCATTTATTAAGATCCAGGCCCAGTTCTAAGCACCGAATGCTAATTCATTTAATCCTCAGATTAACCCTGCTTTACAGGTGCTTTTGTTTTCCTTGTTTTTGTTTTTGTTTTAATTAGGAAACTGAGGCACAGAGAGGTTAAGCACCTTGACCAGAGTCACACAACTGGGAAAGGGCTGAGCTGTGACCAGGGCCCAGGCTTCTAGAACACATGCTGTCAATCACTTCCCCATGCTGCCTTCTGCGGTAACAAGACCTACAGATGAGAAACGCCGGCGTGGCAAAGAATACAAACTATAGTCATTGAGCTTTTTATTTAACTCATATTTTATAGCTTTATTTGTAGCAACATAAGGAATCACTGTTAGAGCAAAACACTGAGTCCCCTCAAAAAACATCTAAATGCATAGCACTGTTTTTGGAAAACAGGATATTTGAATTAGTCAATGTTTAGTTCTGTTTTTCATTGTTGTTTGACTCTGCTACTTTTAGAGTCAATATTCAGAAAGAAGCCAACCCTGGATGTATTTATTATATATTTATTATATACTCATTATACTCATTATATACTATATTGAGTAATGAGTATGTATTATACTCATTATATATATATAATATATATAAATTATATAATATATACTCAATACTCAGTGAGAGACTCAGAGGTTCAAGTGTGATAGGGATCTGACCATTTCCACAGTCACGCTGGATTAAAGCACAGGTAACAGAGGATGCCTAAGACCACACCTGCGGCCTCCACTCATTTTCCTCTCATGCTGCTCCAGTGGCCGGGTAGCTAAGGAGCCACTTCATTTGGTGTGACCTGAGTCACAAAGAATCTTTCTTTATCAAAGTCACTATGCAAAAGATAAGTGCAATGGATACTTTTATCTGTGATATCTCCAAAGCAATTTCTCCATTCCGTAAGCTTTTATGCTATCCAATTGATATGCCCCCACCCCAAGGGAAGTGGTGGAGACCCCTTTATTTAAGTCATTAAAATCTTGATAGACAAAACAAATCAAATCACATTGGGAGGAATGAGCACGACGCTTTCACTGTTCGTGTCTCTTTCAACAAACTGCTAGGCTCAGAAACGCATTTGGGGAAGGCAACAGAACAACATTCACCCTGACCAATTCTAGAATAAGGGTGTGGTATATTTTAGACATATCAGCCCACAAAAGTACTTTCCTACATTCGTTAAGTTAATGTACTTACTTATACCCTCACCACAGTGGTAACTCAAAAGAAAACTTATAAGCATCTAAAAACCAGAGTTGCACTGCTCAGTAATTCACTCAAACACACATTTGAAAGCAAACTTTATCTCTTTTCTTCCTCATTCTTTACAGATGCCTATTGTTACTGAGCAATTTTAAGAACTTGTTAACTCTGAATAAATGGATATTTTATTGATCGCTGCATCGGTGCCAGGTATCAAGTAGATCCTTTCTCTTTAATTTCACAGAGAAAAAAAAATCTTACATTATAGAAAAAGAAGCTGATGCTTAGAAAAGCAAAATACTTTAATCCAGTAAATGATATAAACTGGATCTGAACTCAGATTTCCTGACATCCCACCTTCTCTTAACATTTCTGTTCTCTCCCAGGTGCCTCAATTGCTTTGTATTAATTTATCTAGCATACATATCATAGAAACAGAAATAATAGGGGGCACCTGGGTGGCACAGTGGTTGAGCATCTGCTTGTGGCTCAAGGCGTGATCCCGGAGTCCTGGGATCGAGTACCACATCGGGCTCCCTGCATGGAGCCTGCTTCTACCTCTGCCTGTGTCTCTGCCTGTGTCTCTCATGAATTAATAAATAAAATCTTTTTTTAAAAAAAAGAAATAGAAATAATAGAAAATAGTAGAGGGCCCCTGGGTGGCACAGTCAGTTGAGACTCTGCCTTCTGCACGGGTCATGATCTCAAGGTCCTGGGATGGAGCCCCATGTCGGGCTCCCTGCTTAGTGGGGAGCCTGCTACCCTGCCCTCTCCTTCTGCCCCTCCCCCGCTCATGTTTTCTCTCTAAATAAATAAAATCTTAAAAAAAGAAAGAAAGAGAAGAAGGAAGGAAGGAAGAAAGAAGAAAAAAGGAAAGAAAGAAAGAAAGAAAGAAAGAAAGAAAGAAAGAAAGAAAGAAAAAGAAAGAGAAAGAAAGAAAGAAAGAAAGAAAGAAAGAAAGAAAGAAAGAAAGAGAAAGAAAGAAAGAAAAATAGTACACTTCTGCTTAGAAACCTCTCAGTGGCAGGATCACTCCTCAGTTCCACCGGCAACCTCTAGCCTCACTGCTTCCTTTCTGTTGCTCTGATTGTCAACTTCAAGGCCCTTCAGGGTTTCTTTCTCAGATGCAGGCTGTGGCAGGAAACCATCCGGCCTACCACCACCACCACCTCAGGTCCAGGTAGGGATAGCAGCCTTTGAAGACAAACACAAAGGCCCTTTTTATTTAAAAGTGTCATTGTTAATCACTGTGGGAAAACTGAAACGAGATTTGAACATTGGCGAGTTACAAAGTTTATAAACTTCTAACAAGAACCTCCCAGCTTTCACAGACTCACTTCAGATTGGAGTTGGTTTTGTTTAAGGCGGAGTTCCCTTATCACTTCCTCGCCCTCAAGACGCCGTGTAGCTGTTTTCCCTGTGAAGGAATGAACAAATCAGGATGAAAAATTGCATCAGGGGAAATCCATAGGCAGCTTCTATCTCCAGGTAGACAATTTATACTTTTAAGAACCTTCCACTGCATTCTATTTGAAAGGCCTGTGCCCTGCCCAGCAATGATCTGCTCTGGGTATTCCCTCACAATTCAAAAAAGAAGAAAAAAATTCAACAAACAGTGGAAAGTAAAGTTACTTCTATTCAACAGACAAGAAATATTCCTTGCATGTAGAGAAACGAATTTTCTGTTCATCCATTTAAAAAGCTCTTTAATTCTCCCTTGGGAAGCTGACTCTCATTGAGCATTAGTAGGTTCACTTCTGAACACAAACAGGGGAAAAAATAAAAGCAATTCTCCAAAGTAAAACATGCAAACCTTTTTGCCTGAAACAATAAAGTCAAGTTGAGTGGGTTTAAGTTTACAAATTATGACTAGTTTAACTAGCAAAAAATTCAAGACCACATTGTTTTATCTATCATTATCTTCATAAAAGGTCAACCACAGATTATATCCTGACTTTTTAATGGTAGTGATTTGGGGCCACTTCATGGTAAGATACCCAGTAAATCTATGAGAATGAACTCCATGGAGCAATAAATAAGTAGATTTCCTTTCTATGGCTTAGCCCTCAGAGGTCTCCCACATTGCTCATTTAATTATACTGCTGCCCTTCATCTTTATCAAGTTTCAAAGTCCTCTAGCATATAAGTATATAATAAAAGGAAATGCTAAGGAGAGTGTAGAAATGTGTAGTAAGTAGAGTATGTGGCTATGCAAAGCTGTATGATAAGTCCCTCAAAAGTTGAAGTACCTAATACTTGACACGGTAAATTTAGAAATCATTTTCAAGGTACAAACTACTTTTCAGTTTTGTCAACCAAAAACCTAGAGGGCTGGACCAAATGATCAGTAATGTCCTGTGTGCTATAATCTTTTTATTTGACAGTAATTAGGTTCAATTCTTGGATTTGGAATTGGGTGTGAATTAGTTGCTGCTTTACTAGATCAGATTTAATTTTCATTCAGGCACAGTGTTGAAGCAGGCATGATATTTTGATTATGAAAGGAAAAAAACATTTAGTAATTTGAGTTATCTAAGTTGGTTCTCTTTATCGATTGCACTGCTCTCCTGTTGGTCATGTAGTCATAGGCTTTAAAGTACAGCTTTACTCCCAGTTATGTCATTGACTTACCTATTAGACTATCATTAAATTTTCCATTAATTCCTTTCCAATACAGATATTGTTTTCAATCTACTAATAAATCACTACGAACTTTTATTTTGTTGATGTCATGATTAATACAACATAACCTGGGCAATGATAATCAAAATAAAATTAATGTCACAACTACTTACACACACAAAACCCCTAAAGATTAGCCTAGTTAATGTGTTGTGTATCTATTGCTTTGTGTTGGAGAGATTTCTTTTTTTTTTTAATCAATAGTTACCATTAAAACACAGTCAACTTAAATACAAGGCCAAATGATATGAAACAGGGAATAATAACCATTTCAGCTTTGTCTTCCATTCAGGTTTTTTTTTACCTACACACTTGATTTTGATTCTAAGGAAAGTAAATAATCACATACATGTAGTCTACCTACTTGTGCTAGGCATTGGGCTTGCTGCTTTCATACAGTCTCTTTTCATTATATGCAACCAACCTTTCCCAATTTTGGTGAAAACTATTAATCATCATCTTTAGAGGAATCAATGATGATATTTTTGGTCTCTTTAAGCCACTTTATTACCATAAATCTGATTGATTTTGAAAGTGGCAGAAATAAGAGGAATTAAAAATAAAAGAAGCCAGGAAGGGCCAATTTCAGGTGCTATAGAGCTCACAAAGTCACAGGTTGAGGAAAGTAGAGACAATGCACCTGGCATTCTATGGCCAGGAAGAGGAAGGCCATAGAAAGAAACCCTGAGGCAGGGCACAGAGTCAATGGGTAGGAGTAACTCATTAAGCCACACTCTCCGTAAAGATCTCCAGAGCCAGTCACCAATGTCCCAGCAAATGTTTGCATTTTTGTATCAACACTGAGACTCTGAGTAATTAATGGGACTCAGAACTTTCCAGATCTCTTCCAGAAAGTTTTACCTGCTTTCTGGATTTACCTGCAGGATATGTTACCTGTCCTGGAAGACCTGCCTCTCTTCAAGTCCTCTGAAATTAAATTAGAACCCACTACTATGATACATTCAAAAAGAATCACTTTTATATACAAAGTTAACTGCTTTATTTGTCTTTTCAGACTTGTTTGTAAGGTCAATTTTCTCTTTACGCAAATGTTGCTTCAATTCCTCCCTCATATTTATGGCTCATCTTTAAAAAATGCACTTCACAAAGGAGAAGACAAGGATTTTTAATATTGTTTGTAAACCACTGGTCTTAATTTTTATGATTCATTTCAAAATACTATTTTACATCTTATACTTACTTCTTATGATGTCCATTATTTTGCTACCAATACAAGTTAATCTTAAAGGTCAGTTAGCTAGGGATGCCTGGGTGGCTCAGCAGTTGAACATCTGCCTTCGGCTCAGGTCATGATCCTGGGGTCCTGGGATCAAGTCCTGTATTGGGCTCCCCACGGGAAGCCTGCTTCTCCCTCTGCCTATGTCTCTGCCTCTCTCTGTGTGTAACTCATGAATAAATAAATAAAATCTTAATTAAAAAAAAAAGTCAGTTAGCTTGGGCATATATTCCGCCATACAAATTTCTCATCCTTTTGTTTTTCACTGACACACATTAAAGCATGAGAAGTTAACTAGTGGCATCAAACAACATATATGATCGTATCACTTTCCAATATACTTAACTCTCAATTTGCAAACTACCAAAGGGTTAGTACTTTTATACTTTTAGTCCATTCCTGTGTCTTGTCAATGTTTCTGTGACCCAATGCCTCCTGCTGGACTTGAATGAATGGAAAGTTGCTCACCATCTACCATGAGCTGGGCCACAATGCTACTCTAGCCACTTTTTTTTTCTCTCTTTATCATTTGCTCTTCTGATTTAAAGTCTTACATTTGCTGTTCTGATTTAAAGTCTTACGTCTCAAGAGGTCAAAAGGCTGAATGTTTGAGAGCATCTCTTTATAAGTTTCTGTTACCTTTTTATTTCTGTCAACATGGTAATAATGATGTGTCATTTCAGAAACACTCACTTTCTTGCTTAAATGGTTAGGGTTTTTTCCCTAGTGTGGAAGTGTGAATAGTGGGCAGGGCCAACTTTATTATCATTGGTTCCAAGAAGCTGCTTTGAGGTCAAGTCACTGAAGAACAGCTGCCCTTGGAATAGAGGAGTCTGTACCTGAGAGTATAAGGCCAAAATCTGTCCATTCTTCCAAATTACCACAACATTTAAAAGATAATCATTTAGGGGGATGCCTGGGTGACACAATTAAGTGTCCAGCTTTTGATTTTGGCTGAGGTCATGATATCAGAATGACACTTTGTTGGACTCCATACTCAGCATGGAGTCTACTTGAGATTCCACACCCTCCCACCCCTTTCTCAAGTGAATAAATAAATCTTTTTTATTTACTTAAGATCATTTTTTAGGTGTTTTTGGCCTTTTAATTGTTGAAATGAAGGTGGTTGGATAGTTTAGTCAAAAAAAGGAGGGGAGACATTTATATAATGAACTACATAGAAACAAATGAACTGGCATTTAACAAAAGATTTTAATGATATGGGAATACTTTTATGATATAAGAAGCAAAAAATTAGAGATATATTAAGTATGATCTTAACTAGCTAAAGTAAAAAATTCATACAAAAAAATGATTCATGATATGAATCTGTCAAATTGTTAGCCTCTTAGTATAGTGGATAATTTGTTTTTTCCCCTTTTTGAGGCTTCTAAGTATATGATGAGCATGTATTCTTTTGGTTGTGAGAGGAAAAAACTTTATAAGAAAAAAATTAGCTATGAGAATTAATGATCATCATCATAATTCATATTTCAAATACTTATGTCTCATTCAATTTACCTGTATTGTCATGAATCCTTATAACAAATATTGTAAGGGAAGCATCATCTCCATATTACAGAAGGTAAAACTGAGATTTGGAAAGATTAAAGAACTTTCCAAGGCAACACAGGAGGAAATCAGCAAAACAGATTCAAATACAAGTTTGTCCTTTTTCAAGGACTCTTCTCTTTCCGTTATACAATTAAGAGCAAGAATAACCCATGTAGTTTCCACTTTCATGATACATTTTAAAGAAATACAGAGGAAGAAAAATAGGAACCAGTCCGTTTAAAGATGAAAAGGGGTAGCATGGATACAGTTTGGAATGGATCCAAAGTCTCATGAGGCCAATATGTAATAAGAAACTTGATTCTGGGAAAAAAAAAATTATAGGATTTGCCTTAGGCAACCCGTCATGATTTATTATTAAATTACTTTTTTTTAACTGTAAGGGAACAAAAATGAACCTTATTTTTAAAAACCCATTATTCTGCATGAACTGATTTAGCATATTACTACAGATAGATATATTTATTTCAAAAAAAATTTCCTCTGACAGTTCCAAAATCAGGGCATTTCTGGAAAAAATCAAGTCTGTTTCTTCAATTGAAAAAAAAAATACTTTGTCAGGGACTGAGTGGAGAAACTTATTTGTCATTGATTTGTGATGTACTGAGTAAATTTCAGCTTCAAGTTATTATTCTTTCTAAAGTAGTCTGGTCTTTATCAGTGGTTTGAGACTTCCCAGATATAGGGCATACTAGTTTTGCAAGAAACTGCACTTTCTTCAACTCTGTTATTTTAGTATTACTAAGGCAGTGTATGCATAATCTATTCTTAATATGAATTTATAGCTCCTTATATATTAATGAGGGTTTTTCAGGCTTTAACCTTGATGTATCCAAAGCAATTAGAATATAGTGACTAAAAAAGAGAATTGTCAAAATTATCGAGCTTGTACATGAACAAGAATGAAATGAAAGATAGCACAAAATTTAATCTATTTTCTTACAGCTAGCCAGATTTCAGTATTCTGGACCATTAGGCAAGAAGTAGGACTAAAAATAGGAAAATTTGAAATCGATTATTGGAGAAACAATTGGTGTTACAGCTCTAAACTC
Source organism: Canis aureus (assembly GCF_053574225.1). Classification (NCBI taxonomy): domain Eukaryota; kingdom Metazoa; phylum Chordata; class Mammalia; order Carnivora; family Canidae; genus Canis; species Canis aureus. The sequence goes on along the minus strand of NC_135611.1, from coordinate 61,512,354 downwards.
TCTTGTATTTCATTTCTAGTGTTCAGAATAAAAGATTTATTCATCGCAAAAACCCATTTGCTAAGTCACTCAGTCAGCACATACTGAATGCCTGCATGTCCCAGCAGGGCTTCATGGCCAGGAAGGTCCAGTGCTTGTTTTAATGTTGTGCTAGCATTGTCTTGAATTTCTTAGTAATGTTTGAGCAAGGGATCCCACATTTCAATTTTGCCCTGGATCCCATAAATTTTGTGCTAGGTACTAGGTATGTATGAAACAACAACGACATAGTTCCTTTCCTCACATCATTTCTAGAAATAATAAAACCATTATACAATCAACTGACAGTATGTTATTAGTTATATGATAAGGAAAGCACAGAGTGAATGTTGTGAATATTGGCAGTTCGGAAGATCTATTACGCTCTTTAGAAAAAAAAAAGTGAAACACAAAATCCACTATCAAAATGATAATGGACATATACTTCTATTTTTTCCCACTGCTTCAGTCTTCCACAATGAAAGCTGAAATCCAGTAATTTTGTGGTTCATCTCTTTAATTCTGCTGACCTTTATCTTGCAATAGTTAATATGCTTAAGGGAAATCTAGGACATCACAAGCCAGAACCATATCTGTGGCTTCTTCAGTCCTCGCCTCTGCAATTCTTATTCATAGTGCTTGATCTTGTGGTAAAATAAGGTTGTAATCTGGGGTTGCAGTGTTGGTAATGTTCAAAAGATGAGTCAAAATGAGTACTGTCGTTAGCCCTTGTCATGTGAAGCTAAAAAATACCTTGTCCTGTCATAGCTCAGAGGAAAGTCTGAGCATACCTACATTTAGCATTAAAGCAGTCTGATTTTTAATACTGTGCTGGGTCTTTTCAGGTTGTTAAGGAAAAAGAGATACTCTCAACATGACGGAAGCCACACTATTTGCTGCAGGAATAAACAAGAAAGGAAGTCCAAGAAATCTTAACAAAAACCTTGGCTTCCTGGTGCCCTGGAACAGCACTGAAGATAGTATCCTATTGAGGGAATGCTGGTGTCAGGAGTCAACTCTCTGTATCACTTGCTAAAGCTACTTCACTCCATTTAGGGTGCCAACCTATTGCTAGCCCCTGATGACATTCTTTGTCTTTGAGTACAATTCTGCTCTCTGTGAGGATTTTTGCATATACTATACTCATACTCACCAGGAGATAACAAATCTGATTAGAAAAGACTCACCAGGAAGGAAAAATCTCCTTTGATTTCTGGCATGAATATAGCTTCTAGAAAAAAATCCCATATCAGACCATCTCGTAGGCTGCTGGCCATTACACAGAAAGCTGCCCTTGATGCAAATTCCAATCTCTGATTCAAGCTAGGGTTTCAGGATCAACCGGCCACAATGTGACAATCTCTACTCCTTGCTCAAAAAAGTCTTGGGTGTAATAATCCTCAGAATGTAGTTGATGCCAAAAAAAAAAAAAAAAAAAAAAAGAAAGAAAGAAAGAAAGAAAAGAAAGTGAAGAAAAGGAAAAAGAAAGAATTAACCTGATTATTCCATGTGAGTTTTGGGGAGAGCAAAAAACACTTCTCTGCATATTTTTAAAGTTCCATACTAGAGAAAAAGACCATCTCTCACTACTGTTCAGCATGTAATATGCTTGCACATTTATAAACATGTGAGTGTATAATCGGGATGCAGGGAGTTTGAAGAGGGGGTTGAAGGACATTGAATGCCATGGGAAGGAAAAACCAAAATATTATTTCAAACCTCCACATTCCCATAGTATTTCTCATTTTTTCCTATATATACTTGAATCTTCTGATTTTCTGACTTGAGACTCAAACTCTTCGCACCATAACATGAATTTTCACATTTGAAAATAAATAGATCAGTAACAGAGAAGAAAACATATAAACAAATCCCAAGGATCAATGATGAGCTGTATACTTATGAAGAAGGAATTTGGGGCACTGTTATGGTCCAACTAAAATAGTGATATCTGTGCCTGTGGTATTCAATAAAGATGCACCAAATATGGGAAAAAAAATTAAGTGTTTCTCATTATTGAAGGCTTAAAGGCCAGGATATAGTTGGAATCTCCAGTCAGATCTAGATTCTTGAGGTCAAAGGAAGTCATATGTGAAATATTTAACTCCCTCTGACCATCCCTTCATAGGTATTCCTTAGCCTCTGACTTCTGTGTCCACCACAGCTCCAGCTACTTTTTAATATGTTTTTCTTTCTATTGACTTAACACGGCCTTAGATGGTTAGTTTTCATTCTCCTCCATGATTCAGAAACCAGATGTGACCTAAAAGGTAAAAGGAAGAAATGTCTATCTGACATGGTTACACATTTGGCTCCTTTTCCAAACCAGCTTCAGAAGCATATATTTGCAGCCCAGGTGCATCTACAACGTCAGCTTAAGATCACAATGGACAAACAGGATATGGAGGAGGAGGGTTCTTGATTTTGAAGGCCAGAGAAGCAATACGATTTAGGTAGGCTTCTGGGTGCATACTTTGTTGAAAACAGTAAATCCATTGAGAATCAGAGAAATTCTAAAAGAGTGAGACTTAAAAACCATCTATGGGGATTATCAGAAATTTGTTATCTGTCTTCAAAGACATCTAAATTACACCATTGTATCTAAAAAAAAAAGTTGCAAACCATTATTCAATGGTACAAAACAAAGGATTTAAGCTAAATCTTTTTACTTTTACTTTTACTTTTATTTAGCCTTTCTGCACTTTTTTTCCTCATTTACAAAATGTTTTGAACTAGATTTCAAAAGTTCCTTTCAACTCAATGATTCTCCATCTTTCTCTATAAAAAACATACAATATCTTAATTCTAGTATCAAATTTGCCTCCCAACAGGATTCATTGACAAAGTTTCTAGAAGCCAATTGAAACTCTCAAATTTTATTTGTGATCTTTTGTATTTTCTGGTTGGAAATTCCAATTTTACGTCCAGAAATAGAATCCGTAAATGCCTCATGTTCTTTAAGAGACACTAGGAAGAGTAGGTAAAGCAAATATTAAAGATTGGACTTTTGAACTCCACAAGGATATCTGCTAAGACATGACCTAAACCATTGTATTTGCATGTCCTCTTAAGTGGTACCAACATCACTTCCTCCTTTTCCACCACCATGTTCTGTGAATCATTTCCAAGGCAATAGGCCAGCTTTGTATTTAGCAATCGAATACTCTGTTTCTGGAAGTAGAATTTTCACCAGAGGAAAGATAGAAAAGTGAAGTGGTCTGTCCCCACAGCTTTCCTAAAATCTGAAGATGTAAATAAAAGAAGAATATTTCTAATTCAATGGATGGAAAATGAACCATCACTTAAATACTTCTATGCAAAAACTTAAGGATATATCATCTGTCTACGTGATCCAAACATAGTAAGGTAAAGAGCTGAGGCAATATTTGAGTCATTCAGGTTACCAAGTACTAGATTTTTCCTCCAAGCACATTGCTTATAAAAAAGATCTTGTTATTTTTTAACTGTCCTGATCTTTCATTCTCTCCCCACCTCACTTGATATTGTAACCTTCACTCTTAGTTCTCTCAGAGCTTGTCTTATTTCTTCCAGACAAGATCATCATCAAAGTTTAGAAGAAAACTTCTGGCAAACACCCTAAAGTTTTAACCACATAGATAGCATTTGCACCTCAACCGTAACTTTATTGGTTAAATTCAAATATGGTGACAATTCTATTTAAATAAAAGCTCCAGAGTTTCATCTCAAGTGTCAACAATTCTAACATCAGGTTACAACGATATCCTATGTCATCAGATTTTGTCTCTGTTACATAAATATGACTCTTCAGATCTAAATAGACAGTTGACGCAGAAGAAATACAGCATTAGTGGAAGAACATATTTTTCATCCACCCTGATCTTCTAGGCTTTAGAGAAAACCGTGTACTATACCACCCATCCATTTTCTCTACTGTCTACTCGTTGCCCTACTACTAGACTCACTCCCATGATACTAAGTCCCATGCTTCTCTCTAAAGTATGCATGCACCTTTGGTATGGGGGTATAGAATTGTACAGACGGAGAAAACTGATCTGACTGCACAGTTGTGATTAGGAGCAGGTTAAATGTCTGACACACCCCGACACAGCTGAAACTTTTGGATACCCTTAGTTGACCATTTTCAATGTAGAAAGGAATATGCTTAACAGCCACTGTTAGCTCTTGATGAGGGAGACCTCTGACTGTGAATCAGAAATTTTCCACTTGATCGGAGTATAATTGTGGCAAGAGCCAAATTCCAGGAATAATTTGGAATACGAAGGAGCATTTTCAGTGTTTATAGTTACGCAAATTTCATTGTTTTACATTATCAAATCCTGAGGACAATCAGGTAAACATCTCTAAAGTCAAGCACAGAGGCTGGAAGGCACTTTTTCAGAGTTTGAGGAAATGCCAAAGTTAAGATTAGTAGTGCTTCTGTAACTTACTGTCTTAAGGTCTGTGTTTTAAATGACAATTTGTGTGTTAAGTTGTAAGTGTATACCAAAGGTTTACTATGTGGCTAGTAAAATTAACTTTATTTTTAATATCTATATGTTTATTTTTTAAAATGCTAACATATACCCATGAATCAAAATTCAAAAGGTGAAGAAGATAAAAGTAACATCTTCTTCCTTCACTTATACCCCAACCACTCAGTTCTCAATCCTCCTCCATTTCCTTCCCCCATCAACAGTCAATACTGTCTCCTTCTTGCCTGTACTTTCCCAAGGTCTTGGGTGCAAATCCACTCATACAGTATTTTCTTCCTTCTCTGAATGAAAAATAGCACCTCATATAAAGTATTCTGTCCTTTGCATTTTCTTCTTAATATAGCTGAGAGGATTTATATATGTATACACACTGTATATAGAGATGTTCCTCATTATTTTTATGGCTACATAGAATTCCATTGGAGGGAAATATTCTATATTTCATGAATTCTGTTTTGAATATTTAGATTATTTCTAATCTTTTGCTACTATGTTAAATTATGTGAAATGCTACAATTGATAGCCTTGTATGTGTTATCATATCCCAGATGTACAAGTATATATGTAGGATGAGCTTCTAGAACTTGAATTGTTAGTCCAAGGAATATGTGTATTTGTAATTTTGATGGTTAGATCTTGATAATTTATACATCAACAAGTCTGGTCAACTATGTCCTCTAATTTGTTGATCTCTATAAATTGGATAGGTTAAATATATAACCTAAATATATACATATCACTGTTATAGTATGTGATATATATTTATATATCAGTATAATTTTATCTGCATTTATCTTATTGTGACTGAGTTTGAGCATCTTTTCTTATGCATGAGGTATTTTTTTCTTTTATTTGTTCATATTATGACTGATTCTAGAGTGTCCACATTTTAGCTTAGTTTTATATTTTCTAAACAAACGAGATTTCTTTAAAAAGGTTTTATCAAGATATGCAATGTTTAATATAATTATGCACCTAATTATCTCAAGATTGGCATTAAGATTTTCCATTAACTATTTAAGACATTTTTTTTTAATTTTTATTTATTTATGATAGTCACACAGAAAGAGAGAGAGAGGCAGAGACATAGGCAGAGGGAGAAGCAGGCTCCATGCACCGGGAGCCCGACGTGGGATTCGATCCTGGGTCTCCAGGATCGCGCCCTGGGCCAAAGGCAGGCGCCAAACCGCTGCGCCACCCAGGGATCCCTCCATTAACTCTTTAAAGAGAGTCTCAAGAAATGGTCATTTTCTCTGTCATATTATGATTTTTATCATACATGATAAAATTAAATTAATAAGTTATAAGAGTCTATATGATTAATTTCTAAATCTTAGATTCTATCATATCGAACATTTGTTTTTAATTTTCTTTTCTATTTTTCTTTCTTCTATGAAATAATAATGTTTCAATTCCATTGCCACATGTTTTCCTTATTTGCTAGAAATATTGCATTACAATTGTCTAATTTCTCTCAAACTGTCAGGAATTATGTTTTCTTATTTCTGAGGTTTTTTTAGCCCTAAATTATAATAAATCTACAAGATGCTCATAAACTTTTTGGACCTGAAGCAAGGTTGGTACTCCATGAGTTAGGTGAGAAAAGGGAATCTGAGTGGATCCTAATGCCATTGTTGAAATCAAAGGGCACTTTCAACATTTCTGCCTGACAGTGAAGTTGCAAACCTACTGGAGGAATGTGTGGGAAGGTATGGAGCTGGGGAATATGGGCAAAGGGTAACTGGAAGAATGGAACCAAAAAAGAGGTATGAAGAAAAGCATTGGGTGGTTTTCTTCACTCATTCATGGTGTGTTTGTGGTAGTTAATTCCTGTGGTAGAATCAGTATGGCTATATATTTAAACTTTATGAAAGTTACTGAGAGTGTTTAACTTTACCATTCTTACTTCTACTTCAGTTCCAAAATAAATTGTCAGTGTGTTTTGTTAGTAAACCAATTGGTAAAGTTAGTGAAATTATAAGATAATACTTGTTGAGTGCCCACTCTGGCACTCTCTGGTCGTAGACGCTAGATAAACATCATTGAATAAGAGAGATTTTCTGCCTCAAGACATTGACATTCTTGTGGGACCAGACAGATAATAAACATGAAAACAAAAAGCAAAGAATATGAGAAATAGAGACAAAATTGAAGATAGGTCTTATAGTTAATAATTGACAAAACAAAGCATTCCATGTTTACTCTTGTTTCCTAAGGCTCATTGAGCTTATTTTCAAAACAACCTTTCTATGTATCCCAAATGAGTTTGTTAGTTATGTTATGAGTAAAATAAATCACTCAGTTGGAAACAGCCTACAAAGTACAGTCTACTAAGTTCCTGATCCTTTGTAGTAGCGTGTCAACAATTTGCTAGAGTTCTACCCTAACATATAGCTCTAAAATGCAATAAAAAATATACATGAAAATGTTTGATAAGCATTCTTGATCAAGAAATGAGTTGGGGCACCTGGGTAGGTCAGTTGGTTAAGCATCTGCCTTCGGCTCAGGTCATGATCCCAGGGTCCTGGGATTAAGCCCCACATCAGGCTCTCTGCTCAAAGGGGAGCCTGCTTCTCCCTCTCCCTCTGTCCCCTCCTTCTACCCACCGTCCAGCTTGCTCTGTTTCTCTGCTCTGTCTCTCGTGCTCTCTCTCTCTCTCTTAAATTAAAAGAAGAAAGAAGAAAGAAAGAAAGAAAGAAAGAAAGAAAGAAAGAAAGAAAGAAAGAAAGAAATGGGTTAAATAATCTGGCAAAAATATGTTTTTGCTAACTTGAACAATGGTTCAAATTAAACTAAAAGGGGAAAAGAAATATTAAATAGAAACTTCAAAAAGGGCAAAAATAAAATTTAAATAATTATGAAATGAGAACAGAAAGGGGGGAAAGGCTTAGAAAAACTTTCAAGGGCATGAATTTGGCAATGCTTTAATTGTAAAATATGATTAATGAATATGACAGAATTTGGAGAACTTAAAAGTACAAATTGTTTACAGTCCTAGTCCAGGCATAACTGCTGGCTAAATCTGTAACTGTTGAAGATTTCTCCACTGTTTTCTTACTTAATCTTCAGCCAAGTATCCATTTCCTTTTGCTCTTAAAGCCAGATTAATGACATTTTAATTTTTACATTATCTCTTTTCTCTCCTACCTACAGTTTTAGGAGCAGTTTTATCTAGCCAACAAATTAGAATTGAAAGTAGTCCAGGGAAAAACAGCGATAAACCGAGGAAGATGATTGTCAATATTACTTCAGATGCCCATACTGTGTATCTGAAGTACTCTTGCTCATCAATATGTGTGCTTATTTCTTCTTTTTCTCTCCTACTAGAATGTAAGTTCCAGAGAGCCATGTCCTCTATTTTGTTCAACACCTTATCCCCCAGGACCTTTCAGAATGCAGAGTATACAGCTAATGTTCAAGAAATATTTGTTCAACAAACAAATCCAAAAATGAAATAGTTTAAAAAATACACTTAAATTCTAACTTAAATTCCTTCTCTGCTACAGCTTAAAATTATTTTCTCTGGTTTAGCCTCTACTGGAGAAAGACACATCAGTTTATCATAATAAAAGAAATGATTCTTTAATATTTTGATAATGGACTTAAAACCCACATTGAAGATATGGGTCGGTACATGTTTGTTTGTATGTTAATGTTAACATTATCTCATAACCTAGAGATTTTTGGTAACCAAATCTTTTTTGAGGATGTTATAGGTCATAGAAGACTGGGGTCCATGTTTGTTGTATTATATTTTTTATTCATTTCCTCCACATGCTTTAAAAAGATTTCAGACAGCTTTATGGATCCACTGGCATGTTTATTCTTCTTATTTTTAAATCTCAAATTACTACACCTGTTGCTAGGCCCATCATAGTGCCTCAGTACATCAATGAGATTAGACTGTTTACTCAGAAAAATTTCTAACCTGCTTAATGACACTCATGAAAAATGATGAAAACAACTTCTAGGGTTTGGCTGTGGTGCTTATATTGACTTTATACCTTCTAAACTCTCTCTCACACACATGTCACTCTTTAATCATCATTAACTATCTGTGGGGTCCAGTCCTACCTATTGCTTAATTCTGGCAAACTCAGACACTGAGGGAGATAAATTCATCCTTCTAAAATGTTGCATTATTTCTAAAGCTCTAAAAGAAACATAACAGTTTGTCAAGCACAAAATGTCCAACTAGGGAATGACTTGGTCATTTTGAGCCCACCAAGTATCTCCTATGTAGGATTTGAGGTCACATTGTTTGCAAAACCAGACCTGAACTTCAGAGCTTTCATGAATCTCCCATTGTCAATATTGCAATTTTTCCTGCTTCTGTTATGTTCAACAACTTACAAACAAATATTCTATGCATAATGATGATACATGGAAATCAACATGACCTTTAACTACACAGACTGGTCTCTAGGTGAAAATCTGTAGAAATCATAATGATTTAGAACATTATAGAGAATAATAGTTCTAAAACAGAACACTTACATGGCAGTTGTGAAAAAGAACTAGGAACTTTTTCATTCCAGAGTCTGTATTTTAAAGATGTCGACAGCCAGGATATCAAAACAAACCATTTGTGTTATGTCTCCTGTGTCTATTCAAAATGAAAAGTTCAAGGAAATTTGCCAGGTATTTTAAATAAACACTGCTGGTTAATGTCCCTATACCAGAACAAGCAAAAGCTCGAGACTCTATTTCTGGTAGGTAGAAAATGCTTTTCATATCCAAAAAGGTAAATTCACTTACATAAATTACACATTTTCTTATTAAAATGCTTGAATTAAAAAATCCTCCAGAAGAATATGAGTGACCATCTAGGAGACCAAAACAAAACAAAACAAAACAAAACAAAACCCTGTTTTTTTTTTGTTTGTGCTAGACACCACCAGTTATATAATCTCCAAAAGAAAAACAAGATCTTAAAAGTATGAAGCCACAGTGTACCAGGCCCTGTAGCTCTGCTATAGAAGTGAACAGGAAGAGTGTCTCTGATAAATGTATCAGGTCTTAACTGAACCCCGAGCACCAACATGTGAAGTGTCATATGAATATTATTTTATTTAAACATTATCACAGCCACCTGAGGATCATTCCCATTTTATAGATCAAGACACTGAGGCTTGAAGAAGTCAGTCATGTAGCTAGTAAGAAGTGATATTTAAGAATTGATTCTACTGCTACCTCACCCCTCTGGTCCTCTTTACTTCCTTCCCCTTTCCAAAGTTATATGCGGTTAATTACTGGGTTACCTTATAGACGCATTTCTTATTGCACTTTTTAGTGCTACACTGTTCATCATTATTCACCCCTTAATCTGCTCTCCTAAAATTTGGATTTCCTAAGACGAGTTCTGCATCTCATTTATCTCCATGGTCCTGGTACAACCCGTAGCCTTGTCCCTCTCGAAGCAGAAACTCAGCTGAAATAACCTAAAAGAATCTATTGCTCTTAGGGCCTATAATAGTTCCCTAAATTCAAAAGCAGATCCAGGTAATACTTTGTTAAATAACTTTATGTAACTTCCACATGATAGTCTTCACAACTAAGCAAAACAATTAACTTTTCAAGAACTGCAAAATAATGAAAAAAGGACAAGTGAAGAATCTATACACTCATACACATATGCACACACACCCCCTCCTCCATGAGAGGAATCTTTTCTTTTTTGATAACAAAGGAATATCTCTCATTTGGTTGATAATTTCATAGCATTATTTTCCTTAAAAGGTACATTTAAAGCTCCTTGAAGAATAACACAATATTTTGATAGATATATAGCCATGCAACCAAGTGTGCAAAGCTATACTTCATTTCTAGTAAGCTGTTGCTCTCAAGTACAAAACATGAGGGAGACTGGCTATTATTCAGAAATTAATTTTGCCACTCCTGCTGCTGCTTAAGCCAGATGTCTTTTTTGAAGCAGTAATTTTCCTTCAAGAGGAGAACATTCTCTGAAATTTAAACAGTATTTCGTAAGTGTGGCCCTTGTCATTACTTGGCTTGCTTGTTAAATAGGACAATTCTTGGGCTCCTCCTCGAGCCTGGTGAATCAGAACCGTAAGTCATGCTCAGAAATCTATCTGACAAGTTCCCTCAGTGATCCTGATGCCCAGGACATTGGAGAACCACTCCAGTCTAACTGATGAGATCTCCTCCTTCAAGGGTTTTCCTGTTCCCTGGGGTCTGCAGGCTCCAGTCTTGGGGCGGAAGGTCTCAACTTTAACAACCTAAATGTAGTCTCAAGTTACAGCCAAAGGAGGGGGCTTTCAAATTATTGCCATTGGAATGTTTGAATCCATGGAGCAAGTTAATTCCATCTCCAGATACTTGAATGAAATTTTTACAGAAAAAATTTTCCACTGACACTGTCTCTGGGACCCTGAATAAATCCTGCCAATATCTACCTTATCAGACCCCTGACACTACCTAGGTATTCAGCTGTATTCCCTCTGAACTGAGGCTGCTGGACCCCACCATTTTGTTTTTCTCTGTTATTCTGTGTCACCAAATGATCCTGACATCATGGTATCATTTCTTGTGCACTTGCTTCACTGCTAATGTCCATTCTGCTGATGTTTTATCCATAGATCCCTTGGACCCCCTTCCTGCCCTCACTGAAATGTTTCTCCCCTGATGACGTCTCTTCACAGACTACCGAGAGCAGAGGCAGCTCATCCTACTACATCACACTTGAGACTCTAAGATCCTGTCAGCCGTCCCCTCTCCTCTCTATCCTCAGAGGTTCATGTTATCTAGCTCAGGAATATTTTTCTCCTCAAATGCCTCTTGACAAATAAGTGTCCTCATTCCTACGAATCATTAATTTATTCATTCATTCAGTAACGTTTATGGAGTGTTTAATATGTGCTAGGTGCAAGAAATAAAAAGATAAATGATAGACTGGTAAGGGAGACATATTGTAAGAAAATGCTTAGATTGTGTTATGATGTTATTGTAATAATAGGGACTATATTGAAGAAATGATCACATCCAGGAATTCAACTAGCCCCTTAGAATTCCAAATCTTAACCTCCAGTTCGATGTCTCTTTCGACTTTCTAACAGCAATTGCCAACTCTGATGAAACATCTAAAACCCAAGTTGTCAATACCTTCCCCTAAGCTTCTTCCCCTGGATTCCATCTTCCTCATCGTCACAAGTCACGTGGATCCCTCCATTAGAAACCGTAGTGCAAGGAGAGAAAAGTCAAATGGTTACAGAAGAAAAAGAGAACCCATAAATGAGTGAAGTAGGACAGTGGTAAATAACTGGAAATGATAGAAACTGGCAAACCGAAAACGGTCTCGTTTTTAGGAGATAGTCATTGCTCCCTTTCTAACAATTACTATGATTTAGGAATAAAGGCCCCAATGTTGCTACATCTTCCAATTTTCTTTTTAAAGATTTTATTTTTTATTTATTCATGAGAGACATAGAGAGACAGAGACACAGGTAGAGGGAGAAGCAGGCTCCACGCAGGGAGCCCGACGTGGGACTCGATCCGGGGACTCCAGGATCACGCCCTGGGCCAAAGGCAGATGCTCAACCGCTGAGCCACCCAGGCGTCCCCATCTTCCAATTTTTAACAAGAATCTGGAAATCCAGGTTTTTGTGAGCAGTTTCATACGTTTTCTGATATCGTTCAGGCAGCTAAGGATCACCAATGTATGCTAAAAGCTCTGGGTGAAAGGTTGTTAGGAAGCAGTATAGACATAATATTTTAAAGTTACCTACCCCAGGGACTGCTTATTAATTATAAAAAGGAAAAGGCATCTTCACAATGGAGGCTGACGGAGGCCACCTTCAGCAAGTGATCAAACTTAACACCACCAATAACAGTGAGAGGACAAACTGAAATTACCTGCCCCTCTTACAATTCAGTGGGACATATACTACAGTCTCAGAAAGGTTTTACCTGAGGAAGCAATCAGACAGATTAAGACTGAGGGACGACTCTAAAACAACTGACTGGACTTCATCATAAATACCACATAATGTCACAGAAGATGGAGCTGAGACATTTTCACATTATAGGAGAGGAAAGAGTCATGGCAGCTAAATGCAATGTGTGATCATTACATGGATCTTGGATTTAAAACACATGGACACAACATTGTTGGGGCCGTTGGGAAATTCGAATATGGACAGTAGAGAAGCTAATGTTATTGTATCATATTAAATTCCCTGAGTTGGATAATAATTTGGAGATTTTTCTGGGAAAATATCCTTTTTCTTAGAACACATATGCTGGAGTTATTTAGGAGTAAGGTGGCCTGTTTTCAGTTTACTCAGAAAAAAAAAAGTGAAGATTAAATGTAGCAAACCTAAAAAAATAAATAAATAAATGTAGCAAACCTAACAGTTGATGAGTATGGGTTATTTATGAGTGTCCTTGAACAACTGTGTGTTTGTACAATTTTCTTTCAAAATAGTACCTAGAATCAAAACTAACAAACAAAAAGCCCATTTTGCTGGACCCCTTGTCCCCATCCTGAAAAATCTCCAAATTTATAAGCCTGTGACTGAGAGGCAAGTAGCCTACAGACCAACAGTAGTCTGCATTGGTTTACAAGACCTCCCTTCTGCTTTCGCATTTAATTTCCGGTCCCATTCTCATGGTGAAACTTCTCCATCACCTGCTCGCTGCTCCCAGCCCTGTAATCCCCACTTTCCATCCCTGGTCCCCATGCTGACAATCTCTAACCTGCTCTACCACAGCCCCCGCATCTCCTACCAATCCACGTTCTAAAAAGCAATCTACCTAATAATCTCTTGCTCTCCATAATCAGAAGAAGTCTAAATTTACCAGCGTGTGAGTAAAATGACCTTCACAGTGTCTCCAGACTGCATGCCTTCTCCCTTCTTTTCCAAAATATTCTCTACCCATGACCCCAAACTGCTTACAAGTCCCCAGTACACCACACAATCATATTCCTTTGTTCAGGTTGTTCCCCTCCCTACAGTGACCCACCTTCCCTTATCAGTCTAGCAAATTCCTGTTCAGCTTTCAAGACTCCAGTTAAAAATCAACTTCCCTGAATATCACCCCTCTCTGAAAGAATGAAGAGGCTCTTCCTTTGTTCCTGTCCATGTATCTCTTGCCCTACGGTCTCTACTGTGTCTCTGTCTTCCCCTTCAAATCATATGTTTGTTGAGAACATACCAGGCCTAGAATAATGCCTAGTGCTTGGGAAACTGTGCAAACATCTGATGATCTGATTGACTTTTTCAAATTGCTATATTCAGCCTGTTTTGATTCCAGTACTTTCTCTGAAAAAGCTTACCTATTCAGAAAAGGTCAAAGCTGAGTACGCTATCAGAAGTAACTAAGCATCAGGAGGAAGGTAATCGAAAACTAATTGACAAATGTTACATGGAGAATTACTGGCTTCAAAAGCAAAATTAAGTTTCTGGGCCTCTTTTAGAGGAGAAGAAGATAAATCACAGCACCAAGGCCTTCAAAGCATGACAGAGGGTTTTGCTGCTGTGAGGTGTTAAAGGCTTAGCTTCTCTGCTTCCAAATGTCTGTGCTCTCGAGAACTCTGTTTCTTGGGAAATTCTAAACATATTACCATAGCCTTTTCAATGCGAGGGTCTGTTTCCTGTAACTCTGTGCCTCCTTTCAATTAAGATCAAACGGAATTTAACATTAAGCGGAGCCACCACTCTTTCTCAAGTTAATGTTAATTATAACTTCAGTGGATGCCTCGCAGCTTATTCTCAGCCTATCTGATTTTATGAACAGACAGGGGCAAAGCTTCAAGGAGACTGAGCGCTCTGCCTCTATTATTATCGTGTTTGCCTGTAACAATGCATAGGAATTTTTTCTTCCCAGGAAACCTTCATATAACTATTTCTTATATTTATTTATTTTTTATTATTATTTTTTTATTTCTTATATTTAAAACAGTAATCTATTCTTGAAGCTAGGATTTTTCCCCTTTATTCACTTCTACTATGTTCTTTAGGTAACTTGGAAAAAAACCTTGGATATTCTTTTTTGACATATCTAATGTGATATTCACTTAAATATCACCTCATATCTAATGTGATATTCTTTTTTGACATATCTAATTCTTAAAAATAGAATATTGAAAGAATTTACTGTGTGTAAAAGGAGAATAACCATCTCTGGATCAACCTTCAGAATAATATATGATATACTAAATGAAGGTCATGGGTAAGCCTCAGAGGTGAATACACAAAAAAGTCAACATCCCTATTGTTTCCTTAAACTAGAGTTTGCAAAAGGATGGGTGACTGATGTTAGATTTGCCTGATGAAATACAGATAAATGGATAAACAAATTCAAATGTAACTGAAGGTTCCTTCATTTTTATTTGCTAAACCTGGCAACTCTAAGGATAGGCTGGTTTTATTTAATAAATGTATTGTCTTTAAAAATACAGATATCAATTAAAAATATATAAAAGATATAGCACAGTGGATTCACATTCTTGCATTACATCAGCTGGAGCTGAGTATGTATTGCCCATTTTATTGATGATCATTTGCTCTCTAGTTCAATGCAGTCGCCACTTGCCCAATTCCTGGATCCTGAAGGCATGAGTTTTCAACCCTCAATCCACTCTTTATGTTTACAAACTGTGTGTTTACATACATCCACCAACAGTGACATCTGCACATGACGGGCATTTGACCATGTCCAAATTCCAATTGAGAAGGAGGAAATTTTATTAGAATGGTGTGCATCTGTCCTGACTATACACTGTTGTAGCCCATCGCTTATACCTTAAAAATGCATGTGATTTTTCACATACTTTATAGCTCTTGCTTTTTTTCCAGAACCTCCAATCAGTTGAGCCTCAGCTCTAAGCACTTTAGGTGAGCTAATATGCCACAATGGAAAAAGTAGTGGGTTTTATTTATTTATTTTTTTAAATTTTTATTTATTTATGATAGTCATACATGGCGGGGGGAGAGAGAGAGAGGCAGAGACACAGGAGAGGGAGAAGCAGGCTCCATGCACCGGGAGCCCGATGTGGGATTCGATCCCGGGTCTCCAGGATCACGCCCCGGGCCAAAGGCAGGCGCCAAACCGCTACGCCACCCAGGGATCCCAAAGTAGTGGGTTTTAAATGAGAATGTTGAGCATTTTAGTCCCCACTCAATACCTAAAACAATTGTATATGACTTTGGAAGGTTATTTAATCTCTCAACATCTCAGTCTTTCCATCTGAAAAATACAGACGTTGGACAAAATAATAATGGCTTTAAGTCTCTATTACTGTTAAAAATGGATGATTCCATGAAGTTAGTTTATGGGCGAGTCTTTCTAAAACTCTAAAATCAGGACATTACCTTCTGAAGTAAACAGTTAAGTAACTTTCCTGTATTACTGTAAAATTTTATGACATTGGAAAACATTTATCTATTGTCAGACTTGCATAGCATCACTGCAGATTGCTAGGAGACAGTAAATGTTTTTACAAGCAAAAAGCCTTCACTTTTTCCAACTGCAATCTACTGCAAAAAAAAAAAAAAGTTGGCACAGCTACTGGTCCATATTTCTTTTATTGACTCAGAGCAATAGATATACCTTTTAAAGATCTAAGTTGAAGAAAAGGATGAAACTTATCATCATTTAATTCCTTTAGCAGAACGGAAAGTGGCTGTGTAGACCAAGTTCAAAATAAAATAGTGTCATTGAAGAGCTATCCCAAGCAGAGGTTTGGTTGACTTAGATCTACTTAAAACTGTGGGTTTTCAGAAGCAGGAAGGTGAAACTGTCCTCCACACTATAGAGACAAGACCACACCTGAATACACCCACTCTCTCTGAAAGCATTAAACACTTACCTCATTATAAAAACTTCCCTTTATGCAAACTAACCAAATTGCCTCAATCTTAGAGGAACACAATTAACACTTTCTCAACAGATGCACTTATCTCCCGTCACTGCTTTTTTCTCAGTTCCTATAATCATAGATCATTGCTTCTTAAAAAAGGCAACATTAATCCTACCCTCATTCCCACAATTAACTTCCACAGTTAAATTATTCTGTTGTAAAAACTAAAGAATGAGCCAGACAAGTGGTATCCTGGAGAGAGAATTGTTAGCCATGGGACCAGGAAAATACTTGTAGTTTATTAGATTGTTGTCTTTAAAAGAAAAATTATAATAATCCACTGTTATACTTGGTAATTATATAGAATTAAGAGGCACCAAAGCAATTAAGGTGAAATGGGAAAGCACAATAGAAGATGTGATCAAAATTTACAAAAAAAATTCAAGTCTTTGCAATGACTTTGTTCTGCCTATTATTTTGTTTAAAAGAATATCACAGAAAATATAAACTATCCCAACTATTTAGTCCTTAAAATATATTATATGTTCAACCTTACTTATTATTTAGATCTTCAAAAGTTGCATAGATAAAAATTTAGTTATATTATTTTAAAACTAATAAAGGCCTTAATGCAGTTATACCATGTAAATATGTAAAATTATCCAAAAACAAAGGAGCATTCTAAACTTAATCTCAATCTACTTCATCTCTGTTTAAGACACGTTTGACGGCTTGTCAATGAAATATAATAAGCAAATAAAAAACCTGTCATCTCAATAGAATAAAGATGCCATGTCAATGCACTGTCATTCCATCATTAGCGTATAAATAAGTCAGTAAATATTAACTTTATATTGTATTTGCATATTTGGTAATAGACCATAACATGCTTGCAAAAATAACAAAAATTCCAATTAATAAAGGTTAGGGGGAAAAAAGGTTGGAGCCCATTAGAGCAACTCAATTAAGAGACTTATTTAACAAAGATTCTAAAAGTTCTATTTACCATATTTGCTATGGTGGTATAGCTTCTCAAAAGGCAGTACTAAAGAAAATGACTTTGTGTCATGCTTTCAGAGAAACTTTCTGACCCTTTCTTTTTCTGAAAAGAAAAAAAAAACAATAAGATTTATGATTGCTTTGAGATAAAGTATAAAAAAGTATATACATACACACAGACTCTTAAGAACATTGCTTGGCATGGCAAAAATAAATTAGGGGTACCTGGCAGGTTCAGTCAATAGGCATGAAACTCTTGATCTTGGAGTCATGAGGTTATGAGTTGGAGCCCTACATTGGGTGTAGAGATTACTTAAAAAAAACTTTTTAAAAAAGATTTTATTTATTTATTCATGAGAGACAGAGAGAGAAGCAGAGACATAGGCAGAAGGAGAAGCAGGCTCCCTGCAGGGAGCCTGATGTGGGACTTGATTCTGGAACTCCAGGATCATGCCCTAGGCCCAAGGCTCAACCACTGAGCCACTCAGACTTCCCTCCCAAAAACTTTTTTTTAAATACCACCAGTAATTATTACAATTTTGGTTTGTAGGAAGACATAGCAGGAGGAAAAAGGCATATGAGAAAATATTTTTTCCATAAAAATTTCTTTCATGAAAGCAGAAATAAATGTTCCAGATAATATTGAAATATATTGTCTTTTGAGCTACCTAAATAACAATCCAAATTCTGACCTTTTTAAATTTGATAGAGAAAATAAGACATGAGACATCAGTAGAGCACAGGAGGGTGGATGTAGAGCACAAGAAATATAAAATGGCAAAATTATCAGCTTTTCAAGAGGTTTTATAGTCCTTATCTTCACAAGACTATATCACAAAACCCATACTATTTTTTGTTAAATGTGAATAGAAAAAATTCTAAAAATAGATATACTTAGTTGTGGAGCCCATTCTTATACAATTGTAACACCTTTAAAGTCACATAATCACACATTTCAAATACATCTAGAAAGTAAAACATAGCTTTGTCAACTTTTTGTTATTACATTCATGTGAGAAAATGAAGGGGTTTATCCAAGACTGAAAATATTTACCATTGGTTCCCACTTTGTTCTAAATAGTGTGTGAAAAAAAAAATAGTGTGTGAAGCACTGAAAATTCAAAGATACAAGCAGAGTACTTGTCCTCAATTTAATCTCTTAATTTATAGGGAAAACAACTTCTTTTATGAATCAAAGAGTGGTAGAAATTTCATTTTCAGCAACTAGGGTAACATTCACATTGAATATTGGACATAACTTGGAAGAGAAGGCAAAGGAAACTATTTAGAAAAAAAAATTAAAACTAGAGAGAAAATATAGGAAAGGACAAAAAGAGAATCCCAGCTAATAGATAGTTGAGAGTTGTGATTTTCATAATATAAGGGTTTTGCTAATTATGCTTATTAAAGGTTAATATGATTTTGAAAAATCAAAATCTCAGTTTTCTAGCTTTGGAAATGTAATGATAATAAATACAAGATGAGATGTCTAGAAAAGTCAAGAGATTAGAATCAGACCAGAGGATGGGTTCTGTCATGGCAGGTCTAGGCCTCCTTCTCACCCTGTAATTCTTTTTGAAGAGTGAGTAAAGTGAGATCATCTTGGTAATTCACAATGATGGGGCAAGAAGAATTGACATAGTTCCCATATGAGTAACAAATGTTAAGTGTGAGAATATAGTTACCAGTCTGTGGTCTGTGAATAGTAAGAAAATCTTTAAATTTAAAGTTAATACAAGTTAAAAATGAAAGGCGGTTCTTATGGAAATGGCAAAGGAAAAGTCAATTACCATTTAATTGCATATATTTGTTTCTACAGTTTCAACAGCAAAACATTGGTCAAGTTTGATCCCAACATATAAATATTTCTCAAGTAAGAGTCTCCATGAAAGAGGGGAAGGGGCATTACTTTAATTAGGTCTTTATATTCTAAAGCCTGACCCTAGAAATCATAGGTGAATTTGAAATTGAGAAGTCATAGATCATTGGGTTAGCTAACTCGAAACAGACTGTGTTATAACGGTAGGGATAATGGATTTGTGTATTTGTTTATATTTTGGGACATAAATTCATGCGGCATAGCTATATTCTTTTCATGTAGGCTGGTCTCCATGGAAAGTCAATTTATGATAGAATCATTGAGTATGAAAGAGGAATCAGTTATATGATTGAAATATTTAATGGCGCTAGATTCTGAGTCCTACATCTGTACTAAAGGGGTTAGATATTTGATTCAGAACTTTCACCGTATTAACCCATGTCAGTATCTGACTCATTGTAATTATGTTTTCTGTTTCTTTTTTTTTTTTCTGTTTTCTTGTTAAGTATCTCTTTTCAATTTGAACTTTCTATACATTTTGCATTTGATCGAATTTGAGTTTTCTAAACATCCAAGTGAGATTACACCCAGAATGATTTGTTGGGGTTCCAGGTGTTTACAATGTTTTTAGTTAGAAATTTAAACCATCTCTTTTCCTCCTACAAATAAGTAATCTTATTGAATAATTGTGGATTTTACTAGTTTAACTCTCAGAGGCCATTTTCTTTCCCTAATTTCCAAGTGCTTGGAATAGCACAACTTGTTTCTAGGTTCCACTTACAAACTTTATTTTTGGTCACCCATAAACTTCACAAGTAGAATTTGATTAGGGAAGAAAAGTATACATTTTCTCTCATTTAATTAACAAAAATATGCATTTTTTTGCATCATACTACACAAAATATCCGTGTATTCCCAAAACCAATATATCTGTATAACATGAAGCAATGAAAATGTAAATATTAAAAACTGAAAGTATATCAAGCCATAGAGCAAATAGTGGTACCATTTGTGACCTATGGAACTCAAGCTAAGAAGTAGATTTGGGGGAAATATGATTAATTTTGTCTGGTACATGTTCTGTTTTGCATTCCTTTGAAATATCCAAGTACTTTCCAGAGATAGTTCTGAATCCAAAGAAAGGAGTTATTGATAGTGGCATATATGTCACAAGGATCAAGCAAGAATAGAAAACTGTTTCTTTAGTATAACATTAAATGTCACTGGGGCGCCTGGGTGGCTCAGTGATTGAGCATCTGCCTTTGGCTCAGGTCGTGATCTGGGATCCTGGGATCAAGTCCACATCAGGCTCCCTGAGGGAAGAATGATTCTACCTCTGCCTATGTCTCTGCCTCTCTCTCTATGTCTCTCATGAATTAAAAAATAAAATCTTTAAAAACAAAAACAAAACAGTTTATGTTACTGATGACTACATGAGAATGGATTCTCTTGGACATGCCACAGAAACAAGATTTCAGTGGGTGGAAGAGTAAAGTGGGACATGTTTAAGCAGATATAGAGGAGATTCTTTCAAGAAGTTTGTTTGTGAGGGGAGGAAAGAGAGAACCAGATTGTTGCTAGACAGAAGCTGAGGTAAGAGAGGTTACTTTTGGTTATGTTTATTTTGTGCTTTTATGGGAGAGACTTGGGCATATTCAAATGATGAATGAAAGCCTAAAGAAAAGAAGAGGTTGATACTGCAGGCAGTATCTTACCATATTAACATTACAAATATTTACACAGATTAAACAAGTTGATGTCATTTTATTCATAAGCCAAATCTAAAAACTGTGATATTTTCTGAGGGTTAGTTTAAAAAGGAAAGACAAAAACCAAAAAAACAGCAATCAGTGTGATAAACTCAGGAGGGTCACATACAGGGGCTTAAGAGTCATACCTGGAGTTATATTAATTGTGCCAGCAGCAGAACACTGTTTCATCTGCAGATGCAATTGAATGCTTCTCCCAACTTGTGGAGCTCGGTGAGAACCCAGGGAAAGTCAGGAGGAGCTTTATGCTGGTTTTGGAAGTGTTCTTTCCTTTCAGTTTGCTCTCTGTACCAAGATGATTTTTATCCACCTTGTGAAGTTATCCATAAAAGACTTCAACTTCATACCTTTGTTTTCTAAAGAACAGCTACCCATATTTAAAGCTCCAAACCCAAATATATGAAGATGCTTAAAGGAAACAGAATTCAAGAACAGCTAGCTCCAAGTCAGACTACAACTTTGGAAAAAGAAGTCTTGCAAAAACTTTGAAAAGAAAGTGTTAAAAGAGAGGGGGGAGTAAATAATGTGTCAAAAATGAAAAGCTCTTGCTCAGTTCATAACATTTTTGTATTTGAAAGCTTCTGAAAAGCTAAGGATGGCTCATCATAGGTGAAGCTGTGACTGTAAGTGAAAACTGAAAAAAATCTGTCTAGTCTTAAAAATATGTATATATTGAACTTGTTAAAGATAATCACATTTGTTATAATAAATAAAATCTTAGGAGAAATAGTTGAAGTTGGATGTGTTAGAAAAGAAATAATAGATCCAAAATGGAGTCACCTGCGCTAAGTCCCATCTCAGCCAACCAATACTTAACCTAATTGTAGTTTCAGCCTCATCCCAGGAGTGGAATGTTAAGTTAATCAATCTGGAATGGTCTGATCACCACTAATAGAGGTAATCCACATGATAGACCCTTTCCCTTCCCCACTCCCAAACCCAAAAGGTGACCTTGCCTGAAATAATCATTTCTTTCATTTATGGCTCCCCTGCTCCTACCCACTTTAACTTGTAAGAGGCTTCCATTTTATACAACTCCTTAGAGTTCTTTTCTGCTTCCTGGATGGGATACCAGCTATAAAATTAGGACAAAATTGGTAAGTAATTTATATTCAATTATTCAACTCCTTTTCTTCACCCCATGAACTTCAGCCAATGTAATACATTTTGTATCAATATCCTGCTTTGGGAAACACGGATATAAGTACATGCTAAATTTATTTTGAGTTTAGGAGCTACTGAAGATCAAAATCACCTAAGCAAATACAACATGGATTATTTTTACCTTACACAGTTCAGACTGTGAACTTCATTTTTACTGGATGATATGAAAAAAATCATTCTTATTTCTTTATATTATTGAGGCAGGAGTTTCCTTTTCCAAATTGACTCAAATTATAGGCATACCTCAGAGATATTGTGGGTTTGGTTCCAGAATACTGCAATAAAGTGAAAATTGCAATAATGTAACTCAAATGAATTTTTTGGTTTTCTGGTACATATAAAAGTCATGTTTACATTATACTGTAGTTTATTAAGTATGCAACAGCATTATGTCTAGAGAAACAATGTACATTTCTTAATTAAAAATATTTTATTGCTACAAAATATTAACCATTATCTGATCTTTCAGCGAGTCATCATCACTTATTGCAGATCACCATAACAAATATAATATTAATGAAAAAGTTTGAAAAAAAGAAAAAAGAAAAAAAAGAAAAAGTTTGAAATACTGCAAGAATTATCAGAATGTGACACAAAGACATGAAATGAGCAAATGCAGTTGGAAAAATGGTGCCAATAGATGAGCTTCATGCATGGTTGCCACCAACCTCCAATTTATAAAAACTTCAGTATCTACAGAGTGTAATAAAGTAGAGCACAATGAAACAATGTATGACTTTATAGAAACTACAGTGTTCTATGATTGTATATTTTTTCTAAAAACATCCAGGTCTCATCTAGAAATATTCTCCTTCCTACAGAAAATTTCATGTTGTTATCCAGAAATGATGGTTTTACATGTAAGTAATTCCTAGTATTAGTTGCAACATTTTATAAAAGGAACTAAGAGATTCATAAACATGTTTTCATTGCCTTTTCTTTTTCTAAAGTAAAATTTAAAAATTATGTAGCAATTGTAATCTTTGCTTTAAACAGAAACAAATAAATCTGCCCTAATATGCCCTTAATCCATTCCTCTTCTAGTGTAATGAAACAAACTGATAGAGAATATTTCTAGTATATATTTTTTTTATTTCTAGTATATTTTAAATGAACAGTTTACGTATAACATTTTGAGTCCTATAGGGCACATTTTGCTTATTGACTATGATTGACTTGACAAATCAGAGATGATGTATGTTTCTTACATAAGATTAGATGTTTTTCATAGATAAGATTATCTATTAAGGAAAAGAAATGTTTAAAAAGCAATTGCAAATTCCCAAATATCTTAGGGGATCTTCCCCTTCATCAAGTCAGGTAGCAAAATATTAAAATATAGTAAAAAGATATTAAAGCATAAAAATTATTCCATAAAATTATCTTGCTTATCTCATAAAATTGCCTATGTTTATTAAATTTCAGTGTTGATTCATTAACTCTGTAATCATCATAAACCAATGTTAACATCCACCCCAAATTTTCACCTTATTCAAATACCTGAGAGGTTAGAGTCACCAGATATGTGTACAAGTTTTCATATTATATTTAGTGTCTAAGTTTATATGGCAGAAAAAAATACTATATTTCAATGATAGTTTTAATTTCATATTATAAGGTATGGTTGCAATCTAATTATATTTCCACAAGAATCTAATCATATCAGTTATTAAACAGAAGGTTTAAATATTTACTCCATAGTGAAATACTAGAGTGATGATATTAAAATGTGTCTTCAGTTTTCAAATTGGTAGTGGGAAAATTTACCTCAGACAATAGTTTCAGAATTTTACTGGGTTTTCAAGATTGACATCACCAATTGCCTAATTCAAATGTCTATGAAATAAAGAGTGAGAGGACATTTTCCTCCCTTTTCCCAAATTTTCTATTTGTCATTTGCAAACAGCTTATCTATGTTGGGAGAAAGTTATTGATGAGGCCATTTGAACCTGATGTAAGGTACCATAATTATTTGGAAAACCCCCAATTATAAAATTAGAATATCTATTTGGGGTAACATTCATTCCTTAAGTTAAAATTTTCAATAGGCCGAAAGTATTGCATTTTGTGACATTGTGTATAAAATTCCTGGAATTATAGATGTTCCAAAGCTTCCATTCTAAGTAGATTTTTTTAATGAAATGGATTTTTCCATGCAATGCTGTAATAACTTATTTTTTAAGGAAGTTAAAAAATGTAAACAACAATACTGTTTCAGTGCCATCAATAAAAAGACCAAAGGATTGGAAAGAAAATTATTAATTCATTCTGAATAGCAGTTTTGGAAGTTAAAATGTTTCACTAGAAAATGATAAAGAAGGAGTGTCTGTGAAGGATATGGTGTTACTTTCCCAAGCACATTAGCAGCTAATTCCTGTGGTTCTCCCTCTATGATTTTAAATTTGAATAAACGATTAGATACACACACACACACATACACATAAAGTGGATGTCTATTTACAGGCATACTTCATAAAGGTAATATGTCACTGAGGTTTTGATTTCTGTTTCTCTAATGCTGAGTAATGTTGAGTAAGTTTTCATGTGTCTATTTGCTGTCTGCATGTCTTCTTTGGATAAAGATCTATTTAGATCCTCACTCCATTTTTTTTAACCAAAATTGTTTTTTGGTATTGAGTTGTAGAAGTTCTTTATATAGCTTGAATATTAACCCCTTACTGGATATATCATTTTTGAATATTGTGATCAGTGATCTTTAATGGTACTATTGTCATTGTTTTGGAGTGTCATGAACTGCACCCATATAAGATGGAAAACAATCAATAAATGTTGTGTGGGTTCTTCTTGCTACACTGACCAACCACTCCCCTATCTTTGCCTCACCTTGAACCTTCCTACTCCCTGAGACACAACAACATTAAAATTAGGCCATTTAAAAACCCTGCCATGGCCTTCAAGTGTTCAAGTGAAAGGAAGAGTCACACATCTCTCACTTTAAATCCAGAGCTAGAAATGACTAAGATGAGTGAAGAGGGCATGACAAGAGCCAAGAGAGGCCAAGGGTCACATGAGTGGCTCAGTTGATTAAGCATCAGACTCTTGGTTTTTGGCTCAGGTCATGATCTCAGAATTGTGAAATCCAGCCCAGTGTTGGGCTCTCTTCCTCTCCCTATGTCCCTTCCACTTGCTCCCTTTCTTAAGGAAAGAAAAAAAGAAGAAGAGAAGAAGAAGAAGAAGAAGAAGAAGAAGAAGAAGAAGAAGAAGAAGAAGGAAGAAGAAGGAAGAAGAAGAAGAAGCCAAGAGAAGCCAAAAAGTAGGGCTCTAATGCCAAGTACCCAAATTGTGATTGCAAAGGAAAAGTTCTTGAAGGAAATGAAAAAGGCTACTCTGGTGAACTTACAAATGATAAGAAAGCAAAACAGACAAAAACAGCCTTATTGCTGATATGGAGAAAGTTTCAGTGATCTGGATAGAAGATCAAACCAGCCACAACATTCCTTAAACCAAAGCTTAGTTCCAGAGCAAGGCCCTCCATCTTTTCAATTCTATGAAGGCTAAGAGAGGTGAGAAAACTGTAGGAAAAAAGTTCAAAGCTAGCAGAGGATGGTTCAGGAGGGTTAAGGAATGAAGCTATCTCTGTAACATGAAAGTACAAGGTAAAACAAGTGCTGATATAGAAGCTGCAGCAAGATATTCAGAACATCTAGCTAAGATCATTAATGAAGGTGGCTACACTACATAACAGATTTTCAATGTAGACAAAATAGTCTTATATTAGAAGATGCCATCTAGGGCTGTCAGAGCTAGAAAGGAGAAGTCTGTGCCTGGCTTCAAAACTTCAAAGGACGGGCTGATTCTCATGAGGGGCTAATGCAGATGGTGACTTTATTTATTTATTTATTTATTTATTTATTAGATTTTATTTATTTATTCATATGAGAGAGAGAGAGAGAGAGAGAGAGAGAGAGGCAGAGACACAGGCAAAGGAGAAGCAGGCGCCTGCCTGCAGGGAGCCTGACATGGGACTTGATCCTGGGACTCCAGGATCATGCCCTGGGCCAAAGGCAGGTGCTGAACCGCTGAGCCACCCAGGGATCCCCAGCTCGTGACTTTAAAGCTGAAGCCAATGCTCATTTACCATTCCCCAATTTAAAACCCTTTTTACCCTGCTGTGCTCTATAAATTGAACAAAAATGCCCAGATGACAGTAAATCTATTTACAACATGGTTTACTGAATATTTCAAGTCCACCATTGAGACCTACTGCTCGGAAGAAAAAGGTTCCTTTCAAATTATTACTGCTCATTAACAATGTATCTGGTCACCCAAGTACTCTGATGGAGATGTACAACAAGATTAATGTTGTTTCATGCCACAGTATCCATTCTATAGTGCTCTACTTCTATAGAGGAGTAGTTTCAACTTTCAAGTTTTATTATTTAATGGCTATAGCCTATTATATAGGTGTATAGCTACCATACATAGTGATTCCTCCAATCCGGTCAAAGTATATAGAAAGCCTATGGGAAAAAAATTCACCATTCTGAATGCCATTAAGAACATTAGAACAATTCATAGGAAGAGGTCAAAGTTCTTGAAGATGGGATTGAATTGGTGCAATCTCGTGATGAAACTCAGAATAGATGAGGAGGTGCTTCCTATGGATGAGCAAAGAAAGTGGCTTCTTGAGATGGAAACTTCTCCTTGGGAAAACACTATGAAAACTGTTGAAAATGGCAACAAGGATTTAGAATATTACATAAATTTAGTTGATAAAGCAGCATCAGGATTTGAGGTTTCGGCTCCAATTTTGTTTTGTGTTGTTTTGTTTTGTTTTTTAATTAATTAATTTAAGTAATCTCTATACCTAACATGGGACTCGAACCCATAACCCTAAGATCAAGAGTCACATGCTCCACCAACTCAGCCAGACAGGTGCCCCTGCTCCAATTCTGAATGAAGTTCTACTATGCATGAAAAACTATCAAACAACATCACATGCTCCAGAGAAATCATTCATGAAAGGATAACTCAAGCAATGTGGCAAACTTCCTTGTCTTATTTTAAGAAATTGCCCCCACCTTCAGGACCCACTACCTCGATCAGTCAACAGCCATCAATAGTGAGGCAAAACCCTCCACCAGCGAAAGATTAATGACTCTGAAAGCTCAAATGGTAATTAGCAAGTTTTAGCAATAAGCTATTTTTAATTAAGGTATGCATATTGATTTTTTAGACACAATGCTATTGTATACTTAATAGGTTACAATATAGTGTAAACTTAATTTTATATGCACCGGGAAAACAAAAAATTCACTTGATTTGCTTTACTGCAATATTTGCTCTATTGCAGTGGTCTGGAACTGAACTTGTCCTATCTCTACAGTATACCTGTATAGATGCATTTATCTTTGCTGAATCTGTCCATTAAAAGAGACTAAAGCAGTGATATTAGTTATCCAGAATAACCTGAAGAAACAGCTGATTCTGGGCCTGGGGTAGGCAGAGTTAAATATGAGCCTTGAATACCTTGTGGTGCCAGAAAGTAAAAAATTGCTCAGAAAATGATAGAGATATATAAGAGAGACCCAGCTTGAAGTGGTATTATAGGCCAAATTTGGGATGAATTGATTATCAAAATTCAGACTGTGACAAATCTAATTGTATTGCAAATGTAGGACATAACCTCTCTAAAGTAGGTGCAGAAAAAATTTGCTGACCTAAGTAACTTTGGAAAACAGTATTTCGATTGGAGACCATCAGGCTAAAGACAAAAGAAGTAGGCATATATAGTGTACTCTAGTTTATAAACTTGTTCTTCACTGGAGTACAGTTTAACAATTCTGAAAATATGTTACATCTATCCTTGGATTAAACAAATAAACAAATTAGTGTTAGATCATGGGAGCCAGGTTTCTCACTGTAACATGTAACAGAAAGAAATTACAATCAAGTGAAGAAATCTAGAACGAACTATGTGGAACTAAATTAGAGTTGAATCTTTAGATTTGCTTGATGTTATTAAGGTTGCCTCAAAGTTTTAAACAAATTGATTGAATAAACTGAAAGTATTTTTCAAAAGTATCAAAATACTTATCTTTAATTTGTCTGCATTGATGCAGGGTCATCTTAAATGTCCAATATAGACAAGAATTCTCTTACAATAACCTTGAATAATTACAATGACTGCCCTCTAATTTGTATGTATTTTGTCTTTTCTGCTCTCCTATGACAGTGAAGTGGCTAATTGCTCTTTGAAATAGCCAATTAAATCCACAGTTAATTAACTGCATTAATTATAAGACTTCTTGTACAATAGAAAGTTTCAGGTATTACAAATAAAATTAGCTTCATTTCTTAAAGTATGCAGGTACATTATATTCAGTAAATATGCACTATTGCTTATGGTAAAAAAAATAAATAAATTAGAGTTGAGACATCAGAATGAACACATGTTTAGTTTTATAGATATGTGGGTAATAAATAAATAGATATATAGATGATGATAGGTGATGATTGATAGATAATAGATGATAGAGATAGATAATAGATGATAGATATTTGATAGAGAATTTTAGGTATATGCATATACATTGATTAATATGCATTCAAGTATCCCATAGCACTTTTCACTAGAAGCAATGATACCCCAATAGCAATGGGGAAAGCTGGACCCAAGACTTGGTTTTTAATGCCATTCTCAATTGAAAGAGAAATGGTTTTTCTAGGACTGGGGCAGAGAAAATAGAATATGAGTCTGGAGCATCTTTTAGTACAAGAAAGTAAGTAATTGCTCAAAAAAAACAAAGAATACAGGCATATCAAAGATACATGTGAAAGATCTCCCACTGGCCAAAGCTGACAATTTGAGAAACATAATAAATACCATACAATTGGATTATAATCCAAAATATAAAATAAATATACAAGAGTTCATAATAATATAAATAAATAATTGAATGAAGAAAGAAGAAGGAAAGGAGGGAGTAGATAAATTCTCCTTATAGAAGAATTATAAACAATAGATGTAGATATTTCCCTCCTGGAAATGCAGATTAATCCCCTCTCTCCTTCAGTGTGGGCTGGATTTAATGATATCTCC
The DNA here is from genome assembly GCF_053574225.1 of Canis aureus. Lineage (NCBI taxonomy): Eukaryota > Metazoa > Chordata > Mammalia > Carnivora > Canidae > Canis > Canis aureus. The sequence continues at coordinate 61,483,226 of NC_135611.1, read as the reverse complement.
AAAGAATAGAGCATGGAAAGGGAAAACCAGCAAAGACTATATTAATGAGGTGATCAAGGCTAACAGCACCAGTGATAAATTATGTTGATATCATATACTCCCTGATTTAATGTGATACTGTTCCTATGTAAGAAATATTCTTTTCTTAGGAAATGCACACTAATAATTCAGTGTTTAAGGGGCATGATGTTAACTTACTATTACATGGATCAGAAAAAATACACACACAACACATAATATGTGTATATGTATGTATGTATACACACAGAGAAAATGACAAAGAAAACATGGCAATTATTAACAGTTGGTGAATTGAGGTGTCAGGTCTATTGTAATTCATTGTACTATTCTTGCAATGTTTCTGAAATTTTAAATTTTTCTTCTCTTTTATAAGATTTTATTTATTTGTTTGATAGAACACAAAAGAGGGGAGTAGCATGCAGAGGGAGAAGCAGGCTCCCCACTGAGCAGGAAGCCCAATAGGGGGACAGACTCCAGGACTCTGGGTTCATGACTGGAGCTGAAGGCAGGGGCTTAGCTGACTGAGCCACCCAGGTACCCCTGAAATTTTAACTTTTTCAAATAAAAAGTTAACAAAATTTTAAAAGTAACAATTTTTCTCATTTTCTTAAAACTTTTCCTATTTCTTACTACAGGATCAATACATGGTCATTGTGAAATAGTTTTTAAGAAACAAAACCAAAAATTTTTAAATCAATAATAACAATAGATTATGAATATTTGATATTTTCAAAATGCATTTATATTTTCTAAAGAAGCCATATTAGACAAATTGATTTTTAATCTTTTTTTTCCTATATTGTGAATGTTTTGTCATATCATTATAGTTATACTATCATAATGGGTGAGTAAAATTTCATTATAGGATTATTTCCCTGATTCCTAATGCTGCTTATTCAAATTGTTGACATTTCAGTATAATAACCAACATGAAACATATTCATAGCTATATCTTTTCCCACATGCCTAAATATTTTCTGAGTATAATTTTCTAGCAGCTATCAATTTTTCATTACATAATAACATTATTTTATATATATATATGTATATATATACATATATATATGTGTGTATATATATATATATACACACACACACATATATAAACATAGGAAAAAATTTCAACAACACCTAGGGAATCCACAAACCCCAGCACCCTAATTCCATTCTGCAGATGTCATGACCGCAAATGTACTGTTTTCAGTTCTGGTGATTCCATTATAACTTTAGATCACAGAACCCTGTTTCTTTATCTGTTTACTTCCAGATATGAAAAGTGAGGGAATTAGTGCACTTAACTCAACATCCACCTTTCTTTCCCCTCTCAACCTTCTAAATTATATTATAATCTTAGATTTATTATCAGTCAGCATGAACCATGTGCCAGGAACTACATAAAAGAGGAAGAGTGTCAGAAAGAATAAAGATAAAATAAAAATATTTTATTTTTCTTAATTGATCTATAGATAGCTATTTGTTCAAAGTAATAACAGCAACAATGTATTGGGGGATTATTCTTTATTAAAAAGTGAAATAAGTGATATCAATGTTATAAGAAGAGGAGAGGAAAATTGAGATCACTCTTATAAGATATCAGCACTATCCATGAAGCATTACAGTGTTACTTGAAGATGGACTTAGTTTGCTGTAAATGTATATTGCAAAATCTAGAGCAACCACTAAAAAGGTTTTAAGACGTATAATTGATATGCTAAGAGAACAGAGAAATGGAATTGTGTTAAATGCCCAGTTAATGGTGGAGAAGGCAGGACAAAAATGGAAGATAGAAAAGAGAAAAAGAGTAAGAAAGCAGTTACAAATATGGTAGATATTTTTCTCCCATGTGCTCAGAAACAGAGTTATTCTGCTGTAGGGTGGTGGCAACAATTGCCTTCTCTTCTCTTGGATCACTTTGGTCCCCAGCTGCCAAGGATTCTGATACTTAGAAGCTGTGCCTGCTGCCACTAGTGATCAGAAGAGTAGAAAGAATGTGTTATATTGAGGCATGTGTATCTTAAAGCAGTGCTGCAGTGAGCTAGCATCTTGTAGAAGTTTTAGTGAAACACTCTTTTCAGTGTTTTTCTCCCCACGCTTTTTTCCTAGGAAAAAGGCAAAAATTCATGGGCACTGGGCCAAATGATTGTCTGGATGACAGAGACATTGCTTTACTCAGAATCAGTCTCTTCTTTCTCTTTCTGAGATATTGTCCTTAAATCAAGCTCTATTTATTTATTCTGAGGAGTTATAATACATAGTGGGAGGCACTGGCGACCAACATGAGTATAACCCAGTTCCTGATCTCAATAACTTCACATTCTGGGAAGGAAGGTGGAGAACGGAAATAGGATTACATGATAGTGCACAAGTGCTATGACAGAGAGAAGCATACTATAGAAGCACAGAGTAGAAGTAGCCTAGACTGGGCGGGGGGCGGGGGGGGGGGGGTATCCAGAAAAGATAAGATGACCAAAATAAGCTTTGAAAGGTGGGGAAGGGCAAGTTTGGTGAAGAAATATGTGGTAGATGATGTGAGCAACTTATGCAGGGACAAGGATATGCGTGAGAGCCTGACATTTTCAGAGCTGTGTTAGCACTCTTAGGATAATTTCTCTTTCAAAAGGTTCTTTGGTTCCTTTCACAACATGACTGGTGTCTTGGCCTGCACCTCAACTTATCAGACATCTAGGGACATTTCTTAAAGCAAAGGTTAGCAGTTAAAGTGCAAAGTGGAATCATAACTGAGGAAAAGTCATTGTTAAATCATAGCTAAAAAGAGAGTACAAGAAGCAAAATAAGGAGAAAGACAACACCTAACTCCTCTCCTCATCAAATGTCAGAAGGTACCATACTTGAGGGGTTTGGTTCTGAGTTAAGAAGTGGCCTTGGGAGATGATAGACAATCAGACATGTGGTGCAGAAGTTATTTGCACTAGCATATTTGTGACCTGAGAGATGCCAATACCTGGCAACTTAAAATAGAAGAAAATATAAGACTTTGTCAGAAACTATTTCAATGACAGTTGCTAGCTTTCCTACTATGACCTTATCTGGTGAGTTCTCATCCTTTGCCGTGAGAACAACTCCAGAATTTATCTAATGATCTGACATCCTGTGTTAACCTTGGTTTTTTGGCTGATATAACCTTCAGGATGTTTGGCAGTTAGAAAAGAGTCAGTTGTGTTTTTAAGGTCCATACTTTGTGGTCCTACATTTCAGCATCCACAGAAAATCTAGCTAATTTTTCTTTAATTTCCTTTTCACCTTAATGCATAGTGTCCTACCTGGAGTTGAGAAATCAGCCAGTTATCCCTAAGCAGACTTAGATGTCAAAATATATCATACTTCATCTTACAAACAAGTCAAACAAGTTGCAAAAGCTTGAAATGTCATCCTCACAATATGTACCAATATGTACCATGCGAATTTAGCGTGTCAAGAACACATCAAGGTAGAGCGTAATGTAATTGGCCATCTAAAGTTCTCTCTATAATCAGCCTGGATCTCATAGGAAAGGACTTTTTAGAGCATGAGTGAAAATGCATACACTAAAAAAAAAAAAAAAAAAAAAAAGAAAATGCATACACTTAACTCTTTGTCTTTTCTTTCTACTCTGCTCATTCTTGATCAAGATTACTAAATCAACTAAGTAGTTTTGAACTCTTACCTTGATTTCACAAACGTTATTATCTCTAGCTTCTCATCTTCTTACTTTTCCCCTGGATTCAATTCAGAAGTTAGCACAGTGTCCTCATTGGCTGCGTAAGCCACCACAATTCTCCTTCATGGCAATTCTCTTTTGCATTAATGTCCAGACAATTCAGTAAAATAATTTATTTCCTCACATTAACTTTTGAACTAAATGAAAGTATTAGGTAGATTTGGTTTCTAAATATGTTTTCTGAAAGTTTTTACATGAAAAAAATGAAATAATATGCTAATCCAGAAATTATTGGCTTATATAAATCTTTTATGTATGGTAAGAACCTGAGACCTAACCAAGCCTTTGGATTTAGATACACTTGTTTTGTTTTTAAAAAGTTATAAGGATCAAAGGAAGCATCTGGAAAAATAAATAGATAAGAGAAGTTAATAAAAATAGATTTCAAAATCATAGCCTGAGCTCTAAAATGCCCTTCTAGATAATAGAATCTACTCTGAAATTAGCATAACTTTTATGAGGCCGTTATAACAAAATACTAGACACAGTTTTCAATAAAACAGATTTCATGGACCAGAACTGACTCTATTATATATAAATTATAATATGATATAAGAAGCATCACAAATCAATGAGAAACAGATGGAGAATGTAAAAAAATCCCATTACCCCAAAATTCAATGTCATAGAAAGGGTGGAAAGAGACAATTAGAGACACAACAAAAATGCAACGTAGGGACTTTGGTCTCAGATGCAAAGAAATCAATTATAAATAGACATTTCTGGAGTTTCAGGTAAATCTGTATATGGACTGCATATTAGTTGATATTAAGGAATTATTATTAATTTTGTTACATGAGATAAAGACATAGTAATTATTTATTTTAAAAAGAAATGTCTTTCTCAGTTAGAGAAACATGCTAGATTATTTACAATGAAAGGACCAGATCTCTAGGATTTGTTTTAAAATAGTCAAGATTAGAGAACAAACAAAAGTGGGGAGGAAAGAAAGAGATAAGTACAAAATGATCATTGGTGAAGTATGGGAATTCATTACATTATTCTTGCTACTTCCCTGTACTTTTGAAAATTTCTATAACACAAAATTATTTTTAAAAACACTGGAATCAGTTCTTCAAATAAAATCTCACATCGTAATAGGAAAAAAGGGCAAAGTATTTTTCTGGAAAAAGAGAAAAGAGAGAGCTACAAAACCCTAGTTTTTCACCCTTTCCAAAGAGAGCCCCTGAAATGTCTCCATGGAACATGGTTTTAAAACTGCTGCATCTGATTCAACTCCCAAAGCTAACAGCAGAGGCTCTCTCCAAGCACAATAGTTTCAGAGTTGCCCATCCCACAACTAACCTGTTCGTAGGAGCACATAGTACTCACCTCCCAGTACAACTATCTCCACCCACCTCCCCAGGTAGTGATCTTTGTATTCACACTGACATCACTGCTTTCTTTGTTTTTGATGTCTAAGAACTTGGTAAATATGTTCCTCATTTTTGATTTGTTGTCCACACAAGGACTAACCATAATTTTCATATTAATAAAGGACTAATATATTGGAAAGAAAATACTGTTCAGGCAATTGGTCAACGATTCAGAAAAAAATTTAGTATATGCCTTAACATATATTCACCAAAATTTCAAAAACTATTAAGAGTCATGTAAAATAAAAGTAAAAGCATAAAATGAAGAGCTAAGATAAAAATCGTAGTTGAATATCAAATCTACATGAGACATAGGATTTTGTAATCTTGAAAGTCAAGATCAAAATTTTAGTATATGTGCTGCCGCAGCAAGCACAAGATCAAAAGTTTGTACTATATGGAGTCTAAGAAATTTCATACATACCAATGTTTTAAAGTTTAAAATCACATAATAAGCTATAAAAAGCACCACGGGGGGGAAGAAAAAAGACATATCATTGTTTTAAAGTTAAAATCATACTATAAGCTAAAAAAAAATTCACACCAAAAAAAGGACAAGTGGTTTAGCTTTTTACTATAAAAAGAGCTCTTAAAAAACACTAAGAACAACAACAAAAAAAAAGAGCAAATGGCAAGTGTCATAAACAGTCATTTCATATGAGAAAAATACCATAGGCATATCTATACAAATACAGATAGTATTATTAATGTCTCTATTAATTTAAAAATGTAAAATAAAATCAGAGTTTTATCTATTAAAACAGTAATAAAATGCATCAAATATAATTCTTGCTAGGTTCAAAAAAGCCTTTAAAACATTCAAGCCTTAGACTCTATTTTTTAATACATTTTTTTAAAGATTTGTTTATTTATTTTAAAGAGAGAAAGAGCACACAAGCTGAGGGAAAGGTAGAAGAAGAGAGAGAAGGAGAGAGAATCTCAAGTGACTCCATCATGAGCACCAAGCCTCTGAAACAGAGCTTGATCTCACAATGCTCACATAATTGACCTGAGCCAAAATCAAGAATCAGATGCTCAAACCAACTAAGCCACACAGGCGCCCCAAAACCTTTGACTCTAATTCTTAAAACTAATCCTAAAGAAACAAATCTTAAATTTTAAAAAGTGAGCAAGGTTGCTCATTAAACATTACTTATAATAGCGAAAAATTGAAAAAAAATTAAACAATAGAAGATTAAGTAAATAACAGCTCAAATGCTCAATGACATTTGAAAAGATTGTTATGAAAAAACAATCTACTAAATGGGAGAAGATATTCACAAATGATATATTTGATAAGGGGTTAATATCCAAAATATATGAAGAACTTATACACATATAAACCAAATAATCCAATTAAAACATGGGCTGAATAGACATTTTTCCGAAGAAGACATACAGATGGCAAACAGATACATGGAAGGTGCTTGACATCACTAATCATCATGGATATGCAAATCTAAATCACAATGAGATATCAGCCCATAGTTGCTACCAAAGCTTGTGTTGGTAAGGATGTGGAGTAAAGGGAAGTCTCATGCACTATTGGTGGAAATGTCAATTGATGCAGCCACTGTGGAGAAGAGTATGGAGCTTAACTGTAAACAATTAAGAATAGAATACCATATGATCCAGTAATTCCACTACTGGGTACTTACCCAAAGAAAATGAAAACACTAATTCAGAAAGATATATGTATTCCTATGTATTCTTATGTTTTTGCAGCATTATTTAGAATAGCGGAGTATTAGAAGCAACCCAAGCATCCAACGATAGATGAATGGATAAGGAAATTTTATATATATAGAGAGAGAATGTTACTTAGCCATGAAGTAGAATAAGATCTTGATATTTGTGACAATGGGAGGGACCTAGAGGGTATTATGTTAAGTGAAATAAGTCAGAAAAGACAAATACCAAATAATTTCACTTATATGTAGAATCTAAAAAACAAAGCAAGAGAGTAAACAAACCAACAAAAACCAGTAACAGACCTATAAACACAGAAACTATACTGATGGTTGCCAGATGAGGCAAGGGTGGGTGGAGGGATGGACAAAATGGGTGGAAGGGATTGGGAAATACAGGCTTCCAGTTATGGAATGAGGAAGTCATAGGCATAAAAGGCATAGACAGGGAATATAGTCAATGACAGTGTAGCAGCACTGAATGGTGACAGCGGTAGCTACACTTGTAGTGAGCCTAGCATAATGAATAGACTTGTTGAATCATTATGCTATACACTGAAATATGTATTCCAATAATAAAAAAAATTAAAAATTAAAAGATTATGTTAAGTCAAAAATGCTTATATTTTATAGTTAAGTCTAAAGAAACTGGGGGCACCTGGGTGGTTCAGTTGTTTAAGCATCTGCCTTCAGCTCAGGTCATAATCTAGGGGTCCTGGGATGGAGCTCCATCTCTGGCTCCCTGCTCAGTGGGGAGTCTGCTTCTCCCTCTTCCTGTGTTCCTCTTCCACTCATGCTCTCTCTCACCCTCACTCTCTATCTCAAATAAATGAATAAAATATTTTTAAAAAATTTGAAGGATGTAGGTTTCCATATAAAAACTATCACTAATATTTTCAAAATAAAGGCAGACCTGTTTATAGATTCAAAAATAATAAAACAAAATCTCTATATTGAGTCATTCTTTTCTTTGGATACTGAGATTAAGTGAGTTTTTTTTTTCTTATTTCCTGTTAAGTTTTGCATTTCTTTCAAATTTTCTCCAATAAATTTTCATTGCTTTTATAATTTCATTAAATATTTTTGGGAAGGATATATGCTGTACTTAGAGTGCAAACAACTAGTGTTTATTAGGAAAAAATGACAAAGAAATTGGGCAATCTAAACTGTTCCTTGATCTTCATAGTGATACAGTATGCTGTAATGAAGCTTATCTTGTCCTTTAATTATAGATCTTTGTATCAAGCTGCTAACTAGGCAGAAAGTGAAAAGGAATTGCTGAGTGCACATGAAATAGAAATCTCTTTCAGAGCTCTTCAGCTTCCCTTCACCGAATTCTTAGAGATTATGAAAGATAATGCCTCATATTATTCTGAATCAAAGACTTTTTATATCATAAGCCAAACATGACGTCAATCACATTAAGAACCATATGCAGATTATGGAGAATGGTGAAATATTTGAGATACATCATTTAGGGGGGAAATGTCAGTTCAGCTGACATATCTTCTTTTAATTTTAAATACGTGGGGCACCTGGGTGGCTAAGCAGCTCAGAGTGTGCCTTTAGGTCAGGTCATGATCCCAGGGTCCTGGGATTGAGTCCCGCACTGGCCTCCTGCTCTGCAGGGAGCCTGCTTCTTCCTCTGCCTCCCTCTGTTTCTCTCATTAATAAATAAATAAATAATCTTAAAAACCATTTTAAATACATGGCTAGAATATGTGTATAAGAATTGTAGTATTCTTTGAGATAAAAACATATTGGCAAAAAATTGAAATGCCCAATAACAGAAGAATAATTAAATATCATACAGTATATTCATTCTGTGGAATGTTATATAGCCATTAAAAATGAGATAGGTCTGGGGCACCTGGGTGGCTTAGTGTGTTAAGCATCAGACTCTTGATTTCAACTTCTGATCTCAGGGCCATGAGATCAAGTCCCACTTTGGGCTCTGTGCTCCATGCTCAGTGCAGAGTCTCCTTGAGATCTCTTTCCTCTCCATCTGCTCCTCCCCACACTCATGCTCTATAAATAAATACATAAATAAATAAAGTATTTTTAAAAAAAGGTGGTAAATCCATATAGTTTGACATGAAAATTTACTATAAAGAATAAATGATTCATAAGCAGTATATATATGTGAATAGTTTGGTAATCTTTAGGGGGTAGATAATAAGGAACCTTCCTTTTTATATATATATTTCTCCTTCTGTTTGCATTTTTGTGATGAAATGGCATTGCTTTTATAACTACAGGAAAAGAAGAAGAGGAAGAGGAAAAAGGAGGAGGGGCAGGGAGGAGGAGGAATCAACAGTAACTGTACCACCAGCAGTAGCCCAGCAAGGAAAAAAGGAAGGAAGAAGGCAGGAAGGAAAAAAGGAAAGAGAATTTGCAGCTGCAGCCACCAGATCCATTCTCTAGAGGTGGCCTTGATTATCCAGAGAGGGTTCTCACTCTAACATTATCTTAGTGAGATCACTGTAGGCCAGGGTATGGTTCTAAAATTTTGCAGCTTGAATGTCCATTTACCAAGAGCTGATCTATTTGTGAAAGGTGAGCCTAAAATTCTCTCCAAATATGAAGCAGTTATAAAAACTGGGAAACCACCTTGTACATTTATAATAGAAAATAGATACAAATATTGCACCAGAGCCTTATATTATCTGATGAGCCTAGTCCCCTCTACAAGGCCATTTGGGACAGCAGAGTAGTTAAAAAGACGCAGATGTGGTTTCAGATCTTGACTGGGCCACTTAATACTATTGACTCCGGTCAAGTTACTGAACCTCAGTTTACTCATTTGTGAAGATACTAATAATGATCTCTCAGGTTTGCTGTGCAAAAAAGGGAGTATTGGTATATTGAGGAGGTAATTTAGTGAGCATAGAAAAAGAAGGAAGAGATTTGATGTGAATGGTTAGCTTCAACTTATGCATATTTCCCTAGTGGAGATATGTCTGGTGTAGAACTAGAGAGTCGTGTGTCCTACAACTGCACTTACAAGGTAACAGTCAGGAATTGTGAGGTGTTGCTGTTATTACTATGGCAGATGCTGGTGGTAACAGCAGAGAAAAAGACAGAAGAGGCTCCTCTTTTCATAGTGAGTACAGTATATGCAGGAAGTCAAACACGGAATCATTAAGCCTATGTTGTTATAAGAAGAGAGCAAGGTGCCATAGGAGTGTAAAATGAGTATAAAAAGAGAAAGGTTCCAGGAGGAAGCAAGATTTCAGCTGAGAACTGAAGGATGAGTAGGAGTTGGCCGTGTGAAAGGGGAAGAGGAATGAGATTTGGGCAGAAGGAACTGTCTGTGCAAGAACCACTGGTGGGAAGAAACTGAGAGCTTTGGAGGTATTGAGAAAAGTCTAGAACAGCTATGGCTCAGAGAGCTATGAACAGCAATGAGACAAGAGCCCAGGTCCAGCTGATGTAATGTCTGAGAGGCAACCGAAGGATTGCAGTCATTATTTCCATAAAGACAAAGGGAGCCAGTAAATATTGCTTAACTGGAAATCTATCCTTCCTTCCCTCTATTCTTTCTTTCTTTCTTTTTTTTTTTTTATGTTAATATGCTCTAGACTTCTAGCCACTCTATGATGGGACACATTCTGACTCATCCTTACAGGTTTATATGTATCAACTTCTCAGAGTTCTGAAGTTTACTTGCAATGTGTGCCTATCTACTACAGGAACTGAGTTGAATTTACTTAAAGTGCTTCTCACCTTGTTTTCTTTTCATATTTATACCGTTCTTATTTTCTAGTCCTTGTCTACATTTTTGAATATGGTGTAGGACCCTAAAGTTTGTTTCCCAGTGGCCTTGTGATACACGAATTGACATACCACTGTTTCATTTATTACAATTTCTACAGAAGTATTAAACACACACACAAAAGAAAAAGAAAACACAGACGTAGTGTTTTGACACTCCGAATTTGACTGTACTGGATTTTTTGCCCCAGCATCACCACCTTTCCCTTTGTTCATTTCCCTTGAAAGAAATTGTAACCATTAGTTACTGCTTTCCATTTATCAAGGACTTATGGAGTGTCCCATATACTTTATTCATATCTCATTTAATCATCACAACAACCTTGCAGAAATGATTTTTTATTTTTGTTTATAGCTGAGAGACTGAAGCCCAGTGGTTAAATATATCTTGTTCAAATTCACACAGTGAACAAATGGCAAACATTAACCCGAGTAGTTTGTTTCAGTTTACCTGTGCGTCTGCCAGCTTCAAAAATTCTGAGAACCAGAAATTTAAGTTAAATTTAAATTTTAAAAACAAGTATTTCTAGATAGACTCTCAAAAAATTCATGTTTGAAATTATGGGCATGGAAAAGTGTGAGAAGAAAAGTATTCTACTCTTCAAACCTCTGGCCTGCAAAAAAAAATATGCAAAATCTGATCATTGATGAAAAATACATGTTACTTGCTATAAATGGAAATGAATGGCAAAAATAAAAGTACACCATGTCCAAACCATCAATACAGCTTACCCTGACATATGGTTGTATTTATGGTTTGGGGAGATACTAAAAATAACAAGAAAGGGCACCAGACTTGTTTTAGCACCATCTTTTGAAAATATGTAGTGTATAAGGATAAATACAAGATGAAATCTTATTTAATGCAGCAAGAACTTTTTTTCAGACACTTTTTTTCTTCAAATTTCCTAATTTCACTTATGTCATTTTTTCTTGACATATCACTTCCCCACACAGCGCACTTGTATTGATTATCTGGCGTTTGTGAACACTTTTCAAGAAGTAACATCATTTATGTTCTACAAATATTGGAAATTCCCCAGAAGTCCTGGGATTTTTGGAAAATCTTAAGACATTCATGCTTCTAATTCTTGAAACCATTCATAGTCTTAATGTAATGTGGCTTTTAAAAACAGCGCCTGCATTTTAAAGGTCATCCTGAATTTAGCCACAGATTGAGAGGATTGTTAAAAATAGTCTTTAAATGAGAAACAAAATCCAGTCTAAATACCTGATCCAATCATCAGGTTATCTTTGTCACTACAAACTACAGATCTTCCTTGACTTAGGAGGGGGTGAGCTCCCAATAAAACTCTGAAGTTGTAAAGATCATTAAGTCGAAAATGCATTTAGTACATCTAAACTAGGGCACACTATAGCTTAGACTACCTTACATGAGCTCAGAACACTTACATTAGCAACAGTTAGGCAAAATGTCTAACACAAAACCTGTCTTATAATAAAGCATTAACTCTTTCATGTAATTTATCTAATACTGTACTGAAAGTGAAAAACAGAATGACTGTATGGGTACAGAATGGTTGAGTGTTTACCTTCCTGATCACATGGCTGTCTGGGAGGTGCAGCTCCCTGCCTCTACCCAGTATCACAAGAGAGGATCTTACTACATATTGCTAGGCCAAGAAAAGATCCAAATTCAAAATCTGAAGTACAGTTTCTACTGGATATTATCACTTTTGCACCATCATAAAGTAAAAAAAAAAAAAAAAAAAAATCCTGTGTCGAACCATCATAAATCAGAAATTGTCTGTATGGGCTTTGCACTGTGTTAGACTGGTTTATGACAAATTGAAAGAGTGAAGTGGTTTTTTGTCTTAATGATTTTTTTCCAAAGCTAAGGTGCTACTGTAAACCTATGGAAGCTGTAAATTCTTCTGTAAACTAGATAGCCACAATTTTTTTTTCTATCAGAGCTATTCTTTTTTGCCTCACGGTGTCAGTGTATTTTATGTGAACGGATTCCCACATTGAAATTTTTCTCTGATTTGGTGTTAGTTGGAAATACGTTATAGCTTCTTTAGCTCTTTTTTCACTGACACCTAATAGCTAATTATCATGGAGAATCATCAGTTCAGAGGCAGAGCTTGGCTATAATGCTGACTAAAAATGACTGGTCAAATGCCAAGACACTCTAGTTCCCACATTTGCCACGTTTGGAGTTTGAGATAACCATCACCTACGGTTCTCATACTCTTTAATTATAAATGCGGCAAGTCCTCCAAACAAGTGAGAACCAGAGTAAAGATGAAAATCAAACGAATATTTTGATGGTTTTCAATGATAGTCTTTAATTACAGATGTTAAACATCTGCTAGATTATTCCAGAGTTACTATTGAAATGTTTAACTTGGCACTTGTTTGTTAAAAAATATTTACGGGAGCAAGGAAAAGGTATACAGGACGAAAGGAAGTGTTTGGTACCACAAATTAATAAACACCTAACAATAATCTAACAACAAAACTATTCTACATGTGGATAAGAAATAGAAGGGAAGGAGTCTGATGGAAGCTTTATGTCATTTCATCCTTTTGGTCTTTAATTGCAGATTCATTGTGGAAAAAATTACACAACTGAAACTTGCTATGAGCAAAACCTGAAAGTCTATATAATATAAATATAAATATATTTATATAGAAAGCTATGACAAACCAGAAAACTCTGATAAAAGGTTAGACCGAAGAAACAAAGAATGTGAAAGTGGAGAAGAAATGTGATTTTAAGTTCTACACTGTAATCCCCTCAATCACAATCTAATTCATTGTATCTGCTGTCATTTTTTTGTTTTTAAAATTATGAGTTACAAAATTATAAATTATGATATATATATACACATATATATATATATCTCAAGTATACAGAAAATAAAATAACAGGCAAATCTCTGCTATAGTTTTAACTTACATTGAATTATAGATGGCAGGATGCTGAATATAATTACATTTAATTTTCAAATTATTTTGATCTCACTGAAATTTGAAACTCTTGAATGCAAAGTGGTTCCTCCCAGATATTTTTTAATTATCCGCCCCCAAAACATCATTGACAAGCTTGGCCACCATATGGAGTTTTCTCAGAACAAATGTTGTCTTTAACTAATTCTCCTGTTGTTCTATCTTTGAATAAATCTTTATATAGTGAGTAGCTTGGATGATTAGAAATTAAAAAGTAGAGCACTATAAGAGCCAATGTAATTCCAGTTGCTCTGAGTTGAGGAAAACTTGAGCTAGAGCCACGATGACATCAAAGTCTTCAAGGGCAATGACCAATTCAACTTTGGGACTCTGGCTGGGGTTGAGGCTTCAACCTCTTTTTATGAACCTCAATATTTTCCCCTTTATTCCCTGGAGTTGTTTGAGTTAACCTCAATTTTGGTCATTTTCATAGAGTTTAGGCTTAAGGTTAGTTTACATTTTAAGTAAAGAAGCTTTTCTAAATTAATTGTGTTGAGAATTAATAAATATGCCTGAAAATATAAAATATAAACTCCATCCCAAGTTTTTCAAAGCAGAAGAAAGTCTTACACTTTTCTACACTTACTTTTAAAATAAACTTCCTGGTTTCTGTTATCATAGCAACTAAAAACTATCTTGACGTCTGTACTAATTCTGATTAAGTTTTGTAAAGAGTAACTGACTGACAAGAGATTCCAGAACAAATACTCGACTAGGCTCTAGTTCCATGTTGCACAGAGGCAGATGGCTCATTGCATTAAATAAGACTTGGGCCCAGGCTTTGCTTTCAGAGTGGGTGCCTCTTGAGACAGTTTTTTTATTTATACAGGAAAAGTGTGTGGGCATTGAAATGACTCTACACGTCATAGACCAAATAAGCATTTGTTTGAAAGAAACATCCGGACACCAGAAGAAATAATCTGACTTGAAATTTCAACACTTTTGAAGACCAGGCAACGAATGCAAAATTTTTCCTCCAAATTAGCTTTCTTCTTTACACGATACTCTTTATTCTTGTTGAAGCACTGTCTCTGTGGTGTTTGTTCCATGCCTGCTCTTGAGTTCTGAAAATTGCCAGCTGCGAATTCTGACATGCCAAGGGCTCAGCTATATTTGCCCAACCAAGAAAAGGTAAAAACAGAATCTCCGAGCCAGTAAAGATTATAAACATGTTTCTACACTGTTGGTGTACTGTTTATAAAAAGAACTCACTTTAAGACTTTAATAAGCCCCCAAACTTCATTATTTTACTCTCCCTCCAAGTACAAAGCACAGATGTTTTGGCATGTTGGAATCTGAAGTTTGGAATTTTTAGGAGAGGCAGTGTGTGGGCAGAAAACTAGCATCCTGGGCAGGTTGAGGTTCAGCAATTTTCTCAAAATAAGGTAAAAGAACAGCCCATGGCCTGAAAATTTAATAGAGATTCACAGGGACTAGGGTGTTAATGCACTGAACCAAATAAAGACGCTGGACTTCTTCCCAATATTTGAAGATATTAGATGATTATACCACTTTTAAAAACAGGCAGCATAGGCTTGTGTATAAAATTCTGAAGTAAAACAATGGTAACATAAAATATATGATTATCTAACAAAAGATTGGAGATTTCACATAAAAGCAGAGACTTTGTTTAAAATAAGTTTCCTAGTGTTTATAGAATAAGAAATACTGGGATCCCTGGGTGGCGCAGCGGTTTGGCGCCTGCCTTTGGCCCAGGGCGCGATCCTGGAGACCTGGGATCGGATCCCACGTCGGGCTCCCGGTGCATGGAGCCTGCTTCTCCCTCTGCCTGTGTCTCTGCCTCTCTCTCTCTCACTGTGTGCCTATCATGAATAAATAAAAAAAAAAAAAAAAAAAAAAAAGAATAAGAAATACTGTTGTAAGACTATGAAAAGTACCTTGAGTTTCTCCTCATTTCTATTCTAACATGACCGTCCTCTCCCCCATTTCAACTCAATGTTAAACTTCTTTTTCCCAGCAGACTCTAGAGCTGCCCTGCTCGATATGATACCCACTAGCACATGTGGCTATTTAATTAAAAATTGAAATTCATTTCTTTGGATTCACTAGCCACATTTCAAGTGCTCAATAGATGCATGTGGTTAGGCTATGGTAGTGGAGAATAAAACATTTCCACCACCACAGAAAGTTCTACTACTTCTAGAAGATTCAAGATTTTCTGATTTTTTTAAAGATGATTTTTTTTGCAAAAAAAAAGAAAAAAATGAGCATCTTAATATTTGTGGAGTAAAATAACAGTTTTCTCATAATTTTTAAACAGAACTCAATTTAATTTTTAGCTGTGGAAGGCAGGCAGCCAGTTAAGCAAAATGAAGAATGGAACATCTTTTTTAAACTTCTGGAGGGGTTCACTTCATAAGCTTCCTTGGGTGGGAATTGTGGGGCCATTCTAAAAATTGCCACTCCTTAACACAGTACCTGATATATGGTTGGTGACTGACTTTTAACAGTGATTTCCTCTGGGAATTAGAATTTCTCCCACATAGGTATACATTTACAAAACTATATATTTATAATATGCCTAATTATTTTTAATATATTGTGAAAATTTCAAAGTTGGGAAATATTTAGAGCAAACTATTTCTGAAAGATGTAACTTGCCCTCCCACCTCCACACACCTATATCGGAAACCTATTTCATACCTCCACTATGCTACTCCACCACTCAGTGGCCTAATCATTTGTGCATCCATATCCTGTGAACCCTACATGTGTAGTATGCAGAAACCTATGTATTCAAAGAAAATTGCTAGTTTCTCTCTTCCCCAGAGTAAATGCAAACACATATGCAGAGAAAACTTGCCTCTCCCATTGGTTTCTCAGCCAGCCAAATGATGATACCTAAAGAAATGTTGACATTACCAACAAAAGAAAGAAAGAAAGAAAGAAAGAAAGAAAGAAAGAAAGAAAGAAAGAATGTTGACATTACCAATCCTAATTGGGAAACTGGTGATTTGATAATCCTTTGATTTTAGGCAGATCTCTTAACTGTTGCTCATAAAAAAGCAAAGAAACTGAACTAGATTATTTCTAGATTAGTAATCTTATGCTCTAGTAATTGTGGTGTGTATGTAGAGGACTCTTAAAAATTTTACTCTTAAAATGTGACTTAGAAACATACTTAATATATTTTATGCTAAACTTATAGCAGTATTATACATTGCCCAAAACTGTTCTGCTCCCTCTGAAGGATTCAGTTGTGGGGGTGAGAGAGTGTTAGGAATTTCTAAAACCTATTTTCTGTACTTGCACAATGTCTTGGAATAATAGACTCATGGATCTATTTCATTCTTTTGTCAGAGCATAACCATACTTATAATAACTTTGTTCTTATTCTTTTATCTCCAGGAGGCTCCACAGCTTTAAAATGTCATCAGCCGTATCTTTTTATGCTTACTTCTGTCATGTAAGACCTGCTGAATTACTTAACCTTACCTTAAGTTTTATCACACATCTCATTAATCTTATATTCCAAATTCAACACTTGGGTATTTATCTTCTTCTCAGTTGAATACCCAAAAACGTTATCAATATAGCACTAAACCAAAAAAAAAAAAAAAAAATATATATATATATATATATATATATATATAGCACTAAGCCTACCTAATGGCTGTTATTTTTAAAGACTCCTGAAACTTGTCTTACTTGCCTAAATCATCGTAACAATGAAATGTCTTTGTTAATCATGAATAGATGTAATACAAGTTAAAAAAAAAAATCACACAGGATATAGAGGCTATCCTTATACTAAATTAAAACTTTATTGAATAAAGAACACTCTCCAGAACACATGATCTGATGGACTAGGTCTACATTACATGCAATGAAGCTGAACATGACAGTAGTTTAACATGGAATGTCAAACAAATTAGTATTTTTCATTGTACAAAACTGTTTATGTAGCTGACATGCAAGAAGAAAAGTATGATACTCCGCATTTTTACTAATCATCTCTGATGAGTTTTAAAAAGGCATTTGAAGAAACTGGTAGATTTCTTTAGGGTACATTTCAAATAAATTAGTTACATGTGTACTACTGAAACCTCTTTCAACCTCTCTTGCATTCCAAATAAAATCTTAGTGCAAACATCAAAGTTGCTGGTCATTCCAAAAGACAATCTAACTCTTAACAGAATACAAGTTCTGAATTAATGTGTATTAAGTAGGACAAAACCAAGAATACCAGTTACTGCAAAATTCATTTAGGCACACTTAAAAGCCCACTCTAAGCATTTCTTCTAAGTGTCTCACATTAATTACTAAAGCCTGTTTACAGTACTAAAATTCTATCATTCAAGCATCCATGATTACATTTCAGAAAAAGAAAATCATCCATTTCAGCAATAGCATTACTGCTATATTCTAAAAAAGAGAAAAAAGGGAAAAAATCATAATTAACAAAACCAGTATCCACAATAGGATACATGGGAAAAAAACACTTAGGGAAAGAAAAAAAAAGTGTGCTTTACTTGCACAGCAGGAATTATATAATGTAAACACCATATTGGCCCACACCACAAAATCCATGAGAAAGGCTCAAATTTGAACACTATGTGTGCATTATTTTCAAATCTGTGTGAGTTTATACTGCTCTGCTTGTACCAATACATGACAAATAAAACACACTCTTCCACACACATACACATAGAAGTGATTGTTAAATATTGAGCATGGCTTGATTCCCTGACTCTAATTCAAAAAATGTTAAGTGATATCCCCACGGTTTTAAAAATCTTTACAGAAACCATTAAATGAATGTGAACAGTAGTTGAGGAATGATGAAAAAGTGATGGCATTAATAGGATGCAAGTAGATGTTAAAAAAAAATAATGTACATATGACTGGCTGAGATTTGAAAATGCATGGAAAGTCTTTTTTCTGTGGGCCCTATCTGAACTTTTAACTGATACCAAGAATAGAAAATATAGTATCACAAGTCCACAGACACCTGGAGGGTCCCACCTAGGACGCTTACCTTCAAAGTGCAAATTTTAACAATGGAATGTTTTTTAGCAGGGACATAAGGACAATCCTCCAACTTCTTCTTGATAAAAGGAAACAAGATGTCCAGGAAGTATTTTTTTTTTTCCCGGCCAAAGTTATCTCAGTTTCATGGTAAAACAAAAAAGTACTTAACCAAATACATCACCCACTCTTTCACATATACAGCACTATTCTTAGGGTGTGTGGGGGGGAGAAAAAGCCCTTACCTATGTATCACCTAATGCAACTTATATTTAGAACTAAAGTTCTTTGAATAAACTACATTAAATACCAACTTGTACCTCCCGGTTCCCCTCCCTCTCCACCCGCCTATCCCAAACACCCCCAGTGAACCCAGGTATTCTAATGTCTTTGTGTTTTCTAAGCCTCACGATGAAGGCTGTTGAGTACCACCTCCACTGAAACAAAATGAACGCCTAAGGTGCGCTTTCTACAGCACCTTTTCTCTTCTCCACACTGAGTGGAATCAATGCTCTCAAGCCTGGATCTAGATCTCCAGGTCGTCAGGCCGAGGTCGGCTGCTGGCACGGCTGCTGGCTCTGCTGGAAGGCCGCTGGTCCACAATGGCTAGTGGCTGCAGTTCATGCCCAGCGGCTAGTTTTTTAGAATTCTGGTTGTCATCAGGGAAATCAAAAGGCTGTGCATGGGAGTTGGAGATGGTGCTTCCTGCCTGGCCCATTCGATTTTGTTCTGCACTGTAGTTAGCCCAGTTTTGCTCACTTGCTTGTTTGTTGTAATTGCGGCAGGAAGAATTATTTCTGTCTCCAGTAACCAGCTTGTACCCAGGAGGAGACATGGGGGAGAGGGGAGCCGTGGGTGAGGAGCAGCCATTGAAATATGCATATTTCGGAGATCCACAGTCTTTGGAGGGGCTCAGTGGGCCAGTGGTAGCATGGTAAGGATCGCTCTTGCCTTTCACGCGATCCTTAACACCCTTGAAGAAGACATAGAAGAGTTCGATGATGTTCAAGGCAAGAGACACCAAGGACACGACCAGCATGAAGATGATGAAGATGGTTTTCTCCGTGGGGCGAGAGAGGAAGCAGTCTACCTGATGAGGGCAGGGTTCTCTTTTGCAAGTGTAAACGGCACTCAAGCTGAATCCATAGATGTACCACTGGATCAGCAAGAAGGCCACCTCGAAAACAGACTTGAACAGGATGCTGATGATGTAGGTTCGCAGCAGGCCCCCTCGCATTTTCACCTTGCCGTGCTCTTCAATTCCATACTTGAACTTCTTTATTTCAATCTGCTTCAAGTGCATGTCCACGTTGGCACCATCGGTTTGGGCAACTTTGAGCTCCTCCTCTTTCTTGTTCAGTTTCTCTTCCTTGCGCATCACATAGAACACATGAGCCAGGTACAAGAGTGTGGGGACAGACACAAATATGATCTGCAGGACCCAGAAGCGTACATGAGAGATTGGGAAGGATTTGTCATAGCAGACATTTTCACAACCAGGCTGTTGAGTGTTACAACGAAAGGCAGACTGCTCATCACCCCAGGCCGACTCAACCGCTGTCCCCAGTAGCAGAATTCGGAAAATGAAAAGGACAGACAGCCACACCTTCCCTCCAGCGGTGGAATAGGCTTGAACCTTGTCAAGGAGTTTGCCTAAGGCACTCCAGTCACCCATGTTGCCGGGGCACCACCTGAAAAGAAACGAAAGACAACTAAATGATCACAGACTGTAAAGTATGAGTTAAAATGTATAGTTGTCTCCAGTTGAGAGTCAAAATAAGATAAAAGGTCTCCTATCTTTCTAGCACTCTTCCAAATTAAAAAAAAAAAAAAATAAGTTCAAACTCTTCCTGTCCCATTTCCCCCTGCAAACAAGTCTCACAATTTTCTTGAGATATGGTAAATCTTAGAAGCAATAGAGCCGATGTCCCCAGTAAATGGCAATCTTAACTTGCAAAGGACAGGTTAACTTGCTCAACCACTGCCCCACCATGTGACTCGAAAAACTGTCTATGCTAAGTGCCTCTGCTTATTTTATCCGTCTGATAAATGAGGGCAATTCTTGCCGGGTAGGCCTGTGTCTGGATGCATGCCTAAGCAAAATGCTGAAAGGACGGTTTTCAAAAAGTACAGGTGTTTAAGAACTGAAGTAAGAACGCCCCTGAACACACACACACACACACAAACACACACACACACAACCTTGTTTCCAAACCTCCATCCTATTATATAGAATTTTATCCCTAATTGTACTCTGAACTGTTTCACCTTGCTCGTTCAAGTGTAATTAGTGCATATTTTATAATAGGGTCATTTATACTTCTCTGTTTCTTCTTAAGCAGTGACTTAGGTGGTTCAGAAGTCTGTCTTCTGCCCAGAGAAAAATATGTTGTACTAAAATACGCCATTTTGACATGATGTGTCATTATGTGCAGGAAACTACTTTCAAAAAAGCAAAGTCTAAATGCACATCACATTTTTTTAAAGATTTATTTTATTTTAGAGAAAGAGAGAGAGTGCATGAGCAAATAAGCATGAGTGGGGGTGGAGAAGACTCCCTCCTGAGTGCAGAGCCCCACATGGGGGCTCGATCTCAAGACCCATGAGATCATGATGGGAGCCAGTACGAGCCGGAGACCTGACCCACTGAGCCACCCCGGTGCTCCTGCGCATCACATTTCAAGTAAAAGTTCAATTTGTCTCAATACTAATTATAGCTTAAGAAATTTTTTTAAATTACCATCTTAAAGTGTTATCTCTAGCAAAAATGATTGGTTTTCATCTTTAAATTACTATATACCTTCAAGTTCCCTTATCAGGCTTTGCACCCTCATCCTATACACTAGATTTAACTTTCTATCAATACCTAGATATCTTAAGCCTAGGACTTCCCCATTGTTGGGAGTGTGAAATGGACTCAATTCTGTAGAGATGACATGGATGTCAAAAGTTACTTGGCTAATTTAATTTATACTTCTAATTGCCCATAGTTCATTTAACTGATGAAAGTTGAGCTCTTAAAGGTATAGGAAATATTCAGCTACCAGTAGAGCTACAAGACTAATGATCCCAAGACTAAGGACTTCCAATGCACCACACACTGGTTTTAAAATCATAGTGAAGCTGGATTAAGGCCAGAAATGCTTTCATGCTTTGATACAATCTTAGCAAGGCCTGAGAGCTGGGAAGAAATGAGTGACATTACATATGACAGGCATAGAGAATATAGTTTAATTTTCAGCAGAGTTGTAAGTAGAGAGTAAAAAAAAAGGATGAAGTGGTCAAAGATTACTCAATAATCAAAAACAAGCAAAGCAAAGACTTTCCAGGAGCTTAGTAACGAATTTCAGATAGTGCAAGTGAAAGTAGGATTACATAGGCTTCCTGGAAATACATTCATTATCTGAATATAAAAGTTTCTCATCTGGTATTGAATTACGAGCCACCTTCTTGTAGAAAATAAATGAAATCCAAGGCAGTCTCCTCCCCCCAACATGCAACATTATGTTGCCGTTTAATGCCTCCATCTCTGGGATATCTGGCCTACGATTTCCTGGATGGAACAAAGAAGAGATGCTGATCCATAAAGTGAAACTATGTACCAGCTATCTAAATTAGCAGTTGATGGGTATCTTTGATGGCAACCCAAAGACTGGTGCCAAAGAATGCTGAGGGAAGAGTGGGAGGTGGGTGGGCAGTTCCAGAAATAACGCTTTTCCAATGGTCATAAAAAAGGGAGCTTCCCTTCTACTTTGGGAAGGGCCATTTTAGATTCTGGAGTGACAGGTTAGACAGTGAAACTGATGTATGAAAAGAGCAGTCAAAAAAGAACAAAGGGAAAAAAGAACAAAGGCTTATAAGGTTGACAAAGAGTTAAAGAGTCAAGCAAAGTCTCAAAGTGATAGGGAGTAATTTAGCTTTGATGGACAGTTTGATGGTGAGAGAACGTAAAAGAAAAAAACCTACAATTTAGCAGAAAATACTATCCTGGGAATGAAGAAGTACAGTCCATGAGGGTCAAACAAACATAGCAGAATTTTTGGAGCCATATCAGTAGATAGTTTCTATGTGATGATGTGTAAATTGGCCTTAATTCTGTTTGCAGAGAATTACAATATTTTGCCAGTGTCATCTGCTTTTGCTCAATACTCCAATTGCCAGGAGGGAAGAGAGAACCACAAAAACAATCAACTATAAAATGATAAACTGTCTGCATACATCTCATCATATTCACTCAATGATCGAGCTCAAGGCAAACCTAACATGTTTAGATGTATTATTGGGCAGACTAAGAAGAAGTCATTTTGGTCAGTGTTTCATCATTATTCAAGGTTCAACGTCAAAATATGATTATGTAGATGCTTGTGGCAATTAATTACTAAACCTCGGTACATTCTATGGAAAAAAAAAAAAAAAACCTGACTTTCATGTAGATTCCCCAAAACACCCCACAGTGCCACCGTATGTGAATTGGGTCACTGGGCAGTTCACTGGGTAGTAGTTCTTTATTAATATACCAGCAACTTAATTGCAAAGTTGTCTTTTCTTTAAGCACCCACACAGTTGTCATTTGCATTAATGAGTTATACTCTTTCATCTGAATGAGATGAATTATCCAATTGGACACCTAGGATCCTATACCCTGTCATTACCACTATCACGGAGACATCAGATTATGTTTAATGTGATGGTTTATAACGCTTGTGATTTTCAAGGAGAAGTAACAAAAATAGTTACCTTTTCTGGTAGTTGTTCCCTTTGTTGTGAGTCAAAAGTTCTATTAACTAGTTGACCACCCCCCCATTAGTATTTTCATTTTTCCAAATCTTAGTAAAAAAATTAATGTCATTTTATAAATAATAGGCAGAATCCCTGGCGTTGACTTACAGACTGTATACCTCATTCATATTCACCAGCATAATGACAGGTATATTTCTTATGTGATACATGAGAAAAGCACAGCAGTGGAGTACACATCATGCATATTCATGCCTTCACCTCTAGGTTCCCAAGTTGGAACTTTATAGGTAGAATAAGGTCCTGGCTAAGGAGTTATGCAAAGTTCTCATTAGAAGCAAATGCTTGACAGCAGCTGGATCATCCTCCTGTGTCTTCTGTGTACCACATTAGGTCACATTTTCCATTGCCCTCCATGGCCCTCTAGACTGGAAGCCAAAAACCACAGGCATGACCTATCCGGGGCCCCTCTGGACCCTCTGTGATGGTTCCTGAGCTGCCCTGCAATCATTTGGTAGGATTTGTTAAAAACACACATTGTTGGTACTCACCAGTCTGACTGAATCTGATTCTTGGGGGCAGGGGTGCTGGGAAATTAATTTGTCTTTTTTTTTCCTGTTTTTTAAACAAATGCACCCAGGTGATCCTGAAGTTTCAGGCCAGGAGGCAAGCAATGGTTCCTTGACATTTCCGGTGCTCTGTTATTCAAAATATTTAGGATTGGGGAAATGTCAGAAGAGCAAAAAGGGACAGAGAGTACCTAAGAAGGCTGAAAGGGTAGAGCAGAGGCTGTCTGGGCACCTGGGAATTAAGCTCACCCTTCCCTGCACCACCTTGTGTCATCCTACTTCCATCTGATGTTCCCCAAGAGCACAGAGATTCAAACACTTTATTTAGGATGAAAATAAGGCTTTAGTTTTAAATTACTTTTGACTGTCCCTTTTGCCAGAGCAAATCACCGTGCCAAAGCTGTAGTCAAGTTGTTCCATGTCATTAGTGTACTAATAATTGTCAGGAAAACTAGAACACATTTTAATTTCAGTTTTAAAGGATTTCCCAAGTGACAGCTGTAATGAGCTTAGAGTAGGGACTTAAATAATGGTAGATAGGATTGCTAAAAACATAAGTGAGACTTTACACCTATCACCTTTTAATGATTGAAAGTAAGCACTTAGAGAAGATGAAGGAAAAATAAAGTTATGAGGGCTAAAAATACGTAAGAAAATGACTATATAAGTTCCTCAGAAAAATCATTAAACAGATCTATTTGGGAGGTTAAAGGGCAATGCCGTGTGCGTGTGTTTAATACACTAAAACCAAAAAAACTTTAAGCCCCTGAGCCAAAAATGGAAACCCTCCTCATGTTTTTCTTTAGCTTTTATAAGAACTCCTGTCCCTTGCAGTAAATGTCTTTGAGTGGGCTCAGTCATGACCGTTCCTCTACGGTTACAACAGCCAGATGTTCTTTGGTAATATTCATCTCCACACATAATTAACATAACCCACATTCATACTGTCAGCAAATACTATAGGCTTTATCTTCCCCAAAAACCCAGACGGGCCGAATCTCACCACCACCCCTGCTCTTAGCCTGATCTCAGCCATCATCACCTCCTCGAGTTTCAGGTCACCAGCCTAGTCACCCTGCTTGCCAAACTATTCTCCTCCAACAGCCGATCTTGAAAACTAACAAGTTGATCCGCCTTGCTCAGCTCTGCTCTGTCCACGCGGTTCACGTCCTCACCCCTGTGGGTCTCCACTCCGGTCTCACTTCATCAACCAGCCCTCCAGGTCCTGTCACTTCCTATTCCCTTGGTCTTGATGGTCTTTAATTTATCTGTTTGTTGTTGGTCCCCCTCCGTGACAAGGACTTATTTCTATCTGCTTTCCTCAACTAGAATGTGAGCTCCACTAGGGCGTTTCCTACTGTCCACTGCTGTCTCCGCAGTGGAGTCAGAGGTACTAAATAAATATCCATTAAATGAATTAAAGGAGGCCTGTAAAAACAAAACAAAACGAAAAAAGACACCAGGTTTCATTCGCCAGTGTTGTTTACCACCTCTTTGGGGTTCTCTCATATATATCCCACACTTCTGAAGTTTCAAATTAATTAAAAACGGGACTTTTGTAGTAAAAATAAATAAATAAATAAAGGTACTGTTATTTAAATAAATAAAGGTTGAAATTTTCAAGTGATAACTGCTGAAACTGAGAACTGTTGAAACGACATGCTTCAAATAATTCCTGAGCAGGCAAGAAGAACTGATGTAGGAAAAAAAGGCTCCTTAACAAAGAGCTTCTTGAATTTATTACATGACATCATAGTAATTTGGGATTCTCGCAGCACTACGTCAGGTATCATAGATGTTTACTCAGTCTCACTATTACGCTGTGACAGGTTAAGGTCTTAAAACAACAACAACAAACTTGTGCTGTCACTCCCCAATTCTGCAGTATTGTCTGTCCTACGTGACGTCATCGTTGCCAAGAATAAGTAACACCACAGTGTCTTGCAACAGAAGAAACAGCCTGTTTAAACCTGTTTTTTATTTCAAGAGTGACAAATGTGGAGGTAGGCCTAGGGCTCTGAAGGGGAAGAGCAACGCTGATAGCAACCCTGGGTGATGGAACCTCTGGGTGTAGCCGACTCTGCAGGCAGTTTAATGATCTGAATTGGGGACCAGGGCAAATATTCCCAGTTCATCAAATAACAAACACACCACCATTGCTTCCTTATACCTGGACGGTAAGACTAACTCTGTGGTGTATCAAACCCCTTCCATTTAAACGTCTATTCTATTTACAATTCTGCCTCATGGCTCCCCGGTTATCCTTAGATTCCTCTGGAAAGAATGATACCATTTTACCTCCTTAGGTATAGGATGCGATGCGTGGCATAGAATGGCCTGTTTGTTTGTTTCCAGGGGTGGGAGGGGTTGGGAGCCGAACCTTTCTTTCCTTGGTTCTTACCCCTGTCCATCACAGAGTTAACCTACCTCAACCTCCACAGAACAGTGATATGAGATGGAGGGTAAGGTAAGGGACTCCAAGGACAGTACCATGCCTACCGAATAAAGACAACACCTCCCACCCCCAGTTCAGCAGCTACCACTCAACATACCCTCCCCCCCAAGAAGTGGC
This sequence comes from Canis aureus, assembly GCF_053574225.1. Taxonomy (NCBI): domain Eukaryota; kingdom Metazoa; phylum Chordata; class Mammalia; order Carnivora; family Canidae; genus Canis; species Canis aureus. Next base: position 61,456,809 of record NC_135611.1, on the reverse strand, counting down.
TCATGGCCACTTCAGGGGTGCTAGAAGAAATGCCCTAAGCCAGAAGCTGCAGGCAAAGAGCCGTGTTCTTCTATTGTGATCTGATGGACTTAAAAAAACATAATCCAGGGGATCCCTGGGAGGCGCAGCGGTTTAGCGCCTGCCTTTGGCCCAGGGCACGATCCTGGAGACCCAGGATCAAATCCCACGTTGGGCTCCCGGTACATGGAGCCTGCTTCTCCCTCTGCCTATGTCTCCGCCTCTCTCTCTCTCTCTCTCTCCTCTCTGTGACTATCATAAATAAATAAAAATTAAAAAAAAAAAAAACATAATCTGTCAGTTCTTGGTGTTCCCCCACTCACCTCCAAACAGACTATTTTCATGAACAACCTAGTTATTTTGTCATCATGTAAACACACCATTAGAGTACCCATAAGTGCACGGATTAAGAACAGTCAATTTTCGGGGCGCCTGGGTGGCTCAGTGGTTGAGCATCTGTCCTTGGTTCAGGTCGTGATCCCGGGGTCTTTGGATCAAGTCCCGCATCGGGCTCCCCGCAGGGAGCCTGCTTCTCCCTCTGCCTCTCTCTGTGTGTCTCTCATGAGTAAGTAAATAAATAATCTTTAAAAAAGAAAAGAACAGTCTATTTTCTTCAGTGAGCACTTGAGTAAGATAACAGGCGCTCGAAGCTCTTAGAAGAGCTTAATAAAGTTTAGCTATTATTCTTTAAAAGATCTTTAGATACAGATATAGCTTATTTATTTTCTTATCTTGTAATATTTTCTTTAGCAAAACAGCACTAGGAAATGATTAACATTTTCCTAATGGTGATCAAAATTAGTTTTCAAGATGCTCTTGTAATAAGTACAATGACGCTGTTTTAGCAGGTCCATACAGACCTGTGAGAAGAATGTACCCTTTATCAGTTGATAGGGAGAAAAAAACCATGAAGCTGTCTGCCTGTCTTTGTTTCTATTTGAAGGCATCTTCCCCAAATCATCAAGAGTCATATCCTATAGAACGTATCTGGCTCACAGAAATTGCTAAAAACAAAACAGACAAACAAAAAAGCCCACCACTCCATTTCTACAGTATTCTGAAGGTTAAGCATTCCATAAAACATATTTTCTAGAAATTACTTAAAAAGCTAGGGAAACTTAGATATGAAGATTATGGGAAATCTATCTAAGGATAAAGCCATTGATACACATCTCACCAGGCTTTATGTTTTCACTTTGGAAAAAAACAATATGTACACACATAGTCAAATGGTGAATTTAGACAGGCAAAGTGAAGAATTTAGGTAGTTATCCCAAAGATCAAAAAATATATATAATTAATTAACCACCCATGAAGGAGAAACTTGGGATTTTTTTTTTAAACTTGACTTAACCATATTGCATACTGACCTTAATGAAAAACACTACATAACTACTTTTCCCTGGTGAAAAGACACCAGAGCTGAACTGGTGTCTGTGGATAAGCTTCAACAATCTATTTAAACAACCAAGAATCTTGGAGGGAAGTCAGCACAACAGGAAAGGTGGAGTAGAAGGTATTAATCACTGGTGACTTTCCTATCATTCCCTTCCCTCCGGTATCATATATAAAGGGCTCTTCGGCTTCATACCAAGCTACACCTCTGGATATTATAAAAGAAAGGAAGGAATGCACTGCATCATGAGTTTCCATCCTTCTCTATGCAGGAATTGGAAACATCTAAGTAAGAAAACAACTCTGAATATCTGAAAACACACCCTTTCAGATGCTTGCTACTGAGTTTCTTTGAAATCTTGTTTCCCAGAGAGGGTCAGCAAGGTAGGAATCAACACAGGAAAGAGTGAGAAACCCCACTACAACCGGGGCAGCTGTGGCCATTAGCTCTAAAAGGCATCAGAAAAATGTGGAACCTGTTTGAACAGTGAAGAAAGGAGCACAACACTACCACTGTCATTTTTCCATGCAAAGGACAGGTGACCGCTCTACGCTGACTGTGGGAAGTAGAAGCACCACACACACACACACACACACACACACACACACACACTGCCAGGACAGAACCGATTCCTGCCACCGGTATCCTCTTCATGCCATCTGGGCCTACCTAGAAAAATTAATTAGCCTTCCCCAGAGGTATTTGCTACCTAACCAGTTTATTTCACTCTTTGAGATGGGCGTTAATTTGAGCTCTCTGCATCACTACAGCCTTTTATTTCCAAAAATCCTTGTACACAAGTGAAAAGTAGGCTTCCTCAAGAAACCCCCATCTACTGCCCACATTGCAAAGGGGCCCTTTGTGATCAAATGTGCCCAATTTTCAGAGGCTGAGAGTAAGCCCATCTTTTTCACTACTGACTTGGTTGGAGGAACAGAACTCAAGACCCCAATCTCCTTTCCCCAGGAGGTTACACACATAGCTCTCCTCTTCCCACCCCCACCCTGCACTCCTAAAGAGAAACACAGGGTGAGGATGAGTAGGAGGCCGGTCCAGGGGAGATTATGAAAAGTTTCATCAGAGACGCTTAGTAAACTCCTGGATGCGTATGAGGATGGAGTGGGCAACCCGCTGCTCGGAACTGCGACGTCTGAGTTTCCGAATCCTGCTAAGGATTGGCCTCTGGACACGTCATTAGCCCTTTCCTCATTGCATTAGGGGCCACCTCCCCACCCTCATTCTTGGGAAGTTTCGAGAACTTCCAAGAGGTACAAGTGCAACATAAGCACGGTAATTCCCAAGGTCCTCGGATTGCCTTAGCCATGTTTACACAGTGGGATTCAACACGTTTAAGAGGAGGGGAAAAAATTAAAAAAAGGAGGGAGGAAGGCAGGCAAATTAGATTGACACGTTTAATTAAATTAATCGCTGGCTGCGGGCTGGACTCCTCGGCGCCCCGCTCCTCTCCCCCTCCCCTGCTTGGGAGGGGCCGCAGCCCTGCGCTCGGTCCGACTGGCCTGGATTCGGGGGGGGGGGCACCCTGCAAACCTCGACAGCCCCCGGGGTGGGGGTGGGGGCCCTGCCGGATGCGGAGACGCCCCGCAGCACCCCCTCCCCTCCCCGGTGCACCAGCTTTCATTTTTCATCTGCTTTTCAGCCTTCGCCCGTGCAAATACTTCCAACTGTAGGGTCGCACCCAAGAATCTAAGCTAATTACTTGGGCCCGGGACCCTGGCGGGCGCGATGATGCACGATTGCATTCCTGGCTCGCAGAGGGTGTGCGGCCCCGGCCCGCCCGAGGCCCTTCCAGTGCCCGAAGCCTGTGCGGGAGCAGCTCCGCGCGGCCGCCGCCTCCGGGCAGCCCGCCGGCAGGCGCCGCCGGCTCGGCAGCGGGTCCCGGGGGCGCAGCAGCGCGGGAGCCCGGCTCCCCTGCGGCGCCCGCTTCCCGGAGCTCAGTCTCGGCTCCCAGGAGCTCGGGGCTCAGGCAGACCGGGTGGGGATGCGCCCCCGGGCAGTCACTTTTGTTCTCAAAGTCTCTTCCACCCCGTCTGAGGCTCTGTGCACGACCACCACCCACCACCCACCACCCACCACCCATCCAAGGGGTTCCCTCTGCTGAGCTGCCAACGTGGTCCAGGAAACAAGGTGGCCCTCCTGAGGGTCTCCTTTTTTAAAAAACAACAATAACAACAAAAAACACAAACAGATAGTAACTGTTGCTTTTAAAAAAACCTTCACTATTACAACTCGGATTCTCACATCTTTTTGTCCGCTGGGGTAAATCCCAGGAAGGGACCACGTGGAAGTCAAGCAACCGCAAAGTCTTTAACAAAGCATTTTGTTAACAAGTCGGCTTCGCCCGGCTACAGAACAGCAACCAAGATTTACATATGAAAAGCACAAAGTGTCGAAAATCTAGAGTAAGCAGGCTGAGCAAATTTGCACTTTGATTTCTGTGATGTTGTCAGTCAAATCCCCAACCCAGGCCCCAAACACCACCACCACCATCCCCACCACCACCACCGCCGCCGCCACCCGTTACAAAACACCTAGACTATTACCGATTACCAAAAAAAGTAAAATTACACTCTAACACGAAGAGCCAAACACCCAGCAAACTAGTGCTTCATTCTAAAGGTCTGAACCTTATTTTACCTGTTGCATTACTGCTAGAAAACTTTTCAGCCGTCAAGAAAATAAATACTGAACGTTCAATTTTAAATCTAAAAACTACAGAACACATTTTCAAGCTCATCTTCCCACTTACAGTATCATATCAAAGCTACATTTAGCACATTTTCAAACTTTAGAAAACTTTTACTTGTAGAAAAAGAAACGAATAGGTAAAGTTTTTTTTGTTGGTTTGGTTTGGTTTGGTTTTTTTTTTTTTTTTTAACTTACTCTTTCTCTTAAAAGAAGTAGGCACGCCAAGTGATTGAACTCCTTGGAGGATGAAGTAAAATGAAAAAGCAAGTTCAGGCACTCAGACCTGTCTATTTAAAGTTTAAAAGTCTGCTGCTGTTTGGTACTTTCTTCACTCCTTCCCCTAATGAAAGAAAAGTGCTGATACCTCGTAAAAGCTTTTTTCTAATTGGAGCACAGAGCTTTTAAAAGTTTCAAGCCACTGACTCAACGAGGAGGAGGGGCTGAAGAAGGGGAGGGGCAGAGGAAAGGCGGGGAGGAGAGTGGAGCCCAGGCCGGTGAACGTGGAAGGGGGGGCGGGGGGAGACCCAGAGGAAGAGCCAGGTTGAGATCAAGCTGTAGTTTAAATTTGCTGACGAGTAAAATGGAATAGCATTAGAGACGGGAATGCCACTGCCTGTAGTTACTCTTTATAGATAGCAATTACTGCCGTAAGTTAGTGCTTGTTTCACCAAAAGTCCAGGGATAATAAAAAGTTCTGTATTTTATAATATCACACTCTTTTCTAAAATTATATAGAGTGCATGTTTCATATTGCAGTAAATGAAAATGGTGGAACAGAGTGTAGCCAGTGCAGACTTGTTTCGTATTGGCCAAGGTGTGTGAAGTTAAAGGTGGGTGTGAGTTATTTGATGATCTAATTCCTTTCCTCTTAAGCTAAGGAGGGACAATTAACAAAGGAAATGGTGGGATGGGGAGAGAGACATTGCAAAAATGAACACAGGGGGTGGGATGCCCATCCCACATCTACCTTCCAACCCCCCACCCCCACCCTGCTGTGAATTTTTACTCTTTTCTTCAGTTTAGCAGAAACTAATGTTTATATTCACAACTGTATTATATATATATAAAACATTTTGACTGTGAGATGGTGGTATTTGACCTCCACCAGATCTTAGAGGAACTGAAAATTTATAGTATCTCAGCCCCGCTCATGTCATTGCGTTAAAAAATTGTGTGTTTGTAGTGAGATGTCAGGATTTTCTTTTTAAATGAAATACCTGCATGTAAGTTGGCATTAAGTGGGTCCAAAAACTATTGACCTCTTGGTGACCGTCTCCTTCTCCAAAACCCACTGTAGAGTTTTCTGCCCAACGACAGTAGAACTGTGCATATAATTTTTATGTGATTTTCCTCCATTTACATGGCCTTCCCTCTTCAGCATTCTGCATGAGGGTTTATAATAACCTGAGTCATGTTGCCTCATTCTTAGAGTTGGTAGCTCCTTTGAGGACTCCCCAGATGCCATACCAGAGGGCTGTGGTAGGACAATTCCCCATAAACAGGCTTCGGTGATGCTCCTCAAGTTGGGCAGGGAAATCTCTTGGCCATTATTTTCTGGAAACAAAGCAAACTCATCAGCGTTAATATTCCTTACTCTTTTACTCACTAATACAAATACCAAGGAAAAGGAGATGGCAAATATTTCCTGACAGATACCTTCCCCTAAATGCACTTTCATTAAAATGATTATAAAACACCTTTTGAAATGTAGTTTTAAGATGCAATTTTTGCTCTCGTTTGGTGGGCTCAACTATTTTTCTTTAAGTTAAAGAAGGTGAATAAAGAAATAGAAATCGTAATCTGACTTTCATGTCTCCAAGTTCAGCAACACATGAATATTGTTTTGGTCTTGTATATATAATTTGTCTTGTCCTTCAAACGAGTCTATTGTGTGGTTCTAGTTAAAAATTATTGTATTCAATTCAGAACACATTCATGAAAATGTGATTTGTTCTCCTTTTATAAGAAAATCTACTCCCCCCCTTTAAAAAAGAAGTCTGTGCTTCATTTAGTTTACACAACTGTGTTTTACTTGAGTAGAATTATCAAGTACAATTATTGTTGAATTTATCCATTTTGTTTTTTAAATTTCCTAAGATGCTAATTCAGAATTAGTTGCATGATTAGAAAAGTTGAGATTATTTTATAACAAGGTTTTTAAAACAAAATATTGTGTTTATTTTCAACTATGTTTTGTCAAGTGTATAAAAGGATACTGATGTTTAAGTATTCTGCTACCTTTTCTTTTTAGTTTGTGCCTATATGACCAACTTGAAATAAAACTAAAGAAATTCTTTATACCAAGTTAAGTTATTCAGATACCACTTCAACCATTTCCTGAACCAAAGGATTAGTCAAAGCATGAGCCAGTAATTAAATGTTCTCTTAACATATGGAATATACCATCCTTTTATTTCTAAAACAATTTTCACAGAAAGACACTAGGTGACTTTTTTCTCTTCTTCTGGAATAATTCTACCAAAATGCGACCCTATAAGTAATAATGCTCGAGGAGAGCTGGGTTACGGTGAATAGCTTCCCTGTTACAACACTGACCACCCATCTTCTCTCGTGAACACCTACCAGCTTTTCCAAATGCCTGGTAGAAACTCCTGTTATACTTCTTACTCGAGCAGTGCTCGGATGAGTTACATTTTGACCCGTAATGTGCTTTTAGAGAGAATCTCAGTTGCTTGACCTTAGAAGCTTATCTCAATTGAAATGTTTTGTAAATATTGTGGGACTGACTTTTTAAATGTTTTTCTCATATTCCCAGAAATACTAATACCATTTCATCAATATAAACGCTGACTTCCTAGAACTATATATCTTCTCTGATTGCTAAGTCTTGTCTATGCAGAAGAAATGGATGCGGTCTGATTTGCTAGTGGAATAATACTGCTTTTGAGGGATGAGGGACATTCACAGTTGCCATCCTCTACATGGCTTCTTTCAGCACCACCATTGGCCAGGCTTAGAGTCTGCTTTATCCTTATTGTTCTGTGAGTTGAAAAATGCACATTATTGGCACAGTAATGAGTACTCTTTTTTCAGAACTGTGAGGATTTCTTAAAATGAGAACTAACTGCATTCTTGGAGTTTTACCTTTATTCCAAAATACCAATTTCTGGAATTTTTAAAGAGATAAATGGATGGATTCATTTTTAAGGACTTTAAATGCCTATCTCACACAAACTGTGGTAGATTCCTCTCGTTTCAATGAGTAGCATAAACATTCCAAGATAATTGGTGGCTGTGAATTATAGATTAGTAAGGAGAACATTATTGTACTGGTAGAGGAGTGAGTTATAAGAACTTGAACTAGGGTATTTGGAGTAAGAAAGATAAAGGAAAATAGAATTGTCAGAACTTGATGACAGATTGAATGAGGAGGACAAGGGAGAGAAGGTGTGGAAGCAAAGTTTGGAGTTTTGATTGGGAAAATGTTACTAACGCAAAAAAGGACATCTGGAGGAGGAACTGATTTGCTGAAAGAGATATAATGATTTCAATTTGGAATATTCCTATTAGTATGAAGAAGTGAAACATGTAGGTAAAGATATCTCACTGGAAATTTAAAATGAGGGCTGTCGAGTTCAGGTTAAAATCGTTATAAGATTTGGGATTATATTCCTAGAACCTAGGTTTGAAACAACAGGTACAGATGAGATTACTAAGAGAGATGATGATTTAGGCTATATGCCAAAAAGACAGCACACACACAGCCTGAGTGGATTTCCTCATTTAATATAAGCAAATAAAAAGAATGAAAAAAGAGGCAAGATAGAATCTGGGAATGAGAAGGGTATTTAAAATGACCACAAGGGCTTATTTGTAAGGGTATTTCATCACCTGAGTACTGGGGAAGTCTCAACTTTGAAAAAAGGGACAGTGTTTCCTTTACAACAAGAGTGAATGCAGAGCATAAAGGAAAAAAATATGTTTTGAGGTGGAGAGTAGGAGCATTAGGAAGCTAGAGTTTGAGGATAGCTTCTCAAAGTGGTGAGGTTATCAGCTGACTACAAATGAAGAGTGATTTGAGCAGAGTTAAGTTTGCAGTACCTCGAGGGGACTCCAAAGACAGCTGTAGATGAATAAAAGGATTACCCAAAACTGGGAGGGTCTAGGATAATTGTGTCTTGAAGTAAGATGACATTATTTTATAGATTTCCTGTCATTAACATCAGAATAATTCTTTATGCATCAGATTTCCATTTTATCTAATATTTATCTGACAGTAAGGAAGCAGAAGAGTTAATTTGGACCTCAGTAGTATGCAAACTCAAAAATATTCTACCTAAATTGGTAAAAACAGCCATAAAATGTGTTCTTAATGGGACTGTTGATCATATTTCCTTCAGAGTAGATTTCCCAACATATTACTGATTTGTGCTAGAATCATCTTTCAATATATTTCTGGGGTCTGACAATTTGCTTCATAATTCCAGAGAATTCACTTCATTGAGACTTGCTTCCCATTTATTTAGCATTCTATCATCCTTGAGAGAGATTTAAGAATCAGTTTGTCTCAATCTGGATAAAATCTGAACTTCTCCTGATAGATAACCCACCTCAGTCTTTAAGTGAATCTTACTATAAGGATAAATACAAATAAATAAATAAATAAATAAATAAATAAATAAATAAATAAACAAACAAATAAATAAAAGATTTGTCAAGGGAAGAAATGTTTTGTTTTGGTCTGTTTTGTTTTGTTTAATGGGAGAGTCCCAGCCGGTAGATAAATATGTCTCTGGCTCCACCTTCTGTACAAAGTGAAAATGAACATTATCAGAAGTAACGTAAATCATTTGATATTTTCACTTTAAAAAATTCCAGCTTTTTAAAATTAAGCTTGGTTAATTTTTATGATCATTTGTGATTGTTTATATTCCTTCATGCAACAAATATTTCCTATGTCTGAGGTACTATCCGAGGGAGGATTTTCTTAGTTATGCAGTGAAAACAAAAACAGTATTAGGTTGAAATTCATTCAGTTTTAGGGTTTGATTTTTATTTAACTGAATTTTAACAAAGCAACCAAATAATTGTTGGAAAAATAGTAGTTTTTTTTTTTTTTTTAAGTAACATGTTTTTTTTTCTACAGTTCTACAGGGGATTGCTATTTTTAAGCATCCTATTAGTGGTATGCCCCCTTAAAAAATTGCCAGAAGCAAAGCTAGAAGTTTTGGATCTGAAACTATTGATTTTACACATATATTAATTTACATTAAGGACACACAATAAGGCATTTGAAAGCACTGACAGTTGGCTATTTCCTCTAATAACTTAAGTCAGCTGAAGATCATCTAACAAATGAAAAGATATTGTAGTATTTTAGGGCAAAGGAAATGAATATGATGTAATTAAATAAAAATCATTCAAAGAAGTAGTTATCTCGTCAACATAATCATCCACCATCATTTAATATTTGGCATTGCACTAAATGCAGTGGGAATTTGGAGAACATAGAGCATATTTTCTAAGTGCAGGGGATTCCTTTATATGCAAAATGTTTGCAGACAATCAATGTGAACAAACATACAGTTATAATAACAAATGCATGGACAAAATCATTCACAAAGGTGTTGAGTTGATGCCAAAGAAAAGGAAAAGACTCAGCATTGCTTCAGAAGTCAGCTGAGATAAAAATTCCCAAATGAAATATTTATATGCTTGGTTATAGTATACCACTTACTAAAGTCGTTAAAATGCCTTTCTGTTGTATGTCTAAGTTGGCTTTGGTGCACAGGGAAAGGTACCTATGGGCAGCTTTACACAGTACATGTCCTTTATGGACATCACGAAATTTAATAGTTTTCACTTAGGATAGCATGAAACAGCACAATTATCTATAAGAAATTATGTTGCATAATAACTATAAATTCTATCTGTAGTAAAAATATTACAGACCACATACCTCTAAGAATGACAAAATTAACAAACTCTGGTAAACCTTAAGAGAGTCTCCAGTTTTCTTATTACTTAATTATTTGCTACTGGAAATGAGTACTTTAGTGTCCGGTGGTTACTGATATAAAAACAAGGTCCAAAAATGTTGTAATGTGTTTGGAAGGTGTAGGTGACTTTTTAAACTCTTGAAGATTCATGTAGTCACCTACAATAAAACACTAGAGGTCAGAGCCAGCCCAATATAAAGTCAGAATATTACCACCCAGTGAAGTATAGGACATTCAAAGCTCTTTCAGACCAAAACCATCTTCCCTAGTCATTCACTAATCGAGGGTAGATTTTCCACCATTAAAGTCCTACCTGTGGATTAAGACATTGGAGTCCTTAAGAAGGTGGCAAGGTACCTACGGGCAATTTAACAAAAATTAATTTACCATTGTAACTTATAAAGATAGCTTTAAAAATCTGGGGATATAAATTTGGGAATGCAAATGGGAATAAGCAGTCAAGGGATCTGCAAACCGCACAACTTTTATGTTCTTTTTGGCATATAATTAGTGACCATCACAAAAGATTGAGGTGTATTAAGGCTACTCCCCCTGACATTAGTGCCATATTAAAATATATTAAAATATAAGCTTTTAGACCAAATTCAGCCTCACATTTAGGTACTCATTTAATAAGCACTTAGTAATAAGGAGGCACTAAACATTTTGTATAAATTGCTTTGTATTCTCTACGAAGTCCCAACTTTGTTCTTTGTAGGTGCTGAGACCCCCCACTCCACATGAAAAGAAATGACAATATTCCAGAAACAGCACTCATATTGTAATAGAAAGACTTGCCCACCAGATATCCTCCAAACCAATGACTAGACACAGAACAAAGGGTCAAGTAACTAGTTTCTTATATCCTGTTCATGCAAAATTATAGCCATATGTCGAATGTAGCCATGTACATATGCTGAATACCACTAATTTCACCAAGAAGAGCCTATTTCTAACATTAATTTTGCTGATTAACAAACCACTAATTTTGCTATTGAAAATCCATATCTGACATTTGGGATGCTAATTAACAAATGTCTGGTATGTTTCAAGGACATGGGTACAGAAGCACTAGAAGTTATCTCTGAGGTGGCCTTTCTGACGTGTATTTGCCACCCACCCTTAGACCCTGAATTCTTGATTAAGTATCCAGATTCTACATGTAACTTCGACCAACCAACGCACACATTTATAGCACTGTGTCTTTGCTGAAGTTTCAAAAAGTGAATCATGAAACAGGGAAAGTATGCATTCCCTACCCATACAATTTAGTATACTAGCAAATGGAATTAGCTTTTGGATTCCTGGTGGTAACAGGGTAAGAGAAAGCCGGGAGTTGAAAGGAGATACCAGAAGAACTAGAGGATATTAAGAACACTAGGGATATTGTAACAATTTTACATTTGAATGGCCCAATCTCAAGAAGTTATATATTTACTTCTAAAAAAGGCATGGACATTTTAAATGCTTTTAGCTTAAAGTTAACGTGTTCTTAATACTCTGTAATACTTGTATTTGCTTTCATAAGTAACTTAAATCCTATATCACGTAAGGTCTAGATTTACTCCTTCATGTTTCCCACTGACCTTCTCTATCCCACACACCTGCCATTTTCTTGACTCTGGATCACTCATTTTGAAATATTAGTAGGCAGGTTGTTATTACCTGACTTATGATCTTGCAAACAGCAGAGACAGCTGATATTTTGATATTCCTGACAGTCTTGTTTTACAAAATTGCTAGTCAAAATAGTAGACTTGATATATTTGGAAGGTTCAGGTGATTTTTTAATCTATTATAAATTCATGCAGTATTAAGTGGAATTCATTTCAGTATCAATTTCCCTTCCATAATTTTAGTAATTCTTTTCATTCTTGAATAAAACACCAATGGTTTTTAAAAATTGAAATTTAAAATATTAAGGCATGGAAAATGGAAGAAATCAAGTTATAATTATTCTGGATAATGGAGCAATTTTAAAAACATTCTGAAGCTTTAAGAGAGGGAATAGATGTACTTCAGTGATGTAATTCCTGTTCCAAGGATTTATATATAAAGATTTTCAGTGATTGGCTTCTTTGAAATAGTTAGCCAGTAGGAAAAAGACTACAGAGTTGTGAATCAGACCTTTTGATTATACTCATCCATAAAAAGATAGCATATTGTGTGTTTAGACTAAATGCTAAAATATAGCCAGCTTTAACAGATATTTTTAATGAATTGACCACTAAACCAAGTAAGACATAAAATCAATCTTTATTTGAGACCTTAATTAGGCAATGAAAACTGCAATTTTGGATTCAGATTCAAGAAACAGTTATAGAAAACCTATTATGTTCAGTATTTTTGTAGTTTTATCTGAAAGCAATCCTGATAAGTCAGATGCATTTAGAAGGGCTTCCAATATACTTAACTATGAAGACATGCTTAAGCCAGATTATAAAATGCTTAGTATAGTTTAACATTTAAATTAACTAGTTAATAATTTTAATATAAAACTCCACAAAGGTATATAATTTGCCATTCATATCACAAATTGCGGGATATATTTAAAACAATAGAAAATTGTCTAATGTCAGGTTATCTAACTATATGTATAATCTTATTTGGAAATGATATCAAAACTCCACAGTTTAGGTCTTTCCTGAAGAGAAGGCCCAGACCAAATGGCCCTTCTGATAATGGCCTTTCTGGTTAACTCCTATTCTGTGCTCTGGCCTCTTAGTAAAAGGATCTGTATTCCAGGCTGGAAGTTGGAGTTTCTCCTTTGCCATTTTATTTGCTGGTCACTTTTGCTTTCAATAATTCCCTGACTCTTTTCTACCAACTTTTGGATGTGTAACATACCTACAGAAGAGTGAACATATCCTAAATGTATCATTTGAAGGACTTTTACAAATCAGATACATCTGTTTAAACAGCAATCCTACCAAGAAATGGAAAATTACATCAGCATCAACCCCATAACTTTCATTGAAACTCCTTTCTTTGATTACTTCCCCCAAAAGGGTAATCACTGTCCTATTTTCCTATTTTTCCCCCTTCTCTTTAATTAAGTGGAGTCTTAAAGAATGTGCTTTTTTGTTGTCTGGATTCTTCCAGTATCATCTATATTGCTGTAGACAGTTACAGGTCATTTATTATTATTGATCAGTAATATAGTCTTGTATGAAATACCACAGTTTGTTTTTTCTGCCTTTAATGGACTTTTGGGTAATTTCCGATTTTTGGATTTTACCAATAAAAATCCTCTGAACATATCTTTCAGGTTTTATGTCATTTTTTACTTATTTGTAGGAGTCCTTTATTTATTTAATTAATCTGTTATCAGTAAGTATATTGTGAAAATCTTTTCTTCCTCTGGTTGCCTTTTTACTTTCTTTATGGTTTCTCTTGATTAAAAAAAAAATCTAGATTTAATATACTGTCAATTTTTTCTTTACATTTAGGATCTTTTGTAATCTTTTAAAGAAATCTTTTCCTATACCAACTAAAATCAAGAAGATATTCTCCTATGTTTCCTTTTAAAAGTTTCATTGTTTTACCTTTCCCCTTTAGATCTGCAATACCTATGAAATTGACTTTGTGCATGGCATAAAGTAGGGGTCAAATTACATTTTTGTCCATATAGAAATTTAGTTTATGCAGCATCATTTATTAAAAAGACCATCTTTTGGGTGCCTGAATGGCTCAGTTAGTTAAGCATCTGCCTTTGGGTCAGCTCATGATCTCAGGGTCCTGGGATTGAAACCTGCCAAGCAAGGAGCTTGCTTCTCCCTCTCCCTCTGCCCTTCTCCCTGCTTATGTTCTCTCTCAACCTCTCTCAAATAAATAAATAAATAAATAAATAAAATCTTAAGGAAAAAAAAGACCATCCTTTTTCCATTATACTGTAGTGTTCTCTCAGTTGTAAATCAGCTGACTATATATGGTTTGGGTCTATTTCTGAAAACCCTTCATTCTGTTCTATTGGTCAGTTTGTCTATCTTTGTACCAATAACATGTTCTCCTAGTAACTAAACTTCTCTGAACGATCTTGATATATGGTAGTATAAGTACTGCAGCTTCATTCTACTTTTTCAGATGGTATTGGCTGTACTTGGCCTGCATTTTCATATGATTTTTTAAAAATCATCTTAGTTTTCACATACATACCAAAGAAAAGGTAAATAAGAAAAAAATATTTTGGGATTTTTATTGTGAGGCATTAGGATGATTCCATGGATTTTTTATTCTTTATTTTGCCTTCATTTTCAATATTTTCACGGGATATAGAATTTGGGATTGATAGGGTTTTCTTGGTAAGCGCTTACATGCATCATGTTCCACTCTTTCCTAGCCTCATAGTATCTGAGAAATGAGCTATTAAATAGATTGTTATTATTCTTGTTTATGTAAAGTCATTTTTTTCTTGATCCTCACAGATTTGCTCTTTGTCTTTGGTTTTCAACTGCACAACTATTGTAACTGAAAATTTCTGTCTTTCATCAGATTTGGAAATTGGGGGCCATTACATCTTTAATTGAAAAAAAAGTGTTTTTTTCTGCTACATTCTCATTCTCATGTTTGTTTTGGACTATGATGTATATAGAAATAAGTACTATCATCTAACAGGTCCCTGAGGCTTTGTTCATTTTTTTCTCCTTATTTTCATAATAGGTCATTTCTTTTGATCTATCTTTAAGTTCATTTGCTTTTTTGCTTGTCATCTCCTTTCTGCTGAGTCTACCCACTGATTACTCTTTAGCTTATGTTATATATATTTTTGGTTCTAAAATTTCCATTTGTTTTTTATTTTATCATTTTTATTCTTATGCTGAGATTTCATGTGTTTTTATTCAGTTGTGAACATATTTTATTTTACTTCACTGAAGTTAATTAAAATAGCCACTTAAAAGCTCTTAACTTCTAGTGCTAACACTTGGGACATCTTTGGGCTGCTCTTAGTTGATTTTCTTCTCTATTGCAGTATGTTCCATTTATCTGGTTTTTCATGTCAGGCAATTTTAAATTATACCCTAGAAATGATAAATGTTAACTTGTTGAGATTCTGGATTTTGTTATTTTTCTCTGTTGTGTGTTATTTCTTTTGTTTTAGCCAGCAGTTATCTTATTGGAATTTTTGTAGGATAAAATTATTTTACAGCTTAACTGGGACAGCTCTATGTTTATCTTTGGGACATTTGGAAGTCTCACCTAATCTTGGCCAAGAAAATCAGTCAGCTAACTAATGATATAATACGTTGTTTTAAGTTCAAAACACCACTGGAGGCACCCGAGATTGGCTTGTTTGTGGATGAATTATACCTGGCATGACCAGTTAAACTTTTGGGCTTGGCTCTTATACCTAGAAGAACATTAAAGGGCTCACTGAAAATTTTTGGGCAGGTCTCCTAAAACCAAAACTTATGAGAGAAATCTTGGCAATTAAATCCCAAGGTGAAACACATACTCATTTTGTGAGATGACAGTCTGGGGAGCTGTGCCTGGAGGTTTCAGACATCCTTAGTGCTTTTTGGGTGGGGGTTGGATTTTTTTGTTTTATTTTGTTTTTGGCTTCCTGCCGCCTCCCTTCTTTTGTGCCATATCCTTTGCGTTCAATAAATGTCTTACATGAGGGTTCTCTGTGGAGTCTTGTAAATCCTTTCAGTTATCTAATCTATTGTAATCCATCCAAAATTGCACTGCTAACTGTTTCTTGGGTGGCAGCATTCAATTACTATTGGCCAAGATCCTTCCAACTATTCCACACATGTGTGATTAGATGTCAAAGATATGGGCAGGATGAATTTGAGCAACCCTTTCTGATTCTTTTCCTTCCAAAATTTATCTACTCTCTTTAGTGGTCAGTTTTCTGAGCTTCAGTTTTATGGTTCACCAGGCCATTTTCCTCACAGCCCCAGTGCTTCCAGCATCATCTGTACTTGGCCTCCAGCTGAAAGCTGCAAAAAAAATGGGAACTCATTTCATGGGACTCCATTTTTCTAGACAAGTACATAGTTGATCTTATTCAGTTTACTTTCCAGTGCTATAAGTAGTTGCTATTTGTATTAAGTCCAGATTTTATGGTTGTTTTCTGGGAAGGATTCAAACTGGTTTGATCTTACTCTATCATTATTGGAAGTGGAACTGTTCTTATGAGATTTTTAAACTATTGCCTTTAAAAAAAAAAAGTTGTTTTAAGATGGAAAAAAAAGTGCTACATTTAATTTGTTTGATGTACAAATTTTACTGCAAACCTTTGAGCAGATGGAATGTTTAGAATCAGAGCATAAAAGGAGAGGCTGTCTTATCTATGCTAAGAATAATTATGAATCCATTTTGTCAGAAAAAAATATTTTTACCAAAAAATAAAAGTTTCCTCAGTTGTCTGCTAATTCTAAGTGTTCTGATGATGTGTTTGATTTACTACAGTTAGCATTATTGGATAATGACTCATAAATGCCAGTAATATCTAGGGGAAAAAAGTTTGTTATATATAATACATGAATATAATCCCTTCTTCTTTCTCACAATGTTAATATACAATTTCATCTTAATCCAGTGAGGTGGGTATTATATACCTATTTAATAGATGATCAAACAGATGTTCTGAGAAATTAAGTAACCTGTCCAAAGTCACTGTGCTAAATAATAAGGCCTGTTTTTTTTTTTTATTTCTACGTCTGAGCTCTTAGTTATATATAACACATGATTACCTACTGTGAGTCAATTTGTATTTATAAGGATGTGTGTGTGTGTGTGTGTGTGTGTGTGTGTGTGTGTGCCTAAGTATGCTTTCAGTATAATTTTAGTAAGTGATATTCCTGGCAGAGGGAAAAAGAGCATTACTGAAGGAAAGTACACAAATGCTAACTTTATAAATTTCTTGTGCATAATGATATTACATTTATCAGCAAATGAATATGGTTTTTATGAGGCATATAAACAAGTCTATATTAAACCATAATTATTCAGTTTTCTTTAGTATATTTAAAATAATTATGTCCTACAGTTAATATCTCTGGAAGCACAAATATATTTCATAATATTGTAGGAAGATCTATAAGGCTGATTGGCAAACTGTGATCCGTGGGCCAAGTCCTGCTCACCATTTATTTTTGTAAGTAAAATTTTATGTTGTTATTTTATTGGAATATAATCATGATTATGTTTGTACTTATGGTCTATGCCTTCTTTTGAGCTATAATGGTGGAAGTGAGTAGTTGTAGCCAATACACTATGACCCCGAAACCTAACATATTCACTCTCTGACTTTTTTAAAAAAATGTTTATTTATTTATTCATGAGAGACACAGAGAGAGACAGAGACTTAGGCAGACGGAGAAGCAGGCTCCCTGTGGGGAGTCTGATGAAGAACTTGATCCCAGGACTCCGGGGTCATGACCTGAGCCTAAGGCAGATGCTCAACCACTGAGTCACCCAAGGTGCCCCCACTCTCTGACTCTTAACAGAGACAATTTTCCAACCTCTATTCTTAAAGTATCCTTGGGGTTCTCTAATTTTTCTTTCTCTCTCATAATCCACCTTCCCATTTTATTCATAAGGTATTTGAGATCCAAAGAGGCCTAGTAAACAAATTAGCTGTATGTATATCTAGGACTAGAACTCAGGTCTCTTATTTCCCAATTTGGAACTTTGAATTAAGTCTTTCCCTCTTTTTTTTTTTTTTTTTTTTTTTTAGGTTCATGTTTATAGAAAGACATGGTTCTCTGATCTCTGAATGGATTTTATTCCGGCCTTTCTCTAAATTATTTCCCACATGATGAATTAGGTTTATAAGCTAGGGAGGTATTTCCTTCAGGTTCACAAACACAGAATAAAATCAAAGAACAACCTGTTTTAAAAGGCTATATTTTTACACAAACAGTACATGATTTGGCAGACTAATATTTAGAAGACCAATGTCAGTGGGTAGAAACAGTTTGTTCACTTTATAACCTGCTTTTCTTAATTTACCTAACCTTCATATTTGCTGAAATTTTCAGATGTGTAATTGACCTGTCTAAAGGCAGTTGCTGGTTATCATGCTAATTTCTGAAGCCTTAAGACAGATAGTAAAATATTTCAGAAAGTTAACAATCATAGACTTAAGAAGAAAAATACTGCTACAACAGGTGTCATTCTAATGTAGTATGTGCATGCATTTGCCCTTTTGGTTTCCAAAGTGTAAAGTCTTACTCTTAACATTGATTCCTTCTAAAAAACCAGATGAAGATTTGGACAGAAGACTTCCAGCCCACAAGTTTATTTGTGTATATATGCTAAACCCTCTATCTTTAAGCACAGATCATGATAATGGGACAGCAGATGCTGCTGCACAATGAAAAGTATTTTTATCATTAAAATCTTCTAAACATTATTCACAAAGGCTTTTACTTATATCATTGGAACCCCTCTAACTTTAAATAGGTTCTAGAATAGTGGTGCAACATTTGTAGAATATGATATTTAGGTGGTAAACTTTATTAAATGCAAATGATTGGCATCCACCAGAGCTATAGTGACTCTGAAACTTTGGGTGGGAGAAGTTAGGGATGTATGTTTTTAAAGATTTTATTTTATTTGTTTATTCATGAGAGACACACAGAGGGAAGCAGAGACATAGGCAGAGGGAGAAGCAGGGTCTCCCCAGGGAGCCTAATGCAGGACTTGATCCCAGGACCCTGGGATCATGACCTGAGCCAAAGGCGTCCCATGGGATGTATGTTTTTAAAAAGATCAGGGGATCCCTGGGTGGCTCAGGGGTTTGGCGCCTGCCTTTGGCCCAGGGCACGATCATGGAGTCCCGGGATGGAGTCCTGCATCAGGCTCCCGGCATGGAGCCTGCTTCTCCCTCCTCCTGTGTCTCTGCCTCTCTCTCTCTCATAAATAAATAAATAAATAAATAAATATATATATATATATATATATTTTTTTTTTTTTTTTAAAGATCTGCATATGACTCTGAAGCACAGCAGTCCCTCTGGTAATGAGGAAACTGTTTTTATCTGATAATCTAGGAAACTGGGGTCTAATCCTGGCTATTCTGTTAAATTATAATGTGGCCTTGGACAAGTCACTTAAGTAGCAAACAAATAAACAGGGAGGAAGAGCTCCTTTTGAGAGTTCTTGCCTTTCTTGTAGTTGTTCAGTTTTCTTGTCTGTGAGATCAGGATTCATCTTGGAATTCTTATAAGAATTAAGATGATGCAGATCAAGTATTTAATGTAGTGCCTGGCACATAATAAGAGCTCAGTAAAAGTTAATTCATTAGACTTATTATGATCATTATTAGTACTGATATCAAAATCACTTAGAACTATGATTTAGTATAACAGACATACTATTTGACCCCTACAAAACCAAGGAAGAGCTGGCCCTGTTGACTTGCTCATTTATTCATCCATTTATCACAACAAATAATCATTGTGGCCTTCCAGGGTACAGGCATTGCACTACTCACTACCCTGCATGCACTGAGGATATGATGTTAAATATTATGGAGTCTCTGATGTCAAGAGATTTATATCCTAGTGGAGGATACAGACCAAAAGACCAACTCAATATTCCTATATTTTTCCATTTGAAGTACAATCATTTCACTGAAAAAATAAAATGACAATACTGTGGGGCATCTCTAGGATTCTGTTCTTTCCTAATGAAACACACAGTGCATTGCTCATGCTTAAATACTCAACAAGTGAGAGAGATAATGGCTCTTTTCAACAATTTGCAGTGTCATTTTGGCATTATCATAGAATTTATATCTGCCTTGTTAAAAGACATTAGTCAAGAAACAAGCTGCTGCTTTTATTTAAAAAAAAAAAAAAAAAAAGGCCTAAACACTTGGTAAAAAGCTATTTCATCCACTTCCAGAAAGACAATAATAATTTCCATTAGATAGCTTCATCTCTCTTGTTGAGTAGTGTGGTATATACATATTAAACAAGTCTGCTTTTTTGAAGAATTTGTTGCTATGAGAGTAGTTTAGATAAAATGAGCTAAAAGCATTCAGTCAAGCTCCCCTCGGTCTGAAGGCACTCACTGTCTTTGACATCTAGAAGAGGTTTTATAATCTTTGTTTGCTATAATTTTAAAGACTTAATAAAATTGGTAGTAATAGCCTTTTCATCATTTAAACTGTATTCCCTTGAGTATTCCATTATTGCTTCTGATAAATTCCTTATAAGAGTTGGAGAATTGGGAAAGAGGATAGGAAATGTTTAGATGATCATGAACATATACAATACCAAAGTTTACTTTATTAGAAATAACACTAAGAATATTGAAAAAGAGCCAGTAAAGAGATGCTATGCTTATTGTTCTATAAACTAAAACTTGTGTGTGTGTGTGTGTGTGTGTGTTTAAGAGTTTGTTTATTTACAAGAAACACACAGAGAGAGACAGAGACATAGGTGGAGGGAGAAGCAGGTTCCTTGCTGGGATCCCAATGTGGGACTCGATCCCAGGACCCCAGGATCATGCCCTAAGTCAAAGGCAGACACTCAACTGCTGAGCCACCCAGGGATCCCTAAAACTTATGTTTTCTACTAGGTAAGTTAAGTGAGACTGTAGATTGAACATGCTTGCTTTTCCTATCAGATCTCTCTTCCTCAAGTTTGAATTAGAGAAATTTCCCTAGGTGAAAAAAATAGATCCTACACACATAAAAGTGAAGCAATAGATTAAAAAATATATTTGTAACACACATAGAAATAAAAGTTAGAAAAACCTAGAAAAAGACTAATTTGGATTGCATAAAACAACATCTATAGGAGTAATAGATACATAGGTAAAGTTATTAACTGAGAAGTCAAAATGGTTAACACATAAAAAAAATTACCACCACTAGTATTTTAAGAAATATAGATTAAAATAAACTAGTATTTTCTCTACAGAATTAGTAAAGATAAAAAAAAGAATTAGTAAAGACTATAAAATAGCAATATGAAACACTGATAACAGGGTGTAATGACACCACTATTCAATGCTACCATGTGCATAACTTAACAATTTTTAAAAAGTAATTTAGGGGCATCTTGGTGGCTCTGTCGGTTGAGCAACTGACTCTTGATTTTGGCTTAGGTCATGATCTCAGGGTCATGAGATAGAAGCTCTGCCCTGGGCTCTGTGCTCAGCACGGAGTCTGCTGAGCGGGTAGTCTGCTTGAGGTTCTTTCCTTCTGCCCCTCCCCCAACTCTAATGCACACTATCTCTGTCTCTCCCTCTCTTTCAAATAAAAAAAAGCTTTAAAAAAAGGTAATTTAGCAATAAAACAGCAGTCTTAAGCATGTTATGCTTTTGTATTAGTCTGGTCTTTGAAGATTGCAAGCTATAGAAACCCCCACATGATACTTGCTTAGGCCAACAGGGAAATCACATCCTAGTTTCAGGATGGAATCTGCTACTGAAATTATGTTATTAGGAATCTCTAATCTCTTAAAACTAATTTCTGGCTTCTCTCTTTCCTCTGAGTTTCATACCAAGGCAAGCTCTCTCCAGTGGCTAATAGAAAATTGGGCTTATCTCACACCTGGTTAGCAATCCCTAATGAAAGAGAATGACTTTTCCACAGTCAATCCTGGAAGAACCCAAGACTGAGTCTCCGTTGTCTGACTTGGGCCTCACTGCTGAGCCTGTCACTGCAGCCAGGGGAGTAGACGCCCTAATTCCCAGGCTTGGGTCCTGCACCTTTGGAGCTAGAAATGGAGTTGGCTTTAACCCAAACCTCTTTGGATACAGTTATTCTCCAAGGGGAAGGACTGTCACCAAAAGGAGAGGAAATTAAGGCCAGTCAGGAAAAATAAATAGTTACTCCAGTACAGTTTCACCCTTTAATAACACTCCTGTGAATCAATGCTGAGAAATAATAGATGTAGATTTACATTTATTGCAGCTTTAGTTATAAAGCTTTAGCAAAAACAGAAAACAACAACAACAGAAAATCTTGAGCAATCCTGTTGCCCAACAAGAGAGGATTGGTAAATTAAGAAATACAAAATGTTTTAGAGAGTCATTAAAATTATATTTTCAAATGGTTTTTAGTGCTTATGCGGAAATGACTTTTTATAATAAAAAGCCATAAAGGCAGAATATAAGATAAAACATACAGTACAATTCCACTTTGTAAAAAGTGCACAGGGAAAAAACTTTGGAAAACCTATTAAATAATAATGAGCTAAAAAAACTGTTGGAATTAACTTATTCATAAAACAAATATTTTTGAAATGCATATTTTATGGCAGGAATTATTATTCTGAATATTATTGCCTGTATAATTTTCATATTTTTACATATGTTACAATAAGCATCTGAGAGGTACACCACATGTAAACTGAAATTCTAATACCCTTACTTAAATTCTTATGATGTTCCAAACATCATTGTATGGTGCTCTCAGGTACACTGTCTCATTCAATGTGTCTCTTATGAAATCAGTTGTCAGTTCTATTTGCTCCATGTGAGTATTGTTCTTCTGCAGAAGCCATAAATAAAATTTGTTGATTGACAGAGTGATTCATTTGTTCATTCATCCAACCACCTATGAATTGTTGGCGGGATTAAAAAATAACCCCTAAAGGAATTTCCTAAAATTGAGTAGGTAAGAAAGCTTTTAAATTATCATGGGTCAGTGAACAGGTTTTCTCCATGATTACAGTATGTTAATTATACTTCGCTTTAAGTAAATGAAGAGCTAAATGAATGTCAGCAATTCTCTCAAAGCCATTGTATGTGAAGAGGTTATGCTCATATACAGTAGCATTCAACTGCAATCATAAAAATAATTTATGTAAATGGTCATTCTGAACAATTTTGGAATGACTGTATCTTATTGTGGATGTTTAAAAATATTACTGGCGTTAAATATACTATAGGCACTTTACATATATTCAGAGTTCATTTATTTTCTGCACATTCATTTATGAATAATTTTTATTCATTCTGCTGGCTTAGGTGGAATAAACAGTTACAAAATTTTCTGCCAAGGGATTTTCTGGCAAGAATTTGTGGCTGCCATCCCCTGAAACTTCAGCTCATGAGAGAACATTACTGGGGGAGGTCATGCCTCCAAGACTCAGAGGTGATTGCTGTGGCCAACTTTCATGAGAAAACAAAAATGTAAGGCAGTTGTTTCCAAAGAAAATTCTCCTAGGAGAGAATGCAGAATGGCCTTCAAAGTCAGCTGGAGGCAGTAATCTTGACTGTATAAGGCTGACTGGGTCAGTATGTAAGGGTACCACGTGATGGTAAAGAGATTCAACAGACACAAGAGAAGTTTTCTCTCATTTTTACTCTAACTCTATCCTTTTTTTAAAAAATTAGTATTTACTATTTTATTTATTATTAACTTGGAATATTTATTTTATATTTATTGGAATAATTACTTTAGAGTTAATACATATTTTTATCATATGTCACTCCTAGGCATGTCCCAAAGGAAATATAAACAAAATATGCTGATTAAAATATTATTAAAAACTCATATTCAGTGTCCAACTCTTTTTTTTTAAGATTTTATTTATTTATCTGTGAGAGAGAGAAATGGAGATAGTGACAGAGATAGTAAGAGAGAGCAGGAACAAGGAGGAAGGGAGAAGCAGGCTCCCCAATGAGCAGAAAGCCTGATGCGGGACTTGGTCCCAGGACTCCAGGATCATGACCTGAGCCAAAGGCAGGTGCTTAACCTACCAAGCCACCCAGGTGTCCCAAGAGTCCAACTCTTTTGAGGGATTCAGAGTCACTGATACCCAGTTTTTCCTTACAATATCACTCTGTGCCATTAGAATATTTGTGAATCAGCATATTTAACTTTTAATTGTGAAGTATAACATACCTAGAGAGATTATAACAGTTATCAGTATAGTTCAACAAACAATTAAAAAATGACTTCCTATGTCAAAGGAATGAGTATCCAAGAAGCTTAGCATGCACTCTCTCTTACTCCTTTAGAGTAACTATAATCTGTTTTGATGATAAACATTTACTTGCTTTTCTTACAACTTTTACCAACTGCATTTGCATCTGCAGCTCCTACCCCTACCCATCCCCACCCCGCCCCCAACCTTTCTGAATTAGATCTCAAGTACCTGGATGTCTCCTTGAGTGATATAGAGGGAGGAGGAGCAGTTACTGGTAGATGGTCCCAGTGAAGTCAAACCCATCCAGAGCTGCTGGGGTGGGGGTGGGGGGTTATGGTTCCTTCTAGGTCACTGGTTTATGTGATGGGCTCTTCCTAGACTTGAGATCAAGAGCTAGTCAGTCCATTCAATCTCCTGGTTAGGAGTCAGAATGGTCTATAAAGGGTCACAAAGCAGGCAGATTTGTGCTGCAAAGTCGTGGGGTAGTTTTTGAACAAGTCAGAGGAGAGGCATTGTGCACTTCTTACTTTGGACACTTAATGTAAAGCCAAGAAAGCATCCTATTCCACATATAATTCTCCAGTTGTTTGAAGTCACCACCCTCATCTTTAAACTTTCATTTAAACTCAGTGTTGTTAGTGCAAGTCCTTAGGTGAAAGTACTGTAATGGTGAGATCTCAGGATTGGTATTTGTAGAATGGTAGACTATTACAAGCTGAAAAAGAAATCAAGTAGCTTAAGTTCTTATTTTACAAATGGGTTCATTGCAGCCCAAAGACATGATTTTCTTAAGGTGATGCAGTCAATGAGTAGCAAAGCTGGGACAGAATCAGATTTCCAATCTCCCATTTTAGTGCTTTCTCCAAACATCTCTTCTTGTTAGTCACTGTGCTTACATGAGGGAATCTTATAAGTTGGGTGCTATGCAGGCAAATTGGAAGAAATGCGGTAAGCTCTCAATATCCTTGAAATATTATTTTAAATAAATATTAAGAACAATATGACTGTAGGATAATTACTGCATAGTTGTTTTTTTTTTTTTTTAAGAATTTATTTATTTATTCACGAGAGACACACAGAGAGAGGCAGAGACATAGGCAGAGGGAGAAGCAGGCTCCATGCAAAGAGCCCAATGGAGGACTCTATCCCGGGACTCTGGGATGACACCCTGAGCCAAAGGCAGATGCTCAATTACTGAGCCACCCAGGCGTCCCACTACATACATATTTATACTTTTAATCTTCTATAAATATTTAATGAATTTTCTTGCTAGTGCTAAATAAGTTAGTAAGACAGATTTCATCTTCAAGAAGTTTTGTAGGGGAGACTGTCAAATGAACATGGGGGCTACACTAGTGTTACAAGCAAGCTGTGGAGCCAGAGAGGCAGTAATTAATCTCATCTGGCAGAAGAAAGGAAAGGCCTTCCAGAGGAGATAATATTTGAGATGGTTTGTGAAGAGTGAAGGAACTTTGCTAGGTAAAGAAGAGAAGGGGGCATATAGATAAAAACAACGGAATCTGCAACAGCACAGATAGGAAAGTTTGGGCCATGGAAAGCCTTCCTATGTGGCTGAAGTAGGTACTTCTTGGGACGAGAGGCTAAGAGTTTGGCTGTGTGCGTGGAATTACTGTGAAGAGTCTGGGATGCCACACATAATGTTTTATCTCCTAATTATAATGCCTCTCCACTCCTTCCCCAAATTTTCACCTCCATAAATTGTTTTATTTTTCTTTAGTTCTCATGGGGTATGGCACCATGATGAATGCTTCCTGGTATGCCCTTATATTAAATTAGAGAAGGGAAGAGGAGAGGAAGTCTGCAGTTTTCATCTTCATCTTTTTTCTTGGGCATTAATGAAGAGAAATAAGATATACAATTGGGAGATAAAACGGTAGCTTCAGCAGCAAGATTAATCTGTCAATCCCTTAACTAATCAAGAAAAGAAACTAACATACTGAGCATCTAGGACGACTACTAAATTTGTTAAGCACTTTAGAATTGCCTAATTTAATTCCAACAAATTACTGCATCGGATCTATAGCTGTAATTATCTCAAGTATAAAGATAAGAAACCTCAGGCATAGGCTTAGTCACATGGCCAAGGTCACAAACTACCTTGAGTGGAAATGCTCTGTCTGGATAGTTTCATCTGTGTCACAGGCTTCCTGGGGGTGCACACAAGTGGTTGGAAGTACAGCATCTGAGTGCCAGCCCCTGGAATCCTGAGGGTTCCTTCTGTAAGAGAAATAATTGAGAAGTTAAAAGGAAAAGAGGAAGGCAAGACAGAAAGACGAATAGAGCTAGGAAAGGGAGAAAGAAAAAGGAACAATGAAGATATGCTTTAAAAACATTGGGTTGATTATACTTCTCTACCAAGATATTAAATATACAACTGCATCACATTTTTCAATATATAGTGAGGAAAAAATCCTAGGGAAACATTTGGTAGTTTAAAATATAGATATACATATATGTGTATACCTATTTTGCTATTTATTTTACATAGTCTTAAATTATGAACTAAAGCTCAACAAAAATAAGATCTTGAAAGGAATGATCATAACCTTTGGTAATGACGTAAGTGCCTTTTAAAAATTCACCATCTGGGCAGCCCTGGTGGCTCAGGGGTTTAGTGCCGCCTGCAACCCATGGCAGGATCCTGGAGATCCAGGATCAAGTCCCACATCGGGCTCCCTGCATGGAGCCTGCTTCTCCCTCTGCCTCCCTTCTCCCTCTCCCTCCCTGCCTCTCTCTATGTCTCTCATGAATAAATAAATAAAAATCTTTAAAGAAAAATTCACCATATAAAATGCTTTAAAGATATTCCCCCTAAAATATCATTTACATTTCAGATCTATTAAAATCCTTTATTTTTCTTAAAAAAATATATTGAGTTATTTTGAAATGCTCTCATCCATATGTATAATAATGATAAATAATTTATTTCTTAAAACATTAGTTTTTTCCCTGTGGATTAGCATTGCTAAGTTCAACTTGGCTCTGGAATGCAATAGGAAATATTAGATTTCAGACACTCAGAGGAAATTTTCTGCCCATGCATGGTGGATAAACACACATTATACTATTTACATATATTGTATTTCTTCTCTCTCCCACTTGGGAAAACAAAGCCTATAAATTGTATTTATATTGTTAGCAATAGAGTCTTTGTTTAGTGAACCTTATAGAGCATCAGGTGTTTTTCTCCTTGGGTCCTTAAACTGAAACTTAATTGTCCCATGTCACATCTGTTCACATCAATCACATTACATTATTTTCTTTACAATGTGTTCTTCGAGGTAATATGATTGATGTGACTAAATGTGATGGATCAAAAAGGTCTGTTAGGCACTACAAAAAAATTTCAAAATCTTAAGCCTGCAGGCCAAGGAATCTCACTCTATGCCTAATTTGGTATAGAGTCAAATTTGGAAGGCAATACAGTTCATCAGATTAAAAATTTTTGACAGTGATTCTTGACAAACTACTTTTTGATGATAAAGAAAAGTATGAATAATTTGCTAGGGCAGAGTCAAGGTTAGGGAGTCATTACCTTGCTGTAAATCACATAAATTCAGGAATGAATCCATGTGGAAAAGGATTTGCAGTTAGAAGCCTCTGTTTTGAATCCCAGCTCCTCGTGTTCCAGCTATGGGACCTTGGAGAAATCACTTAATTCTCTGAACCACAGTTTCTCATCTGTATCATCTGTCACAGAGAGTATTGTGAGAATAACAGGAAAGAATGTATCTAACAGAAGGCTATAAGTTATTCAGTATCATCTCAAAGACTGCCCAGTTTTGTTCAGGGCTGCATTGAGTAGGAATCAAATTATTTTAAAACACAGAAAGAGCAACAGTTAAAGTAATTAGGTCTTTGATGCCCAGAAGCACCTCTGAAGAGGTGGAAGGAGAAGGGAATGTCTTATGTTCAGAATCCTCATATGTCTAATAATACTTTTCTGTTTTGACCACCCATACATTGAGGCAGTTGTTAAAAGTCTGAGAGATCATTCTTGGTGGAAATAGGAAATATTCTCTTGTCAGCTGATATATTCTCCACTTATATTTTCACCAGAGTTGTACTGTCATCATAAACCTTAAGCTAATAAACTGTGTCCTATTAATACAATTCTTCCAAGTGGGATTGTAGCTTGGAGTTTTCTTTCCTACATTCCATTCTTGCCAGAGACATCTGATCAGAATCTGTCAGTGACTGTGGGTTCCTCCTTGACTTGCTTTCACAGGTGGCCTGCTATAAAATAATCTTTTAGCTATCTGTAACTGTAATGTTTTATTATTTTTTTAACAGATTATTTATTTATTTATTTATCTGAGAGTATGGGGAGGGCAGGAGACAGGCAGAGGGAGAAGAAGAAGCAGACTCCCAGCTGAGCAGGGAGCCTGATGTGGGGCTCGATCCCAGGACCCCAGGACCAAGACCTGAGCTGGAGGAGACACTTAATGGATTGAACCACCCAGGAGCTCCATGTAACCGTAATTTTTTAAAGTAAACATATTCGTAATAAACGTCAGACACATGGACCTGAAAAAAATCCACATGTTGGAATTGTCAAAACTTTTATTTGGGTTGACTATCTTTCCAGTAGCTTCCTGAAAGGATGAGTGAGTTAAATTCTTTCTTGGCCAGGTATAAAAGTTTACCTTCCTACTTGAATAGGCATAGAATTGCATATGAGAACGGATTTTCCTTTAAAATGTAAAGAAATTGCTCCATTCTTGATGTTTAGAAGTCTGAATCTATTCTTACTTTTTGTGCTTTGTATGTGAACATGTTTTATTCTTAAGAAGCTGTTAGGATCACTTGATAGGATGAGCACCAGGTGTTATAGTATATGTTGGCAAATAGAATTTAAATTTAAAAAAAAAAAAAAGAAGAAGAAGCTGTTAGGATCTTCTCTTTTCTCCAGCACTGTGGAATTTCAAGGGATGTACTTTGGTGTGGTGCCCTCATCAATTCCATTGGCCAGTGTATGAGCCTTTTTAATCTAGAAACTCTTCAGTTCTGGGGGATTTTTCTTGAATTATTTTTTATTTCTTACTTTCTGCTTCTTTTTTCAGTTTTCTAAACTCCCTGTTTTCAGATACTGGATTCTCTGGATTAGATTTCTATTTTTTTAAAATATTTTCTTCATCAATTAATGTTTTTTTTGTTGTACCTTATAAGAATGGCTTCAATATTATTTTTCAGTTCTGATGAGATTTTTAAAAAATTAACTCTTATATTTCTAATTCCCAG
Organism: Canis aureus; assembly: GCF_053574225.1. Taxonomy (NCBI): domain Eukaryota; kingdom Metazoa; phylum Chordata; class Mammalia; order Carnivora; family Canidae; genus Canis; species Canis aureus. The sequence goes on along the minus strand of NC_135611.1, from coordinate 61,427,626 downwards.
AGCTCTTTTTGCTGTCTGAATATTTGTTTAAAATGGAATCCTGTCATGTTTTGTGTCTGCAATATAATATCTTCTCCCAAAGGAGATTTATGATAGTATTTGGAGGAAGGAAGTTTTTTTCTCTCCGTTTGCTATAAACTGTTTTTTTTTTTTTTTTTTTTTTTGTTTTCCTGTTTGTTTTAGGCCTTTCCTATCGGAAGCCTTTCCTATTAGAGGTGTTTCCCAGATCCTTGATCAGGCAGATAAGTGCAGGAGATTAGAAAGCTGACTGGAAACTAAGTACATGAACTCTGGAGGCTTATGAACTCTGGAGGTCTATAAACGTTGAGAGATTTGTTGTAGGCATTTGACCTAAATAATTGTGGGAGGAGCTACAGAAGTAGACTATAAGAGGATCTTGGCAGTGAAGGACTGGAAGATCAATGAAGTCACTAGGAAGTTCTATTTACGTCACTGAGAAACATAAATAAGTGGGAATTTGTAGGGGAATCTAGGAAACCAGGCATGTCTAGCCATCAGAATGGGACTACAGACAAGAGCTCAAGAAGAACCCGTGGGAAACTAATATCTCTGGACTGTTTCTGTAGGTTTGTTGCCAGGTGTCTGGTAGTAAGCCTGGGAATGCTGTTTGTTACCAGGACCTACAGTTGGGAAGAAGTGCTAGACATGGGGTTAAGTAGAGTAGGAGACAAGCTGGAACCTGTAGAGGATGTCTTCAGGCAACAGGCTTGAGCAATGGAAACTTGAGCAAGGCAAAAGAGCCCACAGTGATCACCAAGCTGAATGCAAACAAGCTCATTAAGCAACCCACCTGGAAATAGCCATAGGCCCTAAATGATCAAAGACTATCTGGCACAGGTAATCTTAGGAACTACCAAACAAAGGAAAACTGCATACATTCCCATCCTCCCTCATTCTGTCCTATAACTGTGGTTGCCTCCTGGCAGTCTCTCCTTTGCTGTCCTGCCTGCTGACCCCTTGTGATATAGTCAATAAACATCTATCTCTTTTGTTCTGCTTTGGGTGAATTCTTTAACTGCCCATGCTACCAGCCCGCCCCCACCCAATCGGGATGCTCCACATTTGGTGCCCCACCCCCATCAGATCAGAGAGTCCCACAGAACCTATCAGGTTCTTTTCGCTTTCTGACATAATATGTAGCTGTGATTATTTAGAGAGTTATGACCACTGCTTAACTTTTGTCCTCAAATTTCATGCACATTTTCTTTTGGCCAGTTCTAACTGAGAACCATACAGGGAAGGGGAAATGTAACTCCCAACTTAGCCAAGCTGGCAATAGAGCAACATAGCATAAGGGCAGTGAATTTAATTATAGGATCTGTCTGAGAAGCTTGATCTCTCTTTTGGGGCTGGTCCAGTTCATAGAGAAGACTATCCATTTTTGGCAAAAAGGGTGATTTCCCAGGTGTCTGTATCTGGTTGCTAGGGGAGGAGGAAGCTAAAGGAATGACCTTAGTCTTGAGTATGCAAGTATTTATGTAACATATTTGTTTTGAGTATGTTTTCCTGCCTCAATATTGGTTTCCAAGTCTAGAGTCCTTTGTTTATTTCTTCAGAGAATATACTCCCATGTTATAGCTGGGACCATCTCCATTTTTGGTGTTATCTGTATTTGCTGATTTGTGAACTTTGGGGCGATTCTGTAACTTAAACCAGGTTATCCTCTCGGCTCTTTGCTTCCTCTCCTGCTAGTTTAAGATTAATTTTCTCAGGTCTGCTGACTCATTTCCTGCTTAACTATTTGCTTTCTAGGTTATAAAATTATAGAGCTGTTATTTTTCATCTATTTTCCTTTTTGCAAATTTATACTTTTAAAAATTCTTTATCATTTTAGTACAGTTTTAAAAGGAACAGAAATAGGGATCCCTGGGTGTTGTAGCGGTTTGGCGCCTGCCTTTGGCCCAGGGCACGATCCTGGAGACCCGGAATCGAATCCCACGTCGGGCTCCCGGTGCATGGAGCCTGCTTCTCCCTCTGCCTGTGTCTCTGCCTCTCTCTCTCTCTCTGTGACTATCATAAATAAATTAAAAAAAAAAAAAGTCTCTTATAAAAAAAAATAAATAAAAGGAACAGAAATAGAATCATGTCTTTAGTTTGTAATCTTTGACTAGGAGTTCACACAAATTTATTTTATCTATTTGTAAGTAAAAGTGATTGTATTAATAAAAAAATTCATATGTTCCATGGTGGGAGTATTCAGATACAAAGTGAAAGTAGCTTGAGCACATATTCTCAAATTTTTTCTTACTACCTACTCTGCCTGTGAAATAGTAAAACAACCAGATCTGTGAATTGACTTAGTCAACGAGATCTATCTGAGACCACTGTATGTACCAGAATCTAATTTATCTCTCTATTAAACAACATGTATATTTTAAGCAACTATAATATTTCAGGCACCGTTTTAGGTGATGAGGATATAGCAATATATATCCTCAATATCCAATATCCAATATCCAATATCCTCAATATCCAATGAGGATATAGGAAAATTCTTACTCTTCTTTGGTTTATATTCTAGTGAGTAGAGATAGATAATAAGAAAAGTAAGTGATTCCTACAAGAAAAACAAAGCAGGTTAAGAGGACAGATGAGTGGGTTTTTGCTATTTTACATAGAGTGAACAGGGATGACCCCTCTGGGAGATCACATTTGATCAGAAAGCTGAAGAAAGTAAGAGAAGTGGGGAAAGAGAATTCCAGGCAGATGCATCAGGGGTGTAGAACACAAAGATGTTAGATTGGTCTAAATTCTCGCAGATAAATTACATTGGTGAGGTTGTGATTGTTGGTAGGTTTGAGGGGGTTGGTTTCTTAATAGGATCACTTGTTGGTTCCTTCTTCAGTCACCTCTATGCCCTCATAGGTGCACGACTGCCCAGAGCATGAGAGTTTAGGTGAAGAATTCATCCTCCTTGGTGTCAGGCAAGAGCTGAGTGAGGAAGCTATAGCAAAAGAGATGGCCCATGTTTCTTCAGGGCTTGGTGTGAAATCCAATATTTCAAGCAAATTTTTGAGTTCTTTTGAGGAGCACTATGTTTCCAATGGCCTATGGACCTAGAAGGAAACAAGCTGAACCCAGCAATCCTGGAACCAAACCACTGGGCCAATTTGTTCACTGTCCCATGGTTGAAAGAGACCAGAGGGCAACGGTGCCATTTCTTCTGCCTCAAAAGAGAGGAAATATTAAAACAAACACAAAATCTGGCTTATCAGAAAAGATGAAGAAACCAACAAACTTCTCTACTTTTATCAATTATTTGTGTTTTCCTATTTGAAGGAGGCTAACAGAGGGCCAAATAGCCCGGGAAGATCAAACGTGAGCAAAGGGGAAGTGCTAATCATGAAAGTAGATTCAGTCACCACAGAAGTGAAGACCAAGCTAAAACTTGATGGCTCTCATTGGATTAAAAGTAATGCAAATGGCACAATTAACCTTTACTTTTAAAAAAATTTAACATATTTTTCCAATTTTCCATAGTTTCCAAGTTAACATATAGATTATTATTAAGTTTCAGAGGTAGAATTCAGTGACTCATCAGTCAGTCTTCTATAACAGTGCTCATTCCATCACATGCCCATCCCCCAGTTACCCTGTCCCCTCATCTCCCTCCCTGCCAGCAACCTTCAGTTTCTTTCCTATGATTAAGATACTCTTACGGTTTAAGAAACAAAACAGAGAATCATAGGGAAAGGGAGGGAAAAATAAAACAAGACAAAATCAGAGAGGGAGACAAACCAGAATTAACCTTTAAAAAGAAAGCAAAGGCTTCCAGGTACAAAATGATAGCACATACGCAAAAAACTTTCTAGAATTATGAATCTTGATTTTTAAAAAAGTCTCACTAGGCTAACTGAAAAAAAAAAAAGCATGGTTTCTGCTGATAAATAAATTAGTAGTTTGGGAGATTAAATAAAACAATATTAAAAAACAAAATCACAACACACAAAAAATCCGTAACAGGAAAAAAACAAAATCAAAACCACGGAGATAGAAATCATGAGGGAAAGAGAAAAAGGCTTGTAGGATAGCTTCTGGAGTCAGAACATAATAAAATTGGAGTTCCAGGAAAAGAAAAAAGAATAAATGCAGAAGTAATAAACAGACAGAGTTTCTTTGCTGATGAAAGACTATATAGTAGGCTCACTGTGTCTCAGAATTCATTAAAAAGAGCATGGCATGATGATATTTCTGCATTACAAGGATAAAGGAAGCCCTTTCCAGAAAGAAAAAAACAAATTAACAATAAATTAACAATTAGTATCAGACTTCTCATCTGTAATATTAGAAAGTAGCATATAGCACAATAATGACAACAATCTATTGAGAAGGGAAAAAAAATACCATTAAGGAAGTCATTCTCCAGTTTAGCCATTCACCTGCGGGAGCAAATGAAGGGCGTTTTGAGCTGGTAAGAATTCAGAAAGCATAACAGTTATACAATCCTGTCTAACAAAAATACTTTAGGAAGTACTCTAGCAAGTAAAAATTAAATTACAAGAGAGCTTTCAAAGTAGGGGAAGAGAAAGAAAAAAATAAGTGGAGAGTGATGAATCTTATATAGAGTTACAAATCTTAAGGAATTAGTAATATTGCTTAGGAATTTGTAATAGAATCATGAAGTAAGAACTTTTGAAACAGAAGAGACAGATTGCAGAAGAAACTCCAGTCATAGCCAGCAACTCAGAAGGTTAAATTACAGAAGAACAAAGTTGTGAATGGAGTAGGGAAACTGGAGGAGTAAAATGTGCTAAAGGTTTTATTAAGAGCAATGGCTAAACGGAGTGAATATAAAATAATTTTTAGATTTTCATCTTGTTATGGAGGACATTGCCAAGTAAGGTGAAAGAGATAATTTATTTTAATATGGTAATAGAGGTATTTGGTTTAATTATGTTTTTTAGGAGCAGCAAGGTTAAAAGCAGTAGAATTGGTAAGTATCACAGACTTTATTTGTTAAGAAAGAAGAAAAAAAGGAATGAAACGCTAACTGCTCATGTCAGTTAAAGGAAAGGAAAGGAAATCAGGGGAAAAATAGTTAAATAGCGAACATAAAATAAGGCAAAGAAATATAAAAAAATGACCTGCTTATGTAAACTACTGACTTTCACAATCAAAAGACAGGGAATTGCCAGATTGAGTGAAAAAAAAATATATATATATTAAAGCAGATAAGGCTGCCAATGCTTGCAAGATAAATTCAACTAGACACACACAGTGAGATGTGTACTGTCAACATGACTTAAACTATTGATGTTAAACTTGATTGCCTGGCTGAGGTATTTTTTTGTCAAGCTTCTCATAAAGTTAGTCTTTTTTTTCTTTCTTTCCACAGTGTAATTTGTGAAAGGAAGTCACTATGCACAGCCTACACTTACGGAGGGGGACTTATATGCCATCTCCTTAAAGGGAGAGTATCAACATAGATTATTTGTAATTCTTCTGTATGAGAGATTTGTCTCTTCTCCCCCATTTATTTATTCAGTCATTAGTTTATATTAGTATGGACTCATGGGCATTTACTTCATACTGGGTTTTAATTTAATGCTACTCTTTTTTTTTAATATTTTTTTTTAATTTTTATTTATTTATGATAGTCACAGAGAGAGAAAGAGAGGCAGAGACACAGGCAGAGAGAAGCAGGCTCCATGCACCGGGAGCCCGATGTGGGAATCGATCCCAGGTCTCCAGGATCGTGCCCTAGGCCAAAGGCAGGCGCCAAACCGCTGCGCCACCCAGGGATCCCAATGCTACTCTTTTTTGTTTGAAATGTGTCAGTTTTGCTCATTGGGAGATCTTTCAGTTGGCTTCCATGTTTCCTTGACATATCCCTATCACTGTGAATTGTTTTGAGTACTTCCTTACTTTCTGACACTACAAGATGATCCAGTTCATGTTGTTTATTGCCTGTCCTAGAATCAGCTATTTATCCAAGGATTCCTTCTTCTTCTTCTTTTTTTTTTACTGGAAAATGATCTTCTTAGAAACCAGATCTATGTGCTCTTTGCTTTGGAAGTGTCATTGCTTCTAGGCCCTCTCAGCTGATAGAACAAGGAAACATATGTATATACTAACCTGTGTACATACACATATCTATAAATATTTCCATATGTAACCATCTAGATCTATATGAAACTAAACATGAATTCATACTGATGTCTCCAACTTTAACCCTCTACCACATGGATCCTTCTAGCTTCCGCTACTTGTTTATATGTAAACCTCGCTTTAACAGTAAGACACCTGGCTTCTACCATCAGCCATTTTATTTTTTTCAAGTCCAACATACATGGATAGCAGTATTAGAATTATACTTCTGCATAGAAAAAAAAATCAACTAGAGTATTGTGCTTATGTACAGTTTCTTTTGCCTCTAGTCTGATACACTGCAGATAGTTCTGGAGTTATTAGGTCAACACATTTTCACCTCATCCTCTACACTTGTTTTTTAATTTGTTAACTTTTTAAAATTTGTTTATTATATTACTTTATATCTACATTTGCATGGGGTCAACATTTGAAAAATTTCACTTAGAAGTTGGGTGGTTTCTGTACAGTTCTAGGGCTTGTCAAAAATAGAGATACTTCTCATTTTGGGGTTGGTCTGCTTGTTTAGACTGTTATATCAAAGAGAAAAATAATAAGTCTTCAAAATACAGGCCTCAGGCAAAAAGTTTCATTGTTCCTCTTTTCTGTCTCAGACATAGTGACAAGCAGTATCCAGATATTACCAGCACTGTTCCTGCCCTCTGCTTGAAGGTGGGATTATTTATCTTCCATAGTTTGGAGTTCCAGAGATAGGAGTGAATGACAAAAGGCTTTCTCACACCAATTGCAGAGTCTCTACCAGCAGGTTTAGGTTAATGTCAGAAAGGGTAAAGGTGTTCCAACCTCTTTAATTACCTTCCCCCGAGAAGAAAGCATGGGCCCATGGTGAGACCTTCTCATAATCCTCATCCCTCATTTGGGGGCACTGAAGCTAAGCTTCTCCTTATCCTTCATAGAATCAGAAAAAACTGAACTGATGCCTAAAGAAAGTTGCTTTGAGCTGAAGCATATAGCAATAAACTTCCCCAGCAGAGTTAGTGCCTTATTTTCTAGGAAGGAGCTGTGGATCTTGACTATCCTTTGAGTAAGAACAACAGACAAAAATCATAGTCCATTAATGTCACCTATATCTTATATGGAGGGAAAAAATCATTACATGGTAATGGCAGATATTTTGAGTTCCCCAAATGAGATTTTTCTGAAGGTCTCTCATAAGGCATTCATCTCTCCACACTAAAAAGTTCATTTCCTGAAAAACGCTACAAATTATTATCAGAATCACAAACAGGTTTGTAGACGAACTCATCCACATGTTGAAAAGTTCCTGGATTTTAAATTCCACATTTAGGGAGTCCCGTAGAACTGCACAATAGGGTAGTTTGGAAATCAGCCTAGCCTATCTAGGTAATTCTGGGAATACTGTGTTAGAATGGTTACTAATGCTCACATCATTCTCAAAATAGTCCTGTAAGTACCATATTTTGCAATGACTTAGACTCTTCCATGGGAAAGTCATTTTCTAGGCAATTCCCCCATGGAAGTGGTAATTTTATTTCAACACCTACAGAGATAATCTTGGTAAAGCCTCAGTATAGGTCATCCCCAGGAGAATTATTTTTCCAGATAATGAATGAAAGATTAGTCCATGTGTGACCCATCAGGGTTGTTACCATGGTGATCACTGGATATATTTGTTCACAGACTGACCCTATTAGTGCCCTACTGTGACCATGTCCACATTTCTGTGGCATGCATGTCTCTTTAGGATGACCATGAATTTTAACTGATAGTCTGTACTTCTAGGGTCTACATCCATCACTCTATTATGCCCCAAAAGCAGCAATGAAGAAATATGATATAACTTTCTCAGAAAGCATCCAAGATTTAACAGTAGGGTTTGTATTTATCAGTTTTGTCAAATGTATATGTGTTAAGTAATAAATTACAATATATAATACATAATTTATCATCTCTCTTTGCAAATAGATTCCATCCTTTTGTACTGTACATGGGCAGACACTACATGCTCCTAGAAGCCCTTAGTCAAATTTTCCCCTTATAAATCTGAAACAACCTGACACAGTATTTTTTCTCTCACTTAAGAAAAACATGTAGAAAAAAGTGACTTACTTTTTTTTTTCTTAAGTAAGTCACACCAGGATTTATGTGTGCATTAGTCGGTAGTGGTAACAATGACAGCTCTAGCCAGAAAGCTAGGGAAGTACATGGTTTAGGGTATAACATAAGCAAAATACAGTACAAAGTATATTATTTCTATTATTGAGAATAAGACTTTTAAAATTCATAGTGTGAAAATTGATTTCTTTATATATCTTTGTTATTAATTATGAAATGTATTTATATTCCATTTTTTCCTATCTGGGTGATTACCAGAAATATAATGTTTTACAGTTTATAGATTAAATATGAGCCTTGATTAAAGAGATACTATAATACAGAGGTTAAGAAGGCAAGTTCTGGAACCAGACTGGTTTTGAACCCAGCTCCACTACCCACCAGCTGGTGTTGTGTGACTTTGAGCATGTTATTTATCTTTTTCCTGCCTTAGTTTCTTCTTTGGAAAAATAGGGGAAAAGCTAGTTCTATATCATAGAGCTGTAGTGAGTATATCAAATCAACTAATGCATGTCAGGTGCTTAGAACAAAACCTGGCACAGAGTAAGCATTTAATAAATGTTAGTTATGCATTATTGTGGCTTTATCATACCACAATCTGTTTTGTTTATGTGATTTTAAATATTTACTCATAAACTATCCGGTACTTGTAACCAAATAGGAACTACAGAATATATCTCAGCTTCCTAATCATCTGGTTTAATATGTTACAGTTCATTGCAAAACTTGGGAGAAATGAAAAAATGAGACTAATTTTCTTTGAAATCACAGATTAAATATCCACCACTAGTGGAGCAATAATGCATAATCTATATCATAATTCATTTAAAGCTGGACCTGATTGTTCTCACTCTGAAACTAACTTAAACATGGTATATAATTAGATAACAAACACACAGATAAAAAACATAATACAGCATCCCGAAGAACTCAGAAAGTTACTTAATTGTCTTCCCCCAAAACACCAAAGTTTCAGCAATAATGATACATAAAAGAATTTTTTTTGAAGATTTTATTTATTTATTCATGAGACACACACACACACACACACACACACACACACACACACAGAGGCAGAGACACAGGCAGAGGGAGAAGCAGGCTCCTTGCAGGGAGCCTGATGTGGGACCCCAGGATCATGCCCTGAGCCAAAGGCAGATGCTAAACCCCTGAGCCACCCAGGCATCCCCACAACAGAATTTCTTTTTTTTTTTTTTTTTTAATTTTTATTTATTTTTGATAGTCACAGAGAGAGAGAGAGAGAGGCAGAGACATAGGCAGAGGGAGAAGCAGGCTCCATGCACCGGGAGCCCGATGTGGGATTCGATCCCGGGTCTCCAGGATCGCGCCCTGGGCCAAAGGCAGGCGCCAAACCGCTGCGCCACCCAGGGATCCCACAGAATTTCTTTAAATCCTTTCCACTTACCTTCTTAGAGTCCTGAACCACAAGGTAGAGCAGATCACCCTAACCTGTGATCCTCAGAGTCCTCCAGATATCCCCTAAAGCCAGATGGACTGATCTTTAACTTTTTTACCCTTCTTTTCTTTATTTTTCGTTCCTTGCCATATTTTTCTTCTTTAAGCAACTGTGTCATTTCCAATTTAAAGCCATCTAACTAGCTCAAACTCCTTTCAGTTCTAGTAGCCTGACAGACTACTATCTACACAACAAAAACCCAGGAATTTAAGAGGTAAAAGAAAATTACTCATAGTGGGGCAAGGAAAGAAAGAGGATACGAAAATATTTTAATATTTTTTCTGCAACAAAAGTAGTTCTAAAACAGGAAAATATTAGAATATAGGACAATTAATACATACATTTATATACATCTTTAGAATTTATTTTTCAGCCTTTGCTTATGTTTACTATCCATCTGGCAAAGAAAATATGAAAAAATTGCTATGAGTATAAATCATGCTTTAGACATATGGGTAGCTTTGTAAGACTTAAAGTCTATTTTTAGAAAAAATGAAGATCAATTGATTTTAGTTAAAAGGTAGTAATTTGGGATGCCTGGGTGGCTCAGTGATTGAGTGTCTGCCTTCAGTTCAGGGCGTGATGCTGGGGTCCCGGGATCGAGTCCCACATCGGGCTCCCTGCATGGAGCCTGCTTCTCCCTCTGTCTGTGTCTCTGCTTCTCTCTGTGTGTCTCTCATGAATAAATAAAATGTTTTTAAAAAATTTAAAAAATAAAAAGTAATATTTCATTATTACACCTTAAAGGAGGTATATATTAGTGGTGGTATAATTAAACATGCATTTTGTATAGTGTCCTTTGTTTCCAAAAGTTAACAAAAATAATAATAAAATTGTTTCATCAGAATACTTAGTTGAGTTACTCTTTATCAATCTTTGATAAAAATTTATCAATTTTTATCAATCACTTTTTGAATCTCTGATCATTTTATATATCATTTTGTTTAATCAAAAATAAAAGAATGGGGAACTTAATGCCTTGTCAATTGATTTTTTAAATCCAGTAAAGAAAAATTTCTGCTAATTTGAAACATTCTATTGGAACATGGAAGAGAAAAGGAGATCAGAATAGCGACACTGAATATTACTCAGTTCATTAAATCTTATTTATTTTCCAGTTTCTCTGATCTAGCTTATTGCTGATATGTCCTTTCATCATGACAAAGTAGAATCAGAAGTGGATAATTCATACATTAAGTTATAACCAAGTGATACAATCTTTGATTGCTTTATGCTAGTTACTACATAAATACCCCCCCCCCAAATCAGTTATTTTTAAGATTCTATTTATTTATTTGAGAGAGACAGAGAGGGTACAAAAAGGGGGAGGGGAAGAGGAAAGAGGGACAAGCAGACTCCCTGTTGAGTGGGAAGCCTGATGTGGGACTTGATCCCAGGGCCCTGAGATCATGACCTGAGCTGAAATTAGAGACTTAACTGACTGAGCCATCCAAGCATCTCCCCCAAATCAGTTTTTAGATTAGGAATAGTTTTTGAAATATTATGTTACAGATGTTTTAATCATTTGAAAAATGTTTGAAGTTCAAATGAAATTAAAACAATAGTTGAAAAATATGCTTTGTGTAAAAAATCTAGGGATTTCATCCTAGGAATGAAACTGACACTTCATTTGGTTCATATTTACAAGAAATTTAGTGAAGAATCAAGTACAATTCTCTCGAAGCATTCATTTGGATATTTAGAATTCTGAAAGTAATGAGCTGTGTTGTTATTCTCTACCACAAGGAGGCATTTTCCTGAAATACATTGATCTTTTGAAATAAAACAGTACACAGTCACCAACAGACACATGAAAAGATGCTCATTATCATGTATCAGGGAAATACAAATCAAAACTACAATGAGATATCACCTTACACCTGTCAGACTGGCTAAAATCAACAATACAAGAAACAACAGGTTTTGATGAGGATATGGGGGAAGGGAAGCCCTCTTGCACTGTTGGTAGGGATGCAAACTGTTACAGCCATTGTGGAAAACAGTATGGAGTTTCCTCAAAAAGTTAAAAATAGAACTATCCGATGATCCAGCAATTAAACTACTGAGTATTTACCCAAAGAATGCAAGAACACCAATTCAGAGGGATGTATGCACCTCTATATTTATGGCAGCATTATTTACAATAGCCAAGATATGGAAGCAGCACAAGTATCCATCAATTGATGAATGGATAAAGATGGTGTGTGTTTGTGTGTGTGTGTGTGTGTGTGTGTGTGTGTATGTGTGTGTAGGAATATTACTCAGCCATAAAAAAAGAATGAAATTTTGCCATTTGCAATGACATGTATGGAACTGGAGAGTATAATGCTAAGCAAAATAAGTCAGAGAAACAGAAATATCATATGATTTCACTCATATGTGGAATTTAAGAAATAAAACAAACAAAGGGGAAAAATTAAGAGAGAGAGACAAATCCAGAAACAGACTCCTAATTATAGAGAACAAACTGATGGTTACCAGAGGAGAGCAGGGTGGGAGTATGGGTTATATAAGTAATGGGGATGAAGGAGTGCACTTGTGATAAGCACCAGGTGATGTACAGAAGGGTTGAATCACCATCTTGTACACCTGAAACTAATGCTGTACATTTAACTGTAATTAAAAATAAAAACTTAAACAATAAAACATTATATAATTAATAGCAAGAATTTTTTAACTTTAGCCTCATATCTGACTTTTTGCTGATTATCACACTTTATTCAAAGCTGTAGCAGCTAGGTATCAAAAAGAATTATTTGTCTTGGCTTTTTAAAAAAAGATTGATTAACCGATTGATTGATTGATTTGAGAGAGAGCATGCACATGAATGGGAGGGACAGAGGAAGAAAGAATATTTTAAATTTTATTTTTAAAGATTTTATTTATTTATTCATGAGAGACACACACACACACAGAGGCAGAGACATAGGCAGAGGGAGAAGCAGGCTCCATGCAGGGAGCCTGACGTGGGACTCGATCCTCCCGGGTCTCCAGGATCACACCCTAGGTCCAAGGCAGCGCTAAACCACTGAGCCACCGGGGCTGCCCAGGAACAAAGAATCTTAAGCAGACTCCACATTGAGGGTGGAACCTGAAGTGAATCTCTATTTGAGGACCCTGAGGCCACAATATGAGCAGAAACCAAGAGTCAGATGCTTACTAGTCTATACCACCCAAGAGCCCCTTGTCTTGGCTTTTTACTATATAAAACAATTTAAGGTATATGTAAGAATTAGACCTTTGGGACAATAGTAATCATTTAATTTTTCACTGAATAACATTATTCCCATAATAACTGCATATTATTAACTTTTCTTCCTTTTTATTTTTTCAGAGAGGGAGAGGATAGGAAGGGATCAGAGGGAAAGTGAGAGAGAGAATCCTAAGCAGGCTCCATGTCCAGTGTGGAGCCCAACACGGGGCTCAGCCTCACAACCCTGAGATCATGACTTGAGTCAAAATCGAGAGTTGGATGCTTCACTGAGCCACACAGTTGCCCCTATTAATAATTTTTCATAATGAGTATAAGTAATGCTTTATGTTTTTTTTTTAATTTTTTTTTATTTATTTATGATAGTCACAGAGAGAGAGAGAGAGGCAGAGACACAGGCAGAGGGAGAAGCAGGCTCCACGCACCGGGAGCCCGACGTGGGACTCGATCCCGGGTCTCCAGGATCGCACCCTGGGCCAAAGGCAGGCGCCAAACCGCTGCACCACCCAGGGATCCCCAGTAATGCTTTATGTTTAATTGTGAAGTTGGCCCAGCAAAAAATTAATGTTTTTGATTGAGAAGATAAGTTCTCATTTAAGCACTATTATAAAATCTAAGTGATTTAGAGAAAATTCTGTTACCCTTAGCCTGGTTACAAGATAATATTAAGACACATTCCACAGGGCTATCCTTAATTCTTGTTAGTGACATTTAGCAACTTCTGAAGACATGCAGAATATAAATTGTGCCATATTATGGTCCTTACCACAGAAGTGTACATATGATACAAGTAAAAATTCTTCTATTGGCTATTTTTGGCCCCCATGTGATATTATTCTTCAGTAATATTTAAGGCAAAGGGAAACAAAGAGTTCAACATAAGGTGACGAGAAGCAATTATAAGTTCTCAACTTCCAAGATTAATTATGTGTTTTGTTTCTGCAAACAATTATTTTTTTAAAAAGATTTTATTTGTTTCAGAGAGAGAGAGAGAGAGAGCAAGCATGAGCAGAGAGAGGGGCAGAGGGCCCTCACTCCCCGCTGAGCAGGACTCAATCCTAGGACCCTGAGATCGTGACCTGAGCAGAAGGCAGACGCTTAACCAACTGAGCCACTCAGACACCCCACTGCAGAAAATTAAACAACAAGATAGGAAGTAAGAGGAGACTGGATCTTGGTTGCCATTTACTGTTTACCCACAGGTCCTTGAGATTGCCTTCTTCTGAACTATGTAGTGAAGTAGCTGATTATGGACTGTTTTCTTCATTGGGATCAACCTAATCCTTCCTTTAGGTCTATCTAATATTGCTGGAGAAGAAATCACTAGCCTTAAAATATCTACCCTGAATAAGCACTACCTATGGGGATATCAAAAAATAGGACCACACTTTTGGTACACATAGGCTAACTAACAAGCAACAGAAGAACATATCAAATATGTCTTTTTTCATTGGTTTGCTAACTTGGAAAGTAAAATATTTCCAGATGACTGGTTATTGGAGAAGGTAGAGAATTTTAAATATCTTATTGAATATATTATGAATTATTAACATTCTTCCTTAACCTGTCTAGCTAAGAAACACTAATGAAGTATTGGTAGAATAATTTTGCAACAATAGGTGGGACAATTTGAGGGAACTAATTTTATTTCACTTTTTCCTTTTCTTTCTTTCTTTCTTTCTTTCTTTCTTTCTTTCTTTCTTTCTTTCTTAAACATTTACAAATAGTGAGTTCAGTTATTTTTTTAAGTGCTTTTATGGGAGTTCTTGAATTTTTTACTTAGTAAGTGGTTAATACTGTATTTTTGTCTCTTAAATATCCTTTCTTTCTATCCACATGCATGCCTTGTAAGCTTTCTTTAATGCAAACACTTATAATACCATGCTATCATTTTTTTCTCTATGTCCACTGCAGGCAGTCGAAGTTATGGTGAGAATCAATGAACATCACTGATGTATTCTACATCTTGACATTTGAAGTAAAGTCTAAACACAATTCAGAGAAAACTAAACAGGAAGCCAGTATGACACTTATGGCATATTAAAGGTACTGAAATTTTGGATTCTATAACTATCTTTATAGTTCATAAAATCCCAAAGTACTAGGTTTATCATAATTTTACTCAAAATACTTCCAAGTCCTTCCTACCATTACTGGACTAAAAAAAAAAAAGGTTGAGGAACAAAGACTCAATGACAACATTTCATATTTTACTGCTAATTAAAATTTTCAGGGTTTATATAGTTTTCTTTCCAAAGGAAAATATTACAGTAGCCTTTTTATTAAAGATATTTTGTTTGGATAAACAAATCCATAAATATTATTGACTCAAGGAAGGTTAGTTAAAGCTGCCCTACTGCCAAGAAACTCATAAGACAGCACTACCTTGAACATTTACTGCAGTCTAACTTTAGGGTGTGACACAGTATTTCGGGCTTTAAAATTTTTAAAAATATTTTTGTCAATGTGCCACAACTAAAAAACCAGAATTGACTCAAAGTGGATCAGGTAAAAATGTAAATATATCTACAGACTACAGGGGAATCTCATGGGAAGACTTTTGTGATGAGGAGCCAACCTCAAGAATGGAAAGTCAAGTAATTTTCTAGTTCTCTTTCTTTGTCCATACTTCTCATTGTGTATTTAAAAATTTTTTCTCTTTGTAGACCTAGGCTGTTTAACTTTTCTCCCTTTGTTTAATTTTTTTTTTTTATTAATGATAGTGAGAGAGAGAGAGAGAGAGAGAGAGGCAGAGACACAGGCAGAGGGAGAAGCAGGCTCCATGCACCGGGAGCCCGACGTGGGATTCGATCCCGGGTCTCCAGGATCGCGCCCTGGGCCAAAGGCAGGCGCCAAACTGCTGCGCCACCCAGGGATCCCCTCTCCCTTTGTTTATATTGTTGAAGTCAACTTATTAATTTACAAAGAGAAATACAAGTCCCAAAGTTCAGTGTCTTGGTTTCCCCAGTAGGCAAATTTCATGTAAATCAAATTATTTAAAGATAGTTTGGTAAGCATGCAATCAGATTGGGTGAATAGGTATGTCTACATAACTTTCCAATAGCAGCCCCTTCTTTGAAATTTTATTCCTCTCAGAGCTCTTGTTGAGGTGATGGGCCTGGGTGATCATGCTTGTGTTGTGATCCCTTGATGGGTAGACAATCTGTACATTGACCTACTCATTCAGTCTCAACATCTAAAATTGGAACCAAGGGACACAGGCACAAACAGTGTTTTGTAAAATGTGTCTCATGGATTCTTCTTGCGAAGTCTGTGCCAGAACTGGCTCCTTGGAGAGCCTGACCAGCCAGCAAGCAGAAGTTTTAAGGGAAGAAGAGAGGATGTTAGGAAGAAGAGAAGATATTAAGATCAGTCTGCAAGGAGGAAAATGAAGCAAATACATAAATCTAAGGAGAGACAAGGATCTTTGTGGTCCTAAAGAGAAAAATTTACAGTCATGGCCAAATTTTGAAATCTGGCTCTGGGTCCTAAATTTGTTTGCTTGAAATTTCCCCATCGCCTATGTGTGGTGTTTTCATTTGATCTACTTTGGGTTAATTTATGTACTTGTAGCAAATATGGCATACACACGTGTATTTTTTATGTTTCAAAGGGAAACACATATACAATTTAAAAGCCATATAGTAATACAGACTTTCTAATGAAAAGAATGAAAAGTAGCAAGTAGGTTACCTCTTCATTTTCTCCTCACTTCCAAATAACTTCTCTCCTGAACAAGCCACTTGCAACTCTTAGTTTCTTTTAGAATTTACTTCTATAGTTCTAAGACTTTTGTTCAAATTCCTATTTCTCATTCTATAAATTTTAGCATTGTAAATTGATTTTCTACTGTGAAAGCAGAGGGATTAACTGCCTTTTACTAATTGCCATCCATTCATCCAGTATATTTACATTATAATTTTTGGTGAAATCAACTTTTAGTTTTACATAATTTTGACTATAGTTATGTATTATTACTGTGTACATATTGCTCACTGCTGAGACATAAATTGTACAATAGTTACATTTCCTTTTGGAGTTAATAACTGCCTCATTTTGTGGAAGTTTAGATTTTTATGTAACTGTCATTAATGCTTCCCCAAACTCTATAACAAAAATCCCCAAAAAGCTAAAAGAAAGTTTTGATATAGTTTTAAAAGTCAGGAAATCTGTCACATTCCTTTAGATCTTAGAAATTACTGTATTTTTTTCCGACATCATTTTTTGAAGAGACTTTTTTTTCCCCCATTAGTGTTCTTGGTTCCTTTGCCAAATACTAGTTGACTGCATTGTAAGGGCTTATTTCCAGGCTTTTGATTCGGCTTCACTGGTCTATGTTGCCTATTTTTATGCCAGTACCATATTATTTTGATTACTATATCTCTGTAACATAATTTGAAATCAGGAAGTATTATGCCTTCAGCTTTGTTCTTCTTTTATGAGTCCTTTGGCCATTCTTCTGATCCATGAACATGGAATATCTTTCCATTTGCTTGTATCTTCTTCAACTTTTTTTCAACAAAGTCTTAAAGTTTTCATGAACAGATCTTTTACCTCTTTGCTTAAATTTATCCCTATTTGTTTTTGATGATATTGTAAAAGTGGGATTTTTAAATTTCTTTTTCAGATGTTTTATTGTAAGCATACAGAAACACAACTGACTTCTATATACTGATTTTGTAGCTTGCAACTTTATTAGTTCGAATAGTTTTTTTCTTTTTGGTGGAGTCTTTAGAGTTTTCTATATATAAAAGATCATATCATCACCAAAAAAGACAATTTTACTTCTTTCTTTCCAATTTGGATGCCTTCTATTTCTTTTTGCCTGATTGCTCCAGTTAGAATTTCCAGTAGTATGCTGAATAAGAGCGGTGAGAGTAGGCATTGAAGCACAGTGATGCAGGCCAGTGAGAGAAGACAGGGCTTGATCTGGGCCCAGAAGCAGTGGTGGGAACCCTGACTGTTGGAATGCTCTCTCATGTCCATACAGTCTCCTCGGGGCATGTGCACTATAGTGTATGCAAATGACAGGTGTCAGGTTGGTAATGTGCAAGTACACAGCTGCATGGGCTAGCCACAAAAGTGTATATATGATGGTAGGAGTCAGCTGCAGCAGTCTGGGCTGTCATCGTGCAGTAGGGCAGCTATAGAGGCCGCAGTTGGCTGTCAGGGTGGTTCCCAGGCTCTAGTTCCAGGCTTGACATCTGTGAATACAAATGCCTGTGGGACAAAAGCTAATAAAAACCGCAGAGGTTTCTCCATGAGAGCAGTGCTATTAGTTTCTTCAGTAGTGAAATCTGCTGTTAGTCTGCAGAGCAGGTCACTGTGAACCACATTCTCTCCCAATATGTGGCTGCTGTTGGTAACACTGCTTTTTTTTCTTGTCACTAGATGTGTCTATTGTTTCTATACATCTCAGCTTTGTGAGTCTGGGAGAGGTGAAACCTAAATAGGACATTGGTGTTCCCAGAGGCTGAGGAAGTTAGATGCTTACTTTTACTTTCCTGGTAAGGGGAACTCTTACTAGCTGGGAAATTGCCTCTTAGCACTGAGAAATGCTAGCTTGCGGGGATGAGATGATGCTGGCCAAATGAGGCTGTCTTCCTTCTCTTCTAGTGCAGTTATTCTCAGGGTTTTTGCTTTGTTTTGCTTTGTTCCACTATGTTGCTAAAGTGGGCGCCAGAACTCTCCTACAGCCAGCTGTTCTTGTTTGTGGATATCTAATTGTTGATCTCTTGAAGGATGGAGGTTGGGATCTCACTCTGGTCTATCAGTTCTGCCATTCTGATATTTCTTTTTTTACCATTATTCAGATTATTCCCTCATCTTCCTTCTGTGTTCATTCATTCATTTATCCATTGAACAAATATTCTAGAAAGCTACGTGCCAGGCAGTATTATGGATACTGCAGTTCTATCTATGAAAAAGATGAAGTCTTTGCCTCAATAAGAGCTAATGTTCTAGTGAGAGAAACATAAGAAAAAATGTAGTAGGATGTTAAACTGGAAGTTTTTATTGAGGTACCTATGTATAATAGATATGACATTCCAAAGTGAAGAAAAAAAATAAAAAAGTTTTTAGAGAATTTAAAAGTTTTTAAAAATTCTATGTATTTGAGAGAGAGAATGCACAAGAGAGAGCAGGAGCAGGAGAAGGGAGGTGGAGGGGAGGGAAAGAGGCAGAGGGAGAAGCAGGGTCCTGGCCAAGCAGGGAGCCTCATGTGGGGTTTGATTCCAGAACCCCTAGAATCATGAACTAAGCCAAAGGCAGACGCTCAACCAACCGAGCCACCCAGACACCCCAAGAGTTGAAAAATTTTTGTATGATCCTTCACTGCTCAGGAAATAATGAGGCTGTGTGAAGACTAGAGAGAACTTTGTGAAAAATGATTGTGAAAGGGCATTAAATTTATTTTTGAAATATAAGGTAGGCAGTAAAAGATCTCTCTTTACTGATCTCTATTTGTTTTATTGATATTTGGGCAGAGAGCTAAAAGAAGTGAAAGAATCAGCTACATGTGTATTTGAAAGGAAGAGACCCTTCACAATGGTCTAAAGATAAGAGAATGCTTAGTATGCCTTTTTTAAATTTAAAAATGTTCATTTTATTTAAATTCTATTAACATGTTATGTATTATTGGTTGCAGAGGTAGATGTCAGTGATTCATCAGTCTTATATAACACCCAGTACTCATTACATCATGTGCCCTCTTTAATGTCCATCACTCAGTTACCCCATCCCCTGAGCCCCCTCCCTAGTAGCAACCCTCAATTTGTTTCCTATGATTACTGTGTTTTAAGAATAGCAAGGAAGCCTGTAAGTATCAGAGTGAGTAGGGGAGGGTGGAGGAAGACTACTAGATGGAGATGAAATCAGAGAGGGAATTGATGGTGTCTTGACCTGGGGTGGTGTCACTGGATGTGGTAAGAAATGGACAGATGCTGGATATGCTTGATAGTGTAGTGGGCAAAATTTCCTGATAGTCTGGGTATGGAATATAACGTAAGAAAGAAATTTTGCAAGGATGATTGCAAAATTTTAGGCTGAGCAATTGGAAATGTAGGTGGGTCATTCACTCGGATGGGATAGAGATTCAGGAAGCAAGAGGAGGCAAGCGTTTTGAAAAGTTGGCTTTGGAAACATTAAATCGTGAGAGTCCTATCATCTATCCAAATAGAAATGTTCACAGGCAGTTGTGTTTAAGTCTTACAGCACAAGTGAAATGTTAGGGCTGAAGATAAAAGCTAGAGTCATCACAGTATATTTGCTATTTTAAAATCACAGATCATTAAGTCTTTATGGGGTGTAGCTGCCCGAGTTTGCTAAGCTCTATCTTCTCACTCACTTCACTCTTCTAAAACAAATAGGGATTCTCTCTCTCAAGTCAGTTTGCCCTTGACATCTCAGTAAACTCATGCTTATATTCCTTGTACATAAAGACTTTTCCTCTGAGTATATCAGCTTGTGTCTGATGAGGTCTGATTTCAGGATAAATCCTTATAGAGGACACAGAAACTTTTCTCCTGTCTCTTGGTGTATAATGAAGCTTGACTTATCAACAAACCCATATCAGTAAACTCACTGAGAACACACATAAGGTCTTCACCCAACTCTGTCTTCTTTTATGATATAGCTTGACTTCTGGAAAATTATTATCTACAGGAACCATAGTATTCTTTCTAAAATATGCATGGGATGAGGTTAGATTTCAAGCTAAATCTGCACCCACAACTGGTAACAAGTCTTTCCAGAACTGTTAGCCCATCTAAGTAGGTAAACCCTCACCTATAGTCTCCACATTTGAAAGCAACAAATTCTGTTACTTCCTCTTAACATTCTCTTTGTCCTTGTGGGTTTATGGCTCTTGTATTTCATCATCATTTTAGTAGGGTTTCTGGATAGAGTAGAAATAAACACATGTGTTCAAGTTGCCATATTTAACAGGTCAAATAATTTTACCTAATAAAAATTCATAATTTTTTCCATAAAATGTTTCTTATAGGATGTTTCCAGTTATAGCAGATGTATATCATCCAGGTGACCTGGCTTAATAGCAAAATAAGTTTCCTGAAATGATGAGAAAAAGGCATTAAAAATTACTCAGTGCTTACTGTTGGTCATCCAACAGTACCTTGACATTTTATTATAGTTTTGTAATTCACTAGAATATCGTGAGTATTATTGGGTTATATTAGCACTTTTTTATATGTGTATTAGAAAAAAAGATTACTAAACTTTCACAGAAAACCTCAAGTTGCCAAATTCTATTAAATAGAGTATTTCTTGGGGAGCCTGGGTAGCTCAGTTGGTTAAACATCTGCCTTCAGCTCAGGTCATGGTCTCTGGGTCCTGGGATTGAGGTCCATATCAGGCTCCCTGCTCAGTGGGGAGTCTGCTGCTCTCTCTCCCTCTTTCCCTCCCCCTTGCTTGTGCTCTCTTGTCTCTCTCTCTCAAAAAAAAATAAATAAAATCTTAAAAAAAAAAGTTTACAACTTCTGATTCAAATGTTATTTTAGGGCCTTGATATCTTTAAACACATTATCCTAATGCCTATATTTAGCATCAACAGGAAAACACCTGGGAAATGAAAGAATATGATTAATTTTATTGCTGAGAGACTTATATCAATAAATTTGAAAACTGCCACTAAAATATTAAATATTATAGAACATAAAGGCTATTCAAATCTATGTACAAAGAAACTGGCCTGGAAAACATATTTCAAAAGTAGTAAAAGGATTAAAAATAGTAATAGAGGGATAAATACAGGCATCTGAAGAATTTAAATTAGACTATTACAACTGGGATCCCTGGTGGTGTAGCGGTTTAGCGCCTGCCTTTGGCCTAGGGTGCGATCCTGGAGACCTGGGATCGAATCCCACGTCGGGCTCCCGGTGCATGGAGCCTGCTTCTCCCTCTGCCTATGTCTCTGCCTCTCTCTCTCACTGTGTGCCTATCATAAATAAATAAAAACAAAAAAAAATAAAGTTGTTAGACTATTACAACTTTACTTACATAATGCAAGTATTATATGCCAAGATTAAAGGAAAATCAACAAAACTACTGTCTTTATATGGATAAATAATTGATGAACAGAAAGATCTCAAACACAGATTTTTAGAACTGGAAAGAATCATTAAAGGTAATATGTAGTAGTACTTTGTCAATTATTTGTATACATGTCTCCCTTACATGCTACGTGTCTCTCTCACCAGATTATCAGGATTATGAGTTTGTCTCACCAATTTTATTGTTCACTAGTTTTAGCATAGCATGTAGCAAAGTACTTCGCACATGGCAGATATATATGTTTGATTAGTGGATGGCTAGTGAGTGATTTTCAGAAATGATCAGTGACTCTAAAAGAAGGAATCAAGTGCATTTCCTCAATTCCCTCCTCCTTTTGATTTGTAGTCTTAGCCTATGTGTAGGATGCATGCACTCTTCTCTCTGCTTTCCTCCATGGGGGTGGCCTGCTATTTTATAGCTATGCAAGTGATTGGGTAGGTAAAGGAAAATTTAGTGATGAAATATTAGCAAGTCTGTTTTGACACATACGTAAGTTACATCTTCAATTAATATTTTTTCCTTAAAGATTTTAAGTAATCTCTACACCCAGCATGGGGCTTGAACTCACAACCCAGAGACCAGAGTCACATGTTCCACCAACTAAGCCAGCTAGATGCCCCCTGCTTCTCCCTCTGCCTATGTCTCTGCCTCTCTGTCTCTCATGAATAAATAAAATCTTAAAAAAAAAAAGGATACAAATAACCTGTCTGTAAATATACTTATAATAAATCAATAAACTGTGTCTCTGATCCTTGGAGTAAATTTCTAGAAATGGAATTATTGAATCAAAAGTTCTCGATACATACTGCCAATCTCCTTTCCAAGAAGATTTTGCCTATTTATACCTCTAATAAAAGAGATTACTATAAAGGATTACTATAAAAGAGTATTTTTTTTGTTACATACTATTCAGTGCTAAATACGTACATGCTCTAAAACTATGCTAATTTTGTAAATTTAAAATGGTTACCTTGTTTTAGCTTGCATTTGTTTTGTTTTTGATTACCAGTGTGTGTGGCTGAAGATTACTTCTTGTGGCCTATTATTCATTATTACATAGCATTTTAATTTCTTCAGTTTAATATTTCACTATATCACTAATTTGAATTTTTAATATTCAGAGAAGTACTTTATACATTACTTCTGGGGTAACATTATTGGTTATTCTTTACACTTAAAAAAAATTCCACAGGAAATAATGTTAAGGATTAAAAATCTTATTAAAAGTTTACAGTGATATAGAATTTAGCTGCGTGGTTAGTTATATTTATTTTACATTTCATTATACACTGTGGGTCATGGAATTTCAATAAAACTTTTGTTATTGAAATTTGTGCAGTAGTCATTGCATATTACTGCCATCTTCAGGTGAGATGGTTATTGTAAGTTAGAAGGCCATTGGCAATGTTTATTGTACTTAATGTATTTGATGCTTTATGATCATTGTTTAAATCTCCATCTTTCCCATGGTTTTCTCATTTACTTTTTGTCATTTGAGTGGTGTGGTTTGTGATATGTGTATTTTGCATAATTTGAAAAAAAAATCCGTGTAGTAACCTATGATTAGGAGAGGTAAGCAGAGAAGATAGCATTCCTTTCCACTGTATTACCAACAAAATGCACACGTGGTAGCAATGATTAGCTCAGGCAGTGTCACCTGCCTATGTCTTGTTTGTCTGGGATTGAGAGAAATTGCATCTTTCTAATATGGATTCAGAAATGAGAGTCACCTAAAATGAATAAAGTATTACGTGCCAATTATACATCAATTTAAAAAGAGGAAAAAAATTTTAAAAACGAGGCTATTTCCCGCAAATCGGTGACAGTATAGAGGGTCATAGTAAAAAAAAAAAAAAGTAATGACTTTATTTTTGCTAAAAAAGTTTCAATAGAGCCATTGTCTGCATGATAAAGCCTAACTTTTGTCATATACTACATAGTCTTGGTCTCTAATAATCTAGATGACCAATGTTTTTGAGAATTACTACACAAAGATTCCTCGAACTTGTTTCCCAACTGAGCACTAGTATACTTGGGCCAATCAGGAAATGCATGCACCTTGAAATTAATTACTAGTTCAAGTTGGGTATCAATTAACACCATTTTTCTCCTGGTGGGGTGAAGGGAATCCTGGACCAATTATCATTTTATAACTCTTCTGGTTTGAGCTTTCAGTTACACTATATAAACACACCAATTAAATATTGTTTGAATGATTTAAAATCATTTTTAGTTTGGTATAACACAAAGCACCTTAGAAATATGTAATAGCTCTTCATTATTATCATTATATAAAGCCATAAATAGTACTATGTAGTAATAAGTCACATTTCATTTTTTTTTTTTTTAAATTTTATTTATTTATGATAGTCATCACAGAGAGAGAGAGAGAGGCAGAGACATAGGCAGAGGGAGAAGCAGGCTCCATGCAGGGAGCCTGATGTGGAATTCGATCCTGGGTCTCCAGGATCGTGCCCTGGGCCAAAGGCAGGCGCTAAACCGCTGCGCCACCCAGGGATCCCACATTTCATTTTTTTTAAGACTTTTATTTATATGTTCATGAGACACACACACACACACACACACACACACACACACAGGCAGAGACACAGGCAGAGGGAGAAGCAGGCTCCATGCAGGGAGCCCGACCTGGGACTTGATCCCAGGTCTCCAGGATCACACCCTGGGCTGAAGGTGGCATTAAACCGCTGGGCCATTGGGGCTGCCCTTCATTTGGTTTTGAATATCATTCTTTCTCTTGGGATTATCTGTTTACTTAAAAGAAACGCTTTTATTGACAGAATGGTATCAGTCAGAACTGGCTGACTTGATTTTCATTCCATTAGCTTATTTTTTCTTAGTTTTAAACATGTCTAGAAATATGAAAGCATATGCTGAGCTCTAAAACCAATAAAAGCAAAGGAATATTATGCAAAAATTATGAATGATATGATTTACTATGTTTAGCATACTCAATTTTTAAAATAGGTAGTTATAGGTATGTAGAAGATGAGAGATCATGTCAAAGGTGAAAGCTATGACTAATAGGTAGAATCTGACTAGTTGAAGAAGTACAAACATATTCAGTCAGTTGTAGGAGTTTAAATTGGGTTCTTGCAGAGCAGTGTTCATGGATGATCAATTTCTTTTCCAGAATATATGGTGCTATTTGCCACAGTGTTGGATACTGTAGATTGACTTGCTCATCTTCAAATCCACACTCCTGCTGTGCCTTTCTATTTTATAAAAGCTGTTAGACTATCAATGGGATTTTTAGACTTCTTTGCAGCGTGTTCTGGATATGCATTAGTTTCTGCAAATTAAGTACACTTGCACAATTTGGAATGTAACCTAAATGTTTTATGTCTTTTCTTGGTTGTGTATATGTTGGTAAACACAATCATGAAAATGTGACATTTTCTGTAGTAGCATTTCATAACCCTATCTCCAGCTTCCTATGGTGTTTGAAACAATTTCAGCGGAGATGGTGGCCATACTTCAGTGCCCAGTAAATGGCTCTGCGGTATTTGATGGGCATTTGTGCTGATCATAGAGGCTTCCAGATCCAGGTATCTTATCCCTGAAGTTGGCTGTTGCTCTGTGTTCACAAATTCAAAAGTTTCATGGTAGGACAGAAATACTATTTCTACTGCAGGGTAAGTTCTGTAGTGCTCTAAGAATAATTTCTGGAGCCTTCCTCTCTTGCCTTCCTAGTAATTTTCTTGACTCCTAAATATCTGTACGTCTTAAAATACCTAGAGTGGTTTTTGTTTCCTGACCTGAACTGCGACTGATTTAGTCCTTTACTAAAAATGTATACGACTGGCAAAGTCAGGATGGTATTACCACAGGGATATGTGGCAGAGACCAATATCCATTCTTCTTTCTCTTAGTAACTGAAGATCCTAGTGTTTCTTAGCCAGGCTAAGACTTCACTTCTTAGTTCTGCTGCAGCTACCAGTGCTCATATAACTACATCTTAGCTAATGAGATGTAAACAGAACTGATGTATGTCACTTTCTGGTGATGTCCTTGCCTGTTTCTCTTCTCTATTGACTGAGAAACAGATGTAGTCATGGAAAGTGGAGAAATCACCTTGGGCCCAAAGATGAAAAATTCTTGTTGATGATGGCAAAGCTACCCTGCCAGCCTGAGATTTACTATATTTGGATGGCAACATTGAGATATAAAATAAGCCTCTTTCTGCCTTAAACAACCATATTTTTGCTCCTCCTCCCCCCTTTCTTTTACAGTGGCTTATACTGTGACCTAAACTAATACAAGATATACATGAACTCTGAAGTTTAAGGTCAAGTCAGAAAATGACTGCATGTTACTCGATTAACAGGTACTCTTCCTATAAACATATACCATATATTTATAGGAATGACTTATAGTAGTTTATCTACAATTCTTATATTAAGAGTTGAGTAAAGTACTTAAAAACTGCAGTAAGTCAAATATTCAAAAACAAAGTTCAGTTATACTTTAGAATGAATGTATTAAAACCTTGCTTTCAAAGAGTGAGCTTTTTGTCTTACTTGCCTACTGTTAGAAGAATCGATAGACAAGATAGGACTGTAGCTCAGAGGCTAATTCAGAATATTCTTTAGGCTAAGTTAGGTGAGATCACTACATGAACTCTGTACATAAAGAAAAACAGACATCAATACTAATTCAAATTCTTTATCCAGGACATTGGAGCATGCTGAACACTAATATTCTAGGTAAATGGTCAAAGCTATGTGAGACTTTTAGAAGAATTTTTCATCAGAAAGATTTTGGTTTTCATACCAAATGACAATATCCCTCTGGGAAAAAGCAAAGTCCACTCTGAATAGGGAAATCTTAGATATAAAGAAGGTTTTAATATCAATGTTTGAGGTTTATATTCTCATTTCACTCTGATTTATTGTATATTAAAAAAGAACCAGTTTCAAAACTTTGAAAATTTGAAATGCTTTACTACTCTCTTATTAGATTTTGTAAGTCAGACTTGACCAAGTTCTATTAAATATTCAATTCAAAGCTGTAGAAATGAGCAACAACTTCCCCAAATTTAAGGCCTTTGTTAGTCTTTTACATGCATTATCTCATCACAAGTTAATGAGTCCCAAGCACCTTTTATGCCCGCAGTCTAGTTTCTGTTTTTAGTCAAAGCAAACATATAAAAACCATGTTTTAGGTAACTGACCTTGCTACTGCAGCCATGTATGTTTGGAACAAAAATCAGTTCCTTGGCAAAAGTCCACGGACATAAGGGAAGACCAGCAGTTTATGCCATCATCAGAAACTCATCCTATTAGGAACAATATGTATCGGATAATGGGATGATATCTAACTGATCCAGAGTCTGTAGCAGATAGCATTCCTTTGGAAACAGACTCCAAGAATCTGAGATTTGTATGCAGACTTAGTGTGTGTTCTTGGAGACAGTATCTGGTAGACCTTTGGGAAGTAAAATTAGGAATAAGAAGTTCAGCTGTAATGCCCTTGCAGCAGAGGCTTCAGGAAACACATGAGGAGTTCTGAAACTGCGATGCTTTAGAATTGTTCCAACCGAGACACAAAAGATGGTCTATTAGATACCGATTACATTTATTCATTATTAAATTATTTTTAAATTAAATTATTTTTTAAAAGACTTATTTACTTGAGAGAGAGTGCATGCACATGTGTGCACATGCAAGCAGGGTAAGGGGCAGAGGGAGAGAAACTCAAGCAAACTTCCTTTAGCAGGGAGCCCACTGCTCATTCCCACTGCTCAATCCCACAGATCATGACCTGAGCCAAAACCAAGAGTTGAACACTTAACTGAGCCACCCAGGCATCCCAATAGTTGGTTATTTTAATATCCAGTCTGATAATTCTTATAGGAGGATGACTGAATTTATTTATATTTATCAGTATTTTAGACTTTTTCTATCATGTATCTTTGTATATTTCAATTTTTCCTATTTTTCTTATGCTTCTGTTTTGTTTTTTCTTAAAATATTATTTATTTATTTGAGAGAGTGAGAGAGAGCGCGAGTGGAAGAGTGCACAGAAGCAGTAGGAGGGAAGCAGAATGAGAGGCAGAAGCAGATTTCCTGCTGAGCAGGGAGCCTGACATGGGGCTTGATCCCAGGACCCCGGGATCCTGACCTGAGCTGAAAGTAGATGCTTAACCAACCAAGCCACCCAGGCATCCCTCTTTCTTTACTTTTTAAAAAAATGATTGGGACTTTTTGCTTTTCTCTCATTTCATTTTTGCTTCCGTTTTTTGAATCTAAATTCTCTAATTTTGTAATGGTTATATTTGAAATTTTACTATGCCTACCTAACCAATATCTTAAAACTTCATTTAGAAAAATACAAGAATTGAATACTTCAACCTATTATTAGGCTTCCTACTTACACATGATTATTCATTGTATTTTAGTGTTATGCATTTTTACCTTCACAAATTAGAATATCATAGGTTATTATTATTTTATACAGACAATATTCATTAAGATTTACTTAAATGCATTACCACCCTCACTTGCTGTTCAACTATCTTCCCTTCTTGTGTCTCAGGCACTCTATTAAGTTTGTTTTTCTTTTTCCTAAGTTATACCCTTTAGAACGATGGTTCTCAATCTGTGCAGTTCAAATCATCCATGCTTCCCAAGATGATATTTTATAAATACGTGGGGGACATTTTGTTAGCACAATGAACAGATGGCAGTTACCGGCATTTATAGTGTGACCTAGGGATGTTGAACATCTTGAATCACACACCCGACAATCTCCCACACAAAAGAATTGTTTTGGTTCCTACACGACTCCCAATGATTCTGTTGGACACATTCAAGTAGGTAAAAATGTCTTGATAAGTGAGTATAGGAATGCGTTCCACCTTATAGTTGGCACAGTTTTAACACACTGAATTTTCCAGGAATGCAAACACTACATAAATCAAGGAAAGACTGATTTTATTTTGTTCTGGATTTTCACCATAATGGCTTGCTAATTCAGAAAAATCACATCACTCATAGCTATGTTCATCTTGGATGTCTGAGGTGCCAACATAACTCCTCTGTCTTAATCTACACATGTAGCTGTCATATGCTGGGGATTCTATGCACGTGCACACACACGCTTACATACTGAGTTTTATACAAATGAAGTTACAAGTGTGCCTACCCGGGTAGTATGTTTTTTCTTAACGTAGTAGTGAGACCATCAAGATTAAGCATACATTTTTTTTTTTTTTTTTTTTTTTTTTACCAAGAAACATGCTGCCACAGTTGGCAAGGACATAGTATACTTTTACCCTTGAAGTAACAGCACAGGTATCAAGGGAATCGCTGATCCTGGCTAACACGTGAAGCGTACCAGCTGTTATTGACGGAGAAGTATACACTGCGAGCTAGGTAAAGGAGAATTCATTGGCATTAAACCACTCTTCAGCGGCTCGGGACTATTCATTCCATGGACACCAGGATCGGATCCCAATGTTACCTTGGACATGACCAGGGTCTGGGGATTTATCTAGATAGGGGGCTGGATGAAGGTCTATCGGTATCCACTGCAGCTTCTTGCACAGGCTCCCCACAGCGTCGCTAGGGAATCCACTTGTGAGTCCATGCAAGCTTCATCTCTAACTTGTAAACGTGCCAAATGCGGCCCTTTCGGTTGTGGCCTATTTGCTTCTGCAGCCTCCTCAGCTCCTCTAACTGTACTGGCTCCAGGACCGGCATAGGTGATGCTTCTCTCCTCGCTTCTTTCCTGGACTCCTTCACTGGGTTAAAAGAGGGCTCTGCATTTCCGCAACACACCTACCTGGCGCATTTCTTTCTCTAACACCACACTGAACTGCGCTGTGGTGAAAACGCGGACATCTTTTTGTGCCTGACTACGAGCGCGTCTTCTCCACAGCTCCTGGCAAGGCGATCGGTAAGGGGAACGGATCACTAGATGTTGGCTGTGAAAAGAAAAACGACAGCAACGTCACATTTCGATACCGCTCACGTGATTAAAACGTTTCAGCTCCTCTTCCGTTTCCCAACTCTTTCTCTTCGTTCTCGGTGCCCTCCCACCTACGAACCCGAGGCCAAGGACAGGCAAGCGCACCTGACGCCTCCTTCAGGAGCCCGGCAGCTCTCCCAAGCGGTACTCCCTCCCGCCTAGGAAGCCACGTCAACGCGCTGACGTCACGCGCGCCGCTGGCGTCCCGCCGTCAGGCCCGCCCATCAAAGCCTACCGGGATCTCTCTCTCTCTCTTTTTTTTTTCTTGCGGTCAGCGGGGACAGCTTGAACTGCGGTCGCACGGAAGGCCGGCAACGACGAGTTCCAAAGGCGGCGGGTCCTTGCGGACTCCTGCTTCCTCAGAGTAAGACGGCTTGTTTCCCAGAGAGACGCACGGGCGGCCGAGGGCCCGCCCCCAAGCGCCGGCCGCGGTCTCCCGGGGAACGACGCGGCGCGCGGGCCGGGGCTGGGTGGGGGCGCGCGTGCGCAATGCGCGTGCGCAGTGCCGCGGCTTTTGCGCCGACCGGGAGGGACGGGCGTGTGCGCTGCTTTCTTGCAGGGAGGATGGCCCAGTCCTCGGGCGAGGACGCCGTGGTGCTGCAGGCGATGCTGAGGCAGCTGTTCCAGAGCGTGAAGGAGAAGATCACGGGGGCTCCCTCCCTCGAGTGCGCCGAGGAAATCCTCGTACATCTGGAGGAAACTGATGAAAACTTTCACAAGTAAAAAAAGCTTTTTGCTGTCTTCAGCAGACAAACCTTCCCCGCCCGATCCAGAGAAGGGCCAAGTGTAGTTAGAGGATGTTCGATTATTGTCGTTAAAATAGCGCCCGAGCCGGAGGTTCTTTTTGGTTCGTTTACACAAATGCCGAATTTAATGTTTTATTTATTCTTTACCTACTCTTCCAAAGCTGCCGCCGCCCCAGTGCCACAGCCCGCCTGTCCTAATTCTTCATTTTTCCTCATGGGCAGTTCAGTAGCGCTCGTGGCGAAGCGTTCACGTTCTTCCAAGAGCATTCAGTCAGTCCCCGAGATCTGGCTTGCTGTGCCCTGAGGTCTTCCAGGGGCTGCACCGGTTGACCATTCTGAGCACGGCAGGGAATACTGAAGTGAGATTTTTTTTTTTTTTTTAGAAAAAGATTTTATTTATTTATTCATGAGAGTCACTGAGAGCAGCAGAGACATAGGCGGAGGGAGAAGCAGGCTCCTCACGGGAAGCCCCATGCGGGACTCGATCCCAGGACCCCGGGGTCAGGCCCTGAGAGGAAGGCAGACAGACGCTCAACCGCTGAGCCCTCCAGGCGCCCCTGAGGTGATGTAATTTCTTTCCTGTGGAAAAGCTTGAGTTCTTAAAAAGGGAGAAGCCACATACTCAAGTGTCCTGGTACAGGCAGAAATACAAGTGCTGCAGAAGGGCTACAGAGTGCTCGATGTGGGAGCAGTAGAGTTTTAAGTTTGAAGGAGAGAGGTGCCCTTTTGAGATTATCCTGGAAGGTTATGTTTCTTTAGAGACGTTTTTTCCCTTTGTTTTGGTTTAATTTAAGTTAATCATCTCCTTTTGAAAAGGCTTGTTGCAGGTACCTCAATTAATTATTACTGGCAGAAGTATTTTAAATTCAGTGTTTGTATTTCATTTTGATCTCACGGAGATAAAATTTGAAATAATGAAATTTTCGTGATGAAAATTTTTCTCATGTTACCTTTTTATTTTTTTAAGACTTTATTTATTCGTGAGAGACACAGCGAGAGAGAGAGAAAAAGAAAGAAAAAGAAAGAAAGAAAGAAAAAAAAAGAAAGAAAAAGAAAAAAAAGAAAAGTAGGTTCCATGCAGGGAGCCCAATATGGGAATCGATCTCGGGTCTTCAGGATCACGCCCTGGGCTGAAGGCAGGCACCCAACTGCTGAGCCACCCAGGCGTCCCTTTTATTTTTATCTTTATTTTTATTTTCTTCTTATTATTTTTTTTCATGTTTCCTTTAAACTGACTCTTGGGTGCCCTGAGGTTGTATTTATGGGGAACTCCTACCCATTTCTTACATGGGCATAAAGGGATCCTTGAGCCCTTTAATGTAAAAGTCTGTTTGTACTTGCAGTTTTATAGGTTGTATTTACGGTTGTCACCAGATTCTCAAGGGAGTTTTCAAAAGTGTGGAATTCTTGTTAATATAGAGTTCCTAATTTCATTAATATTTCTGATGATGCATATAGTCTCTTTGTATTTCCATGATTTTCTTGTTTATTTCTTCATTAAATCCTCTAAGAGCTGTACAGCAGACTATAGAATAATTGCAACTTCCTCAAGTTAAGGTTTAACAATGTTTTGTAAACTCATATAATACGAATTTATCTCACACAGAATCCACTTAAACATCAAGTTTGGGGTTTCATTTCTGGTTTTTATTTCACATGCAAGCAGTTTAAATGATTTGTAAATTAGTATGTCACTTTTTGCTAGATTCATATTTTGAGCATTTTTTTATTTCATCTAGATTTTCAAGTTTATTGCTATAAAGTTTTTCATTAATATCCTGTTACCTTTTTAATATTTTTTAGTATCTATATTTATATGTCCCCTCCTTTTTTAAAAAGATTGTATTTATTTATTTATTTATTAATGTGAGACATACAGAGAGGCAGAGACACAGGCAGAGGGAGAAGCAGGCTCCATGCAGGGATCCCGATGTGAGACTCGATCCCAGGTCTCCAGGATCACACCCTGGGCTGAAGACAGCACTAAACCGCTGAGCCACCTGAGCCGCCCCTATTTCCCCCTTTCTTTTCTTTTCTTTTCTTTTCTTTTCTTTTCTTTTCTTTTCTTTTCTTTTCTTTTCTTTTCTTTTCTTTTCTTTTCTTTCTTTCTTTCTTTCTTTCTTTCTTTCTTTCTTTCTTTCTTTCTTTCTTTCTTAATTATTTGTGCCTTCCCTCTTCTGTTCTGCTAGGGGTTTATTTTGTTAGTCTTTTAAAAGAATCATCTCTTGGCTTAGTTTTTCCTTTCTCTTAGGTGTATATTTTATGGTTTTTACGTTTCTGCTCTTTATTTTTTTTTCTTCTTGGAAAATTTTAAAACTTTTGTGATTAGTGGTTAGCTCATTAATTTGCAGCTTTTCTTTTTAGTGTGTTTAAGGCTACATACAACCCTGTATTGTTTTCGCTGCTCCAATTTTAAAATGTTTTTCAAATTAAAGTTAGGTCATTGTTGTTCCTCTCAGCAGTCTAATGACTGTTGTAATAAAGTAATTTACTCTTCAACAGTGCATTAGATTAAGTGCCTGCTGATTAGCATAGTTAATGTTCACTGTTTACTGCAGAGATGCTTTTGGCCTGCCTAAAAAATCCAGACACTCTCAAGTTAGAACTACTTTGTAGTGTTTAAGATTTATGATCCTAAAGTATTTTAAGTGGTTTGTAATCTTAAAAGCATAGATGGTAAAATTTACATATTGGTTCACTAAGCTGAGATCTGTGTCTTAGGAGGAAGAAACTCTTTGTATAGGAGAGGAAAAGAGAAGATGCTTGTCTTTGGTGTTTTTGTAGACTCTTAGAATTCAGAGTTGGATGATATATTAAAGGCCACTTAAGTCCAAGTCCTCATATTTTGTCTTTGTTTTCATTGACCTAACTCTTCTTGAACATTGTGTGTTCTTGGGTCACTTAAAGTATATATGGCTTCCCAAAGTGTTTTCTACTTCAGAATTATCTATCTTCCCATCTCCACTATCAGAACATTGGTTTTTTAAATCCACTCAATGTTGTCCTGGTATTGGCAAGAACAACTTTATTAAACAGACTTATAGTGGAAACTGGTGTCTTTAGACTACTGTATTTTTGTAAGAAGATGGTTAGGACAATTGAATCCATACATGATGGGATTTCAGGTAGTATAATAAACTAAAGTGGGGGAAAATGCAGTCATATTTGGGGAGAAACCGTAGTGTAGGTAGTAGTAGCCCTACATGGGGCTTTGGCCCAATGGGTAGTTTACCTGAACTATCTCTGCTTTCCAGAGCCTCTTCTATTTTTTTTTTTTTTTTTTTGCCTTGAACTGTACATATTCTCTAAAAGATCCAAGCTTTCCTCTTTGTCTCTGAAAGTGGCAGCTGGGATTTGGGACTTGTGGAAAGGGAGAGAAGAAGGGATGAGGACATTGCTTTCATTATGTGCATATGTGTCGTGTAGATTTTGACACCTAAACTGGCCCCCAGAAAATGACTGGCCCTGGTTTTCAGTGCTGGCTACACCAGAATCTGTTTGTCCCCATGTATAAAAATACTGATGCTTGGGCCTCTTCATAAATGAATCAGAATTTCCTGGGGGGCTTAGGAGAGGGTGCATCGTAGGGGTTGGGCCTTGTTTTTGAAAAAACTGTCTAGGTGATTCTAACATGTAGCCAGGGTTGAGAACCACATAGAACATATTTGCTTAGATTTATGCAAGAATCTCATGTGTGTATTTTAGTAGTTATCAATCCTGATGATTGTAAAAGTCTCTAATGCAGATGTTCATGTTTGTAGCCCTCACATCCAATATACTTTTGGTTTGATACAGATGGAACACAATATTTATTGATTTGGGTTTATCTTTTGTTTTGCAGAAGAATCTACCAGTGATTTTTTAAATTAGTGAACTCTAGGGTGTTTAAGTGGTAACTTCAAGAAAACATCCATTGTGTAAAGTGATATCCATGTATAGTAAATTACTAAGAATTATATATGTGCTTCCATAATTAATGAATGTATTTTTAATAATTGTTTATTATGATCCAGAAGTCTGTTCTTTGACCTCAAAGGTTGTGGGTAATGTTAAATACCCATTCTTTCTATTACATAACCTTTTTTTATATGCTAATATGATATATAAAGTTAGGTTGGTCATATAATAAGTCTTTTGATTCTGAAATAATTCCAAATATCAGCATTATAATTCATGACTTACTCTAATAAAGTCTCTTTTTAAAGAGTATCATTGCTGATAATTTTTTTCTATATATGATTGAAAAATTTGTTTAAATAGCTAACAGAATGATTTCTTGAAACAAACTTGTACTAGATTTTTTATGTTTTTCTGTCATTAATAGTATTCTGTATCAGTGCATATTTTGGTATATTTTGAACATGTCATAAGTTCATGAAAAATCAATTTTCTTGGAAAAAATCTAGGTAATAAAGCTGGAGAAAAAAATTGAAAAAAGTGAATGTTCTTTTACTCAACTTTGTAAAATTTTCCTATGTAAATGTGAAAAATTCCATATTCATCAGTAGTAAAGCCAAGTAGATGAGGCACATTGTGCCAGTATTTCATTTGAGCTGCTTCTGAAATGTGGTGAGGTGAACATTTTTCCTTAGTAGCAAACAACTATACTTTTGGGTTTTAATGTTCCTCTTTGAGGAATATTTAGAAAAAGATATTTCGCATTCATTTGGTAATAGTGTATTTGAAACCAAATTTTTGCTTTTTCTCATTAAATTACTTTTTTTTCATTAAGTTACTTTTGAGGTACCGTAAGGTTAGTTAAATATATGTATAATGTATTTGGTTTGGGAAGTGTCAAAGTATAGCTATGTGTAGTAACAGTTTTTGCATTAGGATTACCATTATTGTTACAACTGGAATTTAGTAAGGTCAGGTATTTTGTCTAAGGTTACAAGATTGACCAGTGTAAGATTTAGAACTTAAACCTGAAGCAGAGAGATTCATAGATTTCTAAAGGTATAACATTTATTCATTATGTAGATCATGTTCTTTAAAAAATAAGAAACTTTGTTATTAGAAAATTTTAAGATGAACAAGGAAGAAATATTAATAGAGTTCAGTTAAAATACAAAAGAATGGAAGTTGTATTTATTGTAATCAATGGCAAGGATGTATTATTCCCTATATTTCCAGTGCAGTTAGAGTTAATCTGAAAATGTTAACACAGGGGCATCTGCTAAAAATAAATCTGAAAGGTATCTACATTGTAGCAGAACTAACTTCATTAAGCCTATGAAGGATTGTCTATAATAACTTATTAATAATGTAAATTTTTTTGAGGAAAGTTTTACATTTCTTAAATTTTAAGCATAGAGGTGATCCGCCAATATCTTTAGTGGTCAGGGTTTTTTTTTTTTATTTTTTAAAGGTTTTATTTATTTATTCATGATAGACACAGAGAGAGAGAGAGAGGCAGAGACACAGGCAGAGGGAGAAGCAGGCTCCATGCAGGGAGCCCAACACAGGACTCAATCCCAGGACTCCAGGATCATGCCCTGGGCCAAAGGCAGGTGCCAAACCCTGAGCCACCCAGGGATCCCTAGTGGTCAAGGTTTTATAATGCTTGGAGTAAGTGGATGTTGAAAGGTCAAACTGGCATTCTGCAGGCCATATTTGGTCTGTGGTTGTGTGTGTGTGTTTTTTTAAAGCAACATTTAAAAATTGGGAGATAGCACATAAAATAGTTTTCTAGTTTTTCTTAAAACATTGAAAAATCAACAGTAGGCTAATATTCCTAAATGGCAACAAGTGGCTAAAGCCATGTAGAAGCTCTTCTTTTAACGAGATACCCTTTTATTTCACTACTGCCTCTTCCTTTTCTCTTTTACTTGTGGATGGCTTTACCTGTCTACCCCGGTAACATCTGAGTTTGCAAACCCTGGAATAAGTATGGGACCATTTGAAAGTCTTTTTTATGCATCAAGGGCTCTTTTATAAAATAAGAATATTACCTCCAGAATAATTTCTAAAAATGATGCAATGAGTTCATTTAAAAAAGCTGTGGTTATCATCAGTCTTTTGGATTAGTTGTAGACTGATAAGATCAGTACTATGAGGATTACAATGAAGGCAATACGATACATAATTTTCTAGAAGTGTTTCTCCCAGCCTATAGCAACAGTAATTTTCTAACCGGGGCACCACTATAGAAAACAGCATTCCTTGTAGGATTTTATGGGGTATTGCCATGAATTCAGATGGTAAAAGAACCGACACAAAATGAATTGTCAGATGAGAATATGAAGCCTTGGATTTTTCTGACCCAAAGAGAAGAGTCCACTTGCAGAAATGAATGTTTACTAATTTGAGTCTTCCAATGATCAGTGAGTCAGTAGAGCATCCAAAGGACCTTTGGCAGCCTGGTAATCCTCACAGTGATAGAGGGCTTTATCCTCCCTGGAGATCTTTTTTTCTTAAAAGAGCAGTAACTTATTAGGCAGTATTCAATTTTGGGGGTCTTGGGTTCTTTTAATTTGGAAGATAAACCAAAACCTTGAAGTATTTTGACTGGGGTCTTCTGGAGATATTACTATGGTCATAGATAAAAATGGTATCATTACAAAAAAGTATATGGTTATTCAAGTTTCCAAAGAGGAGGTTTGAACTTTTTCTCAGCATATTTTTTTTGTTTGCTATTTATAAATGAAGCTAAATAGTGGGGAGGTTTTTTTTTATGTGTCTTTTATTTTATAATGATATTCTATTAACT
Source organism: Canis aureus (assembly GCF_053574225.1). Taxonomy (NCBI): domain Eukaryota; kingdom Metazoa; phylum Chordata; class Mammalia; order Carnivora; family Canidae; genus Canis; species Canis aureus. Next base: position 61,390,217 of record NC_135611.1, on the reverse strand, counting down.
TTCTTGAATACATTTTGTTAATGGACTTCTGTTATATTTCCTCACTGCCTTAGTTATGAAAATATCATTTCTGTTGCTTACAGTTTGGGTTTTAAACAAAGCAAACACAAAAGTATTTTTCAGTTAAATATTTATTTCTCCTAATTGCTTGATTTGTGGCACAGAAATGGGGCTGATAAAACCAAGGAATAATTCGCCTTTCCGTTGTTGATGATGAGATTTAGAATTCATCTTTAGAGTGGCTTCCCTTTAGTTTCAGAGAATTAACATAGGCTTGCCCATGTTTTGTTTCCCACTGAGTATCTCAGAGAGGTGAAGGAAAATTGGTGTGTCTGTTTGACTAGCCTAGGGCAGGATTGGGAGGATTGAGATTGTTTTTAGGGACTTTTCATCTCTTTGCACTTTCTTCCAATCACACTTTTTCCCTTTTCCAGTGGTGTGATGCTGGCTGTGAGGTCTTACTGATTGGGCTGAAAGGGTATCTATTCCTGGATCCTTTTTCATTTACAAGGACATTTTAAAGAAAGCAGTGATACATTTATGGTATTGGAATTTCAGATATTTTGATTCTTTAGAGGGTTTCTGGTTTTGGTGGGATAATTGTGGGGAACACACATTTTTTTGAGTCTTCAGACCTCATCACACATATCTGCCAGCTCTAATCTCAGAGCCAGCTGTGTCTTGATGAAGGTAGTATAGGGACTGTCAAATGTTAAAAAATTAACATCTTTAAAAGATTTTCTTGAAACCTTAACCTTTGAATTACTCTTGCCTGTGTAAGTTTTTGCCATTTTGTATGGAATATGCGAAGATTTGGTTTGTAATTACAAATATACAAACTAAAAAATAAGTTAACATTTAAAATGGATGGAAGTTATGCTTGTATAAGGGAAGATCTTCAAGTAATATAAGGCAATGATGAATCACCAGAAGAAGCAAAAACTGCAAAACTGCTTGAATGATGGTTAGAGGCTTTTTTCTATGATATATGATTCAGGAGGTTTTGAGTTTTGTTTTTCTTGGAGTATTTCTGAAAATTAGCGTTCATCGTTTTGATCTAATATTGCAGGTCATTAAGTTTACAAAATAATGTTTTATATTTCTGCCTTTAGTAGATAGCTATTTTCTTAAAGCTTAGAAGTTACTAGCTAAATGTTGAATATAAATATTAAACATTTAAAAGTAAATTCAATGAATAGCTCAAAACAAAATTTTAAGTAAATTATACTTTTAAATTTAATGTGCCAGTTATAATTTTGAAAAAATAAGATGTAATAGACATACTTCCCTAAATGCAAGAAATTTAAATAATGCGCAGTTGGTAAAAATGAGTATTACATTTATTTATTTCCCTTTTCAATCTCTGTTGAGCATTACAGAACATCTTACTTTATTTCTTAAACGTTTTTGGAGAGTGTGGGGTTGTGGGAATAATGAGTTTTGGATTAAGGTAGACCTGAATTAATAGCTTGTGAATTTTTTAAAAAAGATTTATTTATTTGAGAGAGAGAGAGAGAGATAGCACAGCTGCTGGTGGAAGGGGAGAGGGAGAGAGAGAAAGAATCCTGTAGAGCAGACTCCCCACTGAGTACAGACCCTGACCCTGATGCTTGGCTTAATCCCAGGACCCTGAGATCACGACCTGAAGCAGAAATCACCAGTGGGCCACTTAACAGCCTGAGCCACCCAATCTCCCCTGAATTGATAGCTTGTGAAATTGAGGAGGCTTTTTAACTTTTCAATTTGTGTCCTCATCTATTTTACCTATTTCATGTGGTAAGACAATAAAGTGCTTGGCGCAGTGTCTAATATGTAGTAATCACTTCAGAGTCCCTCCTTGTTTATATGCAAATCAACATGTTTGGTTGTTTGTGGAGAAAGTCGAGGTGGCCTCATCTAAGTGGAGATGCAGTAATGAAGGGGCTTGGTTGATTAGGTATTTAAATGCCAAGCCAAGGAAGTTGTATTTAAAAGATAATAGCCAATAATTAGTTTTAACTACAACAAATATTTATCGAGACATTATGTATGTGATGTGTTGTGAGGTATTGGTATGAATAAAATGGCTCTAACTCAGAAATAATGAAGTCCATGATTTTTGAGGACCAGGGTGACTACAGTGTTCAGGATAACTATGAGAGGGAAGAGGGGGTGAAAGAAGATGAGCAAGAAGGCTGCAGTAATAATTTCTGTGTGAGGTGATACGGTTTTGCACTGACCAATAGAAATGGAGAAAAAGGAGGAAGTAATGAAGCCAAGGGATGTGTAGACAATGTTAACAGATGTTGATGACTAGGTGAATTGATGGAGTGAGTGGGCATGGGATGCGGAAAATGCTAATGTCCCAGAAAAAAACAATAAAATTCTAGATTAGCTTGGTGATTTGGAACGAAAAATTTAATCCTAGTTTAAGGTAAGAAACCTGAGTATTTTATAAATCTTTCTGTGCTAATATTTTTTTTCTGGGTATGGTTAATAAGTGAGTTCTTGATATTTACTGCATTTGTTTTTTAAATATTTGTTTTAGCTATGAATTTGTGAAATATCTTCGACAGCATATATGTAACACTTTGGGGTCTATGATTGAAGAAGAAATGGAAAAATGGACATCTGATCAGAATCAGGCTGAGGAATCTGGCTATGACACAGTTGTACAGCATGTTACTAAAAGAACTCAGGAATCTAAAGAGTGAGTATGTCCACAATAATATTTTAAAGGAATTTTCTCTCAGCAGGGCTTCTTGAAGGCACCCCTACCATGTCCCTTATAGATGGTGAGGATGATTTTTTATTTTTTTAAAGATTTTATTTATTTATTCATAGAGACAAAGGCAGAGGGAGAAGCAGGCTCCATGCAGGGGGCCCGATGTGGGACTCCATCCTGGGTCTCCAGGATCACACCCTGGGCTGCAGGTGGTGCTAAACCACTGCACCACTAGGGCTGCCCAGGATGCTTCTTTCAAACAATGAGTCAGATTGTGCTACTTGAGTCCACTTAACACTGTGAAAGCTGCTCATCTCATTCAGAGTAAAATTCAGAGTAGCTTCTGTAACCTAGAAGGCCCACCGTGAGCCTTCTGTGCCCTCTCCTCCCTCATTTCTTAGCATATATCCTTTCATACTGCTCCAGCCACACTGGTCTTGTTCTTTCTCAAACAGGCAAGCAAAGCCCTCCCTTAGGGATTTGCAACATATTACTTCTGCTGCCTTAGAATGCCCTTTCCCTAAATATTTGCATGACTTACTCCTTCATTTTTTTTTAATAGACTTTAATTTTTTAGAGCAGTTTTGGGTTTCACATCAGAATTGAGCAGAGTGTACAGAAATTTCTTTCCCACATATCCCTTGTTCCTACATATGCATAGACTTCCCCATTATCAACATTCTCCACCAGACTGGTACATTTGCTTCAACTGAGGAACCTGTGGTTACACGTCATTATTACAGAGAGTCCATAGTTTACATAGGGCTTACTCTTAGTGTTGTGCATTCTGTGGAATTGTACGAATGCACAAATGTATAATGACATGTATCCACAATGATAGTATTACACAAAGTAGTTTTAATGCTCTAAAAATCCTCTGTGCTCTGCCCATTCATTCCTCCCTGTCTAAATCTCTGGTAACCACTAATTCTTTTATTGTCTGTATAGTTTTGCCTTTTCCAGAATATTATATAGTTCGAACCACACAATATGTAACCTTTCACATTGTTTTTTTTGCTTAATAATATGCATTTAAGTTTCCTTCTTGTCTTTTTATGACTTGATAACTCATTTCTTTCTAGTACTAAGTAATAGTCCATTGTCTGGATGTGTCACACATCTTGGTTGCTTCCAAATGGTGGCAGTTATGAATAAAGCTGCCACAAGCATTGTGGGCAGGTTTTTGTGTGGACATATGTTTTCAACTCCTTTGGTAAATAGCAAGGAGCATGATTACTGGATCATATGGTAAGTTTAGTTTTGTAAGAAACTACCAAATTGTCTTCCAAATTTGCCGTACCATTTTGTATTCCCACCAATATTGTATGAGGTTGCTCTACTTACTTACCAGCATTTGATGTCAGTATTCCAGATTTTGGTTGTTGTGTTAGTAGTAATATCTAATAGTAGTGTAGTGATATCTCATTGTTGTTTCAGTTTGTATTTCCCTGATGACATGATGTGGAGCTTCTTTTCATATGCTTATTTGTCATCTTTATATCTTCTTTGGTGAAATATCTGTTAAGATCTTTGGCCCATTTTTTAATCAGGTTGTTTTCTTATTGTTGAGTTTTAATAGTGTGTGTATTTGGATAATAGTCCTTTATCAGATAAGTCTTTTGCAAATATTTTTTCCTTTTCTCCCAGTCTATGGCTTATCTTTGTATTCTCTTGACAATGTCTTTTGCAGAGCAGAAATTAATTTTCATTTTAATTAAGTCTAGCTTATCAATTACTTATTTCATGAATCGTGCTCTGATGACATATCTAAAATGCCATCACCCAAACCAGGGTCATCGAGATTTCCTCCTATGTTATCTTCTAAGAACTTTATAGTTTTGCATTATATTCATAGTTAAGTTTGTGATTCATTTGAGTTAATTTTTATGTTGAGTTTAAAGCACATGTCTAAATTGGTTTTTTGGCATGTGGATATCCAGTTGTTCAGCACTATTTATTAAAAAGACCATCTTTATTTTACTGTGTTGCTTTTGCTCCTTTGTTCCACATATTTGTCTATCCTTTTGTGAATATTTCACAATTTAGCTATAAAGCTAAAACTTTAGCTTTATAGTTTCGAAGTCAAGTTTTGCTGTTGAGGAATGTTATTAGTTCTCCAGCTTCATTCTTCTTAAATATTGTGCTAGCTTTGCTTTTTTCTTTTTTTTTTTTTTTTGCCTCTTTGTATACGCTTTGGAATCAGCTAGTTTATATTCACAAAATAATTTCCTGGGATTTTATTTGGGATTGCATTGGATTCACAGATGAAGTTGAGAAGAGTTTACATCTGGACAATATTGAGTATTCTTAATCCATGAACATGGAATGGAATATTTTTCCATTTATTTAGTTCTGTTTTGATTTCCTTCAATTGAGTTTTACAGTTTTGTTTATACTGATCTCTCTCTCTTTTTGTTTAACATTTTATTTATGTATTCATGAGAGACATGGAGAGAGAGGCAGAGACATAGGAGAGGGAGAAGCAGGCTCCGTGGGGAGCCCAATGTGGGACTTGATCCCAGGACCCCAGGATCATGACCTGAGCCAAAGGCAGATGCTCAACTACTGAGCCACCCAGGTGCTCCTGTACTGATCTTATATGTATTTTGTTGGATTTATACCGAAGTGTCTCATTTTTGCTAATGTAAATAGTATTATGGCTTTAATTCCCAATTCTAAGTAGAATTCTAAGTTCATTGCTGGTATATAGGAAAGTGATTGATTTTTGTGTATTAAACTTGTATCCTGCAACTTTGCTGTAATTGCTTGTTAATTCTAGGAGTTTTATTATCATTTTTTTTTTCTGATTTTTAGCATAGACGATGTCATTTATTAACAAGGACTTGCTTTTTCCTATCCAATTTGCTTGCTTTTTACTTCCTTTTCTTGTCTTATTACATCAGTTAGGACTTCCAGTAGGATGTTGAAAATCAGTGGTAGGAGGGAATGTCCTTGAGTTGTTCCTGGTGTTCCTTTACTTTTTCTAGGTCTCAGTTCAATGTCACCTTATCAGAGAGACCTTCTCTGACCTTTGTATGTAGAACAGTAGCCTGTCCCTTTTACTTTTTCTCCTTTTTCCTTGGTTTATTTTTCCTTTTCATGTTTTGTTATTGATTAATATGAGATGATATATGTATTTGCTTATTTTCTGCTTATTTTCTTTATTTCCCCACTAGAATGTAAGCTCTATAAAAGTAGATAATTTTATTTTTTCCATTTCTGTGCCCTTAATGGCTTGAAAAATGCCTGGCACATTTTAGGTACTTAATAGGTATTTTTTGGATGCATTAATGATACTGTCTCTTGCCAGTATAATCAAATTTATTTTACTGATGTTTGACATGATTTTGACTTTAGCAATAAATAGTTTTTTCTTTTCCCTCATTGTATAGTAATCACCTATTTAATAGAAACTACTATATGTTAGGTTTTAGGTCTTGGGGCTCTAATGTTAAATAAGATGCTTCCTACCCTTGAATAATCTAATCCATAGTGTTTTTAGGAGTTTGACATTACACTGAAAAATAAATTCAAAATAGATAACTTCAATATAGTATAAATGTCATGATATATGCAAAAGATCACATGGAAATATACAGGAAGATGTTAGAATATATACTAAACAGCTATAACAAAGAAACAACAAAATGTAGTGGCTCAAAGAAAGCACATTTTTTTCCCTGCTTATACAATACTTCAGAAGTACGTGAGTGCAGGATAGGTAGGTGGATCTGTCCAGTGAATTTATCTAGGGACCCCAGGTTCTTTGTACTTCATTGTTCCATTGTATCCTGGGGCAGAAGCTAGTCAACTTTTTCTGTAAAGCGCTATGTAATAAATATTTTAGGCTTTGCAAGCTGTTGTAGTAATAATACAGCCATACACAATATGTGAGTGAGAATGTACCTGTGTTCTGATTAACCTTTACAAAAACAAAGGATAGGTTAGGTCCCGAGTATGGATTTTACCAACCTCTCTTCTTATTATTCCCTTCACCTGCATAGTCGTAGCAGCTATACTAACTCTACAACTAGGTTTCAACATGGACAAGAGAAGGGAGAATAGGAAAGCAAGATTCTTTATTCACTCACTTTCCATTGGCTAAAACTTGGTCACATGCTTATCTACAATGGAGACTGAGAGGTTTAATGCTGAGCTGATGACCGTGTCCTCACAGTGATAACTTTGGGTAGGAGTATTAGGAGTATTAACCTAACATTAGGTGCAAGAGGGGGGAGGATGGATACTGGAGACGAACCCTCTCATTAGGGCTCATTCACAGTTGGACAGTAATTAGAAAACTAAAAAAAATAAGTATGTTATTTGTAAGCTCAGTTTTTGTTAAATTAATTTTAAGTCCATAAAATTTTCAGATATCAGTACTAGAAAATACTTTGGCAATAATTTGTTCTAAGGTCCTTAATTTACAGGCTCAGAGAGGCAAATTAAGGGATTTTCCCAGAGTGATACAGTTGTTTGATATTGGAATCCAGCGTAGAGCCTGTCTTTCTCTGAGTTCCCTTTTGGGGGTACTTTCAGTGAATGTTGCCCCATAAGAATTCTTATATTGTTTTTTCTGCAGTTGCTTTTTATAATTACTTGTGTTTTTGACTCCCTGCTAATCTATATGGATTCCTAAGGGCAGGAGCTGTGTGGCTATACATGTATGACTTTCAACCCTTTACAAGTGCTCTCCATGTATATTGCTTATTGCTTGCCTGCCTTTCTGGCCTTACAGAAGATGAGAACAATATAGCTTCTGTTTGATTTGATGTTTTAAAAACTGCCTTTTAACTAAAGAGGTCATGAGGCTCAAAGTTGGCCAGGTGAATGGAAACCCTTAAATGGAAGCCAAGTGGATATCATAGACATTAGGGAGGTACTTGGGTTCTTGAACAGTGGGACAGCATGACAGAAAATACCTAACTGTCACTCAAAGTATAATTTAATACAGACAGTAACTGAGAAGAAAGAAATTTGAAAGCTTCCTTTTCACATTTAAGCTCAGCTACTTGGATATTCCATGTTTTAATGTTTCAATCCTTGGCATAATTGATAATTTGAAGGTCTGTTTTTTTTTTTTTTCTTTACCTGTAGCATGAAATGTGACACAACAGAAGACTTGAGGGCTATAAGGGGCAGGATTGGGGGGAGTAATTTTCGAGTTTCTCTTGAATTCATACTTATTCTTGGGGGTACTTGGGTAGCTCACTTGCTTAGGCGTCTGCCTTTGGCTCAGGTCTCAATTCTGGGATCCTGGGATTGAGTCCCACATTGGGCTCTCTGCTCAGTGGGGAGCCTGCTCCTCCCTCTCCCTATGCCTGCCACTCTGCCTACTTGTGCTCCCTCTGTCAAATAAATAAATAAAATCTTAAAAAAAATTCATGCTTATTCTTGTAGCTCCGTTCTTTAGCTTCCAATTCTTAGAGTAACTAGTGTATTAAGTAACATTAAAAATTGCTATCTGAAGCTAAGTGGCAATAACTTTTTTTACTCTAATAAAAATTTTACAGAATTTTTATTCATAGTAAAGTCTTTTAAATTTGGATCCCACAAATTTAATTTTGGTAATGATTTGGGTATATGACATTTCCTTCATTCTATTCTCCGGACTTGAATATATGTGATGTGTCTAGGGACCTTTGGCATTGTGTTTTTCCATGCTGGGTCATCATGATTGCCTTTTACTGCAGTTCGAAGGCAGGTATTAAAGCTTGGAATATGGCTCATCTTTCCAGTATTACAAAAATTGGATTATGTACTTGAACTTATGTTACCTATTGTATTTCAAAACATTAAGTCTGATTTATTTTTATTTTATTTTTTTAAAAAAGATTTTTATTTATTTATTTGAGAGAGAATGAGAGAGGAAGAGATCATGAGCAGGGGGGAAGGGTAGAGGGAGAAGCAAACTTCCTGCTGAGCAGGCAGGTCGATGCAGAACTTGATTCCAGGACCTTGGGATTATAACCTAAGCTGAAGGCAGATGCCCAATGGACTGAGCCACCCACGTGCCCAAATCTGATTTATTTTTAAGTACTTAAACTCTTTATGATTGGACAGGATCACTTTCCTTTTGTGACAAGTTACTGTATTATTTAAATAAATATGTTACTGAACAATGCAATAGTGTACACCTATTAATAAATTAATAAAGTTCAAACCACTAAGATATATTAAGTAAAAGCCATGCAGATTAGGATTTCTTATTTATTGATTTTAAGGAAAAAAGCTAACATCATATTCATCTTTGGATAATTACAAATAATCTATTTCTGGCAGTACTCTTAAATTTATTCTAAAAGGAGTATTAAAATATTTTATTAATCAGAAAATGAAAGCATTTTCATGCTAAGAGCAAAGTTTTCTATGGGACTGTTAGGATTTTTTTTTTAATCTCTGGGTAAGCCATTTAATTTTCTTGTGTTTTAGTTCATCCACATGTAAAAATTAAAGCAATAATAATTACCTCACAAAGCTGTTAAATGTCTTGAGTGTTTGTCTTCTGCTTTGTGAGTTGTAGATGAAAGATTGTAAGTTGTGCAGTTTTTTTTTCTTTTGTGTGTGTGTGATGCTTTAGAAATTAGTATTGATGATTAGGCATTAGTACCTCTATTAACAGTATTTTAATCATAATTAGAAATTATTTTCTTAAACATTTTAATTTTTAAAAAGATTTTATTAACTTATTTGAGAGAGAGAGAGAAAGAGAGAGAGAGAGAGACACAACATGAGCAGGGTGAGGGGCACGCTGACTTCCACCGCGCAGAGAGCTAGACGTGGGGCTCTATCCCAGGATCCTGAGATCATGATTCCAGCCTAAATCAAGAATCAGATGCTCAACCTACTGGGCCACCACGTCTCCCCTTTTTGATATTTCTTAAAATAGAGGTTTACTGGTGGAAGAATTCATTTGTAGGGTTTGTCATCTATTCCTCATATATGTAACTACTCACCATGTAGATTTTCATTATTAATTGATGTGGCTTTTATTCACTACCTCTTAGAACTTTTTCTTATTTTCACTTGGAATATTGAGTAAATCTTAATGGTCTTCATGCATTTGTTTTGTTTTCTTCCAAACTGCAGTAGCTATTTTGAGGTCTAGTTCATTTGACTCTTGATATTGGGGGTTTGGCTTTTTTGTTTTTCAAATTTTAAAAATTATTATTGGGGCACCCCCTGCTCAATGGAGCATGCAAATCTTGATTTTGGGTTTGTGAGTTTGGGCCCCTCATTGGGTGGAGAAATTACTCCTTTAAAAAAGATAAAAGTAAAAATTATTATTCTTATCTCTTTCTGTGGACAGTTTGCTGATACTTTTTGTGGAAGAATTCATGTTGGTGTTTTCAAAAAGGTCAGGAGGAAACATGTCTAAAATGGAATGTACAGATTTTCTGTGAATTTTAATTACCCTTAATCTAACCCTATATACATCATTGAGATTTTACCTTTATATTCATTATTTAATTACCGTATTGTCAATTTTTTTCCTGAGATCTTTTTTAAAGATTATTTATTTATATATTCATGAAAGACACATAGAGAGGCAGAGACATAGGCAGAGAGAGAAACGGGCTCCCTGTGAGGATGGGGGACTTGATCCCCAGACCCAGGATCACGCCCTGAGCTGAAGGCAGATAGATGCTCAACTGCTGAGCCACCCAGGCATCCTGACCATATGGTCAATTTTAAGAGGAAAGGACTTTATGTTGTTTACATGGCTATACGTAACTGCAAAGGAATCTGGGGGTTATAGTTTAGGCCTGTCCAGCTATAATCCAATTACTGTCGAAGAAGAGAACAGGTTTTGATGGTTAGCTCTTGATTGCTACCAGGGCATTGTTATGCTTCCCTGTTTCTTGCTACTGTGAATGTGTAGAGGAGAAAGCTAGAGTCCTCCGTCTCAGTTATCCTGTCTCCTTCGCCATTTAGTCTGATGAGTGACCTAGGGTTCCTTCTTGCTCTTTATATCCTCTTACCTTAAACTTGGATCCTCCCTGGACTTTTTCTCACTTCTATAGAAGTTCTCTTCTGTATGTGTTTTCCTCCTGTATTGATTCTAACTATTACCATCTTCTTGTAATATTTAGTGTTTTCTCACAATTTCTGGTGCTTTAAAAATACATACATAAATTATGTATTAAACTTGCTTCTAGATATATATTGCACAAATTATATATTGCTAAATCATTAAATATATGAGAATATATTTTAAGTCATATAGAATTATATATATTTAATAATATATAATGTATAACATATAATTTAAAATATATTTTAAAATGCCTTTAAACTTTAAAATCTCAGTCTCCTATTTCTACCTAAATCCTCAAGCATGGTTTTGTTGTTTTTATGATAGTAACTTACCTATCCTTCCTTTTATTTATGGAGTTAAAATGACCCATTTACCAAAATATAAAGAAAGGGAATTTTCTGTGCTTATTTTCCTGATGTATTTTTATTACAACATGATAATAAATATATGTATTATGCTTTATATTTACAAAGAACTTTCAGATACCTACTCTTGCTGTGGCTATGTGAAATAGGTTAGCTAGATTATATATTTTTTTTATCTCATTTTATAATTGAGGAAAATTAAACTTATTTATGGTGACAAAGCTGGTAGGTAGTCAGGATTTTTTTTTTTTTTTAATTTATGAGAGACACAGTAAGAGAGAGAGAGGCAGAGACACAGGCAGAGGCAGAAGCAGGCTCCATGCAGGGAGCCTGATGTGGGACTCAATCCTGGGACTCCAGGATCACACCCTGGGCTGAAGGCGGCACTAAACTGCTGAGCCACCTGGGCTGCCCAGTAGTCAGGATTTTAATACAACTTTTCTGATTCCAAATTTAATACTTTATTCTATTATGTTTATTTAAATATAGACATTTCAATGGTCCAGGTCACCTAGTCCTTATTTGTAAAACAAAAGAGTACATTAGATTTTTTTTTTTATAGTTTCATTTAGCTCTAAAATTCTATTTCTAAGGTTAATATGGATGCTTGAGAGTTTGCACTTAATAAGTGGAGAACTTTATAAGTTCTTTTTGAGACTTTTATTTATTACTTTTATTTATTATTTTTTAAGATTTTATTTATTTTAGACAGAGCGAGTATGCTCACATACACACACATAGGTGAATTGGAGAGGAGTGAAGGGAAAGAGAGAGAATCTTAAGCAGGCTCGAAGGGTTTGATCTCAGGACCTGGAGATTATGACCTGAGCCAAAATCAAGAGTTGGATGTGTAACCAACTGAGTCACCCAGGCACCTCTCTTTCTAAGATTTAGATCCATGGAAGTAAAAGGGATTTAGAAGCTGTCTGGTTCAAATTCTTACCAATTTCAAGAATCCCTTCTTAACATCTCTGACAATGGGTTCTTTAGCGTCTCTTGTAAAGGGCCCACTGATAGCTTAACTCTTATTTAGGTCTTAGTGGTGGCTATAGGTGCCTATAGAGATCAAATATAGGCAGAGGAGAAATGAAGGAAAGGAACCGAGGAAGGGAGGAGAATAGAGAAGGAAGTAGAAATAAAGCAAGGACTAAAGGACTTGCCAGACAGACTATTCTGGTTAAATATGATATTAGCAGTTGGCTGTTGCTGAGTACTGGTGTCCATGCCGTTGGAACATCTTGCTTTATACTGTGTTAATTTTACTACTTTGGTTCATGTAATCAGATGAAGAAGCCTGGGAAATCACACACATTTTAGAATCCTAATTAATATTTATTCCTGTTGTGTGAATTCCATTGTGCCATTGTTTTTTAAGAAAACCTGACATAGGAACAGCTGGGTGGCTCAGTGGTTGAGCACTTGCCTTCCTGAGCAGGGAGCTTGCCTCTCCCTCTGCTTATGTCTCTGCCTTTCTCTCTGTGTCTCTCATGAAAAATTAAAAAGAAAGCCCAAAACTGACATATTTTTTTCTCTTTGGAATTGTGCTCTTAAAGGAACTTTACAGAAAAAAAATAAGGTAGTTCAATTTAGCTGAGTGTTTTAATTTGTGCTAATATTCTTATTCTTACCAAGACTGCTTTGAATTTAAAGATACAAAGAAATGATGCATTCCCTGAAGAATATCATGATGGTAGTGGTGGAATCTATGATTAACAAGTTTGAAGAAGATGAGATACGAAATCAAGAGAGGCAAAAAAAAATTCAGAAGGAGAAAAGCAACAACAGTTACTGCACAGATAATTGCTCTGATAGTGATTCATCATTCAATCAGGTGTGTTGTTTCATTTTAATTTATGTCTTGAAATGGCATTTAATAATCAGTAACTTCAATACATTCTTTGTTAGCCAGATTTTTTCTGCTTTCCAGTTTTAAGATTCAGAAGAAAAATAATAAAATTACCTAATCTTAAAAATTGAGTACATGAAATAATATCTAGAATCATATGTTTAGTGATTACATTATATCTGAGACCAATCTTAATGAGGTATGAAAATAAACTAATTGATTTTTTTAATAATGCTTGAAACATCTGCTTAAGCTTTAAACAAAGCATCTTATTCCTGATTGATTTTTATTAATCAAAGTTTATATTACAGATGAAATATGGAAATAAAACATTTTCCTTATCTTCTAAGATGAAAGTCACTGTGAATTGTTAGTTTTAAAACATTAAGCTTCTTTGTAATATCAAAGATTTGAGGTTTTACATTTTTTCTTTCCAGGTTATTAGAATCCTTGTCATTTGGCTAGAGCAGAGCTAGCAGAAAGGCCACTGGTTTGATTAGTCCCAGTAGAAGACAAAAGAGACTAGTTAGACTAGAGCCTTAAATGCATGTACCATCAACTTCCCCACAGAAACTTCCAGGCCAAGTGGAGTCTCTCTGACCTTTGTGTGAATCCTACCTGATATTTCTAATGAAACATTTCATCTAATTAATGCTTACGTGAGGACATAGCTGTAACAGATGCCAAATACCAAAAAGGGATTTGGGGAGTTTGGGTGAAATGTGAAAAAGTCACACATACTGATCATAGTTGAGACTGCACTTTTGAAGGAAATATGTTTGGAAGTTGTTAAAGCAGAACTTAAAATTTGCTTTGCTCAGGAGAGATTGTGCTAAGTTTAGAATTTTACAAGTCAGGTTTATTTTCTACCCTTGATCTTAGCCAAAAGGCTGAGAGCGATTGAGGTTTATTTTTTGATGTGATGGGGAGGAAATGGGAAAGACTGAGTTTCTTTCACCTTGTGGACCTTAATATTTCCTGTTGGATATACTCTTTAGAAGAAGCTGGGTTACAGAGATTTTAGTTTAGTTTTATTCAGTAGGTTTATGGAACTGCTTCAGATCAAAGAAGGCCTGGAAAAACATACTGTAGGACTCTGGGTACTTACAGGATTATACTTTATTTATTTGATGAACCATCCATTTACATTGAAATTGAACAATAAGAGGAAAAAAATGGAGCATTGTTCCTTGTTTTAAAAAGTCCAAGTATTCAGACCGAAAACATTTTAGATTTTCACTCAATTCTATTTCTTGGTATTTCTCCTTGGAATGTGCTCAGAAATTATTTGCTTAACTTATCCTTTAACATAAGTAAATATGTTTTAAAAACTTCCTTTAGAAGTATCTACCTATATTGATATCACCAGCAGATTTGTCTTGTGTTACTTTACAAATAAAGTTGGCAGATACTACTCCCCTCAGGAATTTTCAATCTAAGAAATATCTAGAACAGTTGAAAAATCGTAACAAATATGTATTACACGGAAAACACTATCTACTTTTTCCAATTAAAGAAGTTATTAGTTGGTTGCTATGGAAATTTATGTCAGTCCACTGATGCACAGTAACACACAAAAAGACCTTAAAAAAAATAGGTAGCCTTTGGGGAAGGCATTAGGTTCATTCTGATGTCTACTGTAACAAAAAATTTTCATTGCTTGAATAACATTTTTAAAGATAGTATATACTATGTTTAAGAAGATACTGAATATAATTAATAATTAAATGATAAATAATTAAAGGGTAGTAGATTAATGAGGCTACTCCAATCAGATACCTATTAAAAACTATGCTTTTTTAAAAAAATTAATTTATTTATTTTAGAGAGAAAGAGCACATGAACACAAGTGGGAGGGGCAGATGGAGAGGGAGCCCAGCCGACTGCGGCTCAGTGTCACAACCCTGAGATCATAAACTGAGCCTAACCCAAGATTTGGACACCCCCAGGCTATGCTTTTCTAATATGCATTTTAATCTGGGAGAACAGGCAAATATGAATTTGAGGAATTTCAACTCTTTGGTTGTCTATTTACCTAACATATATGTACTGGGTATATACTATGTGTAATAGTTTATGATAAGCACTGCCAAAGTGAAAAGATTAATCAGGTATACATTCTTCAAGGAGCTTACTTGAGATTGTGAAGATGTTATGTACATAAATAACAGAGTTGTAAGGTAGAAATAATGCATCCTGGGAAATCTAAAGAAGAGTCTTTATAACTAAGAATATCAAAGAGCTATAGAGGAAAGTATTTCAAACAAGGAATAAAGCAGCGAGGAATGTGGCCTATTGGGTAACCTGAATAGTTTGTTTATGTGAAGGGTTAGAACAAAGAGTTGGTGGGGAGTAAATTGGAAGGGTAGGTTAAGGCCAAATTATGGGGCAGAGATTAGACCTTAGTTATTGTTCCTAGCTATAAAATTTTAGTGCCTGGTACATTAATTACATAATAGGTATCTGAAAGACAGTATGATGCCAAATAAATATATGAGAAATAAATTAATGCATTTAAAAGCTAAATTGGATTGTTTTGCAAGAAAAGAGCAATCATTTTAGGTTTCTGAACAGAAAAAGTGTGTTGAGGAGTTTTAACTGATAATTGTGTACAGAGGGCAGGAGCACGTGAGAAAGCAGTCGTAGGGAGAGAACTTAGAAGGCTATTTTAATAGTTGAAGTAAGAAGAAAGCCTGAACAAGGAGGCTTTGTAGGAATAAAAAGAGACTAATGTGAGAATTATTACAGAGGTATGACATTAAACTTGAGTATTGAAGTGTTTTGGGGTGAGTAGAGCAGAGTGGAATAGGGTCAGAAGTCTAGCAGTGGTTTCAAGCTGAGGTGGTAGGAAGACCATGGTGTCATAAGCCATGCTTGGGATTAGGGAGGAAGGTTAGGCGTGGAGAAGAATATGGGGAGGTCCTTTTTTTTTTTTTTTTTTTTAAAGATTTTGAATATCAGATACCAGTAAGGTATTCCAGTGGTGTAACAAGTGGTTTCAAATGCAGGATTCACTTGGTAGAAAGGTTAGGACCACCAAAATAGGTGAGACCTTAGGAAATACATTTTCAGAGGGCCAGGAGAGACTAAAGGATGGATCAGAAAAGAAGGTACCAAACCACAGTGCACTGGGTAGGAACTTAAGACGGGGATGAATTTCAAGGTGGAAGTGATGGTTAACTAGCTGTAATGAAGGATAGAGAGAAGTCAGTCCTGAAGACTAAGAAAAGATCTTTGAATTTGATTAAGAGTTTACCAGGATAATATTGGAGGGGAGGGAAGAGGAGGTAAGTTGAAGGATCATCATGTTGATTAGCCTTAATCATTTTTGTGAAATAAAAGGTAAAACCATTTTTAGAGAGTAAGAGTTGCTTGCCTAGAGTATTGCACACGAGATTAGAAAACAAAGGCTTTTGTCACAGTGAATGTTTAAGTAAATGAATGTTGTTAAAAGTTATGTAATACTTTTTTTTTTTTTTTGCGGGGGCAGATCATTTTAATCATCTCATGGTACTTAGAAATCCAAATGTGTTCAATGCAAAACAACCTAAACAGCAACAGTACATATAAAACTCACATTAAGGATAGCAATTTACTGGGGTACCTGGGTGGCTCAGTCAGTTAAGCATCCGATTCTTTTTTTTTTTTTTTTTTTTAGCATTCAATTTTTTTTTTTTTTTAGCATCCGATTCTTTTTTTTTTTAAATAAATTTTTTTTTAATTTTTTTAAATTTATTTATGATAGTCACAGAGAGAGAAAGAGAGAGAGGCAGAGACATAGGCAGAGGGAGACGCAGGCTCCATGCACCGGGAGCCTGATGTGGGATTCGATCCCGGGTCTCCAGGATCGCGCCCTGGGCCAAAGGCAGGCGCCAAACCGCTGCGCCACCCGGGGATCCCTAAATAAATTTATTTTTTATTGGTGTTCAATTTGCCAACATATAGAATAACACCCAGTGCTCATCCCTTCAAGTTTTTTTGACGGGTGCTTTGACATCATATTAGTTGCTTCACCAAATATGAACTTGCTGTAGTTGAGAATGTTCAAACAATGTCTGGCTCCCCATTTATCAGAGTTGTTATAGAGTATGCCTCAGTATTGGAAAAGAGGCTGGATTAGAATGGAATCTATAGAAATCAATGAATTACATCTTTAAATTGCTTGATTTTGAGTAGCTAGTTGGTAGGTAGAGTCAGTTATTTTATATTTTCTCATAAAAAATTTCCTGAGAAACAGGAAATTTACTTCAAACTTAAAGATTTTATAACAACAAAGCAAAAGGCTTTGTAATTTTCCCCATTTAATTCTTACCCATTTAATCCTTCCCAGTGACACTGGGAGGTAGATGTGAAAACTGAGGATGAGGTTAAAGACTCCAGGGCCACATAACTAGTTAAGATTGACTCGGGGATTGAAACTTTATCTATCCAATTAAGATTCATGTCCTTGACATTATGCTTATTTTTTAGTAAGTTGGATGGCAAGACATTTTAGACCTAGATAAGATCTGGTAAATGTCATGATAGCAGCAGAAGGATCAGAAGAAATCAAGTTTATAAGAGAGGCAAAAGGGCCAGGCTGAAGGGGGGAGAAAAAGCTTGTCTAGCAATGGTGCCTTGGTTTAAGGTTTCAGCAGTGAAGTATGGGGTAGTTGGAGTTAAAATATGTGGAACTTGAGGATTCTCATATGTGACTTACTGATGTTGGGTATAGGACATAAGGGAAAGTAAAAACCAAGATTGACTCCTATTTTTGATCTAAGTAAACAATCTGGATGTGGAGTAGTGTCATTTAGAAGGATGAGGAAGTTTGAGGGAGGAGCAGGTTTGGAATAAAATCAAGAATTCTGTCTTGGACATATTAAGTTTGAGATGCCTACTAGACATCCAAATGGAAATGTTGAAAGGATAATTATATATAACTTTGGAGATGAAGTGGCTGATGGAGATTTGAGTCATCATGATGTACTTAAAGAACTAGATGAGAACACCTCAGGAAAGAGTATAGGTAATAAAGATGTGGATGGGAATCTTAGTTCTGATAGCTGGGTGACTTGGAGCAGTTATTTAACCTCAGTTTTCATATTTCCATATTTCAGCCCTTGTGAATAAAGATCATATAGGGGTTGTTACATAAAAGGAATAAATGACAGCTATTATTTTAATGGAAGTTTTATTTTTAGATGATTATTTTAGATATTAGTCATATTTAAATTGCCTTTAGCAAGAAAAAGACCCTTTCCTTTTCCAAAGTAGCTTATGGTGTGCTATAAACTTTTTTCTAGATGGAAGCTTTCATCTCGAGAGTTTTTCACCAAAAAGGAGGCATGGAGAAAGACTAAGGAAAAGTACAGAAAAGAAAAAGGGACACAAATGTTCAAGCAGCATCATAGCCATGCCTAACTAGGGTACCATTAGTGCTTTCTTGTTTTATCTTACTGTTTCAGCTCACATTTCTGGGTATAAAACATCTTGGCTTTACATCTTTTGAATCTTACAGTGTACTACACATTGCAGTTGCTCAGCAAATAATAATCATTTTCATATACATGAAGTATGCTGTTCTCCTGAGACATTCAGCTCCCATATAAATGCCTTGGGAAACAAATTCTAAGTTTTCTGCCAAATCAGAATAGATTGCTCCCTTTTCTTGCTCCGAATGCATTTTGCGCTTGGAATTATATTAAAAAATAATTTATAGCAGTACTTCTAAAAAAGTCTTCTAAATGAATGTTCTGTCAATTGTGTTACAGAGTTACAAATTTTGTCAAGGAAAATTACAATTGATTTTAGACCAGTTGGATCCCGGGCAACCTAAAGAGGTAAGTTTAGAGGATAGCTGTCAAGTTCAGTCACGTGCATATATTTATAATATATTAGGTTCTCATCAGTAGCAGCTGACTGTTTCTCTTGAAGATCGGCCTTTATTATCGTGGTGCTCCTAGACTGGCATCCCTGCTAGACTTTCCAGTCTTGAAAGGTCACAGAGTAAGGGAGGCTGTCAGAGCATTCTGTCAGAGCATTCTCCTGGTTTGTAGGAGAAAATTTTTATGTCTAGTTTCAGTTTTGAAGGGATAAAGTTTTTTTTTTAATTTTTATTTATTTATTTTTTTAAAAATTTTTATTTATTTATGATAGTCACACAGAGAGAGAAAGAGAGGCAGAGACATAGACAGAGGGAGAAGCAGGCTCCATGCACCGGGAGCCCGACGTGGGATTCGATCCCGGGTCTCTAGGATCGCGCCCTGGGCCAAAGGCAGGCGCCAGACCGCTGCGCCACCCAGGGATCCCTTTTTTTTTTTTTTTAAGATTTTATTTATTTATTCATGAAAGACAAGAGAGAGAGACAGAGACCTAGGCAGAGGGAGAAGCAGGGTCCCAGCAGGAGACTGATGCAGGACTCGATCCCAGGACCCCGGGATCACGACCTGAGCCAAAGGCAGACGCTCAACCACTGAGCCACCCAGGTGCCTCTGAAGGGATAAAGTTATAAACAGTTGTCCCCCATACTGTTCTTTCACTGTTGCTTTAGTGATTTCCTTGAAGAAATACGATCTTCATTTAATGTTCTTTCTGCTTCTGGAAAATGTGAGCAACTTCGACATGTGTGTTTGTTTATTAGAAAAAGATTTTAAAGAAGCACTTCTATTGAATCATGCCCGTTTATATTTTAAGATTATGTAAATTACTGATTATCAAGTTCTTATTTCATTAAGTGAGTCTGAAATAGAAAATAGGATTTTAAGTACCTAAGACTTTGTGCCTATTTTGCCAATTAGTTTCAGTTTTTGAAATGATTTTTGACTTTTCATTTTAAACTAAATGAATAGTTATGATTCACTCCCACAGGTTTGTTTTTATCAAAGAATAACTTTTAGCATTTCACATTCTGATTTATTTTCTAGGTTCTTAGTAAATATTTCAAAAGATATTAGAAATGGGACTTGACTTTTATATGATGACAATCTTACTGTCTTCAGTTTAGGTGGATGACTTGGAAATCTATACTTGCTCAGAAACCTACATTCTTTTTTTTTTTTTTTGTTAAGATTTTATTTATTTATTCATTTATTCATGAGAGACAGAGAGAGAGGCAGAGACAAAAGCAGAGGGAGAAGCAGGCTCCATGCAGGGAGCCTGATGTGGGACTCGATCCTGGGACTCCAGGATCATGCTCTGGGCCAAAGGCAGGTGCTCAAGCACTGAGCCACACAGGCGTCCCAGAAACCTAAATTCTTAATGGGATTTGTCTTAAAAATTAACTGAGAAGGAGAAATTACTTAATGTTTCTGAAATCTCTCCATAGTCCCCCAGTCCCTATCACAAATATAGTTATATTTAGAAGTTCTTTCATATGAATATATAGACACTTTCAAGTGCATGTGTATTCTTTTTCACCTGAAACTTGATACCCTGATTTAGAAGGTCTCATTTCCTAAGGTCTTATATTCTCCTGTGTCTCCTCTCCTCTCCTGTCCCCCACCTCTTGCCCTTTTTAAACCACTAGGTTTCAGTTATTTCAACTGGAGAAACAACCAGATTTTGAGAAACAGGTTGGAATCAGTGTTATTACTCACTAGTCAGAGAGTGGTGGGGGAGAAGCCTTGTTGCATTCATGATTGGAATAGAGCTATTTTTCACTGTCTTTGGGTCATACTATTTTAAGTGAATTCTGATTCGATCTTGCAAAGAATGATTAAGAAGTAAGCTTTCTGTGAAAATAAAGACATTCAATTTTTCATCGCACTGTTAACTTTTTCTACTTCCGTGATTAGGTCAGAAAATATGGTGTAACATCAAAAAGTAGTCCAAATTAATTATTTTGTTAGAATTGTTCCTATATTCTGGAATGGGAATCCTTCACCAGGCTATTTTAAAAATTAAGGCTCTCAAACTATAGGACCACCTATAGGTGCTTGCTTAAATAGGAAAGATGTGTGGGACAAAGCCATTGGAAAACTTTGCCCGGTGATTTGGATTTGGCCACCATCCTCCTTCCTCTTTCACTTAGACATGTGATCTAGAATCTCCAACAGTGAGGTTTTAGTTTTTGCTTTATGTAAAATAACAACGTATTTTTTTCTGGATAACATTTAGTTTAAAAAAATGAGTTCTCAAAAATTGTTTTATAAAAGGACTTCTGATTTTTGTCAGTTTGCTCTTTAGAGCAATCATCTAGACTGTTTTCATTGTTTAATATTTGGGGTATTTTTGATATTCTAGTGGCTGAGTATTAATAAACATTTTTTAAATTATAGGTGAGATATGAAGCCTTGCAAACCTTATGTTCAGCTCCGCCATCTGATGTTTTGAACTGTGAAAATTGGACTACACTCTGTGAAAAATTGACAATGTCTCTTTCAGATCCTGATCCTGTGTTTAGTGTAAGGAAAATGCTTAAAGAAATAGATATTTTTAAAAAAAATTTTTTCCCACCATTCTATAAGAAACTGAATGATTTTCTTTAATAGTAGCTCTAATATTCGTGGAATTTCAATCCTAGCTTTTGACTTGTGAAGATTTTCTTTAAAGGTATTAACTTGTTATTTCATGGTTAGATTCCCAGTGTCACACTTCACTGCCAAATAAGAGTAGACTGTTACATTGTACCTTGTTTTATCTTGTAAAGGGATATCCAAGTATTTGTGTCTTGTTTTTGAATTGAAAAATATTTTAAAAGACTATTTAAAGCATTTTAGAAGAATTCATGATATATGAAAATTTGAACTTAAAATGATTAGAATTTATTCTAACTGAATCATAAGCATTTTCTTAAAGTTTTTTTTTTTTTTAAATTTATTTATTCATAGAGACACAGCTAGAGAGAGAGGCAGAGACACAGGCAGAGGGAGAAGCAGGCACCATGCAGGGAGCCCGATGTGGGGACTCGATCCCGGGTCTCCAGGATCACGCCCTGGGCTGCAGGCAGCGCTAAACCGCTGCCCAGCATTTTCTTTATATGCATTTAAGTATTTATTTAGAGATTGTTTAATTGCTTAAAAAGAGAAGAAAACTAAAGTTAAGTTTAGAAGATAATTGGGATGAATCATGAAGCAAATGTAGAAAATTCCAAAAATTACGAAGTAAGTAGAGAAATGATTGTAAAAAATGATTCTCCTATAACTTCTCTGGAATACTATTACATGAGTAAGATTATATTAAAAAGTATATTGATCACTGATATTGGCAATATCACTGATGTGAATTAAAAATCCATAAATTAAAAATAGTTTTAAAAAATCCTATTATATCCTATATTCATATTTAAATGAAAATCTAGGTTTAGAGTGTCT
This sequence comes from Canis aureus, assembly GCF_053574225.1. Lineage (NCBI taxonomy): Eukaryota > Metazoa > Chordata > Mammalia > Carnivora > Canidae > Canis > Canis aureus. The sequence continues at coordinate 61,367,971 of NC_135611.1, read as the reverse complement.
TTTTCTTTATTGATGTGTCAATGAAGAAAAATTTGGCAGTAAAATTGTTACAGTGTTTTGTACAGAACTTAAGATATTAATACTACAGTTAAATTTTGCTATCTGTTCAGCAAATATGTATTGATTACTAACAATGTGTAGCATTCTAGTTTAGATTTTGGAAACAAACTGAGCAAGACAGAAGTCTTTGCCTTTGTAGAACTTACATTCTAGTAGAAAAAAATATTAATACATTAAAAAAATTAAATACATTTATTGTTAAAAATGACATTCTTCCATCAATGAAGATATAATTATACTGGTAAACAGAAGTGGTTTGGAAACAAGTGGTTTATTGCTTTTATAAGGGAGGAAAATGTGTTCAATTACCTAATACCTGGTATGCACTTCAACCTTACACCAGAAGATTATGCAGACCTCTGTAAAAACTCAATAATCCAAGAACTTCAGAAGGGAAAAAGATATTTCAGGATTACTTTTAACATTTCAAGGCTTTCTAAAAGGGAACACAACTGTAAATTTCTCTTTATTTTTTTCTTAACAAAGACAGAATAAGTGGTCAGGTAGGTTTCCTTTCATTATTTAAAAAATTATGCAATAACTTTATAAATAGTAAATATTCTAATATAAGTCAATATTAGGTCAATATAAGTGGCTTTGTTGAGCCATTATAGATTATTCAGCAAGAGTATTGTCAATGCTTAATAAAATTGGAAGAAGTTGTTGTAGAGGGGAAATGGTAATAGAACCAATCATTTTGGAGTAGAAAACAAAGTATGGCATTCTTTTCATTTTGAATTTATGCATGATCCAAATTCTTGAGGTTGATTCTGTTTCTTCATTTCCTACTCTGAAGGACTCTTGCATGTAACTGAGTGAAGCATATAGTATTTGAAAAGTGTGACAGATACCAATTGCTGCAACTATAAAAATTAACTTTCCAAAATATTTAATTAGTTTTTTTTTTTTTAATTTTTATTTATGATAGTCACAGAGAGAGAGAGAGAGAGAGGCAGAGACATAGGCAGAGGGAGAAGCAGGCTCCATGCACCGGGAGCCCGACATGGGATTTGATCCCGGGTCTCCAGGATCGTGCCCTGGGCCAAAGGCAGGCGCCAAACCGCTGCACCACCCAGGGATCCCTCCAAAATATTTAATATACTGTGTTCAGTAGGAATTCCTTTGGGTTATTAGAAATTTTTAGTTATTTTTGTGTAACCATTTTTTCTAAGAAAATTATGCTAACATTTGATATAGGGAAGATTAATTCCCCCCGACCACTCCCTCATCCCCCACCCTGTCTTGCCCAGAATAAAACACTTGAGGAAATCTTAGGTTTTTCTTTAATGAGATGTTAAATTTCACTGTTAGGATTAATTTCATCACAATATTAGAGTTGGTATAATTAAAATGATAGCTACCATTTGTAAGTATCTACTAGGGCCAACGATTTTTCTAGCTACGTCTATTAACATTTAATTCATTTACCTTGTGATAGTTTCTATTTTAGATTTTAATCATGTAAATTTGGAAAATGTGTTAAATGATATTTTTCTTGGGAATAGGCAAAATATTAGTCCTGAATGTCAAATTACTGAAACTACCCTTGTAAGCAATTTAAAAAAACAGTGAATGCTGGATTTGGAAAGGAATGGAGTATATTTTTTTTTGTTTTTGTTTTTTTTAAAGATTTTATTTATTTATTTATTCATTCATTCATTCATTCATTCATGAGCGACAGAGAGAGAGAGAGAGAGAGAGAGGGGCAGAGACACAGGCAGAGGGAGAAGCAGGCTCCATGCAGGGAGCTGGATGTGGGACTTGATCCTGGGTCCCCAGAATCAGGCCCTGGGCTGAAGGCAGTGCTAAATGGCTGAGCCACCCAGGCTGTTTTTTTTTTAACCATATAGGACTCCTACTTTTCTCTTCATATCTTCATATTGTAGCTTACTCATCAAACCTCACTCTTTCCCTGCCCATGTGGTTTTGGTCAATTTTACTTTTTATTGCTCAATACAAGATTGTTCTCTTATTTATAAGTACATCCCCCCTCATGTTTCTGAATGGTTTATTTTGTTTATTTTCTAAGTTTTTCACTATGTGAAATTTTTTTTTAATCTCTATCTTTGTAAGAATCTCTGATGCAAATCTTTTCATTTCCGCAGGACCGGATTTTAAAATTCTATGCACAGACATTTACTCTTTCACCATTACATATGACTAAGGAAATTTATACAAGCTTAGGTATGTTTATTAAATTTTTTTGTGCTTAAGAAAACAGATAGGAAACTACTTCTCAGAAAATATTGTAAATAATTAATATTTTTAATTTTTCTTTTCAGCTAAATATTTGAAGTTATACTTTCTTTCTAGAGAAAATCATATTCCTACTCTTTCAACTGGTATAGATATAAGTAATCCTAATGTGATCTGCTTACTTAAAAAGGTATTCACTTGCTATATGCTTTTTAAAAAAATTTAAATAGTTCTATATTTAAGAATCCTGATTTTTGAGACCTGTTACACACTGCTTTTCAGGTTCGTCTTCTAAATGAATATCAGAAAGAGGCTCCGTCTTTCTGGATTCGTCATCCAGAAAAGTAAGTTTCCTAATTTATGCAAATATGAAATATAGGGGTGTTGCTGTCCTATGTACATCACAAGGAAAAAGAATAAAGACAGTCTTAATTGACTTGTGTGATGGGGAAGGAATTAAGTTTACTTAGCTTTTCATATTTGTGCTTAGCTATATGAATGGCTCAATGCAAATATCATTTTATACCCTTTATTTATCACAACAAAGCAAAATGAGGTTGTTGTAGTCTTGCCTCCAGTTCTTTTATTATTGGTCTTTGCTAGTTTGAGTAAGTTCCTTAAGTGTTCTTTAAACTTTTTCTTTCAGTTCTAAAATTTTTTAATAAGGTTGTACGTGCAATTATAAGTCTAAAACAGAAAGTTAAGTTTGTAGAGCTAGTGGTGAAGTAGAAAGAACATGAATTTTTTAAAAAGCAGGAAAAAAAATGGGTGTGAATCCCATTTCTACCATTTGCTTGAAACATAAAAAAAGTTGTTTCTAAAAATTTTTATTTTATTATTTTATAAATATAAATTATATCACTGATGCTGTTGTATGTGTAATAGCATTTGTTTTTTTCTAAAACTGTTTTGTTCCCAAACTTTAAGGTATATGGAAGAAATTGTGGAGAATACCTTGTCCTTATTATCAGTTAAACATGACCAGAGCCATCTTGTCTCACAAAAGAATTTGGATCCGATTTACTTTTTTGCATTGGTTGATACCAAGGCTGTGTGGTTCAAAAAGTGGATGGTAAGGAAAAATGGAATGTTTTCATACTTTTCAGTGCATTGCTGTATTGTTTCAAAAAATAGCTAAAATTCCAGTTTTTACTGTGTGCTAAGGGTTCTAATCATTTCTACACGTTAGTCCTTTAAATCTTGTGACAGTCTATGAGATAGATGGTATTAGTACCCCATTTATTGATGTGTCAGTTTTGTTTACCTCGTAAGCGACAGAGTTAGAATGGGATTTTAAATGATAATTCATTTGAATCCATTAAGCTGAATGACCTACCCAAAATCTAGTCTTTTTTAGTTTAAAAGCTTCAAATTTTTAAGGTACGTACAGTTGAACATGAGTTCAATTTTCATTTTTTTCCTCAGACTTAGGAGGTCTGTCTGAAAATATCCTTCCATTTGCTTCCTCCTGAACCTGCAGTTTGGAAAATGTTTAATGCCTAAATGCTGGTGATTTCCAGTGGACCTCATTACTGTTCTGGAACTGAAACTAATTTAGGAGTTAAGAGAGACCCTTAGGCTGTCACCTCCCTCATCTGCTGTGGAATAAGAGTGGTCTGTGTGATAGTAGCTGCAGCACTGTTGGCTTATTATTCTCACATCTTTGTTCCTCTAAACTGGTCTGCCAGGCATTATGTATTTGTTGCTGTGGAGAAGGGAGGAGGGTGGGGCCATGACTGGCCACGCAAAGCAGCAACATGTGTATTTATTGCTTGATAGAGTTTGGACATTACCTCATTGATGGCTTATTTTTATTTTTATCTTTGTTTTGCCTTTTGTTATCTAAGCTGTATAATAATGCCCAATTAACCAAAACACAGTTAGGTCTAGGGCTTAGCCCTTACTGACCTCTATTGTATACCTTTGATAAGTGTTTGCTCAATTTAATTAACTTGAACCCTTTGTTTCTTACATCTGATACTTTCTTCTTAATTTTTAGTTATCAAATTGTACCTTTATTGTAGAAAACATGCAAAATATGTAAAAGCACAAATTAAATTTCTACAACAGAGGCAAAACTATCAAGATTTTGGTTTATGTAGGTACATTATATACACTTTTATTGGTTTTGCTCTTTAACAAATCCTATTTATAGTTTTTTCACTTAACATTTTTTATTGTCAGTACTTGATTCTCAAGAGTATGCAGCAGATAACAGAAAACTAACCAATAGAAAATTCTTAAAAAAAAAAATCAACTCCTGAGTGTTAATGAAAATTCATCACATTATCCTATTCTCCTTTAAGTCAGAGGTTAGCCGACTTTCTGCCAGCTGGTAAATTTTTGGTTTTATGGGCTGTACTGTCTCTTTTAAAAAAATTTTTAAAAATATTATTTATTTATTTATTCATAGAGACAGAGAGAGAGGGGGGCAGAGACACAGGCTGAGGGAGAAAAAGGCTCCACTCAGGGAGCCCAACATGGGACTTGATCCCTGGTCTCCAGGATCACATCCCGGGCTGAAGGTGGTGCTAAACCGCTGCACCACCGGGGCTGCCCTGTACTGTCTTTGTACCTACTCAATTCTGTTGTAACCCAAAAGCATCCATAGACAATATATAACTGAATGTATGTAACTATTACCATATAACTTTATATACCAGGTCAGGTGACAGCTGAACTTGGCCTGAGGGATGTAGTATAGTGATTGGTCTAAGACATGCCCTATGAGGATTTCTTTTTAGAACATGGTCAAAAGTTGAATTGTTGGTCAACATTTCTCTTTTAAAGTTGAAAAAAGGATTACTAATTTTTGAAAACATTTTAAAACAAAAGGGTTAAAACACAAAGGGGTTTTTATTAACGCTCAGTTAACTGCTACCCCATTTAATTAACTCTATTTCCCAGAATTCTGATAGTTTTTACCAAGTTTAATACTGTTTAATAATTTGTGTTACATAAAATGAAGAAACTACATTGAAAACAAGTGATATCTAATATAATTTAGTAATATTTATGTATAATCTCCCCTTTGTGCAGTGCATAAAAAGCATGTTTTAATCCTACTATATTCAGCTCTAAGGAGGGAATTATTTTTGGCACTTTGAATCACTTAAAATATATGATTGACAGAAAATGATTAAGATACTGTTCCATTAGAATATTTCATGCTGGGCAAACTTCTGCATATGTAGACAGCAGAGTGTCCTCCTCATTGTGAGGGTTGTGATCTCCCTGCCTCCACTTTTTTATCTTTCCTTCAGATATGTTTGTTGATAATGGTTTTAAAATAACTTAGCACAGAAACTGGTTGCAATTGAGGGAAAGAATATTTTTCTACTGTTAATAAATGATCCATAGTTTTTTCGTATCATTTGCATTCTTGTGATTGCTATGCTCATAATCCATTGTACATAGAAAAACCTGTTTTGTACTGATTACAATAATTTAAAACTTGGTAATTTATGTTATTGGAAATGATGCAGGAAAAATAGACTTTGAATGGGATGGCTTGAATATTAAATTAAATATCGTTTTCTCCTAATTTTAGCATGCATATTATAGCAGAACTGCAGTACTAAGACTTCTAGAAAAGAAATATAAATCTCTGGTAAGTCTGTTTCTGTCCTTATGTTGAGAAATAATATCACAAAATACGATGTAAAAAGTTGAATGTGCAAAGTTGAATGATGATTATCTTGGTTGATGATACAATCCCCTTTTTATGTGATTTTTTAAAACTTCCATTCTGTGAGACATAAAAGGATAAAAATAGAAATTTAAATTATAGTCAGGATAACAATTAGGAAATCCATAATTACATAGTAAATTAGGATGCTAACAAGCTAGTTTGAGATAGGCCCTATTTTAAGTATTGTAACTGAATTCAGGTCAGGTGTTTATAGGAGAGTTGGTTTTATAAAATATACCCATGCTTTTGACTGAAAGTTGTATGAAAAACTCAGAATGATAAATGCATTTATAAAAATTAATTCAAGTTATACACGATATAAACTAATACTGTAAAATATATTAGCATAATTTTCTGCATTTATTGCTATTAGCAGAATAGTGTGTAAAGGCATCGAAAGAAATTGAAAAGAAATTGTCTAATAACAATTGACAAACGACGTGAGATTTTTAAAAATATTTTTAAAAGATCTAATATGACTTTGAAATGATAAATATGATTTATGTAGTTAGAATCTTGAGTTTAAAAGGAGAAGGGAAATATTCCTAGAGTAACGAACTTCTAAGTGAGTGCAGTAGAACATAAAATGGAAGAATAATATATTTTTTTGTGTTTGAGAATCGAGAGCATTGAGTTTCAGGAAGGAGAAGAGAGGGATATTGAAGAATAGAGTGGGAATTTCTTAGTAGATGTAGTAAGTATTTGGGGTGCCTGGGTGGCTCAGCCAGTTAATCAACTAATTCTTGGTTTCAGCTCAGGTCATGATCTCAGGGTTGTAAGATTCTGAGATGGAGCCTGAGTTGGGCACCAAACTCAGTGGGGAGTCTGCTGGAGATTCTCTCTCCCTCTGCCCCTCCCTTTACTTACATGGGTCCACGTGTGTTCCCTCTCTCTTTCTCTGTCTCTCAAGTAAATGTATTTTTAAAAAACCTAATGTTTAAAATTTTTATGACATGAAGTCCTTCCACATCTCATTTCTCTCCCATTCCTATTTGAAATGAAGATTTAGGCCATATGAACATAGATTGATCTTGTCAGAATACAGAAAGTAGGAGGAAAAATCCTGATGACTCACCCTCCCATGGTTTGTCATGCATATAACTCACTGTTGCTATTACAGGGGCCCAGGTGGAAGTATTGCAGATGTTTCTGATAGATTAACTTTTTAAATAAGGAACACATTTTTAATAATTATATCATAATCAGTGTTTAGTTTGAAAAACAGTTACTTTCTTATAAACAACTTTTATATTTTACAACTGGATCAGATATTTCCTGTGCATAATGGGCCAGGCTTGCGTGAGGTTTCAACTTAAACCTCATTTTCTCTTAAAGAGCTTTCTTAAACTTAAAAATATCAAAAGATTTGTGTATGTGTGTTTGTGTATGTATAAATTTAAAGTAATCTTGGCCCAACTTTTGAAAAGAAAGATTGAGGAAAATGGATACAAACTCTGTTCCCCCCACTTTTCAGATTGAAGATCAGATTTTGTGCATGGACAGTGGAAACTTTAAAACCATTGCATGCATTTGTCTTTTGCTTTGTAACTGTTCCTTGCATAAGGACTTTAATCATAGCAGTGTGTTTGGCAGGATGACCTGCTAAAGCATTTCCTATAGCTTCTCCTGCATACTTTCTGATAGCACTTTCCTGCTGTCAGTTTTTAAGAGCTGAGAAAGTTGAGAGCTTTATTTCCATTGCATCATTAAGTCATGAACTAGTTGAAAGGCATTTTGGCTATTAGCATAAATATTTAACCTTTTATTTTTAACAACTTCATTCTTTGCCCAATCTACCCTTAAGGGAATGGTTTCTGAAATAGCTTTATGTAGTGTATTTTCTCTTTTTCTTGCCTTCTCAAAGTCATTTAAAAAAATACTGACAACTAGAGTTTAAATTCTCTCTTGGTTTTTCACATACCCTATTTTTAAAGTTTTCTCCCCTGCCTTTCCTCTATCTTAGGGGTTAGCAATTAAATATACTGGTTGATATGTGTTTGATAGGGCAGGAGAATAAATATCAAATAAAATCCTGAATTTTACAGCAAATTTCTGTTTTCTTGGGGTTGAGGAAAATCATTCTTTAACCTTCAGTTTGATTCTTTAGACTGTGGTTTAAATTTTTCTATTATACTTTTGCTTCCTGCCCCAGTTTAAAGGGGATATCATATGTGATTTTTCCTCTCCTGAGTGTGTCCCTTTTCCTGTGATTGTTATCCTTTTCTAAATAAAAGGTAGCAATATTTAAGAAGCAAAGGAGAGGAGGAAGGAATAGAAGTGAGTGGTGAAGATAAAGCTGGTTGGGGATGGGTGCAAGGAAAATGGGTTTCTGAAGGTTTGAATGGAAGTGAAATAGTCTTTCAAAGAAACCATCTTGAGATAATGTTTTGAATTCTCACTTAGAGAAGCTGACTATTCTTTGTTCTTTTGTCTCTTAATTTAGAGCTTCTGTTAAGCATTATTTTGTTATGTCAGAAGTTCCCCATAATGGTAATTGTTCTAAGTCATTTTTGGTTATCTTGCTTACCAATTAACTGTGTGTGTAAGCACTAGGATTGTAAGAATAAATTCATCCAGGAAGTAGAATTTCTATCAGGAAGAGGTTGCAGCTTAGATTTAGAAAAACTCATGACAAATATCAAATGTATCACTATACTTTTGGGCAAAAATATGAGCTTCTGAATGATGTCTCAGGTTTTGACCATGCAGAAGCTAGGGATCAGTGACATGAACTGACTAATCGGAGTAGCCTTGTGGAATTTTTGTAGGGGTTGCAAGGCAGTTTGACTAGTTGCTTTTACGTGAATTTGTTGCTAATAGCCAAGAATCTCAGGGCTGACTAGGATTTGATTGACTAGATTAGACACTTCTTAGACTGCGCTTCCTAATGCTATTTATGGAGCTCTCCTTTATATATTCAGTAGATGCAAGATAAACCAAAATAAAACAGGAGTTGAGACTGTACAGATAACAAAAGCAAAATAAACACAGAAGAATAAGCTGATTAATAGCAAAAATGCTTACCAAATAGTGCCCCTCCAAAACAAAAGGCTACTTTCTGTAAAGACTTATTTTATTACAAATCTTAATATACTAAAATTAATTTAGCAGTGAATAATCAGTGAAGCAGGTCCAAGCTCAGATCACTGAGACCAACTTATGGTGGCAGATCTGAAGGACCATCAGAGTTTGGGACTCAGGGAGGCCTAGTGAACGCTCTTCTTTGAGGATCCAATGGAATACTACTAAGTGGGAGTCTTCAGGGTCATCTTTATGGAAGCACTAGACTTGTCCAGGATTAAGACCACTGTTGAATATGTGAAACAACATATAAAGCTGAATTTATTGCTTAAGTTAGCCAAAGCAGATTTTTAATCTTACAGGGTTTTAGGGAAGCTTAGAACTCAGAAACTGGTGGGGATTCAGAGGCAAGAGTGGGTTCATATCAATTGTGGAAGGATGGCAACTCAGGTGAGATTCTTGCTGACTGGCTTTTACAAATATATTTCCTGGAGTGTGTCTATTCTTGGCTTATTTTCAGAAGCACGGAGCTAACACTGGTGGTTGGCTTTCAGGAATATATTGTTGAGATCCATTGACATATATTGATTTACAGGGTTTTAAACTTGTTATTCCAGATACCTGTGATTGTGGTTATGTAGATTTGTCATCGATTTATTAAGTAAATTTAAATCTGGTTATGACCTTTATTATTTATAAAACAATCACTCTTTAATGAGGATTGTGTGGAATTTTTTTATTCTTAATGAGCAGGTGTTCTCCTGGAAAAGAGAAGTGGTGTGGTTAAGGTTGTGGCAGAAAAATATGTCAGGGGAGTGGAATAGGATGTTTAAAGGCTTAGCGATTGTAAAACACAAAGCATGTTTAGAAACTACATATTTTATGACTCGACACAGGAAATTTCCTGAGAATCAGTTCTCTGAATGCTAATACTAAGTAGATGGGATGGTGTTTTCTGAAAATTACTTGGATACTTTAAATTGGGACTATGACAGTTGGCCTGCTTATAATAAAAATAGGCCTATTTAAGGGAAATATTCAGTCCTTTTCCTTTTATAACTAAAAATGTTCAGTTTGTTGTAAATGTCAGTTCCAAGTATGTTTCAGATTTAACTGTGTTGGTTTAGTGAGATTTTGAGTGAATTTACTTTTGATGAATTGGATATTTGGTCATGTGTTGAATTGGCTTTTGGTGACCGATTTTTACATGGGTTGATCTGTTTCTCTGTGTTTGTGCATATGTGTATGGCTGTGGATGGGGGTATCTAAGAGGAATAACACATATATAATATGTCGAATTTAGGAGATAGGCTTTTATTCTAGAGATACGGTGAGTCACTGATTAGTGGCCATATTTGGGCTTTGGAAAATTTAGAAAATGGCTTAAAGGTGCTAGGTGGAGATAGGGGAGAAGTGTTGAAGCAAAAATATGAAGAGTATTTCAAGTAATCCAAGCAAAAGGTGATGGAAGCATTAATTTAGGCTGTGACAGCATGAATTGGGATAAATATATGGACTCAGGAGTACCTTTATTTTTAGAATATAGGGTGTAGAAGACTTGGTTTTTTAAATGGGGGATGTATGAGGACTTAATTGAGTGATTAATGTAATTCATCGAGATAAGTAACACAGTAGGAGGAAAATAGGAAGAAGTTGGGAAGGGTAATAACTTTAGATTTGGTAGGTTTGGTCTTAGAAGTTTGAGATCAAGATTTTCAAGAGGCAGTTTCATATTGATCTGGATCTCTAAAGTTTAATTTAGATAAGATCTATAGATATGGGAGGATATCCTGAAAACCACCCCTCAAATTTGATGATTTGCAGGGAGAAAGAGGAGAGTTGACAGAAAAAAGTATCCAAGAAGCTTATGTGGAATGTCCTCCAGGGAAGCTCATTAAAGACTCTGTCCCTTCTCCTTTTTTAATTGGGGATTGATCATGTAGGTATCTTCTGCGTAGCACATACCAGAATTTCAGACTCCCAGAAGGAAAGCAGGCGTTCAGTATAAACCACCTTGTTTGTATACATTACTTAGGTACACAGAGCCCTTCGTATCAGTTCTTGGAATTTCCCCTTGAAATAAGCTCCCAGTTGGTAGTCAGTGTCCAACCTTGTAAGCAGGCCTTTGTTATGATGTGCCTGCCATAGTAACTTTTTTCGGTATGACACTGAGGCCATTCAAATAAACTATGAACTGTCTTTTCTCCACACAATCTTCATCTTTTTCCAATAACATCTAAACATGATCATCTCCTTCCAACCTGAGAAAGAATTCAGTGTTGTCTCTAAGATTCCTATACCAGCTGTTGCCATTTTTTTCCCCCACAGCCAGCCTTCCTGAAAATGAAAGTTATACCAGCTGCCTCTACTTTCTCAGTTCCTATTTCTTTTCATTACAGTTTGATTTTATTCCCAGACTCCCCTGAAAGTGATATTTTCAGGGTCACCAACAACCTCTTTATTGCCAGTCTTAACAATTATCAATCCTTCTGTCACTGATGGCTTCTATTTTGAGAATTAGAATGAGAGGACGTATACAGGAAGTAAGTGCAGAGGAAAGGGGAGAAGATTTGAAGTCTGCTTGGAAGAATGGGAGAAGGAGGTAGAATGGAGACTCATAGGGGAATGACTGGGTACAGTAGCAGTTGGAGATCATTTTCTATTGTCACTGTTCTTTGCATTATGAGATTTTTATCAGTTTTCAGCATTCTGGTATCTGAGATGGAAATGAAGGCTTGATCTAGTTTATATTTTGCTGGCTAGATAAGAAGAAAAGACTCTAAGGCAAAGGAAAAGGAACTGAGGATATTGGCAAGGGAGTTCCTAAAGTTGTGGTCACGGAATTTTTGCTTCTTTCACTATAAAGTATGAAGTATGTATTTATTTTTATCCATTGACCTGGACATTATAGCAATATTGTTGGTCCACAAGTATTTTTGGTGTTTCCCAGAATGATGCCATAGTTAAAATGAGACTGAGGAAGCTGAGCTTCAGTGGTCTAGAAAGGTATTATTTTAAATATTTTAAAAATATTTTTCCAGCATAATTTTAGAACTTTGAGTAATTTTTTTTTTTTTTTTTTTTTTTTTTTTACTGCTTGAACTTGGGGGCTGTAAATTTTTAGAATTAATAAGTTATTATTTTATTAGATAACTACAGCAGTTCAGCAGTGTTTTCAGTACTTTGACTTGTGTGAAGCCATGAAAGTCAATGAGATTTTGAGTCATTCAAAGCATTGTGGTAAGTATTGTTTTCTTTGTTGCATACTTTTAAATATGATACCTTTTACTAATAGCTTAGTAACTTATTTTTTAACGGTCAGCAGCATGGTAAATTAGATCACTTCTGCTAACTTAAAATATTTTCACAAATTTAAAAGACACAGCACAATGATGACTTTAATAACAACTGTACATTTGAAATTAATGTATTAGCATATGGATCCCTACATATGTAGCTCTTCAATTTATGCTAGAGTATATGTCCTAGTCTGTTATTTTACAATAATATATTGCTCATTCTTTCCTCTAGTGTATTTAGTCATTAAATTGTCCTTTATACATTTTAGGAGGAGGAATATTTCTGTAAAATACTGTTTTATTTCTGGATGCCCTACCCTGTGATTCCTATCTGCTTATCCTGTCTGAGCTAAAACACCCTAGATGTTTCATAATCTAGCCTTAGTCACTCTATTGAATCTAAGGAATAATTACAGTAAATCTTCTCTTATAGTCAAGATTCTTCTGCATACCAATGTCTATACACTTTGTTAATCTTTTATCATTCTCTTATGTCACTTTAAGCAAATAGTAAGTTCTCTGAGAATATGAAGATCTTATTTTTTTATCCTTAGGTAAATTCTTTAACTCAAGCAAGAAAAATAGTCAAAGACCAATAATTAGTGGGTTTCAAAACTAGTGTTTTGTAGTAGAGGGGGATGTACAGAAGCCAGAATTTATTTAAGATGAAAAGGCTAAATTTACATAAGGATAAGTTTGTATATCCTTTGTAAATTATGGATTTTTAAAACTTCTTGATATTAAAATGTCATATCTAGTGCTTTTTTTCCCTCCCTATCTTTCTACTAGGGCACCATGGCTTTGCTCTCTTCCCTGTCTAGTGAAGACCTGGAGTGCTTCATGCTTTTTTTCTTTTTTTCTTTTTTGCCATTTCTTTCAAAAATCCTTGTTCTTTCTTTTTCATTTCAGAGTTTCCTGTCTGCAGTGTCTTTTTTATTTTTTTATTTTATTTTTTTTTTATTTACTTATGATAGGCACACAGTGAGAGAGAGAGAGGCAGAGACACAGGCAGAGGGAGAAGCAGGCTCCATGCACCGGGAGCCCGATGTGGGATTCGATCCTGAATCTCCAGGATCGCGCCCTGGGCCAAAGGCAGGCGCCAAACCACTGTGCCACCCAGGGATCCCTGCAGTGTCTTTTCTTTAGATCAATTCAGTCTCTCATCCTCTCTGGTCTTTGGGAAATTGAGTAGGGAGCATGTGTAAGGCAATTAGTGCTCATAACTACTTTTCTAAAAATAGCAGCTGTGTTACATCCTCTTAGATAGTCTTTCTTCAGTGTCCACAACAGCTGTTGCAAGCTTTCACCTGTCTTACCAAGGGCCTTGCTTTGCCCTGGCCCACTTTTCTCTCAAGAGGAGAACTTTCATCCTACTGTACTAAGAAAAGTGGAACTTTACAGATATGAATTCCCCAAATGTCCTGCTTCTGAGCACGCAGATGCTTGTTTTTATGCATTGATCAATATCCCTTTTCTCTGGGCTGCACTAAAGAGGTATTCTCTTCCAGATTGATTTTTGTTCTTGATTTTGTTCACCTCTGGCATTCTTTGGGTTTTGTTTCCATTTTAGAACTAGGACATGGCTTCACTTGCTATTGTGTCTCCCTTTCTGTTGGTACTTCTCCTGCATCCTCTCAACCTCCTTGTGTATCTTTCAAAGAAAGACCTGAACCAGTACACATGTATTTTACCTCTTTGCTTTCCTGCAGAGAAAACTCTTCTAAGCATCCTAAATACACCCAGGCCCCATTTCTTTACTACTTATTCACTATTCAACAACAGAAATGAGGCATTTTCTAGTGCTCCATGATCTTCCCATTATCAACTTCGCCTCTTTCTTGTCCTAATATTACAGTCTTTGTCTCTGTTGATCTTTCCTCTCATCTTCATTGTACCATTCTTTTTTTGGATTCTCTCATTCGAATGAGGAATCCTCCTTTTGTTGGAAAAGCTCTTTTCTATGTATGTATGTACTCACAACGGTTGTGACCTTTTTTTTCTTACCTTAGTCTACCTGTTGTCTCTTGGGGGAATCCATTTACTTTCATGGTTTAAAATTATATATATGTGTATGGTGACTGAAATTCTTAAGTCTGCCACTTTTCAGTATTCCCGATCCATAGACCCATATCATACTTAGACTATTTGACTGAGTGTGCTCCATGGGCACTTGAATATCTCTTTGTTCTTCTCCATTCTTGTTGCTGTGCTTTTGCTCGTGATTTTTTTTTTTTTTTTGTAAAGATTTTATTTATTTATTCACGAGAAACACAGAGAGGAGAGAGAGGCAGAGACACAGGCAGAGGGAGAAGCAGGCTCCATGCAGTCGATCCGGGGTCTCCAGGATCATACCCTGGGCTGAAGGTGGCGCTAAACCCCTGAGCCACCTGGGCTCCCCTGCTTGTGATCTTTTTAGTCTTATTTCAGGCCTTTACCTTCTTCCATGCTACCATCAAGGTTAGTTTTTCATATGCATATTTGATTACTTTAGTCCTTACAACCCTTTAATATCATTTCAGTCACCTCTACAATAAAATCCATATTCCTTCTGCAGCTTAGTCCTCTGTGATCTGCCCCTGCTATCCTCTACCCTCTTGTCTTTGCCACTTGTCTTCCTCAAGTTCTAGTCATACCAGACTAATTGCCATACTCTGAATTGGAAGCCCAGTTTCATGCTTCTTACTGGTTTTTGACACCAACAAATAGTTCATGGTCTTATATAAAACAGGTTCGGGGATCCCTGGGTGGCGCAGTGGTTTAGCGCCTGCCTTTGGCCCAGGGCACGATCCTGGAGACCCGGGATCAAATCCCACGTCGGGCTCTCGGTGCATGGAGCCTGCTTCTCTCTCTGCCTGTGTCTCTGCCCCCCTCTCTCTCTCTGTGTGGCTATCATAAATAAATAAACTTATAAAAAAAAAAAAAAAAACAGGTTCTCAGTAGATCTTGAATGTATGGATGAATGGTATATATTAGGTGTGTATATATTTTACAGATTCTAATTTCATTTGCTAACATGGTTATAAATAATACAGTCTTTTATAGTATTGACTTTTAATGGGTAGAATTAAACAGTAATATTTTCTATTGACTTCCTCCCTTATTTTTGAAGTTCCTATTAATAACAAATACCTCTGACAATCTTACATTGTTTTAGAACGAATACTTAGTTTTGTGATGAATGCTTTTCCCTGAGCTTAAATTTTGTGATGAATGCTTTTCCCCAGAGATTTAGGTGTTACAGGATCTTAGGAAAGATAATTAACTTCTTTGTTTTTCCCCCAACACCAACAGAGTCTTCATTACAGACTGCAATGTTGTTTAATATTCAGAAGGAAATGAAGATAGGTACTATCTAAAATATAGTAACATTAAAATAAATGTATTTGTTTGCTTCTTTTTTAAGGGAATAAACAGAAAACCTTCTTCTATTCAGGACAAGAATTACAATATATTTATTTCATTCACTCACTGTGCCTTTTAGGAAGATTATTGATTTATACACAGGGCAGACGGCTATTTCCCATAAAATTGAAGAGTAGAAAAGGTAAGTACAATTAGGAGAAATGAGTATGTTCAGTTTGGTAAGATTTGTGTGCTATGAATTACTAAACTTCAGAGGTTTTGCATGATCTCTTCTAAGATACTTAGTTGACATACCTTTTAGTCTACTGATGGCTTGTACACATTGAAGTATTATATTTGCTTTTATCAGTATGTGCTTTTTTCCTGTATGTTTTCTATTCATCCAGCCTTTAATGCTTTCCTTATTTTTCCATATCTCAAAATCCTAGACATACTAAACAATCTGGATCTGGATTCAGAACTAGAAGACCTTATTTAAATTATAGTTCCCTTATAAACTGGCTGTGACCTTTTAGGCAAATCACCTAACTGTTGTTGTTTTTTAATCTACAAAAATGGAATAATATCACTGATACTGAGCTCATACAGTTTTTATGGTGATCAGAGATAAAGTGTCAGAATACTGTTTTATAAACTGCCAAGCCTTGTACCATTTGATATATTACTGTTACCCTAAGTCCTATTTTTTAGAGTTTCCCCCATCAAATTTCAGCATATAGTATTATTTTTTTTGCCTCCCTTAAAACTTTAAATTTATACTAGAAATACAGTCTAGGGATCAGCAAACTTTTTCCATAGTAAGTGTTTTTGGTTTTGTGGGCCACACACTGTCTCTGTTGCATATCCTTTGTATCTGTGTATTCATGTGCTCGTGTGTGCAAAAGAGTTATCACAGCAGGCATGAGACTGTTATCCTTAGGAAGGCCTGCTTGCAAGGTTGCATTTAGCTGGCATCTGGAAACTTGGATTTCTCACTCCTCCTAGAACTGATAAGAGTGGTTCACTAGGCCTACCAAAGTTGTACACACAGCATAGTTTACATTGAATACTTGTTTTCCTTCTGGGAGCCTGAAATCTTGATATATGGTAGGCAGAAAGTGCTTATGTCATCAGCCCCCAGTAAGAATCTTGGGCACTGAGTCTCTAAGGAGCCTCTTGGTAGCCAGCATTTCACACGTGTTGTCACAGTTTGTTGCTAGAAGAATTAAGTGTATTTTGTGTGACTCCCCGGGAAAGGACCCTTGGACACTTGTACCTGGTTTGCTCTGGATTTTACCAGTCGTTGTGTCTGGGTATGGTTTGGGGGACCCTTGACACTCTTTACACACCTTTAAAAATGTAAAACAAAATACTTTTATCTTGCAGTCCTTCCATAATTAGGCCATAATTGCTATAGTTTGCCAATCATGTTATGGAGTGTCTTCATTTTGAACACTTGTGCTGTTTCCCAGTTGTTTTACTTAAGTCTTTCTCCTCATTTATGCTGTGACTTCCGTAACAAAAACTGTTTTATGTACTTGTATATCCTGTGATTGTGTAATTCTAGGTATAATGAGCATTTAGAGTAGACTTTCAAGAAAAGAGCTGCCATTTTATAGGATATTGTTGACCTTTACAGAAATAGATTAATAAATATTTGTGATGTTATTGCAGGTATTGAATTGAAGTTTCTATGTCTGTCATTTGTAATTTAGCACTTTATGTTGACTTTTAACATCAACTTTTTGGCCTATCGAATGTCATGGGTCATCTCGAAACTCAGTTTTGGGAGCCATATTCTACGGTATTAACATAAGTCAACACTTACCTCTAAGTTTCACGTGTTTTCACCAGAATCTTGATGTAAAGATTCTGCAGCAGGGGTTTGTAAATTACAACCAATGGGCCAAATCTGGTACGTTTGTGTGGCTTGTGAGTTAATTGCTGGAAAAAATTACAAAGCTATTTTGTGACATGTGGAATAAGATTAAAATTTTGGTGTATGTAAAGTCTTATTGAAAGACTGCCATACTTGTTCATTTGTAAATTGCCTATAGTTACTTTATTAACTGTTACTAAAGTTACTTTTGTAACTTTGTGACAACATCAGAGTTAAGTATTTGTAACAGAAACAAATAATTTTGCCTAAAATATTTCTTAGAAGAAATTTGACACCTCTTGTACATTTCCGTTTAGATAAATTGGCTGGAACAGCATATAAGCCTGAATTTTATCGTTTCTAATAAGCTCACAGCCCTGATGAGATTCTTAGATCTTCCTGTCATAGGTTTATATCAACTGATGGGTCCACCATAAGTGGTAAAGTTACACCTGTGTGTAGCATCTGCTGACGTTACTGTCCTTGCCACCTTTTAACTTCCCATGTCTAATTTGTTTTCATGGGGTCCTCTGTCTGGGGTTCCAGCCCCCTTCTCCCTAATTTTACCACAGTGTCTAAAAAATCGGGAGAATGGGAAGCTCAGTTAAATTTTTCTAAGTTGTAAGAATATACTAGAAAATAATCTTCTTTTTTCCTTTTCGAAGATTTAGTATCCCTTACAGATCTGCTGGTTCTGTTTACCCAACTTATCTATTACTCACCAAGTTGTCCAAAGATGACATCAGCTGCACATTTAGGTAATTTTGCTTCTATTTTAAATAGTGTAATAGAAAACATCTAAAAATACTTAATATTCCATTGTCTAGATGTTTTGAGTGACTGACCTAGTTTGGTAAAGAGGATTCCTAAGATGCAATATTATTCATAACAAATTACATTGGACCTAGAAGTAAACCATGAAATTTAATTTTGTTCATTGATGTTTTAAGATGTTCCCAATTTACTAGCTTTTATGTAGAATCAATTTTGCTGAGCATTTTAATGTTCTTAAGATCAAGATGTTCTTAAGAAATGCTATTAAGGGAAATTTGATTGATAGGTAGTAATGTGTTCTTTCTTGCAGTTTTATGCTTTATACTTGCCTGATGTTTTGATCAGCCTGCTTATTTTAGCTCACATCCAAAATTTCAGATCCTCTCTCATTAAAGAATAAGGCAAAAACAAAAGCTTCATGTTTTTCAGTATAATGACTTTTAGTCTTTAGCAGTTGGCTAGCTTATAAAAAAGTTTAAAATATTAACATTTAAAAGATAACTTATACTTTTCCCTCTGAATATTAATGAAAGTTTACAAAGTAAAACATTTTAATAACAAACACTCCCATATTCTATAGATTCATAGTGTTCTAAAACTGGAAGTTATCTTAGAAATGCTGGCAAAATTCTGAGAAGAATTCAAGTGAATTAAAGAAAAAAAGTAGTTTGGGCCATAAATAGTAGTGATATATCCATCTGTCAATCGGCATGTTTTATTTATGTAATTATAACAGCTTATTAGTCTTAACAATGGCTCTTAAACTTCTTTCTGCCTTTATAGCATTTCCATGTATAAATATGTAGTTTAGGTCCTCTTGCTATATGCTCCGATAACATACTATGCTTCCTTTGTAAAAAATGTTCCCTCTTATAATTGTGTGTCAGTGTCTTGGTTTACCATCTAGTGGAGTGTTTTTTAATTTTCTTTGTCTTAGTTACTTCTATTATAGTACTAGCACAGTGTCTGGCACATAGTAGGTACTCAAAAGTAGATAAAAAATGGGTGAATGAATGAATGGACATATGCTCATTGGTAGTATCTCTCATTTCAAAGAGGGTCTGGAACTGGTTGAAGAGATCACTTTTTTCTCCATTTTCTTTTTGTCAAGTATTGACTTAAAGTCTTAGTGTGTTCTTGGAGTATAGAATAATGTAAGCTAAATTAAGAATTTTGGTTTAATCTTAATATTATATCTTACAACCATAAGCTGCTAACTTTTTGATTCCTTACTTTCTTGTAAAACATTATTTTGTGAGTGTATTAGGTCAAATAACCTGAAAATATATCAATTTATGAAACCAAAAATATCACACTGATTTTAGTGACTATTCCCTGTGTTACATTTATTTATATTTGTGTTTTCCTATATATATTTTAAAAGAAAGTCTTTACAATGCTCATTCATTTCACCAGTTTTATGGTAATACAAAAAATGGTATATTAGTCTTAAAGGAGCTTTCATCTTTTCTGCCTTTTTGGCCATCATTTATTTTACTTTCATTTTCTACCAGGCCGAACACTTGAATACATATATATTTTTTAAAGATTTATTTATTTGTTATAGAGTGTGTGTGCCTGCGTGTATATGCAATTGCTGGGGGCGCGGGGCACAAGGAGAAGAAGAGAGAAACGCATGCAGACTCACTGTTGAGTGTGGAGCCCAATGTGGGGCTCCATCTCATAACCCCAAGGTTGTGACCTGAGCTGAAATCAAGAGTCAGATGCCCAACTGAGACACCTGGGTGCCCCAAATACATATTTTAAGAAAAGGAAAAAGTAAATACTAGTAAGTGTTTCTGGGAGGAGAAAAGTTATAAATTTGCTTCAAATTGTATCTTCACTGTTAAGCAGTGACTTAATGTCAAACAGTGAATGATCTGTTGTTTCTCAGCATTCAGATTTGTCATTTACTTTTTTAAAAAATTGACTTGAGTATATTTTAAGCTTAATTGATTTCCCCTAAATTTCAGGTTATTATTTAACAATACCTCATCTTTTGGGCAATGTGTTGTATGATTTTTTTTTTTTTTACCTATTTAACCTTAATATTGAGCTTTTTTAGAACAACAATGGCTAACTCATAAATAAGATATATTGAGGATATATTGAGTTCTTAATGTTTAAAATTTTAATTTCTAAAAGTACTTATTTATCAGATAATTACTCTCCTGCAAGTATGGTGACTGAAGTTCTTCAGATACTCTGTGATCAAAAAGAGTGTGCAGTCGAATGCCTATATAATAATACTGTGATTGAGGCACTTCTTCAGCCTATTCATAATTTAATGAAAGAAACCAAGGTTGGTATTTACTAAAGAGAGTTTCTTAATTGGGTATTAGGGAATACTCAGGGGGACTTTGTTTCTAAATTTGATGTATTTGAAATAGTTATTATACTATCTTTCCATGTATGAATGTATTTTATGCCGACATAGATTTTTATTTACTGTTAGATCATAGTTTATGTAGTCAATTGATTTGTTATTGACAATGTAGGGGGACAATACATACAATTTTTTTCCTATGATTTTGAGGATTGAGAGAAGTTATTAAGATATTTGTCTTGCACATTTAATAAATCCTGTGAATTTTCTTATTTGTTTTAATAGTAATTTTATAGCCTTTACATTATTTTTCTGAAGTCAACTCTGTTTTGTATGAAGAACTAGTTTTTTAGAAAAAAACTTATATGTATGTTCAGAACTGGGATGTTTATGTCTCTTTACAGTTTGTATGGCCTATTTCTTTATATTATATAATTTAATCCTTACAAATGAGGCTGAAAGAAGTGGATTTCTCAAGGGCAGATATTTAATAGGTGGCAGAGTTGATAACACTACTTGCACTGCTGTCTGTTCATTTCTACGACTTAAGCTTTGGGGAATGACTTAAATCTTAATAGGCTAAAGGTTTTGCCTTTCCGTGTGTGTGTTTTGTATTTTTACTGTTTTCATCTCCACTTAATGGGCTGGGCAGCTGTTCACGCTATCATATGGTCATTATTTATCGCTCGTTCAGAAAACAGCATTTATCTGAATGTGGTACAAAGTATGGAATTCTAGGAAATTAAGGGGAGATAATTTTGATTTCATGGTTAGCCTTAGGAAGATAATAGAGAAGAACCAACAGAATTCCTAATACAGTTTAATATAGTAGAATGCCATGATGTCAATAGTAATATGAAATATGAACCATTTACCATGTTTGAGAAATGTGCTCTTGGACTTTGTTTCAGAGTTGTTTATTTTTGCTTTCATATATATTTAACTTTTTATCTTCTTGTGGCTTCTTTCCTTTATCTATAAATATACCTGAATCTGTCTCATAGTTGGGATAAAAGAAGCTCTTGATCATCCAGTACACATCTTTAGTTACCACCTAATACCTGATCTTTTTAATGATAAGCTTTTAATTATGCACGACTGCCATAGTTGTCCTGGCTCCCTCTATAGTCTTGGCTCCCTCTATTCTGTCATGTTTCAAAACATTGCGTTATCATCTTACTTCCATTACATCCTTGATGCTTCTTTGATTGCTGTTGCTTGTAACTTGCTACACCTGTAACTAGTAACCACTTTAGAGACTATTATCGACTGATTAACACCATAGACAACTTCTAAAATTGTTTACCTGGCTTTCCTGAATTCCTATATATTTTGTACCTTCCCTTTCTTTCTTTTTTTTTTTTTAAAGATTTATTTATTTATATATTCATGATAGAGAGAGAGAGAGAGAGAGAGAGAGGAGGAGGAGGAGGGAGAAGCAGGCTCCACGCCAGGAGCCTGACGCAGGACTCGATCCTGGGACTTCAGGATCGCACCCTGGGCCAAAGGCAGGCACTAAACCGCTGAGCCACCCAGGGATCCCTGTACCTTCCCTTTCTAAGCATTCTTTTTCTCTCACCTATGAGGGCTCCCCTTTCCTGCTGTCTTCAGTGAGTCACAACTTGGTTCACTCTTCTCTCAGTATGCATTTGCTAGGTGACTTCCTCCAGTTCTGAAAATTAGATGTGTAGTTAACTTCTTTTTTTTTTTTTTAACTTCTAAATTTAGATCTCTAGCTCCAGATTTGTCATTAGATGCTTGCTAAACACCTTTTTGAGTTATTCCACGAACAAATCAAACTCAGTTTTTAAAACAGTACTTTTTGATTTGTCACTTTTCAAATCTTTTCTTTTCTCTCTTTCTTTTTTTTTTTTTTTTGCTCCTGCTCTGCTTCTTCATCACATTTCCCTGTGTGATGAGTAGGAATGCTGTTCATCTAGGCTTCTTCCTCATTTTCTTTATTCCATTTATAATTAAGCCCTATAGACTTGTTAAGTCCTATAGACTTGTTCTCCCGTGCCTCTCTTAGATCCATGTATGTCTTTTAATCCCATTTGCTACCGATTTTATTTAAGCTCTAATAATTCCTTGCTTGGAATATTGAAATAATTTTATTTTTTTAGTCTTTCACTTTTCTGGCCTGTCTGCTGTCTCGTCACCAAGGCTGTCACAGTACTTTCCTGCTTGTTGCCTGCTAGATAAAAATGTGTAGTTAAAAAGTCTGAAATTTATCAACTTTTCTGTTATATTCTATGTATTTTTCCTATTTTACCCCATGTATTTCATTTATAACAGATTCTTTGTATTTTTTGAACAAGGTTATAAGATTTCCCTATGTTTGCATACTTTTCCCACCCTGGAAAGTCTTGGTCTAAGTGAAAAATTCCTTTCTTCAGGCCAGTTTTTTTTTTTTTCTTCGAAAATTTGTCCTAGTCCTCCCTGGAAAAGTTATGTTTATTTTACTATATTCCCATGTTATCTACTTCTCTAATTATGCTGGAATTATTCTTGAGTGAAAGAAACGGCCCTCTAGCACATGATAGGCATTCTGTATTTAATCTTAAAGCATTGAGTATCACCCATTGAGTCACTACTGTATCATTGGCTCTTTGCTACGTTTGAAATATAGAAGAGCTTAAGACTTATACTTTGGGGCAGCCCCGGTGGCGCAGCGGTTTAGCGCCACCTGCAGCCCGGGGTGTGATCCTGGAGACCCGGGATCGAGTCCCACATCGGGCTCTCTGCATGATGCCTGCTTCTACCTCTGCCTGTGTCTCTGCCTCTCTCTCTCTAGCTGTGTCTCTATGAATAAATAAATAAAATCTTAAAAAAAAAAAAAAGACTTTGCTCTAAAGGAACCTATTCTAATAGGAAAGGCAGACTATTAAAATACTGGATGAGGAATAGAAAGGTTTAAAAAAGTGAATATAGGAGAGAAGGAAAGTATTCCAGGCAGAGAAGTTGTTTTAAGGAAGGTATTCAATGTGAAAGTAATACACTGTATAATAAAGCCTCATATAATAAGGAAATATTCAGGTAAGTATGCCTGACTCATTAGTTAACTCACTGAATTTCTTAGGACGTATTGGTTGCAAAGTATAGATACTTAGATTTCTTATAGAGCATATGTGTATTGGCAGCTGTGCAGGTATAGACAGGTAAGTAGGCCTCAGAAAGAACAGAAACTCTAGTAGACTTAGGCTTCTAGATGGGCACCAGTATTAATATCACTCTAGTTTTTTAGTATTTGCTTGTACTAATTTGCTAAATACTGGCAAGGCTATTTTATAGTATTTCCACTTAAAATTAAAAGTGAAGAAATATGATTGGTTCAGCCCCCATTAGATGACATCATTTGCTATTGGCTATCTCATGAATTGGTTGTCCTTACTCAGACCTATAACTCATGACCCAACCAATTGCAGGAAGGGATAGTGTTCCTTAGAAATGATGGCAGTGTGTTAGAAACCATGTATGATAAAATTGGGGTGGATACTCAGGAACCAGTGAATGGAAAGTAAAGGGCAAACTGGAAATAGAGGAGCTACTGCATTTGTCAAACAGAACTATATATAAAACTGTAATGGGAACAGCAGTTCTCTCTGCTGTCTTAATAAACAGTAACTGGTTTGAGTAAAAAATCTGTATGCATCTGCCTCATCAACTGTGCTGGTAAGTGAATATAACATAATGACACATATCATTCAGATGTACTTTGCAGCCAAACAATCATTAACTTTTTTTGTTGTTGTGGTAATATAGCTTTATTAGATTACACTACGACCCTAAAATTTTAGTCTGTGAAATGTTAGCATGTCATAAAATTATATGATTTGTTATCTTTTTAATGTACAGGCTGCTCCAAATTGCTCTGAAGCAGCTTTAATTCACATAGCTGATATTTTGGCAAGGATTGCCTCTGTAGAAGAAGGACTTACCTTGCTACTTTATGGAGAAAATATGAACTCTTCTGAAGAAAAAAGGTATGTGTCCATGCTTTAAACTTGTGGAATTTTTAGCATATTTTCTCGATCTGATTCAAAGATTCTAAAATATCATTCAGCATGTTAATAATGAAAATCAGGATAGCTATTCTAGATAGTTAGGTTCCTGATCAGCCTCTAACAATGTCTTAGGTGATTCAGGTTGAAGAAGTAACCAGGATTATGGACTATGCAGGCAGAGTAGGCCTTGATGTGAGCAACTTCAAAGTAAAAATAGGAGGGTTCACTCTAGATAGGATGTTTTTGCTTCTTGGACTCTTTTAGACTTCTAAAGCCATCCAGGATTGATATGAGTTTAACCACACAAAGGTGCACAAAGGAAAAGCTAACTTGTCTATCTTCCATCTTTACCTGGCTAAGTTCTATTTCCTGGCTGTTACCAACGATAACATTTTGGTTATACTTGTAGACTTTCTCTGCATCATAATGATGTATCAAACATATATTCATAACCACAGAATTTTTGTTTCCTCTTTATAGAAATAGCATATACAATATTCAATTTTCTTATGTGTAATCATAAGCAACTTCCTAGATGAGTGCAGAATTAAACACTTTTTAATAGCTCAGTAGTACTTTGATATGGCTTTGCCATAATATTTTCAAACTTTTCTCCTAATAATGGATATCAGGTTGTATCTAGGATTTTGCCTCCATAAATAATGCTGCAATAAGTGTTTTTTAAAAATCCTGTTGATTGTGGTAGGTTATATTAATCTTTGAATATTGAACTCCACATGGCATAGCTAAAGTAAATCCCATTTTGTCATGGCATATAATTCTTTTTATACATTCTTAGATTTGATTTGCTATTCTTTGTTGAGGATTTTTATGTCTATGCTCATGAGAGATACCAGTCTGTATATTTTGTAATATCATTGTCTGATCTTGATTTAGTGGATATAGATTGTTCATAATATTCCTTTATTCCTTTTATTTTTATTTTTTTTTAATTTTTTTTTTCCTTTATTCCTTTTAATTGTCCATGGGATTAGTAATGATTCTCTCTTTGAATTCTGATACTAGTAATTTTTTTTTCTTTAACCTGCCTAGAAGCTTATCAATTTTATTGATGTTTTTAAAAGACCAACTTTTTTTCCTCTGTTGATTTTATTTTTGTTTTTTACTTAATTGATTCTGTTTTTATTTTTTATTTCATTTGGTTTTAGTTCTTTTCCTAATTTCCTATGTGGGAGCCTTGATTATTGATTTTTAGACCTATTTTCTGATCATATACATTCAATGCTATAAATTTTCTTCTAATTACTGCTTTTGCTGCGTCCTACAGATTTTGATAAGTTGTATTTTTGTTTTCACTTCAAATTATTTTTAAACTTCTCTAAAATCTTCTTTGACCTATGTACTTAAGGGTCTGAGAGTACATTTTGTATGATATATATTCTTTTTAATATAAGGGTCTTATGGCTCAATGTAGTTTTACTCAGTTGAGACTGAAAATATGGTTACATTGTCTTCCCACATCTAGTATTGCCAAGTCCTATGTCTAAGTTTCTTTTTTGCCTCTAAAAGTTTCTAGAACCTGATGTTTCATGAGGGTGTAACTTATTCTAGGAACTTTTAAGGCATTAGTTAGGCAATTTTATGCTGAAGACTTGCATCCTTTGGCACAGGGGTTTTTGCTTCTGTTGTGTATTTGATCATATTTCTTCTTCTGCTTTCTCTTTCTGGTGCATCTGTGAATGAGATGTTGCATTTAGAGGAGTGACCATCCCTTAGCTTTTCCATTTTAATCTTTGTTTTGCTCAAAGAAGCTGTTCTTAAATTTATCTTGGCAGTCATTTTTAATTTTTAAGAATGTTTGGCCTTGGTTTGGTACTTTTTTCAAACTTGTCAGGTGGACTGGGTTTTCCTGCCTGGGGAATAAAAGCCTAGGTGCTAGATCCTATGGCTCAGTGAGGGAGGGGCCCTTCTGGTCCAGACTGCTGACTTCAGTAACTCTGGCCACCTGTCTGATTGGATACTACATGGCTGTTCTTAGTCATATCTGGCTTCCACCTCCAGGCCTAGCCTCTCAGGATTCCCTTCTCCAGAACAGTTCCATACAGTAGAGCTTTATGGGATGATGAAATGTTCTAGATCTGCATGGTCAGGTTACCACTAGCTACTTGTGGCTCTTAAGAGCTTGAAATATGGCTAGTTTGACCAAACTGGGCCGTAGGTTTTATTTGACTGAAATTTTTTATTTTTTTTTTATTTTTTATATTTATGATAGTCACAGAGAGAGAGAGAGAGAGAGAGAGAGAGCGGGGCAGAGGGAGAAGCAGGCTCCATGCACTGGGAGCCCGATGTGGGATTCGATCCCGGGTCTCCAGGATCGCGCACTGGGCCAAAGGCAGGCGCTAAACCGCTGTGCCACCCAGGGATCCCTTGACTGAAATATTTAAAAGCTTTTTGTGAAAGCTGTTCTAACCAGTATCAGATGATGGAATGTTTTGGTAACCTAATAGGTGAAAGATCTTGTTTTGATCCATACTGACCTGACTCTAGTTGAATTTGAGCATCTTATTGCTCTTATGGAGATACAGTTATTGGCTGTGTTCATTTTATGATAGCAGAGTTTCTTTCCATATCATTTGTCCATTTGTTTTATTTTTTCAATCAACCTGAAAATCTGTGCACACAGTAAACATGCAAGGTTAATAGCAAAAGTAGTAGTTCCTTCTTGTTCTCCAAGGCAATTACTTTTGGCTGCTTTAGATGATCATTAGATCATATTCTTCTAACACTTGATTTTAATTTAAGGCATAATCCCTTGATTTCTCTCTCCTATCCCTCTCAACCACCCACATAAACACACCTGGATCCCCCTCCCAGCCCCCTGCTGCCCATCAATGCAATATAGTTGAACAGTATCCTTCATTAGAGTCATACTGTATCTACCTACAATCTTCACAGCCCAGCTATGTGATTACTCTTTTCCCTACAGCTTCTTATTTTCTCGAGAGCTAATAATTTTCTTCAGCATATTTTTAAATATACTTAAATTCTACTTCATTGTTAAATCCTCCACATGGTCTTTCCTATTAAATCTTTCTGTATATTCAAATATTGAGCAAATTCCATTGATTTTAATTTTATTAAAAAAATCTTTTTGGGATACCTGAGTGGCTCAGTGGTTGAGCATCTGCCTTTGGCTCAAGTTGTGATCCCAGGGTCCTGGGATCGAGTTCTGTATCAGACTCCCTGCAGGGAATCTGCTGCTCCCTCTACCTATGTCTCTGCCCCTCTCTTTGTGTCTCTCATGAATAAATAAAATCTTTAAGAAACAAAAATATTTTTTAAAGCTTTTTGAGTTTACTGAAGACCTGGTGTTGTGGGTGCTGGGTGACTCAGCTGTTAAGTATCTGACTTCAGCTCCAGTCATGATCTTAGGGTCCTGCGATCGAGCCCTTTATCAGACTCGGTGCTCATTAGGGAGTCTGCTTGTCCCTCTTCCCCTGCTTGTGTGTACTCTCTCAAATAAATAAAATCTTAAAAAAAAAAAAAAAAAAAAAAAAGACTGCTGCTACTTTGGTCTGGTACATAGCTTTTATCATGGTAATAACCTTTATAATTGCTGTTTGTCCTAGTTCTGTGGAAAAATGCCACTGAAGTTTTTTTTTTTTTTTATTGGTGTTCAATTTACCAACATACAGAATAACCCCCAGTGCCCGTCACCCAATCACTCTCACCCCCTACCCTCCTCCCCTTCTACCACCCCTAGTTCGTTTCCCAGAGTTAGCAGTCTTTACGTTATGTCTCCCTTTCTGATATTTCCCACACATTTCTTCTCCCTTCCCTTATATTCCCTTTCACTATTATTTATATTCCCCACATGAA
Source organism: Canis aureus (assembly GCF_053574225.1). Taxonomy (NCBI): domain Eukaryota; kingdom Metazoa; phylum Chordata; class Mammalia; order Carnivora; family Canidae; genus Canis; species Canis aureus. The sequence continues at coordinate 61,339,539 of NC_135611.1, read as the reverse complement.
TGAGAACATATAATGTTTGTCCTTCTCCGACTGACTGACTTTACTCAGCATAATACCCTCCAGTTCCATCCACGTTGAAGCAAATGGTGGGTATTTGTCATTTCTAATAGCTGAGTAATATTCCATTGTATACATAAACCACATCTTCTTTATCCACTCATCTTTCGATGGACACCGAGGCTCCTTCCACAGTTTGGCTATCGTGGCCATTGCTGCTATAAACATCGGGGTGCAGGTGTCCCGGCGTTTCATTGCATCTGTATCTTTGGGGTAAATCCCCAACAGTGCAATTGTTGGGTCTTGGGCAGGTCTATTTTTAACTGTTTGAGGAACCTCCACACAGTTTTCCAGAGTGGCTGCACCAGTTCACATTCCCACCAACAGTGTAAGAGGGTTCCCTTTTCTCCGCATCCTCTCCAACATTTGTTGTTTCCTGCCTTGTTAATTTTCCCCATTCTCACTGGTGTGAGGTGGTATCTCATTGTGGTTTTGATTTGTATTTCCCTGATGGCAAGGGATGCAGAGCATTTTCTCATGTGCGTGTTGGCCATGTCTATGTCTTCCTCTGTGAGATTTCTGTTCATGTCTTTTGCCCATTTCATGATTGGATTGTTTGTTTCTTTGGTGTTGAGTTTAATAAGTTCCTTATAGATCTTGGAAACTAGCCCTTTATCTGATATGTCATTTGCAAATATCTTCTCCCATTCTGTAGGTTGTCTTTGAGTTTTGTTGACTGTATCCTTTGCTGTGCAAAAGCTTCTTATCTTGATGAAGTCCCAATAGTTCATTTTTGCTTTTGTTTCTTTTGCCTTCGTGGATGTATCTTGCAAGAAGTTACTGTGGTCGAGTTCAAAAAGGGTGTTGCCTGTGTTCTTCTCTAGGATTTTGATGGAATCTTGTCTCACATTTAGATCTTTCATCCATTTTGAGTTTATCTTTGTGTATGGTGAAAGAGAGTGGTCTAGTTTCATTCTTCTGCATGTGGATGTCCAATTTTCCCAGCACCATCTATTGAAGAGACTGTCTTTCTTCCAATGGATAGTCTTTCCTCCTTTATCGAATATTAGTTGACCATAAAGTTCAGGGTCCACTTCTGGGTTCTCTATTCTGTTCCATTGATCTATGTGTCTGTTTTTGTGCCAGTACCACACTGTCTTGATGACCACAGCTTTGTAGTACAACCTGAAATCTGGTATTGTGATGCCCCAGATATGGTTTTCTTTTTTAAAATTCCCCTGGCTATTCGGGGTCTTTTCTGATTCCACACAAATCTTAAAATAATTTGTTTCTAACTCTCTGAAGAAAGTCCATGGTATTTTGATAGGGATTGCATTAAACGTGTATATTGCCCTGGGTAACATTGACATTTTCACAATATTAATTCTGCCAATCCATGAGCATGGAATATTTTTCCATCTCTTTGTGTCTTCCTCAATTTCTTTCAGAAGTGTTCTATAGTTTTGAGGGTATATATCCTTGACATCTTTGGTTAGGTTTATTCCTAGGTATCTTATGCTTTTGGGTGCAATTATAAATGGGATTGACTCCTTAATTTCTCTTTCCTCAGTCTCATTGTTAGTGTATAGAAATGCCACTGATTTCTGGGCATTTCTCTTCTTCTCCTGGGTGTAGGATCTATTTGCTGTTTTTTCTCTAGCTCCTTTATGTGTAAGGTTAGCTTTTGTATTTGAGTTCTTTCCAGTTTTTGAATGGATGCTTGTATTGTGATGTATTTCCCCCTTAGGACTGCTTTTGCTGCATCCCAAAGATTTTGAACGGTTGTATCTTCATTCTCATTAGTTTCCATGAATCTTTTTAATTCTTCCGTAATTTCCTGGTTGACCCTTTCATCTTTTAGCAGCATGGTCCTTAATCTCCACGTGTTTGAGGTCCTTCCAAACTTCTTGTTATGATTTAGTTCTAATTTCAAGGCATTATGGTCTGATAACATGCAGGGGACGATCCCAATCTTTTGGTATCGGTTCAGACCCGATTTGTGACCCAGTATGTGGTCTATTCTGGATAAAGTTCCATGTGCACTTGAGAAGAATGTGTATTCAGTTGAGTTTGGATGTAAAGTTCTGTAGATATCTGTGGAATTCATCTGGTCCAGTGTATCATTTAAAGCTCTCGTTTCTTTGGAGATGTTGTGTGCTTAGAAGACCTATCGAGTATAGAAAGAGCTAGATTGAAGTCACCAAGTATAAGTGTATTATTATCTAAGTATTTCTTCACTTTGGTTAATAATTGATTTATATATTTGGCAGCTCCCACATTCGGGGCATATATATTGAGGATTGTTAAGTCCTTTTGTTGGATAGATCCTTTAAGTATGATATAGTGTCCCTCTTCATCTCTCACTACAGTCTTCGGGGTAAATTTTAGTTTATCTGCTATAAGGATGGCTACCCCTGCTTTCTTTTGAGGACCATTTGAATGGTAAATGGTTCTCCAACCTTTTATTTTCAGGCTGTAGGTGTCCTTCTGTCTAAAATGGGTCTCTTGTAGACAGCAAATAGATGGGTCCTCAAGATGATCATATATCCTTCATTTTGTTAATGTGTATCATGTTGATTTGTGGATGTTGAACCATCTTTGCATTCCTAGAATAATTCTCACTTGATCATGGTATATGATACATTTAAAGTATTGTTGAATTCAATTTGCTAATATTGAGAGTATTTGCATCTATGTTCATTAGGGATATTGGCCCTTAATTTTCTTTTTTTGTGGTGTCTTTGTCTGGTTTTGGTATTAGGGTAGTGCTGGTTCATAAAATGAATTTGGAAGCTTTCCTTTCTCTTCATCTTTTGGGAATAATTTAGAAGGAATAGTTGTTAAATCTTTGAATGTTTGGTAGAATTCACCACTGAAGCCTTCTTGTCTGGGTTTTTGATCCTGATTCAATCTTCTCAGCAATCATTTTGTTCAGATTTTCTGTTTCATGATTCAGTCTTGGAATATTGTTTCTAGGAGTTTATCCAATATATTGGTGTATAATTGTTTGTAGTAGTCTCTTATGATCCTGTTATACTTTTGTGGTATCATTTTTGACTTCTTTTATTTCTGACTATTCATTTGTGCCCTCTTTCTCTTGGTGAGTCTAGCTCTAATAGCTTATCAGTATTATCTTTCAAAGAACCAACTCTTAGCTTTGTTGATCTTTCCTGTTACCTTTTTGTCTCGATTTATTTTTTACCTGATCTTTATTACTTTCTTCCAACTTTGGGCTTTATTTTTTCCCGCTAGTTCCTTTAGGTGTAAAGTTAAATTCTTTGATAGTTCCTGTTTCTTGATACAGACCTGTATTGCTAGAACTTCCTTCTTAGGACCACTTTTACTGCATCCCAGATTTGGGTATGTTGTATTTCTGTTTTCATTTGTCTTTAGGTATTTTTTTCGTCTTTGATTTATTCTATTACCCAGTAGTTCAGTAACATGTTAATCTCTACATATTTATAGTTTTTCCAGTTTCCCTTTGTGATTGATTTCTAGTTTTATAATATTGTGGTTGGAAAAGATGCTTGAAATTATTTCAGGTTTTTTTTTTCAGCTTATTTTTTTTAAGATTTTATTTATTTATTCGTGAGAGACATAGAGAGAGGCAGAGACACAGGCAGAAGGAGGAGCAGGCTCCATGCAGGGAGCCTGACATGGGACTCCATCCTGGGTCTCCAGGATCACACCCTGGGCTGAAGGCAGTGCTAAACCGCTGAACCACCCGGGCTGCCCTATTTCAGTTTTCTATATTGAGACTCACTTTGTGGCCCAACATGTGATCTGTCTTGAAGAATGTTCTATGCACACTTGAGAAGAATGTATTTTCTGAATTTTGGACAAATATTCTGTGTGTCTGTGTAGATAGATCTGTTATGTCCAACTGGTCTAATGCATTATTTAATCCAATTATTTCCTTACTGCTTTTCTGTCTGGATGATCTGTTATAACTAGGATGTTAAAATCCCCTATTACTGTATTGCTGTCAGTTTCTCCCCTTCGATCTCTTGGAGTATTGTTTCTAGGAGTTTATCCAAAAAAAAATAATGCCTTTTTTTAAAAAAAAATTTTTAAGTAGGCTCCATGCCCAGCATGGAGCCAATATAGGACTTGAACTCATGACCCTGAGATCAAGACCTGAGCTGAAATAATGTTTACTGAGGCTTGCCAAGGCCTATGAGTGATCCAAGGGGAGGAAGCTCATTTAGCATCTAGTTCAGCTGATTAGAAGCCAGGTCATGAGGCAGCAGCTTTGAAGGTGTGCAAATATGTTTAGTCCTGTGGGAGGTGTGAGTTGCAAAAATCTGAGTTCCAGATGAATGTATAATATATTCTCTGGGAGGTCTTATCAAGCTGTAGTGAGGCTGGGGTGGGGGTATGCAAGGATAGTGTTTCCCTGTTTTTGTTTCCTTGGAGTGCCTCCTTAGCCCCTTGATGTGTGGGAAACCTGAAACCTATTCCTTAGGCAAAAGCTGTAGGCTAAGTAAATAGACCTTTTTCATAGGAAGATTGGGATTATTTCAGTTTGCTGGTTGTGTAGGGCTCTGGGATTGACGGCCTGCCAAGCATGGTCTTTCCTGTTGTTATAATCTGATGGAGCTCTGGAGCCCTCATGGCCATCAGGGCCTGGTGATCAAGCTGTGTCCCCTGTGTGGTTTGTGTGCATCTGTTGGCTTGAGCAAGGCAGGTAGAAGGTGTAGAGAACAGGGCATTCTCACTAGCTTTACAAAGACAACAGGAAAATGTCTTGAGTATATGTATCCACGGGCTTCCTTAATGGAGCAGGAGAGTACCTTGTGTACTGGCTTTAGGTTGGGAACAGGAGACTGCCCTGACAGCTTGGGCTCATGCTCTAGCTCGGAAGTCGGGAGTGCTACAACTCTTCACCAGCCTTAGCAAGTACCATGAAAGCTCACCCCTGCTGTGCCAGCAAGGTGGTAGTAGCCCTGCTAGCTGACTATGTGGAGAGTGCATCTGTGGCATCTGCCATCCTTATCTGCCTCTGAGGAGAATCTCAACTGTCCTCTTCCCTTCCAACCAATGTCCCCATATTAGCAAATGAGTCTCCCTTATATATAGTCTAGCAGCCTTTCTAGACTACTGTTTCTTTCGTGGATTTTGGAGCGAAACTACAAGCAAGCCCTTTAAGAGGGGTCATCTGTTTCCTTACAGCACTTTAAGACCCCTCTGGTTGTTAGCCTTTTTGGTTTTCCAAGTTAGGTGTTCTGTGGGTTTATTTCTCTGTGGTAGATCCCAGGAGTGGGGGCCTTGATATGGGGTACCAACTTTTTACTCCTCTGAGAAAAGCACCTGTCTGGTGAGATCCCTTCTTGTTGTGTGTTACCACATCATGAGTGGGGTGTTTTTTGGGAGACTATATCTCTACTTCTTCTACCTGTTTTGATCTGGTCCTTTTATCCTTTGTTGTGGGAAGTTATCAGATCTTTTTCACAGGGAAATGAGCATATGTAGCTGTAGATTGGGTGTGTCCACAGGAGGAGGATTTTCTTACCACTCTCTTGGACCATCCTCCAGGAACTTGCTTTTTAAATTTTTTACTGTCTAGGAAATTTCCTCAGCTTTATTTTCTAGCCCTTATATTCAGAAGATTTACATTACTTAAGCTTTCTCTAAGAGAACATTCTTACTCTACTATCTTATTCTTGTTTCATGAGTTTAAGTTCTCTTACATCAGTGGAGATACGAAGTTTCATTTGTCATTTTTTCTCCTTCCACATTGCCTTTTCTGTGTGTTGTCTTGGCTTCAGATTTTAAATTAGAGATTTCTTCAAATACTTAAAAGTCAGTAAATAGCTGTTCGAAAACTGTGTGGGAACGTGGGACCTTGTCACTTGTGGCCTTTGCTTTGGGGGAATCTTGTCATGGATTTGTTTGGGGGAATCTCTAATAGCGGCATCTTTAATCTTTGTTCTGGTCAGATTCCGTAGAAAAGGCTCTATAGTTAGCTGCCTGCAGAGAGTGTAAGCCTAGCGGGAGAGGATGACTGGGTGGGGGAAGTGGTTTCTAAGTTTTCCTGCATAAGCTTTGATTAATTTCTGTGGTACTCTACTGTTCTTAATGTTTGCCTGCCTTCCAAAAGATACCATGGGGGTGGCTATGTGGAATATTGAAGGGAAGCTGATCAGACTTCTTTTTAAGCTGACTTTCAGGCAGCCCTTCTGTCTGTTTTCAGTCCCACTTCTGCCCCTAATTCCAGAGATACTTGAAACCATCAATTTGAATTTTTTGAGAGGTTCTATGAAATAAATTCTGTCCTGTGTTCTGCATTGTGGCTGATCATTCAGTTTTTTCAGGTCCTGAATTGCTGCTGCTTTCTTTCCACTTTCTAGATTCCAAAACATTGTTACTGTCACATCCTTTCTTTTCTCCTTGACAGCTATGAAAGCCTTCTGAAAATTCCCTTTACTTCTGCATTTTAGTGTTTTAAGAGAGTGCAGTTGTGAATGTGTGTGTTCAATCTGCCATATTCAACTGGAAGTCTTTTTCTATATAGATAACAATTCTTTTGTAATATGAAGAAGACCAACCTTTTGTTTCTTTTTATTCCTTATTTGAGGTTTGTCTGAAAAATTTTTCCTATATAGACATTTGTGTTTGCACAAAGGAGCACTTGGCAACAGTGCAATGGGAACATGGAATTTTTTTATGTATTCCTATGGAGTTATTGTCAGGATATTTGTGAACAAATACCGCAAAATGTTTTAGAATGCTACCTTTAAATAATAGAAGGGAATATGAATTAACAAATCATATTGATATTTTTCAAAAAGAGTGATAAAAGGGTAAACTAAAAAGTAATAGTTTTAGAAGAAGGGAGAAAACCATGTGGGTAGGGTGGTATAGATATAAGATATACAGGGCTATGCCTTGATTTTACCTAGATTTGACTTTGGAGTCATGTAGCTCTTTCACACGCTAAATGTAAAAGTTAAATCAAAAAGAAAAATTCAAATTTAAAAGAAATTCAAACAAATGGAAATAAGTGAATTTAACTACCAAGTAAGTAACCTGCCTATGCAGAGGAAAAAAAATTACTTCAAGTGATCTGATTTGAACATTTCTAGTGGATATATCTTATGTTTGAAAAAAAGAATTCTCAGAGTGATCTTAAACTGTGTTCAATGTATTTTGAAACTATTAGCACATATTCCAAAATGAAGCAAGTGATTAGCATCATAAGGAACTAGAATATAGAATTAAAGAAGTGAAACTTGAATTTTAAATTTATAATGGAAATAAAAGTATTAACTCATTTTTCTTATACTTTTCTTACAACTGCTGCTGAAAAGGCCTAGAAGTAAAGACAATCTCTTAGCATTGAGTTGGCACCCAGATTGTGGTCTCTAAATATCTAAGTTTTTGTTGTGGTTGTTGTTGTTTCTTACAAAAGGAGGAAGGGATCCTTGAAGGTAGTTGTTTCTGAACTGGGCCAGGAAATGTTTAAGGTGATCCTGAGATATCTTACCATTCTAGAAAGTGAGGAAGTTATCTAAGACTAAAATCATAGTGTCAGAAGTATCCCAGGTTACCAGAAGGGGCCTCTTTACTGGTTTAAGATGGATAATTTGAGGATTAAAAAATGACTGTAGGGGCACTTGGCTGGCTCAGTGTTTGAGTATCTGCCTTTGGCTCAGGTTGTGATCCTGAGGTCCTGGGATCAAGTCCCGCATCAGGCTGTCTTCAGGGAGCCTGCTTCTCCCTCTGCCTATGTCTCTGCCTCTCTCTCATAGTGTCTCATGAATAAATAAATAAAATCTTTTTTAAAAAATGACTTTAATGATTGACATGCATAAAGCATACAAAAATGGCTTTAAAAACACTAAAATTTAAAAAAGAAAATCCTGTCAATTATCCACTAAGGTTGTGAGGATACCAACTCATCATTTTGCAAATTAATGAAAAATGTTCAAACTCTTTTTTTTCTATTTCCTATACAAACAATTAAAAAAAAACATTTATTGATTAGAGAGTGTACAAGCATGAGCATGAGTGGGAGGGACAGGAGAGAGAAAGAGAATCTCAAGCAGACTCCCTGCTGAGCATGGAGCCCAATGTGGGGCTCTATCTGCGGACCCTGAGATCATGACCTGAGCTGAAACCAAGAATAGAACACTTAACCTACTGTGCTGCCCAGGCGCCCCTGTACAAACTGTATTTTAAACAAAAAATTTTTTTAATGATTTTATTTATTCATTCATGAGACAGACAGACAGACACACACACACACACAGAGAGAGAGAGAGAGAGGGAGGCAGAGACACAGGCAGAAGGAGAAGCAGGCTCCATGCAGGGATCCCGATGTGGGACTCCTTCCCGGGTCTCCAGGATCACGCCCTGGGCTGAAGGTGGCGCTAAACCAGTGAGCCACCCAGGCTGCCCGCAAACTGTATTTTAATGTAACTATTAAGTTACTGAGGATAAAGTTCTTCATAGAAAAACTTTAGTTAATGCAGAATAACTAGAAAATCATCATTTGGAAACTCCTAATAAAATAGTTGATGTAGGAGATTATGATGAATTGATGCTAAAACCATTAAGTAAAAGGCTTGATGGGGGGAGGACTTCCCACAGGAGAATTCAGGCTCATACCATCTGACCAGTTGATTTTTAGCACCATTAAAATTGGGAAAACCAGATATGTATCTAATGATATGATATAGTACAAGGTACACAACAGCAACTACCAATGAAGTTATTTTGTCAAGAAAAAATAAATTGAACTTTAAGCCCCTAGATATAATTATCAATTTATAGGAAATATGGAGAAGTAGAGGAACACAAATGACACCATGGTGAAGCAATTATCCACATAAAGAATGGCATGGGTAAAAAAGAAAGGAGAGGGCCTAAATGATCACAACTTAAAGCACTCTATGAAACTTGTTTGAATTTTGATTTATACATATCTATTATAAGGAACACCTTGATATGGTGGAGAATCTTGATATGGGTGGATTATCAGATAATATTAAAAATTATACTTTTGTTAGTTATACCTAGTATACATCTAGGTAAGATGATGTCTGGGGTTTAGCATTTAATATTCCAGTAGAGGTGGACAGAAGGATATCTGGGATTTAGTATATAATATTCCAACATAGGTGGGCAGAGGGGGAGGTGAGAGAATCAGTAAAACAAGACTGGCAAAATGTTAGTAACTGTTGCAATTGGATGGAGGAGTATGTGGATAGTTAAAGTGTGCCCTCATTATTTATGTGTACATGTGCAGGAACAGGAATATTGACGTGTCAGAGAAAAGCTAGAGAACTAAAGGGGAGCCAGGCAAATGCAAAGTTTGTGATACGGCTAGACTTTTTGGTAGTACTTTAAGAGGTTGTGATTCTTAACCTTGGAGTCACTTTCAGTCTATCATGTTTTAGTCCTACAGGTGCTCATATAATTGCCCAGTTTTCGAAAAAGCTTCTTGATGAAGATATCTCTATTTTTTCTGGATCGGAAATGTTGCCTGTGGTTAAAGGAGCTTTTATTTCTGTGTGTCGTCAAATATATGGTACATGTGAAGGCCTGCAGGTGTTAATTCCTTATAGTTTGCATGAGTCTATAGCAAAGGCATGGAAGAAGGTAAGAATTTTCAAGCTTTTTATCCTCCCTGCAAATCTTTATTTCAAAGATAGTCACTGTTGTAATGCAGTTAGACTCTCTTACTGGAGCAAATATGATTTTTTTAGCATCACAGTACTCTAGGGAACATAATGCTTTTTAATTTGGTACAGGATGACTTCACCTCATCTCCAACCAGGACAAAGTTCTAGGACAAACTGAGCACTTCAAAGTCTTTTCTTCTGGTAGGAGAGGCTTTAGATAGATTATCTTTGCATAAACTGACTTTGTTCTTTCGAAGCTATTTCTAAGCATTTTTACAGACAGCTAGAGTTTTGTTATGGATATTAGAAAAAAAAAAACTGTAGCAGTAGTCAGTATGTATCAGTGAACTTATAAGCCTTTCCCCCATACTTATATACTTCCCTTATAAAATATTTTATGTGATATTTAATTAAAAACAAAATAACTTAAAATTTGAAGGTAATTTAATTTTAATCATATTAAGGATCAACTGTAAAAATGTATCATGAGATCTTATGAATAATGCTATCAATAAAAAATAATGTAATCTGTTATATTTTAGACAAGTTTGCTATCAGAAAGAATTCCTACTCCAGTAAAAGGCTCAGATTCTGTTTCTTCGATAAGCCAGGAATCCCAAAACATGTAAGCACAGTTGGACTAAACTTATCTTTTTCTCTACATTTGCTGAAATAATTTAAAAATAAGAATGTAATTGAATAGTATAGCAAAAATACTCCTGAAACTATTATATCAAATGTTAATTAACTGGGATTGGAATAAAATCTGAAAAAAGAATATACAGGAAGGTAACTGTATACATATAGGATTAAGAAAAATTACATTTAGGGGTGATGTTAGAGATTATGTCACACTTGTACCTTTAATCTAGCATTATTTTTTATATGTGCTTTATCCTGTGTTTACATTTTGGGTTAAGAAATTGGATCTGTGCAATGTTTCCGAAAATGTGGAGAATTATCAACTACTAAATTTGGAAAGCTAACTAGGGAATTCCTGTAGTAATAAAGTGTTTTCAAATGCCAATGAAGTCTATTTATATTTAAATTATGATTTTTCAAAATGTGTGGGAATGGATTTTAATTATATTTTGGCATTGGAAAATAATTTAAATCAGTATTTACAGTTTTTAATTTAGATGTCTCCATATGTTTTCACAAATACCAATAGGACATGGGATCAGATTAATAAGGGAAAAACAATATTTAAAAAAAATTAAGATCTGGTGATTTTTGTACCAGGATTCCCTTCTTAGTTGTTGGCATACTCTAAGCAGATAATAGAACTTTAAGGGATATTCTTAAGAAAAATTTAAATATCAACATTTCAGGTAGGCATGGTTTAAAGAAGTCCAACAAAAAGCCTTTCATTTCCTTAACAGTGTAACAGTTCAACAAATAGTTAATTCTCCTCTAAAAAATCAGCTGTAACTTTTTTCTGATAGTTGTCATGAATTTAAATCTATTACCATTTGTGTGTGTGGGGGGAGGGAGGGGAGACAATTTCTGCAATTTTTGAGGTAATTTTTAGATATATTTTTTCTTTTTTCTTTTTTTTTTAAGACTTTATTTATGTATTTGAGAGTGAGACAGAGCACACGGGAGGGCAACAGAGGGAGAAGCAGACTTCCCGCTGAGCAGGGACCCTGAGGTGGCTGGATCCCAAGACTCTTAACCAGCTGAGCCACCCAGGCACCCCTAGATCTGTTTTCTTTGAGGTGTTTTGTGATTTGTTGTTTTTCATTTTGCATGCATTCATTTTCTAATTCATTCAGCTGTATATTGGACCAAGTGCTTTGACTTCTGAGGATAACTGTATGCCTTAAGAGCTTATTGTGTAGTTTAGAATACAAATAAATACAACGTGGCAATATAGTATGCTAAGTTTATATGATGGGGCTATGCTGGGTCCATTGGGAAAGCAACTTGTGGGGGAAATCTTTCCATAAGAAGTTGTTAAGCTAAGTTAAACAGAACAGTTGTTAACTGACTAAAAACTGAACATTATTTCAGATGGAAGAAATAGTATGGTCAATAGGCTTGAAGAGGGAACATGATTAATGTAGTTAATACACTTACTCTCAGTAATTTCTCAGTAATCTAATTCTTATTAGATTTACCCTCCTGTCATAATTGGCAGTGGATGGCCATAGGCTTCCCTCTAAGGCAGAGTTTACAAAGATCAAACTTAACTACATAGTAGAAGAAAGCAGAGTGTGTGCTTCCTACAGGTAGCTGGATAACAAACAAGTAGACTAAGAGAGAGGCATTACTTAGGCAGGCATGCTTAAGTCTTCCTCAGGTCTCTGGAGTCCTTTCTTCCAAGAGGAGGAGTAAGTGAGTAGGTGGTAGGTGGGGAGGGGCAAGCAATGTGAAACTGGGGAATGTGCTCCATGTAGAATCTTGATTCTGGGGGAAAGAGGAGTTTCCCTCAATGCATGATAGTAATGTCTTAGAAGCAAAAGATTTAATAGAGTTTTTGATAATATAGAGTCAGAACTGTTGATTTCATTTTCATCATTGAAATTAAATTAGCTCATAGAGCTGAATGTCTTTTGTTCTTCTGTGTTGAGAAGTTGGTATGAGATAGACATTATTTGTTCCTTTGTAGTTTGGTAAAATTGAGTGTAAAACCATCTGGGTCAGTTAACTAGACTATCTTAATGCCAGTACATAGGAGATTACTTTTTTTTTTTTTTAATTCCAGTATAATTAACATACAGTGAGTGTTATATTACTTTTAGGTATACAGTATAGTGATTCAACAATTTCATACATACATACGTTTCTTAGTGCTCATGGCGATAAGTGTACTCTTAAACCCCTTTACTTATTTCACCTGTAACCCCACCTGCCTCCCCTCTGGTAACCATTTGTTTTTATTAAGAGTCTGCTTTTTGAATTGTCATTTTTTGTTGCTCTTGTTTTGTTTCTTAAATTCCACATATGTGTGCAATTACATGGTATTTGTCTTTTTCCAGCTGACATATTTCACTTAAGCATTATATTTTGTAGCTCCATCCATGTTATGCCAAGAGTGTGGTTTCATTCTCTTTTGTGGCTAAGTACTATTCCAGTGGAATTACTGGATCATATGGTAGATCTGTTCTTAATTTTTTGAGGAACCTCCATACCATTTTCCATAGTGGCACCAGTTTGCACCAAAAGTGCACAGGGATTCCTTTTTCTCCACATCCTTGCCAATACTTGTTGTTTCTTATGTTTTTCATTTTAGCCATTAAGACAGGTGCGAGATGATATCCCCTTGTGGTTTTGAGATGCATTTCCTTGATGATTGATATTGAACATCTCATCGTGTGTCTGTTGTCCATTTGTATGTCTTCTTTTATGTCTAGTCTTGTCATCTAATGCCCATTTTTTAATTGCAATATTTTGGGAGGGGGTTGAGTTGTATAAATTCTTATTTTGAACACTAGCCCTTTATCAGATATATTATTTGCAAATATCTTCTCCCATTCCTGATACCTTTCTTGAATAAGTGAATAAATTAATAACACTTCTCCTACCTCTAGACACTAGTTTCTAAATAATGACGCCAATAGTAAGACTAAGACTGAAATGATAAAGGTAAAATTAGGTTGCTAAAATTAATATTTTTGAGCCTCTGATAGACTAATGTTAGGTATTTTGAGCTTTTATTTTCTGATAGCATATGTTAAAAATTCCCGCCTTCCATTTATTGATGCTTTACTATACTACAGAGAAGATAGAAGTTTTTATGTAGTCATCATAGGGGTTTGGTGTCTTTTAAATCTAGACCTAAAATTGTAGCCCCATCTGAAATTTCTACCATGCTGGTTTGGTTGATTAATAGTGATGACAAACCATGTGGGATCATCATTAGGGTGACCAAAGAGAAGAATATAATCAGAGGGAAAACAATGTGCCCAATCTGCCCCAACCAATCATCAAGAGGCCTTTAGAAAACTAGAGGGTAAAGTTGGGGGTCAGGAGGAGTCTTTGACCAGTTCTCATAAGCTAACAAAACTGTGTACTTGTTGCCAATACCCTTATCCCAGCACCAATAAACAAATTTAATGGCTTGGATTTTCCATTTTGAAACAGTGTCTTTTCTATAATTGAAACAATTAAATGCTAAGATCATGGCAGAGAAGATAAACTAAATTATGTCAATTCTGTATAATTTTTCAGAATTGTGGGATGCAACCTGTAAGTTTTTTTGCCAGTGTTGTTTTATTTTGGGGGATGGGAATCAAGGTAGACTTTAAAATGCACTTTCTTTAATGGCTAATTTTTTTTTTTTTTAAGATTTTATTTATTTATTCATGAGAGATGCACACAGAGAGAGAGGCAGAGACACAGACAGAGGGAGAAGCAGGTTCCATGCAGGGAGCCCCCATGTGTGGGACTTGATCCTGGGACTCTGGGATTATGCCCTGAGCCAAAGCAGACACTCAACCACTGAGCCACCCAGGTGTCCCAGTGGCTAATGGTTATTCAGGTTTTTTATTTGTGTTTGAGAGACTTGGTTATATTTTCTAAAAAGACTACATTTTTCAATCTAAACATTTTTTTGTTAATGTGTTCAAAATATTCTTTATGATTAAAAATTCTTTACTTATAATTATTTTTTGTGTCTTAGTATTTTTTTTTGGCCCTTTTCCCTATTTAGCTACTTATTTGCGTTAGTTTATGCAAAGACCAGGTTTTAGATTTGCTAATGCTCTTTTCATCTTTCTCTCTCTCCTTTTCATCATTTCTCCTTCCCTAGCTTCTGTAGTATAAGAAAGTAAATGAAAAGGGGAATGAGGGCAGCCCCGGTGGCTCAGCGGTTTAGTGCCGCCTTCAGCCCGGGGTGGGATCCTGGAGCCCTGGGATCGAGTCCCACGTCGGGCTCCCTGCGTGGAGTCTGCTTCTCCCTCTGCCTGTGGCTCTGCCTCTCACTCTCTCTCTCTGTCTTTTATGCATAAGTAAATAAAATCTTAAAAAAAAGGTGGGGGGGATGAGAATGGATATTGAGAGAAGCAAACTATAGCAGCCATACTAATTTTAATATATTTTGATATGTAGCACTTTCATATTAAGCTCTTAAATATTTTAAGAGCTTCCTATTTGGATTTTACTCTTTAATCCATGAAGTATTTGCAATACACTCATTTAAAACAGTTATTTTTGCTATTATCTTTTTTACAAAACTGTTGACTTATAATTAATTTATATTTTTAGAGAATCTGGATTGCATTATATATATCCTTTTATGTTGGTTGAGATTTGTGATGTATTATAGGGTCATTTAAACCCCAAATCTGTCTTTGCTTGAAAAACCTTATTTTATGTTCTTTATTGGAAGGACCTAATTTTTCTTTTCAGTCAGTTATTAAATTTGTAGACATTTATTATTTTTGCCATTTGTTAAAACTTATAGTCCATTCTTTCTCATAGTCTCACCCGCCCCCGATAAAGTATATTTTTAAGTTTCCAAATAGTATTCCTTTGTTTTTTAAGGGTTTGAAGAGCATTTAACTGATATTCCCTCTATATCTGAAAATGACTATTTTTCCCCCAGCCCACAAACCCACCCTTCAATGTGGTATTTGTTCTTTCTCTCCATCCACTTCCCCACCCTCTATCTCACCCTCCCCCCCTCTTTTTTTTTAAAGATTTTATTGAGAGAGAGAGAGAGAAGACAGAGGGAGAGGGAGAGAGGGAGCCCAAGCCAACTTATGTTGAGCAGAGTCCAATGCAGGGCTTTATCCCATGACCCTGACATGACCCTAGCTGAAAACAAGAGTCCGGTGCTTAACGGACTGAGTCACCCAGGCTCAGTGGTTGTTGACAGTTTCACTTATCACAAGTAGTAGTTGATAGTTTATCTGGGGATAAAAGTTTTGCTAGATAATTATTTCTCATTAGTGTTTGAAGCTATTATTCCATTTTCTTCTGGAATAAACAGTAACTGACAAATCTGTTAGTATAATCACCTTTCTCTTATAGGTCATATCCTTTCTCACAGCTTATAATTTAGCTGTGATATCTTTCCGTAAATCTAGAAAATTCTTATTATCTTTTTAAATATTCCTTTCATTCTCTTTTACTGCTTTTATTTGATATATTTTGAGACTTTTCAGTCTGTGCTCCATATCTCATTTGTTAAACATTTATTTTTTTTACCTTTCTTCTATCCAGTAATTCTTTGTGTTTAATTGACTGTGTTTCTTTATTTCCAAATTTCCAGTGTTTCTTTTAAAAAAAAGTACCTGTTTTTATTTCCCTTTTGCTTTTTTACTTCAGTTTTAATAGAAAAATTTTAAAAATCTTCCTTTGAATATCATAAATTTATTTTAGTCATTAATTCTGGAAATTATTTCAGCTGGAATAGATTGATTTGATAAGTGTTGATTCTGCTAGCTCTTAACTTAGATATCTTTTAAAGTTTGGGAGTTCATTTTTGAGAGTCTTTTTGTTTGCTTCTTTCCCTACTTTTCTCACTCTTCCCTTACTGTTTCTCCCTATTTATGTTTTTATGTTCATTTCTCCCTGCTCAGTTTTATTGTTTTTCTCTTTTATGGTTGTGTTTTAAATAAATATCATCTTGGCATTTTGAGGCTCCTGTCAGTAATGATGTAGATATCATCACAGATAGAACTGAAGAACTAGAAAATAAATTGATAATGTACTCATTTCAAGAAATGAGGATCTGTGTCTTCCTGTTCCCCTAGCCTTGTGGCTTGTCAAAGCCCTACTTTTAGAGACTGTGTTATACATATATAAGTATTTTGTTAAGTGTAATTTTTTTAATATATAAATTTTATTTTAATTCAGCTAAATGTATATTATTTTTATTAGTCTTGCTAAGACCTAGGTCTTAAGCAGTGAGCCTAGCACTGGTTTTGTGTCTCATATGTAATTTTGTTAGTCATTTGTACCCTACTGGAACTAAATTTGGTTTCATTGCCTGCATTTGCCTTAAAAGTAGAGCCCATTTCTTTGTGTTTCTGTTCTCTGTCTATGGTAGAATTTGTTATTTAAACATGGTTATATCTTTGGCCATTGCTTTGTGATTGGTATATAGGGATATATTTGTCAAAACCCGTACTAATAGTTCTTTTTTTGATCCAGAAAAGTCCTGGATTTCAAATTTCTTTACAATCATTTCCAAAACAGATTTCTGTGACTTCCTTAGGGAGAAAATGCACACTTCTACATATTCACAGTTTCACTATATGTGTAGATATTGATTTTTGGCATAATTTTATATCTAAAGTTTCTTTCCAGACAGGAGCATCCAGTTGGGTAGTACATTTTCTCCTTTTGGTACTTCTGAATGAACTGCTTATCTACATATGATTCCATATTTCTAGCTCTGACTTTCCTATTAACTGTGTCTTCTGAATGTTTCAGATTTTTTCTCTGGAGAATATTACTGGCCTTCCTTTAAAAAAGTGTTTTGAGGAAAGAAATATCATTCTCCAAAAGTGAAATTAAAAACCTATGAAAATAAAGATATTGTGCCTGATATACTTTAGAATGTTGGAAGATAAATACTCTGTAGTGAAAAGAAAGTATAGAAATAATGGAGAGTTGGGGCTTGGAGACGCCAGGCCCAGCAGAATTATAGTAGGAGAAGAGAATGAAATTAAGGCACAGATGAGAGAACCTAGATGTAATAAAAAATGCTGATACCTGTAGTTCATATTTGATTAAAGTGAAAGAAACTTACTGAGATAGAAAATATAATAATAAAAACTCACTATCAAGGAAACGATACTTTTAATCTTATTTTTTAAACTGAATATTTTGCAATCAGTGTGTCCTCTATAAGTTTATCACCAGTATTAAGCTGTAATATTTTCTTTTCAGTTTTGAGTGTAATAAAGGAATGAATACTTTTCTTTTACCTGTTTCAGTATGGCTTGGGAAGAGAATTTGTTAGATGATTTACTAAATTTTGCTGCCACTCCCAAAGGACTACTATTTCTTCAAAGAACAGGTGCCATCAACGAATGTGTGACATTTATGTTCAACCGATATGCAAAAAAATTACAGGTATGAGTTACCATCTGCCGCAGGCAAAAAGAATTTTTGTTGCTGTAAAAGCTATAAAGAACATTATTCTGTCTTCTCTGTGTGAAGAGGTTATTAAACTTCAATTAAAAAGCCATATAGCATTGTAATATTTAACTTGATATTTTTTCAGGAAAGCGTTAGAGTTGATGTTGCTATCTATGGATATATTTACAGGATGGGAAGTAACCAGATGGAATTGAAAAATATAGTTAACCATCCAGATGTGTTATAAGTATAAGAAACATCTGGTTATACTAAAACTGGGTGGAATTTCAGGAAGGGGAGAAACCTCATCGGGTGTAAATGTTAATAAGAATTTAGTCCTCACATTTAAAAAACCTACTTGCCGAGGGATTTTACTAATACTATTAAGTAAAACGTACAGTATAATTTAGCCTTTTCTCAGAAGTTCAGTGAAGTGTATTCAGCTTTTTGCTGTGATAGTATAAACATCTCTGAACTTGGCTTTATAGGATCATATGTATGCTTTTAAACGTGTCTTCTTTGTTTCTGGCAGCTGTTGTATATTGATGTTACCAGGTTATCAGGTTGTAAACACCATTTTATTTGTTCTTCAGTTCTAATTTCCTACTTTTACCTAACCCTGTGAATAACTGAGAGTTTTTGGCTGTGAAGAGTAAGTAGTGTATGCGGGAGGGCTCCAACCATCTCTTCACAAAAAAAACATATGAACATTAGTTCATGGATTTATGATAATTAGGTTTGTATGTGCAGATGTGTTTTTATTGTTCTGATTTAAATGGACCTCAAGTATAGAGAACTTATTTACATGCCTCAGTTTATGGCATACTGTCCTTATCTGTCCATGTAAGATGTCTGTCTTGATTAATTTTATTCCGATGTCATTTCTGACTCACAGTTCCATTTTACCCTACCTGCACCCTCTACTCCAGGCTTCCATACTAATGTGTTTAATATGTGTAATATCCCTGGGCATGTATATTTCTTGTTGAATATTGTATTCGCCTATTTGGGCTGTTAAAATTCCATAAATTGAGTGGTTTATAAACAGCAGAAATTTATTGCTCACAGTTCTGGAGGCTGGAAGTCCATGATCAAGATGCCAGAGTGGTCAGGTGAGGTCCCTCTTCTGGTCATAGATGTTTCCTGTCCTCACATGGATAAGAGTTAGGGAGCTCTCTGGGATCTTTTTGTAAGAGTACTGATCCGGTTCATGAGGACTCTCCACCTCATGATCTAATCAAAGTCCCACTCACTACATCACCTTTGGCGGTCAGGATTCCAACATGTGAGTTTTGAGGGGACACGAACATTCGGACTATACTAAATATTGAAGTTTCTCAGGGGTTTTAAGTTTACATAAATGAATTTGTCATTTTAATTTGAATTTCTCTGCTGGTGAGTTTGAATCTCCTTGAGTCCTTAGTTAACCATTTGTGTTTTTATTTTTATTTTTTTTTACATATTTGAAAATATTCAAGCAATTCAAAGAAATTTTTTTTTCTCATCAAATGCTCGAGACAATGCTTACACAACTTTTAATATTGTGTTGATATACCAAGGAGTAGATACCATTGTTTTAACATTTATGAATGTAAACAAAAATCTAGTCTTCCTTTATACCAGCCTGGTGATTATAATAGAAGATTCTGTTCCCTAAATCTCAGTAACTCACAACCTTATAATATTATACAATACTTTAATGGTGCTTTATGCTATTCAGGACATTTTTTGAAAATTTAGATTCTCTGGTATCTTGTAAGAAAACCAGTAGGCCATTTCCTTTATTTTGCTGAAGAGAAAGTAGAGACCCCAGCTTGTTAAGTGATCTGTGAATGCTCACACACCTAGTTACTGAAAGCAGTAAGACTAAAGCTCAGATTTGTCTTTAACAGTGTTAATGAAGGCTAAGTCTCCCTTTAGTAAAGCATCTCTTCTCTTCAGAGAAGTTACTCTGAAGTTTTTCTTTGCCTCTTCCTTTTCAGTACTTACTGTGAATTTGTGAGGCCCCTTGGCTGCTAGTATTTAAATCAGCTGGGTCAATGGGGATGACTGATGAATACTGTGTTTTCTCAATTATTATGGAGGAGGGCAAGTGGGAAAATGACATTCATATTTCTGGACCCCTGTGTCATCTAACTACAGAACTGATGTTGGTAAATTAAGGAAGGTGGAAGATACGAGTAATAAAATTGGAAAAGGAAGGCAAACTTATGAAGACATTAATAGCAGAAAATTGAAGAAATCTAATTCTTTCTCATGGTCTTTTAGTTACTTTTTACTTTTTTTGCCCTCAAAACTGAATGTACAGTTTATATTTTAAAAATTTGATCAAAAAAATTTGATCAAAACAGATCCTTTTAACAAAATGTTGAAAAAATATAAATTGTAAATGGCTACTTAGCTTTGTTTAGAAGTCAACCATTTTATTAGCCAGCCTGGTCATAACTAAGATCTGAAAAGGAGGAGGTTTTTTTTTTTTTTTTTTTTTAAATTTTTTTAAAGATTTTATTTATTTATTCATGATAGTCACAGAGAGAGAGAGAGAGGCAGAGACACAGGCAGAGGGAGAAGCAGGCTCCATGCACCGGGAGCCTGACGTGGGATTCGATCCCGGGTCTCCAGGATCGCGCCCTGGGCCAAAGGCAGGCGCCAAACCGCTGCGCCACCCAGGGATCCCGTTATGTCTATTATTTCCATATTGTTTTCTGCCAAGAGTGATATATCTGTACTTTGCCATGAATCTTTGTGACATAATAAATTATCCAAGGTCTTCTACAACACTGTTTAGAAACCTCTGTGTTAATGAGAAGATTCTCTCTGTGTGTGTGTGTAATATATATATATAATTACCTTAGGGAAAAAATACCACATTTCCTCTAAAAATAATTACCATTGAGAAGATACTATTTTTTCAAGTTTTTTATTATTTACAAGTATAGTTCAACTGGCAATCGATACAGATTTATTAATGAGGAAATTTTTTATTGAAGAACTAACCTAAGGAATAAAAAAAATAGAATTTAAAGTTGGAAGGCATGTTAATCTTCATCTGGTCAAAGTTCCTTCTATTATGTATGAAGAGACTTAGATCTAAAAAGAGAAGTGACTTGTTCGAGGTAAAAAAATACTTAATTTTAAGGCTGGGGCCAGAACCTGTATCTGAAATAAGATAGTCAAAAATATTAACTCATTGGTAGAGTGTCTGAGTTTGTTTTGCTGCTCATTATCTTTACCTGAAAGAATGTTTAGTATTCTGATAGGAAGAATCAGTAACTCTACATGTAACATGTAAATGAAATATTAGCACTTTATATTTTCCTGCTTTTCATTGTTCCTTCTTTACTTATGTTGCTAGATCAGCAGGCATAAAAAGTTTGGCTATGGAGTTTTGGTAACCCAAGTGGCCTCAACAGCAGCAGGTGCAATAGCACTACAAAGTTCAGGTAAGTTTTTCCTTTTAATTAGAATTCTAATAATTTTAAATAAAATGAGCAAACCAATAGAAAATTTAACTGGCACAACCAGCTCTCAGATTTACTCCAAAGTTCTTTTTCCAAAGTTAGGCCTTAGGTAAGTAAGGGAAAGTTATGGGATTTCCTTTATCTTTTCTTTTCCATGATATTGCAATGGATTTTTTTTCCCTTGAAAATATATGTGTACACACACACACAGCCTTGTTCTCTTTTTTGAGAATAATGGAATATAATGAAATAAACTGAGACGTACGTGATGCTTTAGGGAGTTGTCTTCATCTTATAAATCAAAAAGATACCCTCTAAGTACAGTTCAATCTTTTAGGATTTCTTTTTCTTTTTCTTTTTTTTTTTTTCTTTTTTTGAATCTTACAGGATTTCTTAATGCTCAGTTTTAGTGACCTGAATATACTTCAAGATTTACAACCCCAATAGTTACTATACACACATACATACCATTTCCTTATTTCTCTTCTTCCTCTTTTGCTTTTTGAATGCTTTCTTCTCACCACTTAGCTTTGACCACTGTCTTTGCAGTCAGTGTGTATTATCTACTATGGATTAGATTTTTAAGAAGTTTAAACATTGCTAACTTAATATATCTTAAGGTTATCTAAACCCTGAACCGGAGACAAATCATACCTCTAATAGAGACGCTATGGTTATGTTTTTCAAAGCTTAGGGTTGATGAATTGTAACTTCACTGATCAAGACTGATTCTCTCTTTAATGAAAATATTTTACTATAATGTATCTTAAAACCTTTTGGCTAAACTAATTTTGAGTACTTGTATTATGAAACATGTTTCTTTAGCAGAAGTTGTCCTAAACTGAACCACTTATTTTTTTTCTTTTTAGCATAAAATCTAACATTGCCATACTCAGGGGCACATTATTGGAAGCATTTGGAGATTAGATTTAATCTCAGATTTACTTGTTGGTCAAGTCATTAAACTTCAAAGCCTCATAGTATCAAGTTTCTCATGAGAGGATTAAATGCAATATTTTTATAGACAATGGAAGGAAGACCAACACTGCTTGAGTTCCTATGATATCTTAGGGTACTATATTAGTAACTTTACATATATCATCCCATTTATACTTCATGGCAACCCTTGAATATAGTACTATTTCAGTTTTCAAAAGGGGGAACTGGTGCTCTAAGAAGTCAAGGGATTTGTATAAGGACATATAACTACTGAGCTGGCAGGTTTATAATTTTAACCCTGATATTCTTGATTTCAAAGCCTGCATTTTTTCTCTTACACCAGAGAAACCTTTCTGCTCTACTGTTATTATGAACTTACTGATTTTATGATTAGATGTTCTGTTTTATACTTTTTTAAAAATGTAATTTGAATCTTCATAAAAGAATATAATGGTCAGCCTTAATAATCATTTTCATTTAGATATATAGTATCTGACTCACGAGAATTTAAACTGTATTGAGCCAAAAGTTGTGTGAAATGAATTGTCTTAAGAATTATAAAAAAAGTTATATTAGAATAAGGAACACACACTCTTTAAGTGCATACCCTCCTTCCTGATATCTCCTACACATGCACACACACACAAGCACACACATGCATGCACATATATACCACCTTTCAGCTGCCTTTCATTGTTGGCCCATTTGCAGAGTAAAATGTAAACTTTTTTTTTTTTTTTTTTCCCAGAAAAACATACTCAGAAGTTGTTGGCCAGGGGATAAATACTAAGACTCAGAATTCAGTTCTCCAGGGAAATAGTGTCTTAGAATTTAATCATACAGTTTTATGACAGGGAGGTATCATGAAGGAATAATGAACCACAGGAGATATAATTTCTATCAAGGTTAGAGGTTATTTCTTACACAAGATATAATAAGTATGTGTCTTTTGTCACTGTGGACTAATTTTGTCAGAGGGATAATTATGTCTCTTCCATAATCCCCAGAAAAAGTATACTGTAAATATGATGTAAAATAATTCTCCTTAGGATTTATTAATGCACTTATAACTGAACTATGGGCCAATCTGGAATGTGGAAGAGATGATGTTAGAGTAACTCATCCCAGATCTACTCCAGTGGATCCTATTGACCGGAGCTGTCAGAAGGTAAGGAATGATTTGAGTATCTCTCTCAGAAATTCATGCAGGGGCGCCTGGGTGGCTCAGCAGTTGAGCGTCTGTCTTTGGATCAGGGCATGATCCTGGGATCCTGGATCAAGTCCCACATTGTGCTCCCTATGGGGAGCCTGCTTCTCCCTCTGCCTATGTCTCTTGCCTCTCACTCTGTGTCTCTCATGAATAAAGAAATAAAATCTTAAAAATAAATAAATAAAATTAAAAAAAAAATTACTTCATCCAGACTTTATCTGTATATAGTTGCAACCAGCAGCTTTTCCTAAGTTTCTCTTCTCTCCTTTATTTCATTTCTACATTTTTTATTTTTCCAAAACAAGTGGCCAGCACTACCAGTGTTCCATGAGAATTGCATTTTGCAAGAATATTTTCCTTTCACAATACTTTTACTGTAATTTTTCTCTTAATATAGAGTAACACACAGTAGACTTACTATGAAAAAACATCCCTCCCCCCGCCAAAACTCTAAATCAAAAGCCAGGGGACCAAAGTGGGGAAAAAAAAAAAAAAAAAAAAATATATATATATATATATATATATATATATATAGAAGCTTTTTGCCCTTGGATTTAAATTTAGTATAAAATTATCAGGATGGGCAGCTCCAGTGGCGCAGCGGTTTAGCGCCACCTGCAGCCCAGGGCGTGATCCTGGAGACCCTGGATCGAGTTCCACATCAGGCTCTCTGTATGATGGCTGCTTCTCCCTCTGCCTGTGTCTCTGCCTCTCTCTCTGTCTCTATGAATAAATAAATAAAATCTTTAAAAAAAAAGTTATCAGGATTATTTGAGGAGCAGTGGGCAGAGATAAGATGCTATCATTTAGAGTAATGTGCCAAAGAAAGAAAAATTCCGAAGTACTTCTTTAAGTACTTTATTATAACTCAGTGGCTTTTATGTATTTGACATATTTCCCAAATTTCACTAAAGTTAAATGATACAGTGATTCCTGACTTTGGCTTTATGGCAGCCTTGGATAGTTTCAAAGGATGTTATAAAATCTTAAAAAAATGAAATTCTGCTTTTTTATGATGGTAGACTAGTTCCCTCCAGTAAAAAACACAAACTCTGGAAAAACACTTATAAAACCAACTTGTTAAAAACACTGGAATGGCTAGAAAGAGACCAAAAAATGGAAGGGAGTCAGTAATGCATACGAAGATTGGTATTGCTTGAGATTCTGGATTTAACAGACTTTTGCCTGAGGGCAAGTACCAGTTGGTGCTCCACAGACAAATACCCATACTCTAACAACATTGAAAAAGCAGAAAAGTTTCAGGGCTACACAGGAGCTGGAAGATGGAAGAAGATCTCTGAAAAGATGTACTTAGGGGACACTTAAACTCTTTGTGTACACTATGCCAATATAAGACCCTCCCCTGAACTTGGACTGAACAAATGTCAGATGCTCTTTACCACAGAGGTCAGAGTTTAGAGTTTGAATTTGACATGTTAGCTATTAAAGTCAGCATTGGGGATGATATCTTTTACAATATATTGGACATAATCCATAATTACTAGACATATGAAGAATAAGATGTGATTTGAACAGAAAAAGGCAACTATTAGATGAGATTGAAATGATGAAATTGGAATAATCTATAAGAATTTTGAAGGAGTTTTTATAACTAGAATGCAAAGGAAAATATGCTTGTAATGAATGAACAAATTGGAAGTTGTAGTAGAGAAATAGAAACCGCATAAAAGAACTAGATAGAAATTCTAGAACTAAACACTTTATCTGAAATAATTTTCTAGACGAGCTTAACAGAATATTTAAATATGACAGAACAACAAGTCATGAACTTGAGATAGATCAGTAGAAATTATATAATCTGAAGAGCAGAGAGAAAAACTAGAGAGTACCTCTATGATTTGTGAGACCTTTATCAAAAGCTTTAATATGTTCAATTAGTATATCAGAAATAGAAGAGAAAGAGAATGGGACAGAAAGATATTGAACAAAAGCTAAATTTCCAAATATCTTGGAAAATGTAAATTTATAGATGAAGAAACTTAGTGAATCTCAAAGAAGACTATGCAAAGAATGCAAATACAAAGGAAACTGCAGCAAAGCTCATTATAGACATAAAAACTGCTGAAACCTAAAGATAAAGAAAAGAATCATGAAAGAAGCCATATAAAATCACACATACAGGGGAACAGCAGAAAAGTTTGCTGATGTCTCATTGGAAACTATGGAGGCCAGAAGAGAATAGAACATCTTTTGTGTGCCAAAAGGGGAAAGCCCAGTCAACCTAGAATTCTGTATCTAGCAAAAATAACCAAAGATAAAAGTGCAATAAACCTTAAAGTCTAAGAAAATATTTTACAGCAGACCTGCATTTTATTTAACACTAAGGGAATTTCTTCAGGTTGAAGGACAATGATACCAGATGGGTATTTGGATTTTCAGACTGAAAAGAAATTGCAAGAGGTGAGTGAGTATAAAAGTCTGTTGGGGTACCTAGGTGGCTCAGTCTGTTAAGCGTCCAGCTCTTGATTTCGGCTCAGGTCATGATCTCAGGTATATGAAATTGAGCCTTGTGTTAGGCTTGTGCTTAGTGCAGATACTGCTTGAGATTCTGTGTCTCGCTATCCCTTTGCCCTTACCCCTTGCTCAGGAGTGCTCATGTGCTCTGTCTCTCTCTCTCAAATAAATAAATAAATAAATAAATAAATAAATAAATAAATAAATAAAATCTTTAAGAAAACCCTGTTTTTCTCTTAATGTCTTGTAAATACGTAAGACTCTTTATTTATTTAAAGATTTTATTTATTCATGAGAGACACAGAGAAAGAAAGGCAGAGACACAGCCAGAGGGAGAAGCAGGCTCCATGCAGGGAGCCTGACGTGGGACTTGATTCCGGGTCTCCAGGATCAGACTCTGGGCTGAAGGCAGCGCTAAATCGATGAGCCACCTGGGCTTCCCAAGACTCTTTAAAAGAAAACTATGACATATAGTGGGATTTATTTTATACTTAGGGGTAATATACATGACAGGTCTACTACACAGGGTAAGCAAATATATAATGGTATGCAGATCTATGTGGTTTCAAGATTCTTAAATTTTACATTAAGTAGAACAATAATAATTTTTAATCCGTAGAAAATATTTTTATTTTAAAGTTGGGATTTTATTTAACTTCTTTGGCTTTGAATTAGAAATGTCTGTATAAACTAATGGTTAATTTCTGTTAAAAAATGTGTATTCTTCTAAACTATGAACTGAATTATCTAGAAATAACTCATAGCAAACATTCTTATTGTCCAGCTTACAGTTCTAAATATTGCTCTGTAATGACTTGGGATTTAATTTTACTTTTGGGATTTAATTTTACTGTCTTTTAAATTATAGAAAACAATAATGTGGCCTCAGTATATAGTGAGGTACACTAAATTTATATCCAGTCCAGCCTCCTCTTATTTCTCATAGCTGTGTTTTAGAATATGATAGACAATATGGCTATATTTATTTATAGCTTTTACATATATTTATATTTATTTATAGCCATGTGGCTATATAAACCTACTTAAAACCAAAATTAAAAATTCAGTCCCTCAGGTCCATTTAATCATATCTTAAGTGTTCAGTAGCCACATGTAGTTAGTGATTGTTGCATAGTTCAAATAATAAAACATTTCCAACACCACAGAGAGTCCTATTGGACAGCTGACCTGGAAAAACCACTAAATAAGATGCAAAAAGATAGAACTAGAATAAAAATCTAAAAATAACCCCAAAATACAGAGAGGGAAGAGTAAGGGAACAGAAGAGGGGTGGGGAAAAAAGCCAAATAGTAAAATAGTAGTGCTAATCAATAACTGCATTACATGTAAGAGACTAAATAATTAAAATGCAGATTTTCAGAATAAGACCCAAATATATATTATTTCTAAGAAATTCACTTTAATGAAAAAGACACTAATAAATTGAAAGTCAATGAATAAAAAAAGAGGAAAATATATATTAGGAAACTGCAGTAGCCTTATTTAATGTCAGAGAGAGAGAGAAAATAAAATAATGTCAGATTAAGAAACATTTGAACATAATATGTAAATGTATCAGGAAGATATAATAATGATAAATTAGTTATGATCCTAGAAATGAGATTAAAAATATATGAAGTATTAAAATAACTTAAGGAAGAAATAGGCAAATGTAACAGTTGAAGATGTTAACATTCCTCTTTCAGCAATTGATGTAACATCTTTCTGGCTGTTCTCAGGCACATGATACCAATATCACTAGTTATCACTTGATCTAATTGTTCTTTATAGAATACTATATTCAGTGACTGCAGAACACATATTCTTTTCAAGAGTACTTAGCATGCTTACCAAGAGACTTGCTGAGTTAGAGTGTTAAGTCTACATAAATTTAAAATAATTGGAATAATACAAATTATGTTCTGTGACTACAGTGAATTTAAGTATCATAAGCTAGAAACTATAAAAGCCCAAATATTTGGAAATACACCTCTAAATAAACACACAGCTCAAAGAAGTTATAAGGGAAATTAGGAAATATTTTAAAGCAGGAAATAAAAATAAAATAGAAAATTTGCAAATGTAGCTGAAGTAGTGTTAAGAGGCATATTTATAATATTTATATTAGAAATATCTAAAATCAGTGAGTCAAGTTTTCACTCTAAGATACTAGAAAAAAAATAAATTCTACCCAAAGCACATGGAAGAAAGAAAATAATAAACATTAGAGCAGAAATCAATGAAACAGAGAAAAAGACAAATGAGAAAAGTGACAAACCAAAAGTCGATACTTGGAAATGATTATTAAAAAAATAATAAGCTCCTGGCTAGACTGATCAAGAAAATGAGAGACCCAAAGTTAATCAAGAATAAAAGAAGAGTTTCACTGAAGATCCTGTAGTTATTAAGGAATAATAAAAATATTGTAAGCTTTATGCTATAATTTAAATAAGATAAAATTGGCAAACTTCTTAAATATGCTTACCCAAACTCACCCAGTATAAAATAGAAAATCTGAATAGCTATGTATTTGTTCAAGAAATCGAATTCATTTACCAAAATACATAGCGCTGCATGGTTTCCCTGGTGAATTCTATGAAACTCTTATAGGAGAAAGAACACCACTACAATGGGGATGCCTGGGTGGCTCAGCAGTTGAGCATCTGCCTTTGGCTCAGGGCGTGATCCCAGGGTTCGGGATCGAGTCCCTCATTGGGCTTCTTGTGGGGAGCCTGCTTCTCCCCCTGCCTGTGTCTCTGCCTCTCTCTCTCTCTCTTTGTCTCTCATGAATAAATAAATAAAATCTCACCCCCCCCCCCCCCCACTAATCTCATACAGGCTTTTTCACAAACAGAGGTGAAAGAATCAGTTACTAACTTATGTGATGAGGCCAGCGTAATATTGATATGGATGAGACTAAACTGTTACAAAAAAAAAAAAAAAAGACAAATATATCTGAGTATAAACTTAAATATTTAACAATATATTTTCAAATTGTATATAGTGATATATTAAAGGACCTATCTTTTTTTTTAAGATTTATTTATGATAGACATAGAGAGAAAGAGAGGCAGAGATACAGGAGGAGGGGAGAAGCAGGCTCCATGCCGGGAGCCCGATGCGGGACTCGATCCCGGGACTCCAAGATCGCGCCCTGGGCCAAAGGCAGGCGCCAAACCCCTGAGCCACCCAGGGATCCCCGGACCTATCATTTTTTATGATTGAGTGGGATTTATCCCAAACAACAGAAAGTTGGTTTCTCAGTCTGAAATGAGACTATAATTCTTTTTATTAACAAAATAATAAAGATTCATATAATGATTTCAGTAGACATGGACACATGATTTGCCAAAATTAATGCCAATTTATGATATAAAAACTTGGCAGATTTTGTTCAATCTGATAAATACTATCCATCAAAAATATGAATCTCATATTTAATGGTGAAATACTGGACCTAAAATGGATTCACTCTCACTAATTTAACATTGTATTAGGTCTTAGTGCTGTAAGGCAAGAAAAAAAAATAGGAAGGCTTAGACTGGAAAGTTGTAAAATTAATTTAAAATGGTTGGATTTTCTTATCTCAAACTTTCCTTTTTTTATAATAACTTTCTGATTTCTGCATTAGACACTTAAAAATATATTTTTGGTATATTAAGTATAATTGATATTATTCTTAGAACCCCAAATCTTAATTTCTTTACCCCAAGTATTGTCTACTCTCAAAACCCTTTTCCTTTATAGCTTTCTATCTGTAAGGTAAAATGAAATTCCCATTACTATTTCGGAAAAACCTTGTTCTTTTTCCTAGAGGATAAAGGTAGTACTCATTAACATAGCACATCTCCTGTCTACCTGCCTGCTACTTTGCAGTCATAGCTCTCACCTCCCCTGCTTTGCCTTAGTATCATCCTCCAATCCATCCTCTCCATAGTGTGATACCATCAGGTCATTTAGAGAACCATTTTAAATGCTCTAATGGTGTATTTGTCCTATATTACAGTATGAGTCCTTGAGGGCAGGGACCAATTCTTTACTCATTCATATTTTTATTCTTAGCATCTGGCATAATTGCTGATAAGCAGCTGGTGTTAAAGTATTTTGAATTAATAAGTGAATCAATGATCATTATCAACCTGAAGGAGTTTTAATTCATAAGAAAGTGTTTGATTTTGGTTAATTTTAAAATGCTTTATTCTCAAAATATATCAAATATTTGACCTTTAATTAATTTTCTTACTATTACCTTACAAAACTTTATTTTCTTCAAGACATGGAAGTAAAATGTTTTGTGCTCATATAAAGTTTAGGATAATTAATGTTTGATATTAGCAATATCTTATGTTTCTATGGGAACTCATTTTCTTGAGTTATGTAAGTATTAAGACATCACAGTTTTATAAAAAGTATGCTAATGTTTTTTAAAAATGCTTATTATATGAAAAGTGGATTTTTCTCCTAGAGACAAGCTGCTGAAATCTTCTCAAGTTTCTTTAAAATTGTTTAGTTTTGTTTCAATATAATTACTGAATTATTTTTACCTTAAGTACCGTATCAGAAGTTTTCACAATTCTACGTGCTCTAGATCGTTTTATTCCTTAGATGGAGGTAGGGGGGTTTCATGTTTACCCATGGAAATAATATAAAAACTCTCAGTATGGTATTGATACAGATTTGTAAAAACCAAGTACCTTTATAGACAGTGTCAGATGTCCAGATGAACATTTATTGAAAGTTTTTTTTTGTAATCTGTCATGTCTACAGTAGATGGGAAGGATATTTTAAAAAAGACTCATTTATAACTCTCTAAATTTCGGTTAATACTAAACATTTATTAAATATTTACATGTTTAAATTATAAAGCATTTCCTATTTATTTTTAACTTATCTTATTTTTTCAGAGAATATATGAATAATAAAAATATAAACCTATCTTAATTATCTTTGTAGTAACACCTTAATGATTGGTGAATTTTTCCTAGGTGGCTTCCTAAGTGGCCATGAACTCTCTAGTTTCCCTGCTGTTCATTTTATGTATAATTAATTGACATAGTTCTTAAACATCCTTTCTTTGATACCAGTTGGTGATGTTTTTATTTTCTCTTTGAACAGTTTTTGCATAGTATTCTTTAGATAAGCATTCAGTAAGTGGCAACTAGGTTATTACATTTGGACATTCTGCTTTCTGATAACTATTATCCAAATGATACTACTTTTAAATCGGGAGTATGTGAATTAGTTCCTTCTTAGAAGTATTTAGAAGTTCCATCTTCACTTTTGGAATATTCATGGGAAGAAATGGAAGCTTTTAAAGAATTCATTTTTCATTCTACAACAACATTTGTTAAAACCAGCTGTTAAATATATTCATTCTAACCACTGTTACTTGTTAAGGAATATTGCATTTGGTATAATAAGGGTGGAGGTGGGGATAAAATAGACTATACCTTACAAGTCCTCAAACAAGGACTATGTAGCACAGGTGACATTGTTAAATAGTGTCTGAAGAGTATACTGGGATTTGTAATGAGTAACTTAGCCTGAAAATAAGAAAATGCCAATTAGTTCTGCTGCCAAGCGTCTGATTGCGTGTCTGGCGGAATCACTTAACTTCTCTGGTCTCTGGTTTTTTCAGCTATTACGTGAGAGATTGGATTAACTTTTAAATTTTATCGTGTTCTGATTATAGTGAGAATTCTTAATTTGATTATGAAATTTTCTTAATCCACTTAAAACATTTTTTAAATGACAAGCAGAAAACTTAATAGTTAATAAGCAGAAAGCTTAAATAAATACAATTAACACAATAACGTGAAACCTATACAAGTATTAGCAGAATACAGGATTTCTAGGGTGAATAGAGTTCATTAGAAAGCCTTCTAGAAAAAAAAATGTGGCAAGTTTATGAAGCAGGATACTTAGTAAGTGGGAAGGCAGGAGTATGTTGGTAGGGTAAAAAGGTTTGCATATGTGGCAGTTATTTGAAGGAGACTACAGGCAGATTGAATTGACTGAAGTAGTGACTTCCTGCTGAGGAATAATGGAAAACAAGGCTTTTGACACTGTGAAGAGAAGAAAGATGTTAATTAGTAGAAGTGCTTTGAAAGAGTTTAGGCTTGATAGTGATAAGTAACCACTGCATGCATTTGTGCAGGGGATCCAGAGTGAACTGTGCCTGAGAAAAAAATGTTCAAGCTGCTTTTAGTAAGATGAAATGAGAGTGAGAGCTTAAAAACCTCCTGGAGAGATTAACTTGTTAAGATTGCACCAGAAAATGATCTGGTGTTGATAGGGAAATCTATGGCTTTTTTTTTTTTTTTCCAGTGGCTTTTTAAAATGAATGGTAATATTTGGGTTAGTTGGATTTCCAGTGAATGTAGTTTAAGGGATAAAGATAGCCTGTCACCTGAGAGAATATATAGAATTTATTATCTATTGCTTCAGAGGCCCACAGTGTTATTCTCTTGTATTTCTTACACAATACCAATAATGAGAAAGATGGATCATTTAATTTTTTTTCTCAAAAACACATTTTTCAAGAGATACAAGACATTTTAAAACATTTTCCAACTCCTATATATTCTAATTGTTATGCATTGTCAGCACACAGATTATTGTTGATGTTAGCTGTTTGGTATTTAACATCTATATATTTCACATTTATGTAGGTTAATGAGGCTTATTTTAAAAAATTAACCCTCATTAGAGTATGATGTAAAACTACATTGTAGATATGGTTTAAAAAAGAATGCACTATTTAAATGACAGTGTTTTCTTTCTCCCCTGCCTAGTCTTTTCTAGGACTGGTGAACTTGTTACCTTATCCTGCTGTTTATGAGCTGGTGGGCAATCAAGATCTTCCTAACAAAGCAGAATATTCTCTTCGTGAAGTCCCAACATGTGTTCTTGTAAGTCATTTTTTTTTAATCTTTACCTTTTATAAATGATACTTGAGATCTGTAGTAAAATGAAGTTTGACAGAAAGAACATTATTTAATGGTATTCAAAGGCTAATTTATTTACCCATGGAATATCAGCTCTGAATTATTTGTGCATGGGATTTTTGGTTCAGGTCACCTAGAAGTTACAGCACCTCTTGGAATACAAGGTCAGTTCTCCCCCATCAGGAAAGAAACTTGGCATAAACAGAAATATGTATATGAATGATTTTTAGATGGTTTATGTTACTACTTACACCAGTATTGCTTCTTCACTGGCTAGGATAATTAGGATTAAACCATATCCAAGGAGTCCAGCTCATTTCCTGCCTATACTTTAATGAACTACATATTATTGCCCCATGAGGGCAGTATATACATATTTATATGAGACTTTTTCCATAATCATACTCCCAAATGGGTAACTTGTTTTAATCACTTAAGGATATTTAGTTTCTTATCTTTGGATAAGTTTAAGAATTAAACACATAAAATAATGTGCATTTACACATTCATAAAGAATTATTTAATTAACAGTGAAATTCTCTTGATGATTCTTATTTTCTGGTCACTTTGTCCTGTGTGTTACTGTTTTTTCTATAGTTTTGCCCATTTGAATATTTTTAATTCTTGTTAATCCTAAACATTTACATTTTTAAAAAGATTTTATTTTTTTTATTTGAGAGAGATAGAGTGAGAGAGAACACCAGCAGAGGGAGGGTACAAGGGGCGGGAGAAAGCAAGCTCTCCACTGAGCAGGGAGCTGAAGGCAGGACTCCTTCCCAGGACCCTGGGATCAGGACCTGAGCCTAAGGCAGATGCTTAACTGACTGAGCAACTCAGGTCCCTCTAAACATTGTAATTCTCTAAAACTTTCTCTACTTTGGAAATATTTTGATAATTTTATGAATGAAATATAAAGATAGGTACTTCTAATGTTGAATTTTTGGTTTATATTCTCTTTTCCTTGAAGTGTTTCAATTTTACTTTATGCTTACTTATATCTTGGCATTTCTTAAGTAGTTTTATGTTTAGCCATTTATGTGTCTGTCTCCCCTGCTATGCTGTGAGTCCCTGAGAGCAAGTAGGATATCTTAGTCATCCTTAGCATCTAGCACATACCAGATGTCCAGTGAATGGTTTTTTAAAACTATTCCTGAAATTATTGCCTTTGTTGAAATTAGTTATGGGAAATGGATATTAATTAGTTGGTTATTTAATCTAGAACAGTGGCTTAGATGTTTGTTCTCAAGTTTTCATGGATATCTATAGTGCCTATTTAAAGATTATCTTTTTACTTAGGGAAGGGTTGGTCTTTTAGTCTTAAAACACTTAAACGACTTCCTTGACGTGCTGTATCTTCTTTTAGCTACCATCCTATGGTTTGTTTTGTTTTGTTTTGGGGTTTTTTTTGGCCCTCCCTCCCTACCCATCACCAAAAAAATTTTCTTCCCTCAGGAAGTCTTTACTTACACTTGAAATCTCTATTTTTTTCTCTTCTGTCAACTCTGGAAACCACTTTAATCTGGCCTCTTGCTCAACTACCAAACTGAAATTGTTCTGCCCAAACTCACTGATAAATACATAATTTCCTAATCCAGTGGACCCCTCACCCCCCTGCTTCCTCTGACTGCATTTACCGCCTTGGAGCAGTGGGCACAGCTGATGCACTGCAACATGTCACTCTCTCCTGTGTCTGTGGTTCTGGTTCTGGTTCTCTTCCAGCTCCTGTGGTCTCTCCTGTGTGATCTCCTTTGTGGACTCTTCTCTGCCTTCTGTCTTCCAGATTGATCTCATCCATTACGTCTTCCAGATTGATCTCATCCATTACTGTAACTGTAGTTATATCCTGATAATTCTGAACTATATTGCTCACCTGACTATCAAATCTATACTCAGATTTCTACCAGATAGTGGACATCTGGAACACTTGTGAGCATCTTAGTCTTACACTTCTAGAACTGAATATAATGTTTTTTTCTCTATTTTATTTTATTATTTTTTATTTTTAAAGATTTATTTATTTATTTATGATATACATGGAGGGGAGGGACAGAGATACAGGAGGAGGGAGAAGCAGGCTCCATGTCGGGAGCCCGACGTGGGACTCAATCCCGGAACTCCAGGATCGCGCCCTGGGCCAAAGGCAGGCGCCAAACCGCTGAGCCACCCAGAGATCCCTTTTTTCTATTTTAAATCAATTCCATCTCCTATTTTCCTGTCTCAGCATATGGACCATCATCCACACAGTTGAATGAGCTAGAAACCTGGAAGTCATTGTTGACTTTTCTTTCTGTATATGCAATTAATCACCATGTATAGATTTTTGTCTCCTAATAGCTACATCTTGCTTACTTTTTAAAATTCCTATCAAGATCACCTTAGCTCAGACCCTCATTTGTTGTCTAGATTACTTCAGTGAGACCCTGCTTTTTTTTTTTCTCACAGTCTCAGCTTGTAATTTATCCTCACACTGATTAATTCTCAAAGTGGTCCTTTAGAAATGAAAACGTGATGTAGTAGTTCTACTTAAAATCTTAGCTGATTTCCCTTTGTTTCCATGTGTAGCCATACTCCTTTGCATGACACACAGCTTCTTCTTGTTTCTCACTGCCTTTTTTTTTTCTCTTGTCACCTTTCACTCTCAGACTTTCAGGGTCTTTGGACAACTTTCTTCCTTTCTCTGGGGTCTGGAAGCTATGTAACTGTGCCTTTTGGTTAGATACTGTCTCCTCATTTTTCATGCTTTACCCTTTCTATGAGGTCCTCTCATACTACACATTATTGAATAATTATTTTTGCATTTGTCTCTCCTAATAGATTATAAAATCTGAGAGGAGAGGAACTATGTTGTGTCTTTTGCCTGGAAAGTCTAGCAAGTTGTTGTTTTGTTTTTCTTTAGCTACTGTGAGCATGGTACATTCTCAGTAACTGTTTTATTAATTATTTGATAGGCTTTTAATGAGGTTGGCCCTTCTTAGGCTTTATTCAAAAGAATTTAAATTCAATATCTTTCTGTTTTCTTTGGGAGTCCTGTGGCAGGAACCCTAGGAAATTAAACTGAGGAGCCGTGTGCGCGCGTGTGTGTGGGTGTGTGTGTGTGTGTGATTGACAACACACATTCATGTGTAGGCTTTGTTTTGGGGATGCTTTTAAATTTGCATTTAAAAAATGGTATAATGAACTCCTATATACCCCATGCTGAACTCTAGCTTTCAACTGCATTGTCAGTGTTCTTCCATCTATTCCCCTACTCTTATCCAGTTTCCTCTCCTTTACTTCTACATTTTTCTCTCCTGGAGAATTATAAAGCTTATTTTAAGCATAATGTCAATTTATCTGTAAATAATTTATTATGCATCTCTAATAAAGCCCTCTGGATTTTGTTTTGTTTTTTTGCTTTTGTTTGAATTACCACCTTATAAACCATTGTGGCTTTAATCATATCTAAACTGTTAACTATAATCCCTTAATATTATGTGGTCTATATTGAAGTTTCTTTTTTCTCGAAGATGTTTTCTTTTTTTTTTTTTTAATAATTGGTCAAGTTATGATTCAGGCAAGGTCCATACATTGCAGTCATTATATATTTTTGATCCTTTTACATCTTTTTTTCTAAGACAATTCTCTTTGTTTCCGTGCCCTTGATTTATTGGAAAAACTGGGTTATTTGTCCTGGTTTGCATTGATTCACTGCTTCACTAGGAGATGTGAAATGGTGATTCTAGTTTTCCATTCTTTTTGTATTTAACTGGAATTATTTAATAAGGGAAACCCTGAAAAAAGGTTTTTTTTTTTTTTTTTTTTGAATAGCATAAATGCTTGACGATTTATAAATTCTCAGAGTAGTGAATTGGTCTAATAATCCCTAAAAGGGATGTCTTTATTATTATCATTATAAGCTTCTAGTTTTTATAGGTGTGTGTTTCTAATCCAGTGATGTTAGTCATTATTACTTTTTTTTTGTCATTATTACTTTTGATAATCAAAATGTTCTTTTGGCTATTGAGTCCTTTTGACATGCAGTTATTCCTGTTTGATATATTTCTTTCTCATGTAAGATGTTCCAGGGTCATTGTATATTTACTGGCCCAGTCCTGGAATAGGCCATCTTCAAAGAGTTGTTCCTTTTACTAGGAATTGCTATTTAGAAACTATAACCTGGACACTAGAAATGTTCATTGTTTAGGGTTGTCACTATTTCTAGTCCTTTCAGTGGACAGCTGAGGAGAATAAGTATTTTTTTAAAGATAAATGATCATGAGCATATATTGATAGTTTTTCTTATATTTTTCTCTTTTACTAAAAAGCTGGGTTACTAATGACATGAACAAAACTACTTATTTTCTTTTATAGTACAATGTACATATAATAGTTTCGGAATAAAATAAGATTAGTGCGTGCATATTGACATTTCATTTCTGTTAGTTTTGTTCTTAGAGTGTATGCTACCAGAGATTTATAATCAAAATACTGTATTTTAAAGTCATTTGAAGTAAGTTAAATCTCTATTTTACCTCTTTATGCCACTAATTTGATAGGTTTGTTTTAGAGTGTTCTAAATTGAGAGATTGTTTTACCTTGTATTAATTTTGTCTTTTCAATTATTACATGATTAAACATTTTTTATAATAAATTTATTTTTTATTGGTGTTCAGTTTGCCAACATACAGAATAACACCCAGTGCTCATCCCGTCAAGTGCCCCCTTCAGTGCCCGTCACCCATTCACCCCCACCCCCCGCCCTCTTCCCCTTCCACTACCCCTAATTCGTTTCCCAGAGTTAGGAGTCTTTATGTTCTGTCTCCCTTTCTGATATTTCCCACACATTTCTTCTCCCTTCCCTTATATTCCCTTTCACTATTATTTATATTCCCCAAATGAATGAGACCGTATAATGTTTGTCCTTCTCCCATTGACTTATTTCACTCAGCATAATACCCTCCAGTTCCATTCTTTTAAAACATGTGACTCCAGTATATAACAAGGTATATTAACAGAATGTGCTTACATAATTAATCCCTTTTGTCCTTTCTCCCCATATGTTTTGATCTTCAATATAATAGCCACTAGCTCCATGTGGCTATTTAAATTTAAATTAGTTGCAACTAAATAAAGTTTGAAGTTTCTTTCCTTTAGGTACTATCCACATTTCAAGGTTCCAATTGCCATTAGCCATAGGTGGCCAATGGCTACCACATTGGATAGCTCACACAACATTTCCATTGTTGCAGAATGTTCTGCTTTATAGCACTGCCTTATACCTAACACTTTTTGTTAGTTTTTGGTTTATCCTTCAGCTGTTATTTTATAGCTGTTACTTTAAAAAACAATGTATGGGGTGCCTGGGTGGCTCAGTCCATTAAGCCTCTGCCTTCAGCTCAGGTCATGATTCCAGGGTCCTGGGATCAAGCCCTACATTGGGCTCCCTCCCTGTTCAGTGGAGAGCCTGCTTCTCCCTCTCCCTCCGCCTGCGGCTTCCACTCCCCCTGCTTGTTTTCTCTCTCTCTTTCTGTGTCAAATAAATAAAATCTTTAAAAAATGTATTTTCTTTTCCTCTAGACTTAAGCAAAAGATAGTATGCTCTAAACACTGGCCTGTCTCTGCGTTTTTCTTTTAATTTTGTTAACTTTGAGATTAGTGCATACCAGTATTTGGGCTCTTCCTTTATCCCCCCCCCCCCCCTTTTTTTTTAATGAATGCATGGTCCACTGTTGTGGATGTGCTACAGTTTATTCATCCAGTCATCTGTTGGTGGATCCTGGGTTCTTTAAGGTTTTTGCTATTATAAGCTATGCCAAAATCAATAGCTTGGTTCATACTTGTATATTCCAGTGTGCCTATATATTTTTTCTATTGTTGCATAACAGATTGCTACAAACTTAGCAAATTAAAACCACCGATTTATGAGCTCACTGTTTTGTACATCAGAAGTCTGGCACTGTGTACCTGGATTTTCTGCTCAGAGTATCATAAGCCGAAATCAAAGATGTTGGCCAGGCTAAGTGCTCATCTGAGGCCTTGGGGAAAAATGGAATTCCAAATTAATTCTTGGCAGAATTCAGTTTCTTAGGTTGTAGGACTAAAGTGCCTGGTTTTCTGCTGGCTGTCAGCCAGGAGTTGCTCCTGGGTCTTTGTCCTGTGGCCCCCTCCATTTCAACTGTGAACAGCCTCCCTCATGTCAAATCCTTTTCATGCTTTGAATCTCTTGATTTCCTCTTCTGTGAGCAGCCTAAGAAAATTCTTTGCTTTTAAATGGCTCTTGTGATGATATCAGAGCCTCTCAGATAATCTCCTATTTTAAAATCAATTAAGGACTTTTAAAAAAATCTCTTCACAGCAATATATGCATTAGTGTTTAAGGCCTGAGAATCTTGGGGGCTCTTAAATTCTGTCTACTATAGTATCTTTGGGCTAGATTTCTAGAAGAGGGATCACTGGGTTGAAAGGTAAATTCGTATATAATTTTAGTATATATTACTAGATTTCTTTTTTTTCTAAAGATTTTATTTATTTGAGAGAGAGAGCATGAATGGGGGAGGAGGAGCAGAGGGAAAAAGAGAAGCAGACTCTCTGCTGAGCAGGAAGCCAGACCTGGGGCTCTGTCCCAGGACCTGGAGATCATGACCTAACCTGAAGATGATTTTAACCAACTGAGCCACCCAGGTGTCCCTGTCATTAGATTCCTATTCACAGGGACTAATCTTTATGTTTTCCCATCAATGAAATATAGTAGTGACTACTTTCTAGCAATCTCATTAAGAAGTTTATGTGATCAGAGGTTTATTTAAATTTTTTGTTGTAAAAGATTTTATTTATTCATGGGAGATACAGAGAGAAAGAGAGGCAGAGACACAGGCAGAGGGAGAAGCAGGCTCCATGCAGGGAGCCTGATGTGGGACTCAATCTGGGTCTCCAGGGTCATGCCCTGGGCCAAGGGCAGCGCTAAACCGCTGAGCCACCTGGCTGCCTCCCAATTTTTTTTTTTATCGGAGGTTTAGATATCTGTCTGACAGGAGAAGAGTATTAAGGTATGTTTTTCTTGTGAACAGCACATTTTTTTTTATGTGTGTCATGACCTTCGACTTCTCAGTGGTGTTTCAATTTATTTTTATTACTTTTCTATTTGTGTTCTTTTTCATAGTTTTGAGGAATTCTTTGTTGTTTAGAGGTGTTAGACTTTAACTTCTCATGATTTCATATCAAGCATCTACCAAAACCTGGGCTGCAAACAGCTCTCAAGTTGCACTTTAGTGAGTTAAAGGTCAAGGACACAAAATATTCTCTCTTTCTGACACATACAATCTTTGATTGGCTTTCAGTTCCTATCACTTAATTTGCAGTTACATAAGTGATTGTATTAGGTAGGACCCCTTTGATTGTTGGAGAAACTCAGTTTGAATTAGTTTCAGCAGAAGAGGAAGTTTATTGACCTACATTAAGAAA
The DNA here is from genome assembly GCF_053574225.1 of Canis aureus. Taxonomy (NCBI): domain Eukaryota; kingdom Metazoa; phylum Chordata; class Mammalia; order Carnivora; family Canidae; genus Canis; species Canis aureus. The sequence goes on along the minus strand of NC_135611.1, from coordinate 61,299,410 downwards.
ATCTGTTGGCTCTAATAAACATCTGCATCTTGTGCAGAGTCATGAGGTGGGAGATAACTGGGAAACTGTGGATGCCTGTAGCAAAGACAGGAGTAATCCATGTTCTTAACAAGAAGTGATAGCGAATTATCGTTCCCTTAGCATAACTGAGGAGTATAAACAGTGAATTAACCTAAGGGAGAACTTGCTTATTATCAGATCTGACTACCTTGGAATTCTGTGAGTTCCTCGTCCTGAGTTCTTGGTTGAGATACTACAGATCAGATCCAAGAACCTGTTGGATGGGAATAGTATCCAACCTTTCAGCTCTTTTTCAACCCTGAGAGTATGGTTACAGTATTTAGTATAGTGCCTGGCACACAGTAGATGTGCAGTATATGCTAAATAAATATTTGCCACAGGAGCAAAGAACAAAACCAAAAGCAGGGACAAGTGGAAGTAGAACTTCAAATGTGGTCAGGTTCACATCTGTCTGTGTGTCTGTCATCTTTCCTGTTACTGCCCTCTGTCTTGGCTTTATTGAAAGCTATGCATAGTGTAGTGATTAGGAGTTTGTATTCTGAAGCCAGACTGCCTGGATTAGATACCATCTTCCATGTACAAACTATGTGACTTCAGGCAAGATAAACATTAATTTTCTGTTAAGAGAGAAAATAACATTCCTTTCCCAGGGTTGTGAGAATTAAATGAAATATAAAAGTTCAAGTCACTGCTTGGCAGTTAATAAGCACAATAGAATTGTCTGCTATAATTATCACTAAGTATTTTCTTTTCTAGGTGGTGTTCTCTGTAGGAGGGTACCCAGGACTACCTGTTACTCTATACTGACATCTTCGCCATTTCCCCTTGTCTTTGTATCCTATGGCTGGTCATAACAAATGACCACAAACTGGGTAGTTGGTGACAATAGAAATGTCTTCTCTTACAGCTCTAGAGACCAGATGTCTAAAATCAAGGTGTTAAGAGGGCCACATTCCCTCTAGGGACTCCAGGGGATAACCTTTCCTTTCCTCCTCCAGCTTCTGGTTGTTCCAGGCATTTATGTCTTGTTGGTACATAACTCCAGTTTCTGCTCTCCATCTTCACAGGCTTTCTCTTTCTCCCTCATCTGCCCTAAATCTCCGTTTCTCTCATAAGGACACTTGTCACAGCCTAAGGGCCCACTTGGGGTTAATCCAGGATGGTCTTATCTCAGAATTCTTAATTACCTCTTCAAACACTCATTTTTTTCCAAATAGGGTAACAATTATAAGTTCTGGAGACCAGGATGTGGACGTATCTTTTCTTAGGATCACAATTAAACTCACTATGCCACAAACAGGAGAGTGACCTTTTCTTATACTTCTCTCCTATACAGTGAATGTATACCCCCAAAATTCATGCGTTGAAACCTAATCCCCAATATGATATTTGGAGGTGGGCCTTCAGGAAGAGATTAGTATCTTTAAGAAAAATAGACTCCAGCTTTGCACAATGGCAGTATTGTAGCCATTGAGGTTTATCGAGGTGCGTTTGTTGCTAATTGAAAAAAATAGACTCCAGAGAAGTCTCTTACCCCTTCTGCTATGTGAGGGCACAGTGAAAAGATGACTGCCTATGAACTAGTAAGTGAGTCCTTGCCAGACACAAAAACATATGGTGCCTTGATTTTAGATATATATACATATGTATATGTATATGTTTAGATATATATATATATCCAAAATCAATACATATAATATAATATAATATATATATATATATATTTTAAGATTTTATTTGTTTATTCATGAGAGACACAGAGAGAGAGAGAGGCAGGCTCCGTGTGGGGAGCCCAATGTGGAACTCAGTCCTGGAACTCCAGGATCACGCCCTGAGCCAAAGGCAGGTGCTCAATCACTGAGCCACACAGGTGTCCCAGAAACACAATTTCTGTTGTTTATTTTTTTTTTTAAGATTTATTCATGAGAAACACACAGAGAGAGGCAGAGACACAGGCAGAGGGAGAAGCAGGCTCCATGCAGGGAGCCTGATATGGGACTCAATCCTGGGACTTCAGGATCCTGCCCTGAACCGAAGGCAGACACTAAACCACTGAGCCATCCAGACATCTCAGTTTCTGTTGTTTATAAGCCACCCAGCCTATGCTACTCTGTTACCGCAGCCAGAATAGACTAAGACCCACTTGAACAATCCCAAGGAAAAACCTTAAAGGTTGAGTGTTGTTTGCAGATGTTTATGTGATACCCAGTCACAAGCCTCCCCTAGTGATGCAAGTGTAGGAGGATTGACATTATGATCAACCTACCTATCCCCTATCTTTTACTTATCCCTTTCTGAAGTAAAAAGGGTCAGATAACACACACATGGCCATTGGGACACTTGTAAACAGCAGGCACTCAGGTATATATTTATGTGAATGGATATTCCTTTGTTTTTCTAGTTTTGGTCTCCTGCTGGCATTCTTGATCATTGAATGTATTCTCCAGCAGGACGGTATCCTTTTAAAAGAATTTCAGACTTGTTTTTGTTTTGTTTTTTTGAGTCTTAGGCCTTATTTGCCACTAGCTCGTTGTTAGGAAGATGCTGCTTGATTTAGAAAACTGATTGCCTTATTGACACATGTTCCAGTGCTTAGGAACTGAAGTTCTCCATAAGGCAGGCTTCCCAGGAGGTTCGTTTTCTTCCCTAAGTGGTGATCCATCAATGTAGTCCTCTTAAAGAACAAATTATTTACCGTAACATTTGTTCTCTGAAAATGCATTATCATTGATAGATCACTGCAATCTACTCTTCCATTAGCTTGCTGGTAATACATCCTCTCTTTTATTCTTAAAGTATCTAGTACTTAGATTTGGAACTAGAACTTTATAGAGTTCCAAAGTGTTACTGGCTGTCACAGTGTGAGCTTAGAGTTCAGATAATTGGACGGATTTCAGTCACATTATGCTAGTATCCTACTAATGAAGAGAAATCTATAGTAATCCTTCCAGAAGCTACTGTGCACAGAACTGACAGGCAGATTCTTTTTTCTCAGATAAGAGAAGGCCAGTGATACATAATTCTAGATTAATCTGTGGAGATTTTGGTAAAAACAGTGATAATTTCTTAAATTATTTTAAGCAGTAAAAAGTATTTACCTATTTTAAGAAACACCTAGAAAATAAGTTTCTATTCTATCTATAAGATTACTTAATAGTACCCAGGTACCTGAACAAGTCAAGGAGACCTCCATGGCTCTGTCGCTGTAGCTAATCAGGACTGTCAGAAAAAAAATTAGGAAAAAGAAGAGAGTCGGTAAATTATTGTGAATCTGAATGTGAAGCTGGGAATATGAATGAGTTACTTAGCTCATGTTTTATCATAATGTTTGAAACAAGGAGTGCCCAGCTAAGAAGCAGACAAAATGACAGATTTTAAGATAGCAATCTTTTTATTCTTCATTATTAGGCAGTTTATTTAATGTTTGCTGATTATAGACTCTTGTGCTAAGGATTTGCACATTTTTACAAGGTATGTGTAGGATAATAAATGCATTCCTAAGTGTTAGTTATAAACTTTTATTGTACAAGTTGACTCAAAATTCAGTTTTTACTATGTTTCAATTAGTATTTTTCAGAAGTTTTTCAATTAGTATTTTCAAATTTTGCAAGATTCATTATTTCCTCAACCTTGCAAAGTCATTTCCATGCTTCTTATTCATTTGATGATATGACATATGTACTATCATCCACGTAGACATCTGTAAATGTTACATGACTTCACTGCCTAGCAAAACCTTCCTTTTGACTTAATGGTCACAGAAATGTCTTCAGTTTGAGCTTACTGGATGATAGCAAGTTTCTTGGTCAGGAAAATGAACAACGAGATAAACAAGTATTCATCTATGAATAAATTTCTTAGGCCTAAGCTCAAAGATACACACAAAGCAGGGCATTATAAAAAGACTTTTAGAGAATGCTTGAAGTTGTGTGGCAGGCTTACATTGTTGGACATGGAATGGCTGGTGGCACCTGGGTAATCAGGTTCTCCCTGTACGTGCATCATGATACTTAATAAAAGCCTGGCTACACATTGCAACAACTTGGTGAATCTTTTAAGAGGATATTAATATCAGAATCTTACCCCAAGGATAGTGACTTAATTGGTCTAAGATAGAGCCTAGGCATTGTTTATATATATGTGTGTGTGTGTATGTGTGTGTGTGTGTGTGTGTGTGTGTGTGTGTGTATATATATATATATTTAAAGCTTTTCTGGGTGATTCCAGTGTGTTCAACCAGGGTTGGAAACCACTGATTTACATGAGCAGATACCATCAACAACAAAATCTCAGCTAAATCTCAGCTGCCAGATAAAACTTTTTAGATCCACTGTTCATGCTTCACATTTGTGGATTTCATATTGGTTTTTCAAAGTAGTTTACATTTTTAGCAGTTTGATCACTATTTAGCTGGTTGCATAAGTTGTGCACACAGTACCAGAATGGGGTATAAGTTAGTGATTCTCTACTTTAGCTAAACATGAGATGGCTCATTTCAAGAACTCTGATAAATCTTAATGCTCAGACACACCTAGACCAATAAATTCAAAATCTCTAAGAATGAGGCATGGGATTAGTAATTTTTTTTTTAACTACCTTCTAGGTGATCAAATGTAAAGCCAAGGTTGAGAACTAAATGTAAACAAATCTTTGATTTGGTCTTTCTTTTTTTTTTTTAATTTTTATTTACTTCTGATAGTAACAGAGGGAGAGAGAGAGAGAGGCAGAGACACAGGCAGAGGGAGAAGCAGGCTCCATGCACCGAGAGCCCAACGTGGGATTCGATTCGGGGTCTCCAGGATCACGCCCTGGGCCAAAGGCAGGCGCCAAACCGCTGCGCCACCCAGGGATCCCTGATTTGGTCTTTCTTTACATTGTATGTAGTCTCACTCAAGTCTTTCTTTTTCAGGATATTCTAGATAGACTTATAATTTTGAATTCAGAAGCTAAGATTCGTTCTTTATTCAACTATGAACAATCACACATCTTTGGTCTAAGGTAAGGTGCTAAATTTTACCTGAGGTACATTTTCTATTCTGTAGAAATAGTTAAGGATATGTTCTATATGCTTTCAAAAAGCATTTAAAATGAACTAATTTTTAAAGCATGTTTAAAGGTAAGTTGTAACTTTATAGACAAAATAAATAGCTATTAGGGTTTATATAACAACTTTTGTCTACATTTAGATTCTGTATTATGACCATGTCTCCCACTTTTGTTTAATTTACAAACAAAATGCCCTTTGCATTTTGCAGACTCTTCAGTTTACTTAAGAGTCAGCTGGTTCTTTCCAGTATTTCATGGGACTTGGACTCCTTCTATAATAGACACTTGAAAGAGGCCTGAAAACGCATGATTTGTCTTTTTTTTTTTTTTTTTTTTAAGATTTATTTATTCATGAGAGACACAGAATGAGAGAGAGGCAGAGACACAGGCAGAGGGAGAAGCAGGCTCCTCACAGGGAGCCTGATATGGGACTTGATCCTGGATCCTGAGATCAGGCCCTGAGCCAAAGGCAGACGCTCAACTGCTGAGCCAGGCGTCCCATGCAGGGTTTATCTTGAGGCTCAAATTTTGCTCCTTGATGTTAACCATGACTCCTTAACCTCAGTTTTTCCAAGGTTTAAATATTTTTGGTCATATATAGATCTATAATTTGTTTTTCTATGAATTGCCACTTTTATAAACAGCTGAATTAAAGACATTTCCAGTTTTCATAGGGTTTGTGATTCTTCTCCCTTCCCTTCCCCCCCCCCCCCCTTTCTACTGGCAAAATAACTTTTTCAGGCAATAGGGAGGGAGTCAGTGAGAATACTCTACCTAAGAAATAAAGCAATCACTTTTCTAAAATTAGAGTCTTTGGTGGTAGTGTATATTATACTCAAACTTTTTTTTTCTTTCTTTTTTTTTTTTTTTTTTTTTTACCATTAATAGCTGAATTTCATTTTTGGACTTTTTGGTTCAAAGAAGGTAGGAAAAACTATAGCTATCTTATTTCTTTGAATGGTGTGCCCTTTATGTTAAAATGTATTTTCACATTACATTTTAACTTTCCATGTATAGCATCAGATACATCATATACCAAGCAGTGATGAAGAATACTAGGAAAAAAATCTATTCAGTAGAACTTCTTTCTGCATAGCAAGTATATTTCTGAGTTTTGTAGTTACAGAATATAGATTCTGGCCTCTTCACTGATACAGTGAGTGAATGTCTTTCTGTTTTTTTGTTTTGTTTTGTTTTTTTCCTTGCATAAAGGATGGCATTTTTCTCTAATAATCTTGTTAAAGAATAATAATAGGATTTTAAGTCATGTAAAAAGCTATCTAAGAAGTAAAATGCTCCTGGGAATAAAATATATTAATTTGCATAGCATGTGATTTTTTCGAATGGAGTGCAATATCCAAATGGAGTCATTTTGTTCTACATGAGAAAACTTGACCTTGCATTGTCAATACATCTAATAGAGTTGTGTAGTATGGTGATTTAGATTAGCAACATAGACTATGGAGCCAAGACTAATTGCTCTTTACTAGTTGTGCGAGTTGAGATCTCAGTTACCATCTGTAAAATGGAGGAAAATTATATTATTTTCTTCACAGTTATTATGAGAATTGCCTAGGATAAATTAAAAGAACTTACTAACAGTGCCTGGCTTGTAGCAAGCGCTATAAAAATGTTCGTAATTGATGTAGTAGCAGTAGTACTTCAATTGTTTTTTTATATCTGCTTGCTCTATATGACTTTTTTGTTTGACTAGGAAGTAAATTTTGTCTTAATTCTTTCAGTACCCCAGTAGTCTTCTACATGCTGCCAAGTAATTTGCTATGTTTATAGCATCAGCAATAAGAGAAAGAAAAAGACCAAATCAGTTTCTGAGGAAAAGTTTGTATTTTATTTTTTGTGCTTTTTAATATTTTTTGACAATATGCTTATTTCATTGTGTTTCAAAGTTTATGCTCATAACATTCAGTTGTATTTTTAAGTCATACATTTGAGGTTAGATAATTTACTTTCTTCTACTAATTTCAGTCTAGCATTAGTCATTGGGGCCCAATAGTGATAATTTATATCATAGCTTTGTATTCTATAAATCTCATGTTTCTCTGTGTTTGGATTCTTACCTGTTTCTTTACTTTCTACAGTTGTTTTGTTTCTAATTGTAGCTTTATTGTACTGTCCCTTTAGTAGATCATCTCATGAGTGTATTTGCCTTCTACATTTAGCATTGCATGTTCCACTCACTTTTTCCCCTAGTGAATAAGGGTAAGTTTAAGACAGTTTCTGTAGGTTTGCCGCAACACTTAGATGAGGCTAATTCAGGACTTAATGAATGAAATGTAGATTTTCACTTTTAAATAGCATCATAGTCTATATAAATTTTTGAATTTTAATTTGTTCAGATAGAAATCTTGTATGGTAAATGACTAATATATGAGAAGGTTGCTCCTTTGACTAGCCCTCCTATCTTCTTTGTTTCCACTTCTAGCCTATCCTTTTCTAATTTTGGTATTTGGGTGCAGACATGCCTTCATGTGTTGTATCTTACAGTGAAACACACTAAAAAAGAAATTTCCCTTGACCTCCCATCTCTGAAGTCACTGTCCTGTTTCTCTTCCTCTCACCATAACAAGTAATCTGTACAAACTGTCCCCACTCGCTCACCCCTCTTTACTTCTCAGCCCACTTAGACTTGACATTGACTCTCTACTGTCAGAGTTGCACATCCTGCTCAAGTTGCTTGTAGCTTCTATGCTAATGAATGTAATGAAGTCTTCTCTTTTTTATTCTCCTCTTATTATAACTATCAACATTTGATATAGTGGACCATTTCTTTCTGAGTGAAAGTTCTCTTTGCTTCTGTGACACTTCCATGGCTGCTGTTTTTTTCTCTTTTGCATTCTCTAAGCAGTCTCTGGAATTTGGTGTACTCAGGACTTTGTCCCGGTTGCATTTTTTTCCTTTTTGTTCTGCCTTACATTCATCCACTGACACCTTTGCCTTTAAGTATCCTGTATGTCTGTGGGTGCCCCCCAAATTATATCCCTAAGCTAAATCATTATTCGGAGCTACCAAATTCAAAAAGACAACTCTCTCGTGACATCTCAATTCATACATTTCTCAGACATCACAAACTTAACATGTCTAAAACTGAACTCTTGGAGCTCCTCCCACAAAAACAAACAGAACAGAAACAAATTGTCTGTTTCCATCTCATTAAGTGGCCTAACCAACTATTCAGTTGCTCAGTCTTAAAAAAAATCTTAACTTTTTTTCTTTGCTTTTCAAACAGTGATTTATCTTTATTATAAAGAAATTAAACAACACAGGAAACTAAATTATAATACATGAAGTGACATTCTTCTTAACTCTGAAAGTAACATTATTTTTCAAAAAATTTAATTTCAGTATAGCTAACATACAATGTTACATACTTGTTTCCGGTGTACAATATACTGATCCAGCAGTTCTATAGTTAATGCTCTTCAAATAAGTATAGTCCTAATCCCTTGCACCTATCTGAAAGTAACACTAACATTGAGGAAAATTATTCTGGACATCTTTCTGTATACAGACAGAAGAATAGATATATGGAGATTATTTTATAAAAATGGAATCGTAATATAGTTTCCATTTTAAATTCTAACTGAATTTTATAGAAAAGGAAACTAGTGAGACAGAAGAAATTGCTGAATTTCAAATAACTATTTTTTTACTCCAGGGATTATTATTTCCACAGAGATTCTTCTAGGTTACGAAGAAAAGAGTATGGAAAACATTTCAAGTGGTTTGAACATTATATTTCACTTTTAGACAGTCTTGATTGACTCTCTACTATGAAAGATGAGGACATTAATGCTCTCATTGGCCTCCCACCTTCCCTGTGTCCACCTGCGTTGGAAGGATGTTCTTCTGCCATTTCCTAACCTGCTTCCTGAGTCCTCAATGTTATTTTCTTCTGTACCCAGGAGGGAGATTAAACTAATCTAGGTTTCTTAGTATAGTGACATGAGATATGCAGTACTTCTTTAATATGACTGCAGATTAATATTTATAATTTGTTAGTTTACTCTTCTCTGCTTCATTTACTCTGCCAATATTTATTGAGCACTTGTTATGCACTGTGTTAGATGTAGGGGATGTAATGATGAGTAAATAATATGTGATGCTCATTCTCTTTAACCTTACTATATCTAATGAGGAATAGGTATTATGATAATAAAAAAGTGAGGTAATTAATGCCAAAAAGAAACACATCCTTATAAAGTTCCTCACCTTCCTATTTTAAGTAACTGGCAGTTCCAGACTTCTTTATGTGGCTTTCAGGAAGCTCCATAATATATCTACACCTTTCCTGTATACACTCTTTTCCACCTTGCCTCAGCCTGAACTAATGCTGAGTAGGTTAGACTTCTTAGCTCCTCAAATTCAGTGTTTATTTTTGCCTCTATACCTGTTTTTTTGGTCTTGAATATTGCTTTCACTTTTGTTATCTTATAAAAATTTGACTCATCCTTCAAGACAAGGCTTGCTTTATGAATTACTTCCTCCATAACTTATTATAACACATTTTGATCTTGTCCTTTTACTGCATATCTTTTGCCTTTATGGCCATTCCCACAAATTTAATACTTATTTATCCCCCTGACTAAAACTTAAACTTCCTGAGGAAATATCATTTTCTTTGCCTTCATGTCCATCAGATTGCTAGGTATTTTTTGGTTATTTGGTTAATATTTATTTGCTAAATCTGTTGGTTTTGTAGTTTGTTTAAGAAAGCTATATACATTTATTAAAAAGTTTGGGTACAAATTATTTCCTTGAACATTGTCTTTTACAGACAATGGTTAAGGTACCTTGGGGTTCATATCCTCTCTAATTTATTTTTTTTCCAAAGTTGAGGCTTAATTGAGATATATAATGGATATATATCAGCTTCAGGTTACAAAATGATTCAGTATTTGTATATATTATGAAATGGTCACCACATGAATCTAGTTAATATCTGCCACCATATATAGTTACAGAATTATTTTTCTTCTGATGAGAACTTTTAAGATTTACTCTCTTAGCAACTTGCAAATATGCAATACAGTATTAACTGTAGTCACCATACTATACATTATGTCCCCATGATGGATTTATTTTATAACTGGAAGTTTGTTTTTTACTCTCTTTACACATTGTCTCCACCACCCACTCCCCACCTCTGGCAATTACCAGTCTATTCTCTGTATTTATGAGTTTGGTTGTTCTGGGAATCCACATGTTAGTGAGAACATACAGTATTTCTTTATCTGCCTGACTTATTTTACTTAGTATAATACCTTCAAGGTCCATCCATGTTGTTGCAAATGGCAAGATTTCTTTTTTTTTTTTTTTTTTTTTTTTGTGGCTGAACAGTATTCTATTGTATATATACTACATTTTCTTTAGCCATTCATCCATTGGTGTATGTTTAGGTTGTTTGCTTATGTTGGCTATCGTACGTAATGCTGCAATGAACATGGGGTGCATAACTCTTTCCAAATTCGTGTTTTTGTTTTCAGGTAACTATCCAGAAATAGAATTGTTGGATCATATGGTAGTTCTATTTTTAGTTTTTTAAGGAACCTCCATACTGTTTTCCCTAGAGACGGCACCAATCACCATTCCCACCAAAAGTACAGCCATTCTGATAAGTGTGAGGTTGATATTGTGGATTTAATTTGCATTTCTCTGATAATTGGGATGTTGAGCATCTTTTTATGTAACTGTTGGTCATCTGTATGTCATCTTTAGAAAGATGTCTATTCAGATCCCCTACCCATTTTTTGAATTTGATTTTTTTTTTTTTTGGTGTTGAGTTGTATGATTTCTTCAAATATTTTGAATACTATTAACCCCTTATGATATACGATTGGCATATATTTTCTCTTATTCATTAGGTCGTTTTCTCATTTTGTTGATGATTTCCTTTGCTGTGCAAGTTTTTGAATTTAATATATTCCCACTTGTTTAATTTTGCTTTTATTGCCTTTGCTTTCAGTGTCACATACCCTGGAAACTTTTGGTCCTGCTCATCATGGCTTAGCAGTTTAAGATATTCTTAACCATCCTTAGGTTAGAGGAATGTTATGCTCACGCCTAAATTATTTCAATATAAAAACTGTATTTCATGGAGAAAGAATTATATCATTCAATACTAAAAGTTTTCTATATATGAAACTACAAATTGATTTTTAATTACAGACTCTAGAATTGCATATTTTTAGCAACTTACACAAGCAAGATAAATTCATTTGGGGTGCCAAATTGGTATTTAAATCTTTTTTTCCTAACTTCTTTACCCAAAACATTTTTATGTATGGCAAAAATTAGATCATATTGAGTTTCATTACATTAGAGATAAAATTTAATAAGGTAAAAAGAACTTTTTAAAAACAATTTAGAGCTTAGAAAACAAATATATTTGTTTTTGTTTTATCTATTTGAGCAAAACTAAAGGACTGCTTAAAGGACGAGATTCTGTGTGGCTTAAAATTACTTTCTACTTCTCTCACAGAATCTATGTTTATCTTTTTTGGCAGAGCAGCTAGAAAAGATATTAGTTCATGGTCTATGTTACATCTACCAAACACTGTTTTTTATTTATTGTTAATAAAGTAATAATGGTGTATAGTCTAAAAAGCCAAATTGTATGGAAAAGCATTTAAGAATGAATAGTTTTGGGCAGCCCAGGTGGCTCAGCGGTTTAGTGCAGCCTTCAGCCCAGGGTGTGATCCTGGAGACCTGGGATCGAGTCCCACATCGGGCTCCCTGCATGGAGCCTGCTTCTCCCTCTGCCTGTGTCTCTGTCTCTCTCTTCTCTGTGTATTCTCCTGAATAAATAAATAAAATCTTAAAAAAAAAAAAAAAGAATGAATAGTCATCCTCTACCCATCCTTCTCTACTCCCAAGTACTAGTCCTCAGAGACTACCACTTTCAACTTCTTGAATTGCTGCTGCTTCTTTTTTTTTTTTTTTTTTTTTTTTGGTATTCATTTCTGGATTTTCGAGTAACATGTTTATACTATGTTTTGATTTTTTAAACTTGAGATTTCATTTTGTCTTTAGAGATTTAGAAGCTTAGGATTTAGATGTCCTCTGCTTTCCCTCTCTCCCTACTCTATAGTTTTATCACAAACCTGATTCACTATTAAGAGGTTATATTTTTATGTCTATATAAATATTATTTCTTTATGGACCGAGTAGTATTCTATGACTATATTTTATTTTTCCTAGTACTTTGTTTTTCTTGAAATTAATAATTGCATGATTTTACGCTTCCTTCATTTTTTATATATCTAGTAATGTATGCCTAGACTATCATTAAAAAATATACTGCTGCCTCTGCCACAGTATAGCCTAGCACTTATATAGTTCTTATTATGTCCTAGGTACTGATACTGGTTTCACATTTAAACTATTTCAGAATAACCCTGTGGTATAGGTTCTCTTGTCTCCCATTTTTACAAATGACTCAACTGAGCTATAGAAAAGTTAAGCCATTTGCTTAAGGTGACACAGCTAGTAATTAGTATAGCTGGTATTGAACCCAAATAGTTTGGTTCCAGAGAATGTAATACCTCACCTATAACACTGTAGTGCTTTACAACATAAATGTCAAGGTGCCTTATAGTCATTCTTTCCAATTATGTTTTTATAGTCTCAAGATTTTCACATTCTTGAGGGCAGGGACCATGTCCTATTCACGTTTGGGAAACATACAATAAGCTAAAAGACATCAGGTAATATATTAGCTCTTTTCCTCGTATCACATCCCTTTGTTTCATTTTGTACTGCAGGATCTTTTGATTCTGTGTGTTAGCCCTCTGGGATTTCTCTTCATCATTCAGGGAACTGCTTTTTATTTCTCTTCTGAGCTGAATCCCTTTTTACCCTAGGATCCAATTTCCTGTTTCTTGGTTTACTCTTTTTTTTTTTTTTTTTTTAATGGAGACACTTTCTTAGTAAGAAAGGATGGTGTGGAAGTTTTTCAAGACTCATAAGGGATGGAAAATTCCATAAAATAACTTGAGGAGTTACAAAACAAATGAATAGTTGTAAATGAGTAGGCCAGAGAAGCTAAAACCCAGGGTGACAAGGGGAGGCCTAGAAGCAACTTGTCATGTATCACAACATTCTAGAAGTACTGGGAACCAGAGTTACCAATGAGGATATAAATGGAAGTAGAGGACTAGGTAAAAGTCTAAGACTTTCAATAATAGGGTTGAAATTAAAAGGTTCAGGTTATGTTCTCACATTCTTTCTATTCCTACCCCATTCAGCTGGGTGATGGTTCTTTCTTTTTGGCAGAACATTGGGGGTTTACTTTCTGGAAATCATGAGTCAGGGGTAATTAGTGCAATTGAGAGGAAAGGATATCGTCCTGAAAGGGTTAACTGTTACCCTCTGCCAATTCAAGAGCAATTATTCCATTCTATTTTTCCTTTCCTATTCCTATTATCTCTCTTCTATTCTATTATTCCTTTCCTCCCCAAATTTACTTTTCTTAGCATTAAGAAGACCTATTTTTTCCATTTGCTTAGTTTTCCCTGTATATCTAGCAGTCATATATCTCAAGATGTTCCTATAAAATATAACAATGTCAGATATTTACAGCTTACTGTGGGCCAGATATGATTCTAAGCACTTAAAATATTTTGAGTCATTTAAGCCTCAGAGCATTAAAGCTCCAAACAACAGTGATAACAATAAATGTTCTTTCAGTAGCACATTATAATTTCCCTCCCACAAACAAAAGTGACCTGGTTCTCTTCCCTAACAGGGAGATTTGGAGTCTCTTCAGTGTTAGCATAAATTTCTCGATGATTTTCATTCCCTGTTAGTTCATTTACAGTCACTTATTCATATCCTTTAGCCTATAGACTAAATTACAAATCAACGCCCTATGTAAAATTGGTGGTGAAGGAAATGAAAAAGGAAATTGGTTAATACACAAGTATTTGCTTAAACCAGAGCAAGGTTGAAAATATGGTTAGCTGCTATAGTCCTTGTCTCTACAAGTGGATATGAGGCTCTAGTTCATATTTATAACTTCTTTCCTCTGTAACTCATTCTATTTTCCCTTGATACCCAACCAGACTGAGCTGGTTAGGTTTTTTTTTTTTTTTTTTTTTTTTTTAATCTAGAGGACAACCCAGAGCTTCCTTGGGTTCTTGAGCTTTCTAGTGGTTCTTGAGCCCTAATGGTCTTATCTATATTGAGCTGCATTCGTTTTCCTTAACTTTTACTGCTAGTTATGGCAGTATTAGGAGGTACTACAAAGTGCTCTGTGAACACTATACTTGACTTTCCTGTGTCTCAGTTGCACAGTAGTAGGGTTTTATTTGCGTGTTTGGCTGTTTATGATCATGGTGAATCCCTCTAGCATACAAAGTTACTTTATTTTGCTTATTGGTCTAGGGTTTTGAGGAGCCTCAAAATGTTAGAGGAATGTTGTGGTAGAAGTATAGAAGTATTCTCTTTTTGGAACAATATCTCAAAACTATAGTCTTCTACCCTCATGCTGCATCCTATAGAGTTGAGAGGATGAGAAAACCACAGAAAAATGATCATTTCTACTTCTCCCCCTTAGCTCCTAGACCCATATTACAGTTCTGAGAGAGACAGCACTATATATTGGTTGGTAGTTCAGAGTATCTTGTAGGATAGCACATCAGTTTTGCAAGGTATTGTGTCCTCCACGAGGCCATACTGAGTTTTCAGCACGCCATTTCACCGCTATCTAAGATAAGCCACTTCAGGGAGGTGAGAGTACATTATAAGATCAGTGAATATTGTGTGTTGTTAGTTTCTTGGTCAGAAGTGGTGTTTATGGGTACCGTGACCTTCAGTAAGACATCACTATGTACAGAGTTGGTGAGATCTAGATTTGGTAGAGACTCATGGTGACCATGGATGTCAAATTTCATATCAGGTTTAAGAAGTCATTTAATGTAATTGGCCTGCCACGAGGTAGCTGATTGGTCTCTCCAGACCATGTGCTATATTTTGAGTCCCATGTTGGTCTTTCTCTATTGCAACTTGGGCAGTCTATGGTAACTAGCTAGATCATCTCTGACGAGAGAATTCATGTTGTTTAGATCATGGATATTTCTTATGTAAGTTTGGCTATTGTGCTAAATTAAGCCATGGAATCTATAAAACAGTACTTTTTACCAAGAAACTAACAACAAAAGAAGCACTGACCAAATGTCCACAATATTCACTAGTATTAAAATGTACCTTTATCTCCCCGAAGTAGCTAATCTTAGATAATGGTAGAATGGTATGTTGAAAACTCAGTATGGCATCATGTGAGACATAAAACCTTGCAATACTGAAGTACTATCTTACAAGATACTCTGAATATGGTGTTTTTTAGGTATTGGGTATATGATTTTCCAAAACAAAGTTTTTTATGCATATAACTCTACCTCCAGGTGCAAGTGGTATTTATAAAAGATCAGACTGGCTCTGAGAACATAAGTAAGTTGTATGAACATGTGGCTCACACAATTCATGACTCTACCTATGGCTCCTGGGAAGCTTTCTCTAAGTAGGTGACAAGGGAGTAAGAAAAAACTAAATCTGGTGCTGCATGATATGCTACCTGCTAGAATTGGGCTACTATAGCTTTATAGCTTTTCAGAGGGAAAATTTTGAAGTAGCATGTCTACCTATTTATTTAGTCTGGACAGAGATACGACTTCAGATATTGATATAAACTTATAGGAACATGCCTAATGGCTATCCTGGATGGTCAGGGGCTCAGAGTAAAAAAAGATTGGAAGATTGGTTTAAGAAGATTGGTAGAAGGAGGTATATAGATGCTCCTCTGATAATATACCCAGACTGAGATAATATTTTTGACTCATATCAATGCCCTTGAAGGGGACTCTCTCCTTCTATAAAGGAGGTAAAATAATTCCTTTTGTTGATGGGTCAGCCTCTTTCCTTAGCTACCCTAGTGCTTGCTCAGATGGGCTTCCGAACCAAGTGGCCGTGATGACCAGTGTTGGAGATTATGTTCCTTAAACAAGAATATTTATTTAACAAAGAGAACATGGATTCTCAAAATCATAGGAGATCTTGTGTAAATCTTGTATTGCCCTTGTAGTATCTTATCAGCCATTACTGAGATTTTGATCAACATTGAATCGCTGGACTAAGGGCTCAAGTGATAGATTTTCCTGACTTGGAGCCTGCCTAGGTTTCAGAGCTTATTCCAGCCTTTGGGTCACATAAAGTTGAGGGTTAAGGGTTACTTTATAGGTAGTTCCGAGCAGCACACCCAAATGTGGCAGATACTGCTTCCAGAATTCAGAGAGGCTAAAATTTTGCATTATGTTACTTTCTTCTTGATAAACAGAAGATTCAGTAATGCACTATGCACATTGCATGTGATGTCTTAACATTCTAGGCTACGACAACTTAAGCAACTTAAACTTCACGGAGGTGGCAGACCTCTCAATTTGTTGTTGTTTTTTTTAATGGCTTTTTGTTTATTTTTCTAATTTTTAAGTAAATTCTGTTTAGTTAACATACAGTGCAATATTGGTTTCAGGAGTAGAGTTCAGTGACTCATCACTTAAATACAACACCCAGTGCTCATCACACAAGTGCCCTCCTTAATGCTCATCTCCCGTCTAGCCCATCCCCCGCCCACCTCCTTCCATCACCCCTCAGTTTGTTCTCTGTCTTTAAGAATTTCTTAGGGTTGGGGCACCTGGGTGGCTTAGTTGGTTAAGTGTCTGACTCTTGGTTTCAGCTCAGGTCATGATCTCAGGGTGTTGGGTCAAGGCCTGGATGGAGCCATGAGCCTCTGCTCAGCCTGAAATCTGGGGGAGATTCCCCCTCTGTCTCCTCCCCCTTTGCACCTTTTCTCACTTATTCAGGCTGTCTTTCTCTTAAATAAATAAATGAAATCTTAAGAAAAAAAAAAAGATTCTGTTATGGTTTGTTTTCCTCTTTATCTCTTTCCCCCTCTCCCATATGTTCTTCTGTTTTGCAAACCTCTCAATTTGTATGGATCTCTCACTCTCTGGCACACCTATGTCATCTAGAGTACCAGCTACTTCCTTCCCACTGAGGGACGTCCAGTTAACATTATATAAATAGTTTTTCTTGGTGACCTGAGGGATGGTAGGACAATGAAGGTGGTCTTGGACTAAATTTTGATAAAATTTAATAGTTGTATTACTACTTTCCATGTTGGTGAAAGCAGACTGCTTCCGGTGTTCACATTGGACAAATCAGCATTATCTTACTATTTGTAGAAGGTTCGTTAATTGATTTTTGTAAGCAGACTATCTTGATGTCTTTTATTACATATAATGAACACACACTAAGGCTTGGGGAAAGACAAGACCATTGGGCAGATTGAACAGTGCTTCCAATTTCTGATGTATATGGAACTTTGTTCACAGAGGCTCATGGTCAGTATTTAGTATTTCAGAATATTTTGGTATCAACGATAAAAGCATGGTTGGGTTTCCACTGTTAGAAGACTGGAAAAATCCTGAAACTATCAATATTTTATATTGATCTTTTTTCCAAATGTAGTTTATAAATTGTGGCCATTTTATTTGAGTAATGTATTTCAGGAATGTCTGTATTTCTTCACAGAAAATTTAATTCACTTATTAGATTTTCTTTCCCCTTGTGGCAGTAAGATTTCTGTAGATTATTTGTCTAGAAATAATGCTTATGTGCAGCATTAAATGTCTAATAGAGATAAGGATTTAGCCTTCAGTACCTGAAATAAGGTGAGAAAGCTGGATTATTGGATGTCAGCTTATTAGATGTCATCAATAAACTTGGTTCAAATGAGGTAATAGAGTTGGCTAAATATCACCACAGGTATCCAAATGCTTTCACAGAGTTACTAAAGGGGCCTGAATCCCTTCCCACTTTAATCATTTGTTATGCCTCCAGAAGTTTTGCTATGGACAAACTCTTTTGTATCTTTACCACCTTCAAATAGCAATTTCATAGCACCTAGGGTGCTAGACTGTTTGGGCTTATAGGAGCCACAAGACTATAATAGCATGGATAAGACTGCTTAGCATTACATGAAATCGGAAATAAAGGAACATCTAAGGTCTTTGACTATTGTTTGTCTTTTGATGTACAGAAACTTAATTTCAATAAAAGTAACTTAATGATGCCTAACCTAAGAAGGTTTATGTCTGGGGTAGGTAGAGTTAATCTACTTCTAACCGTATTCTGAGAGAGATAGACATGTATTAAATACACATACTATTCTGAAATTTTTGCCTGTGTAACTTGCTGTTGATATTTTAATATAAACTAAATTATTTTTAATACTTTTTCTCTGTTCATAAAAAATAGACAATTGGTTATATACATACTCATATTTACATTTTGAGATATGTCTTTCTGGTCATTTTTCTAGATCAATGGCTATAAAATAATCTGCACACTTCTATTTACTCTGTAAACTTGGCTTTAATATTATCTTTGGGCTAAAAAAAATTAGGCTTTTCCTTCCATGTTTAGTCTGACTGCTAGCTTATATAAATATGCTGGTATAATTAATGAGCCATTAAGATCTGTTTATTAGATGATTACATAATTGAGTAGCAAATAGTATTATTTGTTATTGAGTCTTACAAGAATCTTTTTGCATAATTATTAGAGCATGCATTTTTTATAAATGTTCTAGATTTATTTGTTACATACATGTTTATACTTATGGATGTAATGACTGTTTTTTTTACATTGCATTCGTAGATAATAGTTGTTTTTTTCTGAAATATTAAAAATATAAATATTACATAAAATATAAACCTATAACTTAACAAATTGTTGTAAAATAAATGTCCACATAATCCCCATTGAGTAAACATATTAAGAGAACTTATTAGTTCTCTTTTTATTTGATTTTGTTTGATCATGAGTCCCTTCATTCCCCCTTATGGTAACCACTATTCTGACTTTCATGGCTAAATTTACTTCTTTGGTTTACTTTATATTTTTTCTACATAGGCATGTATTCCTAAACAATGTATTTTAATTTTGCTGCTTTTGGAGCTTTATATTAATGGTAGCATAGACTGTATATTCTATCATGCCTGACCTTTTCTGTGTAGTGTTATTTCTAAAATTAATGTTGCATGTATTTCAGTTAATTTATTTTCATTGCTGTATAATCCATTGTATGAATATATTGTGTTTTGTTTATATATTATGCTGTTGGTGGACATTTGGGTTATTTCCAGTTTTCTACTTTGGGCTATTATAAACAACTCTATTACATGTGAAATGTCAGCTACATATTTATTTGTATACATACATATATGCATAATTTTTCATTGTGTTGCAAAACAGATATCTGAATATGCAGAAGTCTGTTTCTGAATTTCCTAATGTGTTCAATTGGATTTTTTTCATACTATACAAGTATCACATTGTTTTAATTAGTATAGCTTTGTAATAAATTACAACAACTGATAGAACAATTCTTTCCACTTTTTTTTTTCAAAAAATATCTTGGCTACTTTTACTTTCTTCCTTTGCATATAATTTTTTTAAAAAGATTTTATTTATTTTAGAGAGAGAGAGAGAGAGCAGGGAGAGGGGCAGAGGGATAGTGAAAGAATCTCAAGCAGACTCTCCACTGAGCCCAGAGCCCAGAGCACAGTACAGGGCTCGATCATCTCACAACCCTGAGATCATGACCTGAGTCAAAGCCAAGAGTTGAACACTTAACCAACTGAGTCACCTACACGCCCCTCCATATAAATTTTACAGTCAGTCTGTTACACAAACCAGCCCACTGGGATTTTAATTATTATTGGAGTGACTCTTTAGATCAATAGGGAGTTCATTGACATCTCCATAATACTGAGTTTTCCAATTTGTAAACATGATATGTATCTCTATTTAAGTGTTCTTTAATTATTCTCATTAAATTGTTTTTCTTTTTTCCAATGAGGCCTTCTATATCTTTTGTGAATTTAATATTTGTAGCTTAATATTATGGTCCTCAGTATGTATTATAGTATGTGGCAGTATCAATCTGTGGTTAAGAACATGGGCTCTGGAATCACATTGCCAGAGTAATATTAGACTTAGTTTTGACCTCTCTATGCTTCTATTTCCTCATATGTGAAATAGAGACAGAAATTCCTCATAGAATTTTTGTGAGACTAAATATGTTATACTTCTCCCAAATTTAGAACATGAAAAAGCATCTGATAAAGATTTAATGTATATACAAATTATTCATTCATTTATATTATTCTCTTTTAAAACATTCCTTTTAGATTATTAGTGGATGCATTTTGTTGAACTCTTATAAGAAGCTTAAACCTTAAATTATTACATAATGTACATTTAAACTAACTTCGTAACTGAATCAAATATACATCTTCATAATATTTAATATTCTAATCTAGATAGGCACTATATCTAGTAAAATTTTTTACATCCTATAGTGATATGTTTTAGCACTCTACATATAGGCTTATGCATTTCTCATTGTTATCTTCTATGTTATTATTTTTGCTATTGTGAACACAATTTCATTTTCCATGGTAATGTTTTAAATGGTTATTACTGGTATGTTATGTAAATTATTTTTTGTATTTTGTTACTGGTTACATAATTCTCACATACATGTATCTCATATATATTTACATACACATACTTTTCTCCTCGTTTCTAGTTGTTTTCTCCATATCAACCAAATGACACACTTATAGTTTCTTAGATATAAATGTTGGAGCTTTTTTCTATTTGTCTATAATGTATTACCACAAACCATGTGGCTTGAAACAACACTCATTTATTATGCCAGTTTCTGTCTTGGTACACCTTAGCTGGGTCCTTTGTCCACAGTGTCACAAGGCTACATCAAGGTGCCACCTGGGGCAGTGGTCTCATGTGAAGTTCAGTTAGGTAACTTTCAAACTTACACAAACTTTTTCAAACTTACACAAACTGTTGGTGGAATGTAGTTCCTCATGATCTTAGGAATGAGGGTCTTATTTACTTGCTCTCTATAGGCTAGAGGCCTCTGTAGGTTGTCAGCTGAAGGTTATCCCCAACTCTTAGAGGCCATCTGCAGTTCCTTGCTATGTGTCTTCCCCCAAATGACTGCTTTGTTCCTTCAGAGCCAGCAGAGGAGAGAGACTTCAAGCAGGACACATAATCTTATATAACTTAATCATATAATCCTATCTCTTTCCTCACTTTTAACATTCTCTGATTAGAGGCAAGTCAGGTCCTGCCTATACATAAGGGAATCACAGGAAGGCATGAGTGCCAGGAGGGTGGGCATCTTGCGGATCCTAGAGTCTGTTTATTACAGAGCCATTTTTCTGATCAATAGATTCTTTACAAACAAAACCCTGTTTTAAGCCACTATCTTATCTAAATTATGGCTATAGCTTTTTAAAACTGGTGTATCTTTTTCAGTCCCTGCCTAATTTCAGTCTGTTTTATATATAGCCACCAGAGTGATCCCATTAAAACACAAATCAAATCACGTCGATTCTATACTCACAAGGTTTCTCTCATCAGGATAAAACCATACTCCAGTGGTTTCTCATGTCGTCAAAGAAAAATCTGGAGTTATTGCAATGGCCTTAGAGAGTCCTGTGTGATCTGGACCCCTCATATTACTTTGACCTCATCTCCTAATACTTCTTCCTTTTTATTCCTCTTCAGTTTTACTGGGCACCTCACTCTTCAAACATGCCAGACACGCTCTCACCTTAGGTTCTTTGTTCAAGCTGTTCTGCCTGAAACACTTTTCCTTCTGATGGCTCCATGGCTTGCTTCCTCACTTCTAACAGGTCTTCATGAAGTGTCTGTCACCTTCTTGGTGAGGTCTTCCATAACCACCTTATTTAAAATTGCGTTTAGTTATCCATCCCTATCACCTCCTTCTTAAAACTCTCTATTCACTTTCTTTCCTGCTTTAGTTGTATCCATACTGTGTTTTGTTAACTTTTTATATTGTCTTTCCCTCTAGTATTTTGCATTTCATGAGGCCTGGGATTTTCGTGCAGTTGTGTTCAGTGATGTATCCTGGGTGCTTAAACAGTGGTTGGCACTTAGTAGGTATTCAACCAATATTTCTTAGAATTAAGTAAATTGAATTTTGTATCATGGAAGAGTGGTTTCCAAATAAACAACCTTATCATCTTCTAAAGGAAATTATTACCTCTTTTCATAATGGCTTTTTTTTTTCATCTTTTTTTTTTTTTTTTTACATTCAGCTTAAACTTCTAGAAAATGTTAAAAAATAATAGGCAATTTTGCCTTCCTCATGACCTTAATGGGAATGCATTTCCTGTTTATGCTTTTAGCTCTTGCACGGAGATAAATTTGTTTTTAAAATCAAATTAAAGAAGTAACCTTTCTTTAATTTACTTAGAATTTCTTTGAGGGCAGGGGATAGAGAGTGGATGTTGAATCTTAAGTAACTTTTAAGCATCTGATCTGATGATTATATGGTTCTTTTCTATTACATACTGATGTTATGAATTACATCAGGAGATGTTTTAATATTAAACTATTCTTCCTGGAATGAACTGTACTTGGTCACAGTCTGCTGTTTTTTAATTTATTGCAGGACCAAATTTGCTAAGCTTTACATTATTCCTATTACTTGTAAGATCTTAAAAGTCGTACATGATTTGTTAAAGTTTCTGTTTACTCATTCTCTAATGAGGAGAATCCAGTCTGGCATAGATTTGTTTTCAGAGTTGCTCCAGTTCACCTTGGACCATCTCATTGTACTCTAGATCTTATAGACTCCTTCTTTTGAGCATAAACCAGAGGACGCTGAGGGTCAGTTTCACCTCCTATTCACTGATAAGTAGCCTAGAGAAAGCAGAAAGACCACTAGGTCTCCCTACACCTTCATAACTTAAAGCCTTTTTACTTAGTTGATCCTTCCTATTTTTCTAACAAAATATCTATATAAAGTCATCCTTGACATCTTTCTTCGTTGGCTCCATATATTCAGGATATTTTGTCAGTTCTTGATGTAATTAAAAATCCCTCTAGATAACTGAGTCTATGTCTGGATTTTCTTTCTTTCTTTCTTTCTTTCTTTCTTTCTTTCTTTCTTTCTTTCTTTCTTTCTTTCTTTCTTTCTCTCTCACTCTCTCTTTTCTTTTCTTTTCTTTTCCTTTCTTTTCTTTCTTTTCTTTTCTTTCTTCACATATCATTACTACACTTTAAAGATTACTGCAGCTTTGTAATGTGTTCTGATGTTAAACCTCTTCCTAGTAGTTATTCCATTGTTTTGCTGGTATTGAATGGTGTTGTGGAGAGTCTGAAACCAACTTAACCTCACCCCCACCCGACACACACTTAGTGATTTGATCTTTTTTTTTCCTGGATACCCCACTGATTCTTTTAATTTAAATCTAATTAATAGCTTGATTAGGCTTTGTCTCGGTGTTGACTATTCTGGTGCAGTTTACCCTGGGACATGTCGTACTTTATATACTTAGGTTCATGGCTTCTTTTCTCACAGAATCTCTTGACTAATATCATTAAGGTGTGTCCTGCTAGTTCTGTTTCCTCATCAAGAAATTGACAATTTAAATTATTTCCATTATATTTTCCATACTCCTATTCAGTCCTCAATACCTTGTGTTTTTTAAGTCTGCTTTTTTTTTCTGCTTCCAATTGTGCTTTAATTTTTATAACAGTTTTATTCTTTTTTTTTTCCTTAGCTTTGCCAGTTGATGTTTTAAATTGTTTTTTTTTTTCTCCTTTTTTTCCCCTGAGCTTGTACAGCTCTACTTTGTGAAGAGCTTATTGGAGACCATTGCTTTTATTAAATATTTTTGACATAACATTCTATAAGTAGTACAATGTATTTTGATACATTGATACAACTTAATTCATGGAAAATTATTTGGTCATAGTTTTCAAGTGTTTAATGGCAACTGTTTGTGTGTGTATTTGTGTGTATTTGTATTTAGCACCTGTTCATCCTGTTATTTTCCTCCTTTTTCTTGGAGCACCTTTGTACATATCCCATGGTATTTGAAGAGATGTTAATCTCTTCATTATCAACTGTTTGTAGGAGGCTCTTGTTGAAGAGAAAACAGGATCATGTTTCCTGTTAGCTGGAATTTTTCTATAGGCCTGAGTTGTGTGTGTGTGTGACCCTTTTTTTGTGCTGTCCCACCCATCTGACTATGGAGGTAGTCAGTTTTGCTATCAAAAATTATCTCTATAACCAATAATGAATTATTGCCTGTCTGACTCCTTGTTCCACATTTCCTCTTCCTACTAAGAAACATAGTAGGACCAGGGATACTTCTGCTGCCTTTTCCACTGTTGCAAACAGACCAAAAAGTTTTTCCTCTACATTCTGTGTCTCAATTTTGAGAAATTTGAGAAATTTGTTCTTTTTACTTAGGAGTTTATTCTTTGGGGAGGTGGTGGTGGTGGTATTTTGTTGTGTTTTATTGTCATGGGCAGCCATGACATTTTTTTCTCAATTTCTACCCCTCCCCTATCAGTGTTTGTTCTATTTTTGCTACACTTGACTGCCTTCAACTTATTTTATGGCTAAAAATTTTTCGGTTATGCTATTTTCTTTTCCCCTCAATCCATGAAGTCATTTCTAGGATAAGAAAGGGGAAATGGCAAATTAACACTGTAATCTTCAAAGAACTCTGAGTCTTTTGGTTTTATTGTATTTTATCTAGCAAAAATTGTTTTTAGTTTTATAAACTAAGTATGGACCATTTCTCTAAATTGATGACAGATTTTTCCCTTAGTTTTATATATATTTAGTTATTTTGCCAGATACCTAGGGATTGACATTGAATTACCATATTTGATTCTTTTTTAATCCAAATTTTAATTTAAAATCTAGTTAGTTAACATATATAGTACAATGTTGGTTTCGGGAGTAGAATTTAATTCATCACTTAAGATAACACCCAGTTCTCAACATAATAAGTGTGCTCCTTAATGCCCATAATCCATTTAGGCCATCCCCTGCCCACCTCCCCTCCATCAACTGTCAGTTTGTTCTCTATAGTTTAAGAGGCTGTGATTTGCTTCCATCTTTTTTCCCCCCTTACCTTGTGTTCATCTGTTTTGTTTCTTAAATTCTACATATGAATGATATCATACAGTATTTATCTTTCTCTGACTTACTTTGCTTAGCACATAATACACTCTAGGTCCATCCACAATGTTGCAAATGACAAGATTTCATTCTTTTAGATAGTTGAGTAATATTCCTTTGTATATTCCTTTTCTTATGTGATTGTTGAAGTTAGGACTTCCAATTCTACGTTGAATAACAGTGGTAAGAGTGGACATCCTTATCTTGTTCCTGACGGCAGAGGAAAAGCTCTCCATTTTTCCCCATTGAGGATGATACTAGCTGTGGGTGTTTTATAAATAGGCTTTATGATGTTGAAGTATGTTCCCTCTAAACCTGTTTTGTGAGGATTTTTATCAAGAATAGATTATGTATTTTGTCAGATGCTTTTTCTGCATCCTTTGAATATATCATGTAGTTCTTACCTTTTCTTTTATTAATGTGGTGTATCACACTGATTTGTGAATATTGAATCAGCCTACAGTTCAAGAATAAATCCCTCTTGATCGTGGTGAATAGTCCTTTTAATGTACTGTTAGATTCAATTTTCTCGTATCTTGTTGAGAATTTTTGCACCCATGTTCATCAGGAATATTGGCTTATAATTGTCCGTTTTAGTGGGGTCTTTGTCTGATTTTAGAATCAGGGTAATGCTGTCCTCATAGAATGAGTTTGGAAGTTTTCCTTCCATTTCTACTTTTGGAACAGTTTGAGAAGAAGAGAGATGAATTCTTTTCTTTCTTTCTTTTTTTTAAAGATTTATTTATTTTAGAGAGGTGAGACTTATATTGCTATGTACTTCTCTCTTATGACCACCTTTGCTGCATCCCAAAAGTTCTGGACTGTCATGTTTTCATTTTCATTTGCTTTCATGTATTTTTAATTTCTTCTTTAATTTCCTGGTTAATCCATTCATTCTTTAGTAGGATGTTTTTTAACCTTCGTGTATTTTTGGTCTTTCCAAATTTTTTCCTGTGGTTGCTTTATAGAATTGTGGTCAGAAAAGATGCATGGTATAATCTTAGTCCTTTTATACTTGAGAAGGCCTGATTTGTGACCCAGAATGTGATCTATTAGGAAGAATGTTCCATGTGCACTGGAAAAGAATGTGTATTCTGCTGTTCTAGGATGAAAAGTTTTGCATAGGTCTGTTAAGTCCATCTGGTCTAGTGAGTCATTCAAAGCCATTGTTCCCTTGTTGATTTTCTACTTATATTATCTATCCACTCCTGTAAGTGGGGTGTTAAAGTTCTCTACTATTATTGTATCAGTGAGTTTATTAATGTTATTAATTGATTTATATGTTTGGGTGCTCCCAAGTTGGGGGGCACAAATATTTGTAATTGTTAGATCTTCTTATTTGACAGACCCCTTTATTATGATACAGTGCCTGTCTTCATCTCTTGTTACAGTCCTTGGTTTAAAAAGTGACTTTGTCTATTTTAAGTATGGCTATTCTCTCTTTTGATGTCCATTAGCATGGTAAATGGTTTTCTATCCCCTCACTTTCAATCTGGAGGTGTCATTAGCTCTAAAAGGAGTCTCTTGGAGGCGTATACAGATGGGTACTGGTTTTTTTGTTTGTTTGTTTTTATCCATTCTGATACCCTGTGTCTTTTGATTGGAGCATTTATTACATTTACATTCAGAGTGATTATTCATAGATACGCATTTAGGGACGACTGTGAAGTCGTTATTTCTGGAGATTCTCCCTGTTTCTTTCTGGTCTTTGTTGCTCTTGGTTTTTCTTTCCCTCTCAAAGAGTCTGCTTTAATATTTCTTGCATGGCTGGTTTAGTGTTTACAAAGTTCCATTAGTTTTTGTTTGTCTGGGAAACTCTTTATTTCTCCTTCTATTCTGAATGGCATCCTTGCTGGATAAAGTATTCTTTGCTGCAGATTTTTCCCATTTAGCATGTTGAATATATCATGCCACTCTCTTTTGGTCTGCCAAGTTTCTGTGGATATATCTGCTGCTAATCTGATTTGTCTTCCCTTGTAGGTTAGGGGATTTCTTTCGCCTTGCTACTTTCAGGATTTTTTTCTTATCTCTGTATTTTGCAAGTTTCTTTGGATAGATCTGCTGCTAACCTGATTTGTCTTCCCTTGTAGGTTAGGGGATTTCGTTCCCCTTACAACTTTCAGTATTCTTTCCTTATCTCTGTATTTTGCAAATTTTACTAAGATATGTCTTGGTGTTGGCAGGCTTCTGTTTATTTCGATGGGAGTTCTCTGTGCGTTCTTGATTTGGATGTCTCTTTCTTTCCTCAGATTAGGAAGTTTTCAGCTATGATTTGCTCAGATAAACCTTCTGGCCCCTTTCCTCTCTCTTACTCTTCTGGGACTCTTATAATACGAATGCTATTATATTTTATGGAGTCACTAAGTTTCCTAAATATGAATTTGTGATCCAAATTTTTCTTTCCCTCTTCAGGTTTATTATTTTACATAATTCTATTTTTTATATCACTTATTCATTCTTCTCCTTCTTCTGTCCCTGTGGTCATCACAAATCCCATCTGTTTTGCATCTTGGTATTAGCATTTTTTATTTCTGACTGACTAGTATTTGGGTCATTTATCTTTGTGCTAAGGGTTTCTCTGTTTTTTTTCTATGCTTTTCTCAAGGCCAGCTAGTATCCTTATGATTTTGTTTTAAATTCTGGTTCAGACATATTACTTATATCTATTTTGATTGCCTCCCTGCCTGTGACCTCTTCTTGTTTTCTCTTTTAGGATGAATTCCTCCATCTTGGCATTTTGTCCAGGTCTCTGTCTTTTATGTGTTAGGAAAGCCTGTTCCTGGGCCTATTTCCACTAGAGCTGAAGCTTTGTAGCACTCTGATGAGTAGACCTAGAGCATGCAGCTGGTCTTCTGGGGGAGGGACCTGCTGCTGCTCTCTCAATCATATTTTCCCTATTAAAAAGACAGGTGGAGAGCACAGAGGGGCAGGGTGTGGTGTAAGCTGCTCCAGCCTCCACTGTATGCGCTCTGTCCCTCCCTGAAGGTCTGTGCTGATGCGAGTGGTGAAAAATGATGTCAGCCCGCTCTCATTTCTGGACAGGGGAGTTCACACCTACCACAGTTTAAGAGGTCCTCACAGAAGAGCAAACAGTTTCCTTTCTTGTATTTCTGGCTTCCGTGAAATCCCTGCCTTCACCCTGTCTGTGTCTAAGGCTTCTGCCTACCTGGTGGCCTAGTGCTCCTTTGTTTTATCTTAGGCTTGCAGCTAGGTTTCAAAACTACAAATTTTAGGAACCTGGTGCAGATCCTTTGGAGGAAGGTCTCACCAAGCTCTGGCTAGTACTAGTTTGTTCCAGAAAAGCAGTTATAGGACCATGCAGGGGTTTGGAGTTTATGATAAAGTGTAGCAAAAAGCCAGTATCCAGATTAGCTGCCTGCAGTAGTCATCTCTGCTCATAAGCTAATGAATGGGGCAGCTCAATGGCACCCACAGCTCTTTTGTCCCTTGAGAGGCAGTGCTGCCTCTCTCAAATGCACTCCAAGAAGGGGAACTCGCCCAGCATGATCCAGGGGATCCTCAGAGCATGCAGTCAGCTCCAGGGCCTCTGCCCTTTTTCTCTACAGGAGCACGCTGTGCCCACCAGGCTTACCCTGGGAGTGGTATGGACTTCTAAAACTTCAGACTTTCAGCTCTGCTGTTTATAAAACTTATGATAATCAGCTCCTCTTATTTTCTCAGTGTTTTTGAGAAAGTGTCTTTCTTGTGCAGTCCCCTGTGTTCTGCTTTCTCTTTCTCTCTCTCTCTCTTTCTCATCTCTCCATGATCAGGGCTTCCTCCTCTCTGCAGCACCCAAGATTCTTTTCTTCCCTGAATCACATCATCATACGTCTTACCTTCCATGATGTGGCCTCTTTTCTCCCTCTGGTTATGCAGTTTGTTCTCCCAGTCCTCAGATTGATCTCCTGGGTATTCAGAATGATTTGACAATTATCTAGCTGTCATCAAGGGATGAGGCAAGCATAAGGGCTTCCTACCATGATCACCATGATCTTCACTCCTCTCACCATTTTTGACTCTTAAAGGCATCTGTCAAACATTTTTTCTCTTTATGGATGCCACTGAATAGGTAAAACATGCAATTGCACCAAGTTCAAAAACTATAAAAGATACTCAGAAGTATGTTCCTCCTCACCCCCAAAGCTAACAATTCTTACCAGTTGTTTTGTCCTTGTAGAGAGATTCTATGTAAAAACAAATACACATTTAGTATGCCTGGGTGGCACACTTGGTTAAGCATCTGACTTTTGATTTTGGCTCAGGTCATGAACTCGGGATCATGGGATCGAGGGCCATGCTGGGCTCCATGGTTAAGATTCTCTTTTTCTCCCTCTCCCTCTGTCCCTTACCCCACTGAGTGCACTCTCCCTCTCCCAAAATAATTAAATAAAATGTTTTAAAAACAAACAAAACAAAAAACAAGTATGTATTTATGAGTATATTCAAGTGATTTTCCATTTTTATTCAAATGATACTGCTATATACACTGCTTTGTGCTGCTCTGTTTTCACTTAACATAACTTGGAGATAATTCTTTATCTAAACATATATAGTTGCTATGTTGAATATCTGCATAGTATACCACTATAAAATCCTCTTCAAACATTTGAACTCTGTTCTATGATTGGACTCTTAAGATTTTTTATTTGCTCTTATGACCAGTCTGCAATAAGTGTTCTTATAAATATGACTTTGTGCTCGTCTTTGAATATAACTCTAAGATAAATCAGGAAGTACATGATTAGAAGGCTGGTTGCTTCTTGAACTTTTGTTTCCTCAAATACCACCTTTCACAGAAACTGTCCCTAACCACTCAATCTACCATAGCCACCTAATTGATGTTGTCTTCATGTTACCTTTTTAATATACTTTTTTATCATAGAATTTTTAAACATGAGAAGTAGAATGAGCAATAATATAATGGAAGTTCCATGTACCTGTCTTACTTTCATCAGTTATTAGTATTTTCCAGTCTTGTTTTATCTCTCTCCCCTGCTCCCATAAACATTTTTTAAGTTCTTTAAAGCAAATTCCAGATATGCCATTTTCTAGGAACAATTTGGTATGTATATCTAACATTTAAGACCTGTTTATTTAAAAAAAAGCATAACCACTTTGCCATGGTTATATTTAACAAAATTAACACCATTTTCCTGATCTCATTCAGTATCTATCCCATGTTTTCCTATGTGACTAAAAAATGCACTTTATAGGTTTTGCTTAAATCACAATCAGAACAGAATCTTCACATCTGCTTGATATTTTGCTTTTAATTTATAAGTTACCTTATCCCTTTTTCATATTTTTCCCTGAAAAAATAATATATAACAATGTGTGGGATTTTCCAAATTCTGGGCGTGGTTACTGTTTTCCTCCTTGTGGTCATCTTTCATCATATTTTTCTGATTTTTGTATTTCCTGTAAGCTGATAGTGTAATGTGTAATAACTTGCTGGCTAGTTTCAGGTTTAATTTTCTTGGCAAGAATATTTCATAGATTGTGCAGTGTACATGCTTTTGCATCGCAGCAGGAGCCGCATGATTTCCACTTATCTCTCTTTTATCGAGAGACAAGTGGAAATCATGCATGTTTAAAGATAGATCAGTGTGTTTGGGTGTTATTAGCTTTATTTGGCAATTATAAAGTTAGCCATTGACATTTTACCTAATGAACATTTCCTGGATGGGTAGAAAAATTAGTCTGTCATTCCTTATGTAATTAATTGCTGATACAAGTGGTGGCAGTTTGCAGTTTTTATGAATTTGCTAATGTCCTCTAATTTCTAAATTAGTAGTTGAGAATTTACTATTCCTACATTTAGATAATTAAAAAACTAGATTAGAAAATGCCCCTGATCTTTAAATAATGTTCCAATGAGAAGAACTTTTGAAGTCTGTAACTAATCAAAAAGATTACAAATGTGTTTGAAGAAACTGTGATCTTTTTCATAAAATTTGTATTCCCATGTGGAGGTATTCTTTTGAGACACCAAGAAAGTTTCTTAAACTTTTAGGATATATTTTATAAAATCTGCTTTATTGTCTCTTTTTATATAGGTTATTAAGTGTGGTGTGCTGTGATCTAGACACTCTTCTCCTGCTAGAGGCTCAGTATCAAGTATCTGAAATGTTACTAAATGCTCAAGAAGAAAATATCTTAGAAACCTCTGAAAGCCACAGGTAAAACCAACAAACAAAAAACTATTAAGACACAATATTAGTAACAATAGTCTTTTTTTACAGATGCTCTGTTAAGACAGTAATTTTGTGCATATAGTCTCATGTTTTTCCCCAGATTTAAATAACAAAGTCAAAAGCAATTAACATAAATGTCACCATTAGAAATTTTATGATAAATGGTCATGGGGAGGGCTTGAACAGTACTACTTTCTAAGTTTTTGTTTAATTGAGCTTTTTCTTAAAGATCTGATTTTATTGATGGTTCCATGAAGTTTTATCACCTTCAAATTCAGGCTGCATGTGTAAGATGACTTATTAAACAAAATGTTTGATTTCATGTCCCTTGTAGAGTTACTCTTTATCTTTACTTCATTCTCTTAATTATGTCAGTTCATATTCATAAATTCTGATTATTACGAAATGAAGTTATGGTAATATCTTGATTTTTTTTTCTGTTATACTTGTCATTGCCTCAATTTGGCTGACATTCATTGAATACACATTCAAAAACTGGTATTATTTTCATGTCTGTAATTAAATAACAAAATATATATTATAAATATATTATAAATATATAATATATAAATATTTTGTATATTTAATATATAAATATATAAATATTATAAACATGTAAATATTATTTATATGTATAAATCTATATATATTTTGTGTGTGTGTGTGTGTGCATATATATATATATATGTATATATATATATATATATATATATATATATATATATATATTTCCATTCTAGCTGGTTTGGAAAAATATAGAAGACCAGGCATATTACTGGATTCTCTTGATTTGATATAGAAGGATGGTATTAACAGCTGCAGGAAGTATAGAATCTACTTCAAAAGCAACATTTAGATTTTGAATTTAAGGTACTAGGCCTAGAATCTAAGGGAACCTTTACTAAAAATGTGAAAAAGTCATTGCGGAAATAATGTAGGTCTTAATTCCATTTCTTTAAATGTAGTAATATTTGACAAAATATTATTTTATTAATATTTATCTTATATCAGTTACATCTCTATCAGTCCTTTGTTTTCTGACAAAGAAAGCTATAAGATAAAATGAATTTAGCCCTTTTAAGTGATACATTGTTAATCATTTTCCAGATTTTTCTATAGAAAATTTTCTTTTTTCTTTATACTGTACTGAATCTAAGTTAAGATTTATATTCATATTCAATTTAGATGACAAAATTGA
Organism: Canis aureus; assembly: GCF_053574225.1. Taxonomy (NCBI): domain Eukaryota; kingdom Metazoa; phylum Chordata; class Mammalia; order Carnivora; family Canidae; genus Canis; species Canis aureus. The sequence continues at coordinate 61,266,838 of NC_135611.1, read as the reverse complement.
TATGTCTGTTTTTCAGGCATTTCATAATTGATGGCTTATCAGTAGAAAGAAATCACGTTCTTGTTAGAATAAATTTTATTGGTGGGCCCATGGAACGAATTTTGCCTCCAAGGGTACTAGAAAAGGTAAGTGGGGTAAAGAAGAATCTTTGTTACTAGAAAAGCCATAGGATACAAATAAACACTTTCAAATGAAAATAGTATTCTTCCTGACAGAGAGCTCCTGAGTGCTAGTTTGTATTGCAGAGTAGGTTATTGTTTCATTAAAAGTTGCCTTTTTGTTTGATGTGATGTTTATTTTGGATGTCTTTGTCTTTTGTGATACCCAATTTTTATTAGATGAACATATTTTTTTGCGTTTAATTAACAATATTGAGTATTTCTCCTTCCATCAGTATTTGTAGACTTTGGCTTTCTCTTGAAGGAATTTTTTTTTTATTAAGTACATTTTTGCTCTATCAGTTTGGGGAAGATGAGATAGAAATGATTGACACTGCAAGATAAACAGTTTGGTTTTTTAAATTTGTTTCCTATTTCGATATAGGAAATACAGGTTCTTTTGAAGCCATAATTTTCCTTTCATGGAAAAAGATAGTAAGGCCATCATTATCAGTCTTAGTTACTATAACAAGTTACCATATATTTGTCTTCAGGGCTTGTGCAATGTCATTTCTATTACATTTCATTTTGGTTATTATCCTTTAGAGAATTGAATTGTAATTGTCAAATAGCTTTTAGTTAGGCTACAACTCTAGTATCTATGAAATGAAAGCCAGTTTATTTTTTTTTAATTTTTTAAAGGATTTTTAATATTTATTTATTCATGAGAGACACAGAGAGAGGCGCAGAGACATAGGTAGAGGCTTCTCACAGAGAACCCAGTGTGGAACTGGATCCCCAGACCCCGGGATCATGCGTTGAGCTGAAGGCATACACTCAACCACTGAACCACCCAGGGGTCCCTGAAAGCCAGTTTAAATTAGTATTTCAGAAAGCCTTAAAATTCAATATTTTATCTTACTTCCTAAACTCATTTGTCTTCTTTTTTAGGGTGATGATCCATATCCTTGGCCAATGTTTTCATCCTATCCTTTACCAACCTGCTATCTGTCAGAAGTTACAAGAAATGCTGATCTAAAACAAGGTGAGATATTTACCAAAAACTGCGATGTTATTTTTGTGCTTTTGTGGTTATAATTTGAAAAAAGATAAAGTATTATTATGGGAAATTAGTACAATTTTTCATTCAGCTTATGTATGTGAATACATTTATGCCTGTTGGTTTGTAAATTTTTTACTAAATTATTTGTTATGATACTGAATGATTCTTATCAGAACCCTTTTTGGTTTAAAAAAGGAATTATGATTTTTAATGAATTCTAGATACATAGGATTTTATTCAGAGTAATATTTTTTAGTATGCATGCCATCCATAAGTTCTGTGTCCTCAAGACTTGAAATATAAACATAATGAATAATAAAAGTTCAGATATCTACTTTAGAGGAGTTTATAAACTTTTGGAGAATACATTCAAGTAATTAGATAGCTGTATGATAGTGCAGTGTGTGATAGGAACTAAATAGACAAATGTGTAGCCTGCTAGTAGCATACATGCAGGACACTTTCAAAGGAAGTTGGTGTTTGAAGCAAGGCTTGAAATAGGTGTTTTTTTGGGTAATAGAAGAGCATTTTTGATAAAGGAAAACAGAAGCTTGAAAGGAGCAAATTATATTCAGAGAACTGTGAGTAGTTCAGGATGTCTGGGATTTGGAATGTGAGGACAAGAGAGACCAGAAGTAAGATAACTGGTGGTAAGCCACATTTAGCCATAAGGGCAGTGTAGCTCAAGACTTTATTGTGAGAGCAATGAAAATGCAAACAGTTTTTATTTATTTATTTCAAAGTTTTTATTTATTTATTCATGAGAGACACAGAGAGGCAGAGACATAGGCAGAGGGAGAAGCAGGCTCCCTGCAAGGAGCCTGATGTGGGAGTCAGTCCGAGGACCATAGGATCGCGACCTGAGCCAAAGGCAGACACTCAACCGCTGAGCCACCCAGGCATTCCGCGAACAGTTTTTAGATTAAGGAATTCTAAGATGAAATATGAAGATATATTATCAAACTATTTATTAATTTGAGAAGTTAAAGCTTCTATCAGGGTAATCTTTAATAATATCAAGGTTGCACTGGAAAAAATAGCATGTATAAGATTCATTTAATATAGTTAAGATTTTATGGAGTGATTGTTGAAAAAATATTTCTGTATGAGACTGCATCTGTCTTTTACTTTTCCCTACGTTTTCTTGCTTTGAAACAATTAAGAGCAGCCATCAATTGATATGTGTTGTTTTTGTTTCTAGCTAGTGTTTGAGATTTTTTATTACATTTCTCACAATTGCATAGAAACAAAAATTGTGCTTTGTTTTTTTATTTCTATCTACTTAGAGGTTAGGGAAAGAGAAAGAACATGAGGAAGCTTTTTAAAGTTTTTTTTTTTTAAGATTTTATTTGAGAGAGAGTATGAGCAGGGGGAGGGAGAGTGGGAAGGACAGAGGGGGAGGGAGAAGCAGACTCCCTGCTGAGCAGGGAGCCCAGCATGGATGCCAGGCCCCCAGGACTGTGACCTGCGCTGAAGGCAGATGCTCAACCAGTTAAGCCCCCCAGATGTCCCTAAGGTTTTTAATATTTGTCTTTATGATGCACTAAAATTTTTGCTTTTGTTTTCCTCTTGCAATTCTATTGCTTTCAGAGATGTGTGAGTAGATAGGAAGTATTTTTCAAGAAGAAACTCTTGAGAGAGTATCGTTTTGGATACTTTACCCCACTGACTCACTTCTTGCAGTGAACCCAAACCTTTCTCAATATGTTACTGTCATGCTTTCCTATCCTACTTTCAGTGTTCTTAATGCCTTTATATTTTGTCATTCTTGTTGTAGGTTTCATCATTTATTTGCCCCCTCATTCCTTTATTTAACATTTTTCTCGAGTGCTAATTATCAGGTGCTTCACTAGGCATTGGGAATAAAATGATGTACCTTTTCCTGATCTTTTCCTTGTTACAATAAAGCATTGTTCTTTGCTAAGTTTCACTTGGAAACACATGTTAATTTTTTGAACAACAAATTCATTATCAGTTTTATTATATATGACTGCCATATTTGGTAATTTGATTCTTCAAAATAGTTTGATTAAAAAAATATTCCCTGGGACACCTGGGTAGCTCAGTGGTTGAGTGTCTGCTTGTGGCTCAGTTCGTGATCCCGGAGTCCTGGGATCGAGTCTTCAATCCAGCTCCCCATAGGGAGCCTGCTTTTTCCCTCTGCCTCTGTCTCTGCCTCTCTCTCTGTGTCTTTCATGAATAAATAAATAAAATCTTAAAAAATAATCCTTATCTTTTTAAATAAAACAAGGCAGACAGAAATAAGAAAAATAAGATTAAATGGACACTTCCTAAAAAGGAAGGATATATCATCAATTCCTAGGAATTATTACTCAGAGGAATATAATTTTACTCCTTGCTCTACTCTTGAGAGCTGCTTAGGAAAAGGAGTAATAATAGCATCTCTGTCCCGCCCAGAAGATCACTGCAGATGGTTATTGACGTCAGGCGGGTCCATCATACTGTCGGGCAGTCCTGTACTGCGTCCCCACGTCTGAATTCTCCCACTCTCCTCTTCTCTCTCATCAAACCTTCTTCACCTCATCCCCATTCATCCTGTCAGATGATAATTTTGTTTTCCAGGTTACCAAGGAAATAGAAACAGAAACAGCTTCCATGTGTTGCTGATAAACACCAGCTTACTCAGCTGCATCTATTCCCATTTCATGTTTTTGTTACTATGAATAAGCTGCCAGTGCTACTTAGGAAGGCCAACTTCTCCAGCCGTGCACTACCTTCCGTCCTCTTCTCAAATATACTGCTTCTAACAGTTCCTCCTTTTCCTTTATTACTGCTTTTTGGGGGTGTTGGGGGCAGGTCTCCATTGTAGCTTTTTTGTGAACTAACAAGCAATACTGTTAATTCTTCCATATTTAAAACATCTTCCTTTGAACCTACTTTCACTTCTGTCCTTTTTTGGCAAAATTCTTTGAAAGCGTTGTCTAATCTTGGTGTTCCAGTAACTCCTTCCATTCTCTCTTGAACCCACAGAGCTAGCTAGGCTCTCACCTCTACCATTTACACTGTGATTAAATCCACTGAGTAGATCAGTCCTCATCCTACTAGACTTAACATTATCATTCAACATGTTCACTCCTACCCTTTCTTTTGAAACACTTTCTCACTTGGCTTTTAGAAAATACATGATGTGATTTTCCTTCTGTTTATTCTGGCAAAATTCTTTTGTCTCCTTTGTTTGATCTTTCACTTTTCTCTAACCTCTAAACTTTGGAGTGCCCCAGGGCTCAGTTATTAGTTGCCTGTTTTTCTAGCTTTACTTACTCTTGAGAACATCTCATCTTATGACTAAAATACAGTCCAATAGGCTGTTGGCTGTCAGGTTTATATCTTTAACCCCTACCTCTCCTCTGAACTCTGCATTCATATCTAATTGCCTACTTGGCACCTCTGCCAGGAGGGTTAATAAGCACATCAAACCTAACAAGTCTGAGCTAAACTTCTCATACTCCCTGAAAATCTATTCCTTTGGTATTCCTACTCATTTCAGAAATGGCAATTTTGGCTTCCAGTTCTTTAGGCAATAAAACTGAAAGCATTCTATGACTTCTCTTTGTCTTCATACTCACATCTAACCTGTCAGCAAATGCTCTCGACTCTGCCTATCTGAAATCACTTTCACTCATGCACTACAGCCCTCATCTCTCACCTGTATTATTGCAGTAATCTGCCAAGTAGTCAGTGTGTTCTCAGTACAACCATCAGAGTAATGCTGTTGAAATGTGGATTGCATCACATTACTCCTCACACTGAAATCCTCCAGTGGCTTCCCATAGCTAACAGGGCCAAGTACATTTGTGACTTCATTCCTGTCAATGCTGTGTTTTAACTTCAGTACCATTTTAAACCTTTTTATTTAATTCCACATTTCCCCACCATATTGGACAGTTCTCTTTCTGTTTGCCCTAAAATGCAAGTGTTTGAGACATTATTCTCAATTTAATAACAGTACCTAATACTTTCTCCTAATAATAGGGTCCTGGTTTTTGTTAAGCAGGAGAAAATGATGTAGGCACCAGTGGATAGGCCAGGATGTACATCACAGAGCTATCTCTGTGAACTCAATGAGAAAAATGGAGCCAAATGCATTTATAACAGGTATAAAGCTAAATTAAAAGTATGTTTCTGGTTAAATACAGGTCAATAAATGAAACATTGTACAATTTTAAACACATTATGTTTAAGCTTTCCATTTACTTTTTTGATTTGAAAGTAATGATTCATTGATTCTGATAGGTGTTATTTTAGTTGTCATTGGCACTGCAAAATTTTGGGATATCATTTCATTGTTGTGGGGAAAAAAATCACTCTGGTTGTGTGCACATGGTGACATCCTCTCATTTGTCTCCTAGCTTCTACATTTATTCTTCTTGCTACAGTTAGCATCTCTTCATCTGTTAAATTGCCTCTTGTTAGCTCATTGGCATTAGTGTTTAGCTATTAGATAATTTATCTTCATCTGTAAATAAGAATCTTGAGACATCATCTGGTTCAGTTATTTTTCTTTGTGCACTGTTTTAGAGTCATCATGCTAAAATGTAAAAGCCTTGTAAAAACTAGTGATTAACATTATCTATTTGTGTACATATATGTAATTATGTTTATACATGTATAAGCGTGTTGTGTATATATGCGTACATGTGCATCTGTGTATATATAAGTGATATATAAATAATCTTAGACACATGAAAACATCCTCTTCCATGTGGTAGAAATGACTTGGGATATCATCTTTCTGTTACTCTAGAGTTTAAATAAATAGGTAGAAGGTTGTGAATGTAGTAACTTACTATTACCTGTGTAGCAGGTAAAAAGGAAAGGGGAATAGGAGAAAGGAGATTTGTACTGTGTTTAAAGCCAGTACAGGTTTGTGCAATCAGGAGCTGCTAAAGTGAACTACTGGAGATTGACTCATAATGTCTTTTGTATATGAAACAGATCATGAGATAAACAAAACCTGATTGGTTTCCTGTGCTAGACTTAGATCTCCCAGGAGTTACTGTTGCACCCCTACTTGGCCAGTCTCCTCTACTGCATTCCATTTTTGTGTGTTCAGGACAAGACTTCTTTCTCTAAAGAGGAACAGAAATCCAGTCCTTTCATACTGAGAAATAAAAATGGCTTGAGGGATTAAATAGCATGCTCTGGTTATTGGAAGCATTAGGGAGACATCTGAATGTGAGAAATGTTCTGTCCTTTCTAGCATCCTGTATTCATTTCATTTTTAAATTACTTTTATAATGTTTATTCAGACTGAATTATAAAATAATCAGCAATCTAGATTACATCCATATTCTATATACTGTACTACTGTGCAATACCTATCCTTATCAGGAAATCTTTGGATCTGTATTCACTCAGCGGGGGCTGGTATCTTCAAAGTAGAGAGTAAGTTTTTTGTGTCAGGGCTTGTATGTTTCTAGTATTCCAAGTACAACACTGACTCCAGGGCCACTGGCAGCATGGCTACATGGCATTGGTTCTCTTTGATCTTAGAAATTTGAATGGCTACTCATTGAGAGCCTCAAATAAATTAGCAAATCCTAATAGAAGTGAACTTCTGCATGTTCCTTGCAAGTCCTGCATCCCCACTCTTTACCTGTATATCCCTTCAAAGACCTTTCCTTAAAAAACAAAAAACAAAACAAAACAAGAAAAGTTTACCCCCTTTGGGCTTTCTAAGAAGTAAACAAAGGAACAGCTAATGTGAGCCAGCTGTATAAATAGATGTGTCACTTTCTGATTCTTTTCTCTCCCTTGCCCTTGACTTTATTTCATGACCTTGCTCTCTATTAATTGTCCTACGTACTGTGGGTCTTATTGTTTTGTTTTGTTAACCATGTGGGTCTTACTGTTTTGTCTTGTTAAAAACTTTATTGAAATGTAATTAACATACTATGTAATTCATCCATTTAAAGTGTACAATTCAGTGATCTTTTTAAAGTATATTAATAGATGCACAGCCATCACCACAAACAACTTTAGAACATTTTTACCACTTCAAAAAGAAAGCCACTATTCCCTCTTCCCCCCCTTCCCTCACCAGCCCTAAGCAACCACTAATCTACTTTCTGTCTCTAGAGCTTTCTCGAGTTTGGACTTTTCATATGAATGGAATAGGTTAGTGTGTAGTATTTCTTGACTGACTTTTTAACTTCGCATGTTTTCAAGGTTCATCTCTAAGGTTCATTCATGTTGTAGCATAGGAAAGTACTTCAGTCCTATTTATGATTAAATAATATTCCATTATGTGCATATACCACAATTTATTTATCTGCTGATGGACACTTGGATTGTTTCCACCTTTTGGCTATTATAAATAATGCTGCTATAAACATGTACAAATTTCTACATGAATATGTTTTTATTTCTCTAGAGTATATACCTGGAAGTAGAATTGCTTAGTTATATGGTAATTCTGTGTGTAATAGTTTGAGGAACTGGCTCACTGTTTTCTAAAGCAACTGCATCACTTTACCTTTTCACCAACAGTATTATAAGATTCTCGTTTGTCCACATCATCATGATCATGATCATGTGTTATGATCTGGCCATCCTACTGGGTGTGAAGTGCTACTTCATTGTGGTTTTGATTTGCATTTCCCTGATGATTAGTAATGCTGAGTGTCTCTTCATGTTATATGTCTTCCTTGGAGAAATGACTATTCACATCCTTTGCCTATTTTATAAATTATTTGTCTTTTTGTTATTGAGTTGTAAGAGTTCTTTATGTGTTCTAGATATAAACCCTTTATGGGATATATGATTAGGGATCTTCTTTCGAATCTTAGAATACATAATAGTTTATGCCTCTGGGCCTTTGCTCTTGATATTTCCTTTTCCTATAGTACTACCTCCTCCTCTTTACCCAAGTAGTGCCTTCTTAACCTTTTATGCTAAGTCTGAATGTTACTTCTTCGGAGAAATTATCTCCACATGTCTAAAATATACTTCTTTTTTTTTAAGATTTTATTTATTTATTTATGAGAGACAGAGAAAGAGAGAGAGAGAGGCAGAGACACAGGCAGAGGGACAAGCAGGCTCCATACAGAAGCCCGATGTGGGACTCAGTCCAGGAACCCTGGGATCACACCCCGAGCTGAAGGCAGACTCTCAACCACTGAGCCACCCAGGCATCCCTAAAATATACTTCTTCCTTTACTTCTGTCTCTCTTGCTTCCTATGGGTTCCTCTAACAGCATTGTACTTTACTGAGTTTGTATTTGTTTACTGTCTGCTGCCCTATAGTGTAAGTTCCATGAGACAAAAATGCCATCTGCTTTAGGTAGTAGACAACAATAAATGTCTATTGAATGAATGGATGAATTAACATTGAATTTCTTCTCCCTTTGTATTTCCCATCATCAGACTCTATCTTCCAAATCTTTGTCAGTGGACATTGGGAATTCCTTTTGGGCTAATACATAAATTTAGAAATTTTTACTCATACCTAGAATAATCTCTGATCTGACTCATTTTTTAGAGCATCAATAGCTCTGCAGTTAGAAAGCCCCTTGAGCTAGACTTCTGTGTATATCATTTTTGAAGTAGACACCTTTATTATAGTTATTTTATCATTTACAAAGTGGTACTTTACGTTTTTATAGCACATAAAAGGTATGCATTGTTAGTGTTACATGTCATTTTTTTCCACAATTGAAAAAAAATAAGCAAAAAAAAAAATTTACAGCCTTTATCCTGTGATTACTTCAAATTTAATCTTTTGTAGCTTTAGTATCTTAACTTTACTGCTTCCTCTGCTGCATTTTTACTTACCTGATAGGAAATTGATTTTCTGCCTGGCAAAACATTCTTTTTCAAATACTATATGAAGGAGTAAGTTTCATGGTGAAAATCATTCCTTTTAATGGAATGCACCACATAATGTTAAAATCTTTATAGTCTGATTGTTCAGATATTTTTAATTGGATATTTTTAGATGGCATTATGCCTATATGAGAAAACAGATCATTTTAAGGTTCATAATATGTGAAACATAACTATCTGTGATATCTTCCCCCCACCCCAACATGAAGTAATTTTTCTTTTTCAAGTTAAAGAAAGAAGGAGGGAGGATATTGAAGTGAATTCAAGTTAAAACTTGCTTTTCAGTTTGTACATTTTCAGCTCTGAATGAATTCAGTATAAAATATATGTTGAATCATTAGGTTCCATGTACTGGTCAAATGCCTGTGAGGATCATATTCTGTTCTTAGTGAAAAACATGAATCTAATCCACTGTATTAAATCTATATTATTCACATAGATTTGGTACAAAAGCATAAATGAAAATGCAAACCATTGGCAATATTTAATAGTATATTGAGGGGTAGAAAAGGCTTTTTGAAGTATTATATATAATTTATTAATTGTAGACTATTTATAAAATAATCTTTGCAATGTATTTTGTTCAATAGAAAGAAACAAATATTAATAGAGAAGGTTTCTATATGAGAAATGGAACGAAGCACTAGAGTACCATGCCATATTCTCTTCCTCTGGAGTTAGGCCTTGTGCAGTGAGTGAGCAATAAAGTTTATTGGTTTTGTAGTTCTATTCTTATGATGCCAACATACTTGATCCTAGCTCTCAAGACATGCTGGTATTTAAAATCATTTGGATACTGTTTGTTCTGATTTTAAAAGCTTTTTAAATTATGTCTTGTACATATGGTTAGTCTACAAATATTTTTAGTGATGAATTCTCTCTTTTATCAACTACTTATTTAGGCCTTTATGTCAAATCAGACATTTTCTTATTCTTTTTTCTAATTGTTTTTAACCTTTATGAACATTTATTTTCTGCAGATAAAGGTAAATGACTTTTTTTGATATTATTCTGTTAACTTATGGGACTGGGAGTATGATATTTTGGTTTCTTTTCAGTGTAGTAAATCTTGAGCTGCAGCTGTTGAGATACTTAGTTTACAAATCAGAATAAGTTATTTCTTTTGAATAATAAAACTTATTTTCATGTACTTATTTCTTCATGTTTGAAACACATGTATCTATGGCAACCAAGGGAAACAGATAACCTACTAGTTTAAGTGCAGGTGATAAGGGAAAGTGAATTCTTCATTTCTTGAAAATGTGACTCATTTGTTTTATAGTAATTGATTATCACTTATGTTAAAAAAGGAAAAGGGATATAATTCTACAATGAGGAATAACCTGTATAAAATGTAGATATCATGTGTTAAGAGCTCATGTAGTTCAAATGAAATGTGTAATGAATTTAGATACTCCCAAATTTAGAGATGTACAGAGAACTAATACAGAGAATTTAGGCATCTTATCAATTGCTTCTCACAGACCACTCCAGTCTTTCCTTATTTATTGTAATAAGGGTAGATTGAAATGACTATCTTAAGCTACATGGAAGAAGATAAGCAGAAATGCAAATGAAAAGCAAATATTGCACAAATAAGGTTCAGAATAAGACAAAGGTGATTAAATTAAGCCCAGGAATCTGTTGCTGGTTAGTTTATGAAATCTTTGTTTATTTTGTTTCTTTTGCAGAATCTGTTATGATATTCTATATAAAATGGGTATTCACAATTGCATTTGGGAAAGAAGTACTAGAAGTTTTCTGTGTAAATAGCAGGCTTTTACTGCATTTATATTGAGCTTACTTTTTTCCTCCCTTTGAAACTGTGATTCTTTTTATATTATCCATAATAATCTTATAATCAACGTAACATTCTATGTAATAATCTTTTGAGAAAAAATTATACAGTATCCTCAAGTATGAAAAGATTATAGTGCTTACTATAACAAAGAATTTCAGAATTTAGATATGAAATATTGTTACCTGTGATTGGTGAACATGAAACTTGATGTTTCCCTTTTTTGCCCACATTTTCCTCAGTGATATTAAGGAATGAGTTTAAAACAGTTTTTTTTACTTTCTTTTCCAACTTTGCACTGTCTGTAAATCATAGTGGTCTGAAGGAGCAAAGAGGAGAAGAGCATTTACTCACTAGACACACCAAACCTTTTTTTGGAAAATAAAACAGTCGTTCACCATGGTAACTTCATAACTAGATGTATAATTAATATAGTGAAACTTAATTATAATATGGTACTGTCTCTAAAAATAATACTGTAGGATAAGAATTTTTTAAACCCATTGATATAAAAATGTGAGTTAAGAAAGAAATCGTGTTCAATGTATAGAAGAATATAAACCTGGATTCTCCCTGGTGAAATAGATTGTTTTCTTATTTAACCCTAAGAAGTGAATATTCATTTTATTATAGGAGACTGGATTGTACCCAGAAAGGAGCCAAAACCTCATAAGATATACAATGAGGAGTTAAAAAATCTATACTTTAAAACACTTTACTATAATATTGTGATTAAGGTCCTTTCAAGTGAATAATTTTATACATGCCTATACTTTTACTTATAGTTTATTGAGTTCTTATATAGACTTTATACCAAATTAGGAACTATAATTGCTCTTATTTTAGTGACACTAATATGCTTAGAAGCTTTTAGTCACTGTCACTTTCAGTTATAACTCATGTTTACATAACATGTATATATAAGCAATTTTTATGTACAACAGAATACATCCATTTTAAGAATAGTTTGAATTTTGACATGTCTGTGCACACAGAAGCACCACCATAATCAAATACATAACATTTTCATGACCCCACAAAAGTTCCCCTTGTCCCTTATAGTCAACCTCTCTCTACTTCCAGCCTTAGGCAATTACTGATTCCCCACCCCCCACTACTATTAGATTAGGATTTCTCAACCTCAGCACTATCAATATTTTGGTCTGGGTAATTGCTTGTTGCCAGAGGATGCGGTCCTGTGCCTTGTAGGATTTTTAGCAGCATCCCTGATCTATATCCACTAGATGCTAGTAGAACTGTATTGTGCTGCCCACTCCCAGGTATGACAATCAGAAATGTCTGTAAGGACTGTTCATGTAACTCCTGGAGAGCAAAACATAGTCCATTTGAGAATAGCTACCAAAGATTAGTTTTTCCTATACTAGTGGTTCATACAAGAGAATCATATAGGATACTTTATTTGTGCCTGGTTTCTTTCTCCTAGCATAATGATTTTGAGATTCATCCAGTTTGTTACATGTACCCTTTGCTCTCTCTTTTTACTGAGTGGGATTTCGGTATTGATAAGCTGCAGTTTGGTTAAGTTTTTCCAAAACTTTTGGTTTTGTTCACATATTCTTTAAATACTTAAAATACTTAAAAATATATGCTTTTAAATCTTTGCTATTCACATCGCTCTAGTCCTTTAATGCATCTATTAGTTGATTTTTGTACTGGTTATGAGCCACGTTTTCTCCTTTTCTCATGTTAGTGATTTGTTTATTGAATATCAGACATTATTGATTTTACATTGTTGAATGGAGATTTTGTTTTTCTTTAGATAGTAATGGGCATTTTTTTGAAGTGCTGTCAAGTTATTCATGGATCAGTTTGATCCTTCAAGGCTTTCATTATTTGGTTACAGTGTGTGTAGATTTGCCTTTATTGCTAATTTAACCCTATTACTAAGTTGTTATTTTTCTGGCACCTTTAAGCACTCACTACCCTGGTAGTTAAAGGACTCTGCACCCTGGAATTTTTACATCTGCTAGCACAGAGTATATTGTTCATTTTACATCTCCCAAGTGTTTTTTGCCAAACCTTGTGGAGTTTCAGTCTTAATTTGCATAGTTGTTTATTTTGCAATCAGCTTAACAAAGACATGGATTTCTCTAGTTATTTGTTCTGCTCTTCTTTTCCAGTACTGATCCAAAAATTTTAGCCTCCTCAGTCTCTGCAGTTTGGCTTCTGTCCCTTCAACTTTGCAAGTCCTGCATGGCACCCACACTTTGTGCATAGTGATCTTGAGATTGCCTTCAAGAATAAAAGCCAGTTGTAAAGCTCAACACATTAGTTTCCCTTTTCACAAGTAAATCAGTCTTGTACTGCCCATTGTCCAATGTTTGAAAATAGTTGTTTGTTGTATTTTATTCAGTTTTCAGGTTTTTTACAGCAGGATAGCCACTCTATTCCTCGTATCTCCATCATGGGCAGAAGCAAAACTCTGGGTTTTAATTTTTTGTGTTGTTATACACATAGAAAATTTGGGACAACATCAGATTCATATTTGTTCTACTCATATAATCACTAATTTAAAGTTACTGTATTCCTGAGTACCGTTCCTGTGATTCTGTTTCCTCTTGCCTTATTCTCTATCCAAGGGCCTTTGCTGGTGTAACACCATTGGCCTCTCTCTGGACTTCCCACTTACTCTGCATAAAGATAGGAAGAATGTTTGGTAGGGGAACTTGGGAGAAGGTTGCAAAATCTTGGATTTTGTGTATGGTGTACTTTCAAGTTAGCCTATCTTTAGGTTATATTGGTACCTTTTAGTTAGGTATATATTTAGACAGCCTTTGGTTGTCTGTCATTGTCTGTGATTGAATAGGTCAGTTCAATTCAGGGGAGACATTTTGAAGTCCTTGTGGCATTTTTTTAAAATTTTTTTTTCAAATAAGTCTCAATTTTAATAAGATCCTCTACATACACATTTGCTACTAAAAATTGAAATAGCACATCAAAAAAATTACAATTTCAAAAAACCAGAAAAATCTACCTTATGCACACCCTCCCCTAATTATACTCTAACCAAACCACCCCAAGTTTTCTGTGTATTCCTTCTGCACAAGTTACTTGGCTTCCGATTTTTTTTTTAATTTATTTTTTATTGGTGTTCAATTTACTAACATACAGAATAACCCCCAGTGCCCGTCACCCATTCACTCCCACCCCCCGCCCTCCTCCCCTTCCAGCACCCCTATTTCGTTTCCCAGAGTTAGCAGTCTTTACGTTCTGTCTCCCTTTCTGATATTTCCCACACATTTCTTCTCCCTTCCCTTATATTCCCTTTCACTATTATTTATATTCCCCAAATGAATGAGAACATATAATGTTTGTCCTTCTCCGACTGACTTACTTCACTCAGCATAATACCCTCCAGTTCCATCCACGTTGAAGCAAATGGTGGGTATTTGTCATTTCTAATAACTGAGTAATATTCCATTGTATACATAAACCACATCTTCTTTATCCATTCATCTTTCGTTGGACACCGAGGCTCCTTCCACAGTTTGGCTATCGTGGCCATTGCTGCTATAAACATCGGGGTGCAGGTGTCCCGGCGTTTCATTGCATTTGTATCTTTGGGGTAAATCCTCAACAGTGCAATTGCTGGGTCGTAGGGCAGGTATATTTTTAACTGTTTGAGGAACCTCCACACAGTTTTCCAGAGTGGCTGCACCAGTTCACATTCCCACCAACAGTGTAAGAGGGTTCCCTTTTCTCTGCATCCTCTCCAACGTTTGTTGTTTCCTGCCTTGTTAATTTTCCCCATTCTCACTAGTGTGAGGTGGTATCTCATTGTGGTTTTGATTTGTATTTCCCTGATGGCAAGTGATGCGGAGCATTTTCTCATATGCATGTTGGCCATGTCTATATCTTCCTCTGTGAGATTTCTGTTCATGTCTTTTGCCCATTTCATGATTGGATTGTTTGTTTCTTTGGTGTTGAGTTTAATAAGTTCTTTATAGATCTTGGAAACTAGCCCTTTATCTGATACGTCATTTGCAAATATCCTCTCCCATTCTGTAGGTTGTCTTTGAGTTTTGTTGACTGTATCCTTTGCTGTGCAAAAGCTTCTTATCTTGATGAAGTCCCAATAGTTCATTTTTGCTTTTGTTTCTTTTGCCTTCGTGGATGTATCTTGCAAGAAGTTACTATGGCCGAGTTCAAAAAGGGTGTTGCCTGTGTTCTTCTCTAGGATTTTGATGGACTCTTGTCTCACATTTAGATCTTTCATCCATTTTGAGTTTATCTTTGTGTATGGTGAAAAGAGTGGTCTAGTTTCATTCTTCTGCATGTGGATGTCCAATTTTCCCAGCACCATTTATTGAAGAGACTGTCTTTCTTCCAATGGATAGTCTTTCCTCCTTTATCGAATATTAGTTGCCCATAAAGTTCAGGGTCCACTTCTGGATTCTCTATTCTGTTCCACTGATCTATGTGTCTGTTTTAGTGCCAGTACCACACTGTCTTGATGACCACAGCTTTGTAGTACAACCTGAAATCTGGCATTGTGATGCCCCCAGATATGGTTTTCTTTTTTAAAATTCCCCTGGCTATTCGGGGCCTTTTCTGATTCCACACAAATCTTAAAATAATTTGTTCTAACTCTCTGAAGAAAGTCCATGGTATTTTGATAGGGATTGCATTAAACGTGTATATTGCCCTGGGTAACATTGACATTTTCACAATATTAATGCTGCCAATCCATGAGCATGGAATATTTTTCCATCTCTTTGTGTCTTCCTCAATTTCTTTCAGAAGTGTTCTATAGTTTTGAGGGTATAGATCCTTTACATCTTTGGTTAGGTTTATTCCTAGGTATCTTATGCTTTTGGGTGCAATTGTAAATGGGATTGACTCCTTAATTTCTCTTTCTTCAGTCTCATTGTTAGTGTATAGAAATGCCACTGACTTCTGGGCATTGATTTTGTATCCTGCCACGCTACCGAATTGCTGTATGAGTTCTAGCAACCTTGGGGTGGAGACTTTTGGGTTTTCTATGTAGAGTATCATGTCATCGGCGAAGAGGGAGAGTTTGACTTCTTCTTTGCCAATTTGAATGCCTTTAATGTCTTTTTGTTGTCTGATTGCTGAGGCTAGGACTTCCAGTACTTTGTTGAACAGCAGTGGTGAGAGTGGACATCCCTGTCTTGTTCCTGATCTTAGGGGAAAGGCTCCCAGTGCTTCCCCATTGAGAATGATATTTGCTGTGGGCTTTTCATAGATGGCTTTTAAGATGTCGAGGAATGTTCCCTCTATCCCTACACTCTGAAGAGTTTTGATCAGGAATGGATGCTGTATTTTGTCAAATGCTTTCTCTGCATCCAATGAGAGGATCATATGGTTCTTGGTTTTTCTCTTGCTGATATGATGAATCACATTGATTGTTTTACGGGTGTTGAACCAGCCTTGTGTCCCAGGGATAAATCCTACTTGGTCATGGTGAATAATTTTCTTAATGTACTGTTGGATCCTATTGGCCAGTATCTTGTTGAGAATTTTTGCATCCATGTTCATCAGGGATATTGGTCTGTAATTCTCCTTTTTGGTGGGGTCTTTGTCTGGTTTTGGAATTAAGGTGATGCTGGCCTCATAGAACGAATTTGGAAGTACTCCATCTCTTTCTATCTTTCCAAACGGCTTTAGGAGAATAGGTATGGTTTCTTCTTTAAATGTTTGATAGAATTCCCCTGGGAAGCCATCTGGCCCTGGACTCTTGTGTCTTGGGAGGTTTTTGATGACTGCTTCAATTTCCTCCCTGGTTATTGTCCTGTTCAGGTTTTCTATTTCTTCCTGTTTCAGTTTTGGTAGTTTGTGGCTTTCCAGGAATGCGTCCATTTCTTCTAGATTGCCTAATTTATTGGCGTATAGCTGTTCATAATATGTTTTTAAAATCGTTTGTATTTCCTTGGTGATGGTAGTGACCTCTCCTTTCTCATTCATGATTTTATTAATTTGAGTCTTCTCTCTCTCCTTTTTAATAAGGCTGGCTAATGGTTTATCTATCTTATTAATTCTTTCAAAGAACCAACTCCTGGTTCTGTTGATCTGTTCCACAGTTCTTCTGGTCTCGATTTCGTTGAGTTCTGCTCGAATCTTTATTAACTCCCTTCTTCTCTTGGGTGTAGGATCTATTTGCTGTTTTTTCTCTAGCTCCTTTATGTGTAAGGTTAGCTTTTGTATTTGAGTTCTTTCCAGTTTTTGAATGAATGCTTGTATTGCGATGTATTTCCCCCTTAGGACTGCTTTTGCTGCATCCCAAAGATTTTGAACGGTTGTATCTTCATTCTCATTAGTTTCCATGAATCTTTTTAATTCTTCCTTAATTTCCTGGTTGACCCTTTTTTCTTTTAGCAGGATGGTCCTTAACCTCCACGTGTTTGAGGTCCTTCCAAACTTCTTGTTGTGATTTAGTTCTAATTTCAAGGCATTATGGTCTGAGAATATGCAGGGGACAATCCCAATCTTTTGGTATTGGTTCAGACCCGATTTGTGACCCAATATGTGGTCTATTCTGGAGAAAGTTCCATGTGCGCTTGAGAAGAATGTGTATTCAGTTGAGTTTGGATGTAAAGTTCTGTAGATATCTGTGAAATCCATCTGGTCCAGTGTATCATTTAAAGCTCTCGTTTCTTTGGAGATGTTGTGCTTAGAAGACCTATCGAGTATAGAAAGAGCTAGATTGAAGTCACCAAGTATAAGTGTATTATTATCTAAGTATTTCTTCACTTTGGTTAATAATTGATTTATATATTTGGCAGCTCCCACATTCGGGGCATATATATTGAGGATTGTTAAGTCCTCTTGTTGAATAGATCCTTTAAGTATGGTATAGTGTCCCTCTTCATCTCTCACTACAGTCTTTGGGGTAAATTTTAGTTCATCTGATATAAGGATGGCTACCCCTGCTTTCTTTTGAGGACCATTCGAATGGTAAATGGTTCTCCAACCTTTTATTTTCAGGCTGTAGGTGTCCTTCTGTCTAAAATGAGTCTCTTGTAGACAGCAAATAGATGGGTCCTGCTTTTTTATCCAGTCTGAAACCCTGCGCCTTTTGATGGGGTCATTAAGCCCGTTCACATTCAGAGTTACTATTGAGAGATATGAGTTTAGTGTCATCATGATATCTATTCAGTGCTTGTTTTTGTGGACTGTTCCACTGAACTTCTTCTTAAAGGGGAATTTTAAGAGTCCCCCTTAAAATTTCTTGCAGAGCTGGTTTGGAGGTACATATTCTTTCAGTTGCTGCCTGTCTTGGAAGCTCTTTATCTCTCCTTCCATTTTGAATGAGAGCCTTGCTGGATAAAGTATTCTTGGTTGCATGTTCTTTTCATTTAGGACCCTGAATATATCCTGCCAGCCCTTTCTGGCCTGCCAGGTCTCTGTGGAGAGGTCTGCTGTTACCCTAATACTCCTCCCCATAAAAGTCAGGGATTTCTTGTCTCTTGCTGCTTTAAGGATCTTCTCTTTATCTTTGGAATTTGCAAGCTTCACAATTAAATGTCGAGGTGTTGAACGGTTTTTATTGATTTTAGGTGGGGATCTCTCTATTTCCTGGATCTGAATGCCTGTTTCCCTTCCCAGATTAGGAAAGTTTTCAGCTAGAATTTGCTCAAATTCATATTCTGGCCCTCAGTCCCTTTCGGCGCCCTCGGGAACACCAATTAAACATAAGTTTTTCTTCCTCAGGCTGTCGTTTATTTCCCTTAATCTATCTTCATGGTCTTTTAATTGTTTGTCTCTTTTTTCCTCAGTTTCCCTCTTTGCTATCAACTTGTCTTCTATGTCACTCACTCGTTCTTCCACCTCGTTAACCCTCGTCGTTAGGACTTCTAGTTTGGATGCATCTCATTCAATTGATTTTTAATTTCTGCCTGATTAGCTCTAAATTCTGCAGTCATGAAGTCTCTTGAGTCCTTTATGCTTTTTTCTAGAGCCAGCAGTAGCTGTATAATAGTGCTTCTGAATTGGCTTTCTGACATTGAATTGTAATCCAGATTTTGTAACTCTGTGGGAGAGAGGACTGTTTCTGTTCTTTCTTTTGAGGTGAGGTTTTCCTTGTAGTCATTTTGCTCAGTGCAGAGTGGCCAAAAGCAAGTTGTATTGGGAAAAGGAGAAAAAGAGAGGAGAGAAAGAAGGAAAGAAAAGAGAAAGAGAAAAAAAAGGAAGAAAAAAAAGAAAAAGAGAAAGAAAAAGAAAGAAAGGAGAAAAAGGGGTGGGGGAGGGAAGGAAACAAATCAAAAAGCAAAAAAAAAAAAAAAAAAAAGAGAACCACGGGTGAGTATCTTCTGATTCTGTGTACTTTTAAGTCCCTTGGCTTCCCCTGGAAGTTGTCAGTCAGTCTAGCTGCTCTTCTGGGGAGGGGCCTGCTGTGCTGATTTTCAGGTGTTAGCAGTTGGGGGAGCTGCTCTGCCCCTGCCTGGTGCATGGCTCAGTGGGGGTTGTTTACCCCGTGAGGCCCCAGGAGCAAAAGCCCTAGTGGCGGGGCCAGCTCTGGAGCCCTAGATTCAGCCCCCGCAGGAACTCTGGAGCTCTCCGTCTGCAGGGCCTGGAGGCTCCGGGGCGGGGCTGCTGATCTGCTCAGCTCGGGCAGGAGCGTCCTTGCTGTCCTGGGCCCTCCCGGCCTCTGCCTGTCCCGGGGGAGGCGGGATCCTGGGCTGTGTCCCGGCGCCCTGTGCTCCGAAGCCTGCGCTGGTGGATTCGCGCTCCCGGGCCGCGCAACCCCCTCCGCGGAGCTGCCGCCCGAGCCCCTCGGAGCTGCTCCTGGAACCGCGCAGCCCCCTCCGCACGGAGCCTCTTCCTCTGCCCGAGCCCCTCCGAGCTGCTCCCGGGGCCGCGCAGCCCCCTCCGCGGAGCCGCCGCCCGAGCCCCTCCGAGCTGCTCCGGGTCCCGCCGGGTCCCGCCGTGCGCGCTGCAGCCCTTAGGGAGCTCGGCGCACTCTCCTGGGCGCGCAGGTGTCTGTTACTGTCCCAGGGAACCCGAGGGCATCCCCGCCCTCCTGGGTCCTGCTCCACCTCCCTGCGAGCCCCTTTCCCCCGGGAAGGTCGGTGCAGCTCCTGCTCCTCCGGGACGGGGCTCTCCTGTCCTGGGGACACTCGCCCCGGCCTCAGCCCGGCTCCTCGCGGGGCCGCTCCCCCTTGGAGGCCTTTGTTTCTTTATTTCTTTTTCCCCGTCTTCCTACCTTGATAGATGCGCGAACTCTTCTCACTGTAGCATTCCAGCTGGTCTCTCTTTAAATCTCAGGCCGAGATGATAGATTTTCAGGATAATTTGAAGGTTTTCTAGGTAATTTGGTCGGCTTCCGATTTTTTGATGTTAGGTTTTATCTTAATGACTTTAGGCTTCTCAAACACTTAGGCACACTCAAAACCTAGTAGTGCTTCCTTAGGTCAAATTGAAAAGTGGACATAAACTGACACCATTCAAATGCAAACTACAGGAACTGAAGTCATTCAAATGAAAACTACAGGATTCCTCACAAACTACTAATATCAAACTAGAATAGATATAAGACAGTTTATATCATAGATTATTAAAATATTACAATTTGTCTTAACATAGAACAGCTTTCCCGAGCTGCTGCATAATGATCCTAGAATTACTAATCAGAGGAAATAGTACAAGTTTATGTTTACATTGGCTCCGTGTCATAATTATTCTCCATGCTGGTATCCTCAAAAACATCTTTATGATACAGGCAATAATGACAGGTACATCTAAATCTTTTTTTTTTTTTTTCCAATTTTCTTTTTTTATTGGGAAACCAATGTAACAAACCTGGACTTACTGAAAATGAAATCAGTAACTAAGACTCTGCAGGCCCCATCTCCAACCAGCACCAAGGCCTCTGCTTGGCCTGACCCCAGTTCCTCAAGCTCCCCAAAGGACAACTATGCTGAGAAGCTGAGGTCAACCTCAGAGCTACTTTCCCACACTGCAGCCCCCTCCACCCCAGCCTCCACTGACACACACTCACCCTACCCTGGATCAGCAGTCTGGGCCTAAGGAGGGTATAGTGGTTCCCAGGGTGGCAGGGAATCACAGGCACACCCCATCCTGTTCAAAATCCCAAGTTAGCAAAGGAAGACAGAAAAAGAGACTGGCTTGCCCACCCAAGTGATGGTGTCTATGTTAGCTGTTTCAGTACTAACAGATTTCTTGGACTCCATTTATCTACTCCTATCTACTACTCTGTTAGTCCCAAATTTGGAGGGGGGAATATAGGAATCACTATTCCCCTCAAACATGAATATTACAGATATATATATTTTTCAGTTAACATTGTATCAAATCACTAAATATTTTTAACTATGAGGAATGCAAGTCGAAAGGCTTACTCTCTCATTGATTGGAGGAATGTAACCAGATGTATATAAAGGTTACCAAGTTGTCTGTAGGAGTCTTTGTAGTCACTCTGTCTTGGGCTCAGCCTAAATTCCAATTTCCAGGTAAACTGGACCCTTTAGCTCTTCCACCAACTGATAGACTTACATGTGTCTCACATCTGCTGCTTCAGTACTGTTTACAATTGTGGTGCCTTGTGTCCTTTTTCTCAGAATGAGATGAAAAAACAAAACAATAACAAAAGTGTGAAAGGATGGGAGGGCAAGAGGAGCGTGCAGGGCAGGAGGGAAGAGGAAAAGGATAATGTAGGAGTTTTAAATAGCAGGTAATTTATGAAAGAGCTACATGGGCATCTTCTACTTGAAGGAGGAGATAGTTATAAAGGACAGGTTACATAAAGATACAAAAGATGATATAGAGGAAGATACAGATGAAAAAACTGCATTTGTCTTTGCAACCATGTGCCACTAGTGATTCTTATTAGGCTTTAAGTAATTTGTTCTTGGGAGAATAAGTAATGTAGATATTCTAAATGATAAACTATAAGAAAATTATTTTAATGCTGTTGAGTTAAGTCTTTACCTAATTCATATTAAGATACATTTAACGTTATAACTTTGTTATTAGTAACATAATTTTCAACAAAGTTATCAGCTTTGGTATTTCTTGAGTTTAGGTTAAAGGTTTTGAGAGTTTTTATAAAAAGAATCATTTTTTCCTTTGACTTAATAACTTTAATTTTTCTCTACTTATTGCTTCTGATTGAGGCTATTTATGAAATGTTACAGGATCATTTTGTTCTTAATATTCAAAGAGAAGAGAATAGTACTAAATATCTGAATTACATATTCTTTCAACAAAACCATTCTTGTTCATATATTTGTGTGAGTATGCATATGTTTAGTATATTTATTCATATATTCATGTGTTTGTATAAAATAATATGTAGCTTTGATATGCGAAGGCTTTTTGGTATCTACATGTCAAATAGGGGCCTATTTACATGAATTATTATTTATATATTTAAACATTATTTTTAGATATAACCATGAAGGTCTGGGTAATATGTTGTTGCTTTTTTAAGGTTAAATAAGACCAATTTTTAAAAAAGATTTTATTAATTATCTCTTTAAACAGAGAGAGAGAGGCAGAGACATAGGCAGAGGGAGAAGCAGGCTCCCTGTGGGGAGCCCGATGTGGGACTTGATACCAGGACTCCGGGATCATGCCCTGAGCCAAAGGCAGAGGCTCAACTGCTGAGCCACCCAGGTGTCCCTAAATAAAACCAATTTAGATCATAGGAATGATAAATGTGTCTTAATTGCACTACAATAATGTGTGTGTGTGTGTATATATACATATATATACACACACACACACTCATATACACACATACATATATGTGTATATATATATACATACTTATATATATAAGCATATGCTTTATGAGAACAAGTGACTTTGTCTTGATTGTTGTAGCCAAGTAGGAAAAACTCCATACATATTTATTGATTATTGAATATTGAATCTTTTTACAAAGATTGGATGGAAAATGAAAATAGTTTGGTATGATAGGTTAATTTTTTAAATCTCTAAGAGTAAGGACTTGCTTTATATTTTTATTCATTTCTTTTAGGAAGGTAGAAGTTGGTTGAAATTCTCCCCAGTAATAGATTGATCACTGTTATCTTCCTGGTGGTATTTATCAGCCCAAAAAGAGCTTTGGCAGATATATTTTGTAGTATAAGATGTCTAGACACATTTGGGCAGAGGCAGTCTGGCCTTTGACTCTGTTTTCAAAAGGTTCTTACTCCTTTTTGATCCCCAAACCTCTTTCAAGAAAAGTGTTAAAAGATAGGAGTTTATGTGACTGCCTATTCCCCCATGATCTTCTAGAAAATAAGAGAACATTATTGCTTTTTTTTCTCCCCCTTGAATCTTTATCTACATGTGTGAGAAGATAGTATATATGTTTGCTTGAATAAATATTTGTATATCCTTTTTTTAAGGACACTTACATCCTTTTAAAATATATTATTTATAGATGTTTTCTAATACAAAATCTCATGAGAATGATATTAGAATGGAGGATGGAAAAATCTCATGGGAATAAAATTAAAGTTAAAATGGAAAAATAAAATTAGATGGAAGTTGGCTGTGTATTCATGAAACTGCTTAGAAAGAAGTTATAGTTTAACCCTACATACTCTTTCAGCACCAATCACATTTGGTATAATTTTTTGCAAGTGGAAATAAATGGCTAGAAATTCTCTGTGCTTATTTTTTTTTTTTTTTTGCTCTTAAAGAAATGAAGAACGTATCTGAATGTGCATGAGAAAAGAGTATAATGTACATGTCAATCTATGTAGTGAAATCTTCTATATATCACATCTATTATTTGATGTGTGTTGCTTCAAATACTCAGTAATGAATCATATTCATATAAGAAAAAGAACATTCAAGAATTATGGTTATGAATCATTCCATTTTGTGAGCTTTTAATAAATTCATTTTATAGGCTTTAAATAAGTATAATTGATGGTGTAAGATGTAATTACAGAAAAATGTCTGTTTTCTTCTGACAGCCATATAGTACTTCTGGAATATGTAACTATTTACATATTTAACAGCAATACTTATATTTTTGGTGTTTCTAGCATCTCCTTATAATGATATAACATGCTGTATTTCTTATTAGACAATGATCTTGGCAAGCTTTTATTACACTTCAAAATGTCTGATAAACAAACTGAGTGGATAGAAAATTGCCGAAGACAATTTTGCAAAATGATGAAGGCCAAACCTGATATAATTAGTGGAAGTGGTGAGTATATTGTTTAATTTTTGTGGTGTTTTTTGGTATGAAAATTATATTAATGATAGTTGTGTTTCCTAAAGATTAGTGTTGACATGTCTCGAATATATAATACTGGTTCCAGAAGTCCATTGACTTATGAGAAATTTACAATCCTGGAAAGCAAAAATTACAATCTGAAATGCAGGGAAGCTGGGAGCCAGAGCGAAGGTAAAGGAAAAGGCCCATCAGCCCTCAACCCCTAATAAGAATAAAATTGTAGGCAGCACATAAACTTCCAGAGAAATATTAAAATCTGAGAAACTACTAAACTCTCTTAAACTAAGAGGTGTTGGTAAACAAGGTTGGAACACTGAGCTGCCTATTACCAGGTAATCATTTCCTCGGTTTCACCAACTTTCACCTGAATATATTGTACTGCTGTATTTCTTGAAACTTTGTTGACTTTTTTATTGACACATATCTGGAAACTCTGCTGCATCCAGCCAAGTAAACTTAGTCACTCTCAAGGCAGTTGGAAAATTTATTTTGAGGAAATAGCTACATTTCCTAAACTAGCAAATACATTGTTTTATATTCAAATATTTACATGTGCATTTATTTTCTAAAAATCATTTTATAATTAGCATTATTTTGAATAAAGGTCTGAGAAAAAGGTTTTATTTATTTATTTATTTATTTATTTATTTATTTATAAAGATTTTATTTATTCATGAGAGACACACAAAGAGGCAGAGACACAGGCAGAGGGAGAAGCAGACTCCCTTTAGGGAGGCTGATGTGGGACTCGATTCCAGGACCCCGGGGTCACGCCCTGAGCCAAAGGCAAACTCTCAACCACTGAGCCGCCAGGGATCCTCGAGAAAAAGGTTTTAATGTAAACATAAGGTAGATTTTTGTTTTGAAAGATATAATTTAAAATTGTCCACTTTATTAGCCATGCTTTATGGTTTTCATATTTGTATGATTTGTTATAAAATTAAAAATGGGAAGGGATGCCTTGGAGGCTCAGCTGTTGAGCATCTGCCTTCAGCTCAGGGCATGATCCCGGTCCCAGGATCAAGTCCCACATCAGGCTCCCCTCAAGGAGCCTGCTTCTCCCTCTGCCTGTGTCTCTGCCTTTCTCTCTATGTCTCTCATGAATAAATAAATAAAATCTTTAAAAAATGGTAAATAAAAAATGTTTTTATTTTGCTGTTGGAAAAATTATATTTTCAGAGACTTTTGATGTTTATCTATGGGCAATTCAGAGTTGAACTTGTTAAATTTTCTTTTTGCCTCATCTATCCTAGAATCATTGATTGAGAATGCCATCAGATGCAGGATAAAAAGATGAGGTCAATAAATGCCTACTCTACAGCAAAAGGAACCAGAAAGGGGTAGCCTATAGAGACACTGTTTTTTAGAAAGTGACCACTTTAATCTAGCCAAATACTACAGAAAATCCTGCAGGCAAGGCTTGGGCACAGCCTGGACTTCTTTCCTTACCTGCCAGTAATGGGGCACCCTTGCTAGGACTGTATCAGAGGAGATTTAGAGTGTTAAAGATTTTCACCATCACTCAGTGGTAACAGGGTCAAATCACCTCCTTCCCCTCCAGACATGTGTTTCACACATGCAACCAATTTAAAATTAGTATCAGCAAAAAAATAAATAAAACCCAAAAGGCAATTTTAGAAGTGAAAATACTATAACCAAAATAAAACACTGAATGAATTGGTTCAACAATAAAATGGACAGAGGTAAGAATTGGTGACTTGAAAATATCAACAGAGAGGAAATAGACTTTTGGAGAAAAAGAATTAACAGCCTCAGAAATCTGTGGGACCATAACAAAGGTCTAATATTTGTGTCATTGGAGACCTGGGAAGAGGTTAGAACTATAAATGTATTTGAAGAAATATAGCTAAAAAATTTCCAAATTTACCTAAATCTATGGATTCAAGAACCACAAACAGGGTAAACCCAAAGAAATCCACACCAAGATACAATATAGTCAAACCTCTAAAAACTAAAGACAAAAACCTCTAAAAACTAAAGACAAAAAAATCTTGAAAGCAAAGAAGGAGAAACAACATCTTACCTATAGGGGAGAATCCATACCACTGACTGTGGAC
The DNA here is from genome assembly GCF_053574225.1 of Canis aureus. NCBI lineage: Eukaryota > Metazoa > Chordata > Mammalia > Carnivora > Canidae > Canis > Canis aureus. The sequence goes on along the minus strand of NC_135611.1, from coordinate 61,240,755 downwards.
TTCTCACCTGAAAAGATGGAGGACAGAGGGGGTAGCATGACATTCAAGCAGTGTAAGAAAGAATGGTTAACTTGAATTCTACATGCATTGAAAATAGTCTTCAGGAATAGACTATCTGGAAATTCTCAGAAGAAGAATTTGTCAACAGCAGACCTATGCTAAATGAAGGGATAAGGAAGTTCTCTGCTTCTGTACCATCCTAGCAGCTTCCTGAGAATCTATAATTATCCAAAATAATTTTTTCTTAAAAAAATATAGAGAAAAGAATGAATACAAACTACTTGAGAACATTGAGGAAAAAGTTTTTCTGTGCTTACAATTTGTATGAAGAGTGGATATGGTTGGATGCAGTAAGACTGCAAAGTGCCTGAAACCCATGAGTTTAGTTTTAACTTCATGGGATAGAGAGATGGGAGCCATGATTTAATTCTTGAAGAAGCAGCTGTTCAAGGAACCAACATTTGGTGGTTACATGCAAGATGGATTCATTGGGGAAAAATTGGGTCTCTGATGTAATTTATCTTATGATCTGATGATATGCTAGCAGTGATAAAAGATTAAAAAATAATTAAAAAATAATAAATCCAGGAGAAGTTTTGCATGTTTGTAAACACTGAGCTGCCTTAGTTTGGGGACCAGCTTTTGTTGTGACAGCAGTGCCAAGGGAGAAAGCAGAGTCAATACCCAACTATCCCTGAACAATTTGTCCTCAGGTTTTCCTCATTAGGTAAATCCATGTCCCTTTGTAGTCAGTCTGTCTATCTATCTATCTATCTATCTATCTATCTATCTATCTATCATCTATCTGTTATAAATTTTGGTTTTATAGTCCGTGTCATATAAATTTTGGTTTTATAGTCCGTGTCATAGTCCAACTCCATGGATAAATATGTTTAAAGTAGGAGTCTTGGGCAGCCCTGGTGGCTCAGCGGTTTAGCGCTGCCTTCAGCCTAGGGCAGGATCCTGGAGACCTGGGATCCAGTCCTGCATCAGGCTTCCTGCGTGGAGCCTACTTCTCCCTCTGCCTGTGTCTCTGCCTCTCTCTTGCTGTGTATCTCTCATGAATAAATAAATAAAATCTTAAAAAAAAATGAAGTAGGAGGTTTATAATCTAAAATTATAGATTATAAGATTTTCTAGAAATTCCAGATCTGTCATTTGAAATAAAAAGGTCCACTTAAGATGAAAAGAATATTTTATAGTTAACTTTCTGGACAGTAATATTCTAGAGTTAATTTATATTTAAAATTAAGTGTTTCATTATATGAAGTAATTTCTGTGAGTTATAGATCATGGAATTTTCAGTGAATTGACAACAAGTGAAGTGGTCGGTCATACAGATAAATAGCCACTCTCGTAATTAGTTAGATGTGTCAATGAGATTTCAGCCATGGGTTCAACTATCATATATAGATCAGTTTTTGATATTATTCCATAATTATAGCCTATTCCTCAAATTATTTAGAAGTGCATAGTGCTGTTCATAAGGGTTGCTGGGCAAAATGAATATATTAATTCAGAATGATTTTCTAAAATTCATCAAGATATTCTTAAAAGATTATAATCTCAATAGTCAATATTAAATAACTTATAAGCAAACACATGGAAGTTGAAAGCTCTCACCAAAGGTTATTTATGTATAGATTCATAGATAAATACTTTGAAAGATTTTTTTATGAGTGAGAGAATTTATCCTTAGGCCTGTGAAGATAGAACCATTAAACTACTGTAAATTTAAATAATTGACAATACTCGTGCCCTTTCTGATCCTTAACTACTATATTTTCATACTTTTTAATACTTATTTTAACTTGAAATCAGAATATGAATAGAATTCAATGATTAAAAATTTTGTTTTTATCATAAGCCATTAAAATACTGTGATATGTAGCTTGTCAGAGCTACAGTTGTTGGAAAGCACAGGTTATTCCTGTTTGATTTTATATTTTTCACATGTCGAACACTAATTACTTTATGACTTATGTGCTTAAAATGCACTTGGATATGATAAAGGGTCCATTTAGTTAATATAGGTCAGAGTCAATATCCTGAATGTAACACAGTTTTAGAAGGTGACTTAAGCTTACTTGCTATATTTATATAGTATATGCATATCATTTACTTTATACATGTATTTGTTTCCAGAAAAATAATTCTGGATTCTATATTAAGTATAATTCAACTGATTATATACATTTTGAAGGTAGTAAATGCAAACATAGCGGGATTATCTATATGGCACTATCAATTAGTCCAGTCCAGGAAAGAGTCATTTGTCCCCTCTAAACTAGATAGAAAAAAGCTTACTTTTTTTTTTGATGCAGTTCTTTACTGTTTCACTGATAGAAAGGCATCTTTTCCAACTTATTTTAAATCAGTGAACTTTATTTTTTAGAGCAGTTTTAGATATACAGCAAAATAGAGGAGAAAGTACAGAGAGTTCCCATATACATCCTATGCCTTACACATGCACAACCTCCCCCACTGTAAACACTTCACATCAGACTGATAAACTTGTTACTATCAGTTACCCTATAGTGACACATCATTATCATCCAAAGTCCATAGTTTACAGTAGGGTTCACTTTTGGTGTTTGCACATTCTATGAATTTTAACAAATGTATAATGGAGAAATTTATCTGCTATTTTGGGTCATACAGAAGAATGTTACTGCCCTAAAAATCTTGTGTTCTGCCCGTGCATCTTTCCCTCTTCCCAACTGCTGGCAAGCTTACTTTTGATCCTTTTGTCTTGAACAGTTATAAAGTTGCAAAGTGTATAAAACAAAAAAATATGTCCTGATGTTGAAAGGGAAGGAAGTCTTGATTGTGGTCTTGGAGTTCAGATAATTTTTTTTCTGTATGTGTGAATAATGATGATAAGATATTATAGCCTAATTAGTGATGATTTTCTTTCTGTATCGAAATCATTTGGCGAATTCTGAAGTAATCCTTAGAGAATCTAAAGATAACAGATGATTCTTTTCCAGTTTTACATTGAATAGTTTCTCAGTGAAGCAATTAAAATTTAATTTACATCGGAAACATTGTTATGAATATTAAAGTGGTACGTGTTTTGAATTGGACCCCCTTAAGGGTGTAACTGCGAAGAAGTTCAGATGAGTTTTATCTCCTAGTCTGTGACTTTTGAGATGCATTATCATGTATTATTCTTGACCTTTAATATCCTAATTATTCTCTTGTTTATTACAGCTTTACTAGAATTGCTTGAAAAATTTGTGCTTCATCTCTCTGAAAGCCCATCTGAGTGCTACTTCCCCTCAGTGGAATATACAGGTACATTTTAAGCATCTTGAATTTTGAAAAGTACTTAGTTATATAAAAAGTAGATAATATTTCATAGAGCTATCTAATTAGATTAAAAATATGCACAAGTTTTCTCATTTTAAAAATCAAATGATGCTCTATGTACAGTGTAGATATGTTTCAATCTCTTCTCTGCAAATGTCTGGATTTTCTTGTAACTTTCTAACTCCTTTTTGAACTCTTTTTTTTTTCTTTCTTTCTACCCATCAAAAGTTGTTTTTCCTTAAGACATGTCTTTCTTCTGATTCTATCCACTATCCCCTAGTGATATCATTTGTACTGTTTTACCTACTTCATATATTGATAACTTCAAAATTCCCATCTTCTATTCAAAAATCTACTATAAGATTCATTGTAGTATACCTAGCTGCTTAATAGGTAAATATCACCTGTATGTACTACAGAAACCCTCAGACTCGAAATGTCAGCAGGGCCCTCACCTCATCATACCTTATTAATAAATACCCTTTTTCTATATTGTCTGTTTTGGTGGGCAGTACAATCACCAACTATTCATCTGAACTAGAAACCAAATAATTTAAGTTTGTATTTTCTTCTAAGTTACCAAACTATGTTAATTCTATGTTCTTAATAGATCTCAAATTTATTTACTTAATTCATCTCTTCTTTGTTCAGGCCACCATTGCTTCTTGCCTAGGGCATTATGATAGCCCCTTTTCCTGGTGTCCCTGATTAGAATCTGATTTCCTTTCAAAGGTATTCTTTTATGCTGCTCTCAGAATCTAACATTTGAAGTGCAAATCTGACCCACTCATTCCTCTACCTCTTAGAAGATCACCATTGACCATTAAGTAAAGTCTAGGCTTCTTACCATGACTCCCAAAATCTTACATTTTCCTTCCCTTTTCTTCCTCTCTGGCATTATGTCTTTCTCTCTATGCCTTATATTTGTTTTTCATGAACACTAAACTATTAGCACTTCCAAGTTCTCCCTTCCCCCATCCAAATACATTCATTTATTAAATGCATATTGTTCTCTATTATTTAATAGAATTTTTATAAGTATTTAGACACAGCAGTAAACAAAAGGGGAAAAAATCTTGCCTTCGGTGGGAAGATAGAATAAATAAATGCTTTACTATATCAAATAGTATGGTGGCTACTGAGAAATACATAGCAGGGAAGAGGGCTAGAGAGTGCTACCTGGGGGTGGGGTTACATTATTAAATCATGTTCAGACTAGCAAAGCTAGGAGCAAGTTATGTAGATATTTTCAGGGGAGGAGAATTCCTGCTAGTGACCAGGAAAGAGATAATTATGACTGAATAGGATTACAGGAGAAGCATTGTTGGTATTGAAGTCAGAGGGGGAACAGTAGATGGTTTTTGGAAGTCCCTGCAGGGTCTTGAATGTAGAAACACGTGTTCAGATTTACATTTTTACAAGATTGCTGTGGCGGCTGTGTTGAGAAAAGACAGAAGGGAGGACAGAGGACTAACACACGGAAATGAAGTAGGAGACTGTTGAGAAGATCCAGATGAAAAATGATAATGGCTTGGATGAGATTGTCAGTGGGAGATAGTGAGAAGTATTTGGATTCTAGGTATATTTTGATGATAGAGCCAGCAGAAATGAGTGACTGACAATGGAATGTGAGAGAAAGGAAGGAAGCAAAGAAGACTCTAGATTATTGACTCATGCCAATGGAAGGATGAGATTATCATACACCAAGATGGAGAAGAATGGAGGAGAAATAGGTTTGAGAGAGGAGGAGAAGAGCTTACTTTTATGTTATGTTTTAAATACTTGTTACATTTAAATAGATGTATTTTTTACACATTGGTTATTTGAATCTGGAATTTAGAGGAAAGATGTGGGCTGGAAATTTATATTGCCAAATCATAAGCTTAGTATATAAAGCCAGTATGTATCTCTGTCATGTCTTTCTCATACACTGACTTAATATCTAATTCTTCATGTGACAGTAACTCCTGGCGGGTAGTTTCCATGTCTTGTCTGTAATATCCTCTGCAACTAGAATGACCATGTTAAGACATACTTGACAAATAAAATAAAGAATGGCTAAAAAAATGAAGGAGGGCTGTGTCAGTCAGTTTGTCTTCATTTTAATAGACAGTAGATTAAACCCTTTAAGATTTCTGAGCAGAAGCTTTACTTGACTCATCTGTACTTTAGGAAGATTATTTTAGTGACTGTGTAAACAATGAACTAGAGTGCAGAACTGAAATATGCCAAAGGTGAATCGCCAGTGTGAGGGTCAGTAAAGAGATTGTGAAGAAAGCAGAGAAGTAGCAGAGACTCATGAAATAGATAATCAAGGGATATTGCTCTCCGTCCTTAGAAGGGTAACATGACTTCTCTGTTTGCTGAAGAAACCATCATTTAAATATTTACGCAAGTTAGACACTGTATGTCGTATTTCCTTAAAAAGAAGAATATATGCTTCCAGTCTGTCCCAGCCTATCCTCCTGGCCCTGTTATCCACCGCTGCTCAAAGATTTTCTGTGCATTCATGTCACTGAACCTTTGTTCCTACTGTTCCTTCTGGATGAGCTTTCCTCTCCCCATATGGTAATGCCCTACTTAACTGTAAAGTTGCAGCTAAAATGTTCCCTCCCTCTTACTCCTAAATAGATGCTGTTTCTGTGCTCACTATATTCACCTTAAACTACCATTTTGATAATTATTATATTGCATGTGGTTATTTAAATTATTCCATTATGTCTCAAGCTCCTTTTTATCTTTAATATAGTATTGGCTGTATCTTTATTAACTAAATATATATACATAACCTTAGCATCTGTATTCACACAAATACAGTTGTGTAACAATTCTAAATATATTGATATTTACAAATACACATATGAACATATGCCTCATTATTTACACAGTGACCTTTAATGCAAATTTGGCAAAGGGATAAAAGAGAACATAAGAAAATAAGAACAAAGAAATGAGAGGAAAATATAAGGTAGCATTAGATAGAGATTAAGGTGGGTGAAGGGAATTGATACTATTGAGCACCTCTTGTGAGCTAAATAGTATGCTGAAGTACTACTACATGTGTGTTATGTTATTGAACCCCGTAACTAGTCTTTGCAGTAGGCATAATCATCACATGTAAAATCAGAAAACTGAGGTACAGAAGGAAAGAAAATAGAAATTGTGAAGAGAATTTTGAAGAAAAGCATTTGTGAAGAAAATTATAACTTTATGAATAAACCTAAAAATGTATGTGAAAATATAAAGGGATTAATGGTCAAATCTATGAGTAAGAAAGGAAATAAGTAGTGGTAATTATGGAGATCTGCATGGCCAGAGTGGGTATCTCCCTAGGCTTCCCTATAATCTCCAATTTCTACATCTCTCCTTGGCACATTGTTCTATTGGATCATATTTTCTGTAGATAATTTAAAATTAACATTATGTTGTATTCATTGTCTAAATGCTCAATGAGACTAATTGCTCAGTGTGTGCAGATTCACTGCCCTCTGTTAAATTTCTAAATTATGATGAGAGAGATCTCAGATGTTGGCTCTTTTGAATGTATTACCTAGGAAGATGAACCCCAAATGTGAAATTAAATTCTTTAAAGGCTCCAACTGAACAGCTATCTTTTGGAGTTTTAGAGTACAACCAAATATAAGTTGGCTTCCTGTTTACTGAATGTATAATATTATGTTGTTATGATATAGTAAGCTTGTTACTAATACCATTTTCTTCCCATGGCTTTAGATATCCTCACCCTTCATCATTTATTTTTTTGGGGTGGCAGAACAATGGTTTTCCATTATAAAATTTCACTGTATTTACTTTAAATGAATAAAAACCATGTTTTGATATAAAAAAGAAAATGCTAAATATATATATTCAGTGTGTTTACATGTTTCTTGAAATGAGAAATTGATTGTCTTTTTAAAAATGACAGCTTGCTTAAACCCTAAGGTAGCTGAAATTAGAATAACACAATCATCCATCTGTTGTTAGTTCCCTCAGGATTCCAGTCTATTATATAATTTGCAGAAAAATCAAATCAGTTTAGCTGTTTATCCCCTTAAAGAAAGAGGAATGAACAAAGTTCTGCACATTTTCAGTTTGTAAATCTATACAGGTATCTTTCCAAATCCTAACCAAATTTAATTTTTTGTTGGTTCATTTCCCTGGAATGAGTTGGGGATTTTTTTTTTTCCTTATGTATTTGCTTCTTTAAATGTTATATTAAGTATTCCTTTAAAGGTAGGAAATACTTTTAATGTTATGTCTTTACTCTTTATGTTGTTAATCAAAAGGCTGAAAAGAAATCAGAAAATTTTGCATTGTTTCATTTTTTGAAAATAAGGGAAATGGACATTTTCTAGCTGGCTACTTTATTTCAGGCACTGTGCCTTTAAGTATGGTATTTGATATGGGTTATTGTCAAATGAAGGTTTTTGTTTTAAGTGCTATATGTCTTCATTGCAAAGAGTGATGTTTGACTAGTGCCATCATGAAAGATAAGAGGAAGAAGTGATAATGGAGCAGGAGTGGCACTAGTACGGCAAAAAAAAAAAACCCTCAAAAACACAAAAAAAGAAGAAAATGTAGAAGGGGAGTTTTGCAGGAAAGGGTTAAATAGCATAAAAACATGGAAAGAAATCCTTTTTTCCCCAAACAATGCTCACTATCCAATTAGGAGACTGATACCCTTAAAATAACTTGGCCGCAAGAAATTGAGTTTTATGTCCATATGAATTGAATAAAATGGATAGTTATAACCCTGTGTTAAAAGGGAAGCAACAGAATCTGCAGACTGGCTCTGTGAAAGGAAGGAGGTAGGTGAGAGTGTGCTGACCTGTTGACTTCATTGCGGGGTCAGATTCTTTGGCTTTATAACACTTACCGCCAGGGCTTCAGAAGAATCCGTAAACAGCCAAGCAGTAACTGCTTCTCTAACCATGGAAATGTATTCCAGTGGAGAAATTCTTTACTCTTCCGAAAATTAATTTCTTTCCACACCATTAGCCAAGTGCCAGGCGGAATAGATTTCATTTCTTCTACTGTGCTTCTACTTTGCTAGCTTTGCAAACCAAAAATAGAATTCATTACCAGAGTGAGCAATTTCAGTCAATATTAAGTCAATTTTTCCAACTCATTTTGTTCTGAGACCATTATATTTACAATTAAATAGGTTGGTTATTTCAAATAGTTAATGCTTTGATTAAATTAGACATTAAGTAGGATAAGTATGATGCTACAGGTGTCACTGTTTGGTTGACTTTTTATCAGCAACTTGTTATGCTTTTCATAATGACTCCAGGGAGTAGGAGTTATATCATCCCCATTTTTTGCTTTATTTCAGTGTACAGAAAATATTTTTAAGTCCACATCTATTTCATCTCCAAATTGCTCCATTTGATATGAAGAACAATTTCTTGTTTATTCATTTACTCATTATCTACTCACTCACTCAGTGTTTGTTAAGCTCCTATTATGTATCTCACACATCAAGGTGTACGTGTCAATTAGTCACTGATTACCAGTGATACATCAGAGTCCCCTGAAGACATCCATTTTTATCATTGAATTTATTTATTTTATCCCATTAATTTTGTCTTATTTATGAAGATTTTAGTTTCTGCTTTATAAGTTGTATTTAGTCCTGGTTGTACATAACAAAAGATTATTTCACTGAACTTTTGTAGTCCAAGATCTGTTTCTGTTTGTCAAGTTGTTATATAGCAAGCACAAATTTGAAATTAAAATGCCTCTTCTTAAAATATTTAGTAAATAGAAAACTATTTTCTGATTTCTTCATTCTTGCTTATTTTTTCTTTTTAAAAAAATTTTATTTAAATTCACTTTGCCAAATGTAGTATAACACCCAGTGCTCATCTCATCGTGTGCCCTCCTTAACACCCATCATCTGGCCTGATACCCCCACCTGCCTCCCCTTCTGCACGCCTTTGTTTCTTTTCCAGAGTTAGGAGTCTCTCATGGTTTGTCTTCCTCTCTAATTTCTTCACAGTCAGTTTCTCCCCCTTCCCTTTTGGTCCTTTCACTATTTCTTATATTCCACATATAGGGAAACCATATAGTAATTGTCTTTCTCCGGTTGACTTATTTCACACAGCATAATACCTTCCAGTTCCATCCATGTCACTGTAAATGTAAGTATTCATCCTTTTTTGATAGCTGAGCAATATTCCTGTGTGTGTGTGTGATGTTTTCTTTATCCATTCATCTGTTGAAAGACCTCTCAACTCCTTCTGTAGTTTGGCTGTTGTGTACATTGCAGCTAGGAACATTGGGGTGCAGGTGTCCTGTCATTTCACTATATCTGTATTTTGGGGAAAAAACCCAGTAGTGCAATTGCTGGATCATAGGGTAGCTCTATTTTTAACTTCTTGAGGAACCTCCATGCTGTTTTCCAGAGTGGCTGTACCAGTTTGCATTCCCACCCACAGTGCAAGAAGGTTCCCCTTTGTCCACATCCTCTCCAACATTTGTTGTTTCCTATCTTGTTAATTTTAGCCATTCTCACTGGTGTAAAGTGGTATCTCATTGTGGTTTTGATTTGTATTTCCTTGATGGCAAGTGATGAGGAGCACTTTTTCATGTGCTTGTTGGCCATGTGAAGGTCTTCTTTTGATAAATGTCTGTTCATGTCTTCTGCCCATTTCTTGACTGGATTATTTGTTTCTTGGGGGTTGAGTTTGATAAGTTTTTTATGGATATTGGATACTAGCCCTTTATCTGATACATCATTTGCAAATATCTTCTCCCATTCTGTAGGTTGCCTTTTAGTTTTGTTGACATTTTCCTTTGCTGTGCAGAAGCTTTTTATCCTGATTAATTCCCAATAGTTCATTTTTGCTTTTGTTTCCCTTGCCTTCATAGATGTATCTTGTAAAAAGTTGCTGTGGCCAAGTTCAAAAAGGTTGCTGCCTGTGTTCTCTAGGATTTTGACAGATTCTTGTCTCATATTTAGATCTTTCAACCATTTTGAATTTATCTTTGTATATGGTGTAAGAGAACAGTTTAGTTTCATTTTTCTGTGTGTCCAATTTTCCCAACACCATTTATTGAAGAGACTGTCTTTTTTCCATTGGATATTCTTTCCTGCTTTGTCGAAATGAATTGACCATAGAGTTGAGGGTTCATTTCTGGGTTCTCTATTCGTTCCATTGATCTGTCTGTTTTCGTGCCAATACCATACCATACTGATGATCACAGCTTTGTAATACAGCTTGATGTGAGGCATTGTGATGCCCCCAGCATTGGTTTTCTTTTTCAGCATTCCTCTGGCTCATTGGGGTCTTTTCTGGTTCTCTACAAATCCTAGGATTATTTGTTCCAACTCTGTGAAGAAAGTCCAGGATAATTTTTTTAGATTGATTGATTGATTCATTCATTCATTCATTCATCTTTATTCATGAGACATAGAGAGAGAGGCAGAGAAGACATAAGGGGAGAAGCAGTCTTCTCATAGGGAGCCTGATGCGGGACTGGATCCCAGAACCCCGGGATCATGTCCTGAATCAAAGACAGACACTCAACTGCTAAGCCACCCAAGTGTCCCTCCAGGGTATTTTGATAGGGACTGCATTGAATGTGCAAATTACTCTGGGTAGCATAGACATTTTTTCAAAATCATTATTCTTCTAATCTGTGAGCATGGAATGTTTTTTCATCTCTTGTGTCTTCTTCAGTTTCTTTCATAAGTGTTCTGTAGTTTTCAGAGTACAGATCCTTTATCTCTTTGGTTATGTTTATTCCTAGGTATCTTATGGTTTTGGGTGTAATTGTAAATGGGATTGATTCCTTAATTTCTCTTTCTTCAAACTCATTGTTAGTGTGTAGAAATGCAACTGATTTCTGTGTATTGATCCTGCCAGATTGTATCCTGCCACATTGCTGAATTGCTGTATGAACTCTAGCAATTTTGGGTGGAGGCTTTTGGGTTTTGGGAAACTTTTGGGTTTTCTATGTACAGTATCATGTCATCTGCAAAGAGTGAGAGTTTGACTTCTTCCCTGCTGATTTGAATGCCTTTTATTTCTTTTTGTTGTCTGATTGCTGAGGCTAGGACTTCTTCTACTATGTTGAACAAAAGTGGTGAGAGTGGGCATCCCTGTCATGTTCCTGACCTTAGGGGAAAAGCTCTCAGTTTCTCCCCATTGAGAATGATATTTGCTATGGGTTTTTCATAGATGGATTTTATGGTATTGAGGTATGTTCCCTCTACCCCTATACTTTGAAGAGTTTTAATCAGGAAAGAGGCTGTATTTTGTCAAATGCTTTCTCTGTACCTATTGAGAGGATCATATGGTTCTTGTCTTTTCTTTTATTAATGTGATCTATTGCATTGATTGATTTATGAATGTTGAATCACCCTTGCATCCCATATATAAATCCCACTTTATTGTGGTGACTCATCCTCTTAATGTACTGTTGGATCTTATTAGCTAGTATCTTGGTGAGAATTTTTATACCCATGTTCATCAGGGATATTGGTCTGTAATTCTCCTTTTTGGTGAATTGGAAAATCTCTGGTTTTGAGATCAAGGTAATGCTGGCCTTATAGAATGGGTTTGGAAGTTTTCTTTCCATTTCTATCCTTTGAAACAGCTTTAGTAGACTAGGTATTATTTCTTCTTTAAATGTTTGGTAGAATTCCCCTGGAAAGCTATCTGGCCCTGGACTTTTGTTTGTTGGGAGGTGTGTGAAGACTGCTTCAATTTGCTTGCTGGTTATTACTCTGTTCAGGTTACTTGCTTCTTTCTGTTTCAGTTTTGGTAATTTATGTTTCCAGGAGCACATCCATTTCTTCCAGACAGATTGCCTAATTTGTTGGCATATAGTTTCTCATGATACGTTCTTAAAATCATTTGTATTTCCTTGGTGTTGGTTATGATCTCTCCTTTTTCCTTTATGATTTTATTGAGTCTTTTTTCTTTTTAATAAGTCTGGCTAGGGGTTTATCTATCTTATTAATTCTTTCAGAGAACCAGCTCCTGGTTTCATTGATCTGTTCTCCAGTTCTTCTGGTCTCTATTTCATTGAGTTCTGCCCTAATCTTTATTATTTCTCTCCTCCTGCTTGGTGTATGCTTTATTTGCTGTTCTTTCCCCAGTTCTGTAGGTGTAAGGTTAGCTTGTGTATTTGACATTTTTCCAATTTTTTGAGAGAGGCTTGTATTGAAATGTATTTCCCTCTTAGGCATGCTTTTGCTGTATCCCAAAGATTTTGAACAGTTGTGCCTTCATTTTCATTAGTTTCCATGAATCTTTATAATTTTTCTCTAATTTCCTAGTTGACCCATTCATTTTTTAAGAGGATGCTCTTTAACTTCCAAGTGTTTGAGTTCCTTCCACATTTCTTCTTGTGATTGAGTTCTAGTTTCAAAGCATCATGATCTGAAAATATACAGGGAATAATCCCAATCTTTAAGTATCGGTTGAGACCTGATTTGTGACCCAGTATGTGGTCTATTCTGAAGAAAGTTCCATGTTGCAGTTGAGAAGAATATGTATTCAGTTGCATTAGGATGGAATGTTCTGAATATATCTATGAAGTCCGTCTGGTCCAGTGGACTTCTTAAAAGCCCTTGGTTTCTTTGGTGATCTTCTGCTTAGAAGATCTATCCTTTGCTGAGAGTAGAGTGTTGAAGTCTCATACTATTAATGTATTATTATCTAAGTATGTCTTTACTTTGGTTATTAATTGGTTGATATAATTGGCTGCTCCCACATTAGGGGCATAAATATCCATAATTGTTATGTCTTGTTGGATAGATCCTTAAGTATGTAAGTAAAGAGATATTATATCATGTCCCTCTTCATCTCTTAGTATAGCCACTGGTTTAAAATCTAATTTATTTTATATGAGGATCACAACCCTAGCCTTCTTTTGAAGTCCATTTGCATGGTAAACTGTTCTCCACCACTTTATTTTCAGTCTGAAGGTGTCCTTAGATCTAAAATGAGTCGTGGGGATCCCTGGGTGGCGCAGCGGTTTAGCGCCTGCCTTTGGCCCCGGGCGCGATCCTGGAGACCCGGGATCGAATCCCACGTCGGGCTCCCGGTGCGTGGGGCCTGCTTCTCCCTCTGCCTGTGTCTCTGCCTCTCTCTGTCTCTCTCTGTGTGACTATCATAAAAAAAAAAAAAAAAAAAAAAAATTTAAAATGAGTCTCTTGTAGTCAGTGTATATAGATGGGTCTTGCTTTTTTATCCAGTCTGATACCCTGTGTCTTTTGACTGAATCATTGCACTCATTCATTCATGTTCAGAGTCACTATTGAAAGATATGAATTTAGTGTCATAGTATTACCTACACAGTCCCTGTTTCTGAAGATTATTTCCTTGGACTCCCTCTTTGCTTACAGGATCCCCCATAATATTTCTTGTAGGGCTGGTTTGGTGGTCACATATTCTTTCAATTTCTATCTGTCCTGGAAGCATCTCTCCATCTATTTGAAATGACAGCCTTGTTGGATAAAGTACTCTTGGCTGCATGTTTTTCACATTTAGTACCCTGATATATCTTGCCAGTGCTTTCTGGCCTGCCAGGTCTCTGTGGAGAGGTCTACTGTTAATCTGATATTTCTCCCCCTATATGTTAGTAATTTCTTGCTCAAGCTGCTTTTCATAATTTCTATTTATCCATGAAATTTACAAGCCTCACTATTATATGCCGGAATGTGGTTTGGCTTTTGTTGATTTATGGGGGAGTCCTCTCTGTCTCTTGGACATGAATGCCTATTTCCTTCTCCAGATTAGGGAAGTTTTCAGCTATGATTTGTTCAAACATACCTTCTGGTTCTCTCTCTTTCTCTCTCCTTTCCCTCTGGAATCCCAATAATATGGATGTTATTCTTTTTCAAACTATCACTTTTTCTTGGGAGTCTCTCCTTGTGGGCTTTTAGTTGTTTTTCTCTCTTTTCCTCAGCTTCCTTCATTTCCATCACTTGTCTTACTCTCTCTTCTGCCTCACCTACCCTATCTGTTAGAGCTCCAGTTTAAACTGCATCTCAGAGTATTTTTAATTTAGGCCTGATTAGATCTCATTTCTGCAATAAGAGATTCTCTAGAGTCTTTTATGTTTTTCAAGTCCCACTAGTAATTTTATAATTGTAATCCTGAATTCTATCTCCGACATCTTATTTAAATACATATCCATTAGATCTGTGACAGAGTATTATCTCTTGTTCTTTCTTTTGTGGTAAATTCTTCCTTATAGACATTTTATCCAGTGTAGAATGGCTTGCAAGAGGTGGTCATTTTCCTATTTGTAGAGTTCCAGCCGTTCTTTCTTTACATCTCAGGTTGAATTCATAGGTTGTTTAGGATGGTTTGAAAGTTATATATCTAGCTGTATTTGGGGGGCCAGAGGAAACAAGGACCCCTACTCTCCCACCATCTTACCTCTCTCCCTGCTTAATGTTTTCAAAAGGGTTTTATTCACATTAATGTCACCTATATCTATTTAATATAAGTATTTTTTAGAGTATTTGATGTTTTAGTATGCTTAATACCTCCCATATTCTAACTTAAAAGCCTTTTTGAAGATTTAAGTGCTACATTCTTTAAAGTGATATTTATATAATAATTAATGTCCAAATTTTAAAAAGATTTTATTTATTCGTGGGAGAGAGAGAGAGAGAGACAGGCAGAGGGAGAAGCAGGCTCCATGTAGGGAGCCTGATGTGGGACTCGATCCTGGGACTCCAGGATCATGCTCTGGGCTGAAGGTAGGTGCTAAACCGCTGAGCCACCCACGGATCCCTTAATGTCCAATTTTAACTATATCCAAACTTCACTTTTATTTCTTTAAATGTGGATCTCAAGTTCAGTGCACAAGAAATAAGCTTGTAGAGGTCTTTAAAAATACAAATGACTGGACATTCACCCTCAGCAATCTCAGTCATTGGTCTGGAGTGGAATCTGTTTATCTTTACTTCTAAAAATACAGAGAATTTTAATGTATAGCCATAATTGGGAACCATTATCTGTTGAAATGTGTAGAATTAAGTTACTACTCTGAATATTCAGAAACATAAACTTTTAGAGAAGGAATAGATCTGGGAAATTATTTGTACACCCCAGAAAACTTAAAAGGACTCCTCAGGCAGACAGCTAGACCATTCTGGAAGGACTATTTCCTTCCATTGGGAAAAAGTAAGAACCTAGAACATGAATCATATAACATTGAATGTCATAGTCCTTTTGGGCATCTCCTCTCACCTTGATCTTAACTATTCTGAAATTCTTCACATACAGAAGTCAGCATCTTCTCCTAGAAGCCACCCTGATCTATAGCATACAATGTCATCAGGAATGTTTATCATTAGCACCCTTTGCCCACTGCACATTCCTCCTACTGTTAAGATATTTAGCTGTATTATACATTCCAAAAGAGAAACATTAGTATTACATGCACACAGATTTATATATTAATGAAGATAAATATTTCTCATGTTTAAAAATCCAGTTTTATAGGTACTAGAATTCTAAGTGTTAGCATCTAGTCTAAGTTAAAATCGTTCTGCTGATAGGTTATAAAAATCCATTTTTATATTAATACAGAGAAGTGTAATTCATGGATTAGAGAGTAGAAGTATATTTAACTTTATGAAGAATTGCCAAACCATTTTCCAAAATAGTTGTGCCATTTTACTCTCACCAACAATGTATGACAGTTCCAGTTGCTCCTTAGTCTTACCAACACTCAGTATTTTCAGTCTTTAATTTTAGCCATTTCAGTGGATGTGCAGTACTATCTCCATGTTTTTTAATTTGCATTTTCCTAATGACAGGTGATGTTGAACACTTCTTTTGAGATGTCTATTCAGATATTTTGCTTCTCACTCACCCCCATCATTTCCATATGGGTTTCATAACTTTTTATATTTTAAGGTATAGATAATGGTTATAGATTATGGATACAATGTCTTGTCCAATTTGTACTGCAAATATTTTCTTCCATTATGTAGCTTGTCTAGTCATTTTCCTAATAGTGTCTTCTGATGAATAGAAGATCAATTTTGATGAAGTCCAATTTGTCAGGTTTTTTTTTCTTTTACAGTCCGTACTTTCAGGGTTCTGCTCTGACAATCTTTGCTTCCATCAAGGCATTAAAGACAGTCTTTTATGTTTCGTAGTTTATCTCTTACCTGCAGGTCTATAATCGATTTTGAGTTATTGTTTGTGTATGGTGTGAGGTAAGGGTTTACATATTTTTTGCCTGATAGCTAGTTGTTCCAGCACAATTGATTGAAAAGCTTTCTTATCTCACAAAATTGCTTTGTATATTTTGTCTAGACCTAATTGAGTGTGTAAGAAGGAATATACAATTTGCTTGTTCTTACTCCTAGGGGAAAAGTTTTACATTGATTTTTGAATGTTATATCAACTTTGCATTTCTCTGGTGAATTCTTCTTAATCATGATATGTCATCCTTTTATATTACTGAATTTGAATGGATAATATTTTAAAAGTATTTTTTCTATTATATTCGGGTACAGTATTGGTCACTAGTTTGCTTTTAATGTTTTTGATTTGTTTGGGGATCATGGTTATACCGTGCTTATAAATGTGTAAGATTATTATTATTTTACTTATTTGATAGAATCCACTGGTGATAACATGTTCGTCTGAGTATTCTTCATGTTATGTTTTTTAAAATACTAATTGAATTTCATTAATAAATGTAAGAATCTTTAGATTTTCTGTTTCTTCTTGGGTCTGTAGGATCTATGGTGATATTTCCTCTTTTATTCTTGTTATTGATAATTTGTGTCTTCTCTTTCTCTTTTTTCTTTATACGCCAAGTAGAGATTTGTTAATATTATTGATCTTTTCAAAGAACCAACATTTGGTTTTACTGATATCCTCTTTCTTCTTTATTTTTTATTTTATTGGTTTCTGTTATATTTTATTTCTTCTTTCTGTTGACTTTAGGTTTAAATTCGTCTTCTTTCTGTAGCTTCTGTGATGCAAGTTTAGATCATTGACTTTAAACCTTTATTCTTTTCTAATAAAATATATGAAGCTATAAAGTTTCCCGGAAGCAATGCTTGAGTTGCCTCCCAGTGCATGTTTAGAAATGTCTTAGTAGGCAGCCCCCGTGGCACAGCAGTTTGGCGCCGCCTGCAGCCTAGGGTGTGATCCTGGGGACCCGGGATTGAGTCCCACATTGAGCTCCCTATGCGGAGCCTGCTTCTCCTTTTGTCTATGTCTCTGCCTCTCACTCTCTGTGTCTATGAATAAATAAAATAACATTAAAAAAAAAAAAAGAAATGTCTTAGTAATCATTCCATTGAAGATATTTTCTAATTTAGCTTGCTAGTTCTTCTTGGACCTTGACTAATTTGCAGTGTGTTTCTTAACTTTCAAGAATTTGGAGTGATCCCTGTGTGGCGCAGCGGTTTAGCTCCTGCCTTTGGCCCAGGGCGCGATCCTGGAGACCCGGGATTGAATCCCACGTCGGGCTCCCGGTGCATGGAACCTGCTTCTCCCTCTGCCTATGTCTCTGCCTCTCTCTCTCTCTCTCTCTCTCTCTGTGTGACTACCATAAATAAATAAAAATTAAAAAAATTTAAAAGAAAAGAATTTGGAGATTTTCCAGAAATCTTTTTGTTACTCGTTTTTATTTTAATTCTATTGTGTTATGGAATATTCTGCATATAATTTAATTTCTTAAAAATTTTTTGAAACTTTGTATGGCCTAATAAATGTTCTGTTTTAGTAAATGCTCCATTGACAAGTAAAAAGGGCGTATTTATTAGAGTCGATGGTTGTAGTGTTCTATAAATAACCAATAAGGGCAATTTAGTTGGTCATGCTGTTCAGATTTTCTAGAAAATTTCTTATTTTTTGTCTCCTTTTGGTACCAAATGCTGATAGAGTAGTAGTGTTGAGCTCTCTCCCAAATGCTGATAGATTAGTTGTGTTGAGCTCTCTCCCTTTATTATTTTATGTTTATTAACTTTTCCTTTTAATTCTTAGTTTTTGTTCATGTATTGTAAAGTTTTCCAATTTGGTAAATATATATGTAGTATTGCTTTTTCTTCTTGATGAATTAACCATGCTATCATTTTATTTTATTTTATTTTTTTTATTTTATTTTTTTTCATGCTATCATTTTAAAAAGTCTTTTATCTCTAATACTCCTTGACCTAGAGTATATTTTGTCTGATAATAATATAGACATTCAGTTCTCTTATGATTAGTGTTGGTATAATATGTTTTCCCATCTTTATTTTATTTTTAAAAATATTTTATTTATTTATTCATGAGAGACAAAAAGAGAAGAGAGGCAGAGATACAGGCAGAGGGAGAAGCAGGCTCCATGCAGGGAGGCTGACGTGGGACTCGGTCCCGGGTCTTCAGGATCAGGTCCTGGGCTGAAGGCAGCGCTAAACCTCTGAGCCACCCAGGCTGCCCATCCCATCTTTAGTATATCATGTCTTTCAGTTTAAAGGGCATTTAAAGATACATAGCATATAGTTGCGTCTTGCATTCTGTTTTTAATTCAGTCTGAAAAGTTCTGCCATTGATTGTTGTTTTTAGACTATTTACATGATTACTGATATTTTAAAATTTTATCTATGATTTTGATATTTTTATCTACTGTGAATTAATACCATGTCTTTCACATAAGAACCTTACAAAGTTTATTTCCATTTGTCCTTCCTATGTGCTAATCTTTCTATGCATTTTACTTTTACACTTTATTTTTCCTGTGAGTCAATTAGTTTTAAGTAAAGAAACGAGAAAATTATTTTGTATTTACAATTTCGAGTATCTCTGTATATGTGTCAGTTGTGTGTGTGTGTGGTGTGTGTGTGTGTGTGTGTGTATGTTCATCTGGGCTATTTCTCTTCAGCCTGAAGGACTTTACTATTTTTTGTTTTGTTTTGTTTTTGAGTATAGTTGACAAGCAATGTTGCATTAATTTCATAATGTACAACATAATGATTCGGTAAGTTTACACATTATACTATGTTCACTACAAGTGTAGCTGCCATCTGTTCCCATGCATTGCTATTATAATATCAGTGACTATATTCTTTATACTGTAGCTTTTATCCCCATTACTTATGCAATCCATAACTGAAACCCTTCACCCATTTTGCCTAACCCTCCACTCACTCTCCTGTGGCAACCATCAGTTTGTTCTCTGTATTTATAGGTCTGATTCTGTTATTTGTTTGTTCTTTTTTTTTTCCCCCTATAGGAGTGAAACCATATGGTATTTGTCTTTCTCAGTCTGACTTATTTCACTTACCATAATACCTTCTAGGTCCATCCATGTTGTTACAAGTGGCATGATCACATCTTTTTTTATGGCTGAGTAATAACTTGTGTGTGCACACACATGTGCACATAAATATACCACATCTTCCTTATCCACTCATCTATCGATGGACACTTAGGTTGCTTCCTTATCTTGGCTACTGTAAATAATGCTGCAGTAAACATAGGGATGTGTGTATCTTTTTGAATTAGTGTTTTCATTTTCTTTTGGGTAGATACCCAATAGTAGAATTAGTGGATCACATGACATTTCTATTTTTTAATATTTTAGGAACTCCATACTGTTTTTCACAGTAAAAGTACCAATTTATATTCCCACCAACAGTGTACAAGGGTTCCTTTTCTTTACATTTTCACTAACACTTTTTATTTCTTATCTTTTTGGTTTTAGCCATTCTGAGATGTGAGGTGATAGCTCATCTTTGATATTTGCCCAAGAATGTTCAGAGCTCTTTATTCATAAATTCAAAATCTGAAAAAATAAATACAAATTCCCAGAAAAATAAATTTCAACATATTTATGTAATGGAATACTACTTATAATAAAAAAACTGTCAATACATGCTATAATATGAAATGAATCTCAAAACATTGTGTTAAGTGGAAAAAAAAAAACACACACACAAAAGGGTACATGCTGTGTGATTCCATTTATATTCTATTCCAGGTAAAGCTAAACCAGTAGTGAAAGAGATTAGATCGGTGGCTGGTTTAGGGAAGATGAATGTACAGGAATTGGCTAGAAGGGAGCATGAGGGAACTTCTAGGAGATGAAAATATTCTTTATCTTAGAGGAGTTATACAGCTTGTATGCATTTGTCAAAACTAATTGAACTGTACATTTAAGATCTTTATATTTCTTTGACTATAAAGTTTACCTCAAAATAATCTTACTAATTTAAAAAAATCAATCCTATAATATACTTTTAGGATAGTTGATAGGAGATAGGTCTGTTTTGTGGCTATAAAAATATATATAAAACCAAAATATTTACTTTATTGAAACTCCCTAAATTTTGCAAAATCATCCAGTGTCACCAATACTACAGCACTAAAGTTTTATGTTATTTGAGCTTGGGAAACTGAATTGCAATTAATAATAAAATATAGGATCACCAGGAGTATATTCAGGTACTGATACATTAAGAACCTCCTGGTTGCTACCAAATGAATTTAATCTGATTGTGTTATAGTGGACATTGGAAAAGCTGTTTAAATTATGGCTGATTTTTAAAAATGCTGTTGATAAGACTAAAAACTTGAAATTATGGTGAGCATATGAATGATGATTAAGTTTTAAAAATTGGCCATTTTTGAGTGTGAGAATAATTTGTGACATATATGTTTTTGGTAGAAAGTAATAGAAACTCCTTTTTTTTTTTTTTTTTTTTTTTTGCCTAGGAGAAAAATACTGAGCCATATATATAAAACTCTCTTTAGCAATCTGTGCATCTAGAATGTATATCTATTAGTAAAGTTAGAGTCTACAAATAGGAATTCTAAGATATATAAAAAATAACTGCTCATTATAGGTCAAGTACAACAATAATGCTAAGTTTGTGTTCTGATCTGAATAAGTAAAACTCAGATGTAGCTTGTCAAGAAGTGAACTGAGCAGTTAAGTTTATTTTATTTTAATTAACTTATTTTGAAAGAAAATTACCATTCGAGGTGGGTAGAAGACCAGTCTGGTTTGCCTGGGATTATGGGGGCTTCTTAGGGCATGAGACTTTCAGAGCTAAAACCATGCAAGACCTGGGCAAACTGGGAGAAACAGGGTAACTTACTTCGAAGAGTGCTAAATGATGGATTGTTGCTGACCCAATGAGTAGATGTTTGATAACAGTGATGTTTAATTTGTGTTCTTCCTTATATCTGTAGATCTCAAGTCTAACCATATTTTAAGGTTCAGTTTAAGTGCCAGTTCTTCGTAATCTCTCTCTTTCTTAATTCGCATAGCACTCTATCTGTACCATTCTTGTTCTACTTAGTCCTTTAAAACATCCTTAGCAGAGTTATCTATATATGAATTTTATCTCTGACACTACATGGAAAGTTCCTTTAGGGCATGATGTATTATTTATCTTCTATCCCCTATAGCTTCTAGCATGGTGCTCCACACTTACTTTATCAGAAAAGATGTATTAAAAGAAAGGAATGAGTCCACAAGTTAATTAGATTATACTGATAGAATGAGATGCATCAGTGTGTAATGGAAGGAAAAAAGAAAAAAAAAACTGATAGTGTGAGAAATCTACCTTTTAGTCCCTCTTTACCACTAGGTAATTATGTGATTTTGGACAATTCCCTTAATAGTGTGTGCATGTGTATGTATGCATGCACATGCATGCTACAGTTTCTTTAGCCAAAAAATGAAAATTTCAACTAGAACCCTCAATGCCAACTAGTGATGTTTTTGAGCATTCACTGTTAGTTTGGTCATCCAATCTTCTCCAGAACTAATCCGAATTTTCAGCCTCTCCTATCGTCCTCTGTACAACACAGCCTTCTCGCTTTTGGCAGATCATGACTCCTACTTCATAAAGAAAATCCACCTGCTGGAAAAACGTTCACTCTACCCTCATATACTGTTATATATTTTAAGTAGTATATTGATTATCCCTTTTTGACACTCATTTTTAAACCTTTAAGAGGAGGGCGCCTGGGTGGCTCAGTCATTTAAGCATATATCTTTGGCTCAGGTCAAGATCCCGGAGTCCCAAGATGGAGCCCCACATTGAACCCCAGCCTTTCCTTCTCCCTTATCTCTGCCTCTCCCCCAGGACCTGCTCTCTCTCTCTCTCTCACTTTCCCTCTCTCTCAAATAAACAAAATCTTAAAAAAATCTTTAAGAAGTAAATAGCCATACTTAGACATATTTGTAATTAAAAATATATGCATTGCCTGATGAAAGTACAATATTCTAGATTGTTCTTGGGTTAACAGCTTTTGTGTTGTGATATGGGCTGAGTAAAAATAGATTGCTTTAAAACTACAATTAATTGTTTTGTATTTAATATGCTTTTAAATGATTGTTATAGGAGAAAAGTTATTTGTAAAAAGTTTCCTGTTAATTTCTTTGAAAATATAACTGACAGCTCTTAAAAGAACAAATTCATCAGTGTTTTCAAAATTCACATTAAAATATGTAAAAATATGACTTTCATCAATTTTCAATTAAAATGTGATTATTATGCAGACTTTCATACATTTTTATAACTCAGTTTTCTATTGTTTGTAGCTACTGATGCAAATGTGAAGAATGAAAGTCTTTCATCTGTGCAGCAGCTTGGCATTAAAATGACTGTCAGGTATATTATAGGGAAATCTCTCCCTTGCGCATTTCTAGAATTTGTTTCATCTACCTGATATGTGCTTAATGGTATTTAACAACCAACTATTTTGTGTACTTTAAATGCAGAGTTTATCATTCAGAAAATAATAACTTTGTTTTGGGGATATTGGCATATGATTATATTACCGCTGCTGGTAAATCAGTTATGGTTCATTATCATTTCAGAGGCTAATTACAGTATGTTTGAGTCTGTATGACTACAGGTTTTTTCCCAAAAAATGCATTGTAAAATTCAGCACATTAGTAGCACAATCATGCCATTTTATAAAATATGATAGATTTTAATTGTCAAGTTATGGTGATGAGTACAAAAGTACCTTAAGGATAGACACAGAAGTTAAAAATGAATAAACCAATTATAGTAGTTTGAATTTTTAGTACTCAAATTGTAATTTTCAAAAGAAATAAGCTAAACAGCATACTGGGAATTAAGGAGTGAGTCTCTCTCCTGCTTATTAAATGACGATTTTAATAGTTCCATGGTACTTCAGTGGGTAATCTTTAGATTCAAGTATAAAAAATATGCATATGGAAGCTTTTAAAAAGACTATTTTTATAAATTCATAGCATGATAATGAAAAGTATGATAGTAATTCTGGCTCTTACCAGGTGGATCATCACATAAAGCATGTATCTCATTGTTTTGTGACCTTATATCTGCCTTTTGTTTTGTAATGTCCAATTTCTATTCTGAAATGGAATCTGTAGATAACATGAGCAGATTAGTCACATATTTTTAAAATTCAATATAGTGGCTTATTGGTAAGAAATAAATGGAAAATGATTTGTAATGAAATGTTTGTACCCAACTACTATATATGACATAACTGTCAACCCCATAGAATCATTGTGACTTTGGCAGCTGCAAATAGAGACTGGTGGTATTTTGATGCTACAAATACTGCTCGAGTTTTGCCACTGGCAAAGTGACTTTCCAAAATGGTGAATGAGTCTCAGGCTTCAAACAACGAAAGTACTGTCTTTTCCTGATTTACACATAGTTGCCTTCAGTGTATAATAAAAAAAAAATAGAGAAAAAATATTTTATGATCTTATATAAAACAGAATTGGTTTCAGATAATTATAAATAGCTTCTTCATCCATGCAAATAACAGGCAGGACATTTGCAAGTGGTTGTGCAGGACTGTCCCACATCTAACCTCCTGACCGACCATCACACACCACCTACTATTAGTAAACCCAGTCACTATGCAATCAAAAACACCCCGCATGAATTTCTCAAGTGGCCACAGGAGGGCAAGTGCCTCCTCTCAGAACCTCTGGACTAAAGATCTAAAATTGCTTCTAGACTTAACATTCTGTCAGTCTAATTTGTCAACATTACATGTTTTAGATTAAGTTCAGGAAAAATGATTATATTCTTCTCATCTATAGTGTCTATGTTTTGCTCTCTCATTAGTGTTTTATTTTTCCTTAAAGTTGTCAGTATTTACCAGGTAACTATTGCTAATCCAAATGTAACTATCAGGAACTTACATTGAGTGTTAAGCTTTCCCTATAAGTGTTCTGGATAGCATAGTTATCCTAGAAGTAGAAATTTGAAAACTTAAAAACCTTGGGATCTCAAGAGGACTATGCTTGATGGCTTTTAAAAAGTGAATTTGCAATGCCAGGCCTGATATTTTTCAATTTTGTATGTTTTGTGGGCTTTTAATGTAGATATGGCCAGTTCCTCAACCTGTTAAAAGACAGTGCAGAAAATGATCTTACCTTGGTTTTAAAGCACTGTGAGAGATTCCTGAAACAGCAGCAAGCTCCCATAAAATCTTCTCTTCATATCCTTTTTGAGTGGATTCACAGTAATAGAACATTATTTATTTTTCATAATTCTTTGATAGGGTACCTTAACACATTTATGCTAAATAATACTTTAACCTATATTGCTGATTCATTATGATGCACCTAAAAGTATTCTGTATTTTAGATATTAATTTTATTCAATTCGGTAGTAATTAATAAATTCAGTCTTCTTGAATCTAAAAGTGATTATTAGGCTTTATTTTCAGATATATATATATAAGATTTTTAAAAATAGGTTTAGCATATCTAGAATAAGAATTTTCTAGAGTTAGTAAATCTAGAATAACAATAGAACATACATTTATTTTACTTGAATTAATTATTTTTCAGAAATAGGTTTGACTTGAAGGGGAAAAAATATATACAAACCATTTGCATTACCAAATTCTAAAGATGTATGGATTTTTAAAATATTTGATTATGCTAGTAATTTAGCAGATAACCTAAACCAGAGAAAGAGTCTGTACTATTATTTTAATGACTTGAATAAATGTTGCCACATAGCAGATCGTTTTTTCTGCATTTGCTAGTGCCATTGGCCTCCATTACTTATGTAAGTAAATAGCATATTAGCTTGAAAATTGGTTGAAGATAAAATGAGGACTAGGTATCAATATCTCTTTCCTGATAGCAATCCTGGAAGTGAATATTAATGAAGTTCTTATATTTCATCTTGTATGATAAAATATTGCAGAAGTTCCTTAACTGTGCTGTTCAGTCTGCCTGCAGGGGAGTTATGCTGGCCATGACTGGTTTGTATCTTCTTTGTTCATGATAATGTTGGGAGACAAAGAAAAAACACTTAGATTTCTTCAGCAGTTCTCCAGGCTTCTGATCTCTGCTTTCCTTTGGTTGCCAAGACTACATATTTCTGTAAGACTTTTTACTCTGTCTTTAAATGAGTATGTTAAATTTTAAGGCAAATCCAATTTAAATTTATTGGGATCTTATTTGTAGAGGGCTCTGTAATAATTTATGTTCATTTTGTACCTGAATGCTTTTTGGCTGATTCTCTTTTAAGATACAGATTTGACATTTTCCCAAATACTTGGTGTCTTACACCTAATGGTATCTGAATGAAAGATTAGTGATAATAGATGGATTAATAAATTTTAAACTTGCCATTTATGTAAATTATAAAAAGTACATATGTAAAAAGAACTACTGAATGTTTTTTATTGTTACTTTGTTAGAAAGAATCAGATAAATTACAGTATAAGAAGATCAATCAAAATTTTCAAAATATTCTGCAGAGGGGGAAAACTAGACATTTTGGAAATCTATGATGAGTTCTGATTATGGTATTATAGTGTATTTTAAAGGGTTTTACTAGCTTCATGAGACTTTAGAGTTTAGTGGTAAAAGCATCCCTCAATTTACTGACGTTTCTGTATTTCATTTTACTTACTGCCATTAAGATCTCCAACATGGGGAAACTATCTAGTGTACAAGATAGGCCAATATGTCCCAAATCTTTCCTATGACATACTGCGCATGGACAATGCAATCACATGGCACTCAAAGATAAGTTAAGGGAGCTGGAGCATATTGGAGTTCAATGAAAACATATATAACATGTTTTTACAGTATATATTGTGATAAGGAACACAAAAGCCAAGAATCAAGGAGGAATATATTATAAATATTGAGATTCTATAATTTTATGCTTGAAATAGCTGGATGTAATTCCTGAATAAGCATTTCCAGCGCTTGTACTTCAGCATAATGAGAAATTTGCTCACATGAACAAGCAGAAGCAAATGGCAAAAGAGTATATATACCAGTTTTTCTCTAATCAATGGAACTACTTTCCTTCTGTTCACCAGAATTTGAACAAATCTCTAAATTGTACATGAAGATTTTAAAAATCTTAGATATTTCCCTCTTCCATTTACAAATGCAATGTTGAAAAATCTTTTGATAATTTTGATAATGAATATAGATTTTGAATCCAGGCATACATTTTCATGTCAAGCATTTGAGAATGATACCTGCTTTCCACTAGCTTAGCATTCAGATTGTGGCACTGCCAAATATCAACCTTTTTAAAAAAATATTTTTATTTGTTCATGAGAGAGAGAAGCAGAGACCTAGAGAGAGAAACAGGCTCCTCGCAGGGAGCCCGATGTGGGACTCCATCCCAGGACTGGGATCACGCCCTGAACCAGGGGCAGACGCTCAACTGCTAAGCCACCTGGGCGTCCCAAGAGTCAACTTTTTTTAACCATAATTTTATAAAGTTGGATTTTTTGCTTTGAATCTACAGACTTTTTCATAACATTACTTTTAATGTAACAGTGATGTGCTCTAATAGGGTTTCTTCCCATAAAATTGAATTCAGGCAAGACTCTAGCAACTTGGATTTTATTAGACTTATTTTAATAGCATGATTGAATATGGACTGTAGATCTGTGAATGGAATGGAGTGACATATTACTCAAGGTGTTTAGACAAACTTTTGACATAAAGCCTTGACACTTTTCTGTTGGTGCAACTGTCCTATCCATGAACATTTATGCAGTGCCTTATAGTGTAGTTACTAATGTTTCAGCAGTCACAACTGCATGTTATAAATGTTTTTGATTTAATCATCTTATGGATTGGTGCTTTTTCTATGCCACTTAGTGCATTCAGTAATCATCGTAATACAGTATTTACTATTTTGTTTGTTCCATTGGTCTCAAACATTGCAGTGACGCTTTCTACGCATGTTGATAAAATAAGTTAACCTGCAGTTTTGGTGAGGTACTTTGGCTTTAGCTATTAATAGCACAAACTTGTCCATCATCTTTAGCTCAATCTCATTATTATAATCAACCTTAAAAAAGCTTCATTCAGCCTGTGCCCCAGACCTACACCCCAGACCTGCATTCTTCAGCCTTATTACCCCATTTCTCTTCTTCTGTAGCCTATGTTAATTCCTATTATGCAACTTCATTTGTGTATGTATTTATACACTTAAATGTGTAAAAACTAGGAGGGGAGCTTTTTCTGTTTTGTTTACCATTGTGTTCCAAGCTATTTCCAATAGTAATTAATTCAACAAATAGGTGTTGAGTGTGTGAATTAGTATTTAAATACAAATATATAAAGGGCAATAAGCTTTTACTACTTTAAAAAATTATTTAAAAGAGAATAGTCCTTTGCATTAAGAATGTTGTAAGCAGATTGCATCAAAAGGTGTAAAAAATTGGGCTCAGATAAGCAATATAGGAAATAATGATATATTACTTTGAAGTTCTCAAAATTTTTTTTTTTTTTTTTTTTTTTTTTAAGTTCTCAAAATTTTATAGACTATCTACTCATGTGAAATAAAAGTAATTTGAAAAAAATTTCCCTTTGGAGCCATTTAGACAAGAAGGATCATTTAATGTATTGACTGTATTAAATTATCTTCTATTATTATTTACTCTTTAAAAAGACCTTCCTAAATAATAATATATTAATTCTTTATGGAATTTCATCAAGAATTAGA